>NC_053492.1:117496166-118983559 GCF_905171775.1 Rana temporaria | reverse complement strand
TATGCTTTGAACACCGTTTACGTATGCGTTCTATTCTTTTTTTTGTTTTATTTTTATTGTTAATTATACTTTTTTTTTTTTTTTAGTTTGACACTTTAAAAAAATAAAATACACATTTTGATCACGTTTATTCCTATTACAAGGAATGTAAACATCCCTTGTAATAGGAATATGACATAACATGACAGGTCCTCTTTACAGTGAGATGTGGGGTCAATAAGACCCCACATCTCACCCCTAGGCTGGGAAACCTGAAATAAAAAAAATAAAAAACGATCTTGACTTCCCAGCCGAGGCGGCACCGTTTTTTTTTAATGCCTCCGACGATCATAGAGACTCCGGTCGACCATCTGGCCTGCTGGAAATCACTAGGGGGCTGATAGATCCATTCTCTGACACACCGATCGCAGCGGTGAGTCGGTAGAAGAATCGGCGGGAGGGGGACGGGAACGTGCCCTCTCGCCTCCCGTCATTGTGTAGGCAATCACTGGCTGAAAAGATGATATCCGAATGATGCCTGTAGCTGCAGGCATCATTTGGATATCCCTACTCAAAGTCAAGGACGTCATATGACGGGCAGGGGGCGGGAAGTGGTGTCTGGTAGGAGTGCCTCGATCACAAGACTTGCTGAGAGCCTAAACTGAGACTGATTTAAATGATTTTATGAAGGGGGAGGGCTATAAAAGTTGTTGCATAAGAGACACCTATATTTAGCCCTCCATGGAGATATCTTTGTAGAATATTAGCAGAGAAAGTAAGAATCTTTCCCCATGAGAAAAGGAGATGTCAGTCTTTTAGTACATTTGCTGTTTAGTGATTTTATTCTAGATATTCTTGGTTGTAAAATTACTCCTACAAATAGACATTTTGTTACTTGTTACTTGTACAACAGAAAATAGGTTAGAATGAAGGAAATATAATGGCCATCATTTAACACCATAGTGAAAAGGTCACTTATGCATAGTAAACCAAACCTACCCATTAGAAATGAACACTTAAGTGGTTGTAAGCCTCTGAAATGAAAAATGAATAGGGTATATCCCTCTATAGCAGGGATCTTCAAACTACGGCCCTCCAGCTGTTGCGGAACTACACATCCCATGAGACATTGCAAGACTCTGACATTCACTGACATGATGGGAATTGTAGTTCCTGAACAACTGGAGGGCTGTAGTTTGAGGACCCCTGCTCTATAGTGTGTACTTGCCTCAATTCAAAGCACCAAGTCATTTCCATGTTGTAAAGCGCTGCGCAAACTGTTGGCGCTTCATAAATCCTGTATAATAATAATAATTTATGCCTCCTTTGTTTTGCCTATGCTATCTGCATTAGTCACTTCTAGAGGTGACAGGCTATCCTGACACCACAGAATCTCAGGAGACGGCCCCACCCCTCTCCAGCACACAGCAGGTGGTTGACAGCCTCAGCTGGGCATGTTTCCCTATGGGACTGTGTAGAGGGGGACTGGGTCCATTTCCCTCCACTCATGTTTCAGATTACACTCAGCTCTCCTATCTATGCTGTGCAGTATGTGATATCAGATGTCCGCCCCCTGCTAGCTGGAGCTGAGAAAAACCCTTTGTCCTGTGTGTTTTAGACATCTGTAGAATAGAGATGACTACAGATAAACAGGTACAGCTAATGTAGGAGGATTTGTTTAATCTCAGTGTATCAGTCACTTTAGTGGGTATATCTAAGACCCCTTTCACACTGAGGCGGTTTTCAGGCATTTTAGCTCTAGAAATAGCGCCTGTAAAGCATCTGAAAACTGCCTTCCATTCATTTTGGTGTGACTTTTCACATTGGGGCAATGCGCTTGCGGGACATTAGGAAAAGTCCTGCAAGCAGCATCTTTGGGAACGCTGTATTTTTTTCTCAAAAATAATGTTTATTGACACATCTGACAACAATCACAGATACATTGTACTATACCGAACTGTATCAGTCATTCCAGAAAATATTAACATAGTATATAACTAACCAAAAAAGGTCTCTCCTGCATTCAGTACAGTTGACATCATTTTACACATTTCCCACCAGGCGCAACTGGGCTCCATCCATCACCCCGGAACTGTGCTTCCACCTCCCACGCCCGCCTCTAAACTAATAGTCTCTCCAGAACCAGTTCCAGAGGAGCCAACCCAGGGGTATCCAACCATGGCGCCCACAGAAGATCAAACTTCCCCCGTCGGCCCCTGTGCTGATAAATATATTTCTCCATGCGCAGCGTAACTCCCATCTGTGTTATCCATTCGTTGACCTTGGGAGGCTCAGTCGCCTTCCAATGACGAAGGATAAGTTTTCGGGCCTGAAAGAGGGCCCTGCCAACGGCCTGCTTAGGGTTGTCCTCAAGCGTTATATCGTCCAAGATGCCCAGGACACAGACCTTCGGGTCCTGAGGGATCGTGGCCGAGAACGCAGTGGACAGAGTGTTGAGAACCCCACTCCAGTACAGGTGTAATTTGGGGCACCTCCACATCAAATGAATGAGGTCCCCACGGTCTCGTGCGCACCTAGGACAGATATCATCTTCCCCCAATCCCATTCTAAACAGTCTTTCAGGCGTGTAATGTACCCTCATCAGAATATACAGTTGAGATAGACGTTGTGCAGTGTTAAGTGAGCACCCTTGCACTGCCTGTAAAGCTCCCTCCCACTGATCATCCTCAAAGGTCCCCACGTCCCTCTCCCAGGAAGACAGTACTTTTGTCGGGAATCCCGGCAGAAACGAAGAGAGCAACATGGAGTACGATTCTGAAATGAAGCCCTTAAAACTTTTCACTCCCGACATGTATTGGAAAATCGGGGCGGAGGAGAGAATCCATGGATTATCTCCCGCCTGGGCCCTAATAGCATGCCTCAGCTGCAAATAATAAAAGTACATGGACTGAGGGAGACTGAATCTCTCTTGCAGTTCTGTAAAGGAGTGCAGCTTGCCACCCGAGAAAATATGTACCAAATGTGTCACCCCATATCTTCTCCATCTCTCCTCACATGTCAACTGAGCCAATTCCCCATAATACTGGTTTTTCCATATTGGGCCGTGTCTTGTGAAACCCTCCACATCCTGAAGCTGGCGTGCCTTGTTCCAGATTTTTTGAATCAACGCATACGTGGGAAAGCGCTTGTTGGATTTGGCAAATTGTAACGCTTCGAGGCCCATAATTACTGTGTCTGCGCCTGTGGTGTATCTTAACAAAGCTTTCATAGGATCCCCCCCAAGTCCTTCCAACACCCACCGGGCGATATGCTGTAATTGGGCGGCTAGATAGTAAAGCCACGGATTAGGGAGGGCAAGCCCCCCCAGCTCCTTGGGCTTTTGTAACTGTTCTAGTTTGATTCTAGGGGATTTGTTAAGCCAAATAAAGGCCCTGAATAGGGAATTAATTATCCTAAAGTATTTCAGTGGGATTACCATCGGGGTATTATGAAGGACATACAGGAGTTGCGGCATAAAGATCATTTTTATAAGATTTACCCTACCCACCAGGGACATTTTCAGTTTTGACCATATTTTCGCCTTGTCTCTAATCCGGTTCAGTAAGGGGGATAGGTTTAAAGTGATATAATCGCGTGGTTGCGGTGTAACCCATATACCCAAGTACTTAAATTTCACTGATACGGGAATATTCTGCAGCTCGGGGCCCTCTGGTGCCGTGGAGTCTAGCCTCATAATTGCCGACTTGGTCCAATTGATTTTCAGGCCAGAAAATGATCCAAACCTTTGAATCACCGACATGGCCTCCCCCAGGGAACCCGACGTGTCCCCGAGCAGCAACATAGTGTCATCTGCATAGAGCATAATTTTTTCATGTATTTGTCCATATTTATATCCGGAAATCAAGGGGTTGGAACGGACCATCTCCGCCATAGGTTCTATGGCGATGGCGAATAGCAGAGGGGACAGGGGGCATCCCTGTCGGGTTCCTCTGTGTAACGGGAAGGGGGAAGATACTCTGCCTGCCTCTCTAATAACCGCCGAAGGGGAGTTATACAAAAGTTGAACCCAGGATTGGAATATCGGCCCAAAGCCAAATTTTGACAGTGTCGCCCATAGGTATTGCCACTCGATGCTGTCAAATGCTTTGTGTGCATCAAGCGACAGCAGCGCCCTATCCCCAAAATTGTCAGCCGGAGACTGCATGTTAAGGAAAAGTCTCCGGAGGTTGATGGCCGTGGACCTCTCCGGTATAAAACCGGATTGATCCGGGTGAATAATAGATGCTATTACCTTATTAAGCCTTACAGCTAGTACCTTGGCAAGAATTTTTATATCGGTCTGGAGGAGCGATATCGGCCTGTATGAGCCCGGGTCTAGTGGGTCCTTCCCAGGTTTAAGTAATAGGACTATGCTCGCCTGTCTCATGGAGTCAGGAAGTTGCTGCGAGACCCTGGCTGAGTTCAGTGTCCGGAGCAATCTGGGTAGGATTACATCACCGTACTGTTTGTAGACTTCAATTGGAATGCCGTCGTCCCCAGGTGCTTTGGAATTGGGGAAGGAGCCGGTAGCAATAACCATCTCCTCAATCGTAATGGGAGCCTCTAGGGTCTCTGCCTGGGACTCCGTCAAACACGGTAGCTCTATCCCCTGCAGAAAATCCCGAACCTCTTCCACTGTGTGTGCCTGCCTTGTGCCGTACAGCTCTGAGTAAAAATCCACCAGCTCACCCATCACCAGGTCCGGGGCATTCACCACCCTCCCAAGTTTGCTTCGTATGGCCCCAATGGCCGGGGATGACTCCTGTGAGTGTACTATTTTGGCCAGTAGTTTGCCCGTCTGCTCCCCCTCCTCATAAAAGGCTAATTTGTTAAAGAACCTTTTCTTGTCCGCGGTAGAAGCATCAATTCTGCTAAGCGCATCTTGAGCTGCTATCCACGCCTCACGCGAGCCCTCCCCTGAATTTGCGATGTATTCTGCCTCTAGGCGTTTAACCATCCGTGCAGCCTGCTCTCTATGGACAGTCGTATTATGCTTAACAGCGTTAACCTCAGATATAAATATCCCCCTCAGGAAGGCCTTAAAGGCGTCCCAGGTGACCCCCAAGTCGGGGCTGTCCCCATGCTCTTGCCAAAAGGCTACTATTTCACGGTCAATTTTAGCGTGAGATGGGAAGAGGTTCAGCCAGAAGGCGTTTAATTTCCATGGTGCCCTTGGTAGGCGTGACTCTGGCCTAACCCTTAATTGAAGCAGAAGGGGGGAATGGTCTGAGATGCTTCTGGGAAGGTACTGTACTTTCTCAATGTGCTGGGACGCAGACAGGGAACACAAACATAGATCAATCCTGGACAGAGACATGTGCGTTTTGGAAAAGCAGGAGAACTGTCTCTCCAATGGGTTCCTATTTCTCCAGGGATCTGTCCACCCCACCTCGCCCATGAACTTAGCCAAAGCGGTCCGAGCCCCCGCGTGTCCACCCATAGGGGGAGGGTGTCTATCTAGAACAGGGTCAAGTATCCCATTAAGATCCCCCACTAGGACTAGTGGTACCCCCGGGTGACTGAGCTGAAATGTCAGGAGAGTGCGCAGTATCGCTGGGTTGAATGGGGGCGGGACGTACACCGCCGCTAATATTAGGGTCAATTGTTGCAATCTGCACAGCAGGAACACAAATCTGCCCTCCTGATCTACCCTGGAGTCAAGCATTTCAAAATCTAGTGTTCTATGAACCAGGACACTCACCCCCCGGGAGTAAGACGTGTAGGTGGAATGATACGACCATCCCGCCCAGGCAAAACCAACCCATGACACTGTCTCCGGGGTCAGGTGGGTCTCCTGGAGGACACACCCCGCCGGCAGGTGTTTTCTAAGTGCAGTGGATACCATGGTGCGCTTGAGTGGGTCACCCAAGCCCCGGACATTCCACGAGATCAATGCAGTACATGCCATCATGGAATATTTGGAAAGTAAAGACTACCCCGCAAGAGGGTGGGTAAGAGTGCCCACCTGCCAAATTCGGCCTGCGATGGACCCCCGTATCCGTCATATCCATACACATATACATCACATGTTATCACACATATCCCCAGTTTCCCAGCACATATCTGCCTTCCCCTCCCCTCAGTCCTGCAGGCAACTGTAACTATCACCAGTGACTCAATAAAAATTGTGTAGACAGTCAGCATAGCCAGGAGCAAAAAATAGCAAAAGGAAAAAAAAAGAAAAAAGGAAAGGGTCTGTAGAGCGAGATACCATACCGGTGGGACGGGTGGCGCCCCGCACAAAAATCAGGGTTAATCATACGGGAGTCAGTCTCGGAGTGCAGAATATAAGTCTCTGTTGCCTGGTTACCTCTGGTCAGAGATTCTCCTGAATGCAGAAGAGAAAAAAACAAAAAAAACAAGTAGAAACAAAACTCAACTCTAGAAAACTTTTGGGTGTAAACAGGAACCCATGTAGGCCTGTGATGCAACAGGCATCCAACTGTCCAGGCCACGTACCTCTCTGGGTACTCCAACTGTAAGTCTGGTTGCATGAGAAGTACACAAGCTCAAAACCTGTGTGATCAGAAATATTGTTCTCCCGGTCGTGTGAACTTGAATAGTAATAGACATGGCTCCTGAGAGCAACAGAAAATTAAAAATAATAAAAAAAAAAAAAAGGGGAAAAGGAAAAAGGAAAAAGGGAGACCGGAAAATTGGGAAGAGCAGTCCTCCTTTTCCTCTGTAGACATCGTGGAATTCAGCATGCTTGTAGCTCAATCCGCATCTGCCTCTGGGCCATCCGCTTGTCTCACTAGGTGTTCGTTGGCATCCAGCCATCCAGAGCCCCCCGCCGCCGACTCGAAGAACTGGGCTCTGCCTCCAGCGATAATTCTGAGTTTAGCAGGATATAGCATGGCATACTTGGCACGCAGTCGGTACAGCCTTTTCTTCACCTCCCCAAATTTAGCTCTGCGCCTCTGTACTTCCGCAGAAAAGTCGGGGTAAAAAGAGACTCTGGCCCCGTTGAATTGTACATTACGCTTTTCTCTTGCAAGCCGCAGGATAATTTCTTTGTCTTTGTAGTTGAGGAGTTTAGCCAACATGGTGCGGGGTGGGCTGCCCGGAGGTAAGGGTCTAGGTGGAACCCTGTGCGCCCTCTCAACCGAGTAAAATGGCGTAAAAGCATCTTTGCCGAATACTTCCTGCAGCCAGTGCTCCACAAATGCGGTGGGGTCCCTGCCCTCCGTTTTCTCCGGCAGCCCCACTATACGAATGTTACTTCTCCTCAGGCGATTCTCGATATCTTCGTTCCGCGCGTCATTGGCGGTCGCCATCCTGGCTGCCACTTGTAATTCCCTAATCATAGGAGCCATTCTATCCTCCACCTCACTGACCCGGCCCTCCACTGCTGTGGTGCGCTCCCTTATTTTCTGAATATCGTGATGGATCAGTCCAACCTCCTCCTTCAGGTCCCCAAAGTGTACCTGTAGCGTCTGTACTGAAGCAGTGCACTTATTATCTGCCTTGAGGATCTCAGCCAGAGTGGGTTGTTCAGCATCCTCCCCCCCTTCTTCCTTTGGCAACTCTGGTGTGGGCCGGGCTGAGGCCTGGTGTGAGGCCTGCATGGAGGATTCCCCCGCCTGCAGTGTGTGGAATATCCCCGGTGTAGCATCCAGCTCCTCGTCCGAGGGGCGATCCGCCACACTGTTCAGCTTCTGGGCATAATATAACATGTCCTTAGGGGCTTCCCTCCCCTGGGCTTTGGGAGTCTTGGGCGGCTGCTTACCCTGGTCCTTCCTGTCTCCTCGAGCTCGCTGTGGCGCGGCGGCGCCATTTTGGATATCCAGCATCTCGTCCCCCTTCAGCTGTTTCCTCGTCATCATGCCGGATCCGCTGTCGGTAGGGGCTCCGGAGCGTTCCCGGGGTGATCGGGTACCGTGTGGTAAGTTCCGGCGCTCGTTCTGGGGTGTATGTCGGCCGGGAGAAGGATCGTTGCAGGATGCTGGCAGGGAGCTCTGTGAGACACGTCCGCTCACATGCCGCTCTTGGCCACGCCCCCCGGGAACGCTGTATTTAACGCTCCTAAAACGCCCTGCCCATTTAAATGCATGGGCAGCGCTCCCAAAGCACCTTAAAAGCGTTTTGGAAGTGCCGCAACATTTGTGCTTTTAACCCCTTCTTTGGGGTTAAAAGCACCCATTAGCGGCTGAAAAGCGTTGCTTAAAATGAGCTCTGCTTAAAGGCCAATTCACACTGCTGCATGGTGCGAGATCACATGTGATTCGCACTGCACGGTTCCTGCATCGCAGCAGTGTCATCCGGCCCTTAGCGCTAACTTAGCCCTTAGCTAGTGTGAAAGGGGTCTGAGGCCCCGTACACACGGTCGGGCAAAACCGATGAGAATGGTCCCAGGTTCAGTTTCATCGGTCCAAACCGACAGTGTGTATAGCCCATCGGTCTGTTTTCCTTCGGTCCAAAATTTTAAAACATGCTTCAAAACCGAACCGATGGACCGCTGGCCCGATCGGTCCAAACCGATGGTTAGTACAGAAAAGCATCGGTTCAAAACCCGCGCATGCTCAGAATCAAGTCGACGCATGCTTGGAAGCATTGAACTTCGTTTTATTCAGCACGTCATGTGTTTGACGTCACCGCGTTCTGACCCGATCGGTTTTTGGAACGATGGTGTGTACGCATATCAGGCCGTCAGGCCACTTCAGCGGTGAACCGATGAAAACGGTCCGTCGGACCATTCTCATCGGTTTTGTCCGACCGTGTGTACGGGGCCTGAGGGTTTGCAACCACCATATATCAGCAGAAATTTGTTCAAACTTTCACAGAGAAAATTAGAATAATCATTCATCAGAGCATTTGCTAGTACTATTTTGGATTTGACAAATTTCATATGAAAACATAGAAAATATGCATTCGATTGGCATTCCAATGTTTCAAATTCTACGTTTGATTTCGGGATTCAAATGTCCATTATAAGTATTATTTTTTCCCAAACAAAAACCACATGTAGAGATAACATTTTTGTTCATTCTTAACTTTCCTTCCTTCTCTTTCAACTTTACTCTATGGTTAGAATCATTGATTAAAGGGGTTGTAAAGGTTTGTTTTTTATTTTCTAAATAGGTTCCTTTAAGCTAGTGCATTGTTGGTTCACTTACCTTTTCCTTCCATTTCCCTTCTAAATGTTTTTTTTCTTTGTCTGAATCTCTCACTTCCTGTTCCTGCTTAGTAAGCTTGCCCCCATCATCCGAGCCGTTCTGGCTGGGGGTTAGTCAGCATGCTCGCCCCCACCCTTGTAGGGTGACCACATTTCCAAACTGCTATTCAGGGACCCCCCTCCCAAACATTAGCTTGTGATGTACCAAATCACAGCACAGTTGGTGCATCGGGTGCGTGCTCTACCCAGAAGCACTGATCACGCCCCCGAAAAAGGCCGCCACATCACCACTTCATTCACTGACAGTACTTGTCCTGGCCGGCCGAGACCAGTGGAGGCTTTTTTTGGGGGCATCAGATTGGCCCGGGGGGTTACCGGGTCAGTTTCATTCTGGGACACTATATCGTCCTGAAATGAAGGTCCCTGGGACAGACCTGCAAAATGCGGGACTGTCCCGGGCAACCTGGGACACGTGGTCACCCTACTCCCTTGGGACTACATCCCTGACTAATCCCCAGCCAGAACGGCTCGGATGATGATGGGGGCAAGCTAGTGTATCGCCAGCTTTATTAATCTGAATTTGCTATTTTGCTGGTCCCCAGTCGGTGAACTATTTTGCTGGTCCCCAGTCGGTGAACTATTTTGCTGGTCCCCAGTCGGTGAACTATTTTGCTGGTCCCCAGTCGGTGAACTATTTTGCTGGTCCCCAGTCGGTGAACCATTTTGCTGGTCCCCAGTCGGTGAACCATTTTGCTGGTCCCCGGTTGGTGAACTATTTTGCTGCTCCCCAGTCGGTGAACCATTTTGCTGGTCCCCGGTCGGTGAACTATTTTGCTGGTCCCCAGTCGGTGAACTATTTTGCTGCTCCCCAGTCGGTGAACCATTTTGCTGGTCCCCAGTCGGTGAACCATTTTGCTGGTCCCCAGTCGGTGAACTATTTTGCTGCTCCCCAGTCGGTGAACTATTTTGCTGGTCCCCGGTCGGTGAACTATTTTGCTGGTCCCCAGTCGGTGAACTATTTTGCTGCTCCCCAGTCGGTGAACCATTTTGCTGGTCCCCGGTCGGTGAACCATTTTGCTGGTCCCCGGTCGGTGAACTATTTTGCTGGTCCCCGGTCGGTGAACTATTTTGCTGGTCCCCAGTCGGTGAACTATTTTGCTGCTCCCCAGTCGGTGAACTATTTTGCTGGTCCCCAGTCGGTGAACTATTTTGCTGGTCCCCAGTCGGTGAACCATTTTGCTGCTCCCCAGTCGGTAAACCATTTTGCTGGTCCCCAGTCGGTGAACCATTTTGCTGGTCCCCGGTCGGTGAACTATTTTGCTGCTCCCCGGTCGGTGAACTATTTTGCTGCTCCCCAGTCGGTGAACCATTTTGCTGCTCCCCAGTCGGTGAACTATTTTGCTGGTCCCCAGTCGGTGAACTATTTTGCTGGTCCCCAGTCGGTGAACTATTTTGCTGGTCCCCAGTCGGTGAACTATTTTGCTGGTCCCCAGTCGGTGAACTATTTTGCTGGTCCCCAGTCGGTGAACTATTTTGCTGGTCCCCAGTCGGTGAACTATTTTGCTGGTTCCCAGTCGGTGAACTATTTTGCTGGTGGTCCCCAGTCGGTGAACTATTTTGCTGGTCCCCAGTCGGTGAACTATTTTGCTGGTCCCCAGTCGGTGAACTATTTTGCTGGTCCCCAGTCGGTGAACCATTTTGCTGGTCCCCAGTCGGTGAACCATTTTGCTGGTCCCCAGTCGGTGAACCATTATGCTGGTCCCCAGTCGGTGAACCATTTTGCTGGTCCCCAGTCGGTGAACCATTTTGCTGGTCCCCAGTCGGTGAACTATTTTGCTGCTCCCCAGTCGGTGAACCAGTTTTTGGGACAAAGGTTCAAGGACCACATGCTATACATATAAATATAAAAACAAAAAAAAAATCTTGTACTATTTTAATCATACTTTTTTAAAGTGGCTACGAATTTTAAAGGACATTATAATAAATTTCTACAATGATCAGTGTAAATACTTAACCTCATTGTACAGTAGCAATGTGTGTAATAAAGGGAAGAGCGATCCAGCCCCCTCCCTTCGTTCTCTGCACATCTGGGACAGACTCGCCCTTCAGAGGCTGCTTTAGTCACCGTGGGAGACAGATGGAGGAGAACATTCTGAGACCAGTGACTGTTCCTGAGTGCAATGCACAGCCATGGAGAAGAGAAGTCTCCCTTATGTGTAAGACTATCTTCCCTGCAAATAAAATCTTCCCTGTGCTTCGGGAAAAGCTTCCCTGCTGTCCCCTCCCCTCTACTGTAGTGAATGCAGAGGGAAGAGAGCCAAGCATCACAGCACAAAGGAAAGGTATGGAGAGGAGGGGGCAAAGGAGTTCAGTGCTAGCTGTCTAAGGTAAGGGGAAGTGCTGCATCTCTTCTCCTCCACTCTCTTATGGGCCATAAGCTCACCATGTTGCTTCTTCATTGTATAATCTGTTTCATACACACATTGCATGTTCTCATTCCCTTTGTATTATGTCACAAATCCAGAGGCTGGGCTTTCTGCAGGATTATCATTTTCTGAGTTTTTAGGTGACCGTCATGTCAGATCATAGGGCTTGTGTTCACAGACATGTAGGTAAGGTTCAAGACATGGAATGACGTAATGTCACATTTACCTTTCAAGCCTGAGGACACGCCCCAATTTTCTCTATGCCCTACCCTCTTTATTCTCCTTTCTGGTATTATTGCAGAGGCAGCGCCGAGATGATATGTATAGTTCCTGAGATTTACACCCACTGCAAACTGTCACATTGCATCTGCTGGAGACAGTTACATAACAAACAATTGATGTTTTGTTTTTTGGTCATTATCCATCCTTATGCACTCAATTCTATCAACATTTTATTGTGCCCACGGGGCACCTTTCCTTGCCTGTGCCCTAAAAGACTGGCTGCCAATAGTTACGACATTGGATTTTCACTACTGCAGGGAAGCAGCATAGAAATGAGCTAAAGGCAGAGCTCTGTAAGAAATGTTAATGTGTCTAAGGAAAGTCATAGACAGCCAGATCCGATGAATGCGAGACATGTTTATCCTTAGATTGGTCTCCAGTGATGACCTGATCGGTCGCCGCGTTCAGCACACGCAAATGCATTCTGTAAAAGGCTTCAGTTCTTGTCAGTGATCATCAGCCAGAAGAGTTTCCCAGCATGCTGTTGGTTCCTTCCTGCTCTATACACTACCTGACTTACAGTATGTAAGTAAAGATCGCACTGGTCGCAAGCTTACAACTTTTTATTCTTAAGCCTCGTACACACAATCGGATTTTCAGCGGACAAAGCGTAGGACTTTTGGCTGAAGGGCGTTGGCCAGGATATTGTCTTGCATACAAACGGCAAAGAATTGTCAGCTAACAAACACAAAACTATGTGTTTTTTTTCAGCTCTTTAGCGCCACCCTGTGGGCAACTTCTGCTAATGTTGTGTTATGGTGAGCATGCGTGTTTGTACTTTGGAGTTTTGTCCGACGAACTTGTGTACACACAATCGGAAAATCTGACAACACACAATTGTTGGCGGACAATTTTAAAGCATGCTATCTCACATTTGTCCGACAACAATTGTCCGATGGAGCGTACAAATGGTCGGCTTAAAGCCTCATACACATGATCGGATTATCCGAGGGGAATTGTGTGATAGGAACTTAGGGCCAGATTCACAAAAGAGATACGACGGCGTTTCTCCTGATACGCCGTCGTATCTCTGTTTCTATCTATGCGACTGATTCATAGAATCAGTTACGCATAGCTAGCCCTAAGATCCGACAGCTGTAATTGTCTTACACTGTCGGATCTTAAGATGCAATACCGCGGCCGCCGCTGGGGGGAGTTTGCGTCGTAAACCAGCGTCGGGTATGCAAATTAGGAGTTACGGCGATTCCCGACGGTTTTTCGCGTTCGCTACGTCGCCGCTAGTCTAGTTTCCTGTCGCAAAGTTAGTCGTTTTTTTTGGTGCCTTAACTCTACACAGCAATCGTATTGCTGTATAAAGTATGGCCGTCGTTCCCGCGTCGAAATGTAAAAAATAACGTCGTTTGCGTAAGCCGTCCGGGAATACGGAATTACGCTACGCGCGTCGACGTTCGAAAAAAATGACGTCACTTCGCGCAAAGCACGGCGGGAGTTCGGAAACGGAGCATGCGCGGTAGGTCCGGCGCGGGAGCGCGCCTAATTTAAATGGCACACGCCCATTTAAATTGGCCCGCCTTGCGCCGGAGGCCGCCGGTGTAGGTTTTCATCGCAAGTGCTTTGTGAATCAGGCACTTGCGATGAAAAATTGCGGCGGTGTAACATATCTACGATACGTTACGCCGCCGCTCATCTACGTGAATCTGGCCCATAGGATGTTTCTGGACAGCTGCACTCTGAACAATGGTTGCCTTTATTAAATTAGGAACAGCACTACAAGTCACAGCAAACTAAACAGAAACCTAGGCAGCTGATGCATTTCGCACTAAATCTAGTGCTTAATCATAGCTATTGTTGGGAATTGTGTGATGACAGGCTGTTTGTACGCTCCATCAGACAATTGTCAGATTTTCCACGGACAAATGTGGGATAGCATGCTTAAAAATTGTCTATCAACAAATGCATGGTGTCAGATTATCCGATCGTGTGTACACAAGTCCTTCGGACAAAACTCCAAAGTACAAACACGCATGCTCAGAAGCAATGCTCACCATAACACAACATTAGCATAAGTTGCCCAAAGGGCGGCGCTAAAGAGCTGAAAAACCCACGTAGTTTCATGTTTGTTGGCCGACAATTCTTTGCTGTTAGTATGCAATATAAGTTCATGGCCAACGGCCTTCGGACAAAAGTTCTACGCTTTGTCTGCGGAAAATCCGATCATGTGTACGAGGCTTTAGACTTATTTCATAGATAGCACAAAGTGCAATGGCTATACAAAGTATAATAGCCCCTAGCACCAGCCACAACCACTTTCTTGTCTTTCCTTATTTAGCTAGTCCAGGTGAAATCTGATTGGTTACTTTGGTTTCCTACACTTAAAGGGTAACTCCACTAGCGTGGGGAAAAAAATAGCAAATGAAGAAAAAATAATATAGTGTGTACAATTGCGATACAAGTCATATTGTAACTGAATGTTATTAAAAATTACCTTTCCTTTTCAATCTGTAGCCGCTGTAATTTTCTAAAAATGCAATGCAATATGGCTACATGGAGTTGTTCTGTACACATAATGTGTACTGACCACTCCCCAAAAACATAATTTCCTGCTTGTGTGATTGGCTCACCAATTTTCCCAGAAGTCTGCCTAAAATACAAGTCAGATTTCAGGCATCCCCTGCAACAAAAATATAATTTTTGGTGAGATATTTCCAATGAGAACTCGTCTAAAGGGATGCAGGCCCAGCAGCTTTCCTCATTGGTGCCCTGCAGCTGCCACAGCTGACAGTTAATTATAAAACCACTACCATTAGACCCACTATGCACAGATGCACAGACAAACACACATGGATTTCTTCAGAATACAAAAGGTAGGAATCTGCAACAAAGGTTGTTATAATCCCTGCAATATATACAGATCACCCAAAGGGGAATGTTTTTCCTCAACAAAAGTGGAGTTGTGCTTTAACCACTTAAGGACCGCCTCCTGCACATATACGTCGGCAGAATGGCACGGCTGAGCACATGTACGTACAGGTACGTCCTGTACTAGTACCCAGCCGTGGGTCGCGGGCGCGCGCCCGCGGCGCGCTCCAGCGACCCGGTCCGAAGCTCCGTGACTGGGACCGCGGGACCCGCAGACCCGATGGCCGCTGGAGTCCCGCGATCGGTCCCAGGAGCTGAAGAACGGGGAGAGCCGTGTGTAAACACAGCTTCCCCGTTCTTCACTGTGGCTCCGTCATCGATCGTGTGATCCCTTTTATAGGGGAACACAATCAATGACGTCACACCTACAGCCACACCCCCCTACAGTTGTAAACACACTTCAGGGAACACGTAACCCCAACAGCGCCCCCTGTGGTTAACTCCCAAACTGCAATTGTCATTTTCACAATAAACAATGCATTTTAAATGCATTTTTTGCTGTGAAAATGACAATGGTTCCAAAAAGAAGTGTCCGCCATAATGTCGCAGTCACGAAAAAAAATCACTGAATGCCGCCATTAGTAGTAAAATTTTTTTTTTATTAAAAATGCAATAAAACTATCCCCTATTTTGTAAACGCTATAAATTTTGCGCAAACCAACCGATAAACGCTTATTGTGTTTTTTTTTTACCAAAAATAGGTAAAAGAATACGTATCGGCCTAAACTGAGGAAAACATTTTTTTTAATATATTTTTGGGGGATATTTAATATAGCAAAAAGTAAAAAATATTGCAATTTTTTCAAAATTGTTGCTCTATTTTTGTTTATAGCGCAAAAAAAACGCAGAGGTCATCAAATACCACCAAAAGAAAGCTCTATTTGTGGGAAAAAAAGAACGCCAATTTTGTTTGGGAGCCACGTCGCATGACCGCACAATTGTCAGTTAAAGCGTCGCAGTGCCGAATCGCAAAAAGGGACAAGGTCCTTTAGCTGCATTTTGGTCCGGGTCTTAAGTGGTTAAGCTTAGTACACATGACCAGAAAATTCGACGAAGAACATTGTTTTTGAAGCAATTGTGCGATAAACTGATTGTTTGTTAGTACACAGCTTTCCAGAGCCGATCATGACAGTTCATCCAAAATTATCTGAGGGGTCAAACACAAAAAAAAAGGATATTCTCATCGTGTTCGCAAAGCTTTAAGGCGCTGTGCAGTGACATATAAGACTAATGTGTATACAGTATATGGATATTTACTGTATATGACCTAGTCAGGTTGTATTAGAAGCGTGCTTTATGTAAGACAGATGATTCATGAGTAGTTCTGCATTTTTTTCTCTAATACATTTGTCATTCCTTAGTGAGGTGACCCGCACTCTGCCAGCCCTGGAGTCTCTGCAGAGCACATTTGAACCCCAGTTCTCCCCTGGATTCCGCCAGCGATCTCCTGTAAGTCTCACTTAAAAATTATATTATCAATGCTATAAGAAATATACAGGGAGTGCAGAATTATTAGGCAAGTTGTATTTTTGAGGATTATTTTATTATTGAACAACAACCATGTTCTCAATGAACCCAAAAAACTCATTAATATCAAAGCTGAATATTTTTGGAAGTAGTTTTTAGTTTGTTTTTAGTTTTAGCTATTTTAGGGGGATATCTGTGTGTGCAGGTGACTATTACTGTGCATAATTATTTGGCAACTTAACAAAAAAAAATATATACCCATTTCAATTATTTATTTTTACCAGTGAAACCAATATAACATCTCAACATTCACAAATATACATTTCTGACATTCAAAAACAAAACAAAAACAAATCAGTGACCAATATAGCCACCTTTCTTTGCAAGGACACTCAAAAGCCTGCCATCCATGGATTCTGTCAGTGTTTTGATCTGTTCACCATCAACATTGCGTGCAGCAGCAACCACAGCCTCCCAGACACTGTTCAGAGAGGTGTACTGTTTTCCCTCCTTGTAAATCTCACATTTGATGATGGACCACAGGTTCTCAATGGGGTTCAGATCAGGTGAACAAGGAGGCCATGTCATTAGATTTTCTTCTTTTGTACCCTTTCTTGCCAGCCACGCTGTGGAGTACTTGGACGCGTGTGATGGAGCATTGTCCTGCATGAAAATCATGTTTTTCTTGAAGGATGCAGACTTCTTCCTGTACCACTGCTTGAAGAAGGTGTCTTCCAGAAACTGGCAGTAGGACTGGGAGTTGAGCTTGACTCCATCCTCAACCCGAAAAGGCCCCATCTTTGATGATACCAGCCCAAACCAGTACTCCACCTCCACCTTGCTGGCGTCTGAGTCGGACTGGAGCTCTCTGCCCTTTACCAATCCAGCCACGGGCCCATCCATCTGGCCCATCAAGACTCACTCTCATTTCAGCAGTCCATAAAACCTTAGAAAAATCAGTCTTGAGATAATTCTTGGCCCAGTCTTGACGTTTCAGCTTGTGTGTCTTGTTCAGTGGTGGTCGTCTTTCAGCCTTTCTTACCTTGGCCATGTCTCTGAGTATTGCACACCTTGTGCTTTTAGGCACTCCAGTGATGTTGCAGCTCTGAAATATGGCCAAACTGGTGGCAAGTGGCATCTTGGCAGCTGCACGCTTGACTTTTCTCAGTTCATGGGCAGTTATTTTGCGCCTTGGTTTTTCCACACGCTTCTTGCGACCCTGTTGACTATTTTGAATGAAACACTTGATTGTTCGATGATCACGCTTCAGAAGCTTTGCAATTTTAAGAGTGCTGCATCCCTCTGCAAGATATCTCACTATTTTTGACTTTTCTGAGCCTGTCAAGTCCTTCTTTTGACCCATTTTGCCAAAGGAAAGGAAGTTGACTAATAATTATGCACACCTGATATAGGGTGTTGATGTCATTAGACCACACACCTTCTCATTACAGAGATGCACATCACCTAATATGCTTAATTGGTAGTAGGCTTTCGAGCCTATACAGCTTGGAGTAAGACAACATGCATAAAGAGGATGATGTGGTCAAAATACTCATGTGCCTAATAATTCTGCACTCCCTGTAGGCTTGTCTAGTCGGTCCAAGATGAAATCATTACACATTTGTATATAGGTTTTACCAAAATATAAAGACAAATAGAGCCAGGCAGGTAATTTGGGGTTTAACTATATGTGATGGGGACCTTCATATTTTTGAAAACTGATTTACTAAAACTGGTGCATACAGAATCTGGTGCAGCTGTGCATAGTAACCAATCAGCTGCTAGGTTTTTGGCTGGGTTCACACTACTACACTACTTTCATCCTACTTTGCTCTGTGTTCACTGTTTCCCTATGAGAGCGTCTTGTAGCATCCTACACAAGTCGGTCCGACTTTGAAAATGCTCCCTGTACTACTTTTGGTCCTACATTGATCCTACTTCAGGCCCTTTGAATATCATTGAAGTAGGACCAAAGTAGTATCCTGTTCATGAAAGTAGGATGGATGTAGGACCAATGTAGGATAAATGTAGGACCAATGTAGCAGAGCAAAGTAGGATGAAAGTAGTGTAGTAGTGTGAACCCAGCCTCAGGCTGGGATCACACTGGTATGACAAACGCTCCCACATTGGGAGCTCATGATGTGTGAAAATCAATGTTTCCCTATGGGAGCCGTCTTTACTGGTCCGACACAAGTCGGTCCGACTTTGTAAATGCTCCCTGAACTACTTTGGTCCGACTTTGATCCTACTTCAGCCCATTAAATATCATTGAAGTCGGATCAAAGTCGGATCGCCGCCTTGCCTAATCCGATTTTGGCATGCAACTAGAGCTCTGATAATCTTGAGGGGGAACTCCACGCCAAATTTTAAATAAAAAACTGGCACTGCCCGGGGCATGATGGGACGTTGACGTTATAAGGGGCGGGGTTACCGGATTACATTACCCGGTGACCCCACCCCATGCCAATACAAGTCGGTGCGCACTGCGCACACGGCATTTCAGTGTGAAAGAGCGTTGAGTCAACACCCTCTTTCCTGACCGGCCGGGCTGCGTGCTCGGATAAGGGTCTGGTATGGATTTTGGGGGGACCCCCACACTGTTTTTTCGGCGTAGGGGTTCCCTTTAAAATCCATACCAGACCGAAGGGCCAGGTATGCTCTTAGAGGGGGAACCCATGCCGGTTGTTTTTTATTTGGCTTAGAGTTCACCCTCAAGATTCATACCAGACACAGTGCCTGGTATTGTTAGGGATCGAAGTTGGATCCCTGTTCATTGAAGTCGGACGTATGTCGGACTTCAAGTCGCAGGGCAAAATTGGATCCAAAGTAGTACGACTGTCGTGTCGTAGCAGTGTGAACCCAGCCTTAAATTGGTGCACACAGAATCTGGTGCAGCTGTTCATAGTAACCAATCAGCTGCTAGGTTTTATTGTCAAAGCTTAATTGAACAAGCCGAAGTTAGAATCTGATTGGTTACTATGCACAACTGCACCAGATTTTATGTGCTTCAGTTTTAATTAAGGCAGGGTTCACAATATTGAAAATTCTACAATCCTATTTTGTTTCACTTTGCTGACTGTACCAATCTTCTTTTGGCCCAACGTTTTTTGTTTCCTTGAGAACATGTTTTTCTTTGCCATAAAAAAAAAATGTTTCTCATATTTCATTTTGCTAATTTTTGTATTAGTGTGTGCATTAAGTTGAGATGTTTTGCTAGATTTTATATTAGTGTGTGCATTCTGGTGAGATAGTCAAAGACTTGATGGATTGATGCTATCCAGTTACACAGTTATTTCCATTATGTTGTAGCTGGATGACAAATGGGAAACTTAAATAATTAATGCCAAACCCAAGCTTTAAAATCTCTTTTAAAGTGTTACTAAACCCAGGACCCGGCATTCACTATATCTGGTCTCCCACAGTACACAGAACATACAATAGTTTTAGTAAATATAAACTGCTAATTCCCTTTTCTCATCAGCAGTATATACAGTAGCAGTCCTGTGACTTCTATAAGTGTCTGGTTATAGTTTGGAGGAGGAGTTTTCATTCTCCCCTGATTTTCCTATGAGGCTGCAGGACCCCTGACCCTCTGTCTGGACAGTGCTGATTGGCCCTGTGCTAATCCAATCCACTCTCCCAAGAAAAGAAAAAAAAAAGTAGCAATACACACCAAACTGAGCATGTGTAGCTTGCCCCCAAGGCTCTGTTCTATCAGCAGATGGATTGGGGGTGTTGAAGGAAGGGAAGGTTCAGAGAAGACAGAATCAAACTGCCTTTTAACACAATGCAGAGGTTTAACCCCTTAGGTTCCACATTGAGTATAACAAGCATGCTTTACAGCATATACACACTGATATTACTGGTGTGGGTTTAGTAACAATTTAACATTTCAATGTCATTTTAAAGGTTGTTTTTTTTTTTTTGTAAATCTACAGCTTTCACGTGATCCTGCCATGAGGGTCATTGTTCAGGAACTCCCTGTTATAGGATGACAGTTGTGCTTCTGTTTTGTCATCCTATCACATTGTAGCGCTCACCCCCGAAGGAGCCGCTGGTTTGTTTTGGGACCGGCCTGCTAAGTTACCCTGGCGTTGTCTAGGGGTGTAATAGTGAGAGCAAAAGCAGTGAGCGAAGGTCCAGACAGTGAATAAAGGTTTTATCAATGGTTTATTTTCCAGGCCAACACGGCCAACATCAACATCAGTGGGAAGGTCAAGGTTGATGAAGAAAAAGAGAGAACTTTGCAGTATCAGGCCTGGATATTAAATGGAGCAGTCAGTACTGCTCTGTATAGTACCAATTTGTAACACGTCGCCACTCAATCTGAGTGGGAAGAGTGCCCCCGGACAGACTCCTTTTTCACAAGTCTGGCAGCCAAGGTGTCACTTAGGATTTCTGGGAGGATGGAGGCCTGTCTCACGGGCCAAATACAATAACTGAGCTGGGTAGATAAATAAAGCAATCCTCCCAGTAGATGTCTGCCTTGGTCACCAGATGACAGCAACATACCTGTCAGCACTCTGGTCACCGGATCCCCAATTGGTTTGTCCCGGCTCTGTTGGACGACCTGCCTCCGGGCCCCCCCCCAAACCGACTCCCCAATCGCACGGCACTCAGCCTGGGATCCCTTCAATAGAACCGGGAACCCAGCAAGTCACTGGGGTCCCCTTGTACCTCCGGATGAGGGTTTTCGTAGACTGCAACTTTGGCCAGGCGGGCCACGCCGGCGGGGTCCATAGATGCGCGCACCCTGAAGGTGGATGCCGCACCTGGAACGGGACCCCGCGAAGATTTTAGAACACATGAAACCTGTCACAGATATACTCCTCCCCAGCATGCCTTGCGAGGAAGAAACTTCTCTAATTGGCTGCTGGGGAAAACTTGCTCTACCAGAATCCCTCTGGCACCAACTGCTGGTCAGGGATGATATTGCATCCCTGGACCACAGACTGACCCAGCGGACATTTCTGGAATGACAGAAGTCCCAGAAATGTAAACAATTAGTGAATGGGAGCAAGGTAACTTTCCCATTCCCCACTATCTTTAGTGTAGTGCCCATACTGAAAGTAGGGGGACGCTACAACATGCATCCCTGGTGGTGATTACAAGGAGCTGTGCTGACACCCATTGGGCAGTTATAGTCCACTGTGAGAAAGTTGGCTCAGAGCAATGATGTGTAGGTGATGCTGGAGAGCATGGACTGTAGACAGGAAGTGGCTGGAAGAGAATGCAGGAAAATATCTGTACTAAGATGAAAAAAGGATGAAAAAAAGCAAAATGTATGTAAAAAAGATGGCGATTGTTTATACAGTAATACAATTGCTTTGGCAGTCTAATAGTCATTCTTAGGTTTAGCTCTACATGAAAGTGTATCTCTTATCAAAATTTTGACTAGAGTAAGGAACAAGGAAAGAATCAAATTTATCATAAAGGTTTCTTGTTCTTCCCAGGTTGTTTTGCCAGGAGCAATGCCCATGCACTGACCATTTCCTCCATCTTGAGGAAATCCTCGTTAGTTGCTGTCTTGGTTATAACATTGTCACCAGGACAGGAAATTAGAGAAACTTCCTCTAACAGGGACATAATGGTCATAAAAACACTTTATTATTGGCTGTTCCCCATTACTTGCAACCAGGCCCGGACTGGCCATCGGGCAAACCGGGCATTCGCCCGGTGGGCCGCGGCCACCGAGAGGCCGCCAGGCTGCAAGTCGCCGGGCACAAGTCTCTTTAAACCCGCGCCGCTCATCAAGCCTCTCCGCGGCCTCCCGGGTGGACGTAAACACAGGGGGGAGGAGCTAGATGAGAAGCCGTCGGCCTCTCCACGGCCGGGGGGCGTGACTGCGAGGGAGAAGAGCCAGAGCGGACACCTGTTGCTCCTTACACCGGCCCGGATATAGCAGAAAACGTGAGTGCAGCCCCCCCCCCCTCCTGTAACCTGGATAGGAGGAGCAGTGGGGGCGGCTGCATATAAAAAATCTTTTTCTCTGTCTCCCTTCTGCTGTATTGGAATGCCTGAGGCTGCGGGAGGTAGAGGAGAAGCAGGCATTCCAATACTGCAGAAGGGAGATTGAGAAAATGATTTTTTATATGCAGCCGCCCCCACTGCTCCTCCTACACCTCTCATACTCTTTGCCTCCTCGTGATCTCCCCAGTGCTCTCTGCCACCCCCCCAGTGATTTCTGCTACCCCCTCCCAGTGCTCTCTGCCACCCCCTCCCAGTGCTCTCTGCCACCCCCCCCCAGTGATTTCTGCCACCCCCTCCCAGTGCTCTCTGCCACCCCCCCCAGTGATTTCTGCCACCCCCTCCCAGTGCTCTCTGCCGCCACCCCCCCCCAGTGCTCTCTGCCACCCCCCCCCAGTGCTCTCTGCCACCCCCTCCCAGTGCTCTCTGCCACCCCCCCAGGGCTCTTAACCTCCCCCCAGCGCTCTTAACCTCCCCCAGAGCTCTCTGCCACCCCCAGTGCTCTCCACCACCCCCAGTGCTCTCAACCTCCCCCCAGAGCTCTCTGCCACCCCCCAGTGCTCTCTGCCACCCCCCGTGCTCTCTGCCACCCCCGTGCTCTCCACCTCCCCCGGTGCTCTCTGCCACCCCCGGTGCTCTCTGCCACCCCCGGTGCTCTCTGCCACCCCCCCAGTGCCCTCTGCCACCCCCCAGTGCTCTCTGCCACCCCCCAGTGCTCTCTGCCACCCCCCCAAGTGCTCTCTGCCACCCCCAAGTGCTCTCTGCCACCCCCCAGTGCTCTCTGCCACCCCCCAGTGCTCTCTGCCACCCCCCAGTGCTCTACGCCACCTCCCAGTGCTCTCTGCCACCCCCCAGTGCTCTCTGCCACCCCCCAGTGCTCTCTGCCACCCCCCAAGTGCTCTCTGCCACCCCCCAAGTGCTCTCTGCCACCCCCCAGTGCTCTCTGCCACCCCCCCCCAGTGCTCTCTGCCACCCCCCAGTGCTCTACACCACCTCCCAGTGCTCTACGCCACCTCCCAGTGCTCTCTGCCACCTCCCAGTACTCTCTGCCACCCTCCAGTGCTCTCAACCTCCCCCCAGTGCTCTCTGCCACCCCCAGTGCCCTCTGCCACCCCCCAAGTGCTCTCTGCCACCCCCTCCAGTGCTCTCTGCCACCTCCTCCAGTGCTCTCTGCCACCCCCCAGTGCTCTCCGCCACCTCCCAGTGCTCTCCGCCACCTCCCAGTGCTCTCTGCCACCCCCCAGTGCTCTTTACCACCCCTCAGTGCTCTCAACCTCCCCTCAGGGTTCTCTGTCACCCCCCAGTGCTCTCCACCTCCCTCCATGCTCTCTGCCACCCCTCAGTGCTCTCAACCTCCAACCAGGGCTCTCCTCCACCCCCGCAGTGCTCTCCTCCACCCCCGCAGTGCTCTCTGCCAATCCCCGCAGTGCTCTCTGCCAATCCCCAGTGCTCTCTGCCACCACCCCAGTGCTCTCTGCCACCCCCCAGTGCTCTCCACCTCCCTTAGTGCTCTCCACCTCCCCCAGTGCTCTCTGCCACGCCACCCCCCCAGTGCTCTCAACCTTCCCCACAGTGCTCTCTGCCACGTCACCCCCCCCAGTGCTCTCTGCCACCCCCCAGTGCTCTCTGCCACCCCCCAGGGCTCTCTGCCACCCCCCCAGTGCTCTCCACCTCTCCCCATGGTCTCTGCCACCCCCCAGTGCTCTCCACCACCCCCCCTGTGCTCTCCACATCCCTGCATGCTCTCCACCTCCCCCATGTTCTCTGCCAGAGGTGTCGGTTAGCATGTCATGGGCTGCTTAATCCAAAATGCCCGGGCCTATTTTTTGTCCCAGTCCGGGCCTGCTTGCAACCTCAGTGACATCATTGTTACTTAAGCCTCGTACACACGGTATGATTGTTGGCCAATCGAGCGTCTGATTTTTGTCAAAAGGGGGCGTGTGCCAGGATCTTGTTTTGCATACTAACAGTACACCATCTTCGGCCAACAAACACGAATGCAGTGATGTACTACAAGGAATTTCAGCTCTTGAGCGCCACCCTTTGGGACCCTTCTGCTAATTTCGTGTTTGGTGAGCATTGATTCTGAGAATTTCGTGTTTGTACTTTTGACTTTTGTGTGACGGATTTGTGTACTGACCAGACGAAAATCAGACGTGGAGCCATTGGCCGGCGAAAATTTATTAGCCTGTCATCCAACATTTGTTGGTCGAAAGTTGGACAACAATTGTCAAAAGGAGCGTACTAACGGTAAGATTTTAGGACAACATTCTGTTAACAGACAATTCCCTGCCAAAAATCGTATCGTGTGTACGAGGCTTTAGAAAGGAAGTGATGAGGGATCTCCCCAGTCGGAAAGCAACATCATAAAAATTACAAGGGCTCTAACAATCCTTTACTATTGCTGTTAGAGAGCCAATAAAGTATTACACCCTGTCCCACTCTGTTAATGTGTGCATACTATACACAGTGAAAGTATTGTGTTGTCGCATGGAAAGTTTTGAAATCATTCTCATTAACATTAACAGTTAAACAATAATTGCAGTTACAGTGACTCCCTGGTCCTTATCTGTTTATGATCACAGAAGACCAGTCAGACCTATTGACTGATGACCTGGTTAGGGTTCTCACCATGTAGGTCATCTGCTCTCTTGGTACTTGGGGTACCAAAAACCTTCATGATGGTATGGTTTTTTTTTTACCTGCGTCCCTTAATGAACAGAGACACTGTGTATGCTTTCTATCTCTTGTTACATATGATAATATAAAGTGAAACAAAAAAAAAACTACATTGCATCTGAGCACCACAAACCAAAAAGGCTACTTACTTAATTTATAATATTCAAAGCAAACTCTCCCATCCATTCATGTCTCCATGCTTTATTTTGCTGAGAAATCACTTTGAAAAACACTCCCCCTAGCATTCCTGGCTTTTGCCATTTTGAGTAAGGGCAAATATTTCATGTAGCATTTACTTCCTAGAATCCAACTGCCCTTAGCCCAGGAATGCAGGCAGGAGGATGTGCTTAGCTGAGAAAAACCCTCCTAAAGACTCCTGAGATGTTTGACACAATTTGCTTTGGAAAGAAACCAGAAAGTAACTGGAGATATGTAAAAAAAAAAAAAAAAGTAAATATGAATATATGTTTCTATCTATTTACTAATGCTAGCAGCATAAGGTATAAAAATATTCAATGTTGATTAAGAGAGTGACGTTCCACTTTAAAGTGAATCTGTGTTCTGGCTATTGACATTTAATAAGCCTCATATTCAGTAAAGCAGTTACATTAGGGTGACCATACATCCCCGGTTTCTGGGGACAGTCCCCAGATTGAGGACACTGTCCCTGCACCAAGTCTGTCCCTGGATTGGATTTAAACAGGTGCTGGGGCAATTTCAAAGACAGTCAGTGTAGAATTAAAAAATAAATAAATTCTGAATTGCACCCCCCCGCTGCGCCGCTCCTACTAGCTTAGGTGTGGTGTATTTTTTTCCATTATCTGTGCCCCTTTCTGATGATCATGTGCTGGTTGGAGCGGAAGGAATATTTCTTCAGTTTTGGGTGCATGCTCATTCAGCTCCACTCGCACGTTCTTCTGCCTTGGCTCAAGTCCCGGCCAGCCAATTACCATTATCAGTCATTACTGATCCGCCCATGTGAAAGGGGCTATAGGCTAACTGGTCTGTAATTCCCAGGGATGTATTTTGGGTCCTTTTTAAATATTGGTGATACATTGGCTTTTCTCCAATCCGCTGGTGCCATTCCAGTCAGTAAACTGTCAGTAAAAATTAAGAACAATGGTCTGGAAATTACTTGACTGAGTTCCCTAAGGACCCTCGGGTGCAAGCCATCCGGTCCAGGTGATTTATTAATGTTAAGTTTACCAAGTCTAATTCTAATTCTGTCCTCTGTTAGCCATGAGGGTGCTTCCTGTGACATGTCATGAGGACACACACTGCAGTTTTGGTTACTGAAGCCCCCCAATTCCCAACTGGGGAGAAGAATAAATTCAATACCTTCGCCATCCTTTGTAGCCAGATGTCCTTCCTCATTCTTTATGAGGCTAATATGGTCTGTCCTCCTTCTTTTTTTACTGTTTACATACTTAAAGAATTTAATGGGATTTTTTTTTGCTCTCCTCCGCTCTGTGTCTTTTGTGTACTATAGCCGCCCTAAATGCACCCTTACAGTTCTTGTTGCATTCTTTATAAAGTCTGAATGCTGATGATGATCCCTGAACCTTGTATTTTTTGAAGGCCTCCTCTTCTGCTTTTATATGCATTTTTACATTGGAGTTAAGCCACCCAGGCTTTTGTTCGCTCTTTTAAAAGTATTGCCCAATGGGATGCACTGGCTAATTCCCTTATTTAATATGTCTGGATAATTAAAATCCCCCATTATGATGACACTTCCCATCCTTGCTGCTAATCCAAATTGGGATAGGAGGTCCTCCTCCCCCTCAGGTTAAGGGGCCTATAGCATACTCCCAGTATTATTTTCCCCTTAGCTTCATCCCTTTAGAGCTCTACCCATAAAGATTAAACTTCCTCCCTAGCTCTCTTAGTGATGTCATCTCTCACATTCACTTGTATATTATTCATGATATATAGACCTACCCCTCCCCCTTTTTTACCATCGTTATCCCTGTGATAAAGGGAATACCCTTGAATGGTTGCCAGGCAATCTTGAGAGCTGTTGAACCAGGTCTCTGAAATTCGCAAAAAATCCAAATCCTCCTTGACAACAGTATCTTTAGTTCACCCATCTTGTCCGCCAGGCTCTTGGCATTGGTGAACTTGCCACGTAGTTTAGCCCGGTCGCATACTATCCTCTAATTGGGTGTTCCGAGATTTCAACTAGGATTTGTTACTATACTTACCTTGGGTTTGTGTGCTTTAGTCAACCTACCACTAATGCCCCCAATACTACCCTCTGGAATATGTTCCGCGCTGACTATCTCTACCTCTGGCTCCTAGTTTAAAAACCCCTCTAACTTTTTGGCCATCTTTACTCCCAGCAGATCTGCACCCTCTTCATTTAGGTGCAGTCTGTCCCTTCTATAGAACTGGTGACTAATTAAGAAGTCACCCCAGTCCCCCAGGAACTCAAACCCCTAAATGAGCTTTAATAAGCCTTCACTGACCTCTATATGTGCTTTCACAATAGAGCCATTCATCCTCAAATCCTCATCTTTAGAACAGATTAGAAGGCTGTTAAATTACTGTAGAGCAGGAGTACCCAACCAGTGGCCCACGGAGCCCTCTGATGTGGCCCACGACCTCCTGCTCTGGAAAAGCGGATTGACATAAGCCGATGCTTTGTGTAAAGCCCAAACTCTTGTCACAGGTGGTGTGATATCAAATCACTCTGCCTGGGACAGCAACAGCTGGTGATATATATGGACATATCTGTTCTGCAGTGGTTACTGGGCTGCTTTCAAACTGATTTGCAGCTGCAGCGAAGAACACCTGCGGGTTACCTGCACTGAGCCCTAGACTTCTGTTATTACCTGTGGGTTGGTGCAAAAATTCACTTTTTTTAATAAGAAAATAAGACAACAGTAAAGTTAGCCCAATTTTTTTATATATTGTGAAAGATAATTTTACGCCAAGTAAAATGATACCCAACATGTCACGCTTCAAAATTGCGCCCGCTCGTGGAATGGCGTCAAACTTTTAACCTTAAAAATCTCCATAGGCGACGTTTAAAAAATTCTATAGGTTGCATCTTTTGAGCTACAGAGGAGGTCTAGGGCTAGAATTATTGCTCTCGCTCTAACGATCACGGTGATACCTCACTTGTGTGGTTTGAACACTGTTTTCATATGAGGGTGCTTCTCACGTATGCGTTCGCTTCTGCGCGCAAGCTCGTCGGGACGGGGCGCTTTAAAAAAAAATATTTTTTGTTTTCTTATTTATTTTATTAATTTTTACACTGAAAAAAACAAAAATTGATCATTTTTATTCCTATTACAAGGAATGTTAACATTCCAAAAAGCATGACAGGTCCTCTTAAATATGAGATCTGGGGTCAAAAAGACCTCAGATCTCATAATTAGACTTAAAGGAGTTGTAAAGGAAAACATTTTTTGGCTGAAATGACTGTTTACAGGGTATAGAGACATAATAGTTAACTGATTCCTTTTAAAATTGATTAAAAATTGATAAACATCATTCATATAATGTGCCTCTAGTTTCGTTTTTGCATCTAGTTTCGTTTTGCAAAAACGAACAATGAGGACATGGAGCCAGGACTGCAGTAGGGTAAAGGAAGCTATTTAGCTAAAAGAAAAATTTCCTTTAGTGACCCTTTAAATGCAAAAAAAAAAGAAAAAAAGTGTCATTTGAAAAAATGACAACAAGAAAATATTGCTTTAAGAAGCATGGGCGGAAGTGACGTTTCGACGTCGCTTCCGCCCTGCTATGCTATGGGGACGGGTGGGGGCCATCTTGCCCCTCACTTGTACCCCAGCCGAGCAGGGGACAGGACCTGATCGCCTCCGCCGCTACCGACGGCTCCGGTAAGCGGTGAAGGGTGCGGGAGAGCGGCGTGAGGGCCCTCTCCCGCTGCCCGATAACGGTGATCTCGCGGTGAATCCGCCGTGGAGACCACCGTTATCGTTTACAGGACCACTCACAGTAAAGATGGATATCTCAGTTGTGGCAGCAGCTGCAGCCGTTACCGAGATATCCATCTTTAAAAACAGGACGTATATAGTCGTGAGCGGGTCCTTAAGTGGTTAAAGCAGTAAATAACCCAAAACCAGAAATGTAATATTTTGCAGATTAGCAATCATTAGATGTGGCGGCTGCATTAGTTTTCATTTTTAGTCTTTTTTCCCTCTGTTTTCACCTGGTGATCTGGCCCCTGCTCTGTATGAAGGTGAACAGGGGGCACATTTAGATATGAGCATTGTCAGTCGATGGGGGAGGGGGGGAGTTTTAGATGCACTAACAGATTTACTTTTTGTCATTTTTTAAAGACAAAGCTCACAACTGTAAAAAATTGGTCAGATATGTACTAGCACATTTAAATACACTAACAAACTGAAGCCAACCCCCATCTAATACAGTTACAGCAACAGTTTTTTTTCCTTCTGGGATAAAGTTTTTACATAAATAAATAAAAGCTGATCATTGTAAGTACCCCTGCCAGTGCTGAATGATTTGTCTCACCCCTGTAACTGATAAATCTGCAAGATAACTTGCTCTTTTGAAAAGCAGCCTAACTGGCTGAATCACCAGATGAAAATAGAAGAAAGAAAGCCTTAAAATGAAGGTTAATGCAGCCAAAACATTTAAGAATTGGTAATCTGCAATATAATATATGTTTGCTTTTGGGTTTAATACTGCTTCAAAGGTCATTACAGTAAGTAAATGCTTGACAGTCCATATCCTGACCACAGATTCACTTTGAAGTATCAGAAAATAAGTGTAATAATATAATGCATAGTAAGAAAAAAGGATCAGCATTCCAGTTCAGGGGCCAGATTCAGATACAATGGCGTATCTTTAGTTGGGCGTAGCGTATCCTATTTACGGCGTACGTGGAGATAGGCCGTCGTAAGTCCTTTGTGAATCTGGGCCCAGATGTATATCCCCTCCCTGGTCACAATATTTTACTGTAAATGGTGCAGGACAAGTGTTTTACAGTAACTGTGAGGAAACAGATGACTAACATTTCACAGCCACAAGCTGGCCGTGTGATGTCCTAAATCTGTTAAACCAAGAGTAATACGATTATTGTTTTAGAAGGAAGAGAGCACTGGCTAAAGTGCAATAACCCAGAGCAACAAATCATAAAACATTGATTTCCATGCTGATCTACGCTAATAAAATCGGGTGAAATGCACATTTAAAGAACACCCAAAAAAAGTCAAAAATTGAGGTCTCCCCTGTTGCTACCAATAAAACTGCTTACCCAAGTCCTGGAGCAGGTATATATACAAAAAACATTGTATATGACAATGTTTTGTATATATAATTGTATTGTGTTGTTATTAAGTCCTTTTGTATGTTTTCCTAAAAAATCTTTTCTCTATTTTTAGTGTGCACAGTGCCTGATAAATAAATTCTCATGAGGAAGCTACTATTTGTGGCGAAACATGTAGAGAACTATTCAACTGTACTGTATAATCAGATTTTCATGTCATTTTAAATTCTCAATAAATAATATTTTTTTCAATATAACCTTGTTGTAAATTTGTAAAATCCCCACTTTTGTATAAATGTTCTCTATAGGGATGTGGTGCAATATTTAGATGATAAGCAATAACTTCTTTCCTTTAGTCATAAATACCTGTTGATCTGCTAAAGATCCAATATGCTCCTAAAATCCTGCTTTCTCCAAAAAACACTGCTGGATTACAGAACTTAGCCTATCCTCCACCACTATCTATGTGCATACTTTCTAAAAAAAACAATGCTGCTTTCTTGAGTCTACAAGCCAACCTACACAATGGGGTTTTACTAAAACTGGAGAGTGCAAAATCTGGTGCAGCTCTGCACAGAAACCAGCTTCAAGTTTTTTTTTTTTTTTAAACTTGAAGTGAATGTAAACCCGAAAATTTGTATTTTTTTTTTTTTTAAATCACAATGTAGAGTATACGATTTCCTATTATCTGTGCTCTGTCTTGCAGCACATAGTTAATCCAGCTATGAGCAATCCTCTTTTAGTCCGTTCCGCCCCCTTGCTGTGAGTGACAGGTTATTTACATATCTCATGCACTAGCCTGGAGACAGGCATTATTTTTTAATTCCCACCCCACTCCTTTTCTGAAGTCATGTGGATTTTGACTGGATGTTAGTGATCATAGAAGAATTTAGTGTAAGGAATACATAGGAAAAAATGCATGTTGACAAGAGGAGTGTAGAGGAGGGCGGGGAGTCTACTGACATCACGACTCCACCCACAGAGCTTCAGACAACAGACCCACCCACAGAATCTGCAGTTTTTCAATTCTTATAACAGACAGAGGGGAGACATTTGACAGGTAAGGATACATGCAGGAGGCATCCATATCCTTATAGATCAGCACTATGGCAGTAGTTTAGAAAGGATGAGAGTGGGTTTACATCCACTTTAATTAAACAAGCTGAAGTTAGAAGCTGATTGGCTACCATGCACAGTTGCACCAGATTTTGCACTCTTCAGTTTTAGTAAATCAACCCCATTGTGAGTAGGCTATGGGTTCTTAGTAGATGTAGTTCTGGGGACATGTTTACATCAGTAGGAACTCCCAGCAGCTGCCCCTACAAGAATTTTTCAAGCCTGATGATGATGTCAAAGGGAGTAATAAAAACGGTTTCTTGATACAAAAACAAAGTAAAAGATAAAATATTGCTAGGTGATATTCTAAAGAGTGAATTATGGGGGTAAATCTAGGTACGGTATGGACACTTTAATATGATTACTGATCCTGAATACTTACAATCCTTAACAAAAGAGATATAATTTCCCAGTATTTACTAATGATCATGATATTTATCATATGCACCTAACTTTATATACTTGGTCTTTTGTAGCTATCTACTGACCCCGGCACAAGTAACATGATGAGTAAACTCACCCAGCTCACTTCCATGGTTTCCAGCTTAGAAGAAAAGGTGGGGAAATAAGATGTTCCCTGGCAACAGGGATTAACAATCTTCTAAAAATTGTGTGTTTTCTTAAAGTGGAACTCCAAACTGAATGTTATGAGTTTTGGGATGAAAGGTGAAAGGGTTGGATGTCTCATGCCATTATTTCTGCTGTTTATGACCCTGACAGGGAGAATTTCCCCATTTCTGGTCATACCATGACTGGCAAGTTTCTCATAATCACTCACCTACCTGAATACTTACGCTCTCAGCAATTTCGTTTCACCAGCCCCTAGTGGAGTCTTAGGCCTCGTGTGTGAGCCCCATAGGTTATTTAACCATCGGTTAAAAAAAGCTAACTTGCTTTAAATTTAACTGATGGATTCCGAACCAATGGGTCAAAACCGATCGTTAGTAGGCACAACCATCGGTTAAAAATCCATGCATGCTCAGAATCAAGTCGACACATGCTTGGAAGCATTGAACTTCATTTTTTTCAGCACGTCGTTGTGTTTTACGTCGCCGCGTTCTGACACGATCGGTTATTTAACCAATGGTGTGTAGGCGCGACGGACCATCAGTCAGCTTCATCGGTTAACTGATGACAACGGTCCTTCAGACCGTTCTCAACGGATGGACTGATGGTGTGTACGAGGCTTTACACTTCGTACACACAATCTGATTGGTGGACGACCAAGTGTCTGATTTTTGTCAAAAGGACATGTGCCAGGATCTTTGTAGTGATCTCATAAATGTCCAATAAATGTAGTGATATAGATGTATAGTGTCCAGTAGTCCGGTTAGATAATTAATATCTTAGATGTTAGTATGATGACTATAAATTTGTTGTTCCGCAGCAACACAGATTCTCCAGAGAACGCAATTTTAATTACCTGACTTACAATACAGAGTAAAGTCCAAATTCCACAGATGATACAAATCCAAGAGAGTAATTCAAAGACTCATCTTAGAGAATACATATATATATTCTCTCCACTTCTAGATCTGTGCCTTCATGTTCGTACAGAGAATATACCGGGAATATATTCTGAGTGACAAAACTGAACTCCATGAATATATTCCCGAGCCAGTGATCTTAATATTACAACAATCTTGTCTTGCATACTAACGTTACACAAATTGTCGTGCCACAAACACGAATGTAGTGACGTACTACGAGGAATTTTACCTCTTGGGCTCCATCCATTTGTTGTCGGAAAATTGGAAAACAATTGTCAAAAGGAGTGTACTCCCTTTGATAATTAATGGTAAGAATTTCAGACAACAGCCTGTCAAGAGACAATCCCCTTCTCATTGTCGTACCGTGTGTATGAGGTTTTAGGAATATATGGTGACTGCACCCCAGAGGTGGAGATCTGGGCATTCATTTCACAGCAGAGCCTTAGCTGTCACAACAGGAACAAAGTTGGGGTACATCTCACTGGAGGAGTCAAAAAAAGCAAAGACCTAATATAAACCCTGTCCGCACTCATAAAGTTAAATGTACAATTATGGGATATTTTTGATGAACTGAAAGAAGGGTTTATATTGAAAAGACAAAACTGGTGACAAGTCTCTTGACAGAACAACTCTGCTCTGTAGATCCTCTTGAATGAATGAATCATTGGGGGATTGGGTGTTGTTGTGGGAGAGGAGGGGGTGTCCTGTCAAGTAAACGAAAGGTTAAAGCATGTATCGGCAGCACACCATGGATCTTTGAAATAGCATCCAAAAGTTTTATGAAGCCCTTCATCAGGCATGTGAAAAGATTCTGCATGGCCTTGAAACATTTCAATTTTATGCTTTGAGGTGATCGATTTAACCACTTGCTTACTGGACACATATACCCCCTTCCTGCCCAGGCAAATTTCAGCACTGCGTCTCTTTAAATTAAAATTGCGCGGTCGTGCGATGTGCCTCCCAAACAAAATTGGCGTCCTTTTTTTCCCACAAATAGAGCTTTCTTTTGGTGGTATTTGATCACCTCTGCGGTTTTTATTTTTTGCGCTATAAACAAAAAAACAGCGACAATTTTGAAAAAAAAAACTATATTTTTTACTTTTTACTATAATAAATATCCCATTAAAAAAAAAAAAACTATTTTTTTTTCTCAGTTTAGGCCGATATGTATTCTACATATTTTGGGTAAAAAAAAAAATTATAAAAAAATCGCAATAAGCGTATAGTGATTGGTTTGCGCAAAAGTTATAGTGGCTACAAAATAGGGGATAGAATTCTGACATTTTTTTTATTATTTTTTTTTTTTACTAGTAATACGGCGATCTGCAAATTTTGTCAGGACTGCGATATTATGGCGGACACTTTTGACACATTTTTGGGACCATTCACATTAATACAGTGAACAGCGCTATAAAAACGCACTGATTACTGTATAAATGTGACTGGCAGGGAAGGGGTTAACACTAGGGGGTGAGGAAGGGGTTAAATGTGGATCCTGGGAGTGATTCTTACTGTGGGGGGAGGGGACTGACTGGGGGAGGTGACCGATGCTGTGTCCCTATGTTCAAGGGACACACCATCGGTCTCCTCTCCCTGACAGGACGGGGAGCTCTGTGTTTACACACAGAGCTCCACGTCCCTGCTCTAAAACTGCCGATCGCGGGTACCTGACGTGCATTGGCATCGCGGTGACGCGCCCCCCATTGGCTGGAGATCCCGGGGCCTTAAAAAGACGGCCTCCCGGATTTATAGAGCCACCTGGAGGCCGTCTTTTTACTATGGCCTGGGTCTGAAGTAGTTAATAAACTATTGGGTGCTATTTCGAAAACCCATGGTGTGCTGCTGATATATGCCTTGTGTTGACACCAGTTCCCAGCCAGAAGTCACTATAAAGCCTTGTACACATGGGAATTGTGTGATGGCAGGATGTTTTTGAAAAATCTGACTGGATTTTCCGCCAACAAATGTGGGATAGCATGCTTTCAAATTTTCCAACAACAATTGTGTCTTGTCGGATTTATCGATCATGTGTACACAAGTCCATCAGACAAAAATCCAAAGTACAAACACACCTGCTCAGAAGCAATGCAAACCATAACACCACATTAGCAGGAGTTGCCTAAAGGGTCCTTCTAAAGAGCTGAATAACCACGTAGTTTCGTGTTTGTTGGCCGACAATTCGTTGTCGTTTGTATGCAACACAAGTTCATGGCCAACGCCTTCAGACAAAAGTCCTACGCTTTGTCCAATGGAGTCGTTTCCAGGAATGTGGGATGGGAATATTTGACTGGACTGTCCAGTGAACCTGTCATGTTGCCTTGAATAGCCAAAGACACTTTGTCAGAGAGACTTTGTTTAAAATGTATACTACTACAATGACTTTGTGTGTAACATCATTTCTTTCCTTCATTTCAGGTGAAAACAGTGTTGTTGGAAGGTTCCGCAGTGAAACATCGCAGATCACTTATCCCTCCAATCATATTTGAGGTACTATATAAAATAGTGGAGTCAAGCATTCGGCCAGGTTTTATTTATGTCTGAGGCTGAAAGCCTCAATTATTCAAGTTTCTGAAGGAAGTATAGCTCTTCCTACCAATTACAACCAATCAGATTCTTTATTCTAATGTACAGTAAAACCTTGGTTTGCAAGCATATTTTGTTCCAGAAACATGCTTGTAATCCAAAGCACTTGTATATCAAAGCATTTTTTTTACAGGGTATAAAAGAGAAGAGAGGCACCTCTAAGTGTAGAAATAAGTTGCTAAATGTTGTACCTTCATTAAATGTAATCATATTGCTACACTTAGAGGCTCCTCTCTTCTTTTTTATACTCAGTTGTGACATAGCGCTACTCTTATATCAAGACATCGCTTGTATATCAAGGCCAAATTTATGAAAAAATGTTGCTTGTCTTGCAAAACGCTCTCAAACCAAGTTACTCTCAAACCAAGGTTTTACTGTATTTCTACCGTGAACAACAAAACAATGGTGTAGATTCACGTAGCTGCGCTTTATGTTACGGCGGCGCAGCGTAGTGTATTTACGCTACGCCTCCGCAACTTACAGGAGCAAGTGCAGTATTCACAAAGCACTTGCTCCGTAAGTCGCGGCGGCGTAGCGTAAATGGGGCCGGCGTAAGCGCACGTAATTCAAATGGGGAAGGGGGGGCGTGTTTTATGCTAATATGTGATGACCTGACGTGATTGACGTGATTTACGAACGGCGCATGCGCCGTCCGTGTACATATCCCAGTGTGCATTGCTTCCAAGTACGGCGCAACGACGTATTGGTTTCGACGTGAACGTAAATTATGTCCAGCCCTATTCGCGAAGGACTTACGCAAACGACGCTAACAATTCAAATTTCGAAGCGGGAACGACGTCCATACTTAACATTGGCTGCGCCACCTAATAGCAGGAACAACGTTACGACGAAAACGACTTCCGCAAACGACGTAAAAAAACTACCGCCGGGCGCACTTACGTTTGTGAATCGGCGTAACTAGTTAATTTGCATACTCTACGCTGAAAACAACGGGAGCGCCACCTAGCGGCCAGCTTGAGAATGCACCCTAAGATACGACGGCGTAAGAGACTTATGCCAGTCGTATCTTAGGCTAATGTCGGCGTATCTTGCTTTCTGAATACAGAAAGAAGATACGCCAGCGCAGATTTGAATTTACGCGGCGTATCTATGGATACGCCGGCGTAAATTCTCTCTGAATCTACCCCATTATTCCCTGTAGACTTTGATAAATTATATCACTCTGTATTTACCAGATGTCCTGATAGTTCCACGTACATTCTCATATTATATTATATGTTTTTGAGCTTGCCCAGTTTTGTTTAATAGACGGAAGAAGACGTTTTTGATTATAGCTGATACTGGTACAATTTTATTGTATAGGTTAAAGCAGATTCCTTAGGAATATTCCAGAAGACCCACCTGAAAGTTGATGTCGAAACTGGAAAACTTGTAATCAAGAAGTCAAAAGATGGTCCAGATGACAAATGTTATCCCAGCAAGAAAAGTATGTTTTATCATGTTTTTGGAGTTGTGTTCGATATTTGTAAAGAGAGATCACACAAATGCTTAAAAGTATAACATTTATTAAAAGTAATGACGCATAAAGATAAAGAAAATATAACAAGAATGCTTAAAGTGTTACTAAACCCACAGCAGTAAAATCAGTCTGTATATTTAGAATAGCATGCTTGTTATACGCACTGTGAATTAATCCTCCGCATTGTGTAAAAAGGCTGATTGATCAGGAATGCATCAATCCTCCACTTCCTGCATTGTGCCCCTGGACTAGTCCGTATAAGACACAGTGGGGCAGATCCACATACATCTGCGCTGGGCGCAGCGTATCTAAGATACGCTACGCCGCTGTAACTTACTTTTAGTTGGTTTGAATCCTCAACGAATCCGCGGCATAAGTTACGGCGGCGTAGCGTATCTCTCGCAGCGTAAGGGCGCGGAATTCAAATTCGGCGGGTAGGGGGCGTGTTTCATTTAAATGAAGCGCGTCCCCGCGCCGAACAAACTGCGCATGCGCCATCCGTAAAAACTCCCAGGGTGCATTGCTCCAAATGACGTCGCAAGGACGTCATTGGTTTCGACTCGTCCAGCCCCATTCACGGACGACTTACGCAAACGACGTAAAATTTGCAAAATTATACGCGGGAACATTGAGTACGCCACCATATAGCAGCTTTAACTATACGCCGGAAAAAGCCGAACGGAAACAACGTAAAAAAATGCGACGGCCGGTCGTACGTTTGTGGATCGTCGGAAATAGCTCATTTGCATACTCGACGCAGATTACGACGGGAACGCCACCTAGCGGACGCCGAAAAATTGCATCTTAGATCCGACGGCGTACGAAGACGTACGCCTGTCGGATCTAGCGGAGATGCCGTTGTATCTTGTTTTGAGGATTCAAAACAAAGATACGACGTGGGAATTTTGAAATTACGCCGCCGTATCAGTAGATACGCCGGCGTAATTTCTTTGTGAATCTACCCCAGTGTGTGAAGTCAGGCTGCACATGCTCAGTTTGGTCTGTATTGCCTGTAATGACATATTGGCCAAGTCAGCCAATCAGCGCTAGCCGAAAAAAGGGTCAGGGGTCAGGCACCATCACCATCCATGTCAGAGGTGATCGAGGTCTCCTCCTACAAGAATATTCAGCGCTCAGCCAGACAATAATGTATGTCACATGACCGCTATATACTGATCGTCGGAACAGCTGTACTGTGATTTTATTTTAAAGCGGAGGTTCACCCAAAAGTGAACCTCCACTTTTCGGAACAATCCCCCCTCTGGTGTCACATTTGACACCTTTCAGGGGGGAGGGCATGCAGATACCTGTATAAAACAGGTATTTGCACCACTTCCAGGTATAGACTCCCACGGGAGTCCCACCCCTCCGTGTCACCCCCCCCCCCCCAGTTGTGTTCTGGGAAACACTAAACTCCCAGAACACAGCGGGGACCAGTAGGAACGGCGCAGCGCAACTCGCGCATGTGCAGTAGGGAACCGGGCAGTGAAGCCGCAGCGCTTCACTTCCCAATTCCCTCACCGAGGATGGCGGCGGGGGAAACCGCGGGCGACCTGGACAGGTAAGTGTCCATTTTTTAAAAGTCAGCAGCTGCTGTATTTGTAGCTGGTGGCTTAAAAAAAATCAGGTAAACCTCTGCTTTAATAATTGAAAAATAAAGAAATAACAACATATATGGATTGTGTGCGCTGCGGAGGTGAGGATGGACCCTTTACACATTCAAGGGTTTAGTAACACTTTAACTAAAGATGCTGTTTGCCATGGAGTCCCGTGCACATGCAGCATGGCCAACCAGACTCAGACGCATGCATAATGCAAGCTCTGGTGTGAGACTAACTTATTCCAGTTTGGGTTGTGGTATTTAGACTTGTGTATAACGAATAGACAACCCCTCAAGCCAACTTTTTTTTGCAATATGACCTCTCAAGGACTTGGTCAGTTAACAATAACATTCCTTTGGTATAAGGTAATGCCATGCTTATGTCCTTATATGGCCTCCTTAACCAAGAATTGGAGGCTAAAAATGCATTAGTGAGCCACATTATTATTGAAATATGTAATCAGGTGCAAATGTAGATTTTCTATCACTCATTGATGAAGATCAAAGTAAAAGATCATTTATAGGCAAATAAAAAAAACATACATAATGCTGAATTGTGATTAATACACCATTCAATGTATTTCTTAAAAGCAAGCAGTTTAACCACTTCAATACCAGGCACTTTCGGCCATTCCTGCCCAGGACAATTTCCAGCTTTCAGTGCTGTCACACTTTGAATGACAATTGCGCGGTCATACAACATTGTACCCAAACTACATTTTTAAAATTTTCTTTCCTACAAATAGAGCTTTCTATTGATGATATTTTATCACCTCTGGGTTTTTTTTTTTTTTGTTAAACAAACTAGAAAATCCCAACATTTTTGTAAAAAAAAAAATTTTCTTAGTTTCTGTCATAAAATTTTGTTTCCCCTTCACTGACAAGCACTGATGGGCACTGATGAGTTGGCACTGATGGGCACTAATTAGGAGGCACTGATATGTAGAATTGATGGGCACTGATAGGCGACACTGATATGCGGCACGGATGGGCACCAATAGGCAGCACTGATATGCAGCACTGATGGGGACTGATAGGCGGCACTGATGGGCACTGACAAGAGGCACTGATGGGCCCTGACAGATGGCTGTGATGGGCACTGACAGGCAACACTGATTAGCACTGATAGGCGGTACTGATTGGCACTGACAGGTGGCACTGGTGGGCAGCACTGATGATGAGGTATTGATAGATTACTGACAGATTACTGGGCAATGATTGGCACTGTGGTGGGCACTGATTGGCACTGTGGTGGGCTCTGATTGGCACTGTAGTGGGCACTGGGAGGCTTTATTATTGTGTTTATTGCTGGGCACTGATTGGCAGGTGATTGGCACAACTGAGGGGGCTGTGCTAATAATCATTGTGCTGATTATCATCACAGACCCCCCCCCCCCTTCTGACAGGGAGAGCCGCTGATCGGCTCTCCCTGTCAGCGTGAACTGAGGAATGCCTTTTACCGACACTTCCTGGTTCACACGATGATCAGCTGTGATTGGTCACAGCTGATCATGTGGTAAGAAGCCTCTGACAGAGGCTTCTTATCACAATGGGAGATGTGGCGTGTCAGACTGACACCCAACTATTTGTTTAACTCAAAATCACTTTGTTTTCATTCTTACTATCATCTACCTGTCAGATTGCACTGATCAAGTTGCAGCGGCTGATCAATTTCTGGTTTTCCAGCAGGGCCATTCAACAGAACCGGTCTAGCAAGAAGCTACGCATGCTGAACCAGTTGAATTTCAATACATGCATATCCAGCTTTAGATTAAAGGTGGTTTAGTGCAGTAAGGCACTTTTGACAGTTAAATAAATATACAACCGGCCAAAAGGGGTAGAGGGATTTGGTTCCACATGAGGGACAGTAGGGGGCTATGACCTACCTCCATGTCTTGGGAGTATGGGAGGAAAACCCACACAAATGCATGCAAACACCATGCAGATACTTTTCCTTGTTGAGTTCAAACCAAGGACCTATGTTCTGCAAGGCAGAAGACCTAACCCCTAATTCACAGTACTGTCATGTTATATGAATTGTGCTGTCGTGTTATGTAACATCTTCTCATTATGTAGCTGTGAAGGTACCCCAGGGGATTGATTTACTAAAACCGGAAAGTGCAAAATCTGGTGCAACTCTGCATAGAAACCAATCAGCTTCCAGGTTTTATTGTCAAAGCTTAATTGAACAAACTGAAGTTAGAAGCAGTTTTAATAAATCAACCTCTAACTCTTTTTTACTTTTCATTTGAGTCTGATGACATTTATGATGTAGAAGTAAGTAACCTGGTTTCTGTTTCATTTCCATAATTCGGTTACTTCTAACCGGAAGTATCCTGTTATTCTCAGTCTCAGCTGGATTCATATTTCTTACCAACCTATGCTTGTTAATGTAGATCATAACTGCGCATGCCTCTGTGCCCTTTTTAATGAATTAATCTCTAATTTGCACATAGATAATGCATAATGCCACATTTTGAGATTAAAGCGGGAGTTCACACGAAAAAATTTTTTTAACATTAGATTGAGGCTCATTTTGTCAAGGGGAATCGGGTAGTTTTTTTAAAATCGAAGCAGTACTTACCGTTTTAGAGAGCGATCTTCTCCGCCGCTTCCGGGTATGGGCTGCGGGACTGGGCATTCCTATTTGATTGACAGTCTTCCGACGGTCGCATACATCGCGTCACGAGTAGCCGAAAGAAGCCGAACGTCGGTGCGGCTCTATACGGCGCCTGCGCACCGACATTCGGCTACTTTCGGAAAATCTTGACGCGATGTATGCGACCGTCGGAAGCCTGTCAATCAAATAGGAACGTCCAGTCCCGCAGCCCATACCCGGAAGCGGTGGAGAAGATCGCTCTCTAAAACGGTAAGTACTGCTTCGATTTAAAAAAAAACCACCCGATTCCCCTTGACAAAACGAGCCTCAATCTAATGTTAAAAATTAACTTTTTGGGTGAACCTCCACTTTAATTTGGCATATGTATATAACAGCACACTTTACCCATCATAACCTGACCCAGCTAACAGCACATGGTTTTCTTATTCCTAGTTCTGCAGCTAATCAAGTCCCAGAAGCTGCCAAATAAATTAGTCATTGTTCTGGAGACAGAAAAGGAAAAGACACTGCGCAAGGAATATGTCTTTGCTGATTCCAAGGTACATTATACTGTCTGTTGGTTACATTACTTTACATTTCTACCTTAAATCTTTTTGGTCATACGTGACTTAGGTTTAAAGGGGATGCATAGTCTTTTAAAATTTCTTTAGCTATACATGTAATTGAGATCAGCTCGATGAATTAATCTGATCATTATGTGCTAGTGTTATACAAGGTTTCCTTCTATGTATAATTTGCCATTATATGTGTAAATGGAGTCAGCCATATTTGCTCATTATATGGTATAAACAGGCCCTCAGCCTATTTTGCAGTGTAACAAAATGGTAAACATTTACTCCCTCTTGTGGCTAATTTATGAATCTGTTTTTTTTTACAATAGCAAAAATATGGATTGAAAACAAAGGAAGGAGGGGGATGGGAAGGGAAGGAAAAACACAAAACTAGGGATGATCAGAAAGGAAAATAAAAAGAAAAGAGGGAGGGGGGACAAAATACACAAGGAAAGCACTCACATTGGCCGCATCCGTAATGATAAGAATATAGAACAGTACCCCTTCAAGAAGAGTGGGCAAAATCGGACTTTGAGGCTCGTGGAAGTATAAAAAATATATATTTTATTACATAAATTTACAAAATGTACACTAACAATGGTATAATGGAATGCAACTGATAACAATCACAATACAACCATTCAGAACAAGAGAATAGTGAAAGAATCCTATTGAAGTCGCCTACGCGTTTCACCGTGGGGCTTCTTCAGGATGAAATGAACAGGATTATTGCTACTATGTAGCCATGATTTTCACAATCTGATACACAGCGGTGGATATAATCATCCAGGAAGATTCCAATGATAGATGAAATATATACCGATGGTAGTAGATAGTACAAAAAATATGTTTAGAGATCGATGATCGCAGGTCCAGGCCAAATATGTCAATAATGACATGAGCAAATACACATTACAGTCCCCAGGCAAAAGAAGACGTGTCGGGGATAGAGATGCAGGTAACCGAATCCCTTAAAAATCCACTAGGGGACCTAAAGCTGGGGCAAAAGACAGCTCACAGAGGCAAACATAAGGCCATCCATCAATAAAGGAATAGCATCTCCCATATAACAGAGATCGTCTTGCAAACACCTTGTGTGCATGTAGCGTCCGTGTATGCCCCAGGGTGGGGTATACACGGGGTCCCTGGGGCATACACGGACGCTACATGCACACAAGGTGTTTGCAAGACGATCTCTGTTATATGGGAGATGCTGTTCCTTTATTGATGGATGGCCTTATGTTTGCCTCTGTGAGCTGTCTTTTGCCCCAGCTTTAGGTCCCCTAGTGGATTTTTAAGGGATTCGGTTACCTGCATCTCTATCCCCGACACGTCTTCTTTTGCCTGGGGACTGTAATGTGTATTTGCTCATGTCATTATTGACATATTTGGCCTGGACCTGCGATCATCGATCTCTAAACATATTTTTTGTACTATCTACTACCATCGGTATATATTTCATCTATCATTGGAATCTTCCTGGATGATTATATCCACCGCTGTGTATCAGATTGTGAAAATCATGGCTACATAGTAGCAATAATCCTGTTCATTTCGTCCTGAAGAAGCCCCACGGTGAAACGCGTAGGCGACTTCAATAGGATTCTTTCACTATTCTCTTGTTCTGAATGGTTGTATTGTGATTGTTATCAGTTGCATTCCAGTATACCATTGTTAGTGTACATTTTGTAAATTTATGTAATAAAATATATATTTTTTATACTTCCACGAGCCTCAAAGTCCGATTTTGCCCACTCTTCTTGAAGGGGTACTGTTCTATATTCTTAGCAAAAATATGGAATAGCACTGTTGTAAAAATGTGAAAGTCACATCACAAATGACAAAAAACTCAGTATGTGCTCACTTAAACTACACTATGGTTTCTCTTTGAATATCTTTGTAACTTACTGTATTCTTTTTTTTTTTTTTTTTGCTAAGATTACTAATGCTAAATTAAACATGTGATAGCATAAGCTTTCCTTTTTTTTATAAATACTTTGTATTATTGATCGTTCCTGAATGAGGACAAAGGAAAATTGAACCATTTAAGGTTTGCTATTAAGGACAAACAATTATGTTTCATGCAAACAAAATATGGATTCACAGGAAATAAGTGCATGTAATAGTAAAACAATAGTTAAATACTTATTGCATGAGACAACAAACCAACTACATACCTGTGCAATATTTAGGCACATACATTACACTGCCCTGTAATACACCCATGGTTGTTTGAGATTTTGGGGTGCTCATTCTAATGCAATAGGCTGCACACATCTATGAAAATGACACAAATGTAAAACTTGCACAAAATAATGTAAGTTGAATTTTCAGATTCTCTTAAAGCGGTTGTAAACCCAAATTAAAAATAAAATAAAAAATAAAAACCTGCAAGACAAAGACATAATGAGCTAGTATGACTAGCATACTAGCCCATTATGGATTACTTACCTTAGATCGAAGCCCCCGAAGTCGTCCTCGTCTTCCCCTCCAGCCGCAGCCATCTCTCCCTGCGGTTACTTCCGTGTATCGCTGCTCCGGCGCTGTGATTGGCCGGAGCGGCGATGACGTCACCCCCGTGAATGCGTGCGGAACCGGCATGATTCCCACACAGGAATATATTGATTCCTGCACAGGAGATATTGCAAGCACCTACAGGTAAGCCTTAATGTAGGCTTTAATAAAATGAATTCCGTGCTAAGGTGGGGTATTAGGCTGCTGCCCCCCTGACAAACCCCCCAAACGAGGGGTGTAGGATCAAGATAAATATATTACGGGGTGGTGGCGCTGCCTTATGAGCTAAACACATGTAAAATCCAATGCGAAAATGGGTAGTTCCCCTGGAACAACTGTAATGGTGTGCACAATGCTATGTGTACAGTATCAAATATCGGGTAACTACTGGTAGGTATGCTCATATGCAGAGAGAGCCACCTTGTATATCGTCAGGAGGTAATCCCTGTTGATGAACCTTGAATTCCCTGTGTTGAAATTCTAATAATGATGGAGTGTTACACCTTGAGGATATTCTAATGGTAATTGTATGGTAAAGTGTTAAGCCTCGTACACACATCGTTTTCCTCGTCGAGTTCCTTGTTAGGCTGTCGAGGAACTCGACAAGGCAAGTTTCTCCATTCCCGTCGAGGAAAAAGAAGACATGCTCTCTTTTTGGCTCGACGGGATCCTCGACAGTTTCCTTGTCGAAAAATGTACACACGACCGGTTTCCTCTGCAAAAAAAAAAACACAGCAAGTTTCTTGCTGGTTTTTGCCGAGAAACTCAGTCATGTGTACGAGGCTTTAAACTTTGAAGATATGTGAATATAATTGTGATGATATTGGCCCTGTGGCATCCTGAAACAAATCAGTTGCCTTGGAGCTAAACTGTGGCTAACTGTGCTCATATAAAGAAAAAATGTGCTATCTTAGCCTTAATGTAGGCTTACCTGTAGGTGAAAGTATGATCAGAGGGTTTACAGCCACTTTAAGGTTTAGCATATTTTTCCCAGGGCGTCTTTCAGGACAGCACCTCGAGATATTGGCTCCTCCCTCTCCACAGGAAACACCTTCAATCCAAGATCTTTAAAGGGAGGCTCCTCCCAGCACACATCAGTTTTTTTGTGTTTCCTCCGACCCGGAGGGAACACCTTCCAGAGGGGAGTAAATATTTTTTTGTGGTCCTGTGGGACCGCTTCCCTCTTACCTGTCAGGCATCTGCCTGTGAGACGTCCGCTCCCCGCGCTACCCGTTCGGTGGCGGTTAGTAGCCGGGCTCCCCCTTCCACGGTAGCGTGCTCAGTGGAGCCAACGAAAAGCTGGGAGGGCGTCCGGCGGCCGCGCGCGCGATTCGCGCCATTATTTTTCATACAGCGCGGTCGCTGGTGTGATGCGTCATTTCCGGCGCTTTCGGCTAGAGGAAGGGGCGGGAGCTGGTGCTGATTTCTTTCTTCCGGTCCGGCGCAACGGCGCTTTTGGTCTCCGGAGAAGGTGTAACAAGCCACAGGGTGAAGCGCTGGCGTTCTGAGATGGAAACGGCAGAGAATCCAGCGGTGGGGACAGGCACAAGCACCAGCAAGACCTCAGCAGGAAGCAGCACAGTAAGTGTCCTTCCTTTTGATTTTTTCTGCCCTAAGTTTTTTCTTAAGGTGGAGGGTCGGTCTCAACTTTTTTTTTCTCCCCCCCCAGTGGCTTTGGGGGGCCTGTCTGGGCACTGGTTTGGCTGCTGTCTTTTACTAGTGCACCTTTGCTAGGGGACCACATATGGGAACAGGGTTCTCACTAGGGTCCCCCTACTTTCTTCTGTGCTTTTTTTCAGGCTAAATCCGACACTAGAAGAAAATGCCCATCATGTAGATCAAAGATGAGCGATAGCTGGAAGAAAGTATTGTGTAAAGCTTGCATTGATGTTTTAATTCAGGAAGAATCAGCCGCCATGCGGGATGATCTGATCTCCTCAGCGAAAAAAGAGCTATTGAGCACGTTCCAATCTATGCGTGATTCATTAGTTGCGCCTTCCACCCCTCAAGCATCCACTTCCCAATCTTCGCAGGAGTCAGGGATTGTACCTGAACTTGTTATGGTTGAGGATTCAGGTCCCGGGGACCAACACGGTAGCGAGGACTCAGAGGAATCAGAGGGGGAGGTGATAGGACAACCCTCAAAGTTTAAATTATCCCTGGAGGTAGTGGAAGGCTTAATCAAGGCCATACAGGTTACTTTGGGCCTGACTGAGGAAAAAAGAGATTTAACCTTACATGACCGCATGTATGCGGGTCTAGGTGAACCTAAAGGGCGGGTCATTCCAGTTCATGCAGTAATTTCTGAGGCCATAATTAGAGAATGGCAGGATCCAGAAAAGAAGCCCTTTTTTCCTAAAGCTCATAAGAGGCGCTTTCCTTTTGAGGAAGATTCAGCAGCAGTCTGGAACAAAGTTCCTAGACTAGACGCGGCTTTTTCGCAGGTATCCAGGTCAACAGACTTGGCCTTTGAAGACATGGGGGTCCTTAAGGACCCCATGGATAAGCGTATGGATCTACTCTTAAAGAGGGCATGGCAATCGACCATGAATGGTCTAAAGCCTGCCATGGCTACTACATGTGTGGCCCGGAATCTGGAGTTCTGGATGAACCAGTTGAAAGCTCATATTTCAGCTGATTCATCGAAAGAAGAGATTCTGGATTCTTTTTCTACCTTAACCACAGCTGTAGCCTACATTGCAGATGCTTCAGCAGAGGCTATAAAAATGTCAGCTAGGTCCGCGGCTCTGGCAAATTCCGCCAGGAGAGCGTTATGGCTAAAAACCTGGCCAGGGGATGCGGCATCAAAGAATAAGTTGTGCGGCATTCCTTTTTCAGGAGACCTCTTGTTTGGTCCTGAGTTGGATAGGACCGCGGATAAGAAAAGATCTTTCCCCGTCAAGAGAAAGAGGCAACCTCCCAGACGGTTTTTTCGTCAGCAAAGAGGGCAAGACAAAAACAACAAACCCCAGGGGGATAGGAGAGGTTGGGCGGCCCAAAAGGGCAAGGAGAAAAAAGGAATCCTTTTCAATCCTCCTGCGCAGCCCCAGAAGTCTCAATGACTCGGTGACCCGGGTCGGCGGAAGATTGCAGAAATTTCTTCCGCAGTGGTCAGAGATAACCACCAATGGTTACATTCTGAACACCTTGTCCCGGGGGTACGAGATAGAATTTTCGGAGACCCCACCACAAAGTTTCCGGATAACAAACCTCCCAAAAGATCCACTAAAATCCCTGGCCATGAAATCCTCTTTAACCTGCCTGGCGGTCTTCACGAGTCTGACTCGGGGTTAGATTTTCCTGCTGCGAGCGGACACCCCGAGTCAGACTCGGGATCGCCTCGCTAGATCCACAGGCACAAGTTACTTACCTTGTCCCTGGATCCAGCGATGCCACCGCGCTGTGTGAGCGAGCGGGACCTCGCTCGATTCACACAGTGCCTCCGTGTGACGCCGATCTCCGTTCCCTGCGACGTTACGACGCACGGGGACGGAGAACGGCGCCAAATTCAAAAAAGTAAACAAACACCTTACATACAGTATACTGTAATCTTATAGATTACAGTACTGTATGTAAAAAAAACACACACCCCCTGTCCCTAGTGGTCTGTCCTGTGTCATGCATGTCATTTTATATAATAAAAAAGTTTCTTTCTCCCTGCAAACTGTAGATTGTCCATAGCAACCAAAAGTGTCCCTTTATGTCAAAAATAGTTTTAGATCAGCTAAAAAACAGCGATAATAAATTATAATCACTTGCAGAATTGTGCGATAGCGATTTGTGGGGAAATTCGTCATAAAAAAAAAAAAATAATGACAGCAACAATTCTGCAACTGAGCAAATTTCAGTGATTTTGATTTGATTACATTATTGAATAATTTTTATTATAATTATATTATTATTTGTTATAATTATTTATAATTATTTATTATATTATAATTTATAATTTTGTTTTTAAAAAAATGTCATACCTGGGATGCCTATTAGAATCTTGTTTGGTCAGATTTAAGTGAGTTATTTCTAAAAATTACAGACCTACAATATAAAACGCCAAATTTCCTTGCAAATAATGGTACCGCTTTTAGCATGTTTTTTCTGACAGAATCATACCGCCAGGGAGGTTAAAGGAGCTTATTCAGCAGGGGGTAATAGTGCAGGTGCCTCAGGCAGAACAAGGGTTGGGGTTTTACTCCCATGTGTTTCTAGTGAGGAAACCCACGGGAAAATTCAGGATGATCTTAAACTTAAAACCCTTGAACAAATCAGTCAAGTACAGGAGGTTCAAAATGGACTCTATTTTTTCGGTAAGGAATCTATTGACGCCAGGTTGCTTCATGGCGTCAATAGATTTAAGGGACGCCTACCTGCACATCCCAATCGCTCCGCAATCCCAGAGATACCTCAGACTAGCGGTAAGGAGAGGAGGGGTGGTCCAACACCTACAGTACAGGGCTCTCCCCTTCGGGCTCTCATCCTCACCACGGATATTTTCCAAGGTGATGGCAGAGGCCTTGGCCCCGCTTCGTTTACAGGGGGTGGCGGTAATCCCGTATTTAGACGACCTATTGATTTTTGCCCCGTCAAGGGAAAAACTGCTGATGGATTTGTCCAAAGCTCAGAGTCACTTAGAATCTCTGGGATGGATTCTGAATCTTCAGAAATCATCTCTAGTACCCACTCAAGAAATTATTTTCCTGGGCTATCAGGTGAACTCTTTGAGCCAGAAAATGTTTCTACCCATAGAAAAGAAAGCCAAGGTCCAGGAGACCATTTCTCGGCTCCAGTCCAACCAGCCCATAACTATAAGACAGGTAATGTCGGCTTTAGGGGTGTTAACCTCGACCATGCCGGCAGTACAGTGGGCGAGACTGCATGTCCGTTGCTTACAGAGTTTTCTTCTAAGATCTTGGGATCACAGTCTCAGCTCCCTGGACAATCTTGTAAAGATTCCATCCCGGGTAAAAAGATCCCTTTATTGGTGGAAGAACCAGCAGGTCCTCTCGAGGGGTCTGTTGTGGTCTTTCCCGGTGGAAAAAAGGTTAACAACAGATGCCAGTGCGTGGGGATGGGGAGCCCACTTAGAGAAAGATTTCATTCAGGGCTGCTGGTCAAAAGAGGAGTCGGTTCGGTCCTCAAATTGGAGAGAGTTACGAGCGATCTCATTAGCTCTACAGAGGTTTGCCCCAGATCTGGTAGGCCACCATGTTCAGGTGTTGACAGACAATGTTACGGCTGTAGCGTATGTAAACAGACAGGGGGGCACCAGAAGCAAGCCCCTGCTGTTGTTGGCCGAAAGCACCTTACAGTGGGCAGAAAAGAACTTACTATCCCTCTCAGCGGTGCACCTGAGGGGATCACTGAACGTGGTGGCAGACTTTCTGAGCAGACATCAGGTTCGGGAGGCGGAGTGGTCATTGAGTCCAGAAGTCTTTCTAGAAATCTCCAACAGGTGGGGTCAACCGGAGGTGGACCTGTTTGCCTCGAGAGAGAATGCCCAGGTACCTCGGTTTTTTTCCCTGGACAGGCGGGTCGGGTCCCTGGGGATAGATGCTCTGGCGCATCCATGGAGATTTCGCCTTTGCTTTGCTTTCCCCCCTTTCCAGATTCTCCCGCTAGTCCTAAGAAAGATTCAGAAAGAAGGGGTCCCAGTTATTTTGATCGCCCCTTACTGGCCCAAGAGAGCATGGTTCTCAGCAATCCTAGGGATGGCAACGGAACCATGTTGGCATCTTCCTCTCAGGTCAGATCTTCTGAGGCAGGGTCCAGTATTCCACCCGGACGTATCCAGACTCTCCCTTGCAGCTTGGTTTCTGAAAGGAAGATCTTAAAAGATAAAGGTTTTTCAGATCGGCTGATCTCTACCCTGTTAAATAGCAGGAAGAAAGTCACGAGAGCCATCTATGCTAAAGTTTGGAGAGTATATACGTCCTGGTGTAATGCTTCAGCCAGGGAGCCGAGCAGTCTTATTGCCATCCTAGAGTTCCTTCAGGATGGAGCGGACAAAGGATTAGCGGTCAGCACCCTAAAAGTGCAGGTGTCCGCCTTAGCAGTTTTCTTGGAAAGATCCATAGCCTCAGAGCCGTTGGTAGCCAGATTTTTTAGAGCCCTCACTAGGGCTAGGCCGCCACGGGTCAAGGGCTTCCCTAAGTGGGACCTATCGGTGGTTTTAAGGGCTTTAGCAGTAAAACCTTTTGAGCCTTTGAGTGATGCGTCTCTTAGGGATGCTACCTTGAAGGTTCTTTTTCTGGTCGCAATAACCTCAGCTCGCAGGGTTAGCGAACTACAGGCCCTGTCAGTAAGGGAACCGTATTTTTCATTATTTTCTGATAGGGTTGTGCTTAGAACAGACCCAAAATTCTTACCTAAGGTAGCCTCAGCGAGCAATCGCTCTCAGGAGATTGTGCTACCCACTTTTTGTTCCAACCCCGTGGGGGAGAAAGAATCTTTTTTTCACATGTTGGATGTGAGAAGGGCTTTGCTATGCTATCTCAAAATAACAGAGCCTTTCAGATGATCAGAGTCACTATTTATTTTATTTGGGGGCAAAAGAAAAGGCCACCCGGCCTCAAGGGGCACCATAGCCAGATGGTTAAAATTAGCTATCAGGGAGGCTTATTTGCATTCAGAGTTAGTGCCGCCAGAAGGGATTTGTGCTCATTCTACACGTGCGCTTGCAACCTCATGGGCTGAGAGAGCTGGTGCCACCCCGGACCAAATATGCAAGGCGGCGACGTGGGCAAGCTTTAACACCTTTGTACGGCATTATAGGTTGGACCTTATTTCTGCCAAGGATCAAGCATTTGGCAGGAAGGTCCTACAAGCTGTTGTCCCGCCCTAGGGTGGTAAGTCTCTGGTATCCTCTCGAGGTGCTGTCCTGAAAGACGCCCTGGGAAAAAGCAAGTTAGGCTTACCGGTAACTTGTTTTCCAGAAGTCTTTCAGGACAGCAGCATCCCGCCCGTATATATAATTATTAATGTGCCACGCTGTGACTAACCTATGTGTTTATGTGTTCCAGCCGGGGCCGGAGGTTTCTCGGTAACAACTGATGTGTGCTGGGAGGAGCCTCCCTTTAAAGATCTTGGATTGAAGGTGTTTCCTGTGGAGAGGGAGGAGCCAATATCTCGAGGTGCTGTCCTGAAAGACTTCTGGAAAACAAGTTACCGGTAAGCCTAACTTGCTTTTTTGTAAAAAGTTAAAGATAAAAAGTGAAAGCATTTTCTGACAACACAAAAGCAAAGATCACATGTGCTAACAGGTCAACAATCCTGCACAGTATCTTAGTTTGTTTTCTCTTCCACCATACAGAAGCGAGAAGGGTTTTGTCAACTCCTACAGCAGATGAAGAATAAGCATTCAGACCAGTTGGAACCAGACATGTTATCGATTTTTACTGGAACATGGAATATGGGTCAGTCCAGCATTTCTATTTGACCAACGTAGCTATCAGCTCTGCCTGTTCTAAGATCTCATCTGTCATACTTGTTGGTGTATTGTGACAGGTGATGCTCACCCGCCAAAGGATATCACATCATGGTTCCTGTGTAAAGGTCAGGGGAAGACACGTGATGAGACAGCAGATTACATTGAACATGACATATATGTAATCGGTACACAAGAGGATCCTCTGAATGAAAAGGAGTGGGTAGAAATATTGCTCCGTTCCCTAAATGAGATCACCACTGCCGATTATAAGCTGGTAATATTGAAGTTTTGAGCCATTTAAATGCAAATAAAAACTGGTTTCCATATAAGAGTTTGTGACTACATTTACTTTAACCTAGATAACAATCCAGACACTCTGGAACATACGGATTGTAATCCTAGCCAAGCAAGAACATGCTCACCGAATCAGCCATGTTTGCACCAACAGTGTAAAGACTGGAATTGCCAATACGCTTGGTAAGTAATCATTCTGTGCTTTAATGTTTTTTTATTTTTTCACATGCCTTCAGACCACAAATAAAACCTGGGTATTTAAATTTAATCAGAGGTTTTGATTGTTTTTCACCTATTGATATACATTTTTTACATACACAGCAAATACAGGTTCATGTATATCTCTGGGGAGAAATATAATTGTCCAGTAAACTCCAACCCAGCCTTTTCCCTGAGAAGGATCTGGTAACTGCATCCCCTGGCATCTGTGTTACTCTATATATACCCTGATTGCATAGGCGTGCACACAGGGTATGCCAGGTGTGCCTGGGCACACCCTAATCACCCTGTGTTGTGCAGATTCCTACTGTTTAAACCCCTGATATTTCACCAAAGGCCCCAAAGAAATTGTAAAAAAAAATATTTAAAAAAATAAAATATATTTAAATAAATAAAATAATAAAAATAAAAAGTACTGACACCATCCACTGCCCTACTGACACCAATCTCTTCCCTACTGACACCGTACACTGCTCTATTGACACCGTCAGTATATATACACATGAACATATTTGCCAGCACACCACGGATCGTATATAATGTCCAAAAGTTTTAATGCACAGAAAACATCACAAGAAGTGCAACGTTTCGAGGCCACACAGGACCTCTTTGTCAGGCAAGTGATCACTTGCCTGACGAAGAGGTCCTGCGTGGCCTTGAAACGTTGCACTTCTTGTGATGTTTTCTGTGCATTAAAACTTGTGGACGTTATATACGATCCGTGGTGTGCTGGCAAATATGTTCATGTGGTTGATTGTTCCAGTACCTGGCTGGTGATCGCTTCAGCACCCATTTTTGTATTTATGAGCCGTTTCCCCAGGAAGGTGTGCGATTGGAATATTTATTAGTATATATACACATGCACACACAGACATATATGTTTAAGCTTTGAGGTGCACACCCTAATGCAATCTTGTCATCTAATCCTACTGATTTGGCAGGATCAGACACCTAAATGGTATTGCTGTTGTTATACAGTGAGCAGTATACACATAGAAATATTTTAAGCTGTTTCCCAGAGAAATGTCAGGGAATAACATTTTAAATGAGGAACATGGGGTACCATAATAAAATAAAGAAAGTAAAGAGATGGCCCTCAGAAACCAATCAGTAATTATCTTTCATTTATTTTTTATATTTACTTGAAAAATGACAGCTATATGTGGTTACTACAGGCAACCTATGCTGTTTATTCATTTTTAATATATGCTTTGTTGCTTCTGTAAAACAAAAATTAGGACAAGAGGAACAGAACTCTAGAAGCTGTGCCCAAAAAAAGGCAGGCGTAGGTCAAAGGACTAGTCACCAGTTTTACCTGTGATCTCTAAGCAGTTGATTTTTCCCCATTACTGGCTAACCATGTGTTGCTCAACACTGTGGTGTGGGGACAGACATCTTGGTAGAGGCAGGGCTTTGCTTCCTCATGTAAGGAGCATAGTAGTGACATCATCAAATTTCACTTCAAATCTCCTATGACTAGCAGCCAGAGTCAGCACTGCCTTAGATTTCACACTGCAGGTATACAGCTATAGGCTGACGGCACAGGAGTTCCTAGGCACTCTCACATACCAGGAAGTGGATTGCCATTTTTCTGGACAAATTACAAACAAACGTTACATTTTCTGGGTACTTCTTAGACAAAATTAACGTTTCTAGATTTTAGAACATAGCATTGCTTCACTTTTGAGCTTAGGTCCACTTTAATAATTTATTTTGTGAAACTATTGTGGATCAGGTAAAGATACAATTTTTGTTGGTTTTAAGAAAACAGTAGATGCAGTCATTTCTGATGCAGTGGAGCGAAATCATATTCAGGCAATTGTAAAAGCAGCCAAATTAGCGCTAGAAATTTCTTAGACTATATATGCTCCTACAGTAAATTGTTGTTTATTAGCAGCATATTCTTCTACACAGGAAACAAAGGAGCAGTTGGTGCCTCTTTTGTGTTCAATGGGACTTCTTTTGGTTTCATAAACAGTCACCTTACTTCTGGGAGTGAAAAGAAACTCAGGTACTGTATAGCGTCTCTGTTAAACTCCAGCTTGTGTCCCCCATGGACAGCCCCCCAAACAATACTAACTGCCTTTTGTTTGCTTTCTATTAGGAGGAAACAGAATTACTTTAACATATTGCGCTTCCTGATCATGGGTGACAAGAAGCTTATTCCTTTCAATCTCTCCCATCGATTTACCCATCTTTTTTGGTTGGGGGATCTCAACTACCGTGTTCAACTTCCTAACAATGTAAGTGCTTATTAGGCCAGCCTCTTCTCTATATAGTTTAGGGTTCTCGCAGCTTTTGTACATCATTGTCACAATTATTTTTAATTCTTATTGCCACAAAAGTTGCTTACAGTATCATCCCTTACAAAGACGTGCCTCTGTCTTTCTACCTGTTCTGTATTCTTCTTTGGGTAAGAGTATATATCAGCCTTTGCCAACAAGGGTTCCATAGAATCCTTAGGTTCTTCCAGAGGTTGCTAGGGATTCCTTGAGCACTGAACAATTTCTGTCTCTCGGATAGGTAACCCATGACACCATTGATCTTTTGGTCTATCTGTAAGGGGAGGACTCTTGCCACTGACCACAAATGTAGGGAGCAGTCTTCTCATTGACCATCACGTGATTAATCAGTGATACTGGAAAGTTATTTCATGGTCTTCTCCATATGAAAAGGTTAAGATAGATGGTATGGGATAGATGGTCTAGAGAGGGCGGGTAAGGCTGGATTCACACCTATGCATTTTTTGTGCTTTTTGCATTTTGCAGATTTGCACTACAGAACGTGTTCCATAGGAAACCATGTTAAATGGACTGTAGTGCAAATCTGCAAAATGCAAAAAGCACTAAAAATGCATAGGTGTAAATCAGGACTTAAAGTGTATCTAAAGCAAAAAGCACATTTTTGTTATTTTCAAATAGCGGGATGGGGGGTTAGAACCCTTGTCAACTTTCTATTGATGTCCCTTCTGTTTCTGCTGCAGAGATTCACTCTGTCTATTTTTCCTGATGACCATTGTCATTGAGACTGAAAATGAGAGAAAATTCTAAACTTTGAAAGGGGAATACATGGGAAAATCTTCCAATGGGACACTTGTTCTTCTGAGAACTGTCTTATGCCCCGTACACACGATCGGAATTTCCGATGGAAAACGTCAGACGGACTTTTTCCATCAGAAATTTTGACCGTGTGCATGCCCATCTGAGTTTTTCCATCGGATATTCCAAGGAATTTCGTTGGAGTTTAGATAGAGAAAATAATCTCTTTTACTCCAATGAAATTCCATTGGAATCCCGATGTGAGTTTGGCCGGGCAAAAGCCAGATCGTGTGTATGACAGTCGAGTTGTACTCCAGCACGGAACTCAAGTGTAAAATAAGATTTGGGATCTATTTACCACCTAAAGCCGAAACTTCCAAATGCCCGGTGGTATACTGGCTTTCAGAACCGTTGGAGCTGACATCTATCACACTCAAAGGACAGTGGGCTCCCTGGTGGAAAACGTCCAAGGATTAAAGGCCTCGGCTGGGTTATAGCCATCTGCCTTAACTGCTTGCCTTCTGGTAAGCGGCTCTTCTTTCCGGTGGAGGGTCACTTTTGTTTATGTGTCACTTGGTGGTGTGGAACGTATGAAGTACTATCGCCAGGGTCTAATCTGCCTACCTCGTGAACATACAACTGCTATTTAATCAATCACGGAACTAAATCACAAGCTCAGAGACTGTGTATTCCAACAGGCTGTTTTTTTGGCGCGGCTTTTTTTGTTTATATAAGATAGGTTTTCCCTTTCTATGGAAAGACTTCCTCATACTTTGTATCGTGAACAGGGCGAGAAGTGAAGGGAACTCTCTCATATAGCAAAAACCTAACAGGAGATATGACTGAAAATTTGGTTTTAGATATACTTTAACATTACATAAAACATGTTCTCAAAGTCAGAATCTGATTGTAGACTGACAAACAGTGATTTTACTAAAGAATCAGAGATCATTGAGTTAGAAAAGAGATTATTCACTTTACAGAGTTAAAGTTCCATGAGCTTTTTAAATGAGGCCAGGCTGCGTTTACTTCACTCATCCATCACATCTGGGAGAACAGTCTTTACAATTCAACTCATCGTGACCTTATTTACAATGATGATCATTTGCAGAGGGAATAGTTTCTGCTTCTTTTAGTAAGTCAACTCCAAGTCTATAACCTTATTTTTTCCAGTTTCAAAATGGTGTGAAAATTAAAATGTGAACACTGCATATCTTGATAATTAGTTCTATTGCAATTTTACTTATTCACTTCTCTACAAATGGCAGGAGGCAGAGAACATTGTACAGAAGATTAAGCAACAGCAATACCAAGAACTACTGGTCTTTGACCAGTTAAACATGGAGCGTATTGAAAGCCGAGTCTTCCTCCACTTCCGTAAGTTATATTATTAATCAGTCCTCTATGTACTAGCTGATAGCAGATGATAAAAAGTACAGTACATGGTGATAATCCACATTATAAGAGGTCATTTGGTGCTGTATCGCAAACATACTGGCAAGGGGAGGAAAATCCAAGCAAAATATTATTTTATCAAAGTTGTTCATTGCCAATAGTGCATTGAGAAGTTTGCACTGAAATTTAAAAATAATGACAATATCCTTTGTATGGACAGCTTATATGTCTATTCCATTTTGGTCTTTTTTCTTAATTCCTCCTTACAGAAGAAGAAGATATCTCTTTTCCTCCCACGTATCGGTTTGAGAGAGGAACCAGAGAACGGTACTGCTACACCAAGCAGAAAGCAACAGGGGTAGGTCATTTTTAAATTGTACAACTGGTACAAGCAAAAATACGAATTGAAGTGGTTCTAAAGCCTAAACATTTCCACCTTAATGCATTTCTTTCATTGAGGTAAAACATGTTTAGGTAGCAGTATGCCCCCCCCTATACTGTACTTACCTTGAGTCTTCACTCTATTCAGTGTTGTTCCTGTCTGCAATGGCTCTCGCCACTCACTTCCTGGTCTTGCAGGCTTTGCTGACTCAGCGGGAACCATTGACTCCTGCTGCTGTTAGTCAAATCCTATGAGGCAGGGGGCGGGGCTGAGCTGTGTCTATAGACACAGGCAGCATTGCTCAGGAGGGTATGGGGGAACATTCCGATGGGCCTTAATTTTGAATGGGACTTTACAAAAATTTTTATGATTAGATTACGATTTATGATATGTCTATATTCGTTGAATAGTCTCTTGACAACAATTATTTATTATTAATCAAAGGTCATTATTTGTGTTCATTTGATGGTTATAACATTTGTTGCATAATTTTTCTGTCCATTATTGTGTATTTAGTATGAGACATGAATATTTATATATCTGTTTCATCTAATCACTGGTGTGTTAGTTCTTATTTAAGATCTCCTGCTATATTACATATTTTTATGTGTCTTCCTTTCTTTTAGTTTTGTCTTTTTTTGTTTTGTTTAGGATTATGTGTTTCTACTTATGTATCCTTCTTTTTTCCTCACAGATGCGTATATACTAAAAAAATCATTCTTGTTTTTTTCACTTTTGAGAATTTAATGTTTTTTTTTCGATGTATATCTTTCTGCGAATGAAAACGAAGGTTGGAAACGACAAGTTCAATCAGTCTTATCACCTAATTAACCAATTGATTACATGTGATGTTTTACATAAGTATGTGAAAGGTGATTTACTTTTGTAAGGTAACACATGCTAGTCGTGTGAAGCGTGTTACCTGCTTCCTCCTGTTTGTACCTTTCCAGTGCTGTTTTTATATTTTGGAAATAAACCATATTGCATTGTGCATGGGTGTGCAGCCATCCTTCGTTTACTTACATACTGTATGTATGTACTGTACTTGTGGGATTCCACTGGAAGCTGGAAATCACCGCTACTTCAGTGATCCTCACTAGCTTCTGGGTCCTGTGACAAGTGGCTGCTCTGCTACATTGTGAAAACAGGGGGTAGCCTGTGAGGCATGGGTGCCATTCAGAGTCTTTTGAATTTTCAATGCAAAGCATTCTCTGATTGGACAAGGTGGAGAGCGTGTTGTCAGAGAATGTTTTGCACTTACCGCATTGAGAAAATGCAAATCGATCTCTGAATGGCGGCCACTCAAAGCAGCCTGCCTCTTGTGTTCACAGTGCAGCATGGCAGGGCTCGGCACAGGACCTGGAAGCAATTGGAGATTACTAGAGTAGCGCTGTCTACAACAGTGATTTCCAGATTCTAAAGGGATCACACAGGTATCATGAAAAAAGGCAAAACTTTTTTGGAGTAAAGATAGATAACACCTGTCAGTTTTTTATTTTTGTCTGTGCCCCCCATAGGGATTTTCACTCTCTCTATTTGTCCTGTATACCATTATCACTGAAAGTGACAGTAAAAGAAACCTAAAAATTTTGGGTTGTCCCCAGAAAAGTAGCTGAGGCAGAATTGTTCAATGGGGACACTAGTTCTAGTGACCTGGGGATTCCCTAAATTTTCAGAGACTTCCTCTCACTTCCTGTTTTGTCTATGGGACAGGAAGTGAAGGGAAATCTCCCAAATGGGATACAGATGGCAAAACCTAAACTGACAGGGGTTGTGACCCTCCATTACTCTGTCCCATATACCTATAATTCTACTTTAAGTATTAGAGCAATTCTGCTAGAAGGGGATGACCCAATTCAAGCATTACAGTATTCAAACACATTAAAGGCTATACGTGCCTTTCCTTGGGTGCTAATTAGGTTCATGTATCACCATGCATGCTCTATTTATTTCTAACAATGCATATGTTTTTTTGCAGATGAAGTATAATTTACCTTCTTGGTGTGATAGGGTTTTGTGGAAGTCATATCCCAACATGCATGTCTTATGTCAGTCCTATGGTAAGTCCATCAATGGATGTAATTATTTTCAGAGTACATAGATGCAATGAGCATATACATAATTACAACTTCATGTTTTTGCATCCAAATATTTCAAAGAAACCTCAGGGAAACCAGCCCAATCAGGAACACATGTAGTTGCATATCTAACAGTATATGATAATGTAATTTGCCTGTGTGCATTCCTTGTGGTAATAACTGAAGTTCATTTGTTCTCCCTCTTATCAGGCTGCACAGAGGATATCATGACAAGTGATCACTCTCCTGTATTTGCCACATTCCAGGTTGGAGTAACTTCTCAGTTCGTCTCTAAAAACAGTAAGAAATATTTTTTATTGTCACCACCAGATAGAGGCATTATAACCAGTCTGGTGATTTTGTACTGCATTGTACTGTAGACTAAAGTACCGTATTTATCGGCGTATAACACGCACCACAATTTTAAAAAGGGGATTTTCTGGAAAAACAAATTTTTTAAGTCCAAATAGTAAATGCAGTTAAAATTAAAAATAAGATAAGCAGCAATGTACAAGCAACTCAGAGAGCAGCTCCTATGTTCAAGGAGATACAGATACACAGTACCTTATACACAGTACCTTAGCAGGCAGCGCTGACCGGGACTGTAGCGCGGCTTGGGGCTTCTATATATTCAGCAGTCTGTGGTGAAGGGGAGGGTGAGGAAACCCTTAAACGCGGGCAGCGCTGGCCGAGACTGTAGCGTGTACCTACAGTCTTTAATCTGACGGGTGAAGCTATGGGGCAGAGAGAAAACTAGCAGTTGCTGCAAAGAGGGTGGGAAAGGAGGGGGACGAGCGCCCGTCAGAAATCACTGCCGGAAATCACAGAGTCGTCATCTCCACTCAGGTGTCACTCGGCTGTCACGTCACACACGCACAGTCCCGCCTCCGCCATCGGACCATCTCCTGTGACAGACAGAACACTGGTCCAATGCTGGTGGCGGGACTGTGCGTGTGTGACGTGACAGCTGAGTAAGAGCCGAGAGGAGATGACGGGTCTGTGATTTCTGGCGGGCCCTCGTCCCCCTCCTTCCCCTCCAAGGTATGCTATCGACGTATAGCGCGCACCCGTGATTTTCCCCCTATTTTCAGGGGAAAAATGTGCGTGGCATACGCCGATAAATACGGTAATACATCAGCAATGGATTTGTCACCAGGCTATACTTCCCTTAGCACACAAATTGAAGATGCCATGTAGAAATGCTCCAATTTTTCAATTGGTAACCTTCTTATATTTATATTAAAGTGGTTGTAATTTCTTACATATACCCAGTGAATTGTCTAGCCTCATGTGATACGCAGAGATGAAATACACCCTCCTACATCCATTCAAAATACACAGATCAAAGGCTTTTTCTCAGCTACAGCAGGCAGGGGGTGGGGATCTGACATCACACGCTGCACAGCATAGAGAGGAGAGCTGAGTGTGATCTGAAACTTGAGTGGCGGAAATGGACACACCCCCTCTACACAGTCTCAGTGGAAAACATGCAGAACCGAGGCTATCAGTCACATTCTGCGTGCTGGAGGGGGGACCGGGCCAACTCCTGAGAATCTGTGGGTGTTGGCATGACCTGTCAGAAGTGAGTAATACAGATAGCTGGGAAATGACAGGTCAGACAAAATTACTGTTTGGTGCTTTAGACTGAGGCAAATACACACTATAGAGGGATATTCTTTGTTCATTTTTTATTTCAGAGGTTTACATCTACTTCCAACAATGGTGTTTGCTCTCTGCTTTAAAAGTAGAGACACTGGTAGGTTAAAAAAAAGTAGCTATTTGTCTTCTGCACTTTACAGACAGGGTGAGAGAGATGAGTAATATTAATGTAATCTATTTAATCAAATCATGTCAGTTTTTTTCTTTTTTATTCTTTAGATCCCACTGAATCAGATGAGCAGGGACATATTGAACTACTGAACTGCAAAGCTACTCTGTATACCAAAAGCCACACCAAATTCTACATAGAGTTCCATTCTACTTGCCTAGAAAGTAAGTAGCTTATTTGTGTATACTATGCACAGTAGCACTACACCAGGGTAGCTGCTGAATTGTTTGGGTCTTCCTTTAGGTCTGGTATGGGTTTAAAGGGGGAACCCCATGCAAAAAAAAAGTGTAAGCTCCCCCCCAGAAATCCACACCAGAACCTTACCAAGCATGCAACCTGAGGCAGGCCAGGGGCGCGGGGGGGGGGGGGTGCCACCCCTTCAGGAACCATATCAAGCCACATGCATTCAACAGGGAGGGGTTTCTTTCAAGCATAGCACCTTGTCCACATATTGATGAGTACAAGGACCTCACCCCCACAACCCTCTCCCAATAGTTGTGAGGGTCTGTGGGCAGGGAACCTGGAAGCCCTCCTATATGAATGCGTAGGGTAGATAGTACCCCTACCTAATTAAAGTGCTTTAAAGTGTATGGGTAGGATAAGGGTCTATTATAGATGAATTAATCCCTGGCCGTTTGTATACAAACAAAACAAAGTGGCTGGGAGCTGTCAGTGTTGCTCTATACAGTAGGTTGTATACAGTGCACTGATGAGCCACATTACATTGGTACAAGTCCCCCATGGCAGTACTCAACCTCCCCATGCCATCTGCTTGACAATCCCTTGTCTATTATCCCAGAAAATCATCCAGACTGTTTTTTTTTTTTTTTTACATTAGGCTTAATTGGGGTTTAGATTCAGCACCCAAACTTTAGTGATGTTCACAGAACCCTGCTCAAACTGAACCCAGCTATGTTCAATTCATCACTAGTGTTGCCCTGCCCTGTACCCAAGTAATGCTGATATATCTGGAACATTTAAATAAGGCAAAAGCCCTGAAAAGGAAATTGGGTTAGACAAACAGTGCAAACAACCAGAACAACAAAGTAGAGTCCTGTTATAGTCAAGTACAGACAGCAGTAAAATGGAAATCAGACTTTGCATAAAACAATGATCTATCTCGCAATACTATACTGAGGTCCACCTACGTAGATCACTGGCCAAAGTGAAACTGGCTACAGCCCTGTGAGCTCTGGGATCTTGTTTTCTTGCAGTGGAGAGCTCTCACCCCAAATGAGAGATTTTTAATCCATTATAAGTATGGTCCCCTACTGGTCAGGGGCGGATCCAGAGTCTAGTCTTGGGAGGGGCACTGCTAGAAAATAAGATGTTGCTTACAGAACTGTATGTAACATATCATACAGTCCTAACCTTGTTTAAAACAGTGACACGTTTATCATTCCAGATTGGATTATAACATATTAGATATTTATCATTACAGATTAGATATTAACCCTGTTACTACAGTGACCTCTACTAGCTTCTGATACCTGTGCCAAGCAGCTTCCCTCCTGCATTCTGAACAGAGGAGGTTGGCTGCTTAGCATGGGTGCCATTCAAAGATCGCTTTTCATTTTTTTAATGAATACAAAAGTGTTCTCTGATTGGACGAGGTGGCGAGGTGGGGCAGTAATATCACACTCTCCATGTCATCAAATCATAGAATTCTTTGCATTTATTGAGAAAAATATCCTAACCTGAAACTCTACTTTAAACATTTCAAGGTGACCAACAGGTCTCTCACCACTTGTGAAGATTCTGTAGTGTCCTCTGAAACAGTAGCGACTCTGGAACAGTAGTAACTCTGGAACATTAGGTCTGGAACAGCAACTCTGGAACAGCAGCCACAGGGTCCGGGGTTCTCAACAGCAGTATCACCAGGCACACGGTCACTCCTTGCAGGAGTAGACAGACTCTGTTAGCCATAGCCCCTAGTCCCTCTGTCCCCTGAGCTCTCGGGCACACACATTGCTCTTTATTCCAGCCCCACCACCCTCCTTGCAGGTTTAAGCAGATCTCCTGAACCATGTATACCGGACTTATTCTCTCTCAGCACAATCTGCTGCTCGCCTGTCCCTCCAGGCTGTATATTTCTCTGTCAGGTCTAGCAGGGGGGAACTACCCTATATGGCCACAGTGTCCAATCATGTTGCCAGGGGCTGGCCCATCAGTTCCCTCAACAGTTGTCCCTCTGCTCCATCTCAGACAGGGATAAAGGACCAGCAGTGTAGCCACCTGAGTGAATTGTTCCCTTGGTTGGCTGTTTAGTACAGAAGTATTGTATGCCCAGGCCAGTTTATTGATGAACTCCCAGAGGGTAGGTCCTTGACTCCCTGGGTCCACAGGAAGTTGCTTGAATGATGCTGAGAGGCAGCAACAGGACAAACCAGAGTCAGGGGACAGTGCTGGAATGAAGGTAAGTATTGCAGCAAAAGCTTATTTTTTTTCTGGGCTAATTTTTATATCTTGGGGTGGAGTTGGGCTTTAATTATTTCCCCGACTGCACAATATTCCTATTTTCCTATCTTACCATCATGTGAACTTAAAGGATCACTAAAAGAATTTTTTTTTTTAGCTAAATAGCTTCCTTTACCTTACTGCAGTACTGGTTTCATGTCCTTATTGTTCGTTTTTGCTTTGAAGTTGCTGTAATTCTGCTGTGATCTCCACACTTTCTACTTGTCTGGCTCCTTATAACCACAGTACTGGGAGCTTTTCACAGTGGTCTAAGCTGTCATTACTGTGTGTCTAAAACTCCTCAGAACCAATCAGATTCATTTTAAAAACAAAACACTGCCCTGGATTTGTTTGTTTTTGTTCTGTGGGTCTCTTTACTTCACATAAACATGAAACCAGTTTAAAACCGAAAGTGAAACTACAGGCACATTATATGATTGAATTTAATCTATTTTTAATCACTTTTATACCCTCTCTATACCCTGTAAACAGTCATTTCAGCAAAAAAATTTTTTCCTTTAGTGACCCTTTAAGGATATAATTGTAAATTCTAATAACCAACACGATTGTAAACAATAGCCAACATGATTGAAACTATGTTCATATATTTTAGTCCTTTAATATATCAGTGTAATAGTATGGAAATGTGATGTATAGTGAAGTCCATCTATTGATTACTCTAAATAAAAACATTTTTAGGAATATAAGATTTAAAACCAGGGATACCTATACTGTATACCTATACGCTGTCCTGTACATTATCTGAATAATTTATCCTATTCTAACAGATATGGTAAAGAGCTCAGAGGCAGAAGATCAGGATGGATGCAATGGCACTTTAATAGTGATGTTTGGAGAGCTTCCAAAGGTGATTTACCACTACTGAAAATTCATCTGTCACTCTCAAGTATTTGTCAGTGTACGTATTGTCATCTGCCCATGTCTGCTCCCTGTGAAGTATAAAAATGGTACATGTTCACTGAATGCAATAATTTGAAAGTATACCTATCAGGTGAAAAATATGCTTTCTGGCCTCCTTTTCAAAATGCAATTTGCCCAACCTTGTGACTTTTTCACTCAGTAATGTGTCTGAGTGAAAAACTGAAGCAAGCATGCAGCCTTATGAAAGACATACTTCTGGATCAGTGAAATACGTTGAAGCAATTTTAGGTGAGGCCTACATTAACAGCCTAAATAATTATTTCATGGCAACTTCCTTTTTATTATCCCTAAATATCCCAAGTAACACCAAAATATTATTATAGTATTATTCCAAGATTTCAAGCAAAATCAGTTCAGAAGTTACCACTGTTCAAGTGCAAGATTATAGCTTAGTGTATTGGTTTGCAGGTTTGGAAATGTTCATGGAACGAAATTTGGCCGGTTCAGTAGGGTTCAGGAGGGACCAGACACATTTCAATCTCTGTATGGGCAGGCTTGTTGTACACAATCCAATCTATCCATCCACTTGTGTACAATCAGCCTGTTGGAAATGTTTCTCTTAATCACCACCACCAGCTTTAAAGGGGTTGTAAAGGTACAATTTTTTTCCCAAATAGCTTCCTGTACCTTAGTACAGTCCTCCTTCACTTACCTCATCCTTGCATTTTGCTTTTAAATGTCCTTATTTCTTCTGAGAAATCCTCACTTCCTGTTCGTCTGTCTGTAACTCCACCCCGTAATGCAAGGCTTTCTCCCTGGTGTGGAGTGTCGTGCTCGCCTCCTCCCTTGGACTACAGGAGACTCAGGACGCCCACTAACACACAGCTACTTTCTCTATCTGCAACGTAGAGAGCGTCCTGACTTTCCTGTAGTCCAAGGTAGGGGGCGAGCACAACACTCCACACCAGGGAGAAAGCCTTGCATTACTGTGTGGAGTTACAGACAGAAGAACAGGAAGTGAGGATTTCTCAGAAGAAATAAGGACATTTAAAAGCAAAATGGAAGGATGAGGTACATGAAGGAGGACTGCACTAAGGTAAAGGAAGCTATTTAGGAAAAAAAAATTGTACCTTAAAAAACCTTAAAATTGTACCAAAAATTTTAAGTTGTTTGCGTAACTCGTCCGTGAATGGGGCTGGACGACATTTACGTTCACGTCGAAACCAATGACGTCCTTGCGACGTCATTTAGCGCAATGCACGCTGAGTAAATTTGCGGACGGCGCATGCGCTATTCGATCGGCGCGAGAATGCGCATGATTTGAATAGTACACTCCCCCTAGCCGCGGAATTTGAATTCCGCGGGGGGATTTACGATACGCCGCCGCAAGTTTTGAGGTAAGTGCTTTGTGAATTACCCACTTGCCTCAAAAACTTGCAGCGGCGGATCTTAAATCACATAGGTTACGCGCATCTAAAGAACTGCTAACCTATGTGAATCTGGCCCGTTGTCTCCTTTTCTTATTGCAGTAATTGAGCTGTAGGTTAAGGGCTTCTTGTTTGGAGTGTTCTAAGCCTGTGTTAATACACTGTCTTTCCTTGTTTATCTTTTATCTTTTGTTCTCATTGTATCACCATACATCTACCTACATATCTTCCTATGTTGTTTCCTACTTTTTTGATCTCTATACATTACGACAGTTCTGTACTTACAGCTAACACCCATCATCTCCGATCTGGAATATCTCTTGGATCAGCATTTACTGATATGTATCAAGTCATCTGACACTGATGAGTCATACGGTTAGTACCAAAAAAATCATACACATGTCAGTGAGAAAGTGAATGCATTATGACATAAAGATACGATAAAAAGAAGCCTGGGAAAAATGCAGAATTTGGAACTGTTGGAAATGTTGAAATCGTCGCAGCTCAAGTTGTGACTTTGATAAAGGTTCTTGTACTACTTTTTTGCGATTTAATTGTGACTTGCATTGACTTCTGTTAAATGAAGTCGCAAGCCACAATGAAGTCGGAGGTCCAAATCGCACTGATCTGCGGCACTGGTGTGAACCAGGGCTTACAGTATTGAAGCAAGAGGGTAAGTATGATATCAAGGCAGTTGAAATTTTCAGGAGGTCAACAACAAATGGACTCAATTTTTATTCCCTGGCAGGTTTTCTTTAGGACTATGTGCATTTGTTGAAGTGTGCAAGTGTGTGTGTTGATTGTGCAGCACACACTCCTGGGTATACTTGGGGCTATACATGTCTGTGAAGGAATTTATCCAGGTCATGGTATATCTAGTAGTAGTTGGGCACATTCAGTTTGTTCTATAATGCTCAAGATGTTTCATAGCTTGTCCAAACCATTTCTTTACTTCTGATGAGTGCAAGGAAATCCCCCAGAATTTATATCCACACCATAATCCAATCACCGTGGAAAATGCAGATTGTGATTATGGGAGGTGTAAAAGTTGTGGAACCCCACATCTAGTTACATAACCCCGTCCATGGTGTCAGGAGGTCTGCATAGGTGTTTATTTCTTAATTTACATGACTAAGGCTCCTTGCACAATAGACTCTTCAAAACCACAAAAAAACGCTGGATAAAAAACTCTAAAATATAGCATTTTTTGCCAGCGTTTTTGCAGTGTTTAGGAGTGTTTTTAAAAGTTTTTTGAGCCATAGCATTTTTGTTAAGGCGCTGGCATCCTTAACAACCAATGAATAGCTGGTGGTGAAGGAGTGGGCTGGCAAGCTGGTCCACATCCTTAACAAAGGATAACATCAGATGTCAGTGGGGTACACCTCTGACAGCTGAATGTAAACAAAACAATTGACAGCAATAAAAAATTGAGAAACTGGGTAGGGTCCTTCCATTATCCATAACAGACCCTTATCTGAGCATTCAGCCTGGCAGGCATAGAAAGGGGGGGGGGGGACAAGCAAGCCCTTCCCCTCTTGAACCATATCAAGCCACATGCCCTCAGCATGGGGGGTGATTTGAGGTAGGGGGGGGGGCTCCCCCCAATGCATCTTGTCTCCATGTTGATAATGTCAAGTTCCTCTGGGGTGTGAAGCGGGTGACTTATCGGATTCTGGAAGCCGCCTTTAACAAGGGGGCCCCCAAATCCCCTCCTCTTTAAATGAGTATTGCGGGCAATAAAAATTGAGTGGGGCCCCCCCCCAATTCATACCAGGCCCTTAGGTGGCGGAGCTGCTAAACGGCAGGAGCCTTTTTTTTCTCAGTCGGCGTGGTTGTCATTCATGATGATTGACAACGGATCTACACTGGGGACATTTAGGTGGATTCAGAAAGACTTAGGCCGGCGTATCAGTAGATACGCCGGCCTAAGTCTGAATTTGCGCCGGCGCTAATTTAAGCGTATTCTGGAAACCAGATACGCTTAAATTAGGCTCAGATACGAGCGGCGTAAGTGTCTTACACCATCGTATCCTAAAGTGTAATTTTTAGGCTGACCGCTAGGTGGCGCTTCCATTGCGGTCGGCGTAGAATATGTAAATCACTAGATACGCCTATTCACGAACGTACGCCCGGCCGACGCAGTACAGATACGCCGTTTACGTAACGCATTATCAGGCCTAAAGTTATTCCATCAAATAGCTGGAATAGTAATGTTAAGTATGGCCGTCGTTCCAGCGTCGAAATTCGAAAATTTTACGTTGTTTGCGTAAGTCGTCCGTGAATAGGGATTTACGTAATTTACGTCCACGTCTAAACCAATAGGACCGTGCGGCGTACTTTGCCGCAATGCACACTGGGATATGTACACGGACGGCGCATGCGCCGTTCGTAAAAAACGTCAATCACGTAAGGTCACCCACCATTACCATAAAACACGCCCCCTCAGCTAAATTTGAATTAGGCGCCATTACGCCCGCCCGATTTACGCTACTCCGCCGTAACTTAGCAGGCAAGTACTTTGTGAATCATGTACTTGCTTTGCTAACTTACGGCGGCGTAGTGTAAACACGATACACTACGCCGCCGCAACGATACGCCTGCCTACCTGAATCTAGCTAACAGTTTTTTTTTTTTTATAAAAAAATTGTCAAAAACTTTGTGTGCATTTTTATTTACTCTTTGAATTTTTTGTTGGTGAATAAGTAGGGGTACAACGTATCCCCTACCCATTCACATGGGGGCTAGGATCAAGGGGCCCCCTTTGTTAGCTATACACTGGTTGTTAAGGACATCAGTGGGCCACTGACCAAGAAAAACAAACAAAAAAACACTGTAAACGGGTGCATAGCAGCGGTTAATTGCATTTAGGAGCTTCTAGGAGCTTGTCTGCTTTTTTTCCTGCTGGCAAATTTCTCCCAAAAATGCAAAAAAAGCTTTTTTGTTTCTGCACCTGGAAGCTGAAGCTTAAAAATTGCTTCTAGCCTCTTGCACACTGCAGCCTGAAAAAGCTCAGTACAGTGTTTTTTTTTTTTTTTAACTGATCTAAAATGCAGCCCATTGTTTGCAATGTGCCTGTACACAAGTGCTGCATATTCTGAAGTAAAAAAAAATTTGCTTTGTCAGTATTTTGCGACGATACGCACAAATGTGTGCATAATTACACGCAAAACAAATGCCTACAATTATGTCCAGAAATGCTGATGCTCAAACATCAGTACTGTGTGCAAGAGGCCTAAAATAGTGTGCATGGACACTTAAATATTTGCTTCTAGGGGCAGAAATAAAATGCTCAAAGTATCTGCAAGGAGCTTAAATAGAAGCTAGCGTGCATGGAGCCTAAAAGAGTAATTTCTACTTGAAATGCAATTTCATGCAATAAAAATTCATGTATTTTTTCACTACAGAAAATGGTTAAGTTTGTACAGGTCCTTAAATACCCATGAAATGAATTTTTTTTTGTAGATCAGATGTCATGCCTGTGGCTCAGGAAGATATCTGCTATCTGACCACAGCTGGCGTAGGTGTAGAAGATACTGTTTGCTGATCACTGCTATTATCCTCCAAATAAAGAGCCCCACTGTGCTGCAAAAAAAATTAAACGATCCTTATAGGAAAATAATAGATATGCCAGCAGAAGACCCTTTTTGGGGTCGAAAACAATAACAATGATAAGCTGAACTGAAAATGTCTGTGATTGGAGGAGACAAGAGTGCCCAGACAAATCCAAACAGAACATATAAAAAACATACAATTTTTCACATAAAACCCAGTATGTAATGCTACATTGGTAGTCACTGAGGTTCCATGAGATTTATTACATTATTTTTGACGGTCTTATGGCTCATTTACACTTGCTTCGGCTTCAACAAGGCTTAAACAAGGTATTGTTAAGGCTCTCTGAACACTAGTCAAAGCTCCTGTAATTAAATAAAATGGCTAGCTTACAATCCTGTTTACACCTTGCTTTTTGATTTGCTTTGCTTCGGCTTCGCTTTAAAAAATATACCCTATGTAGTTGCAGTGGTGTTTCAAAGTGTCTTTAAAGCCTCCATAGAAGTCTATGGCAAAGCTCACTTAAAAACCCCACTGAAGCCCCACAAAGCCTCACCAAAGCCCCACTGAAGCCTCATCGAAGCACCAAGCAAAAGCAGGTGTAAACAGGACTGTAAGCTAACCATTTTATTTAGTGACAGGAGCTTTGACTGGCGTTCAGAGAACTTTAACAAAGCCTGTCCGAAGCCTTGTTTTGAATCAAGTGTAAAGCCTTTAATGAATACAAATCTCACTATCTATTAAATGTCAAATTCAGTGACACACAATGGCACATGGAGCCAGTCTTCTGCCTGTTGGTGGGAACTTAGAACATATGCACATAAGGTTTGTCCTCTGCCAAGTCATATGCATTGGCATACAATCACAAAGTAAGACATGCCATGAATTCTGTCTCATTTATTTCAAAATAACCCAAGATGTTTGGATCATCTCAGTACATAAATAGCGTTTTTCTCTCTTTTGCTGTCAAAGATATCTGTGGCACACCCACACAGTCTGCGGAACAATCTTCCCCCATTTCTACAAAGCTTTACTCATTAGGATCTAATATCCTGCAAGCAAATAAACAAGTGCTGCAGGATTTCTGTGCTGTGAGCTTGTAGGACAAAAATTTACAGGATGTATTTCTTTGTAGCTTACACTTGCGGCTGACATGGCCGCCTCTCTGTTGTTACAAGCAGCTCGGAGGCGATATCTTGCCTAGTGGATTTCTGTTTTAACCACTAATAGCGCGCAGTACCACGCTGCAACTGAGTGCATTTTACATGGTTGCTGGGCGCATATGGCACAGTCAGGCCCTCGTACACACGACCGAGGAACTCGTCGGAAAAGACACATCAATTTCCTCGACGAGTTCCTTGTTAGGCTTGCTTTGCGTACACACTGTCAAGACAAAATCTCCTTGTTCTCAAACGCGGTGACATACAACACACACAACGGCAGGGGAAGTTCGATTCCACTGGCTAAACTCTTGGGGCTGGTTTTGCTAATCTCATGTGTTTGCGTGTTAAGTAAAAGTTTGTTAAGAGACGATTTGCACTTTTCAGTCTGTTACAGCGTGAAAAATGTGTTGTCTCCATTACAAATGCTACTTTTACTCCCGTCTCATACTTTATTCTGAGCAGGTTTCTTAGCATACACACGCTTGAGTTTCTCGTCGAAAACCAGCCCGACGAGGAACACGACGAGCAAATTCAGACTCCCGTCGAGGAAAAAGAGAACTTGCTCTCTTTTTTGCTAGTCGAGTTCCTCGACAGTTTCCTCGATGAAAAGCGTACCCACGACCAGTTTCCTCGGAAAAAAAGCTCTCCCACCAAGTTTCTTGATGGATTCTGCCAAGGAAACCGCTCGTGTGTACGAGGCCTCACATGACTGCTGAGAAGCATAGGCCTAAACCATAATAACCATATCTACCAATTACCTTGCCCAATAAATGATACTAAGATAGGTTAAGTTAGAAATAGCAAAGGCCACAGCTTTTATTAAAATTTTCCGCATAAGCAATTTTCCAACATAAATATTGAACCCGTGCCAGTCACACAGTTGAGCACCTTTTGAATAGAGTCAAGCCGAGCACCCCCTGGTTCGGGTATGCGCCAGAACTCTTGAACATTGCAAAATTTCAGACCCGAACTGTAAAAAAGTCCAGACCCGAACTTGAAATATCAAAAGACCCCATATTGAAAGCTTATCTGCAAGTTATTGACCATAAAAGGATATGGGGGACCAGGTACTGCCCTGGAGAACATGTATCAATTCATTTTTTTTTTTTAAAAAGAGCGTTTCTACAGGCGCAGTAAATTTAATGATGCTTAATGTGAAACAATAACAATTTTAAATTCCTTTAACCGGTTAAGACCCGGACCATTATGCAGGTTAAGAACCTTGGCCCTTTTTGCAATTCGGCACTGCGTAGCTTTAACTGACAATTGCGCGGTCGTGCGACGTGGTTTCCAAAAAAAATTGGTGTCATTTTTTTCCCACAAATAAAGCTTTCTTTTGGTGGTATTTTAATCACCTCTGCGGTTCTTATTTTTTGTGCTATAGATAGATAAATAGATAAATAGAGCAACAATTAAAAAAATATATATATTTTAAAATTTTTGCTATAATAAATATGCCCAAAAAATATATAAATGTTTTTATTTTTTCCTCAGTTTAGGCCGATACGTATTCTTCTACATATTTTTGGTAAGAAAAATCGCAATAAGCGTTTATTGATTGGTTTGCGCAAAAGTTATAGTGTTTACAAAATAGGTGATAGTTTTATGGCATTTTTTTTTTATTTTTTTTTTACTAGTAATGGCGGCGATCAGCGATTTTTTTCGTGGCTGCGAATCATTATGGTGGACACATCGGACAATTTTGACTAATTTTTTGGACCATTGTTATTACTGTGAAAATGACAATGGCAGTGATGGGGTTAACCACTAGGGGGCGCTGTAGGGATTAAGTGTGACCTCATGTGTGTTTCTAACTGTAGGGGGGTGTGGCTGTACATGTGACATCACTGATCGTCGTTCCCTATGACAGGGAACAGACGTTCACTGCCACTGCCACAGAGAAGAACGGGGAAGGTGTGTTTACACTCACCTCTCCCCGTTCTTCAGCTCCTGTGACGCGGGACAACGGCTGTGATCAGGGCCGTGGGTCCCGTGGACACGGTCACAGAGCTTCAGACTGGGTCGCAAACATGGCGGCGCGCTCGTGACCCACGGCTGGGCTTCTTAAAGGGGACATACATATACGCCCTTTACGCCCTTGTGCCCAGCTGTGCCATTCTGCCGATGTATATCATCGTTCTGCGGTCCTTAAGTGGTTATCTATAGTGCCTGGGGGCCCCCAGATCCCAGCTCTATGTGAATGAGTATGAGGTACATTGTACACCTACCCATTCACCAAAAAAATAAAGTTTTTGACAATTCCCTTATTGAAAAAAAAACCGATGTCACCCAACGTAGATCCATCGTCAATCAGGACGCTCACCGGACCCAAAAAGGGAAAAAAAAAACATGCAAGCGGTGTCATCGTAAGGGGGCAGTGCCAGCAGGTGATGTCACCAGGTGGCCCCGCCACAGAGGGGGGAGCACATATGCTGCGGCTGCAAAGATTTGGATGACGGTGTGATAAAAATTATCACTGCTTACCACCCACTGAACAAAACGTATTTAACTGAATGGGTGCGCCCTGCAATCACAGTACAACCATACATACGATTTTGACCCATTAGTATGGGGTTTAAACAGGTGGTGAGGAGGTGATACAATGACTCCTCACTGCCTGTCAAATGCTCCCTGAAGAGTGATCTAATGCAGAGATTATTTGATTTAGTTTGAAGGCTGACCAAAAAGATCTATAAGCATCCTTATTCTTATGTTTTTGGGCGAAGGTAAAAACACACATCTGAGACACGTTTTTACCACCCCACAACTGCTCCTACTTATGCTGCAAAGGTAACAGAGGGGGGAGTATATATGCTGCAACCGCAATGCTTTGCATCACATGGTGGCAACAGCCAAGCCGGACGCACTGTGAGGTGCATTGGTCAGGACGCATCCTCTAATTGAATCCTTCCTGCAGAGAAGACAGCACAGGACCATTCCTGGACCAGTAGGCCCCCAGAAACTTCTGGGCCTACTTCGGTAGCGGTGCCTCGGGCCAGACCAAACGGTTGCTAATACATTTCTGAGGCCAGGAAGGCCAGAACGGTGTCTGCCCCTTAAGTACCCATCCCCAGAATGCACAGCGGCAGGGACAACGCCACTGAGCTGCTTCTGGGCAAGATGCACCCAATACACCCAGCCCATTGCAATTCCAAACTTGACCTCTGGTGAGAGTGACACCCACAGTCAGGTGGAAGATGCGCAACACCTGAGCTGGAACAGAGACCCATAATTTGGCATTAAAATCTGAGCTAAACTACAGCTCAGTTAACTAAATTTACAAAATAGCACCTACTCAACAGGAGCAGGACGCTACACAAGTTTGTGTGTGGAAGGTTTTGATGAGGGATGTGGCGGGCGGGGCATGCAGATTAATGAACGGTCTGCCGCGTCCGTTCATAGATTGAATTTCCTTCACAGAAACTTTAGCACAGATTTATTGAATGGAAGAGGGAAGTGGAAAATCACTCTTGAGGAGTGCATTTGACAGGTCCCTCGGCTGTTAACTCCTGCTGTGCTGGAAGATTATGGCAACGGGGATAGGTGGTGCATCAGAGGACACAAGATTTCAACTAAAGCACCAGCAATCAGCATAAGGGACACAATGCATTGATTGAAAGTAATGTCCCTTGTGCTGATTTCTATTTTTCGACTAAACTTAAGCTTTACAGTATTTCCAAGCAAAAATCAGTTACAACAGATAACACACAGGGGTACAGGAATTTACAGTGATTAAAAGATGTAAGACTTCATTTGGGCTTTAATGAGGCTAAGCACGTGTGTTATTTATGTTTGTCATTATTGTTAGGCCTGATGCCATGCGTATAATTATTTTAACATAACATTCTATTGTTCTTGGCTTGTGGGAGTACAGGTGAGGGCTGCATCGCTCTGGGCATGGAGGATCCTCAGCAACAGCCATTCTCTTTTTCTACTCCACTAACCCACCATGGAGAGGAGACCGGCTGCTTCCAGGGTGAGATCTTCCTGCACGCTCCCTGTGGAAAACAGAGAGAAAAGTTATATGGTAAGTCATCTTGCTAGTCACTACTAAGGCCCAGTTTACAGTGGTGCGACATGGGATTTGACTTGTGCGAGCACAAGTCGCAAAACGTCAAATTTAATGTTTCGGCCTCATGTACACTGCTGCTGGTAAACAGACGGTAAGAGGCAGTTGGGAATTTTTTCCAACTGCTCCTGAACTCTCCTCTATGTTATCTTATCAGTACATGTACACAGGGTCGTTTACAGCAGTTTCTGGGCAGTTGAGTTTAGAGGCTTTTTTTGGAACGCCCAAAAATTGGTTCAGAAGCTGAGTTTAGAGGCATTTCAAGCGCCAAAAGCCCTGTACACATGCTCGGTTTTCTCTGCAGTAAAAAGTCTGCGAGAAAACCGAGGGGAAACCCGAGAACCTGCTTGGTAAGTTTTAGCTCGGGAAAACTGCGGGGAGAGCAGGTTCTGTATTTTCCCACCGGGATTCATGGCATTTTTTCTGTCGGGAAAACTGCCAGGAATCGTACACACGGCTGGGATTTTTGGCCAAAAGTTCTCACTGCAGCTTTCCCGATGGGAAACCCGGCTGTGTGTACGGGGCTAAACGCTTCTAAACACAGTAACTGCATTTAGCTGTGTTTTATTTACAGCCATTTTTCATTTTTGGCTATTTTGAAAAAAGACTTCTAAACACAAACGCGGCTAAACGCGGCATGTAAATGCGGCAAAACGGACGTTTTAAACATGGCTATTATCTGTCAAGTTAATTCATTCAGGAGAGGTTGTAAAAATGTCCCGTGTACATGAAGCCTTAAGCCTCATACACACAGCCGGACTTCAAACAAACTTTATCGTGGATTTTTGTTTGAAGGGCGTTGCCCGTGAACTTGGTATGCATACACACGGCAGGACTTTTTCAACAAACTTTCCCCAAATCACATGGTTTTTCAGCTCTTTCCTGCTCTTTACTGCCACCCTTTGGTCAACTTCTGCTATTGTTGGTTGATATTAACATTGGTTCTGAGCATGCGTGCTTGTACTTTGAACTAAAGTCCGATGGACTTCTGCACACACTGTAGGACTTTTGTTGCCGAAAGGTTTGTCCGTTTGCAGAGCGAACTTTTGTCCGATCAAAACCAAAAAAGTTTGTCCGATGGATCGTACACACGGTCAGATTTTTTTGAAAACCTGCTCATTTTGAAGTTTGTTGTCAAAAAGTGCGACCGTGTGTATGGGCCTTAAGAGAGCCTTCTTACTGATATTACACAAGTCGCTCCGACTTTAGAAAAGGTTCTTGCACTACTTTGGTCCAATTTGATATGACTTCAATGTCATAGAGTGGAAAAAAGTCAAATTAAGACTTTGAGATAGTCCAACTAGTCCTTTGACCAATCAAAACAATCCCAGTGTGACATCCATTCCTTTTCCTGCTGCTGTAATCACCATATCAAATGTCACAAGTCAGATGGTTAGGTCAAGGATCCGACTTTGATCTGACTTCATTGGTATTGAATGGGCTGAAAATGGACCAAAATCGGACCAAAGTAGTGCAGGAACCTTTTTCAAAGTCAGACCGACTTGTGTCAGACCAGTTGGGACGGCTCTCATAGGCATACCTCCCAACAAGCACGGATTCTGCGGGATTATCATGCATATTCCCGCAGTCCCGCAAAAGGGTTAAATTTCCCGCACTGAGAGGATCCGAGCTCCCCCCCCTGCTCAGTACTGTAGGAAGAGGCGGGTGGAGCTGAATGACAGCCTATAGGAGGAGGCGGGCGGAGCTGAATGGCAGCCTATAGGAGGAGGCGGTCGGAGCTGAATGGCAGCTGTACAATAGGAGGAGGCAGGCGGAGCTGAACGGCAGCCGTACTAATAGAGGAGGCGGGCGTAGCTGAATGTACTGCTGATGGAGGAGACATTCTGTGCAAAGGTAAGAGGCATCCACTTCGCCCCCCCCCTCAACAACTTTGATTACCCCCCCAACAACTTCGACGCCCCCCCCGCTCAACAACTTCGATCCCCCCCCCCGCTCAACAATTGTCCCGCAGTGGACAATGTTGGGAGGTATGCTCATAGGGAATTATTGAATTTTACATGTCATGCGACATGAGCTCCCAAAGTTGGAGCTTATGTCGCACCAGTGTGAACCAGGCCATCACTTTAAGGCACTTGCAGCAGCTGATTTAATCCCTTAGTGAATATACAGCTTCTTTATCCTTGCTTAAGGTCCAGTTTAAGCTGGTACCATGACTGCTGCCCCAGGTCTCCTGTTTTAGAGTGGCTCCTTTCTCTTGGAGCATTCTATGGAGCCACCCTTGAATGCAGGGACTAGAGTTGTGTCTCAATAGAAACACACAGCCCTATAGTCTAGGATGGCAAGGCACTCCCCTGCTTCTCTCTCCTCCCATTTCCAAGCTGACTGGCTGGAGATTGTTAGCTTTTTCCTGTGAAGACCAGAAATTCAGGGAAGCAGCACTGAGAGCATGAGCCAGCAGTATTTAAAGATGTTAATTATAGGTGGTAGGGTAAGAATTGTAATTAATAGTTTACTGGGGTAAGTTTATCTTATTATGCTCAATGTGTTAAGCTACAAAATTCTGAGGGTCTACTACGGCTTTAATCCCTCTCTGTTCACTGTATTTTCTAACACTCTAACAGCATGAAAATGAGAATGTTATTTCTTCTCACAGACTTTGTTAAGATTGAAAAAGATGAAGCAGTGGTACAAAAACATCAAATAAAATCCCAGAGCAGCCAGCAGTGGGAGCAGTCGTTCTGGTAAGTGCTCATTTTTCTGCAGGTCTTTTCTACAGTTTTCTTTTCTCTGTGAAATGGTTTTGTACAGAGCAGCTCAGATCCTCCTTTTTTTCGGGTCCCTCTTTGGTGCTCCTAGCCCCCCCCCCCCCCCCCCCGTTAAGTGTCCCCACAGCAAGCAGCTTGCTATGGGGGCACCTGAGCCAAGCCGCAGCTCTGTGTGTCCGTTCAGACACAGAGCCACGGTTCTGCCCCACTGCCTCTCTCCTAAATGGCTAACTGACTTTGATTGACAGCAGTGGGAGACAATGGTGTCACTGCTGTGTCTCAGCCAATCAGGAGGGAGAGTCCCGGTGCCGATACTAAGCATTTGCATGAGTATTTATAGAATGTTCTAAGAAAGTTCATTTGTTTTTCTAATCATTAGTTGGTGAAATCGACATTCGTTTTCAACCACAGTGATGATAACATTTCGAAGGGTGAATTATGGTCTAATAAAGGTCTTCTACGTATAGCAATTTCTACCCAAGGTATATTATCAATACAAATATTACATAAAAAAAATATCTAATGCCATCTGAGGAAAATTATAATTTTTCTCAGATAACAAATTTTTTTTAAACTTTGATGAAACAAATTGATTTGCCATCAATGATACCCATAGAATATTTATGTAAAAATCCTGACAAACTTCAAAAGTATATTTCTGTAAAATATAATATACTTCAGGCTGGGATCACGCCTATGCGAGTTGGATGCAGGTTTCCAATTCGCATGACAGGAGATCGTGACCGGCTCTCTATTGAGCCAGTTCATATATCTCGGTTGCTGCTCCGGAGCGGCTTTGGCTCAGTTCTTGTGTGTCTTTGGCTTAGATTCAGGGCCGAATTCTAGCCAAAATTCAGCCCTGATTCATCCCTGAAACCGAGAACAGGGACGCACCGGACCCCTGCTGTGAGCCACTTCCTATGGAGGTGTGAACCCAGCCTCATTCTGTTTCTAATAAATTACCAGATAATTGCAAGTACAAAATCTGGTGCAGCTCTGCATAGAAACCAGCTTCCAGTTTTTTTTCATCAAAGCTTAATTGAACAAGCTGAAGTTAGGCTGGCCATACATTATACAATTTTCTTGTAAAATGTTCCTTTAGATTTACCAAAACCATAATATATGAGGTCAAAACATAAACACTTTTACTTTCTATGCAATCAGGCAGGCCCTTGTGCTACAAAGTTGAAGGTAAAGGAAATTGAACAAGAAATGTGTAGAATAGATGGCCAGCCTTAGAAGCTGATTGGCTACCATGCACAGATGCACCAAATTTTGCACTGTCCAGTTTTAGTAAATCAACCACAAAGTGTTATTAATATGGTACATGGTACCGACAAGATTCGCTTTTTTTATTTCAAATGCTTCTTTTGATTATTTTAGAGGTTGTGGAAAGGAGGGGACTGCATATTATACTTGGTGACTAATATAAGGACACTTACCTGTCTAGGGAGCCTGCTATGTCGGCACCCTGAGCCGATTCGTCAATCAGCTTCCGGTGCAGGTGTTGGCATTGTAAGTAAAGGAAACTGTCAGTGAAGCCTTCAGGCCTTACAGCCAGTTTCCTACTGCGCATGTGCGAGTTGCGCCGTGCTTTGTGATTGGTCACTGTATGTGTCCCAGAAGGCAGTGGGGGAAGGAGAAGGGGATAAAAATGCTCAGAGATCGCCTCAGCAATCTTACTCGGCGGTGGGAGAGGGTACCGGTCAAAACCAAGAACCTGCTAAAAAAGTGCCAAATGTGGCAGTGGGGGGGTGAAGGGTACGATCAAGCAGAGCTTCCCCTTTTGGGTGGAGCTCCACTTTAAGTTATCCTCTTCTTGATCTATACTTTCTCCTTTTTTCAACACCTTTAGGAATATGAAGAGATTTGTTTTATTATACTCTCCCAATTCAAATCTCTTCATAATATAATATATATTTTTTATTATAAATATATTTATTCCATATGACTAAATAAAAATGATTGGAAGAGAAAATTCAATGGAGCAGGATGGAAAATGTCATTCATTCCAAAATCAAATGTTAAAAGCAAACAACATTTTTTAAACAGGCAAATGTTTTGAGAATGTTCTTAGGCCCCATACACACGGGAGGATTTATCTGCGGATACGGTCCAGCGGACCGTTTCCGCGGATAAATCCTCTCGAGGATTTCAGCAGATTTTAATGCGATAGAGTGTACTCACCATCGCATTGAAATCCGTGCCGAAATCCTCTGGCGATGACGTGTCGCGCCGTCGCCGCGATTATGATGCGGCGACGTGTGCGACGCTGTCATATAAGGAATTCCACGCATGCGTCGAATCATTACGACGCATGCGGGGGATCCCTTCGGACGGATGGATCCGGTGAGTCTATACAGACCAGCGGATCCATCCGTTGGGATGGATTCCAGCAGATGGATTTGTTTGGCATGTCAGCAAATATTCGATCTGCTGGAATCCATCCCAGGGGAGAAATATCAGCGGAAACAGATCCGCTGGAGTGTACACACCATAGGATCTATCCGCTGAAACCCATTTGCTGGGATTTTTCAGCGGATGGATTCTATCGTGTGTACGGGGCCTTAGACTTTTCGTACGAATTTTATTAAGACTTTTCCTAAAAATTTTCTTTTGAAATTCTATCAATCTATGGCCAGCTTAAGTCTTGCAAGGCTCTCAGGGCACAATTTGTTATGTCTGTCTCAGGTTTTCTGACCATTCTTGTTTTCTTCATGCTTCTTCTCTCATCTGTTTCCAGCGTGGATCAAATTGTGCCGAATCAAGTGTTAGCAAACCAGGTGAAGCAGAGTCCCCCCGGAACACCTGCAGGATTTAAGGTGACTGAACAGCGAGCCAAACCAGGCTCTCCAGTGCTGGGACGTGGGGACACACCAGTTACACCTCCCGCACGGAATCCTACATCAATTCAAAAGTTTGGACCTTGTCCCAGTGCTCGAGGGCCTCCAAGTACCCGTCAGCAGGAGTCTTTGTAAGTACATCCATCGTTTACTTTCTACTAGAGGAATCGTATTGCATCATATAGTCTGTTTGATTTTAGCGTTTGTTACCCCAACACTTCATATTCCATGATATGTGCCTCCTGTACCATGTACTTGTATGAGGAAGTATTCTGTTCTTTTTGTATCTCTTCCTTTGTGTGAAATCCTTGGTGTTTCTGCTAGACCCCTTGCTTTCCTATTACAAACTGACCACAGAGGCGATTAAATTCGCATGTGCTGCGCTATATAAGTTTTCATTCATTCACTAAGCAGGAGAGCACACCGTGGTCAGTTCTCTAACTATGCTGGCAACTCAGCCTGCTCTCCTCCAATGATCAGACTTGTCCTGACATGCCCCTGGTGCACAGCCATTTACTGGCAAGCTCAGTGTACTGCAGCTAGCTCCCCCAGCTCTTATGCAGCTGAGAACAGAGGGAATGTGATCACCTATAAAAAAAGGGAAAAGGGTATTTATAATGTATTTTTATATCTATACAAAAAATGTTTAGCCTTTCATTTCTATTTTTAATTGAATTGGTTGTATTAGAAGGTGATCGTTTTCCAATCACTTTAACCTCCCCGGCGGTATGGTTCTGTCAGATTTTAGGTGCTGAAAGCGGTACAATTATTTTGCATGGAAATTTGGCATTTTATATTGTAGGCCTGTAATTCTTAGAAATAACTCACTTAAATCTGTCCAAACAAGAGTCTAGTAGACATCCCGGGTATGATAAAGTTTGAAACACAAAATCATAAATTATAATATAATAAATAACTATAAATAATTATAACAAATAATAATATAATAATAATAAAAATTATTCAATAATGTAATCAAATCAAAAACACTGAAATTTGCTCAGTTGCAGAATTGTCGCTGCCATTACTTTCAGTGTCTGAAGACGAATTTCCCCACAAATCGCTATCGGTTAATTCTGCAAGTGACTATAATTTATTGTCACTGTTTTCTAGCTGCTCTAAAAGCACTTTTGACATACAGGGACACTTTTTGGTTGCTATGGACAATCTACAGTTTCCAGGCAGAAAGAACAGTCTTTATTATATAAAAGTGCATGCAGGTCACTAGGGACAAAGGGGGTGTGTATTTATTTTATACAGTACTGTAACCTGTAAGATTACAGTATACTGTATGTGTACTGTGTTTTTATTTTTTTGAATTTGGCGCCGATCTCCACCCCCGTGCGTCATAACGTTGCAGGGAACTGAGCTCGGCGGCACTCGGGGCACTGTGTGAATCGAGCGAGGAGACGACTTGATCACACAGTGGACATCGCAGGATCCAGGGGACAAGGTAAGTAAACTCTGACTGGATACTGCAATGCGATTCTGAGTCTGGCTCGGGGGTACCGCTAATGGTACTGAATTTCCACCCCGAACCAGATTTGGGAATACTGCCAGGGAGGTTAAGGCCTTTCTGAATAGCTAGTCAATCACAAGATATTCAAAATCCTTCTAGACCTGAGTCAGCTCACCAGCACTGTGAAGAACCCTCAATACTGTATAATTATTTATTGTGAATCCTTTGTGTTACAAAAATTAACCCTTTCCCTTCAGACCTATACCTTGCAGTAACGCATGGTAAAATTCACAATTTGAGACATTCTTTCCCAATGTACATTAATAGACACAGCACAAAAATGCCCAAGTTGTCTTTTGGTTCATTTTCTTTTAGATTTTTCACTAATAAATTATCTCTCTGCAGTTGCCCTCCAGCCTCAGATGACATACCAGAAATGGTTGATAATCCATTATATGGTCCAGTCAACACTGGCTCTAATCCTCTACCAGGTCAGAATCGGCCTCATAAACCTCCTGAGCCAGCGCCTCGCAAAAATCCAGCTGTTCGTCAACGATCTATGACATATTCCACTTCGGAGAGAAAACCTGCTGTTCTTGAAAAAGCTGCAGTTAAGAACGTTCTATCAGCCATGGCTCCAAATAGTGTCACTCGGCCTGAAATCGTTGCACCTAAGCCTCGTCCGCCATTGCCTGCTAAAAGTCATGCTCTACGTGAGACGCAGAACAACTAATTGCATCACTTTTCTCTTCGAGAGTTGTTCTTGCACTTTTGTTTACATCAGTTTACAACTATTTCCTCTAAGATATCTTTTTAGAAAGAGCAAATTACTCCTTTAATTTAGCCCCTACGGAAGAAATGATGGGGTAATATGCTCTCCCTGCCTCTCCTGGGACTCCTATTAAGTATAGTATATGGAACTGCATATTGCAATGCTTCTGTCTGACAATTTACCCTTCCAAAATGATACTGGACAACACTGGATCCATATTTTCAAGCCATCTGACTTTCAGCCAGAAAATAAGTTGGGCCCAGTTGGTATGGGTGATGTTTGCCATAATGACCGCATCACTTGAACGTTGATGACACAACATTTTGAATGGAAGCGCAATTGATTGTTTTTATATTGCCCATACTCCGAGAACTCCACTCATATCTGTGTTAAATACAAGACCCTGTTTCTGCAAAGTGCCAGCTTAAACTATTTTTGCCATGTATGCTTGCATTTGTTCCTGACATTGGATAGATAAGTTACTAAATAAGTAAAGTAATATAAATTAGTAAAGGATTATAAGAAAACAAAGGGGAAAAAGTCAACAAACAGCAGTGAGCTCTGACATGGTGTTTAGTGGTGGTCAGACCTATGTAAAGGAGAATTATTTCCATAATCTTTAGGTTTTGCAAATGATATCAAAGAAAAAAACAGAAGACCAATAGATGATTTTCCATAGTAATTGTAATGGAGACCAGGTTCACAATGGTATCATGTACTTTGGCTCTGATCTGTCTTTGGCTATCTGTACTTTGGCTCTGATCCGGCACTGTGGACTCTTTTCTTAGTAGCCTTAGTCTGTGCCAGAAATGTAAGTGCTTATCTTCTCTTTTGCATATGACAGCGCTCTGTTCTGGTTCAGCACTCTTATGCCGCGTACACACGATTGGAAATTCCAACAACAACATCATTGAACTTAATTTTTCTCTCAACAAAATTTTTTGATTTTTTTCCGACAGAATTTTGTCTCAAACTTGTCTTGTATACACACGGTCACACAAATGTTGTTGGAAATTCAGAATGTCAAGAACGTGGTGATGTACAACAATTTCCGACAACATTTGTGTGACCGTGTGTATACAAGACAAGTTTGAGACAAAATTCTGTCGGAAAAAAATCAAAAAATTTTGTTGAGAGAAAAATTAAGTTCAATGATTCTGAGCATGCATAGGATTGTTGTGCATCGAAATTGCATACAGGCGATCAGAATTTCCAACAAGAACTTTTGCTGTCCAAAGAATTGAGAACCAGCTCTCAAATTTTTCTTGTTGGAAATTCCTACAGCAAATGACCGATGGAGCCAACACATGGTTGGAATTTCCAAAAAAAAGCTCACATCTAACATTTGTTGTCGGAATTTCCGATTGTGTGTATGCGGCATTAGGTAAATATACAGACATGTACAGGAAAGAGAAATATCAGGAAGGAAACTTATTTCCTTTTAGGCTGGGTTCACACCTATGCAAATTGGATGCATGTATGGAAACGTGGCAGTTCAGCAGGAACTGGCCAAATTGAGGTCTATGTGCATATGTCAATTTGAAAAAGCTTATGGTGAACCTAATTTGAATTATATGAAAATATTACCAGCCCTGCTCACACAATTTATGTTATGGAGAAAATCCTATGCATGCCCATGGGTGCACCAGGCATTATATTGCAGGGAGTCCAAGAAAGGAGCTCTTGTGGGAGCACTGGTGCAGTGTACTCTGTATGTCAGATTGGCAGTCAGAGCACTTTGCTGGGGCATCTCATATAAAGGTGGCAGCACTGTCATGTGCCAGGAAGATGGGTTAAAAAACAATTAAAGAAGACACACTAGAGTAGAAGGCTTTTAAATGTAAGTTACTTTCATCACGTAACATTTTAACAAGTAACATTTTTACAGACATACAGGGGGTGATTTACTAAAACTGGAGAGTGCAAAATCTGGTGCAACTCTGTATAGAAACCAATGAGCTTCCAGGTTTTATTGTCTAAGCTTAACTGAACAAGCTGAAGTTAGAAGCTGATTGGCTACCATGCACCAGATTTTGCACTCTCTAGTTTTAGTAAATCTCCCCCACAGAGTGACTTCTGCTTTTAAATGCATCCTTAAAAATTCTTCCCCAGAAGAATAAAAGACAAAACGTATGAACTATTAATATTTTGAGGAAAATTGGTAGGGTCAGGGGTCTGCTTATTTGTTAGGCCCCGTACTCACGACCAAACATGTCTGCTGAAACTGGTCCGCGGACCAGTTTCAGCAGACATGTTTGGCCGTGTGTAGGCACGAGCGGACCATTTTCGGGCAGATCGAACAGGTTTCCAGCGGACAACTGTTTCCTGGACTTGCTTTAAAACAGTCCGCTGGAAACCTGTCCCCCCGACATGTACGGTCGTCTGTACAGACCTACCGTACATGTCCGGCCGCCCGCCATCCCTCGCATGCGTCGAATGACTTTGACGCATGCGTGGAAGCATTTAAAAGGCAGGCCCGCCCAGGTCGCCGCGTCATTGTCGCGGCGACACCGCGTCATCGACGCGGCGACACCGCGGACACGCCCCGCGTATTGTTTACGCGCGGAGTTCTGTTCGATGGTGTGTACAGCCATCGAACAGAAGTCCCCGGGCAGACGTGTCCGATGAAAACGGGCCGCGGACCGGTTTCATCGGACATGTCTGCTCGTGAGTACAAGGCCTTACACTATTCTCCTTGATTCTGGGCCCAATATTTTAGTGACTTAAACCCATTTGTTTTTAACCAATTCTTCTGATGGAAAAAGTGAAAATGTGTGTCCAAAGATTTCTAATATTGATTGCCATTAAATCTAAACTCCATGCAATCAGTTAAATACACAGATGAAGTACATGAGAATTGCCAAAGGGTTTGCATTTTTTTCCCCATCTAGTCGCAAGATTTATATATCTCTCAAACAGCTCAGCCATCTCTGTTGCAAAGGGTTATATATAGTGTTGTCCTTCCAACCCAATGTTAAAATTGGACAATAATAGAGCAGCAACAGACTGATCAGGTCATCCCTCTGTCCACTCTGCTATCCTGTTCTGTCAGCATGTTCTTAGCACAATTGCATGCTGCACAGTTTTTTGGTTAGTGCTGCAGTTTCCTCTTCCAGTCTGAGTAATGCTGTACAGAGGTTGCATGAGGCTGACAGCAAGCCAAATTCATGATTTTGCACTGGTAGCATTTAAAACATGTTATGATGTATTAATGAATACAGAGCCATACTGATTTTTGTATTTTATCACTGTCCATAATTCGATTTTAAAGATAAAACTTTAAAATGATTTTGTTTTATAAAAGTGTCCCTTAGCCCATTCTGTGACTGATGATGGCATCATACTCTGGTTGTAACCTATGTGGTGAAAACGTTGTCTTCCTTACCAGTGACTGCATTGTTGCATCTGTTTCCCTGCCTTGTGCTGTGCTAAATACACTGAAACTGCACAAACCACAACTCCGGCCTCTCAGTAGCAAAAGCATTCCCAACTACTGAACTGGATTAATAATAATATTAATTGTGAATTTTAGTGGCAATTTACTGTACGCGGCACTTGTGGAAAAGTTAGGAAAAATATAAATACTTCAGGTACAATTCAATTTTTGTGCAAATTCATTTTATCATTGGCCTATGTAATAGAACTAGATCACGATTTGGCATTACTGTAAATATGAAGGATTTAACTTTTTGTATAACTGTCTTAAAGATTATAATATATAAATGTAAGCTGAATTAAATAGGTACTTTGAGTATAAATTTTAAGCGTTGAATTATTAATAATGGCAAAATGATTGATTGTAAATATCTTTGTTGCTGATAATAATAATGGCAATGTGATGATAACATGATACTGAGGCTTTGATGCTAAATTCAGATTTTCTTTATTTGCAGATAATAAAAAGTACATTTTTACTAGTATTATGCCCCGTACACACGATCCGAAAATCGGACGACAGATCGTCCGCCTTTTTTCGCTTAATAGTCTCAAGTAGAAATTGAATAGGTTACTAAAAATGATGTCATGTGTTGTAATGTATTTGTATTGTATTTTCGGAGGACAACTATACTGAGGAACGAAAATCGTACGATCTGCTATCGTACGAGGAAAATAATATCGGATGAACTGTCGTGATCGGCTCTCGAAAGCTCTGTACTAACGATCCGATTATCGTACAATTACGTCGAAAGCAGTATTTTTCGGCTAATTTTCGGATCGTGTGTACGGGCTATAAAACTGTATAACATTCAACAATACAAGATCAAGAGAAATTATGTAGCAGTTCACCGGAATAACTAATGTGTCCAGATAAATGTTACAATATAATTTTTGGGTTTATGTTAAAGAGTTGGAGATTGAATTTTAAATTTATAATGTGAACACAAAATGCACACCTCCAAATAGGACATTTATTAATCATCCATGAATAGCAACATTTCAAGCCACAGGCAGTAATGACAGTTCTTGTCCATTTTACTCATGGGTGATAAATAAATGTCCTGTCTGCATTTCTAGGCTTCATGCACACAGACATTCAGTAACTCAAATGTCCTCAAGCTTAATGCAAGGTGGAAAAAGGCGGGCCATAGTGAACGACTGTACATGGCCATAATCACATAAGCGCCAATGCACAGCAGCATTGCATTTGCACATGTATGGCAGCATATGGTAATTAACTTGAATGCCTGGCAGACCGCGCCACATTTGGCTCCTCAGGAGCAGGAAAGTGACAGGAATTTTATACTTGAGGACTTTTGAGCTACTAACTCTCCATGTGCATGAGACCTTAAAGTGGTGATATTGCAGTTTATTTGGTTTCTGTTTTGAGTAGCACCATTCATCATTTCAACCTAGCTTGCCTGCTGATGATGTGTCCTGTTGCTGTATGGAGTGAGCTGAATTCTGTGTATCTACTGTATTTCAAGCCAAACTCCATTCATAACTTCTTATCTTCACTTTGGATAAAGTGGGCAAAGGTTAGAACCTAAGTCAAGTTTCTATTGGCCTTTGTGTCTCCATTGGGAAAATTTTCAACCATTTTGTGTGTATTTACCAGGGGTCAGACAAAACAGGAGATGAGATAAGAAAAGGAAACCTATCCAATGGGGCTAAAGCAACACATTTATTTGTATTTTTAATGTTAGAACCTCTCAGGTTTTCTTTGCTCTCTGTGTTCCCATTAAGGAGATAGAGAGAGTAATGTTACCAGCACAGCAAGATCTCCAAAGCTTTAATCAGCGATCACATCATTACAGCAGAAAGCTTTCTGCTGTAATGATGTGATCGCTGATTAAAGCTTTGGACACATTTTGGAGATCTTGGTGTGCTGGTGACATTACTCTCTCTGACTACACGCGGTTCCAGCCGGTGGTCGCTTTAGCACCCACTTACAAATACCGCCATCTCTACAGGAATGTGTGCATTGGGATTGGGAATAGTGCGTAGGAACCCAACAAAGAGATGTCCCCTCATTTCCTGTTCAGGTGATGGGTGTTTGACAGAACAGGAAGTAAAGGAAAATCTCTCAGACTGGGAGCTGTGGCAGCAATACAAAACGAAAAGAGATCTAACACCTCCACACATTGAGTAAACGTAGGCTTTAAAAAAAAAGCAGTCTTTACCATTGCACACTAGACCAGTGTTTCTCAATCTTTTCTCTGTCAAGGCACCATTTATCACACAATTTAGGCATAGAATTATGCACCATCCTGAGGCACCCAATTCTATAATGTAAAAACTAAACTGAAATGTTTTAATAACAAGGCAGCAGTCACATACATAGGACACCCAATGTTAGAGGTGATTTATCCAAAGCAAATCCACCTTTGCTCACTGGTAGTGTTGCTCACGAATATTCGCATTGCGAATATTCGTTACGAATATGGCATATTCGAATATTCGCGAATAACTCGAATTTCGCGGCCAAAATTCGCTATTCCGAATATTCGTATTTTTTCAAATTTATTTTTAAAACAGATCACATCCTATCGACGTCTAAAAGTATTGCTAGGATGATTAGAGACCCTGGGCCGAGTAGCTAAGCTGAGGCGATCCTTTTCTGTTGCCGAATATTCGCAATCGCGAATATTCGATTTCCGAATATTCGCGAATACTTTCTCCGCCCTTCTTTTGCATCAGAGCCAATCAGAGTTCTCCTACCACAGTTGTCAAAATTTCGCAATCAATTTCGCATTCGCATTAGCGAAATTTCGATAAAATATCACGAATATTCGATTTCCGAATATTCGCGAATACTTTCTCCGCCCTTCTTTTGCATCAGAGCCAATCAGAGTTCTCCTACCACAGTTGTCAAAATTTCACAATCAATTTCGCATTCGCATTAGCGAAATTTCGATAAAATATCTAGAATATTCGCGAATACTTTCTCCGCCCTTCTTTTGCATCAGAGCCAATCAGAGTTCTCCTACCACAGTTGTCAAAATTTCGCAATCACAAAAAAATGTTTTTGATAAAATATCACAAATATTAGATTTTAGCGAATATTTCACGAATATTCATCTATATATTCGTGATATATCGCGAAATCGAATATGGCGTATTCCGTTCAACACTACTCACTGGTACTGACTAGTTTTCCAATGTTTTCCCTCAGTTTCTCTCCTTCACTCAGCTAATGTCACCCCAGTGCTGACGGAGAGCGCCAAACAAGGATGTTGTGCACACACCTGATGTCCTTCTTATCAACAGATTGGTCGTGAACACTGCTGGCTAGAAGGATCTAATGGTTCACAGTGAAAACCTGTGGCTTTGTGTAACTATGGTAAAAGGCAAGCTTCATCTACCTGCTGGCCTGTATATAGTTTTTGGGCAATTTTTATGCATTTTGCCAAGGGACCCCTAAAGAAACCTGAAGGCACCCCAGCAGGCCTGGGCATCCTGGCTGAAAAAAAAAGGAAAAAGGGGAAAAAAGCTGCGCTAAAACAATAACCAAAAAAAAATATGACATAAATTGAAAATCAATTGTGGTCTGATATTGATCAAATAAGTCCCAATAATGCAAACAAAGGTGTGAGAATTCTTTTTTTTCCATCAATCAGTTTTTATTGAGTTTATCATAAACATTGAAAGACAATGTGTACATTGTACATTGTTTACAGAAATCCGTTGACATTCAAATTACAAATATAAGGCTAAAATATCATTTAACAGGAAAATCTAGATTGCAAATCATATGTTAATAAATACATTGTAATAAATACATTCACAGGAGTCACCAATACCATACCCCCAGGAACCCAACTGGGATCTCTTTACCTTCCCGGAGGTATGTCACAGGCGACAAACATCATGTATAATGAGAGCTCACATGACCGAACTTGCCTTCATATCATGACACTATGAACTAAGAACAAACAAAGTCAAAGAAACTTCACAGCTCCATTCCATTTTTCCCAAAGTGACCAAGTGTTTTTTCCCCTAATCCAATATCCACCACTAGACGCCATAGTCATTTCATATCCATAATGAAGGTTCACCAAGTCAAATGTGTTTTCTATGGAGGGAATTTTATCTGACTTCCACAGTCTAGTTATAGACAGTCTAGCTGCTAATAATATGTGTGTAGTCACATGCCTGGCAATAGGGGGTACTGAATCTATAGAAAGATTGAGGACCGCTAGGTCAGGTGTGGGGGCAATGTGTTGGTTCGAGATGTCTGATAGAATTTGGAAGATAGTCCTCCAATAAGATGTGAGAGAATTGCAATTCCACATTATGTAAAATAAATCACCTTTGGCTGAATTACATCTCCAACACATGTCATTGACATTGAGACCGAATGAGGCCAGTTTCGCTGGAGTCAAGTACCATCTGAGGGACAGTTTTTGAGTAAGTTCCCATAGTGCAGAGCATTTGGTAGCCTTATAAATAGACTGCAATGCTTGTTGCCACTGGTGGTTTGTGTAAGTTCGGCCCAAATCATTTTCCCAATATGTGTGGGGGGATAGTTTATAAAATTTGAGTTTTTGTTGTAGTACATTATAAAACAAAGATATGCCCTTAATTTTGCGGGAATCACTATTTAGGCGTTCCCAAGCCTTCGGGTGTATTGTGTAGATAGGCGATTAAAGTGTGTATAGGTATCTTTTAACCTTGAAGTAAGTAGAGAGTTCAGAGGATGGTAAGTTAAATTCTGTTTGAAGGAGACAAAATGATTTCAGACGGGAGTCTTTAAATAAATCTTGAATAGATATGATACCCCGGGCAGACCAATGATTTATGGATAGGTTAAACGATAAACGATGAAGAACTTCTAGAGGGAATGGTATCTGTGGGGCTTTTGGGTGTACAATAATTTCATGGGTCAATGTTTTCCATGCCGAAGCCGATGCCAACATGGTGGGAGGTATTGCTAAAGGTAATTTAGTCTTAAAGGGAGTGCTCATCACCCACCACTTAAGATTTGGGCGTATTAGTGTTAAAGCCTCAATAATGCTCCACAATTTAGTGGGACACGGTTGAAACCATTCTGTAAGTTGATCTAACAGTGAAGCTGTATAATAATCCTTAAAATCAGTAGTACCCGACCCCCCTGCTGATTTATGTTTTTTATGGGTGGAGTGAGCACATCTGGGTCTAGACCCCCTCCATATGCATTTATTAAGCAAGGTTTGGAGAGATTTAAAGAAGTACTTAGGTAAGGGTATCGGGAGAGTCCTAAATAAATATAGAATTTGTGGTAAGTGGAGCATTTTGAATGCTGCTAGCCTGCCTGACCACAATAGTTCATGTTTGTGGATAGATTGAATGTCAGATTGTAATTTGGAAAGGAGTGGTTTATAGTTGGCCGAGAAAAGGTGTTTAACCGATTTAGTGAGGTGGATCCCGAGATAAGAAATGTCCTTATCTGACCAAGCGAACGGATATTGGAGCTGTATGAAATTTTTCGACGTGGCATCGAGATTAAGGTCCAGAATTTGTGACTTAGACGTATTAAGTTTGTAATAGGAAACCATACCAAACCATTTCAGTAACTTGTATGTTTCTGACAATGAAGTTATCGGATTAGACAGGATCAAGATGACATCATCCGCGAAGAGACTTATCTTATGTGCCGTATTGCCTATTGTCAAACCTGTGATCAAGGGGTTCGATCGTACATGCGCCGCTAGAGGTTACATTAACAGATCAAATATTAGTGGCGATAAGGGGAAACCTTGGCGTGTGCCATTTGTTATGTCAAACGGTCGAGATAACATGTCCGCAGTATACACTTGCGCCAAAGGATTTGAATAGAGTGCCATGATAGCCCTGAAGATGTGGTCCCGAAAACCAAATTTTTGGAGTACCTCTTGCAGATACACCCAATGTACCCTATCGAACGCCTTCTCTGCGTCTAAAGAAAGCAACAGAGAAGGCGTTCCGCTGGATTCAGCATGGTGTATCAGATCTATCATACGTCTCGTGGCATCAGTTGCCTGTCTCCCCTTGATGAAGCCGGATTGATCCAAGTGTATGAGAGTTGGCATCATTTCTAACAAACGTCTAGCGATGGATTTGGCATAGATCTTAACGTCTACATTTAGGAGGGATATGGGGCGAAAATTTTGGGGGGAAGTTGGATCCTACCCTGGTTTCGGGAGCGTAACAATAATAGCATTTAATGACTCTTTAGCAAACGTAGAAGAGGAGGCAGCGTCATTACAAAATTGTGTCAGGTATGGGATTAGTTGGTCGGAGTATCATTGATAATATTCCCCTGTTAAGCCGTCTGGTCCTGGAGCTTTCCCAGAGGGTAACGATTTAATAGTTGCAAGTATTTCCTGACCAGTGAAGGGTCTATTCAGGGAGGACAGTTGTGCTTATGTTAAAGTAGGGAGTGTGATTTGTTGAAGGAATGCATCAATGTCAGTCCTTGAGGGTTGTGGCGAAGAGGGGTCACTTCTAATGTTATATAGGTTACTGTAATAGTCCCTAAACGCATCTGCAATATCCTGAGGATTAGTCAATTTCTGATTGGTGTGAGGGTGAATTAAGTGAGTTATCTTTGATTTTGTTCTTCTAAGGCGTTGTGCCAGTTTTTTCCCTGCCTTATTAGAAGTGGAGTAAGAGGTGGCTTTAAATTTACGTTGCACTCTCTCGAAGGAGTCAAGGAGTATTGTCCTCAATTCCTGCCTAAGAACTAGCAATTGGGCCAGGTGTGTCGGGCAGGAATTGGCTTTATGTAGGGTCTCAAGATTGGCTATACGTGAAGTTAATTCGTCAATGATGGTGGCTTCACATGTGGACTCTCTGATCAGAAGTGCATTCTTTGATCAAAAGTGCGAGTTAAAAACCAGGATTTGGCTATCATTTGCTTCTGCTTGCAGATTTGTTTTTTCCCCTCTTTTTCTCTGACACTTTTTAAACAGCTTTTTTTTCTTTTTCCTTTCTGCTAATTAAGGGGAGGGTTTAATTGTTCACAGGTGTGTGTTTGTTCACAGGTCTTCACAGGTGAGTATTAAAGTGGCTGTACAAGCTCCCAGAGGAGCTGGCTCCCAGTTGATGGTGGCTTCACATGTGGACTCTCTGATCAGAAGTGCATTCTTTGATCAAAAGTGCGAGTTAAAAACCAGGAGTTTGAAACAGGAGGTAAGACAGGAGTCTTCATTATTTTTTTCAATCACTGATCCAGAACAAGCTTGCAGCTAATAAAGTTGGAACTCTTGCTATATAGATTCAGCGGTGCAGCAGACGCTCTCATCTTAGTCTGCTCACCCCAGGGATAGTGAGAGCAGGACGCTCTCAAACGAGTCGGCTCTCCCCAGGGATAGTGCAGCCAGGCAGGGTCCACCACACCCCCCTAGCCAATTGATCCAGGGTTGCACCGATCGCCGTTAAGGGGTCAGGAAGGAATTTTTTCCCCCGATCGCTGCAGATTGGCACAGCACGCCTGGGGTTTTTCGCCTTCCTCTGGACCAATCAGGGAGAGAAGACTCAACGAGTGACGGCTCACTTGGACAGTCTTCCACCCATCACGTCCGGCGTCTCGCGGCTCTTCCCGCATCCGCGCCAGACCAGGCCTCATTCGCGGCCGCCGCAATTAGGAAAGACTGATGACAATGTGACTGGCGACAATGGCTAATCTGCGATACTCTGCGCACTCTATTCGGGGTCTGAGACAATTCGCAACAGCATTACCAGCCGTCACCAAAAAGGCCTTAAAAATAGAGCAACTTTTGAGATTCGATCGACGATCGACCATCAAAAATTTTAACTATTTAACCCAGCTCGAGCACATATCATGTGCTTTGATCAACACAAGATCGGCAGTAAAACACCGATTAGAAATCCACGATTTCTTACTACAAAACGATCTAGACTGCCTCTTTATTACAGAAAGCTGGCTCTCAGACGACTGCAACACCATTCTCGGAGAATTGGTGCCAGAAAACTATCGCATTATAACGGAAAACAGAATAGGGCAAAGAGGAGGAGGCCTGGCGGTGATCCACAAGAATCGCATTACAATCACTAAGCCAGCCCTTCAAAATCCTCTTCCATTCATGGAAACCCTTACTCTTCAACTTCAAACTTCCCCCCAGGAGACTGTTCACATTCTCCTCTGCTATAGGCCACCTGGGCCAAAATCGCAGTTTTTGCCATCATTAACGGAGTTTATATCCACTTATACCCTTAACAGCAAACACCTTTTGCTGCTCGGGGACTTTAATCTGTGGGCCAACTCCGCACAGGATCCCATTGCGGACGCCTGCATTGATCACCTGGAGGGATTAGGGCTACAGCAACTTATATGCGGGCCAACACATGCTTCAGGTCACACACTCGACCTAATTTTCAGACAAAATCTGAAAATAAGCATTTTAGAAAATGAACCATTGCCATGGACAGACCACCATGCAATTAATTTCATAATCTCCAAAATTCCCCCAGTGATAAAAGCACCCAAGCCGGTGACAATACACTGGGCTAGATCTCAGAAGAAGCTCCATTCGGAACTCTTCAAATCTACCTTGGGAAACAGAATCAAAACAATCCATCCACATCAAACAGCCGCAGATACACTGGATGCCATAAACGCAGCCCTGCTACAGTCAGCCGATTTAGTAGCACCGAAACGCAAAGTCTGCATCCGAAAAAGAAAGTCCGGCTGGTTCAACAACCAGCTGTCGCTTCTGAAGCAAGAGCGCAGAAGGGCGGAAGCCGCCTGGAAAAGAAGTCCTGCAGAGGATAACCTCATCATCTACAAGGCAATAACAACACGATATCATAAAGAAATCTTCAAAGCCAAGAAACATCATTTTTCTATGGCGATTAACAGCGCCCTAAACCGCCCCCGCGAACTCTTCAAGATGGTCACCCAGACCATGAACCCAGGATGTCTTGGAGTCCCCAACTCAGACACCCAAGAGTTCTGCAATGAACTATCGGATTTCTTCATCAACAAAATTGAAAGAATCCGGCAAAGCATCATGCAAAACAATACCCCCCTCAACCCCACCGTCAATCAACCACAAAACACCCACAGAAACGCTCTACAATCAACAAAGTTCACTCTGGAACCGATCTCCATCGATACCACAAAAAATATCATTGGTGCTTTGCGGAACAGCACATCACCCAATGATATCATCCCCACCAAACTGCTGAAGGAATGTGCCGACATCCTGGCACCACCCATCACACAGCTTATAAACCAGTCATTTAAGGAAGGCACAGTGCCATCCCTGTTGAAAGAGGGCACAATCCAGCCCATCTTGAAAAAACCTAACCTGGATCCCAAGGACCCAACTCACCGCCGTCCCATAACAGGCCTAAATGTTCTCTCCAAGATAATGGAGAAAGTAGTGGTACAACAGCTGCAACAGCATCTAGATACCCACAATCTACTGGATCCATTACAATCAGGCTTCCGTCCCGGACACGGGACAGAAACGGCCTTACTCAAAATATGGGACGATGCCCTCGAGGCCGCAGACGAAGGAGAATCTTGTCTCCTGATTCTGCTGGACCTAAGCGCAGCCTTTGACACGGTAGACCACAAACTGTTACTGATGCGACTAGCCAAGGTAGCAGAAGTCGCAGAAGGTAATTTACCATGGTTTTCTTCCTTTCTTGAAAACCGATCACAAACAGTTAAATTGGGTTGTTTCACGTCGGAAAAGCGCACGGTGTCATGTGGAGTCCCCCAAGGATCCCCCCTGTCACCGGTGCTTTTCAACATCTATCTTCGCCCTCTCTTTGATATTATCAGTAGCCAAGAACTACTCTATCACTCTTATGCAGACGATACGCAACTGTATTTTCGCATCTGCAACAAAAAGGATCATCATCTCAGTTTAGAGAAATGTCTCTCTTTGATAGAAAACTGGATGACTAAGAGTTATCTTAAACTCAACAGTTCAAAAACAGAACTCCTTATGTTTCACGCCAGCCGAAAGAGTCAACTGGCAACAACCTGGACACCCCCGCCCATTCTGGGCCAAATCATCACCCCTAGCTCCAAAGTCAAAAGTCTCGGGGTCATCTTCGACACCTTCATGACAATGGACGCACAAATAGGGTCAGTAGTCAGCGGAGCGCACCATCTGTTGCGCCTACTACGCAGACTTATTCCATTTATCCCCAAAGAAGACGTAGCAGTCGTGGTGGGAACAATCGTGAATTCCAGACTGGACTATGCAAATGCCCTTTACCTCGGACTCCCAAAGTACCAAATCTCTCGTCTGCAAGTCGTACAAAATACGGCCGCCAGACTTGTGACTGGGAAAAAAAAATGGGAATCAATCTCACCTTCGTTGAGAACCCTTCACTGGCTGCCAGTAAAAGACAGAATTGCATTTAAAGCACTCTGCCTGACACATAAGTGCATCCATGGGAAGGCTCCGCAATATCTTTGCGACAAGATAGAACCTCACAATTCGAATCGCGTTCTGCGATCCACCGACCAAAATCTGGTCAGGGTACCAAAAACCAAATACAAGTCCAAAGGAGAAAGAAGGTTTGCTTTTCAGGGTCCTAGACTATGGAACGCTTTACCAACCAGCATTCGGTTGGAGGAAAACCACCTGACTTTCAGAAGACGAATCAAAACTCTGCTCTTTTGATGTCATGAGACACGAACAACTAGCGCCCAGAGGCGATTCAGTTCGCATGCGCCGCGCTTTATAAGTTTTTCATTCATTCATTCATTCAATACGCTGCGTCCTCTTCTTTTTACATATGTGACTGAATTTCATTATGATACCTCTAATTACCGCTTTGTGCGCATTCCACACCACGGGGGGGCCCCCACCGAACCATCGTTAATTTCAAAATATTCTTTTAAATTTTTGGTTATTTCCTGGGAGTAGACTGAATGTTGTAAAACATAGTTATTGGCTCTCCAGAGAAACGCATTCCTCTGATGTCCAGTGTCGTTAATGGTAATCGTGATTGGAGCGTGGTCCGACCACGACATGGTGTGGATTACAGATGCGCTAATCTTTTGTAATAACCATTTGTCTGTAAGGAACATATCTATACGCGAGTATGAATTATGTCGCGGAGAGTAGTATGTATAATCTTTTTCAGAACCGTGATGACATCTCCAAACGTCAAATAAATCCTGTGACGTGAGGAACTGTTTCAAGGGGGACTCTTTTCTCTTGGCTGCTGAGGTGGAATCTATATGTATATCAACCGTTAAATTGAAGTCTCTACAAACAAGTAGGTGGCCCTGCTTGAGTAATTGAGCTTTACGTATGGTCCTCCGAATGGAGTTCATCTGTTGGGTATTAGGGGCATCTAGATTCAGCAGAGTGTAGTTGATGCCATTGAGAGTACATAATAAAATAAGGTATCTGCCATAGGGATCAGAGATTTCCCGTATCAGGTGAAAGTCAATGTTGTGTTTTATAGCTATGAGAACACCTCTCTTTTTAGACAAGTAAGTAGCGTGGTACACCATAGGATATTTGGCGTTATAGCAAAGAGCTTTGGAGTTGTATAATAGGTGCGTCTCCTGGACACAAACGATATCACTATTGAGATTTTCTGTTGTGAGCCATAGAGAATGCCGTTTGGCTGGGTGGTTCAAACCTTTTACATTGAGTGATAGAACAGTGAACGTCATGGTAGTCTTCCTGTGTTATGTGGTAAGATAAGGTAGTAAAACACTTACAGTTAGATGATGATAGGTACGTGGCGGGAGCAAACAGTTCAACCAAAGGTTGCAATGCAACCATTAATAAGGCGCTGTGATCCTGTAGGAGTAAAACTGGAGCTGTGAAATAAGGCAATAAGTTAAAACAATAATACAAAAAAAAAAACGAAGATTCTCCTGTTAAGATGTATAAATAAAAAGAGATGCGGCAAAAATAAGCTGAAATCAGCTAAGCCGCCAGTGGGGGTAAACATTTAGTAACTTAAGAAACAAAGTGAGGACCAAAAAACCAGTGGGGGAGAGGCTTTATATTTGATATAAGCCCATGGAAATCAAGTAATAGATCATTGTTTGGATCTTGTGTTCCCTTGAGAGCGTCGAGATGGTTGCGCCTTATGTTGTTGCAGGTGTGGGATGCCAGACGAGGGGGGTTCCAAAACGATGCCCCAGTCATGCAAGAGATGCAATCCTTTTTGTAAGTCACTGACAACATGGGTGGTGCCATTTTTAGAAATCAGAAGAGTTGCAGGTTCCTTCTAAGTTGCAGCGTGTATTTAGATAGATCTGGAAACATTTGGATCTCTTCATATGGATGAGGGAGAGGCGATTTGGATCTTGCTTCATATAACAGCCTTTCTTTAATGTGAAAGAAATGTATGCGCATAAGTACATCTCTGGGCACAGATGCTGCTAGATGGTTGGGCTTCGCAATTCTGTGGATCCTGTCAACAACAATGTCTCTCGGCGAAGCATCAGGTAAAATGGTATGTATGAGTTCTCTGGCATATTTCTGCAAGTCGATCGGCAATATAGTTTCAGGGACTCCCCTCAGTTTTATGTTATTGCGTCTTGATCTATCTTCTAAATCGAACAGCTTGGCCCGGACCCAGTCTTGTTCATCCTTCACCTCCTCAATCGTATCTATTAGATCATTCACAGTAGTTGTGCATTCAGTCTTCCCTTGTTCAATTGTTGTGACTCTCTGGCCCATACATTGCATGCCAGTATTAATTTGGTGAAAAAGGGAGGACAAATCAGTCATCAGAGAAGTATGGAGGGATATGAGCATATCCTTTAAAGTGGTATCCATGACAGGTTTCCCTGTAGTGGTGAAGGATGACATGGAGCTGTGTAAGGCCTGGTGAGATTGCAGCGGATTAAAAGCCTGAGGCTCAATTTGCGCTTGGGGTGGGTGAGGGAGCAGTGCATCCATCTGCATCTTTGCCTTAGCTAGGCTGCATGTGAGGGGATCAATCTCTGTATCAGGTGCGGGAGGTATCGGTAGTGTTGTGACAGTATTATCAGCCTGCTTATCATCAGGCAAGTCTGTATAAGCCTCCCTCAATGCGTCACGGCTGCCATTTACCTCAGGATATACACTAACCTGGGCCTCAAGCGGGAACATGAAGGTGGTGAGTTTTTTAGGTTTGTAATCTCCCATCCGTTTGCGGGACATCGTCGGCTGGGACTAGTAGCAGCTCTGAGGTGATTTTGACAAGGAATTGGCGCCGATACTGGGCTCTAGTCGCTCCGTTATTTCTCCCTCACAGAGGAGCTGTACAATTAAGCATCCATCTTCGGCTCCAGCAAGCCACGCCCCCAGGTGTGAGAATTCTTGACGACAAACACCAAAAAAGGGATGAGGCAAGCTTAAGAAAGCCTGTATTTAGTGCATCAAACAGGGTCTTTATCCAGAGGCAGTGAGGACAATGGCTATCCAAGTTTGAATGACTGGGCATAGACTGTAGGCATGCAACCAGAGGACCTTGATCGTCAGGCAATCAAAAAGTATACAACAGCATTTACCCAGAATGAGAAAAGCTCAACATAGTGTAAATCGTATAAAGGTTTATTATGAAGCATAAAAGGTAACACTTACGAAAAATCAGAAGTTAAAAGCATCAAATGGTAAGCCGGCCGGCTTGTAATCACCTGTCCACTAGGGAAACAAAGGCGATGATGTCAGCACATCAACCTTCCTGCTGCAGCTTAATATTTTTTATTTACCATTTTTTTATTATTTTTATCTATTTAAATTCTACATTAGCGCAGTAATTATTTTCTTATATAACTACTGGTTGAAAAAAAGGTTGCACTAGAAGACTGGATTAAAAAACAAAATCATTACAAACTACACGCACACACCACAACCCCATCAAGTAGAAATAACCATTTTGAAATCTGTTTTCTCCCTATTAATTTCATCATAAAAGGAACAAAAACAATCAAAAGTGATTGGAAAAAATGACCATACTAGGTTTTCTAATCAGAATATGGAATTGAGAAAGTATTCTTGTATAAGGAAGATTATCAATGCCATATTTGTGCCTTACTGACTATAATACTGAATCAGTTACAGTACTCCTTTCTAAATTAAGTTGCTATGACAACCAAGTACATGGAGGGGAGAATGGGCCTATAACATGCTGTTTTAGGCTTCATTTCCACTGGCGTTTTTACAGCCACTTTTCTGAGCGTTTTTTACAGCTTAAAAACGCCTGTCCATGTTATTCTATGGCATCATGCCCACATAGGCGTTTTTGAGCTGCAAATGGCATAGGCGTTTTTGAGCTGTAAAAAAAAACGCAGGACCAGGGCGTTCTGAAGCTCCAGAGTAGAGCTGTAAAAACGCCAGACGTTAAAAAACGCGCAAAAACGCGACCGCTGCATTTTTACAAAATAAACATGGACAGGCGTTTTTAAGCTGTAAAAAAGGCTAACAGTGGCTGTAAAAACGCCAGTGGAAATTAAGCCTTAAAGCATTACAAAGTGTCAAAAAGATATAAAATGATGCACATTGGAGAATAATTTGTATTGTTATTAGTAGTCTAAACTTTTCAGCATGAACTGTTCAATAAGGGCTCGTTTGCACTGGTGGCTGCCCTTGCAGTGGTGGATCGCTTTTCAGAGGGTGGTTAACAGGTATTTGGCAGGCAATATATCACCTCACCACCTATTTTATCTGTGAAAAGCCTCCACCACCACACGACAACCACATACACTGCACGTGGTTGCAGTGCGCTTGTGGCACGACTACATTTACTTGAATTAGTTGCATTTGGTAATGGTACTGCCTGCGGAATGCAACAATTGTTATAAATGTTTCCAGGGCATGGGTACAACCCTTCCGCCCATTGTGTTGGGTTAAGAAGGGGCAGTAAAACATCCCTCTTCTGGCCACATGTGAGAACAAGCCCTAAAAGTTCCTTACAGAATGTGCAGTACTAATTAACTGTTGAAGCAAAATCAAGTGTGGAGTAGTCTATCATACTGGACACACTCAAGATTTTGTTTTACACAATCTGCCAGATCAACTTTCTGTAGTGAGCTGACAATGATGCTCTGAAATCTCAAACATTGTTATCAGCCCTGCCTGAGTTCACTCTATTGACTGCCCCCCTCACCCTGGTATATAAATTAGCAGATGGGGAGGTGTATCTAACAGAACTAAACAAAAGTTAGTCCTATACCAAGAAATACTATAGGACAGGCCTTCTCAATCTTTTTACCCCAGAGGAACCCCTAAATGAATTTTCTAGTCTCAGGGAACCCTTACAAAAGTTTAAGTACCGGTTCAGTACCAGGAGTAAAGCCTCTTGCATTGGAGGCCGGTAGGAAGAATGCAAATCTTACAGTAGTGGTCAAAAGATCATTGGTCTTATGCTGCTGGCACTGCCAACTGGCATTGGCTCTGGAAGGCAGGCACCATCAAATGGTGGGCACAGCTCAAGAAACCCCTAGCAAACTCAGAAAGAACCCTAGGGTCCCATGGAACCCTGGATGAGATTGGCTGCTACAGGGAGATTTTTCCTTTTGTCCTCTTAGGCCTTGTTAATATAGTCATAAGTAAGTGTACACCCGCGTACGGGCTGTGTTTTGCCTGCATGGGATGCACAGGTGTTATATTAATCTGTATGTAGGCAATCCCATTCATGTCAATTGGAATACAGTAGCTGCACGGACACAGCTACTACTCCCAACATGACACCCGTGTGGGTGTGAGTGCAGGTCCCCGAACACACACAGTGATAAACCCCGTACTTATACTAGTATGCCGCGTACACACGATCGAAAATTCTGACAAGAAAAGTTCGATGTGAACTTTTGATCGGAAATTCTGACTGTGTGTAGGCTCCATCTGACTTTTTCTGTCGGAATTTCCGACAGCAAAAAAATTGAGAGCTGGTTCTCAAATTTTCAGACGGTAAATGTTCTTGTCGGAAATTCTGATCGTCTGTATGCAATTCCGACGCACAAAAAAAACATGCATGCTTGGAATCAATTCGACTTAATTTTTCTCGGCTCGTTGTAGTGTTGTACGTCACCGCGTTCTTGATGGTTGGAATTTCAGACAACATTTGTGTGACCGTGTGTATGCAAGACAAGTTTGAGCCAAAATTCAGTCGGAAAAAAATCCACATTTTTGTTGTTGGAATTTCCGATCGAGTGTACGCGGCAGTAGACCATTCTCCTGCCTTTATACAGTTGACCACTTGCTCTTTCTCTTCAAAAAAACTCCAATCCCTTGGTCCCCAAGTTTCTGCTCTTTATGGGTTCTCTTCCTACCTGTCTCAGTGCACCATTTACAAATCCATCTCTTTCTTTCCTCTTCAACCAAGACTCTTACCACAAACCCCTTCTATTTTCTATCTACACCTTCTCCTTGGGTCGGCCTCTCACAACTTTCAACACCATGTCTATGCTGACGACACCCAAATCTATCTCTCTACCCCTCAGCTCACCCTCTCAGGCCCCATACTCACGAGCAAACATGTCTGCTGAAACTGGCCCGCAGGCCAGTTTCAGCAGACATGTTTGCTCGTGTGTGGGCGCGAGCGGGCCGAATTCCAGCAAACATTTGCCCGCCGGGCCTTTTCCCAGCAGACAAATATTCCTGGACTTGTTTTAAAACAGCCCGCTGGAATTCAGCCCGCTCGGACATGTACGGTCGTCAGTACAGACCTACCGTACATGTCCAGCCGCCCGCCGTGCCTCGCATGCGTCGAATGACTTCGACGCATGCGTGGAAGCATTTTAAAGGCGGGCCGCCCACGTCGCCGCGTCATTGTCGCGGCGACACCGCGTCATCGACGCGGCGACACCGCGGACACGCCCCGCGTATTGTTTACGCGCGGACTTCTGTACGATGGTGTGTACAACCATCGTACAGAAGCCCTCTGGCAGACATGTATGGTGAAAACGGTCCGACGGACCGCTTTCACCATACATGTTTGTCCGTGTGTACCCGGCCTCAGTCTCATCACTAAGGCTGGCCATAGACGCCTCACTTTTTTCAATCAGCCACAAAGCACTTGCCAAGCACCATGAAAATTATCAGGTGTATCTCTACACATACAGCTAGCATTTCACATTCACTGGGCATCACAAACAACATTTAAGCTATGCTCATCCATTTAATTAAATTGTTCCTTCATTGCCAGCATGGGGCTGGATTCCCCTTTGTCCCCAGAATTGTTTTAGAATAAATTACAAAACACACCATTTTGGAAGCATATGCCAGTGAAATTTGTCCATGATTACTTTGCTTGAGGGCAAGGATCCACTACACCACATCATTCAATAAAGAGCAAACTCCACACAGTTGTCACAGGTCCTTCTTTCTTGGTGGCGGGCAAGGGGGGTACAGTAATTTTTAACTTCACAAGTTACTCAGAGTTCATGATAGCCTGGGCTCAAACGAAGTGAAATTAATACCATCCATCAGTCAACCCAGAAGAATGGTAGCATCCTGTTGTGGAGGAGATCTACTGCAGGGGATAGCTCTGGGTAGAAGGTGCAGGTGGTCAAAACCCCCCAAAAAACTAGAGCTCATTTATAATCAATTTCTCACTATAGTTAGAATGGCCAAATGCATTAGAGAACATGTTTGATGGCAACAGAGACCTATAGTAGAATCATCCATGGACACCCATATTTGGTAAGATGGACCTAATCATGGGTCCTTTACTTACCAGTACATTTGGTGGATATTATCTAGTCAAGATTTATTATATACATTTCTGTGATACCACTTCCTGGAGCAAACCGTGTATAGATATAATTGTGTGGTTTCTGTACTTCTGATGCATGGCAAGGACATCTTTGTGACATCATCTCCATTTGAGACCAAAAATAAGTTGGAAGCATATGATATTATGCAATTACATTATTATTATTATTATTATTATTATTATTATTATTATTATTATATATACAGTATATACAGTTTATACTGTATATGGTATTATATTATACAATATGCTTCTTGTGATTGAAATGGGAAGCAGAGAAAGCAGAAGGCAAAGGACTAGTCATTAGTATTGTCTGTGGTCATCTTGTATCTGATCTTTTCCCTGTTACTGACTTACCATGCTTTGTTTTGTAAAGTCTTTCTGTGTTGAGTTGGTCTTTTTGATAGAGACATGGCTTTGCTTACTCAAGTCTAAACACCCATCGATGACTAGTGCGGTAAAATTCAAAAAGCACATATCAATTAAACGATTGTGGAACCATGGAAATATGTATAGTGTAAGTCCTCAGGTACAGATTTCATCTAGCAGCAACTCCAAATCTCATGAGACTACATAGTTACATACATAGTCAGGGATAAAAAAAAGACACAAGTCCATCTAGTTCAACCCACAGAAATAAAACAAACATAAAACCTCCATATGCACAATCCTATATACACAGTTGATCCAGAGGGAGGCAAAAACCCCAATAAAGCATGATCCAATTTGCTCCAATGGGGGGGGAAATCCTTCCTGATACCCAGGAGGAAATCACATAATTCTGAATAAACTACCCCTGGTGTTATTTATTACAAATGTTATTATCCAAATATATTTTGTGCATTTAGAAATGCATCTAGATGTTATTTTTTATAAATCAATATACTGAGCTGGCCAGAACTAGTTCTTGAAGGAGTCTATTTCACATTTTTACAGCTCATAGGCCGCATACAGACGGTCGGTCCATCCGATGAGAATGGTCCGAAGGACCGTTCTCATCGGTTAACCGATGAAGCTGACTGATGGTCTGATGTGCCTACACACCATAGGTTAAATAACCGATCGGGTCAGAACGCGGTGACGTAAAACACAACAACGTGCTGAAAAAAACGAAGTTCAATGCTTCCAAGCATGCATCGACTTGATTCTGAGCATGCGTGGATTTTTAACCAATGCTTTTGCATACTAACAGTCGGTTTTGACCTATCGGTTAGGCATCCATCGGTTCTATTTTAAAGCAAGTTCTACATTTTTTGACTGAAGGATAACTGACCTATGGTGCCCACACACGGTTGTTTGGTCCAATGAAAAGGTCCTTCAGTCCATTTTCAACGGTTTTGACCGACCGTGTGTACGCGGCCTTACTGTGAAGAAGCCTTTCTGCACTTGGAGGTATAAAATCTTTTCCCTACATAAAAGTGTTCCCTTGCCCTCTGTAATGACCTGAAAGTGCATAACTAACATCAGGGTGGTCACTGTATGGACCTCTTACAGTATCTCACAAAAGTGATTACACCTCTAACATTTTTGTAAATTTTTATTTATTATTTTATTATATCTTTTCACGTGACAACACTGAAATTACACATTTTCACTTAGGGGTGTACTCACTTTTTGTCCAGCGGTTTAGACATTAATGTCTGTGTGTTGAGTTATTTTGAGGGGACAGAAAATGTACTCACTTTTGTGAGATACTGTATGTATTTATACATGGTGATCATATCCCCAATGTACTGTCTCTTCTCCAAACAGAATAAATTCAGATCAGCTAATCTTACCTGATATAGCTGAGCTCTTTTATGCATTGTATCAGTTTGGTTTCTCTTCTCTGCACTTTTTCCAGTTCTCTCATATCCTTTTTGTGAACTGATCCCCAAAACAGAATTGAATATTCTAGATGGAATCTTGGTAATGATTTGAACAGGGCAAGATTATGCCTCTCTCTCTAGAGACTATACCTAGTTTATTACAACAAAGTATTTTGCTAGCTTTAGAAACTGAAGCTTGGCATTGCATGTCATTATTGAGATTATGATCTACCAGAACACCCAGATCCTTCTCAGCCATTGACTTCCCCAATTGTTCTCCGCCTAGAAAATTTGATGCATGGATGTGTTTTGCCCACAAGATCATAATTTTACACTTATCAACATTGTACATAATTTGCCACATACAGTAGTTGTCCAATTAAATAGTGTACTGTGGTCAACTTGTAAATTGGAGATATCCTGTAAGGACATTATTCCACTGCATTTCTTGGTGTCATCTGCAAAGACAGAAATGGCAATCCCAAATATCATTATAATATGTTAAAAAGTAAGGGTTCCAACACTGAACCTTGGGGTACACCACTGATAACCTTGGACCATTCAGAGTAGCAATCATTATTCACGACTCTCCGAATTCGGTCTTTTAGCTCATTTTCTATCCATTTACAAACTGAATTTTCCAAGCCTGTAGACGTTACCTTACACATTAGCCACGTGTGGGGAACTGTGGCAAACATTTTTGCAAAATCCAAGTATACTATATCCACAGCTACTCCTTTGTCTAACTTTTTGCTTACTTCCTCATTAAAAAAAAAAAAAATCTGATTTGTTTGACAACTTTGATCTGTTGTGAATCCATGCTGACTATTGCTTCAAAGAGAAGTGCAGGATCCTTAAAAAAAACATTCATACTCGCCTAGATGGCTGCAGAATCAATCTGAGCTGCAGTTGTCCCCCGCTGGATTTGCCCTGAAAACTGAACACTTTAAAAATCACTCAGTTCTTAAGTCCACTCTGAGTACAGAGCAGTGACTGTCAGGCCTCGTACACACGACCGAGGAACTCGTCAGAAAAGACACATAGTTTTCCTCGACAAATTCCTTGTTAGGCTTGTCGAGGAACTCGACAAGCTTGCTTTGCGTACACACGGTCAAGACAAAATCTCCTCGTTCTCAAATGTGGTGACGTACAACACATACAAGCAAATATATAAAGAAGGAGAAGGGTTCATATGTTCCTGAAATTGGGGAGTGGCCACATCCCTGGTAGTTTAGACAAGAAAGAAAACGATTACCCCCAGACGGGACTTTTAAGGCCAGACTCCAATATATATGTAAAATTTAATTTATTAGATATTTTCACCAAAATGGGTAAACACTTGTTTACAGAATAATTCTGGATGTTGGATTACAGAAATTTTCTGGAACAGTCAAAAAATATATATAATAAGAATAAGAAACATATAAGAAGTAGTGATAAAGTGACACCTGGGGCACACGTCCCATGTGTGGACCCAGGAGAAACAAAAAAAAACAAGAAAATAATGAAATAAAACCTCGTGAAAACACAATACAATAGGATTAAAAAACACTCTGTAGAAAGCAGTGGAGAAATGCCCGACGCGTTTCTGGTCTGTTGATGGAGCAACAGACCTTCATCAGGGGCCACAGGAGTGTATGGTTACAAGCTTTTTTTCTCTCGTTTGTGGTAAACAAAGGTTTGAAAATTGACCCTCAAGTTTTCGGTTTAGGATGTCCCCAAAGCCGACTTATGGGGTCTCATGAGTAAAAAAAGGAAAAAGGGGAGGGATGGCTCCAACTGATCCCAAACACACGGTGTCCCAAATGTAGGGCTTGTTAGGGCAAAAGTGCAGCAGATCAGGGGGTTTTTTAGTCCAATGCGGACGATCCTCTTAAAATTGCTCGGGGGAATCCCGAGCTGTGTGTATGGAGAGGAACCTGGTGCCAAATGCCGTGGTTGGGGTATTGTAATACCAGCGTTACTCCCTTCCTAGGAAGGGAGTAACGCTGGTATTACAATACCCCAACCACGGCATTTGGCACCAGGTTCCTCTCCATACACACAGCTCGGGATTCCCCCGAGCAATTTTAAGAGGATCGTCCGCATTGGACTAAAAAACCCCCTGATCTGCTGCACTTTTGCCCTAACAAGCCCTACATTTGGGACACCGTGTGTTTGGGATCAGTTGGAGCCATCCCTCCCCTTTTTCCTTTTTTTACTCATGAGACCCCATAAGTCGGCTTTGGGGACATCCTAAACCGAAAACTTGAGGGTCAATTTTCAAACCTTTGTTTACCACAAACGAGAGAAAAAAAGCTTGTAACCATACACTCCTGTGGCCCCTGATGAAGGTCTGTTGCTCCATCAACAGACCAGAAACGCGTCGGGCATTTCTCCACTGCTTTCTACAGAGTGTTTTTTAATCCTATTGTATTGTGTTTTCACGAGGTTTTATTTCATTATTTTCTTGTTTTTTTTTGTTTCTCCTGGGTCCACACATGGGACGTGTGCCCCAGGTGTCACTTTATCACTACTTCTTATATGTTTCTTATTCTTATTATATATATTTTTTGACTGTTCCAGAAAATTTCTGTAATCCAACATCCAGAATTATTCTGTAAACAAGTGTTTACCCATTTTGGTGAAAATATCTAATAAATTAAATTTTACATATATATTGGAGTCTGGCCTTAAAAGTCCCGTCTGGGGGTAATCGTTTTCTTTCTTGTCTACAACACATACAATGGCAGGGGAAGTTCGATTCCACTGGCACAACCCTTGGGGCTGCTTTTGCCAATCTCAAGTTACTGCGTGTTAAGTAAAAGTTTGGTAAGAGACGATTTGCACTTTTCAGCTTGAAAAATGTGTTATATCCATTACAAGTGCTACTTTTACCGAAGGTGCGCTCCCGTCTCATACTTTATTCTGAGCATGCGCGGGTTTCTTAGCATACACACGCTCGCGTTTCTCGTCGAAAACCAGCCCGCTGAGGAACTCGACGAGGAAACTGAGACTCCCGTCGAGAAAAAAGAGAACTTGTTCTCTTTTTTCCTCGTCGAGTTCCTCGACAGTTTCCTCGATGAAAAACGTACACACGACCGTTTTCCTCGGCAAAAAACCTCTCCCACCAAGTTTCTTGATGGATTCTATCGAGGAAAACGGTTGTGTGTATGAGGCCTCAGAGGCTGGCTCAGACTGGAATGTGGAGGGAGCTAGAGCAACTGGCTCAGGCTCTCAGCATGTTCACAATTTAACCCTGGTAACAAAATATTTAGGGGAATATAATTATATTTGGATGTCATTGTTGAATGTTTGACAGAAATAATATAGTTGAACAAGCGAGACGTGGATATAATACAGTAGAAGACAAATAGTTCCTGCTTAGTTGAAATGTTGCCAAAATTGGCCACCCCTTGCAACATACCTTACAAAGTTGAAAGGAAAGTGGGGCCACACACTCCCTTTACTGGCAACCCAGTCTGCATACCTGGATAAGGGTTTGGTTAAAATTTTAAGAGAACCTCTCACTGTTTTTGCCCCGGTTACTTTTAAAGGGCCATATTGTACTGTTGCAACAGCACATGCAACTTTAAGGCAGCATCTTCCCATGTTACATAAGAGATTGTGTATTTTCAATGTTGCTGTTCAAGCCACATGAAAAGACTCTCTCTTTTATTTATTTATTTTTCTTTTTGCATTTGCTTTTTGCTAAGCTTGAAGTTTGCAAGATTTTGCTCTGGGTTCTGCATACCCAGCTCAAAGTAAACTTAGGGCCATTTTGGCTCAATTTTAATTAAAACGATAGCTGCATGGTCAGCAGTACCTCCTTTTACCTGTTTATAACGTGTTTTTTATTGCTGGTAAAAATTAGGTATGTCACACAGCAACAAGCTCTGACATTCATCAGTTATGTTAACAAAGGAACGTCATACCCCTTTGTCCTCATAATAAAAAGCATATGATCAAAAGATCAAGGGAGTACAGGCTGGTGTAAAAAAAAAATCCTTTCTTTGTTGTTGTTTTTTGAGTTTTACAGTGAAAAGGTTTTATGCCCCGTATACACGATTGGTTTTCCCATCGGAAAAAGTCAGATGAGAGCTTTTGGTCAGCAATCCCGACCATGTGTATGCTCCATCTGCACCGGAAACTGACTGCATGGTGTGAACTAAAGCCAATTAGAGCCATTGGAATACATGGAAAACACTGTGCATGCATTTTTAGTGCAGAAAAAATGCACACAAAACTGTACGGAACTGCGTCTGGTGTGAACTGGCCCTTAACCACTTAACCCCAGGACCATATTGCTGGTCAAAGACCAGAGTACTTTTTGCTATTCGGCACTGCGTCGCTTTAACTGACAATTGCGCGGTCGTGCAACGTGGCTCCCAAACAAAATTGGCGTCCTTTTTTTCCCACAAATAGCTTTCTTTTGGTGGTATTTGATCACCTCTGTGGTTTTTATTTTTTGCGCTATAAACAAAAATAGAGCGACAATTTTGAAAAAAATAAATATTTTTTACTTTTTGCTGTAATAAATATCCCCCAAAAATATATAAAAAACATTTTTTTTCCTCAGTTTAGGTCGATACGTATTCTTCTACATATTTTTCTTAAAAAAAAAATCGCAATAAGCGCTTATTGGTTTGCGCAAAACTTATAGCGTTTACAAAATAGGGGGTATTTTTATGGCATTTTTATTAATATTTTTTTTTTACTAGTAATGGCGGCGATCAGCGTTTTTTTTCGGTACTGCGACATTATGGCGGACACTTTGGACACTTTTAACACATTTTTGGGACCATTGGCATTTTTATAGCAATCAGTGCTATAAAAATGCATTGGATTACTATAAAAATGCCACTGGCAGTGAAGGGGTTAACACTAGGGGGCAGGGGAAGGGGTTAAGTATGTCCCTGGGTGTGGTCTTACTGTTCCTCACTAGGGGAAATCACTGATCTTCTGTTCATACATTGTATGAACAGAGGATTAGCATTTACCCCCCTGACAGGGCCGGGAGCTGTGTGTTTACACACACAGCTCCCGGTCCCCGCTCTGTAACGAGCGATCGCGTGTGCCCGGCGGCGATAGCACCCGCCGGGCACGCACACGGGAGTCGGGGGCGAGCGGGCGGCGTGCGCGCCCCTAGTTACCTGCGAGAGAGCCGTCGTAGAGCTACGGGCTCTCGCGCAGGAGAGCCAACCTGCCGCCGTAGAATGACGGCAGCAGGTCGGCAAGTAGTTAAAGTCTAACTCCATGTGTTTCGTAAATAGTTTACAGAGACCAAACTGGTCCAAATTAACTATTTCCTTCACTAACACATGCAGCGGCTGTCAGCGTAGTATGAACTGTATGTATCATGAGCTGCATACAGTATACAGCAGAGTTGCCAACCATCGGTACATTTACGGACAGTTTGTATTACTGATTTTTACAACTGTCTGTAAATATCAAGGGGCTGTTTGTTTATAATGCTGTGTTGACTTTTTAAGTGTAAACTTGATATAGATATTATCAGTTTTTTCATATTGTGTTTAAATATCAATTGTCTTAATTTTTAATAGGAGTTTTGTCATTTTTCAGGTTGTCAGTAAAAAAGTGAATTGTCAATGTTTTGTCTGTACAAAATGCTGTGGGAAATTGTGGCAACACTGGTATACAGCTCTATATTTTGTCAGTGGGACAGGGTCCCCGTCACACTGCCAGAACACAGTGCTGTATATTATATGTAGCTGCGGCTACATACACATACTGTGCTGACGGCTGCTGAATGTGTTATTGAAGATAATAGTTTGTTTGGACCAGCTTGGTCTCTGTAAACTATTTAAAGTTCACAAATACTGTACATGAAATTGAGTTTTAAATCAGTGTCAATGGCTTGGTATTTATGATTTGGTTTCATTTACAAAAAGGCTTTTATTGAAAATGATATACCATACAGTACAAAAGACCTTACAAGACAGTCATATAATTTCACTATTTTGTCTAAGGGAAAACATTCCCAAACCTGATTTATTGGGGGCACTAAAGGACTGAGGTTCAGAAGCACTACTTTAGAGGAAAATTTCGTTATTTAGCTGGATTTACACTCACCCCCTTTCCATAACTAACAACATTATATGCTAGAATTTTTCATTTTATTATATTTAACGATTCCTATTTATTAACTCTGTAAATGTTAACAAGCAACAAACAGTGCAATACTTAAGATGCAGTAAAAGATAGTAAGAAACCAAAATCCATCTTTCACTAATCTGAGATGCCAGTGTAAACAAGGGATTTCCCTGTTCTGCCTTGTGACAGGACACTGATCTACTGCTCCCTGTCATCGGGAGCAGTGATCAGTGTCGTGTCACTGGCAGCCCAGCCCCCACACAGTTAGAATCACCCCCTAGGACAGACTTAACCGCTTCCTCGCCCTAGTGGTTAACCCCTTCCCTGCCAGTGTCATTTACACAGATCCCCTATTTTGTAGACACTAATGGCCAGATTCACAGTCAGCGGCATATGTTTGAGTGGGCGTAGCGCATCTCATATGCGATACGCCGACGTAACATAGAGAGGCAAGAGCAGTATTTACAAAGCACTTGCTCCCTAAGTTACGGCGGCGTAGCGTAAATGGGCCTGGCGTAAGCCCACCTAATTCAAATTTGGAAGGTAGTGGGCGTGTTGTATTATAATTAACCGTGACCCCATGAAATTTCAATTTCTAATAATTTGGAACTCTTTTAAAAAAAAAAAGAGTTAAAATGGCATTACCCTAGGGCCAATTCAGCTTGACCTGTTGGTAAGATAAAGCCTGGACAGCAGAAGTCCTAAAACTCTTTGCACGAGGGTTCTTCAAAAAGTCTACATACTTTTTTAAACTCCTTTTATTAAGAATTTCAAAATCAAATGACATCACTTTTCTACATAGTCACCTCCCCCTACAATGCATTTTTTCCAGCGTTGTTTTTACTTTTTAATGCCATCGGCAAAACTCCTCCCTTAACGTTTCCAAAGAAAGTATAAAGGTGCAGAAACTTTTTGAAGACCCCTTGTATTTCATACTCGTTTTATCAGTAAAACAAGATTATTTTGTTTTAAGGGGAAGAAAAAACTACTTGCATTAGTGAATTGTTCATTTTGTAAATATGCATCAGTGAGAGCCAGTTCACACAGGGGCGACTCATCAGGCGTCTTAGCCGCCTGACAAGTCGAGTTCCGCTCTGTACTATGGAACCGTTCTAATAGGAGCGACTCAAGTCGCTCCGACTTAGAAAAAGGTTCCTGTACTACTTTGGGACAATTTCAGGGCACCTTGCATTGACTTCAATACAGAAGTAATTTTTCAAGTCGCCTCTGAAGTCGTGGGCAGATCACCTTGCCGAGTCACTCGGCAAGTTGTGCTGCCCCAGTGTGAACCGGCTCTAAATTATTCTGTTTTGAAACATAAACTATTCTTTAGGCAAATAAAAAAGCCAGACTATATTACAGGTCTGCATTCATTAGTCAAGGTATCGGGTAAGTGCAACTAGCCTTGACTTGATTTCAGCCTCCTGCAATCCCCTATACAGCAGTACAATCATGTAAGTTTAGATTTAACATTTATAGATTAGAAACAATAGTGATAGCTTTAGTATTTCCATTAACCTAATAAAGCATGCCTCCAAACTGGGAGCCTAACTCCTTACATCAGCCTACAGAAATGTAGGCACACATATGTGATCTTTGCTCAGAGCCATATAATGATTGTGACCACCCCAGCAGCTTTGTTGGCTTTTGGGCTCCTAATCTCAATTTAAATAGTAAAATCAAAGTTGATTAGGTTAAATGGTAGATGTAATGGTTCAGAGCTAATTTAAAGCAAAGACTTGCATGCAACATCAGAAATACAAATCATTGATAGCTGTAAAGAACCAGCCCTGCATAGCAATTCAGATGATCTCTTTAAAACCAATCAGCACATAAGGTGACAGGTGTTTGTAGAAAATAAAGGACCGGGAAATGCTGATCCTTCTTTTTTATGACAACCTTGATAATAGGAGAAAATGCAGTAGACTTATGTACTGTGTGTTCACTACCTGTCTTCCTCTGCTCTGTCTATTCAAGGTAATGCAGTATCATGTATACCCTATAGAAAATGTTTCTAGAAGCCATATTATTTTAACTGGACATGTCTATGGGATTCTCAAACATCCTTAGATTAAATAAAATGAGCAATTGCAGGACATTTAGAGCAAGATGTTACAGTAAAACCTTGGATTGCGAACACAATTCCTTGCGGTAGCATGCTTGTAATCCAAAGCACTTTTATATCAAAGCAAATTTCCCCATAGGGAATAATGGAAACTCGGATGATTTGTTCCACAACCATTTATTCATAGGTATTTCAGTTTATAGTCCATATAAAAAGATTATAGCAATGTGATAGGTTGTGTAACCATAAAATGCCCATCCACAAATGGAAGCCTCCACAAGGGGATTAGAAGCAAAATCCAGCAGGAGCTACAGAGTATAAAAGAGAAGAGAGGAGCCTCTAAGTGTAGCAATATGGTTACATTTAATGAAGGTACAACATTTAGCAACTCACATGGTTGATAAATAAAAGAGGCACATCTAAGTATACAGGCATCTGTAGTAAAGCGGTCCACATAGACCTCTCTTCTTTCTTATATTCTGTTGTGACATGAGACTACTCTTATATCAAGACATTGCTTGCATATCAAGTCCAATTTTTTTTTAATGTAGCTTGCCTTGAAAAAGGCTCTCAAACCAAGGTTTTACTGTATTTGTATCTTTATTGTGGTTTCCAAATGTACAATGTGAGGCTCACAGATGTATTTATGCTTGCCATACACTAGGCAATTTGGTGACTTTCAGTCACTTTTAAACTGCAGTTGTTTCCCAATTTCCAATACTGGAAATGCAGTGGAAATCAATCATCTTTGCCCTAATCTAACTACATTTTTGTTTAACTTTATTATACAACTTGATCACAGGAAACATTTGTGGTTAAAAGTTGAATGAAAGCAGCAAAGCTGCCCCTTCTATAGCCAGCATAAGGGTACACCTGCTTTTGTTCGTGTCAATATTGCCTCACTTCCCATAGAAGCGTATGCAAGGTTGATGAGCTCAGGAGGTCGAATGCAGATCAGATACAGAGTTAGCAAATTTAGATGAAACTCAAACATCTCAAACTAATCTCACAAGTAAGCAGATGTACCTGAAGGCACATTGCACTGATCATCTGCATAAGCCCAAGTGTTCTGTAATCCAGACTTATTTCTTATGTTATAAGTCATATTACAGAAAATGTCAACAATACAATACAGTTACAATTGCAACCTTTGAATGAAAGATACCACATTTCATGCCTACCTTTAAAATGTGGACATTCCCTCTGGGCTCAGTGATCAAACCATAGATCTTTTCTTCCAACGTGACTTGAAATTGAATCAAATATGTGTATTGGCTATTTATGTATCTGCTACTGCAAACAAAATACACTCTAATTTTTATTTTATGGTTGAATACCTTTATTTTATACCGATAATATATGCTGGAGGTTGGGGCCACGAAACATAGCAATGCGAGGTGGGGGAGCACTAAACGCATGGCCAAAAAAAGCCACCAGTTCAAGTGAGACATTGTAATGCTTTAATTATTAAATAATAAAGTGCTGGAATTTATCACAGGAAGATCTTCAAAGCCGAGTTGTGTTGTATCATGGATTCCAGTGTTATCATATCCCTGATAAAACAAACACTTTTTTTCTAAACCGTTATATTACATAGTCAAAAAAACCAAGCATACAGTATAATTAATTACAGTTAAACACTTGTAAACGTATATGAGGCACGGGACAAGACATGTATGAAATACTTTTTCACATACTCAGTTATACAGACAAGGTTCAATTAAAATGATCAAGCAGTCTGCACCCCCATTAATGATCATAGTATTTTTCTCCCATCTAATTGGGGTTCCTATGTGCTCCAACACTATTCTGCATGGTTATAATATTTTCTGTGTTACATTTAAGGCATATTACCTAATACAAAGTTCATTTCTAGGACTGAAACTCCAGAGAATTTTACACTACATGACGCTGCACCTTTTGTTGTAAATGAAGCAGGTAATGTCTTAATTAGCAGTTTCTTAATTTGTTCAAGTAAGCTGCCCTAATTTAAATTTCTATAAACAAAACATTAATAATATGCACAATAAGTTTTATTTGATTATATACATCCCCTTACTGTCCTGCAAACTATGTAACAGACCCAATGATTATCAGGCTTGGTAGAAGACATCTCTACTAACTAAACAAAAGGATTGCTGTAGTCACCAGGTATGGTGGCTCTATGCTTTCCTATCACTTTAAATGTATCAGTGAGCAGACTCAGTGCAGGGGTAACCTATTTGCTGCTATATGGAAAATAAGCATTTTTTTTTTACATTTACAGGATTACTAATGGAGTGTATCTTGGTTTTGGTAGAATATGACTCCATATTGGTACTCAAAATCAACCCCAAAGTTATCGGAAGAAATCACACCTACTATTGGAAAGTCCTACCACTTAAAGTGCATAAACATCAGGACTGCTGAGCTTCTTTCCAGAAAATATTGTATCCACTAAGCAGCTTTGTGTATCCCCAGGGAATAAACATAAACTTGAATGGTGCTGAGATATGGCTACAAAGAACAGCAACCAGCAAGAAATTGGAAGCAGTAGCTTAAAAGCCAACTAAAGGCATTTATGTAGCAATACTAAACTCATAGTAACAATCTTTACAGAGAAAGCTAACCTAGCTTCATTTATCCTTGCTATTCTCTGGTTGTCCAATTCTACTGACTGGCAGCTCTGTGGAGACAAATAAATCACAGCTAAGGCCTCGTACACATGACCGAGTTTCTCGGCATTTTTTTTTTTGCCGAGGAAACCGGTCGTTTGTACATTTTTAGACTAGGAAACTGTTCAGGATCCCGTCGAGCCAAAAAGAGAGCATGTCTTCTTTTTCCTCGACGGGAATGGAGAAACTTGCCTTGTCTAGTTCCTCGAAAGCCTAACAAGGAACTCGACGAGGAAAACGATGTGTTTCGCCCATCGAGTTTCTCGGTCGTGTGTACGAGGCTTCAGACAGGTAGGGAATAATTCCATCATGGGGACACAAATCAGGGCATAGCATTCATCAGTTTCTATAAATGACTGCTCTGCAGGTGGGTGGATGGGACCTTCATGTTTCCTGTTGTTACAGAGAGCAGAATTAAATAAAGTGGTTTCTGATCCCCTACCGATCTTTAACCATATTTGTTTTATTCCTTAGAGTATTTTTTTTTTTACTTTGGTAACAAAAAATAGGTAACACAAAGAGTGCTCTGGAAGTCAAATTTTAAACAATGAGCCTAGATACAGAAAATCTAAAAGCAAATACTCGCAACAACTCATCAGTAATTATCTTCCTTTGCATTGACTGTACTTGATGGGTCAAATATTACATTTAATTGGTCGCTTTTGTTTTTCTGTGTATGTTCCATGTAAATAGTTGTATAAATGTATACAATGAGAAATTCATTGTAATATTTGTATATGCTCATGCTGCCACATTGCCTAAATTAAATATAAATGACAGCAGGCTATATTCAGTTTCTTATGTGGTATTTGGACGTTTTTCTTGGCTAGGTCTGTATGTGAGAGCAATAGCATAGTACAGCACAATGCCATCGGTTCAGTTTGAAAAGAACAAGTTTATATATGGGATCTGTAGATCAGTCCATTGCTCTGCTGCTAATACAAATGATAAAACCTGCAATCAGAGCTGGGAGGCGCTCATGTAAGTTTCCTAGACTATTGTTACCAGTGACCCAAAATTCATTAAAAAAAGATACATTTATTAGCAACAATATTGTATTTTCATTGGCAAACCCTTTATTTACAGAAGCAAAAGTATACCCTATGCTGCCAGTTTAAATTAACATTAAAAGATTCTTCTACTGGGTGTATAAGATCACAGTGGAACGGTTTAGAGCAACAATGATTGTGTTTTCTGGCATATGTCTCAATCTTGACAGGATAATTGTCTTGACTGGTCTGTTTCATAAACGACATTCTCTGTAGGTTGGCTGGCCTCAGATACACATATATCCATATTTGAGATATTTAGACTTTGTCATCTCTAAGGCTGGTTGACCATGAGTTCAAAGTCCTATCATATCACAATATAGTATGAAACAAATCAGCCAATTCCATCTTGCTGACAAGAGGACAGATGACAGTCAATCACTGGCAGGTCAGCCATATATATTATAACTACTTTTGTTCCATCTTTCTGGAGGTAACTGGTCACTGTTTTCTGTTAGGAGAAAACTAAATGTTTACATCATGATGGTGCATAGTATTAGCAGCCATTTCATTTGCATTGTCTTTATATAGGAAAGCAGAGATAGTAAGGGGAAATAAGGGATACTTTACTTCTTTCTTGTTCATTGTTAAAGTGCTTATGTCTATTTGATCATTGTTTCCATATCTTTGGCTATTGTGTGCACGCCCCTCTCTGAGTGCAATAATGTCTAGCTGCTCTAGAACCTTTGAAACCATCTTCCTTCATGTGTGAGCTTTTCAACATACATCTCTGTTTTATTTCATGGTTCTGTATATTACCCAATGTTTACAAAATTTAATTTTTAATATATTGGTAGATAAACTAAAACACAAGAGTTGATGCTCCCCATATTCTTTCCCAAATATTTAAACAATGACTGCAATCTCCTAATATTGCTATGCTTCCTGACTTTACACTTCACTGTGACATTCACTGAGCCACGTCACTAGTGACATACAGCATAATACAATTATACTGAAAAGAAAAGAAAAACATGGCCCCAAATATGATTTACCATGAAGAACATTGCCCTTCCTCAGTTGAAAATAGTAATGTATGTATACATTCGCACATACATTGGGTAAATGCGTCATACTCTTCCAGTACAACATAGTAATGTTTTATATATATATATCAACCATAAAGATCTTACTATAACTGGATTGTAGGGTCTACTACAAAGCATCACATTTCTTGTGCCTCTTATGTTTATGTGGAAACACGTGTTACATGAACCCATGGCTCACCACTGTACAGTATTCAGAGTTAATGTATTCCATGCACAGAAAAATAATAACTAAGATGCTGCACGAACATGTGCCTAACACAGTATATGTGACTAGATGAAAAATAAATTCTGTGTCTAGTATGGCCTCACAGAGTACTCAGGATACACAAAGCAGCAAGCAGACATATACCGGGTGTAACAAAGTGCTTCATTGCCTGTAGTGTGGAGACAGACCCTTCAGCCTTTGTTTAAAAACAGGAACATTTAATGGTGTGTTTACCCAAAGGAGCCCATCAGCGAGTTTCTGTCATTGTTCTGACAATACTAACATTATGAATGGTGAAATCTGATTGGTCACTATGTGCTGCTCTTCACCATTGACTGCCTGTCTATATGAGCCTTATCATGTGCTAACCCAGCTCATTACAGAATAACTAGACAATTCATATTAACTGTTGCTTGCATCCACATAAATAAGAAATGGCTGCACACTTAGATTTGTTTGGTTTGTTGCTGGAATATGATGTGTTAGTATAGGGCACATAACATATGACATGTCCCTTTATACCGTTTTCCAGTTTTCCATTTATAAATGCATATCTATTTTTTAAACAGCTGGCCTCAGGGGAAAGGACAAGGGGGGGAAGGTAGTTATTTGGGCTTCCGATGTGACCACCAAGACCCAACAACAAATCAGTTACGAAGCTATCTACTGTTTCCTCCATTGGGCCTACTTACTTATAGACCAAATCAGAAACATCATTGATTTCAATCCATTATTTTGGGGAAAGTGGAAGGATACAGAAAAAAATTAAGGACAATTAGACTCTTTAAGCCAGGTATAGGCACTATGAGGCCCTTGAAATGTTGTTAAAACTCCTAGGCCATTATTTCAGTTAATAAGGCAATGATAAATGCCCAAAGTGCAGTAACTCATAGAAACCAGTCTGGAATCGTTTTCTTTGCTGTAAATACCCTAAACTGAGGAAAGCTGGTATTTGACTGGTGGCTAAGGTCACACGACACCACTGGTCTTCATGGCATCTAAAGGGCTGATTATGTACCCTTAAGCTGTTTTTATTCTGTCACCCTCCTTTGTAACAGGTAATGGTAGCTGCACAGTTCTAGAAATCTTGTATAATTTAAGTAGATTTATTCTACATTTGATTAAATGCTACTTTGTTATGTTTTTTTCCCAATAAATTCTTAAATAATAAAGAACTGTATTAACATAATAAAACATGGGATAGTCCCCACCCCCTTACATTTCCGCAGCTCTAGGCCCAGCCCTATGTGGCATTTCAAAAAAAATCTAGGTCAGGGGACCTGGTGTGCCTAGAGTTGTGTTTCAGCAGCAGCCAAGTAGCCACAAGATAGCTCCTCCAGCCATTAGAAGAGTACAGAAAATCTCCATACAAGCAGTACAAGTAAGAGTGAGTACAGAGATCTGAGAAGTGAGGCTCTTGTCGTGTGTAGTTTGGGATTGAGGAGTGAGGTGAATTAATGCTTTAACATGTCAATGAATGAAAGTAAGTGTGTCGGCACCCATTAAATTCTCATTTGAGCAGTTCTGCGCCGAGACAGTTTGGACCTAAGAAAGGAGCAGAGAAAGAGAAAAAGAAAGAGAGAAAGTCACTTAAAGTGAAATGTCACCTTTCCACCCCAAAAACATTAGGACACATTTACACCATGTTATGCGTCAAAGCGCATTACAGCTCATGTGCTAATCCATTTTATATAGTTCCTTAATGTATGTCCACATTCTAAAAATGTACATAACCCCTACATAGTGTCTGACGGATCATGGGTGTTGCTTGGTTCATGGATGTGTTTTGGTAGCACACAAGAGACACACGGGTGTGAGTATAACTGGCGAATGTGCTCTCAGCTACAATACAGTTGTATGCAAAAGGTTTGACAGTCTCCTCAACTCAAGAGTTTTGCTAAAAAGATGCAAATATAACCTCTACAGGGGGCAATCATGACATATTCCCAAAATATATTTCTTAATTCACAGCTACTCTTTATATGCTGAATTGTGGGAGACAATTTTTTTCCACACAACTGCATTTTCAAATCAGTTAATATCAAATAAAACTATTATGAGATTAGAGTGACTAAAAGTAATATTATAATAAATGAAATAACCCAGTGATAGGTGTAATCATTCAGAGTCCAAGTATTGAACAATCCATGTAAGTGTAATCCCAATACAGGTGTTTAAACTCTGATTTTCCAGTGCAAAAAGCTGCCAACATCCAGAAAACGTGAAGATAGGAAAGCCTCCACCATAGGTAATTGCTGCCTCTTACCAGCTAAAATTGATCTCTGATTAAGGAGATCGCAATCACATTAAGGATGGTACTTCCAGACGGCTCTCCACCAGGGAAATTCTCAATGCAGGTATTCACATAATGCATGTAACAATGTGCCATGAAAAGAAAACTTGCATAGTATAAAATTCAGGGTATATTTATTGTAAAATAAAAAAAAGGGGAATTAAAATACTGTCGATTGTTAAAAGCATGTAGTAAAATCGAGCCGGCCGGCTCCTCGATGTGCCTGCCCGTGTCTTCCGGGTTCGGCTGGTAACGCGGTGACGTCAGAATGTTGCCTGCCCACGTTCTGACGTCACCGCGTGACCAGCCAAACCCGGAAGATACGGGCAGGCACATCGAGGAGCAGGCCGGCTCGATTTTACTACATGCTTCTAACAATTGACAGTATTGTAAGTGTGCATTTTATATTTTACAATAAATATACCCTGGATTTTATACTATGCAAGTTTTCTTTTCATGGCACATCGTTACATGCATTGAATGTGAATACCTGCATTGAGGATTTCCCTGGTGGAGAGCCGTTTGGAAGTACCAGCCTTTATGTGATTGCGATCTCCTTAATCAGAGATCAATTTTAGCTGGTAAGTGGCGTGGGGGGGGGGGGTGTACTCACTTTTGTGAGATACTGTGTGTCACCCATGGGCACCAATGAATAACAGTAAAATCTATAGTATCTGAAGTACTCAGTTAAGGGGAATGGAAATTAGAAAGAAAGGTAATCAGTATGAAAAAATTCAGAATTTAGAGCAAATATGTTACAGCTAGAGAAAGGAATGTAATTTTTTTAGTAAGCTGAATTTGTGTTTTAGGGAATCATGTTTATTACTGTTAAATACACTGCAGTGAAATACACAATAATGGTCATTTTTGAGTCACCAATAGCAATTCTTCCTGGGGGGTCACTTGTTAGAGTGACATTATATCACAGCATTTGTCCAGGGCCCCATAGCATCATTTTATTAGGGAACCCGCTGATGTCTCTTTGCACCACTTGGCAGTGGCGGACATTAGTAAATAGTTTATATTATACCTTTAACTGCCAGCTCCTCAAAACTAGTGGTAGTTACTCAGCAGTTCTTGTTGTTAAACCCCTACATTGTGATCAGTAGCCTCCCTTGTTTTGCCCATGTTGTTTGCCACCCGTTGCATATGCAGTTAGTGGAAATTCTTTATGGCCCACAGCTTTTAAAATCTTCCCTCTCTTACATTGAAGGTTCGTGTTGGTCCTTTTTGTACCCCTTTTTATAGCCTCATTTTATTTTGGTGACCCATGCCAGGCCCTCGTCTCTACTATTATTAGCCCCTACTGTACATGTGTGGTTAGTTGTGGCACACTGATTGTCAGTGTGTGAATGATCGCTCAACTCATCAATATCTTGTTGTTCTCATGTGCTGTTGCATTCTGGGAAGTTGAATTGTCTCCTTGAGAACTGCTAATGCCTGGGACTCATATAAAAAGTTCTGACTGCTCTCCTTTTCTTAGAACTAGACTGGCTCTGGTGGGTAGATTAATGATGTACAGAAATCAGACCGTACTTCTCCCAGCCTGAGCCAGAAATCAAGCACTTTATAACAGTGTTGAAAGAGAGGAAATTAAAATGTGTGACATTTAATTTTCTAATCTGCAGATGTAAAATGACCAGTAAAATCTGATTGCTTTAGGCAACATCTGAATTCTCATTTTCTCCAGGTTTAGAAAACCAGTCTATCTGGTGCAATTTTTACTAATCATTTCATCAGGGATTTAACCTCCCAAATAATATGCCACGACTCTGTTAACAAAAGAATAAGGATATTATAGTTTCAGAGACATCGGTACCACAAATAAAGAAAATAATTTTTTACATTGTATGAACTTTGTACTCAGAAGAAGGGGCAGCAGTTTGTTGCAATAAAAAAAAAAAATGTTACATTTGTCTCAGAGTGATCCAAGTCCACAGTATTGCCACTGTTTTAGCTGAATCACCACACACATGTACACTATGTCAGATTTCAATATATTATGGTTCTCCCTCCCCATTAATGGAGTGGGTTCTGCAGTCCATCACATATCCTCACCGAATGGAGCCAGCCAGAAGAGGGTTAAAGGCATACAGCCAATCATGCATGTCCTTGTCATTGCTGGCCTGCAGCAGAATGCCGCGATGTTGCGTGCACACAGCAAAGGTGTTGGGGGTCTGCAAAAAAAAAAATAGAAGAGACATAAGTACTAGGACAGCGATTGGCCACATGTTTACATTAAAATGGTGGCCAGAAACCTTACCATTCATGTGTGAATGAGATTTGCAGCCAAGTGGCCTCAAGTTTAAGTGCTCAACTGTTTCACAAGTGATATCATTACCTCCCTTATTAATACGAAAATACTGCTACTGTGCATAACCTTAAATGTAATTTGGAAGAAATAAAACAAATAACTTTCTCTATTCTTGTCAGGAAAATATGAAATATTATTATTATGAAGTCTTCGATTGGTTTAGCAGGTGGAGCTCTAGTCTCTTTTTCATAATATTAGTAGCACGATTACTTTACAGCTGTCCTGACCCTGGGAGAAATGCATTGTTTACAGGCCAACAATGGTTTGTCACAGCAGTTGACTTATCTCTTAGCAGGCAGCTAAGTCCCAGGCTTCTCTCAGACCTGTAAAGCAAGCTGCCATACTGGGATTTCCCTTAAGCTACTGTAACCCATAGTGCTCTGGGAACACTTTTGTCACCTACAATGGGGCAGATCCACGTATTGTTGCGCATTGTTGCGTCCGGCGTAGCGTATCTCTGATACACTACGCCGCCGTAACTTACAGCGTATTTTTGTTATCTCAGGATTAATTTGCGCCGTAAGTTACGGCGGCATAGTGTAAGATACGCCGGAGCAAACTAGAAGTTACGCGGCGTATTAATAGATACGCCAGCGTAACTTCTTTGAGGATCTGGCCCTAAATGTTTATTACTGTATAACACAAAGACTAAATATAGAAAATGAAAAAACTGTTATTTCAATAATAAAAAAGCAACTAGAATAAACCCACACTATTATAGCTTCCTTTTAAGATCCAAATATGCTCAATGTACTCCCTGAGCTTAGTGTCAGTACAGGCATCAATAGCTGTTTTAGCTGGTGTCTCCACTCCTGGCCAGCTCAGACTGAACCGGGCCTATTTTTCACACTTGGTGTTAAGTTAAAATCATTTTTTTTTTTGCTAGAAAATTACTTACAACCCCCAAACATTATATATATATTTTTAAGACACCCTAGAGAATAAAATGGCGGTTGTTGCAATACTTTATGTCACACCATATTTGCGCAGTGGTCTTACAAACACAGAGTAAATTGATACCCAACATGTTTTAAAATTGCGTCCGCTCGTGGAATGACGACAAACTTTGGCACTTAAAAACCTCCATAGGTGACATTTAAAAATGTCTACAGGTTACCAGTTTCAAGTTACAGGGGAGGTCTGCTGCTAAAAATATTGCTCTCGCTCTAACAAATGCAGCGACACAACATATGTGTGGTTTGAACACACTTTTCAAATGTGGGCGCGACTTACGACTTCTGCTAGCAAGCTCCGAGGGACGGGTTGCTTTAATTTTTTTTTCTTATTCATTTTACTTCTTCTTTTTTTTTTTTACACTGTCCTTTTTTAAAAAAAAAAATTCATCATTTGTATTTCTATTACAAGAAATGTAAACATCCCTTGTAATAAAAAAAGCATGACAGGAGCTCTTTAATGTGAAATCTGGGGTCAAAAAGACCTCAGATACCACATTTACATTTAAAAGCAATACAAAAAATGGTTCCTTTAAGGCCGTTGGGAGGAAGTGACGTTTGACAACGCTTCCGTCATCCAATGGCATTGAGTCAAGTGGGGGGCCATCATTTTCTCACTCGACTTCCTGCCCATCAGGATCATCTCTACCGCTACCGACGTCTTTGGTAAACGGCGGAGACAACAAGACGTGATGGAAGGGGGGCACCTCTCCCACCACCGATAGAAGTTATCTTGCGGCAAATCTGTGGCGGAAACCACTTTTATCACAAAGCAGACCACCCGCCGTTTAAGAAAATACTGGGGTTATGGCAGCTATCTGCTGCCATAACATTGTTATTTAATATCAAATTAGCGACATATATTGACGGTGGGCGGTCCGTAAGTGGTTAAGGATAAAGAGTGGGTTTATATAGAGAGTGAGTTTCAGGTGAGATGGTAGGTTTAAGGAGGGACAGTAGATTTCAGGATTGGGAAAGGGTTTCACGATGAAGAGTGAGTTTCAGGATGTAAAATGGGGTTGTCAAGGCAAACAAGTATCTTCTCTTTCTTATCTATGGCACCTTAAACGCTGTATGTTAATATTTACTAGTGGTAATTGAGCATCTCTTGCCATAAACAAAACTGATTAATCTATAGATGTCACTTACTCAACTACCTATTGCTACCTCCTCATTAGACATAACACCCACATTACACTGCTGGTTCAGAAACAGGTTATCAATAATTTGGGTTGTAGGTGTGGCACGACTTTACCTTCAGCATGGCCTGTTGATCCTCACTGTACTCCACCTGAGCCTGAGAGAGATTAAGAATGGCCCTCTCCACTTGATCCCGATCACTATTGTAGATGTAGACATAGGGACGTCTGACCACCACATACCTCTTCACCCAGCCTCCAGTGTGAGGCTCCAGAAAATGCAGGTACCCCTTCTTAGAAACAATGGGGCTGAGAGGAAGAAAGAAATGATTTTACTTGTTTTCCAAAAATGCAGTATTTTAGACTAATGATTAACACTCATATATCCTGCAGCTACCTACTGTCCATTAAAAATCACTTGTTTATCCATTGCTTCATTGTGCAGGTGTATATTTCAAATTATTTAAATATGAATATTTATCTATGACACTCTCTGTCACTAGCATCCTTATTTAGTAAAGGCTCGAAAGCTTTAACAAGATGCTTATAGTTTGTGAGTTTTCGTTTTCATGCCATATGTTATTATTGTATACCAATTACTAAATGATTCACACATTGGTGTCCAAGATTTTTTTTAAATTAAATGTCTTGATTTTTCTGTATCTGTTTCATGGAACCTTCTTAAAACATCACTCACAGCATCAGATGGGAGTTGCTTCTAAGGAAATAATGCAAATGCTACACAATGTAATGCCTGTTTGGCAGGCACAAAGACACGCACAGTTGTATCTTATGAATGTGTGGTTATTTGTGTATGACTATTAACTAGCATAAAGCAGTCTCAGCCTGACCTTTAAAAAACTCACTAAAAATGTATTGATTTCCAAGGTCTAGCTGGATCACTCCAGAAATAATGTTTGCCTACAAGAAGTCTTCAAGCTGTTCTATAGCGGTGCTCAAACAGCTATTTAGAAGGGGATTCTACTTATTCTGGTCATTTCATACACAACATAAGGACTCCAGAAGTAAATGATGAATGTAGTCAGTTCAGACTTCTACTTACCTTACCCGGACTTCCTGTATATCTGGAACAAACATGCAAGTAGGTATCTTGAGCCCTGTGTTGGGAGACATCTGCAGCTCTTTGGCAGGACTTGGAAGATCCCTCTCAGGACTATAAGCTAGTGAGAGTGGCTGGGGACTAGAAATATCACAAGGGCGGTGTCAATAAAACACTGTATTGTAAGATGTCAAACTTATTAATAAGCAAAGCAAGCTAATGTCACATGATAGTATACATGCATAAACTGCAGCTTTTATAAAATGCACATTACCAAATAAATTTATGTTTTGTAGATCAAGTTGAACTTTATTATATATTGTACATTAATAAGCAAAATAGTTAAATAAATCCTGTTATAGAACAAGCAAAGACATCTATCACACATAACTGACCTGGACTCTGGGGTGCAGTATCGCCCTTCTACCAGGGATGGACAGGTGCTGGATGGCGTGAGAGATGATATCCCTATTCCAGGAAGAGAGGGGTCACGTAGAAGTGTAACTGACATCTCAGACAGCTGAAATAAAAATTCACAAGTTACTAAAAAGGTACGCATCATCATTTGCCACCTAATTAACTTTAATCATGTCCAGAGGGCGGTAATAAACTCTAACCCATTATAACATATTAAACATTATTTCACACTCTACGGTTTCCTGTAGAACCTTCAAAACTGTTTAACACTTCCAGTGCCTATTATACAAGACTATGAGGACAGCTGTCAATGAAAGCTCACTGCACTTGCACATATGACTTTGAGTCACTCATTTCGTCTTTTTGTCTTCTCTCTATCACAAGCAGCTAGTGCAAGCACTGTCAAACACTAGTCCTTAAATTTGGACTTATACTTAATATTAACATAAAACAATATTAAAATTGTTTTTAAAATGGAAAAAGGGCATTTGAACTTACCAGTAAATTCCTTATCTTGGAGTGCAGTATAGGGTAAGGCAGTCCGGGTCACATGACTTTGCTATGGCTCCCAATAGTGCACATTAATATCACCCACCCACTCTGTGAGACTCCAGGTTTTATGCAAGCAATAAGCAGTGACCACAGGAGACAGAGGGAAGAGCCCTGTGTCCTGTACTGTACTCCAAGTTCGGGATTTTACAGGTAAGTTATGTTACTTGTACAGTAGAGGACATAGGGCTTGTAATTCATGAATTGCCTGACTGCACCCTGACAGGGTGATCTTGCAGAAGGAGGGTCAGTGTTGTAGAGATAATTTGATGGCTCTCAGTTCCAAAATGTTGATGAGAAGTCTCAACTAGTCTGAGGTCCAAGTCCCCTGGACAGTTAGGGAGTAAGACTGGCATCTGTTGTTACCACCTTCCAGGGCATGGGAAGGAATTACTTTCCTGACTCCAGGGCAGAGTTGGAGATCCACTATGCCAGGAGAGCTTTGTCTGGCTGGATAGATGCATAGGATAATCCGGAGAGCGGACCCGCATGTCCCACTATATAAGAAGTTGAGTTAAAGTGACAGTGACTGGGCAAAGGGAACTGCCTGGAATGAGGCTACCAATAATGAGAGATGTGTTTTGTACTTGTATATGTTGGTTCTATGAGCGCGTCAAGGCCTTCTGGTAATGACTGCACTCCCAATAAGCATTTTAATAAATAAATAAATAATATGGCAAAAACCCTCATACAAAAATGACCTGAAGGGTGCCTGTTCAATGTGATATTTCATGTGTGGGAACTTAAGGGCAAGGAAAATTCTGGAAAATCATGGAAAAAAGTGTCCAAGATTAGACTCCAGATGGTGTGGGGACTGAAGGGCATTCTTTGGAAAGTTAATTATTACAAAAGTTTAAAGGAACTGGGTCATTCTTTGGACATTGGCATACAAGGTTCTTGCAGAAGACCATCAAGCAGGACAAACACTTTAAACTTCTGGGGTTCAGAGGAGAGTCTGAATAGTAGTGTTACAAATTGGAGTGTTGGTCTCCCATAGCAAAACACAAAAAGCATTGATGTAGAGCAGGGATCTCCAAACTTTTCAAACATGGGGCCAGTTTACTGTCCTTAAGACTACAGGGGGGCCATACTGTGGCCAATGGGGGTAGAAAATGTCCCAGACCCAGCGTCAGTGAGAATAAACATTGCCTCAGGATTGGTGATCACAAGAAGAATATCATCATTGGTATTAGTGGGAGGAATAGTGCTTCCTCATTGGTGTCAGTGGAGAAATAGTGCCCTATTGTTAGTGTCAGTGCGAGGAATAGTGCCCCATCATTGATATTAGTGGGAGGATTAGTTTCCCTATCAGTAGTGTCAGTGGCAGGAATAGTGACCCACTGTTGGTGTAATTAGGAGGAATAGTGCCTCATATTATTGTGAGGAATAGTGCCCCAAGGGCTGGTAAAAGGCTAGCAAATGGTGGCATCTGTCTCTCCGGTAACAGTTTGGAGACCACTGATGTAGAGGGAAGATGGGAATGTGCAGATAGGCATCCTGTATGTCTACTGATGTTGAGAAATTCCCTTGTCTGAGAGAAGCAATGATTGATTTTTGCTGGTCGCACCTGGAATTTTGGTACACAAAGAAATATCTTTATATATTTTAAGTCAAATATGGAGAAGATTGGAGGTTCTGAACGCACCTTTTGAGATGAAACAACTCCCATACTCCATGATTATAGCTAGTATCATTGTTTTGCTCAAACCAGGGAAAAACAGTCTTTACCCCTGAGTCATACCACCCCATCTCATTATTAAACTCAGAAGTCAAGCTGTTGGCAAAAGTGTTAGCAACTAGACTTAGGAAAGTTATGCAGCATTTGGTGTATCTGGATCAGTCAGGCTTTTTCTTAACAGCTACCATCGAATAATATGGTATAGGGCCGTTCTCTCTGCTGACCCGGCCAAAGCATTTGATAGTGCGGAGTGGCCCTATCTTTGGGATGTATTGAACCTATTTGGCCTTGGGAGTCATTGTATTGGCTGGATAAAATTATTGTACTCCACCCCCAAGGCTACCATGCTAGTTAATGGATCCCACTCTTCCCCATTCTTTTTTTATAGGGGAGCTCGGCAGGAGTGTCCACTTTTCCCTCCGCTTGCAGCAGCCATTCAACAGTCTACTTCTATATCTGGATTTTGGAGGGGTGAGAGGAAGGATAAAATATCCCTCTATGCTGTTGACGCACTGAACTTTTTAGGGGATACTAATAGCCCTTTATCCTCCCTTATGTCCAGTATAGTGCCATTTGGTCCTTTTCTGGTGTTGTTATCAACAGGGAGAAATCAGTTCCTCCATCAATTATTTTTGTGGGACCAATTAAAATCCTTTCAGGACCTACAGCAGGACTTTGGCATTCCTTCCCACAGTTTTTTTTAGTACCTACAGTTTCGACATGCCCTTTCAGCCCAGGGCAGGCAAACAGTTTCATTTAAGAGTTATCTTTACCCCACTTATGGATCAGTTACATCCTCTGCTACAGACAAGAAAGGACCTCCTCTCTTTATAAACTACTGCTGGATGGATTTCTAGGCAATCTTCCTCTACCTGGTAGGAAAGGATGGAAAAAGGATTTTGGGACACTCGATGGGGAGACCTGGTGGGTCATCTTAGAACAGATTGAGAGAGAGATTATCTTGGAGAGGTAGCCCTCTTGCCTTTGTGCACTGGTGAGCAGTCATGTTGGAACAGGAAGGGGCCATCCCCAAACTGTTCCGACAAAGTTGGGAGCATGAAATTGTTCAAAATGTCTTGGTATGCTGACGCCTTAAGAGTTTATATGTACATACTGGCTTAAAATGCTCCCACCCTCTAGAACAGTGGTCTCCATACTGCAGTTCTTTTATTGCATTTATCCAGCCCTTGAGGCATTGTTCCTTTCACTGATACAGGGCACTATTCCTCCTACTGACACCAATGATGGAGCACTATTCCTCCCACTGACACCAACAATGGGGCATAATTCAGCCCATTACTATTAAACAATTGGGCATTATTTTTCCCATTGATACCATCGATGGGGAACTGTTTCTCCTCCAACTGACCACTGGTGTTATGTAATTGTTTTACACGTACTGAAAACCAAGCCTCAAACATTGTCTGTGAAGCCGGGGCATTTTCTACTCCCGCTGGCCACAGTCTGGCCCCCCTAAAGTCTGAAGGACAGTAAACTGCCCCTTTGTTTAGAAAGTTTGAGGACCCCTACACTAAAACAATCAGTACTCAGATTGGAAATTTGAGACTTACCTTGCTCTCACTGGCGCTCACACACACATGACTGTAGGTGTACTCTCTGTTAAACGTGTGGGTGAGCAGGCGGAGACACTGTAAAATTAATAAATCCATTAATTGAATCAATGTACAAAATCCTACAAACCTCTTATTCAACCAATGACAATGAGTATTACTGACACAAGGGCAATAGAGAACATCTAGAAAAGGTACAATATTTGTATCCTGAAGGAAAATTGTAAAACTCTATTGCAGACATCTCCTTTACAAAATTATTTTTGCCTTGCTTAATCTGGCTAAAAGTGGTTGTAAAGGCTCAAGGTTTTTTATCTTCATGCATTCTATGCATTGAATGGACACACAGCGCAGCGGCTCAGGAGCGAGCCTGCTCAGTTGCCCCCATAACAAGCAGGAGCACCAGATGAGGACCCGAGAAAAAGAGGATCTGGGCTGCAAGAGCAGGTAAGTATAACATGTTTGTTATTAAAACAAAAAACAAATCTGACTTTAATATCATTTTAAATACTGTCTTTCACTAAGAACAGGTATACAGTACAGAAAATAAAGTCTGAACTCTTAATCTGTATATGTTTGTTCTGGGACAGCAGCTCTGAAAATACTTGAGTTCAATGGATCACCATGACAGCCAATGAACTAGATTAGAGTTGGCAGTTCCAGTGTTTTTTCTCATGACATATTGTATGTAGCACTCGTCTAGATAGGTGCCAGGATTACATTTAGTGCTGGCTCACTGTGTTCACTGGAGCTGGGTTTTTGTTAGGTAAATTGAGTTTACCTACTGTAATCAGTGCAGCTGCATGTGATTAGTTAGGTCTGCTCGTTGTTTCAGCTGCTGCTAGTTTTGACTGTTTCCCCTGCTTTCCAGAGAACTGTAGAACTCTCTGGAACATAGGTGTGAAGCAAGCAATGCAAATAGCAGCATGAATATTTATATAGCCCTGGTCAATCCCAGGGAGAATGGCCCTGAAGGCTGCTGGGAATATGTAAAGTACTCTAAGACAGAGAGCTGCTGGGTCTTTTTCTTTGATGAGAGAAACACAGCCTGGAGGGCTCACTGCCCTCCAGGGCAGTGCTGCCATGTGCTTGCTGTTCGTGAGGCCTCAGGTGGGCAACCTGAGACCTGGATGCTGAAGCTACAGAGAGCTGAGTGAAGGGCTGTTGTCTGAAGATCTGGTCTGGAATCACAGGACAAAGATGTCGCATGGATGCTGGAAAGAGGCAACCAACTTCCCCTGGCCATTTGTGTGCACAGACTGCTGTGAGAGATCTTAGAGACTTTTGGGCTGCTGTTATCCCTCTTGTGCAAGAGAGTGAGCTGTGTGTTTGCCTAAAGGGGACATTGGCTGGTGTCCTGAAGGGCTTAGTCTATCTAGCTATCTATCTAGTCTGCTTTCAACTGCTTCTACTACAAGACAAGTCCACAGAGCTATTGCAAGAACTTCTGCTTTTGCTTTTCAGAAAGGAGTTTACTGTCCTCAACTTGTCCATAATTCTCATTTTTGGAGTTTCTCACCCTATCCCAGTTATTTCAAAAATAAAAACAGAAAGAACACCCTTAGACTGTTTGAGGCAAAACGTGACTGTGATCATGTTCCTGGTTGTGAGGCAATGTACTGGGAAAAGAACCTGGGCAATTTCCAGCAGCTCCTTTGGGAGTTGTATTGGCCGATTTATGTAGGGTATTCTATATATGTATACATACGCCCATTGTTTTAGAATATGTACATAGGTGTGTACTGTAGGCTATGCTTTATGGCCTAACAAAGATGGCAGGCAGGTTGCATTTTATATATCAAAATGGCCAAAGCAGTTACCCTAAGAAAAATGTAATTTGGCCTGATCAGACTTGAAAGGAATAGTACAAAAAGTATTTATTGATGTTAATTAGACTTGAGGGGGTATTCATGGGAAATTGGGAAATGGTGGCTTGTTTACCTGGTAAACACTAATGTGAGGTTATTGCCAGAAATTGCAAGTAGAGTCTTTTCACCTTGATTGACAATAAAAACAAAAAGTATTTTGGGTTGACCTAGCAACCCCACTGTCAGACTAGTATTTCAGGGGACAATTTGAGCTGGCAGTAATTAATTTTTTAGTTCTTCAAGATGAGAGCACAGGTCTAGACTATACATATTATTGAATGCATGGAAGCTACTTAGGTGCATATTATGCTGTATTGTAGTGTCTATAATATGCTGGCTAATATATGCTAGGACGAATGCGACTCTGAAGGCTGCTGTTCATTGTATTATTCACTCTGTTGGATTTTGTCATCTGTTGCAAGTATCTCAATAAGTGTATCTCCCTGGAACAACTGTGTTGCTGCTCGAATAACTTTATTATAGTAATTAATAGTATTAATTAGTATTAATTAGTATTAATATTAATTATTATATTATTAGTTATAAATATTAATAATTGTATTATAATAATATTATTATATTATGATTATTATTATATATATATATATATATATATATATATATAAAATTATTATTATAATATTGTATTTATAATAATATTAATAATTATTAATATTAATTAAATATTAATTAAGTATTAATAGTAATTAATTAGTAATCATCATATAACCACTATATCAATACATTGGTGCAGTGATTTTAAAAAGCAGCATAAAGAACGATGGTACTGTGTAGTTAGCCTTCACAGCCATAACAACCAAGGCCAAAAAACTATACAGCATTTTTTTGGCTGAGTACGATGTCTTTCAGGGATGCACAGATACCACGGACTATAGGGCTCAGCATGGAGATTTAGTGAATGTACAAATTAAAAATGATTTTAGGATTACTCTTTTCTCACCGTTGAGCTGCTACCAATGGTGTCTGCAAAGTTCTCTCTATAGGCCAAAACACGAGAAGGCCTACACATGCCCCAATCCATAGAGTCTAAAACCAACTTTGGTGCAGTCAGAACAAGAAAAGCCACATTACCCCAAAATGTTCTCTACGTAACAAGTAAGCACACAGTTCTACAAATTGGTAATGTATATAAACTTCATAGCAACCATATAATAGGCTCATAGCAACCATATACATATGCTCGTATTTAAATGATAATCAAAGTTTGGGGGATTTAGGGGAGAGTTTACCTGAGACAAAAGATAAAATACAGCCTATAAATAGGCAATGACTAAGATAGATTTTAGTTTTTTTTTTATTTAGAACAAAAACCACTTACCTTGGCGGCAAGCTCTTTTTGTCTCTCACTGGCAGTCTCCAGAGGGTTTTCCTCTGCTTGTGGAGAGCCTTCCTCTGTCAGCTGCAAGAGCTGGCACGTTGGGCTGAGTGGTGGCATTTCATCACTTGGAGAAGGAGTAAGAGTATCTGTGGCTCCCCTAAGTATGGATTCCAATTTCTCCCGTAGCAGCAAGTAATGTCGAGTCCTCTCAACCTGGAAAAGTATAGCTAATGAGCTTTGTAACAAGCACAGGCTTTTCTTAAAATAAAACAGTAGATATAAACCTAATCATTAAATTACATTAATTGTAACTGATGCTAATTTGCAATCGTTTTAATCTGCAGCTTTCTTTAAAGCAGAACAAAAACTGCAAGCAAGCAGACTCTTTATTGCAGAGGAGACATGCAATGTTTCTTCTGCAATAAAGTAAATCTACCTGCCTTCTTGTAGTCTGCATTGGAAAGTACACCAATCTGCTGAAGCGCAGCTCAGTTTACATTCTGACATCAGAACTTATATGTCATCATGACCAGCCAATGAATGTTAAGGCTATTTTTGCTTTGTTTTCACCTGGTGGTCCTGTCAGTAACACAGCTCCTGCCAAGAGTGAAAATGCTCCCACACTGTACTCTATATATGGAGGAGCAGCCCTGTTACCCTAGGCGTTTTGGTGCCTTTCATCTTGAATGGCACCCCAATGCACCAAGGTAATGCAGCTCCGATGCACGTGTTGCAGAGCACCACAATGCACAGTAATGCAAACATGTATTGTGGTGCATTTTATCTAAGAAATGCTGCATGTCATTTTTTTTGGCCATTCCTGTACGTTGACAGCACATTCAAAATTAATTTTCTGCCTTAACACAATGGATGGGAAATCTACACTGGAACGGAAAAGTGTAAATGGGTCTTCAAGGCAAAGGAAAACAGATAAAAATACCTCCTGAAGTAAACTCAGTTTCTCCAACTCCCATTGATGATCGAGGATTAAGCTGTCACTCCTTGGCCTCCAACCAGCAAGATTCTCTTCACCCCGTACATATGCCACAGATGTGTCCAATACACGTCTGCGTCTCCTCTGCATCCCTAGGAAGCCATTATAGAATAATAAACAGCATACATTTATAGACTAGTTGTTAAATAGATAAGATGAGATGAAGGGAACTTGTACACAAAAGAGAGAACAATACTTGTTGCCATAGAAAATTGTTTCCAGAGGTATATGAGAGAATAAAGATGGTAATCTAATTGGATGTCGAGTTCCACAAGACACTTCATATACTTTAATATCACGCTTCTTTTCTTTTTCTCTCAATATATCACACATGATCCTAAAGAGTAGAAAATCAGCTGAAAGCAAGTTCTTGAACCTTAATGAAGCTCTCAGTTGCACTCCAAACCCAACTTCTGCTTTAGGTAGAAATGTCTAACCAGTTTGGTAGGGGCACCCAAAACCAGTGAATTGTACACAAGCTGCAGTCTACATATCCCCAGAATAAAGATAAGGTCTGGCAATTACTGTCTTTGAGCAAGATCTCATCTTGAGATGGCAAACGAGAGTTACAAACACTGCAAATCGTATGTTGTGGTCCAAGCATGTGTAGCACTTGGATCAGCTATTTATATTCAAAGTAGATAATATGTTAAAGGCAAAACTTTTTTAAGTTTGGATAGAATGGAGATGGATAAGAACACCTGTAAGTTTTTATTGCTGTCTGTGCCTCCGTTTGGGAGATTCACCCTATAGACTAAGTACAGACTCCCCTCCCACAGTATAGATCCCCTCCCTCAGTACACACCCCCTCCCGCAGTATAGATCCCCCTCCCTCAATACATAGATGGCAAAAAATAAACTGCCAGCGGTTATAACCCTCCCTTACTCTATCCAAAATGAAAACAAAAAGAGGATTTGTCTATAGTTGTACTTTCATTTATTTCCATACATGTAAGGCAAGAATGACCCAGATAGCAAGGATAACTTGCCACAGATTTGTGGCAGTGTTGAATTGTATGTTTGTTAACTTGCTGCACATTTTCATTGAACACTTGCAGAATACTTTAAGCACAAGTTCTAATTGACACTTTCCCAATTTGTAGCAAGTTTGCACGGCAAGCCTCTAGCAAGAGCAAAGTTGCAGTGGTTAGGCTACAGAAACAGCAAATCTTCGGCAAGAAAATTCAGCCACAGTGACCCCTGTGGTGGGATGACTATTGCACAACATTACTGAACCAGAACTTGCAGCACACTTGCAGAATGTTTGCAAAGAAAGTTGATCTGGAGTCATGCAATGCGGAATTGCAAGTCTAGCAATAGCTTAGCAAATTTGCAGCACAATTGCTTGCTATCTGGGAAGGCTGAAATACTTGAATCAAAATAATTATTTTGTGCATATGATTGGTTTAGGAGGTTTACAAAAAATATATTCCACAGACAAATGGCTCAATTAAAGCTAATGATGTTCCTGATTTCAAGCATTTGCCATAATGCACCATTTTTGATGAGCTAGGTATCTGCTTGTCTATAGCCGATTTTAGAAAATGTTATTAAAAATTATTATATTGTAAGTGTACCTATTAGTCCTTGCATGTTGACAACTATAATTAATATTAAGCCCAGGTTCACACTGAGCCGCGGGAATAAAGCCATGCAAGTTCAGCTGAATTCGCACACTTTCACTCCTGCATGTCAGTCCTGATTTCGGCTGCGATTTTAGTACAGTACATCTGGGTTTCTGCACAAATGTCAATGGAAATTGCATCCCAAAATCGCAAAAAGTAGTACAGAAACTACCTTTTGAAATCGGTGTGGTGCCACATTGATGGCAATTGCCGCCGATTTGACAAGCAATTTGATATGTCAAATCTCACAAATATGAACCAGGGCTCAAGGGTCCTAATGAATAAAATTAAACTAGCTAAGCCCAAGCAGCTTCCTCTTTGTGTGAACGTGACAGGTAAAATTATATGTTTATCAACTTGTACATAAAATGGAAAAACATTGAATGAGAATATGATAGCTGTAAGTGTGCTTGGCAAGTATAATTTAACAATAATAATAATAGTAATAGAATAGAATAGTAATAGAATAGTAATAATATAAAGAAGCAACTCACCAGGACTGCTGGCCTCTGCAACTCGACAAAGACTGAGCTCATACACGCCTGTCACTCGGTTACTATACAAAGGAAATCACTACTGTCATTTAAATTGCAGACATAAATTCTCAATTGGTGTAATTTTTCAAAATGTATTAGAAATTTACAGCCTAAAACAAAATGTAGACCAAGAAGCAGACCCACAATGTTCTCTACAATAATTTCATCTCTTATTTCCTGATATCATCCCACAAACAAACTATGGACATCTCATATCCTTCACTCTTCTCTTTTTATCTTCCGAAGAACTCTCTTCCAATGCCATCCAGCATTCTCCAAACAACTCAACACCTAAACCCAATTCTTTAGAAAAGCATATAATATGAACTAAATTATTTTATGATCGTACTGCCACTTCCAGTCAGCATAATTGGTGTAACTAACTTTTGCTCTTGGAACTGATTTAGGATTCTTCTGATCTATACTACAGAAGGACAACAGACCCAGAATGGCCATCTGGCATTTGAGAGAAGGGCTAGTGCATTTGAAAAGTTAGTATGAGATCTGCTGAGCTGCTAGCCACAAACAAATTGAGGTTAAGAAGTTTTTGCCATAATTCGTATAGAAACTCTGATTTTGTACGTAAAAGAAAATAGACAATTTTTACCTACCCGGGCTTCTTTTCTGGGCACAGACAGTGTCCGCAACATATTTACAATGCAACATTTAAGAACTTGTACACCCTGAACTCACCTCTCAGAAGCTCGCAGGCTCCCTGTACCAAATAAGTTTCGAATAGAGCGACAAGCAGGTAGTTTGGCATCTCGAGAATAAAAGACCATACAGAAGTCTTTGGTGATCACAGCTGGCTGAGTGCAGTTCTCCAGCTGTGGGTAAAAAATTTTTTTTTTAGGACAGATTGTAAGATACTTGAATACACTGTAGATTCTAAATTACAATATGACCCAATGGTGGCCCACCTCACAATAAAAAAAACACATTCATTAATACAGATTATTCCATGGTCATTTTGCAGTTTAACTTTGCATGGAGCCAACATGCTCAGCCTTAAGGGGACCCGGGGGTCAATGTACATATTTATTAGCCCCAAAAAGCTATGGCTACCAGCAGGACTGAACTAAATAACCTTTATAGTTGTTAGTGGGAGATCCCAACTGATCACTGGAAAACTTTTTGAATCCAACTTATCTGGTCACCAACACCATTACCTAACCCAGTGGTCATCAACCCTGTCCTCAGGACCCACTAACAGGCCAGGTTTTATGTATTACCTTGGGGAGATGCAGACTAGATTACTGCAGTCACTGAGCAGCAAATGATATCACCTGTGATGTATTTCAGTTATCTTGCAAACCTGGCCTGTTAGTGGGCCCTGAGGACAGGGTTGATGACCACTGACCTAACCTACTGGGGGCCCACATAAACAGATTTATTGGTTGGGTTGTGATATACTGTATTCCATAATTTGTGCAGCACACATATGTATTGTAATGCTGGTATTGGTTTTTCAAGTCTCACCTCCACATATGCAGACAGCGTCATGTATATCTTCTCTCTATATGGAGTGACACGATTCAGCAGTATAGAGTTGTGCATAGAGCTGTCCCATGCCACTTCAAAGTGAAAGAATGTCCTGCCATGATAGGAAATTATTTAATATACTCTATATGCACATATCTCAGATACACATAAAACACACACATTACACTGGGAATTACACATCACACGAACACTAGACTCTGTTTACTATAATGTATATATATATTGTATCACCATGCTGGAGATAATCACCCAGATATAGTGGCAGAAATAAAATCTAGCTTTTTTTTGTAGCATTCACATTTTCAGCCCCAATTTTGTTGGCTTCCCAGAAGAATAACTAACTTGTACTATTGATTAGACTAAAATTACCTTTGAGAAAGCCCATTTAAATTGACACTGTAAAGCATATTCCTAAAAACAATTATGACAATAATAAAAGTATTTAAGGCTGCCCATGATCTGGTAATGACAGAACATGAGACATCAGTCATCCATTGGCCCTCATTTTGCCTGCCAGTGTGGGTGACACTAAGGTATGGCCCATAAAGTACATTAAGTACTTTTGTTATTAGTGTGTGCTCATTTTTCCTGATGGATAAAATGACCCGCCTGACTATAACAAGCAGTACTCAGATTGGTTGCATCACTTTCAGATATTGGGCCAACTACTAAATGTGTGGCTTAACCCAAAAATGATGGTAAGCAAAGCTCCAGATAAGAAGGTTTTTCTTTTAGGAAAGCACTAGAATATATTATTTAACATTCCATAAAGAATACTGTCATGTTGTAGATTAATAGCACTATATTAAACCATGTATTTGCAACATGCACTACTATCTAATAAAATCCTCAAACCCCAAAACTGAGAAGTACACGTACATCGTATATCCTAAAATAACATATATACAAATAAGATCTCATATACAAACCAATCACCACTAAAATATGATAATAATAATAATACTACACAATTAAATAAATAATAATGATAGATGTTATTATAATTTTCAATATATTCTTATTAATATTATATCATATTTTTATTATTGTATTATTTATTGATAAGAGAGTTTGATCATATTTTATAAGGGTGCATGTTTTCTATATGGGAGCTTATTTCTTTATGTGATACTTTGGGATATACATGCAATAATTTATCTTTGGGTATAAAGTGTAAGGTTTTTATTAGATTTGGTTAAATATTGCTGTGTATTACATATACATGTACTGAATATAATTTTTTGATATTGCATAGTTGCTGAGATAAAATTGAGGTAAGGGTGAGTGCACAGTATTTTTACTCCCACTGTATTAAACTGACTTATAGTAAACAGAGTTTTGAGCAGAATACTGCTATTCGGTATACACCAAACAGTTATTACACACAGATCAACCAATAAATGTACTGTATATTGATACACACACAAAAATCTGCTTATGGCAGCCCTTTGCTTTCCAGGAAAATCCTTGTATATTTTAAGGAAGTGGCATAATTTCAGTTTCAAATATGAGTAGGAAATGGCATAGTCAAAATTAAGGTTGCAAAATAAACATTCTAATCCTACATTCTAATACAGCATTGTTAATTAAGTTTGTTTAACAAATGGCACTGGGCCCAGGTTTAACAGGCATCATGATAGGCAAGAGCCTAAGGACAAGAAAAGCCAACAGCCAGCTGTTCTTGGTATAGTTAGTAAGCTACATATTTTCTGTTATCATCACAAAAGCAGGACATTATAATAGTCAATCTACAATGTTCTGCTTTGATAAAGCCCCAGGTAAGCTATAGAATGTTCTTTGGAGGAAGTGCCTATCTTGGGTAAGACTAAGAAAGTCAAGGGTTATGCGCTTTTAGGTCCAAAATATCGTATAGAAACTTCTGCTATAAAACACTATGAGGACTGCCATTCCTTAGAATGTCCCTAAATTTGCACTTGGCACCGGAAAGCATTTAGAGGGCTGGTGTTTAAAAAATATATATTTCTTAGACTCCAATATTTGTTCTTTAAGCTCAGACAAAAATTGGAAGTCAAAACCTGCCTGTCAGCTATGGAGTTTTATTTCTATTAGAACAAGCTCTATGAACATCTAATGCATGTGTATCAGTATACAACTGTAGAACTCCACAATAATAAACATTAACTCGTAAAACAATAAAAGAAGAGGCAGAAAGAAGAGGGGAGATGAAGAATAGAACAGAGCAGATGGGAAAACATAAGGGATGGAGGGGCCAGATCATGACCTTATTCAGGGTTGGAAGGTGGTGAAAAGGTGGATGACAAGAATGCATTAGACTGAGGTACTAAAAACAAGGACTCTAGAAATGGCAGATTATGACACTATGGAAGTCAAGAGATGGAATGCATTGGGAAATAGGGGATATGTAGATGTCCAGGCCTAAGTAAGGTGCAAAATAAACATTATATTCTTCAGCTGCACAAAAGTATTATGAACTCTAAGGTGAGTAGCATAGCACTGTTAAAACTAGTAATGCAGACAAGAAACTATAACAATATTATGCAGTGGCAGATTTATTATACACCAAAAAACATCTAGTCAGTGAACAGGCATTGTGGAAGGGGGTAACATTAACAAGAATGTAAGCACGTAAGGTGGAGAAGAGACAGACAATGGCAAGAAGGGCAGAATAACAGAAGTGAGTACCTGGTGCCCAGTACGGAGTGGCTGCTGAAGGTGGGAGCCCCAAATATAGAGTGAGAGAGTGTGAGTGCCAGTACAAATCAATGGTGGGGCATGGGAGGGTCATGTAATGCAATGCATGGAGGGAGAAGAATCACAACTGACAGAACCCTGACAATTTGCCACCAGGGACTACTGACATAACTAAGCCAGTGCATTAAAGCAATATTCAGCTGCCTGAGAATTCACTAGGCTCCAATGACATTATTCTTATATTTAATGCCCAACGATTTCACATGAGTCACTATTACAATATACAACCGTATGTAGTACCATATAAATGTTACAATGTACTACGTATAGTCACCTATATACATTAATTTGTTTGTGACTAGGGCCACAATTCAAGCACTATACAAAAATCTGTACTGATTTGGCCATCTATGAACATGGTGGTGGAAAACATCCACTTTATTTTAATATTTTAACAAGCAATGGGGTAGGTAGCTTGAGTCAAAATGTGAACTAATGGCTGGGTTGTCTCTGGCCCTACTCCAAAAATTAATATGTAATAATAATAAACATACGTTCTTGCAAAGTTTCTTGAATTGCTCGAAAAGGCAAATCAGATATGCTACCATTTTGCTACCCATCAGTGTATAGTGTCCATCAGTTGTGCACACAGTTCTTGGTCTCCTCTTATATGTCCGGATGTTTTATGTTGCACATTTTACTTTATCCAAAATGTCATGAGGACTCAAAAGTACTGATCATGTAACTGGCTATCTTCAGCCAGGTAAGATCTGTCTTTTTGTAATTTTTCACTGCTGTTTAAATCTTAGTTTATAAAAACATCAAAACATTTATAAAAGAAAGAAGCACCAAAAGGGGGTTAGAAGTTAAAGGAGTTGTAAAGAATTTTTTTTTTTTTTGCCTAAAATTAATGTTTGCAAGGTAGACAGACAGAATAGTGTAATGATTCTGTTAAAAATTGAGTAAATACCTATTAAATTCCTTCATCTATATTACCTCCGGCATTCTAGTTTCTGTTCTCTCATTCACTTCCTGGTTTGCATCGCTCGTTCATGTAAGAACTACATTTCCCAGTATGAATTGCGGCACACCCAGTAATTCACACCTCCTTGAAGTCTCTAACACGTAGAGAGCATCCTGCCACACAGATGTAGTTCCCAGGAGGGGGTGAGCACGTTACTGACCACCGCAGTAAAGCCTCCCTTCACGGTGGTCAGTAAAATCAGACAAGCAGGAAGTGAACAGAACAGAGAAGAAATAGAGCAACTTCTGAGCAAAAACGAACAATGAGGAAGTGAAAAGAGGAATGTCTGCAGGTAAAGGATGCTTAGTATGAATTTTTTTTTTCCTTTACAACCCCTTTAAGATCTATATGTGTGTCTCCTCTCACATGTGTTATTATGTCATCTCACTGGAATGTGTGTGATGTTCTATTTGAAGAAAAAAAACATCCTCCTTGATTATTTAGAACACAGCATTGATACATACTCACATTATGTATTCATCTTTATATAGCCACACAGAAAGACCCCTTTCACTGCTTATTTTATTTTAGGATCTATATGGATACAATTGAGATTTTGAAAACAAATACTTCTATAGAAATATATACAATTTCAAACTTCCCACTGCAATGGAAAAATAAAAAATTGGGCATCCACATAAACTCTATTACTACCCCACTCTGTAAGCATAACTTTATATCACTCCTGGACAACGCCTGAAGTCCTTCTTCAATCAATATACTTTCTAGCATACTGTTCTACAGAAAAATTGAACTACTATCCCTGCCTAGATTCTTCGGCTAAATGTAAACGTTGTACTTCTTCATCTAGCAGGAAACAAACCCAGGCTTATACACTAATATGGTGGCACTGTTCTTCACAGATTGGAAGGTTGTTAGTTTCGGTGTCCACCAGTGGGTAGTTGCCAGCAGCCAGCAGATCCCACAAATCTGTTCCCACCTGATGCTGGCTGCTGAGAGGGTGTTTAGGTCTTCCCCTACTAGTGCCTGTCACTCCAGAATTTTGCTGCTGCCAGATTCTGTTTGCCATTGATCCTGATCCTGCTCCTGCTCTGTACCTACAGCCCTGTACCTGCACCCCTTGTTCCTGATCCCAGTTTGTTTAATTCCCATCTTCTGTACCTCCAGTTTTCTCCTGCTTTTCTGTCGTCCTCATTTTTTATGTATTGTAAAACGCCCCTTCAACAAAAACATCCAAACCAGTGACTACGCACTGGACAAGATCTCAGAAGAAGCTCCATTCAGAACTCTTCAAAACAACATTGGGGAACAAAATAAAAACAATCCAATCTCACCAATCAGCCACTGAAATCCTGGATGCCATAAACGCAGCGTTACTACAGTCAGCCGACGTAGTAGCTCCGAAACGCAAAACTTGCATTCGGAAAAACAACGCCGGCTGGTTTAACGACCAGCTGGCATTGATAAAGCAAGAGCGCAGAAGAGCTGAAGCAGCTTGGAAAAGAAGCGCCACAGATGAAAACCATACCACCTATAAGGTAGTAACAAAAAAATACCACAAAGAAATTTTTAAGGCCAAAAAAAATCATTTTTCCTACATCATCTCTGATGCCCTAAATCGCCCTCGCGAACTGTTCAAGCTTGTCACCCAGACCATGAATCCGGTCTGTTTGGAAGCCCCCAACTCTGACACACAAGAATTTTGCAATGAATTATCGGATTATTTCATTAACAAAATTGAGGGGATCCGGGAAAGCATTCAGCAAAACGGTACCTCCCTCAATCCTCCCCCAAGTCCCACACCCAACTCTTACAAAAGTTGGTCGCAGTCAACGAGGTTTGTCCTAAAACCCATCTCCATTGAAACTACCAAAAACATCATTGACTCCTTGCCTAATAGCACGGCGCCCAATGACATTATCCCCACCAAACTGCTGAAGGAATGCGCCGATATTCTGGCACCACCTATCACGCAGCTATTAAATAGATCATTTAAGGAAGGCATAGTACCCACCCTGTTGAAACAGGGCACAATTAAGCCTATCTTAAAGAAACCCACCCTCGACCCCAAAGCCCCTGAACATCGTCGTCCCATAACAGGCTTGAATGTCCTCTCCAAGGTAATGGAGAAAGCAGTGGTACAACAGCTGCAACAGCATCTGGATACCCATAATCTGCTCGATCCTTTTCAATCGGGTTTCCGTCCCGGGCATGGGACGGAGACAGCACTGCTCAAAATATGGGACGATGCTCTCGAGGCTGCAGACGAAGGAGAATCATGTCTTCTGGTTCTGTTGGACCTAAGCACAGCATTTGACACAGTAGACCACAAACTTTTACTGACTCGGCTAGTTGAAGTAGCCAGAGTCACGGAAGGTGATTTATCTTGGTTCTCCTCCTTTCTGGAAAACCGATCACAAACAGTGAAACTTGGTCCATTCACTTCTGAAAAACGCACAGTGTCATGCGGGGTCCCTCAAGGATCCCCCCTGTCGCCGGTACTGTGCAACATTTATCTTCGCCCCCTCTTTGAAATCATCAGCACCCAAAAACTACTTTATCACTCCTATGCAGATGACACACAACTGTATTTTCGCATCTGCAATAAAAAGGATCATCATCTCGGTCTAGAGAAATGCCTCTCTTTGATAGAAAACTGGATGACAAAGAGTTATCTTAAACTCAACGGGGCGAAAACAGAACTTCTTCTGTTACACGCCAGTCGTAAGAATCAACCAGCTACTCCCTGGACACCCCCGCCCATTCTGGGCCAAATCATCACCCCTAGCACCAAAGTCAAAAGTCTCGGGGTCATCTTTGACACCCACATGACAATGGATGCACAAATTGGGTCAGTAGTCAGCGGATCTCACCATCTGCTGCGCCTACTACGCAGACTTACTCCTTTCATTCCCAAAGAAGACATAGCGGTCGTGGTGGGAACAATTGTGAACTCCAGACTGGACTATGCTAATACCCTCTACCTCGGACTCCCAAAGTACCAAATCACTTGTCTGCAAGTCGTTCAAAACTCAGCCGCCAGACTGGTGACTGGGATAAAACCCTGGGAATCAATCTCACCTTCGCTGAGAACCCTTCACTGGTTGCCAGTAAAAGATATAATTACTTTTAAAGCACTCTGTCTGATACATAAGTGCATCCATGGGAAGGCCCCCCAATATCTATGCGAAAAAATCAAAGCTCACAACCTCAATCGCGTTCTGTGATCCACCAACCAAAATCTACTCCAGATACCCAAAGCCAAATACAAGTCCAAAGGAGAGCGAAGATTTGCGCTCCAAAGTCCCAGACTATGGAATGCTTTACCAACCAGCATTTGGTTGGAGGAGAATCACTTGACCTTTAGAAGAAAGATCAAAACTCATCTCTTTTTATATCAAAAGAGACAGGAACAACGAGTGCCCAGAGGCGATTTAATTTGCATGTGCTGCGCTATATAAGTTCTTCACTCACTCACTGTATATAGTTAGTGGTTAGTTAGGCTTTCTGTTTGTTACATTGATTAGTTAGGTATTCTGTCACTTGGTTTTTCATTCACTTATATTTTTATGTTTGCTGTGTGCTGGTGTTTGAATGGATTTTGTTTCACTGTAACTAAATCTTACTTAAAGCATACACAGTCTGTTCTCAGTCTCCTAAATGTGTCGCCTTGTAAATCTGGCCATCCCTACTGCTGATTCCTGACACTGTCTCCCTTATCTGAAAATGCTTGATTTTCCTTGATTATCCTTGGTTTCATAGATACCTACTGCACTGGAAAGAGAGTTTTGTTCTAAACTAGCAGACAAACAAAAAGGTACGATATCCTCTCATTAGTTCTTTAGTTCTTGATAAGTTTTACCACAGAAGAAACCAGCTTTATGCTCTAGGCCAGATTTTGTTCAGGCTGTGACTTGTCTTGCTCCTTCCACCTCATGTGGTTAGACCATATTGTTATCCAATCCTGTTGGAACCTTATCTTCAGATGTATTAAACAAATCATCAGGTTAGATTACCCAATATTCTGAGAAATTGAATGATGAAGACAAGGGAATTTGGCTGGGTGTTCTCTTTTGGATGGAAGACAAGGTAAGGCAGGCATGATCTAAAGTTCCAAATACATCATTTATGGAGACGTAGACCTGTGTGCTCAGTTAGTGGACAGTATATACCAGTGCTTCGCAAAGTGGGCAATATCACCCCCAATGATCCAGGGATGAAAGTGGCCTCAGGTGCAATTGAGGAGGGGGGTTTGAATAAATATTAGGGGGCAGGGAAACCATAAAGAAAGAAGAGAAGAAAATACATTATTGAAAAACTTTCATACATGTTTCATCTGTTATGTAAAATAATTAAAGTCATAGTGATTAATTTATTATCCAAATAAACACACAAAATGCAAGTTATAACAAATCAGTGGTCAAGTCCACGGACAGCAAAGATTAAGTGTGCTTGTTTTGTCCAGGGCAGAGGAGAAACCCCTATACTTACCCAAACCTCCGCTCCCCCGGCGAACAGCGCTCCCCCAAGATCTAGAGGTGGACTTTTTCTAGCATCCTCACATTTAGAGCAGGGCTATGGATGGTGCTCTGGGCTTGATGATGTCAGGACCAATGACTGCTAGAGTGCGGGAGGTGCAAGAGCTGCAGGGACTTGTGCGGAAGATTGGGTAAATATATTTCCTTTTATCTTTCCCTTAGGATGTAGGTAGAAATATAGATACATAAAATAACACAAATTTGTCACTGCATCTTTCTGTTTGTTTCTTAAAGGTAGATTTTTGAGGGGGGGGGGGGGGGGGTGCTGAGTAATTTTTTTTATGAAAAGGGGGCGTAGGCCAAATAAGTTTGGGAACCTCTGCTATATGCTAACATTGATGATTCAATCGCAGGTGTGAGATAATTATGCTATGGCTTAATTTGGTGTGTATAATAAGCATATCTGAGCATATTAAGAGATTTTGCAAGAACCTATGTTTATATAGATATGTATTTATTTCTGGTGATCCCCCAATAATATGACTTTATATTTTTTAAAGGTGTTATGTATTTGTGTTTGTGATTTGATTGTATATGTAACTGAGGTAGCAATTAACGTTGAGCAGTAAATTGTTCAAAAGGAATGTAAAGTCATTATATATATATATATATATATATATATATATATATATATATATATATATATATAACCGGTGGAGCAAATTGGACCATGTTTGATAAAGGTTTTATTTCCTTCCTTTGGATCAACTGTGGAGCTAGGCTTTCTATTTATTTCTTGTGTTTTTTTTGTTTCTCTATTGGTTAAATTCAAAAGATTTCTGTCCTTTTTAACTTAACTGTGTAACTATGTAACTATGAAATATTTAATTTGAACATTATGAGGTCTTACAGTGGAGCTCTAGACTCCTTTCGGTGCTCTAGGTTCCTTTCTTTACTCTCTTTTCTATCGACCGCCTAATAGAGATCAATAAAACGTGATGGGTCAGAGCAGTTACATTTCTTTTTAGAGGGCTCAGTCTGATGTTTCATTGACTGACAGCAAAATCCGAAAAACATTTTTGTCTGGGCAAGTTAGCTAACCCACAGGGCTCTAGGATTTATTTGTCAATAGTAAAGAAAATAGATTTTACGTGGGATCAATAATGACAACTGTGAACTGTTTTAAAGTACCTATTTCTTAATCAACTTACTTTTATAAGGATCTTAGAATGGGACATGTGTTGCAAAACTTCAGTTTGGTTTATCACTTAAAAAACACATCCCCTTATCTATAACATGACAAAATATTGTTCCATTGTTAACTATAAATTATAATTCTTCTTCTCCATTCTGCATGCATTAGGCCAGGCACTCATGGACGTTAAAATTACAACCAATAAATGCTCACACTGGAATTAACACATTAGTGTTTGATGAACATTTGTATTTTTGACACATTTTGGAGAAATTTTGGTGTGTTTGGTTTCATCATCCCCCTTCGGGCCTAAAAAAAACTTCCCACTACCTACAATTCTTAGCTCTCAATATTAGTATAATAAGAATTGGTTAGCCCAATCATGTCCAAACATGAGTTTCTCTACTTTTGAACAAATTGTGGAAGGTTTTATTACTGTTTGTGTTCATGATGAGAGATGTTGGTCACCAGGACAGAATGTAAGGATATATCTTCCCAAAAGGGACACAGACAACAGTATTATATACATGTATATATATATATATATATATATATATATATATATATATATATATATATATATATATATATATATATATATATATATTTGTCATGACAGGTTTGCATTGAGCATTTAGAAACATATGAAAATTTTCCTGAACAAAAAATAAAAAAAGCTTAGGAAATGATTTCCTAATCCCTAAAAATTGATTTATACATCTAAAAACCATCTGGCAGAACTTTAAAGGAACCTTATACTAATTTTCTATACTGGGTTATAATATAGTTGAATAGGCAGGCAGTTATTGTTTACCTACTCCTTTTCAAAGTGCAAACTTCCTTGCTGTCATGTTGATCCAATAACTAAATTTACTTTACCTTCACTGCTTACTCGTTCTGCATAAATTACTCAAAAATTAATTAAAAAAACAAACACTGCTAGGCAACTAGCGTTTCCAGAAAGAGGTCAACAATAGAAGCCCCCATATTTTTCTCAGTACAGATTTTCTTTAGTTTGAAAGCCCATGAGTGCCAAGCCTTTGACAATAGTTATACATATTTTCCTATATGGAAAAAGGAGCATTTCCCAGGACCAGGGGAGGGTTAGAAAGACCAGATTGGTAAAAGTAGGGATGAGAAGGATGTAATTAATGAACTGCGTAACCTGATGTAATGGTGGAACAAAAGAAAAAATAAAATAACAGCCAGTGGAGGGTGGTACAGAGGGAAGAAGAAGATCAGGGAAGAAAGGACAGTATACGGGTAGAGGGAATTAAGCTGAACAGCAGGTTGAGGAATGATAAAAAAAATAAAATACCTAGGTGTGTCAGAATCAAGAAACTGCCTGAAACACAAATAATGAGACATTAGCGTTTCCATCAGGGCATGGGAAACCTCAGCCCCCAATGTCCCCAACACATTCATCCAAAGATTTTCAGCTCAGCCAGTGGACAGGTAAATTCATCTTTATTGTCTCCCTTGTTTAATCTAAATAGGGAGCATAAGAACCATTTTCTAGTAAGGTAAGTGCTTAAGTGAGGTTAAGAGGTGCCAAAATGAGGAATTTAGAAGATACATGAATTAGAAGGAAATATATGGGATTACAAATGACAGGAGTGAAAAGTACAGAATGGTGATTATGGACAGTAGTAAGAAGTTAGAAATGATGTGAGCATGATAGAGGGTAGGCTGTGAGTCAGGCTTGGAATGACTGGGAACAATGGGGGACAAAGGGAGTCAGTATAATCGACCAGGTAGTTGGAAATTACAAGTACATTTCTCTAAGAAGGTAAAAGTTGTGAGCATTGTGGCTAGGGTTAGTTGGACATGTAAGGGAGCAAAGGGAGATCAGGTGAGAGGGAAGGTCATGCTTAAGTTTCTTCTCTTTCATTCGAAGAGACAAAAATCATACATATACAATCTTTCCATAGAGTCTCTCTATGTATCATGTCATGCACATCATCCAATGCTAACATTCCACATTCATTCTGTTCATACTATACTCGTACTTTTGTAGCCTCCAAATGTCCATTAAAATACTTACCGATCACCTCCCTCTGGAGGGCGATACCCTGCAGACAGGATATTTAAGGACAAGATGTTGGGGTCAATTAGAGACTCATCAGCCTCTGGTGTATTCCTGATTCTCCCTAAAGTGATAAAACAAGAATGATTTTTTTTTGTGTCCAAAATGTACTGTATTTGGAACAAAATTTGTAGTGTGATGGAGCCATTGAACTCTAAACACTCATTTAAATAACATGGAGTAATATTTTAGAAGACTAGTAAAGCAAAATCCATCTCATCAGTACAGTGAGGTGTATTACATTACTTTAACATGTACATTAACATGAAAATACAATGCATAAAAAGTCCTTACAGATTAGCTCTGTAGGCTTTTGTAGCCTGTGCTGCCCACAGCACTTTAGCATCAATATACAAAGTGTAGAAATTTAAAACTGTGAAGTATTTATCAATGGGGTAAAGGTCTGTTTACCTATCTATACCACATGATATATTCTCTCTTGTTATGCTGTCAATTTGTTTTAATACGTGCATGTAAAAGCTAAGCTAACACATGATATTAAAACGGAACCCAAACCGTGTTTCTCAACCGGTGTACTGCGGCGCCCTGGGGTGCCATGAAGTGTCCCTAAATGTGCCATGGCAAAATGAGCCCAGCTTAGGCAGCTATGGCAGCTATCTGCCATAAAACTACTGTTGGCCATTCGGTCAAGCCTTGTTGTTACAGCTGACAGCTTGTCTAAATCTCATTTCTTGCTGCCACAGGCACTCGGGAAGCTGTGTGGGTGTCCTGACCATGTCTTGCCAACCGATGACGTCATCGGTTGCTAAGGGCGGGTCGGACCAATAGTTTTCTTCTATGCGGATGTCCGTGGGTGGAGCGTTTCATAGCCGTGGTCCTTGGACTGCGAATCTTCGTTCTCCTTTAGATTTGAAGCGGGAATTGGGGATGCAGAGGAGGTTTTGGTTAGTTGATTGTAGGGGTGTAGTGTTTTATTTTCTCGCATAAGTATTGAGGAGCATTTCCTTGTGTGCATTTATGGGTGAGGCAGAGGGTCTTGAATGTAACCCGATCCTTTATGGCTAGCCAATGGAGAGTCCTCAGGACCGGGGTTATTGATTCCCAGGGTTTTTTTCCCGTTACCAGTCTGGCTGCAGTGTTCTGGACGACTTGTAGACGAGAAATCTGGTATTTCAGTATTCCTAGGTAGAGGAAGTTTGCGTAGTCGAGTCTGGAGTTGATGAGTGTTCCAACTACTACTGCTGTGTCCTCTTCCGGGATTAAGGGGATGAGTTTGCACAGCAAGCGGAGAAGATAGTGAGATCCGCTGACTACTGATCCTATTTGTGCGTCCATAGTCATGTCTAAGTCAAAGATAACTCAGAGGTTTTGACTTTAGTGCTTTTGGTGATGGTTTGTCCAAGTATGGGGGGGTTGTCCATGTCGTTCTAGAATTTGTCTTTCGGTTTGCGTGGAGAAAGAGAACTTCTGTTTTGGATCCATTGAGGAGCTCTCCGTCATCCAATTATCTATCAATGTCAGGACTTTTCTAGTCCGTGATATTGGTATTTTTTGTTGGTAATGCAAAAATAAAGTTGATTGTCATCAGCGTAGGAGTTGTAGAGCAGGTCCTGTTTGCTGATGATTTTAAGGAGTGGGCGGAGGTAAATGTTGAAGAGCACGGGCGACAGGGGTGATCCTTGAGGGACTCTGCATGTGACGGTGCAAGCTTTCGAAGTGAAGGCTCCTAGCTTCACTGTCTGGGATCGCTGGCTGGTGCACGTTTCCCCAGATGAGGTGAAGCAGAGTGTGAAGAGAGGAGGAAGAACAGGGAGGAGGCTTTTCAGTGGCTGCATATGAGCTCCTCTGAACTCCGTAAGGTACAGCAATTGTAGCTGTGATTTACCAGCATGTATTTGTAATAGGTTTCATTGCAGGCATGGTGATTGCTTGATTGTTTTTTGTTTTTTATTTATGTAATATAAATATACATAAGTAATGCGCCCTATTATTGGTAGTGGTAACTATACTTCTTTAATAGTAACTTCACTTATTTTTATTTTGTAAATCGCTTGCACATTGCTCCACTGCAGTTTGACCGCAGCGCAGGTACAGCACAGGATGCCCGCAGTTTTCATGTGGGTTTCCCATAGACTTCTATTATGTCCCTCATTTTTGGTGTGCTTTCAGAAAATGCACCAAAAATGTAGGATGTAATAGAAGTTTATGAGAAACCGCAGGTAATGCACATGAAAACTGTGGGTATCCTGTGCTATACCTGCACTGCGTTCAAACTGCAGCAGAGCAATGTGCAAGCGGTATACAAAATAAAAAAGAAATGCAGTTACCATTAAAGAAGTATAGTTACCATTACCAATAATAAACCACATTACTTATGTAGTGACCTGCTCCTGATAACCAGACGCTATGTTAAATTTACTGGGTGTCTGAGCTGATAATTAGCTCAGACTTTGTTAATTAAGGCTAAATCAGCCTTTGTTCCGGCTTTGGCTGTGCTTGGCGGGATTTCCCTCTGTTGGCCTATGGGTGGCGTTGCCACCATAGGCCAATGTTGGAACTCAAGCAGGTCAGGGTGTATTGCCGGGAACAGCCCAGTGGGAGTTGTCTCCAAGCTGGGCATGCTGGGGAAGGATACTTAAGGGGCAGACGCCATTTTTGTGGTCCTTCTTTCTCCTTGTGGCCCTCCGTGTGCAAGGTATGTGCTGCATGAGTTTTGGTCTCGGGGCCATGTTGGCCCGAGGCTACATTCCTGCCAGGTAGGTCCAGTCATCCTGACTTGGGCCTACGCTTTGAAGGTGATCCTGTGCTGTCTGTCCTGCGGGAGGAAACCGCTCAATGGAGGAAACCGGGGGAGGACCTGTCCCGGAAAGGACGGAGCGGAAGGCTGGTACTTTGGGAGAGGCCTGGTAACCTTATTGGAGGATGCACCGTAGTCTACGAAAACCTTATAGTGTGCCGGGTTGGCTTAAAGGCTCTAATACTGTAAGGCTGGATATCCGGGTACCAAATCCTGTGGCAGAGGATTCCGGAATCGTTCACTTAAGCTTGCAACCAGTCTGAGGCAGAGACTGTTACTGATCACTGTTAGTGCTTCACTCCGGCTGCTAGGCCAGGTGAGAGGGGCATATCCAGGTGAGCAATACCCACTGGAGAGGAAGTGGTGAGTGACTTTTTTGGAACTTGGAAGTTTTCCTCAGTGATCTGTACTAGGCGCCTGTACCTTGCCCTGCTCCTCCATCCTTCTACTTTCCTGCAAGTTTTGAGAAAAATAAAACCTAACAGCCTAAAGGGTTTTACAACTTGTGTGGACATTGGAGTTCTTTACAGACTTTCTTGCCCTAGACCAGTGATGGTGAACATTGGCACCCCAGATGTTTTGGAACGACATTTCCCACGATGCTCAGGCACTCTACAGTGTAGTTGAGCATCATGGGATATATAGTTCCAAAACATCTGGGGTGCCAAGGTTCGCCATCTCTGCCCTAGACAATGAATGTTGATGTAACGTGCAAGGCCCAAATCTAATCCAGCAGCTCCTACGGGGGTAGTGCTACACTTAAGTATATTTATATTACATAAAAAAAAAAATCAATCAAGCAATCACCATGCCTGTAATGAAACCTAACTGCAGTGAGTCAATGTGAAAGTGTCCCAATTGTAACAAGTGTTATGTATGCAATACGTATATATATATATATATATATACGTTGGAAGCTCTGGTGCATGAGGAGAGCTATGATGTAATCGGTATTGCTGAAACTTGGCTTCAATCCTCACATGACTGGGCTATTAATATTCCTGGCTATGCTCTCTTTCGGAAAGACAGGGTAAAAAGGAAAGGTGGAGGGGTCTGTCTCTATGTGAGAAGTGACCTCAAAGCAAGCGTGAAAGAGAACCTGGTTGATGGAGAGTGTGGTGAGGCTGAAGCATTATGGGTGGAACTGCATACAGATGTGCGTAGTTCAAAATTAATCATTGGAGTTTGTTATAAACCACCCAATGTTAATGAGGAGGTGGAGACTCAGCTCCTTGCACAGATGGAAAGGGCTGCAAGGGCTGGGACGGTGATAATAATGGGGGATTTTAACTACCCAGAAATTGACTGGATTAATGGCACTTCTGGGACAGTTAAAGGACAAAAATTTAAAAACCTATTGCAGGACAATTTTATGGTGCAGTTTATTGAGGCCCCAACTAGGAATGATGCTCTGTTGGACCTGATAATCTCAAACCATGCAGAGCTTATTACTAATGTTCAGATAAAGGAACACCTGGGTAGCAGTGATCATAACATGATTTCATTTAATGTTAACTATAAGCAGGAAATACATACAGGAAATATTAAAACACTAAATTTTAAGAGAGCAAATTTTCCAAGGATGAGGGCTGCTCTCCAGGACTTGGACTGGGAGGGACTATTGACACAGATGAACACAGAACAGAAATGGGAATTTTTCAAAAAGACTGTGTGGAACCTCACTGCAAAGTATGTTCCCATGGGCAATAAGTTTAAAAGGCTAAAAATAAAACCTATGTGGCTCACGGGCAAAGTTAAAAAAGCTATAAACAATAAGAAAGTAGCTTTTAAAAAATATAAAAATGAAGGAACACTAGTGTTGTTTAAATGTTACAAAGAATATAACAGGATATGTAAAAAGGAAATCAAGGATGCAAAAATTCAAAATGAACGACAGATTGCAAAAGATAGTAGGACAAACCCCAAAAAATTCTTTAAATATATTAATAGTAAAAAGGTGAAGTCTGAGCATGTAGGCCCCTTACAAAATAATCTAGAGTGGGTGACTGGGGACAAAGAGAAGGCAAATTTATTAAATGCTTTCTTCAGCTCTGTGTATACAATGGAGCATGGGGGAGCTCATGTCCAAAATGGGGGTGGGAGTGACACAGCCCCAAATCCACAATGGCTCAAAAGTGATATGGTCCAGAAATATTTAGACAGAATAAAGGTGGATAAAGCACCTGGACCAGATGGCATCCACCCACGGATCCTAGGTGAGTTGAGCTCTGTCATTTCAAAGCCACTGTATCTAATATTTAGGGACTCATTAATGACAGGAATAGTACCACTGGATTGGCGTAGAGCCAATGTGGTGCCTATATTTAAAAAGGGAACAAAGTCTTTACCAAGTAACTATAGACCTGTTAGTCTAACTTCTATAGTTGGGAAGATACTGGAACGTTTAATAAAAGACCACATGGATGAGTTCTTGCAGGAAAAAAACTATTTAAGCAGCAGACAACATGGATTCATGAAAGACAGAAGTTGTCAGACAAACCTGATTTCCTTTTATGAAGAGGTAAGTAAAACCCTGGACAGAGGCGTGGCTGTGGACGTGATATATTTGGATTTTGCAAAAGCGTTCGATACAGTTCCGCACACACGGCTCATGTGTAAGGTAAGGTCTACAGGATTGGATATATCAGTTTGTAAATGGATAGAAAATTGGCTGAAAGCCAGAATTCAGAGAGTCGTGGTTAATGATTCTTACTCTGAATGGTCCAATGTTATCAGTGGTGTACCCCAAGGTTCAGTGCTGGGACCCTTACTTTTCAATATATTTATAAATGATATTGGGTCTGAGATCAAAAGTAACATTTCTGTCTTTGCAGATGACACCAAGCTATGCAGTGGAATAACGTCCTTGCAGGATGTCTCCAATTTACAAGCCGACCTCAATGCTCTGTCTAATTGGGCGACTGAGTGGCAGATGAGGTTTAATGTTGATAAATGTAAAGTTATGCACTTGGGGGCTAAGAATATGCATGCATCATACATACTAGGGGGAGTACAACTGGGGGGATCTGTAGTGGAGAAGGATCTGGGGGTTTTAGTTGATCATAAGCTCAATAATGGCATGCAATGCCAAGCTGCGGTTTCCAAAGCGAGCAAAGTCCTTTCTTGTATTAAGAGAGGTATGGACTCCAGAGACAGAGATATAATTTTGCCCCTGTACAAATCATTAGTAAGACCTCATCTGGAATATGCAGTTCAGTTTTGGGCACCAGTTCTCAAAAAGGATATTGGAGAACTGGAGAAAGTGCAGAGAAGAGCAACCAAACTGATAAGAGGCATGGAGGAGCTCAGCTATGAGGAAAGATTAGAAGAACTAAATCTATTCACTCTTGAGAAGAGGAGAATTAGGGGGGATATGATCAACATGTACAAATATATAAGAGGTCCATACAGTGTACTTGGTGTTGAGTTATTCACTTTACGGTCAACACTGAGGACAAGGGGGCACTCTTTACGTCTAGAGGAAAAGAGATTTCACCTCCAAATACGGAAAGGTTTTTTCACAGTAAGAGCTGTGAAAATGTGGAACAGACTCCCTCCAGAGGTGGTTCTGGCCAGCTCAGTAGATTGCTTTAAGAAAGGCCTGGATTCTTTCCTAAATGTACATAAAATAACTGAGTACTAAGATTTGTAGGTATAGTTGATCCAGGGTAAATCCGATTGCCTCTCGGGGGATCAGGAAGGAATTTTTTCCCCTGCTGTAGCAAATTGGATCATGCTCTGCTGGGGTTTTTTGCCTTCCTCTGGATCAACTGTGGGTATGGAGTTGGGTGTATGGGATTGTATTGTGTTTTTTATTTTGTTTGTTTATTTTTTTGTGGTTGAACTGGATGGACTTGTGTCTTTTTTCAACCTGACTAACTATGTAACTATGTAACTATGTAACTATATATATATATATATATATATATATATATATATATATATATATATATATATACAGTATATATGTTGTGCCTTTGAAATGGTTTACCAGGATTATTATCATAACCTCTGTATTGTTTTTTACAGCCGGAGGCTGGCTTTCTCATGAAAGCGTTCCACGTGGGTCATGAGCCACTGGAACGCTTTTAAAAGTGTCAGGAGGGGATGTCCAATAAAATGAAAAACAATTAAATTTTTTCTACATTTTTGGTGACTGTGCCTGAAGATTCTGCCAGATTTTAAAGGGTGCTTTGGTTGAAAAAAGATTGAAAAACACTGATCTAAAACATATACAAGAAAACATTTACAAACGATTTGTATTCCTGTACACCCAGTCTTGGAATCCAAACACCCCTGCTATATGGCAAAGTGAGATCCCCAATCTTCAGCAACACTATAGCTTCACCAAGAACACACCGAAGCCTGTTGATTGTGCAATAAAGAAGCAGCAGCACATTGATGATGTCATTCCTATGCTACCTTCAACTGCCAGAATGTTCATTGTTTGCAGTAGAGCCTGATTGGCTGTGCAATTCTTTTCAAATTCTCTTGGAATTGAGGTTTAATTGTTAGATTGTGTAAGGTGTATAGGAGGAGAAAATAGTGTAATTCAATGTTTACTAAATAGGAAACGTACTAAATTGTAGATAAATGTTTCACAATAAAAAATCTCATACAGCTTAGAATGCTATACTGGAACCTAGGGGGCAGTAAAATATCTGCAGGTATAATATTGATGTGTCACACCAACAATAATTCAGGCCAGCCCCCAGCACCTAAGAGTAATTGGGATTTCCATAACCTAGACAGCCCTCGTATCATTATTTGTCCCCAGGAGTATATCATTACTATAAGGAAGTGGATACCCACCTACTACCAATTCTCGCACCTCCAGCCATTTTAGTTCTGCTCCAGCTTCATGCACAAGTGTCACTGAAATGCGTCTTTGGATTCCCTGCATTAGACAACAGTTGCATCAAAAGGATATGAAACAAAGGTTACACATTTAAGATATAAAAATAAAGATCGTCACATTACCTGATGCAGAAGGAATGTGCCATGACATGGTAAGCCAACACCATGATCTACAGCTACAGGTATATAGCTGCAAGAGAGAATGATAGAGTTTTAATCTAAAGCACTGGACGGGTGCAGCATGAATTTTTCTGCCATGCTGGAAACCTAGAGCCCCAGCCAAAACCTTTTTTTTATTTCTAGAGGAGAAGGGTTAAAACATCTGTCATGTTTATTGATGTCTGTAACCTCTTCACATTGCTTGTCCTGGTGACACAAGAGAAAATTAAGAATTTATCATCAATGGGCACACAGACAGATAAAAAATCTGACAGAGGATTCAACCCTTCCTCACGCTACTTATAGAAGTGCTTTTATTGCCATTGGCATCCCTGCTCAAAGCCTTTCCTGTGCTTTTTGTCCTGTTGACACCACTAAAGAAAAATGTCCCCATTAGATATATAAAAGATTACAGCACCCATCCATACTCTATTAACCACTTAATCCCCGGATCATTTTGCTGGTCAAAGACCAGGCCACTTTTTGCGATTTGGCACTGCGTCGCTTTAACTGACAATTGCGCGGTCGTGCGACGTGGTTTCCAAACAAAATTGACGCTCCTTTTTGCCCACAAATAGAGCTTTCTTTTGGTGGTATTTGATCACCTCTGTGGTTTGGATTTTTTGCGCTATAAACCAAAATAGAGTGACAATTAAAAAAAAATATATATATTTTTAACTTTTTGCTATAATAAATATCACCAAAAAATATATAAAAAAAATGTTTTCTCAGTTTAGGCCGATACGTATTCTTCTACATATTTTTGTTAAAACAAATAGCAATAAGCGCTAATTGATTGGTTTGCACAAAAGTTATAGTGTCTACAAAATAGGGGGTAGTTTTATGGCATTTTTATTTATATCTATTTATTTTACTAGTAATGGTGGCGATCAGCGATTTTTATCGTGACTGCGACAAAATGGCGGACACATCGGACACTTTTGACATCATTTTGGGACCATTGTCATTTTTACAGTGAACAGTGCTATAAAAATGCACCGATTACTGTAAAAATTACACTGGCAGTCAAGGGGTTAACCTGTAGGGGGTGCTGAAGGTGCGTTAAGTGTGACCTAGGGACTGCTTCTAACTGTTAGGGGGCATGGCTTGCCGTGACACGTCACTGACCGCTGTACCTGATGAGAAGGAATATTCAATCAGTGACATGTCACTAGGCAGAACGGGGAGATGTTGTGTTTACACTAACATCTCCCTGTTCTTCAGCTCTGTGACACGATCGTGGGACACTGGCGGACATCGAGTCCGCGGGTCCCGCGGCACAGTCACGGAACTCCCGGCAGGGTCGCGAGCGCGCTGCTGGCGGCGCGCGCAACCACACGGCAGCAATTTATAGGGGACCTATATATACGTCCATTTGCACAGCCGTGCCATTCTGCCGACGTATACAGTCGTGCGGCGGTCGGCAAGGTTAAACACAATAAAATTATTTGGTTTGAGTTCTACTTACTATTATATATATCATATAAAACTTGAATGAAAATAATAGTTTGTACAGCTATTATAAAACATGAATATACCAAGAGAAAAAAAAAATATGTTGTGGGCATATGTGTAGCCAGAAAAGACAAGGATGCGCCAATTTGTCTCATCCTTGTCTTTCTTGTGTACCATTTTCAGAGCTCGCTATTGCTTTTTGGGATTGCTGCCGCTAAGAGCTTATGGACTTATTCATGAACTTTTGTGTTATATAACCCTTTTGAGATAAGGACCATTTCTATTTTTATTCATCAGCCATCAACTTTTTAAACCACTTTCGTATTAATGACAATTTTATTCATATTCATGAGCCACTGTTGTCTGTAATCCACCTCATCTTGCACCATCTGACATTTTTTTGCATATGTGTAGCCAGGAATGGAGTGTGAAGGAAAGCACTGGCTACAGCTGCTCTCTGCTGAAATAGCTGTGGTTGACAATCAAGAGCTTTTAAACTTAATTTCCCAGAGGGAGATTGCCAGGGTGTAGAGAAGGAGCTGCATTTTCTCAAGCAGAACACAGCTTCTTCTCACCATGAGGGAGATCTGAGGGTGCACATCACTGTCCAGCGTGCACCATCACCGCTGCATATCTGCGACCTGAGCGGGGTTCTTGAGTACTGAGTTTGTGGATGCCGATAGCCAGTCATCTGGGTGCAGAGCAAAAAGTGGACTACTATCTGCTGCCAGAAAGACTAAGCTCTTTAAAAACTGACCATACAGTGCCGCCTGCAGGCTTGACTGGGATTATTTGCATGTACACCAACAGTACAACGGAGCCCCAACTCTAGCAAGCTGAAGAGTTAGTACTAAAGACTGTCCCTTTACAGGTGCTACACAGAGATCTTCATACCCTTGCTTAGGCTAAGAGTAACCTCTCAGGGGACATTGCACCATATCCTAGCCATTCTCCTAGAGTGCACTCTAGTTTTAGTATTATTATTCACATTGCAGTTAATGCTTATATGCATTGTTCATTGCTGATGCTGACCTTGATGATTTATGAAATAATCCCAGTCTAGTGGAACAGAAATGCATTCTAAATTACCCTGGCATAGTGATTTTTTTCTAGTGGACTGTGTCTGAACCTGCTTTCTGTGTGTTCATTAATCCTCAAACCACCATTTATTCTAAACCCATACCAATGCATTCAATTTATTTACCACTATATGGTCTTGTGTCTATTTACTGGTACTAATTCACAGCTATGTTAAAGATATCCGTACTTGTGTTTTTATAAGTGCTTTCAGTAACTTTAATTTAACCAGGTGCTCCAGAAGTTGGCTGAGGCTGAGGCTGAGGTTGTTGATGGAGCAGAACAGAGAAGCCAAATTATTAAGTGGCTCCAGCAGGGTAGCATTACATATGTTTTAAGAAACATATAATTGCATGCATTCAATCACTGGAAATGAAAAATACCTGTTTTTAGCTTTCATTGTACATTTTTAGCCATACACAAGGTAAATAAAAGAACTCACTCTCCATTTGCCTCCAGCTCACAGATTTGGAAGTATGACATCAGATCATACTTGCAGTGGCACTGACCAGTACTGGGAACGCGCTGCCTGGCTAACTTAGTGGCAGGAACTGAAAAGAGAGAAATTATAATTAAAGAGAAGCAAACATTTCACACAGGTAATTAGGCGATAAATCAAATTGACTGGGAAAAGTAATGGAAATACCTTTAATGATGACCAAGAAGAAGAATTATAAAATAAACTGTTTTAAAAATCTGTCCTGATCTGTGAGTTTCTCCTATTAAAAAAGCTCAGGATACCTCTGCTATGGGACTTTAAAGCGGGAGTTCACCCAAAAAAAATTTTTTAACATTACATTCAGCCGAGTTGTCCTAACGACAATCGGCTGTTTTTTTCGTACATACCGACTTTCACCGCCGCTTCCGGGTATGTCGTCTTCGGGACTGGGCGTTCCTATCTGATTGACAGGCTTCTGACCGTCGCATACAGCGCGTCACGGGTTGCCGAAAGAAGCCGAACGTCGGTGCGGCTCTATGCGGCGCCTGCGCACCGACGTTTTGCTTTTTTCGGCAACTCGTGATGCGTAGTATGCGACGGTCGGAAGCCTGTCACTCAGATAGGAACGCCCAGTCCCGCACAAGACATACCCGGAAGCAGCGGTGAAAGTCGGTATGTACGAATAACAAAAAAAAACAGCCGATTGTCATTAGGACAACTCGGCTGATTATAATGTTAAAAATTTATTTTTTGGGTGAACCTCCACTTTAAGGCCTGTATAGACAGGCTTTTGGGATTGTACCAACGGCATCAGCTTGGCATCAGTTTGAGACGCTTCTGAGATCATCCAGAATTAATTGTCAGTTGCAGCTGACCTCCTTCTGACCTGCATTTTACCCGTATATCACTTCTACAAGGAAGTAGACACCCACCTACTAGCACTTTACCTGCTTCTAGAGGGTTTTGAATTCACATAAACCTGCATATAAATGCAAAACTTGCCAAAAAAACAAATGCCTGTAGGCACGACACTAGGCATTTGTTCCTAAAGAAAGTGTAGGTATTCATATAAAACTGATTATGGTAATAATACACACTATTACAAGTGACAGGTCAGTGACTCATGCATGTCACTTTATATTACAATCTGAATCTCGAGCAGAAAATAAAAGCTTATTCTGTGAAAAAGCACAAAGAGCAGCAGTGAGATATAAAATGCAGTAGCCCCTAATATTTAATCAGATTTCAGTTTATACAAGTCAGTATAACAAAACATTAAATCATTTATTTTGGTTACTGCACTTTACACACTGTTCTTTGGCTTATTAAATTAGTCAATCACAATAAACTCGACAGAAGAACACTTTCCTATCTGGAAAAGAAAAACTAGATGTGATGTGGTGTCCACAGACAGAGCAGACCTGTGCTTCATAGACCAAAGTCTGAACCAGTGCCACCCCTACTATTTTATTTTGATAACATGTCGAAACATTAAAAGAAATCTCTGTACGGTTGAAGCATTGCCTATTATGCTAGGATGACATCTGAGTAAATGGCAGGATTTAGGTCAGACTTAAGCCTTGTACACACGATCACATTATCCAACGGGAATTGTGTAATGACAGGCTGTTGTCGGAAAATCAGGCCGTTTGTATGCTCCATCGGACAATTGTTGTCGGATTTTCCACCAACAAATGTGAGATTGCATGCTTTAAAATTGTCTGCCAACAAATGTGTGTTGATGGATTATCCGATCGTGTGTATACAAGTATGTCAGACAAATCTCAAAAGTACAAACACACATGTTCAGAAGCAATGCTCACCATAACACAACATTAGCAGAATGTGGCTAAAGAGCACAAAAACCATGTCGTTTCATTTTTGTTGGCCAACAATTATTTGCCGATTGTATGCAATACAAGTTCCTGGCCAACGCCCTTCGGACAAAAGTCCTACGCTTTGTCCGCAGAAAATCCAATCGTGTGTATGAGGCTATAGACTTTTATACGCCAAGGTACATATTGGAAATAGATTTGGGGCAAAATGATTTTTCTTGGTACCAACAAGGTATGGGCTATTGCCCATTCTATTTAATCATCTATTGTGTCAATTCCCCAACATACTCTGTTTGAACAGGTAAGATTAGAGTTCTCTAATAATGGTTTGTTATGATGTGCTATCAGCAATAGTACCACTTTTTTCTTCTCTGTTATTTATATCCATAGACACAGCTGTAATTGTCTGGCATCTATATGCCAATCTTTGAAAGGATTTGATATACTAGTCTGGTTGTTTTTTTGGTATATTGTTTAATTGGATTGCCGACACTCATGGGTTTATCATCTGGAGCCTGTTAGTGTCCACCTGTTCCTCTTTCGGGTCTGGAAATATATTTGGCGTGGTACATATGTATGGTTGTTTTTCTCCACTTGTTCTTTGTTGGGATATGTATGCTTTGCTACATAGAACCTTTATAAGACTAATATTTACACATGTATGCACATGTAGGTATCATACAGCTTCTAATTTTCTTCCAATGCTCGCCAGGTGAGAATTGGCTTTGTGCCTTCTGTGGGTCTTTGGCTTTCCTGATTCCATTTAGGACATCGGAGTAAGTTCTGGCTTGCTATGACCTCCAGCAATTGTATGTTATATTTACCAATGTGTCACTCGTTGCTTTTTTATTTATTATATGAAATTTGTATTATTTTATGTTTATTTTGATTTTGTTGCAATCCCTTAAATATTCCTGAAGAAGCAGTAATTCTGCGAAACGTGTCAAGACTGGCTGACTATATATCTGTTTCCATTATACATTAATGTAATTTTGATGCGAGTTGGCATCGCTACTGGAGTTCTATGCAGCCAAAAAAACGAAGGAAGCTTTGTTAATCATGTTTTTCTTTAAGGTGCTTTTATACCCCACTTGTTAATTTTTACCTACAGGTAAGCCTATAATAAGGTTTACCTGTAGGTAAAATGAATAATTGCACGGTTAAGGTTTATTGTACATGGGACGTTTTTCAACCTCTCTTGAACTATTTAACTTGACAGATAGTATCCATCGTTTAAAAACGTGAGTTTTGCTGCCTTTCCATGCCGTGTTTAGCCGCGTTTAGAAGCGTTTTTTAAAATAGTCAAAAATGAAAAACGCCTGTAAACGAAATGCAGCTAAATGCGAGTTACTGTGTTTACATGTGTTTACAAGCTGTTACAGGTGTTTGGCATCTGAAATGCCTCTGAACATCCGTCCTGAATGCATTTTTTTGCTTTCCAAAAAATGCTTCTAAACTCAACTGCCTAGAAACTACTATAAATGAACCTGTGTACATGTACTGATAAGATAACATAGAGGAGAGTTCAGGGGCAGCTGAAAAAAAACACCCAACTGCACCTGAACATCCGTCTACCAGCAGCAGTGTACATGAAGCCTTAAGGCCTCGTACACACGACGGGACCTGTCCGATGAAAACGGTCCGCGGACCGTTTTCATCGGACATGTCCGCTGGGATCATTTGGTCTGATGGCTGTACACACCATCAGACCAAATTCCCCGCGGACAGGATACGTGGTGACGTGGCCGCGCCGATGACACGGTGACGTGCGCGACCCTGGAAGGTCAATGCTTCCACGCATGCGTCGAATCACTTTGACGCATGCGAGGGCTTTCGGCCGAGCAGACATGTCCGGTGAGTCATACAGACGACCGAACATGTCCGACGGACAGGCTTCCAGCGGACATGTTTCTTAGCATGCTAAGAAACATTTGTCCGCTGGAAACCTGTCCGCTCGGCCGGGAATCCGGTCCGGTCGGCCGTACAGACGACCGAACATGTCCGCGGAAACTGGTCCGCGGACCAGTTTCAGCAAACATGTTCGGTCGTGTGTACGAGGCCTAAAAGATATTCACCCTGCATGCAACCGCTGATGTCAGCGGCGCATGCGCTCTGAAGGTCCAGCGGATCATGGAGGACTGCAAGAATGGAGAACTCCCAGGAGAGACGCCATTGCGGCTCCGGTCACTTACAGCACTGGAGCACTGGAGCCCATGAACCCAAAAGAAATGCAGAGGGAACATGACAGCTCTCTCAGGGGTGACCGGGTGCACTGCGGGAGCTTCGTTCTAAGGTAAGTATTTCATAATGTGCTAGTATGCTATTGTCTTGCAGGTTTTTATTTTTTGGGTTTTTTTTTTTGCAGTTTACTACCGCTTTAAGATGATGTTTGTAATAAATATTATATGGTATTAACTTTTCATATGTTGTAATGTCCTTGGTGGTACCAAGATAAATCTATTTGCCCCAAAGTTTTTTTCCAATAGACTCATTTTCAGGATGTAGGTACAGCATAAATTAACATACCATTTGCCAGAAATTCCTTCAGCAGAGCACTACCAAAGAAAATCTGCAAACTCTGCCCCAATATAGTTAATTGAGTGAGACCCATGACATATTTCTTTACCAAAAAAGGGTGAAGACTTTCATGTATCCACATGTTTCATCCCAGTCTAACTTACCCAGGGCCACCATCAGGGGGGTAGAGGCAGTACAGCTGTAAGGGGCCCGGTGGTCCCCAGGGGCCCAGATGGCATCCACCCCTTTTTTTGTTATTATTATTATTATTATTTTTTCGTCAGCACCCAAAGCCCCCCCCCCCCGACCTCTAAGGGGACCGGCGGTCCCCAGGGGCACGGATGGCATCCCCCCTTTTTTTTTGAACCCCCAAAGCCCCTGATCTTAATTTGCGGCAGCAGCCCCCCCCAGCTTCTCGATTCGCAGAGCCCCCCCTGCTTCTCAACTTGCAACACTCCCCCCCGCTTCTCACCCCCCCGCTTCTCAACTCCCCCCCGTTTCCTGCTCCAGGGGGCCCATAAATTCCTGATGGCGGCCCTGAACTTACCCACTGTGTTATTGATACCTTCAGGTTTTGTTTTCCCCAAGCCCTACTTCACAGATGCTAAAACTTCTGCATGTAACCTATGTGATTTTAGACTATATGGTATTTGTGCTATAAACCAGCTGTTCTACAGGGGTATATAGGAATGATCTGCACAGCTCTCTCCTTTATCTTAAAATAATAAATAAACCTCTAGTTTTCTAGATTTTTGTTGAAACGTAAGGGACTTATTCTTGGCATTTGTAAGCTGGATATGAAAAATAAAGGACCACTTAACTAATTCCCCATGTTTTCTAACACAGTTTCTGTTAAGTATTTAAGCACAGTCACCATACCTAGCTTGGTCTTGTTTCAAGAGCACTGAAAAAAATCAAGAGGCACTGTATGCAGCGCATGCACAGTTTACACAGTATAGAGTAAATGAGGGAAAGATGCAGCGCACACACACTATCACAGTAAGACCAAAGTGAGTAAATGACCTTATAGGGCTCCACACGCACCATGTCTCTGGGCCTTCAATACAGCACCAGTCATCCTTAATAGCGCAAGCTCTTGTTGTGGTTGTCCCCTTAGGGTGTTTAAAAGAGAGCTACCTATATGCTCCTCATCTGCAGACAGCACAGGAACCAGTGAACTCAGCATATGAAAAGTAGAATGTAGTGCTGGGGGAAGGAATGGAGTGTGCATGCCTAGGAATGGTACCCATTAGGGTAACATAGAAGGGAGCCAATAGTCAAGTGTAAATCAGAGATTAAATCAGAGATTTGTGAGATCAGTAAATAGAAAATGTCAGTAAACAGAAAAGAAGAAGTAAAAGGTGATACACAGTAGAAAAGAAACAAAAAAAAAATAGAAATGATTTGTTAAAACATAATTAGGAAATACATATTAACTTCAAAATGTCTGGTTTTATACTGCAATCATTTTACAAAATGTACATGGAGAAAAAGATGGATCATGGATAAAAGAAATGGCTGTAGTTCTTGCCAATCATTCTTTCTGGCTGCTGTATCACAGTAAAAATATTCAGCAACTATTGTATATTATTTGTAAAGGAACATTTAGGCCCCTTTCACACGGGGCGGATCAGTAATGATCCGGTCCGTATGCTCAGCGGGGATCGCTCCGTTGATCCCCGCTGAGCCGGCGGATGACAGGGTGGTACCCGCACACTGTGCAGGGACCGCCCTGTCTTTTCTCCGCTCTCCCCTATGGGGGGATCGGATGAACACGAACCGTATGTCCGTGTTCATCCGACCCGATCCACAGACAGAAGGAAAAATAGGGTTTTCTTCCGTCTGCAGAATCGGATCATTGCGGAGGATTTTTTTTTTCTACGATTTTTTGCTTCTAAATCTTTGACTGTATCTTCCCTTTTATAAAATAATAAATTGTGGGTGCGCTAATGATAATAAACCAATTTGTTGCTGATGAAGTGTAAAATAGATGGGGTTAGTTTAAACCACTCCAGCCACCACCTTGAATTAAAGATCTGTGCTTTGCACTTTAATTCAAGGTGGTGGCTGGATTGGTTGAAACTAACCCCATCTATTATACACTTCTTCACCAACAAATTGATTAAGGGGTATTGCCTCAATTGAATAGTTAGAAAAATAGGGGTGGGTACCATCATCCTTTAATTTGTCAGTGGAAAGAGGGAGAAGGTTTTTGGGGGCTACTCCAAAACGCTGTGCCACAACACCAAAAATATTGTGGACAATCTCGGTACCCAAGGATTAGGGAAAAATAATTATAAAAATATAAACATTTACTGACACGAATTTCCATTAAAACACTTACGGTAATACAACAAAGCACACAAGTAATTGTTGTATAAGATTTTATTAGGTTCACACTTGAAGAACAAATTGGTTTAATATCATTAGCGCCCCCCACAATTTACTATTTTATACAGGGTAGTTTCTTTACACTACTTCGGGGAGAAGCTCCTATTAATTTCTCACTACTTATTTAATTTGGCGCAAGGTATTTCCATCTTTTGTATCTTTCCTTTACTAGCTTTGAAATATGTTTTTTTTTTATAATGAACACAGAAACAGAAAACATATCATAGACTTGCAATCTGGTAAGATGGGTAAATATGTGTGTTACCTGGTTTGGACAATGGCATGACTCGAGGGAGGAGGCGTCTGGAGGAGCGCAAGGGACTGTGAATGAAAGAGTTTTTGATAAGTTGCAGGTGGTATTTCATTCTCTGCAATGATGCACAGTTATCATAAAATAGTTATTTCCCAAAGATATCATGAAAAACGTGTACTGAAGGAATGGCTGGCATTCTGAACCTCTGTTTTATAAAATGCTAATTGTCTGGCTGTCATGCTCATCTAATGGCTTTAATATTTTCTGAGGCATTGGCCTGACTTTCTAGGCTGCATGCTTATTTTGGTTCAGTGTATAGAAAGTATTAAAGCAAGGTACAGCCAGGCAACTGGTACTTTTTTTTTGCAATAGCAACCACCATGTTTCTTTCAGTACAGGTGTCCTTTGGTAATTGTGAAATTTCTCATGTTTTAATTTTTTATTAAGGGCCATATTTCTAAAGCAGTAAATATGACATTCTCCAAACATTCACTGCTGGTGTGTCTTTAGTGGTGAATGTGTTTTAAGCAGAGCTTTTTTTCTCAGAAAATAGGTGCAGGAACTCAACCACAATCCCGTTCAGATTTCACAAACAGTAGGAGGGTCATAAAGGGGCATTAAGTACCAGGATTGCATTACATACAGAGTGCAGAGTTCAGGGGGGTTACACACAGAGTGCAGAGCTGTCACTTATAAACTCAGAAACCAGACTTCTATGTTTACAAGTGATTGTAGTGAGCAGGCACCAAAGGGTCTGAGCCAGAGGTGGTGGAACTGAGTTCCCTCAAGTTCCCCCTGAAAAAAAGCCCTGGTTTTAAATGACAGTGATTGACTCACCTACAATGGATGTTTGGTGAAAGTTGCATTCACTACTTTATAAACTTTCTCTGAACTGTTATTCTATTTCCTAATTTGTCATATTAGGCTGAATCCATTAAGCTAGAAAGAACACCAATTGTTAAAACGAATGTAATTTCTAGCAGAGGAAGCTAAGAAGAGTAGAAAACAAGTCACGTAGCAAATACATTATTTTATGTCAAATAATAGCTGCCTTTTATGTTAATAAACTCAGCATATAGCATGCTCTTCCATTAATTATAATACACTGTGGATAAACAGACCCTGCCGTTGACTGTCTAGTGTTGTCTTTACAATGCAGCACTATGGATCAATTACCTTAACACATCTTTGCAGAGGGGAGGGAATGGGTGCTGTTGATAATGCCCAAATACTTCAAAGACTATTGGCTGCGTCTTCACATATTCCACAAAGGATTGCGTCACTTCCACAGCAATCTACCAAAGGGAAAATAAGAGAACACATTGAAGTATCAGACAAAGTGCCTCCAAATATAATACACACATAATACACACATAAACAATAGGTAGAAGTAAACAAGTCCACAAAGATAGAATTAAGAACTACAGTGCATCCAGAAAGTATTCACAGCGCTCCACATTTTGTTATGTTACACCCTTATTCCAAAAAAGATAAAATTCATTATTTTCCTCAAAATTCTAAAAACAATACCCCATAATGACAATGTAAAAAAAAAAAAAAAAAAAAAAAATTACATGTATATAAGTATTCACAGCCTTTGTCATGACACTCAAAACTGAACTCAGGTGCATCCTGTTTATACTGATCATACTTGAGCTGTTTCTACAACTTGATTGTGGTAAATTCAGTTAATTTGGCGTGATTTGGAAAGGCACACACCTGTCTATATAAGGTCCCACAGTTATCAGTGCATGTAAAGCACAAACCAAGCCATGAAGACCAAGGAATTGTCTGTAGACCTCAGAGACAGGATTGTATCGAGGCACAGATCTGGGGAAGGGTACAAATACATTTCTGCAGCATTGAGGGTCCCAGAGAAAACAGTGGCCTTCATCATCCATAAATGTAAGAGGTTTGGAACCACCAGGACTTTTCCTAGAGTGGGTCGCCCAGCCAAACTGAGCAATCAGGAGAGAAGGGTCTTAGTCAGGGAGGTGACCAAGAACCTGATGGTCACTATGAAAGAGTTCCAAAGTTTCTCCGTGGAGAGAGGAGAACCTTCCACAGGAAACAACCATCTCTGCAGCACTCCACCAATCAGGCCAGACAGAAGCCACTCCTCAGTAAAAGGCACATGACAGCACGCCTGAAGTTTGCCAAAAGACACCTGATGAACTCTCAGACCATGAGAAACAAAATTCTATGGTCTGATGAAACAAAGATTGAATTTTTTGGCCTTAATGGCAAGCATCATGTCTGGAAGAAACCAGGCACTGCTCATCACCTGGCCAATACCATTCCTACAGTGAAGCATGGTGGTGGCAGCATTATGCTGCAGTGATGTTATCCAGCAGAAGGAACTGGGAGACTAGTCAGGATTGAGGGAAAGGTGAATGCAGCCATATACAGAGACATCCTTGATGAAAACCTGCTCAAGAGCGCTCTGGACCTCAGACTGGGGCGAAGGTTCGTCTTTCAGCAGGACAATGACCCTAAGCACACAGCCAAGATAACAAAGGAGTGGCTATGGGACAACTCTGTGAATTTCTTTCAGTGGCCCAGCCAGAGCCCAGACTTGAAAGCGATTGAATATCTCTAGACTGATCTGAAAATGGCTGTGCACCGACGCTCCCCATAAAACCTGATGGAGCTTCAGAGATCCTGCAAAGAAGAATGGGGGAAATATAGGTGTGCCATGCTGGTAGCATCATATTCAAAAAGACTTGAGGCTGTAGTTGGTGCCAAAGGTACTTCCAAAAGTATTGAGCAAAGGCTGTGAATACTTATGTACATGTGATTTTTTTGTTCTTTACTTTTAATAAATTTGCAAAGATTATGGGGTATTGTTTGTAGAACTTTGAGGGAAAATTTAGAATTTAATCCATTTTGGAATAAGGCTATAACATAACAAAATGTGGAAAAAGTGAAGCGCTGTGAATACTTTCTGGATGCACTGTATTTGTATACTTAAAGAGACTTTACAACTTTGCAGCAGCCTGCAAGTTTACCAGCACTACAGCAACTTGTGGGTCATCTTGATCGGGTACAGCTCCAAAATATCCTGCGATGAGTTTGTTGGAATGCAGATCACAGGTGAAATGAATAATGTGGAGCTGTGTGCAATATTCTGCGGATCTAACAGGTGATATTGATACAGAGAAGTGCAGGAGATTGGTCATTAAGGGATACTGGGAAGTGAGATGTGTGTTGGGGTACAGATCTCACTGATGGAGTGTAAATAGTGTAGTGAACTGTCTGTGCTTGCACGCAAGTCTTACTAGAGACATAGGTACTAAAAAGGGAGTTTTGTGCACTGTATATTACAATCCTTCAGCAAGAAGGAACAATATTTCAATCTCCTTAATCAGTTTTAGTAAGGCATATACAATCACAGATCTGCTCATGAGTGTCTCACATTTTGAACATGGTAGAAGCCCAGTGGAGGTCCGCGGCCCGTGTTTTTCAAAGGCTCCGTAGAAAACGCCTCATCATGACGATGGATGAAACTGAAAAGTAAAATGTACATTGCAGCTGAGGATTTTTGTCCATTCTTAGTAAAAATCACACACCTACCCAATCATCAGGAAAGAATTGTGCCCCTTAACGATGTAAGGGATAATTTTATCAACTTTATGTGGCCAGTAAGTATACCTAAATCTAGAGGTGGCAATTAAGCATAAATATATGACATTTAACTGACATATTTTATCAATAGATAATAATAAATGCTTGCATGTACCATAATAGATCGAAAAACATAAAATATGTAATTATAATGAGCAAGCCCGTCAGAACAACAGAGGCAAACCAAACAACTACTTGGGGCCCCGAGCTGGCCTGGGGCCCCAGCAGGGCGGGCCCTTGATGTGCCGCCGCTTCCTCCTGCAGTCTGGCCAGCCTGGTACCGTAACCGCGTGGTACAGGAGATTCAGTTTCCTGTTCCGGGCTGGACTGACAGGAAGTGCACACACTGAGTGCTCACTTCCTTTCAGTCCGGCCGGGAACAGCAAACTGAATCTCCTGCCGTGTGGACGCCAACATATGGCGGCGTGTGGAATTCAGGCTTGTGAGGCTGGTAGAGGCTCTGTGGAGGACACATGTTCGAAGTTATCATTGTAGAGTGTCTTGTGCGGGGGGGGGATAGAGGTATCCTGGATGGTATGGAGAGGAGTGCTGCCCATACACGTTCATACTTCTTCCTCCACTAAAGTGCTGCTGAGTAGAGGAGAGAAGCCAACTAAGGCTGAGCGCCAGGAGGACTTTATTATACACAGCTGGCTGTCTATGTGCAATCAGTGCATGAGAAGCCAAAACACATTGTAGTAATGAGAAGACCCCAACCCCATCCACCCATCATCCTCACCCGCCCCTCATCATGACACACAGAGGAGACACTGACCACACTCCGGTAAATGGATCTACAAACTTCACTTTACTAGAAAATAATACAAAGTATGAGAGTATCCTATGATCACTGGGGGAGGGGATAGATTTCCATATATACACACTGCACATTGCAATATATCACACTATGTTGTATGCAGGCTAGAGATTGTAAGATATCCTTAGTGTATTCCAACTTGAAAACAAATGTTTTCGTCAGCCCCCGCCCCCACTCCTCAACTTAAAACGATTGAGTAGCACCCTCCCCCCCACGCTTCTTAACTTGAAAATGTCACCCATCTTTTTGCTTGGGGCCCCCAAATTCCTTTCTAACGGCCCTGATGATGATGTCTGTACTGCTGAGAGGCAGACTACATTGCAAGCAGGACTATTTGTTATGATATGATGTATTCATGACATAGAGTCACTAACTTGAACTGGCAGAATATGTCCGCATATTCTGGAGGGATGCTCGAGGCCTGCAGAACAGTCACTCTAAAGGTGAAGATGCTGCCCAGTTTCAGGGGATGTCCACCTCCATCACACAGGTCCAGAGAAGCCTTAATCGGGCTGTCAAGTAGAGCGGCTTGCTGAGAGGCTGAAAAAGAAAAAAAGTGCACCGATTAGGTATTCCTGCTATGCATATGTAGCACTACTCCCGCAGGAGCTGCTGGTTAGTTTTGGTCTGCCGCTACCCCACTGTTCTCCGTGTTGGCTCAGAATCTAGGGTTAATCACATTTCAAAAACACGGTTGCCAGTCACTGAGTCTTTTCCAAAGGCTTTTTATTCAACCACAAAGTTGACGGAACAAGGGGAATGGAGGGAGAGGGAAAGTTCAGGTACCTTTCTGTAGATCAATGAAACCTTGAGATCCCTGAGACAGGTGCACTCACTGTCGGTGGATCTTGATCACTTGGACATGCCTCTGCCACAGACCTGGCAGCCGGAATGATGCACGAACAGTCAAAAAGTCAAAGCCTCTGCCACAGACCTTATAGTAACAATAGTTGCTGAACAATTCTCTGCCACAGGATCCAATAATCAGAATCTTCCTCAGTAAACTCAGTTGCACAGTATGAAAAAGTCCCTTTAAGCTGACCCAGCAATACTGTGAAGCAGATAGGTCAGGATGCGTCCTCCCACTGAGGTACCAGGCTCCTCTCGAGATACCAGCTTCCAGCTGTGTCCTCTCCAAGATGAGTCCTCCCCCGGTTCTTTCAGTTGATCAGCTTCTTCCCACAGGATAGACAGCATAGGATCACCCCTAAGCCAGTAGGCCCCAGATAGCTTCTGGGCCTACCTCCAGTTGCAATGCCTTGGGCCAGCTGGCCCCGAGGCAGAAGGGGAACTGTCACATTCCCCAGGTCAAGCTGACCTTAAAGGAACACTAAAGGCAAAAATGTTTTTTTTGTTTAAATAACAAACATGTTATACTTACCTCCACTGTGCAGCTCGTTTTGCACAGAGTGTCCCCGAATCATGTCTTCTGGGGTGCCTTGGCGGCTGTCTCGGCTCCTCCTCGCAAAAGCTTCCCACCTTCATGCGAGCGAGCAAGCATGGTGGAAAGCTTTTGCGGGTGCGCTCCCGTGATACAGCGGCGGGCATAGCCGCCGACTGTATCACTCGACCCCCACCCCTTGCACGCCGCGTCATTGGATGTGATTGACAGCAGTGCCAGCCAATAGCTGCGCTGCTATCAATCCATCCAGCCTGGCCAATCAACGGCCAGGCTGTGAACAGAAGAGGATCACGAGGACGCGCGCGGGACTTTTCGAGGGGTGAGGTAAGTAAAACGGGGGTTCGGGGGAGGGGGGCGTTACCGTCGGATCTTTTTTCACCTTAATGCATAGGATTATAAGGTGAAAAAACATTTACCTTTACAACCCCTATAAGTACCCTCTCCCAGCATGCCCAGCGGTAAAGAAACTCCCACTAGGTTGGTTCTGGGAAAGAGCACCCAATACACTCTGACTAGCTGTAACTTCCAACACGGAACCAGAGGGGACAACGACACCTGCTGGTACCCGTGGGAAATACACCCAACTCAGTCAAAGCTGGAGCAAAGGCCAATTTAGCCATAAAACACAAATCTGAAATAATTTCAGATATCCCACTAAATTTGAATAATAGCACCTGGTCAACAGGAGCAGGGCGCTACACATATATACTGTATTCCTGGTATGCAAACAAGAAACATAGGAATGAACAGTGAGAAGAAATATTTCTTACAGGGACACAACAGCAATCAAACACTTTTTTGTCATTGCGTAAGAGAAGGCTAGAAAGATAGCTAGTTAGGTTCATTTTACTGAACATGTTTAGTGTTAACCCATATTTAGGGTGTAACTGGTAACATGATCACAGCCCGCAGCCTCCACCCTCAAACCAACTCTCCATTTATAGAATTTTCTCACCGCTAGTTCCTGTCATGTTTGAATTTAGCACGGCGGTGTATATGACTTTGTGCATACAGCTGCATAATTCATTCACAGAAACCTTTGAAAGAAAAAATGACAAGTCCAATCTGCCATGCAGCAGAGAGACTCGAAGTTCTCAATGGTCCGTTGATATTTCTTCCAGCTTTGTAACTGAAGGTCTATACCTCAGTATAGACCTGAGCTGGAGGAAGGGTCTGCAGATGTCTGATCGTTGCTCGTTGATGCACTGATCGCTGTTGCAATGCTAGGCAAGCACCAGTGCAAAAAAAAAAATAACACATGCACATTTTTGCATAAATTGCTTCACACAAGAAAGGTATTACCATTGGTGTGAGAGCAATAATTCTAGGGCCATAATTCATGGTTAACTTTAGTAACTTGTTAAGGCTTTTAACCAGTTCACACCCATGCCAATTCTGACATATCTCTCCTACATGTAAAAATATGTATTTTTTTGCTAGAAAATTACTTAGAACCCACCAAACATTATATATTTTATTTTATTTATATTTACCAGAGACACTAGAGAATAAAATGGTGGATGTTGCAAATTTGTATTTCGCACTGTATTTGCGCAATGGTATTTCAAATGCAATTTGTTTGTAAAAAATACACTTTAATAAAAAAAAAATTTTGCACACAAACACTAAATGATACCAATTTTTTATTAAACACTAAGTAAAAAGATACCCAACATGTCACACTTTAAAATTGACGCTTTAAAAGCCTTTACAGTTCACCAGTTTAGAGTTACACAAGAGGTCTGGAGCTAGAATGATTGCTATCGCTCCAACGTTCGAGGCAATACCTCACATGTTTGGTGCGATCACCATTTACAAATGCGCGTGGGACTTGCGTATACGTTTGTGTTTACATTTTTGAAAATTATTTATTTTATTATTAAAAAAAAATGTTTTACAGTCTTTTAAAAAAAAAAAAAAAATTTAATCATAATTTGGTTACTTATTGGTTATTTACCCCATCGTTTAACTTCACATCCTGTCTAAGAATTACCTTTGGAGCTGAGAGTCAGAAGTGAGAGGTCTCCTGAGGTCAGGGGCGGACTGACAACTCATGGGGCCCCCGGGCAATAGAAGATTATGGGGCCCCCGGGCTTAGAGATGGCCACCAAGCCAGGAGGCAGTACAGAGGCTGGGCAGCTAAAATCTCGGGATTTTCACATGAAAAGCATGTCGGTTTTGCACATATCAGGGACAGATGTAAAAAAAACACAGATTTTTACATACTGTGCCTGGTTTTACTGAGCCTGGCAACCCTGATGGGGCCCCCTAGTGGCATGGGGCCCTCGGGCAGTGCCCGAGTGCCTCAATGGTCAGTCCACCCCTGCCTGAGGTGCAATAGTTCTGCCCTGTCAACTGCATGATGATAACACACACACTATAATCCAGGTTCTACATAGGTGTTAAAGTATCAAACACATAGATCTCTAGCAGTTTACATTCCTTCTACCTACAAGGCTCTTTCATGTGATTTGGTTATGCACAAACAGCATGTTATCAGCACTGGTCAGGCAGTTAGCAGAGCAGCAACACATCCCCAGTCAGAGTAAGTTAAGTTAAATAAGAGGGGAAATAAAAGTTCTAACTAGGTAAGCCTGAACATTTAATAACGTTTAAAACTGAATGGTCAGATCCTTGCACAAACCGTGACAGGTACTCTTTAAGTAGTAATGGAATGATAATGATAACACCCCTAGGGCTTGCAACTTTAAAAACAATTTGGCAGCAGCAGCTCCTATGCTTCAACGGTGACAGGTTCCCTTTATTTTCAGCTGCTTTCTGACTACTACAAAAAGCATTAGTGGCAATAAATCTTTAATATCTTTGTGCAGTGCTTACAAAACACACACATTACACTTACGTGCACAAGTGTTATTGTTAACCTCATCAGCACTTGGGCCACTGTCTGGGTTCTGGCCCTGTCCCCCTTCCACTATTCGGAGTTCTTCCTGCGATGTACCAGAGCGTGTCATTACTGCACAAGTCTCAGCCTGGAACTGAATTACAGAGACATAAAGAAAGGGAACATCTAATGACAAACTCCAAGCTATTTATCAGACGCTACATACATTAAATGCAATAAAAAAACAAACAAGAAAAAACATGCCACTATATACAGTAGAATAATACAGTAAACTACATTACAAAAAAATTACAATTTATTTCTAAAAAGATGGATCATAAAATGGAATTCACCTTCATTTTATCTCCTAAAATAAACCTTACAAACCGAGAGGAATGTTCTACATTTTTGAAAAGCAACATAATTTTGGTTGCCTATTTAAACTACGGTAATCAAAATATTGTTTACCCACAAAAATACAAATATGGCATTTATATTGAAATTCCAAGTTCCTACAAATTTTTGGGCCCTCAATTGTCCTTTACCTTTTGTACACCATGAGCTCAAGCCATGGATATCCCTGGAAGAATCCTGTTCTGACATCCCCATGTGTTGCCCACCCTGGATCTGGCAGAATTTGATCCCTGATCTTAAAAATGTCCCCATCATAGGCCCAAATCTCAAGACTCTCATGCTGAGCCGTGGGACAGCTAGCCTCATCTCAGACATCTACTGTCTGTACCCAATTTTAGGTAACCTAGAGTTCCCAACTGGTTTTTCTGATTTGCCATTTATATCTGCTCTTGGAAGGCTGGAAACTATAGACTTGGGCATTTCCTTGGTTACTCTGGTCTGAAGTCCACTTTGGCTCTTAAACCGATGTTTGATTCCCCTCTAGATATGTGTTATCTTCATAATTTTTCCTCTCTTTATCCCATCATCCAGTCACCTTTTGACCGCCTCTGCCTCGCTTCAGGGCCATCTTCCCATGCGGTCTTGACTGCATATAAACTTCTGATCCAGACGTTTGACACTTTTACACCCCCATTCCTGCTTAAATGGTAGAGGGATCTTGGATCTCCTACCCAATGAGAGGATGTTCTCTATTTTGTTAATGCTCCTCTATAACGGATGAATACTAGAAATTGGGCTATAAGGATCTGACCAGATGGTACAAGGTTTTAACACTCTTGCAAAAAATGTTTCCCTATACAATGGATGTCTGCTGGCGTTGTAGAAGGGAAGCGGGTATGCTTCTTCATATTTTCTGGACGAGTGGTACATTTCCGGTCACAAGATTAATTAGATACAGGAAAAAAAATGCTGTTTCATCTTTTAACAGCAGCTATGGCATGCATCCCTGCCCTCTGGAAACAAGAACCCTCCCCCAATAATAACAGTTTTCTCTTTAAGGTTATTGAGCTATAACACATAGAAAACATTACTCTGCCACTCTGAAAGGGAAAGAAGAAAGGTTCAGGCCTCGTACACACGACCGAGTTTCTCGGCAAAAACCAGCAAGAAACTTGCTGGGAGATATTTTTTTCCCGAGGAAACCGGTCGTGTGTACATTTTCGTCGAGGAAACTGTCGAGAAACTCGACGAGCCAAAAAGAGAGCAAGTTCTCTATTTCCTCGATGGGAATGGAGAAACTTGCCTTGTCGAGTTCCTCGACAGCCTAACAAGGAACTCGAAGAGGAAAACGATGTGTTTCGCTCGTCGAGTTCCTCGGTCGCGTGTACGAGGCTTTAGGCACACATGGTTCCGCTGGAAACTTTTCACATGCACTCGTTGATAGCTGATGAAGACTAGTGCTTCTGGACTTTACCTTACTTGTCTGCAATACAACATATGGGGATGTCCCCTTCCTCTCTTCTTTTTGATCTTTTTCTTCCTCTACTCTTTTTCCTTCTCCAACCCCCCCGACATTCTCTTTTTCTTCCCATGTCTGATATTTCCATTTTTGCTCCATGAGTGTTCTTCTCCAGTTCTGCTTTATGGTTTGTTTACTTTCATAAAATACCTAAGAGGGAGCAATGCGGCCAACTGATCTAACTAATTGCTGTTGTGGTATACTTGCTGTGTCACATGTTTCTGGGATGTTTCATTTCACTTGTATCATCTACATGTATTTGATTTATTGATTTTATCTATATAATATGTTGGTGGGTTTGTGCTCATTTTCCTGTCCTTTTCAAAAACTGCATAAATAAGAAATTAAAAAAATATATAAAGTTGATATTCCATCATAAAATGATCCTAGTTTGAAGAAGGGTTAGGGCCTATGTTGGGTTTTTAAACCTGTGCCCCCATATGGAAAATAGTTTTTTTGTTCCCGCTCTCATGACATTTGTCACTAAAGCAGCAAATAAAGGGGAAAGCTAAATGTTTAAAAAATTCCCAGTGGGGACACCTATTCCAGTCTATAGTGGGATTTCACCTAATTTTGGGCAGATTTATTTTTACTTCCTGTTGCTTCACCAGGATAGGAACCAAGAGGAAATGCATTCAATTGGGACACAGAGAGCTATACATGCCTGAGTGAGGTTCTGATCCTTCTACATTTCAAAAATAAAGAAATGGTTGCTGGAGCTCAACAGAACATGTATCAATTCTGTAATCTGAAATGTATTTAATTCTAATTTTATCATATGTAAATGATGCTTAACTCAGGATTCTTTGGCTCCTCTACTAGAGAAGTGGTATACTTCTCATCAATGAGCTGTTAGCACTTTGATGGTGATTTTAAGGCATTTCCCTCTACAATGAAGAGCTATCCATATGAAAAATACCTTGCACACCCTGCACAGAAAGAACTGGAGAGAAAGGAGAAGACCGTAATTAGGTTTCTCAAGCCAAGAGTCTATTGGTTGAACTAGATGGTCTTTTTTCAACCACACTAACTATGTAACTATATACTGTATATGAACGTAGAAAACATGGCCATTGAGTAGCAAGCATTTCCAATCCGCAATCTTCTGGAGGACAAATAGTTAGGAATCTAAAAGTGTTGTGCCCAAACAACCAATCCACCTCTATCTTCTGTATTCTAACATGCCACCAAAATATGAAAGGGATAATCTAACTGGTTGCTATACCCAAGGAATCACATCGTCTTGAGGTTACTTATGTCTAGAATGGAGATATATATTCTATATTACTTTAAATTAAGGATTCGATATGTTTTCTTACCTTTTGGAAATGTTGGTCATCAAAAGAGATTTTAGCTGTTCCAGACTGTCTGACCCCTGAGCCATAGTCAGGAGCTTCCTCATCAGCTACAACAAAGAAATAACGTTGGGTCATATCAATATACACAGTCTAATAATGTATCTTGATTGTATTATATATTTAAAAACATTTAACAAAAATAAGTTGTCAAAAAATGTGACTCAGGCTATCTTTTCCTACTAGAGGAATCTTCAACAATATAATAAACATATGTCCAGAGAAAATATGCTTTGCCCAGCCTGCAATGTAATGTTGCCTGCAGCAATCTGCATAAATAATGGCTGGATTATAAGATACCCTTCTTTTAAAAAATGGAGTGAAATAGAGGTAACTTATTGATGATTTTATCATCATTAGGATATAATAAAACATTCAAGACCTCAATGTTTACCAGCATAATCCATGTGGATGCTATTGCTGATGTTCCTTCACAGTTTGTGCATTTTTGGAACAGCGTAAGGTGAACTTACATTTCATACATAGTAGGGCCATACACTTTCAGTACAGCTGTCAGAGTAGATTTGCCCTAGTCTTCTGGTTGTATGATCCAGGTGTAATGATGCATAGTAGACAGACTGGGCTTTATTTACTAAAAGCAAATCCACTTTGTACTAGAAGTGCACTTGGAATTTAATTCGCTGTGGATCTGAGGAGGACATGCAAGGAAAATAAAAAACAGTATATTTGCTTATACATGATTGAATGATAAAATCAGCAGAGCTTCCCCTCCTTTCAGATCTTCCCCGCAGATCTAAAGCGACTAAACTGCTAAGTGTACTTGCAGTGCAAATTGGATTTGCCTTTAGTAAACAGTCTCTCTGACCTCAGCCTTGGCATGTTTTATGTGCCTATGACTTTAATCTCTTTAGTTTGATACTAAGGCTAGCTACTGGACTGAGGTAGGAGGGGGATAGTTTTAAACAGTTATGTCATGTAATCATATGCAAATTATTATTTTTTACCATTAAATTAGATTTTTTATATTTAATGCAGCTCTCTGTTTCTTATCTCTAAATGTAGCTCAAAACACCAAATCGGCTAAGGACTCATCAGGCACCTCTACTCTACCCAGTATGTACCCTCTACTGTACCTATCCAAGGTATTAAATATATGTGCCCCATTAAATCAATTTGAATTCCATAATTTCTCATGTTGATATTAATCTGACCCAACACAACAATTAAAATGTATGTATTGCACATATGGAAGAAGTCACCAGATGCATGTTTGGATATGTACTTATATAATTATTTATAATAGGTGTCTGTTCTGCTGTCTCCGGGTGACACAGGCCTGGTGATTTTATCTCATCCCATGGGGGAGTTACATTTTGAGGGTTGTATTTCCTGGTTCATGGTCATCTGCCTCCACACTGCCTGGTCATTCAGAGATAGGGAGAGAAAAGGAGGAGAGCCGGATCATTTGGCTTGGCTATTGTAAATAACGCTTATTTGACCACTCTTATTAGGGGGTTGCATACTATCTGGTAAGCGCGGCTTATTGATTTTGGTGTCACCCATTCTGTCTTCTTTCTTGCTTCCTTCAAGGCATGTGGGACTACTCATCTTGATACATTTCCATATGATTGCACAGCTACTTGGATTACCTCTGTGGACCTGCACCTTAGTGGACATTCATCTTATTCATAGATTTTTTTGCACATATTTTGAATTTTAGCGCTGCACTATTTTGTTTTATATGTATATGTATGTCACGTGTCTGGAAATTGTGCACAGCTGCTATTTATTTTATAGTTTATTGTTTGCGCAGATATATTTTCCATTTAAAAATATGATTATTTAGCAAAAGAAGTAGCTGTAGGCAACGGTTTGTATCAAAGCATTAAATTAAAGGTAGACATACATGCAAGCCTACAGGTAGGTATAAATAATGTAACACATCTCACCAGAAATGGCCTGAACAGCAACTCGAAGGAATCCTTTCACTTCCCCTTTCTCACTGACAATGGCGACTCGATGGACCAAAGGCACAGAATACAGCAAGTTACTCAGGTAGACAAAGGCCCTGCAGAGGTGGATATAGGTTACAGGGGGAGAGATAGGCACAGAAAAAGAAGAGAGAAGGCAGTGGAGGGAAGTGTAATGAGAACAGGTAGGAGTGGTAAATTGATAGGAGAAATGAAGAATGTATTGGAAGGTGAGAACACAAAAAATGAAAAACAGATTTGTGAAGAAAAAGGATAGGGGAGATGAAAGAAGGTGAAGAAAAACAAGAAAGAATAGGTCAGGACACACACAGCAATACTTTAGTTGGAAGGGCACAGCTCACACCACAACAAGAGCTGCCAAGCCAAAGAAAACATATGTGGGTGGTCAGCCACGAGCAGCCGAGGAGTGAGTGGGTCAGCCACAGCAGGGGGACAAGGAATAATGGGATGGAGAAACAAACTGGGAGGAGAACAAGGGAAGGGTCTGTGAAGGTGAGGGAGGGTTGGAGGCAGTGAGGAGGGCCAGCTGGTGGACCCTGGTGTTCTGTGTGAAGGAAAAGGCCAGCAGCAGAGCAATAAAGGTGTATGGGTGTGCCGGCCAAAACCTGAAACAAATCAAATGAAAATAGAACAAGGCAAAAAGAAACAGAGAAACGGGGAAGGAGCCAGCTCTTTCCTCATACTGGTGGAAAAAAAGAATCCTCACAATGCTACCGAACCATTCTTTTTGGTAGATTAATGTGTAAAATGAAAAATTCTGAACATATCAATCCTGACAGTGCAGTACCCACTGCAGAAAATAATAAACCTGAAATATAATTTTGGCACCTTAACAAAACAGACGGTTACAGATGTTTACTATGCATGTATTTAGGCATTTCACAGAATGAATGAACATACTATGCAGTACAGAATGTGCAATCCCTATATGTGTGTACTATCCCCTATTCAACTCTCATTTTGCTGCAACTGGAAATTGTAAAGAACAAAGACCATACGTGTGCTGGCTGACATTATATGTAAATGAATAAACATGTATAATATGAGTAAAATCATCTAAAACTTCACATGTTCCTTTACTTATTACAAGAACAGTCAAGTATGCAAACAACAATATAAAATTAAGGTGTCCTAATTAAGGTTCACCATGTTTATAGAAATAGGAGAGTATAGTGAGGAGAGAAATTAATTATTAACATTCTAAGTCTGACTATGCTTTTTAAAATGAATATTATCTCGCTCAAAAACCTTCAAAACTTCCCCCAAGCTGGTTATATCTGGTGGGTTCCAAAGGTAAAATGTATACCTTGCCCTCCCCAGTTTTTGCAGCCTGTATAATGAAGTCCCAATGCCTTGCAGAAGAAGGAGCCAGTCTTCTGTTGCTGTGGAGTGGGACTGTACAGTGGAAAGGGAGTAAAAGTTTTGACACCGAAATACCCATAAAATATAATCAGCCATTGGACAGGTCTTCTGTAACCAAAATACTAGTTTACTGATCAGGAAGTATTATAACTGGCTCTTGTAATATCACAAAATTAAATCTGACTGCCAGACTAAGGCAACACTGTTTAGATCACCATTTTTTCCAGGCAGTTTCATTATCAGTCCCCGTGTATCTCTCTGTGAAGCTCCTGAGTATTTTTGTAATTACTAGGGCACTAGAAAAGAGAGAGATGCCTACATGACCTGTCAATACAACTTTGTGGTTTTAAAAGTATTTTTCAGCATAGATGTTCTGCATTGTAGATCAGTGTGTGCCTATACAAAAATATATGGGGCACACCGGCAGTGCACTTAGGTGTGTCACCCTGAAAGAGCTAGTTGCTTCCCAGCATGCTCTGGGCAGACCTCACGAACCTTCCCACTACACTGAACAGAGGGGAGCGGTCATGAAACGGGTCGGATCTGACAGCACAGTGGGGATGCTCCTGGTATCCATCTTCCTCTTCCTCCTCATACTCCAAACCCTCTTCCTCTTCAAGCTGGGAGGCCGACTCTGGGCCCTCGGAGCCAGAGCTTGAGAGGGTGGGGGAGGGGGTTATTTCGGCCATGCTGTCGCTCATGCATGTGGTGAATAAGGGAGAGCTGAGATCAGAAAGGGGGAGGGGAAGGTTAGTACAAGACAGAACTGGTTAATCCGCACTATTGGCTGGAAAACCCAGAGGATCTTAAAAAATGGGCTAAAGAAAATATTCTGGTAGTGACATTACAGGAATGGCGGGGTGGGTGGTACACAGGAGATTATAGAATTATGAATGAGAAACTACAAACCAATGGACAGAAAATGTGGTGAAGTAGGGAAGCATGGATAACAAGGTTAAGGGCCAGAACAATATTTTTCCTTGATCAATACTGTGTTCTTTCCAATTTTAAATAGAGAATAAGACATTAGTGGGGTAACCATGGTAACTATAAACATAAATATCTGTCATTCAAAAACAATTGATTGATCATATCTTCATAAAATGGCACCATGAACATGCCAACATTTTCTTGGTACAGCAGTACCCTATATAATAAACATTTTGAGCTTTACAACAAATAAAAAAAAAATAGGCGAACAAGAAAATAACCAAATACACCTGTCCTGTTGCAAATAAGAAAAACATACGTAAAGTTACACATTTATGACGTATACTGTAAACTGTGAGCAGCATTATTTTTCTTTTTCGTCCTTGCAGTGTTACATGAAATGCCCAGTAGTAAAAAGCAACCATTTAATGGTATTCCTACTACTGTCCCTACCAATACTGTCAAAGAGGCACACATTACACTGTTGCATTGCAGTTTACCGTACGTTATAGTTAAACACAATATGATGCAGAACATGTACCCACAATGCACTGTAACAGTAGAGGGAAAGCACTGCTGAACATATGGTCCCTTGTGATGAGCCTCAACAAAAAAAGAGTCAGGCCCCGTACACACGACCAGTTTCCTCGGCAGAATTCAGCTTCCGACCGAGTTTCTGGCTGAATTCTGCCGAGGAAACTGGTCGTGTGTACACTTTCGGCCGAGGAAGCCGACGAGGAGCTCGACGAGGAAATAGAGAACATGTTCTCTATTTCCTCGTTGTTCTATGGGAGCTCTTGGCCCGCCGAGCTCCTCGGCGGCTTCAGGGCTGAACTGGCCGTGGAACGCGATGTGTTTGGCACGTCGAGTTCCTCGGCCGTGTGTACGGGGCCTGACATTCATATTTTCTTGTGTTAAGGAATGAACAGTCTTAATGGAGCACACCTTAACACGTGGTAATGCATTGTATTAACTCAGTACATTCATTCAAATCATAATGTGAAGGGGGTCTTGTTGGATTTAAAATCTGCCTTTATTGTTCTTCTATCATGTGATGTTTTCAAAGGGTGAGTTTTCTATTGTGAACATGCTGTATATGTAGGCTTCCATTGCCACCCTGTCCTGAAAATGTTAGTTGCTTTAAAGGGTTTTGAGTCATGTACTCAAAATACGTATGTGTGCTACATATGTCTTCAGGGTCATTGTTTTTTTTTTTTTTACTAAAGGCAAAAGTTTACTTTGCAACAGAAGTTTCCTTTGCAAGGGAATTTTCCCCAGAGCTTAGTGGATGAGGTGAGTCTCTGCTGACTTTCATCATCCAATCATGTGCAAGTAAAAATGGTGCTTTCTTTAAATTGACTAGGCCCTGGGACAAATTTCCTTGTAAAAAGCAAAGTGACAGCCTAATTGCATTTGATTTAGAAAAATATAGGTGTCTTGGTGACAAGACATCAGCAATGACAACATTCATACTTCAGTCAGTATAAGATTCATGTATTTTGACTTAAGGGTCAAGTTTTTTTTATTCTTTGGCTGTTGGCATGTATATGGTATAAACATAGTAAAACACCTTTTACAATGACCATCTTAAAGGCTAAGTTCACCTTCTTTTTTTTCCCCTAAATTCCAGCTCCCCTATGTACCCAGATAGCATTAATGTTCTTATTTTGCAAAAATAAAACAGCTTTAATTCATTAATTATACACAGGCTTACTTCACTCGCACCATAGCTGTTTAAACACACTGCTCAATTACATCTGCCTTACATCCTGGACAGGCTAGAGGTCATGACACAGGAAGGAGTTGACCAGCTGATCTCATTAGCACACACCCTGCATCATCTACCCTCAGCTGGTCAAAATACGTATCGGCCTAAACTGAGGGAAAAAAAATAATTTATATCTTTTTTTGGGATATTTATTATAGCAAAAAGTAAAAACTGTGAAAACTGATTACTGTGAAAATTACACTGGCAGAGAAGTGGTTAACCAGGAGGGAGCGCTGTAGGGGTTAAGTGTAGGGGAGTGTTCTTACTGTGGGGGGGCATTGCTGCACGTGTGACGTCACTGATCGTCACTCCCTAACACAGGGAACAGAGGATTAGTGACAGCCACACTAGGAAGAAAGGGGAAGGTTTGTTTACACTTACCTGTTCCCGTTCTTCCTCTCTGTGACCTGATCGCGGGACAGCGGCGGCGATCGGGTCCGCTGTTCCTGCGGGGACAGTCACGGAGGAGAGGACCGGGTCGATAACGCGCCGCCGGCCGGGCTCTTAAAGGGGACGTACATGTACGCCCTTGTGCCCAGCCGTGCCATTTTGTCGACGTATATCGTCGTGCGGGGGTCATTAAGTGGTTAAGATGGCCATTGTTAAAGGTGTTTTACCATGTTCATACCATATATATGCCAACAGCCAAACAATAATTTGTAATTTCCTATTTTCATCTCCTTTCTATGGTCACATGAACTGAAGGGGCCAACCACTCCTGCACACAAGTGCCTAGGTTTTGATATTATGTTTAGAAGAGATTTATTACTATGTTCTCTATTTCAGTAGCTGTTGCCAAGGAAACAATTCTGCACAGTTTTTTAAGCCTTTTTAAAGATCTTGGAAATTCTCCAAAAGTGTTTATCTCTTATAATACAAACCACAGGAAATTAATATAGACAAAAAAAAAAAAAAAAAAGAATACTAATAATAATGAGCTAAAAAAACAGATCTTCAGCAATAGCTAAAGCTCATAGTAAAGTTGGGACTGACTGAACAGGATAGAATAATACATGAGGTCATCTAGTGAAAATTAGATACTACATTTGGAACATTATGTATGTCACACCTAATCTTGACAAATAGATGAAACAAGGGGCACACAATAATACAGGGGAGGAAGAGCTTACCTGCCCACCAGACGGAACCATGGGAAGCGATCATAAAAGGGATCACCCCCAGTCACCACATTATCACAGTCATCACTCAGACCTGATGGGAGTTCAGCTGCTCGGTCGTACATTTCCCGCATCATGTCCAGACGCTGCCTGTGGAAGTTTTCATCCAGAAGCAATAAATAACCATGTTTCACAGCAAAGCATTTTTTTTTTTATTATTCAACAGAGTAAAGCTGGCCATATACTTTTCAACTTTTGGCCAGTTCCTAATGAACTGGCCAAAACTTGCTCTATAGCAGGCGTCTCAAACTGGCGGCCCTCCAGCTGTTGCAAAACTACAAGTCCAATGAGGCATTGCAAGAATGACAGTTACCAGCATGACTCCCACAGGCAGAGGCATGATGGGACTTGTAGTTTTACAACAGCTGGAGGGCCACCAGTTTGAGACCCTTGCTCTATAGGTATCTGTCAGCATCCTCCCACCTAACATTTTGCCCAACAGCAACTGCATCCAATCAGATGCAGGCATTATAACAACTATTATGCCAGAATTCAATTTGTCTATTCGTGCTGTCTAGCGTTGATGGGAAAATCTGTTTGATTTTGTTCTTTCAGCCTGTAGGCAGAATGAATACATTTTAAAATGTATGGCCAGCTTAAGTCATCTTATCATGATAGTTTCCTTCTCCAAACTGTCACACAAAGTATGCTATTTGAATATCAACACTTAAGTCTAAAAAATAAAAAGACAAACTACTAAAGTTGAAAACGTTAATCCACTGAGTTCTGTGGTGGAGCTGCAGGTATCAGTGAATATCATCACACCCAAGCTGTCAGGTATTTAATGGTTATATACTGTAAATTAAAAAAAATGGTCTAACAATTTCCCCTTTAAAACTATTGACAACAGCTGCATCCCAAACTCTATTTGATTAGGATATTGGGGTCAATGTTCTCTCAGCCCTTCTAAAATAGAAAACTTGGATACCTGGTGCCATGTTGGTATTATTTGGTTATTGGGGGATGATATGAATCTTTTTAACATAAGACAATGAAAAAGAACGTTAAAAAAAATACTGTCAGATTCACATCTATCAAAAAGGGTATCAAGAGCAGAATGGGTGAACTGCTAGAAGAGAAGTTTTTTTAAAGTTTACTCATCTCTAGCTACAGAATGTCAGGTTTAGTTATCATCAGGGACTATATTTACTTGGAGGTTGTATACAGCTTTTACCCCATTATTATGTGAGTTTTACATTGGTTTCCCAAGTTTCCACCAACACCTCCAAAGGTGCTGTTAAGTTTAGAAGACACTATATATTTCAAAAGTACCTGAGTTTTTCCAAGGTCCAATAGTGAGTAGCACCATTCTTCTGGTCCTGGACCTCTACAGCCACAATGGTCCTTGGGAAGGGACGTTTTTCCCGTTCAGAGTGAGCATCAGGGGGCAACAAATCAGGCGGTAGTGGTGAATACAGAGTATCTGTCAGCAGTACAAACTGGAACTGAACCTGCAAACAGTCACAACCATTAAAAACATGTAGTTCTGCATAAAACACAATCAGCTTCCAGGTTTTATTATCAAAGCTTAAAGGTGGTTGTAAAGGCTAAAGTTTTTTTTACCTTCATTATAAACATGTAGGCAAAAAGCCTTTTTACTATGAAGCTCTCCCCGCAGGTCAAAGCAAAAAGACATACAACATTAGATGAGTTAAGGAGTAGTATTCAACTAACAGATAAAATAAAATAGAAAAGTTTCCGGTCGAATGTTCCAACTACAAGCTATAGAAGAATTCTAATGTTGTATGACACTAGTAATAATTATATTTATAAAATATTATTACTAGTCAACCAACATTCAAATTTTTCTATAGCCTATGGGCCGAGGATTTGACCGGAAATGTACGATTGTGGCGTCGTACAGTTTAGCTGCTTGTTGAATCTTCTTAGAACTTTCGACAGACACCATAAGCCTTCAATGACAGATTTGACGTTTGTATGTTTTTTGCTGCTTCGTCGAATCTTCTTCGTTCATGTCGAATGGTCTACCCCAACACTATCTCTATAATGTCGAATCTTTTCTCTCTATTTCGAATCTTTCCTCTCTATGTAGAATAATCCTTGACTAATAGAGTTAAGGTTAGGCACATTCGACCGCAGATTCGATAGACACATATTGCTATTGTCAGCGTCATGTCAAATCTCCTATCTGCACATGTCTAGTATATAGTAGATATTCACAAAAAAGATAAAGAAAAAGGGACAGACTCTACCATTAAGACCCCATAGTCATTTTGATTGCTGTCTTGATTTAATTTCAAACGACAACTCCAAAATAAAACCTTGATCAGAAGATGTTTAAAGGACTGACGAGTACTGTTATTTACCCCTGGTAGTCCTACTTCAAAATTACACCACTGTATCAACCACATTTTATTAAAACAATAGATAAGATGAAGTTAATAACAACCAATCAAACTATGTTTTGTTCCTACAGAGGTTGGAAAATGAATGCTAGTACCTAACTTGTATAGCTATGTATAACAACCTCACTTTTCACTTGGTCCCATTTCCCTGAAAAAGTTCTTGCATTTAAAAGTCATGTGCATAGGTAGCTTTGAATTTTTCCAATCGGTTGAATCTTGTGAATCCTCGATGCCCTGGACAATATATCTATATACCGTAAGCAGAAAATCTTAGCTTCATTCACAACAGCATGACTTCAGTTTCGAAGTGGAAGAATGGTGATGCGTATGTCAATACAGTTAGAAATTATAACACTCTACAAATTAGATAGATGTGTTGATAATGTGTGGGAATGCACTCTTTATGAACTTTGACAGGTAGGGGAATTAAAGATATATTAAAAACGATAATATGTATAATCATACTATTTAACGTGAACATATTAAATAAACCAAAATAAATGAAAACTCCTTGAACGTCTGGTCTACAACCAAGTGACCATCTTGTCAAGAATAACCTTGGTCCCCTTCAGTCTGGATGCCCCCTTCAACACTCCACGGAAACTGCTCTCCTAAGACTCACAAATGATCTGCTAACAGCTAAATCAAATGGACGCAAATCTTTGTTTTTCCTGACGAGATTCTTGGCAAGAATCTCTTGCCGGCCGAGTGTACAGACACTCCATTCAAAAGAACCGCCGTTCTTTTGAATGGAACAAACACGGTGACGTCATCGACTACGACGAGCATGCGCTCGTCACATTCGATGCCGTCCCCGCCATCTTGCTAAACCCTACCTATGCCTAGGAAGCTACCGCCCATGCGTCAAAGTCATTTCGAGCATGCGCGGGTTTCCACGGCGACAGGTAAGTATACACACTCTCGCGTTTCTCGGCAGGAAAACAGCAGGTTCTCTATTTTTCTCGTCAAGATTTTGGGCAGTTTTCTTGACGAGAAACCTAAAAACCTCATACACACGCTCGGTTTACTCGCTTGCTGGTTCTTGCCGAGAAAACCGAGCGTGTGTACGAGGCTTTAAAACTATCAGCTGCCTTTGACACAGTGGACCACCCCCTCCTCCTCAAAAAACTCCACGCCTTTGGTCTCTGTGACTGGACTCTTCACTGGTTCTCATCCTATTTATCCAGCCGCACCCTTAGTGTCACTTACAACTCTACTTCCTCCTCTCCTTTCTCTGTCAGGGTCCCCCAAGGTTCTGTTCTTGGACCTCTCTTATTCTCCATCTACACCTCCTCCCTGGGTCAGGTGATAGCCTTTCTTGGCTTCCAATACCATCTCTATGCCGATGACACCCAAATCTATCTCTACCCCTCAGCTCACACCTTCAGTCTCCTCACATTTTACTAATCTACTAACCGTGTGCCTCTGCCCCTGATCTCTCTGTCGAGATCAATAGCACTACTATCATCCCGACCCCGCATTCCAGGGTCCTTGGTGTAACCCTGGACTCTGAACTATCGTTTGGGTCCACGTCCAAACACTTTCCAAATTCTGCAAGGTCAACCTCCGCAACATCTCCAAAATACGCCCCTTCCTAACCAATGACACCACAAAGCTCCTAGTTCACTCCCTGGTCACCTCCAGCCTCAACTACTGCACTTCCCTTCTCACTGGATTACCTTTACCTATCTCCACTTCAGTCCATCATGAATGCTGCTGCGCCTAATCCATCTTAACAACCACTCAGTGTCTGCTACCCCTCTCTGTCAATCCCATCACTAACCTAGTCTCAAAACACCAACCTGCTTGTTCCCTTCATTCCTCCCAAGACCTCCTGCTCTCTAGTTCCCTTGTAACCTCCTTCCATGCTCGCCTCCAGAACTTTTCCCAAGCCTCTCCTATCCTATGGAAGTCCCTACCCCAACCTGTCCAACTATCTCTTACTCTGCTTGCTTTTAGAAGATCCCTGGATACCCTTCTCTTTAGAGAAGCCTATCCGGCCCCCACCTAGCAACTGTACTTTGACTTTCTCCATCAGATCATCCCCCACAGTTATTACCTTTTGTATCACTTGACCCTCCCTCCTAGATTGTAAGCTGTAACGAGCAGGGCCCTCTGATTCCTCCTGTATTGAATTGAATTGTAACTGTACTGTCTGCTCTCATGTTGTAAAGCGCTGTGCAAACTGTTGGCGCTATATAAATCCTGAATTATAATAATAATAATAATAATTGATGTGACTTGGATGCTGCCCATATGGTTAAAAACAACAAAAAGTCTGAAAACAAATATAAAAAATCATAACTTATTTATTTATCTATAGAGTCTTACCTTCTTCTTCAGCTCAACACTGATTGCATTGGCCTCTTTGAGAAATATGGCATTGCCCCATAGCTGGTCACGTAATGAAGTGAACTGGTACCATTTCCACTTGCGAAAAGCCCATAGCGCTAGATCATACTCCTGTTCCGTCCATTGAACTAAAATATTATAGGGTTTTAACAATAAGCTGGGTATTTTATTGTAGACAGTTGTATGAAGGAATCAACATATCAATTTGATCTAATACAATACATACCTGCAAATGTACACCTAAAATAGCATTTCTTACCTTCATCTTCTGGTTCCTCCTCTTCATCATTAGTCTCAGTGTAATATCTTGAATCCATCTGTCTTTGTAGTGCTTCTAATCGACTTTCATAATCCTGTGAAGTGTTAAAAGTGTTTTATTGTAACAATTCTATTCTAAAGATGAAATTGGATTGGTTGTTATGATGTTGTGGCAATTTTTATTGATGCACCCCTGAATTCTATATTGAGATAAGATATCATTGTTATTAATGAGCTGTGAGAAGAGGCAGTAAAAAACACCAATTGTGCAGTAAGACAACGCAGGAAGCAGTCAGTGAGTAAATAATGAGAACATAAAGTTTCCTCAATTCAGTTATAAAATTATAAAACAAGTAATATTTTATATAAAATAATAAGTCTACACTAAAATAAGTAAATGGAGAAGAAAATATTTAAACTTCAGTACTGTGTCCTGAAATTGCAGCTTCCATCTGGTAAATAGGTTTTTCTCAGGCTACACTTTCAGCAATACATGAGGTTTTGCTATTCTTTACCCTTTGTATATTACATAGATCCAACTGTCCCTGATTTCAAGGGGCTGTCCTTGGTTTGGAATAAAGTCCCTTTGTCCCTCTTTCCTCCTCGTTTGTCCCTCATTTTGGTCTGATCTATATAGCTGTATATAAAATGCACTATTTATCTTTCAAAAAGTGTTTCCCAGGGGCCAGGGCTAAACTGGGAGGGGTGTCCTATGCCCACATACTTTTGGTAATAGGTGCCCCTCATTCCCATCTCAAAAAGTTGGGGGCATGATAGTATACTAAATATTCTAAATCGACATAATAAGTGAGACTATTGTAGTAAAATCATTTTAATGAAATAAGTGCTTACCAGTCTCTGTTGCTCTAGGAGGTAATTTGCTTCTTCACGTTCCTTTCTGTACTGCTCTTCCAGCTCTTGAAGCCTAATTGGTAAGAGATTAGAAGCCTCTTAAATTCCTTCTTACAGAACTATACAAAACATTAGTATGATAATCAGCAAAGAGATTGGCATGTCCTCCTCTATAATGGACACTGTTGGGCCTACAAAATCATTCTTCCCTGCCTTCACAGACATCTCAATGTGGCACACATACAGTGTAGGCACTGTAAAATCTGCAAAGAAAAATAATCTCCAACTGGTTCTAGTGACAAACATAAATTGGAGTACCTTGTGACAATTAGCAAACACTTCTGTTTTTCATACAAACAAATTATCACTCAAGAATTAGGACACACACTGCCTAATTGCTGCAAAAGTCACTTGTATTATATACTGCAATGTCCATGGTACATCTAAATGTCTTAGCATTCTGTTTCTGCTTTCCGCTTGCAGGTCATACTGGGCATTTTTTCCCAAATTTTGGAAGTCCTATTTTATGTAAGCATCAGCAGTGGAATTTTGTGATAGATACCTTTGCTCCATTTCCTGCTTCATGTCTATGCCCTGCTTTTCAAGCAGCTCCCTCTGAGCAAAAGCCCAGTCCACGGGTTCCATAGGGGTCTCAGCACAGGGAGTGCGCTCTCTCTCTTGACGTGCTTGTTCAGGGTGGGTAAAGCGAAAAACATGACTCTTACCCATTATGATTCGGTTACCTGAATTGAGAGATAAGATTAAATTACTGTAACAAAACTATGTTTAATAACAAGGTGAGTTAATTGTAACCATAATGTTTTCACGTAGTGCCACTTCTAAATGATTATACAATGGATAATTCTGTTTTGTAAAAAAAGCACTATAATTCTTAATGTACTTGGGGAGCAGGTTTTGGGTGTAATATACTTATAGTCAATCTGACCACCATTTTATATTTTTAAAGGATAAAGTCCTGCCTAAGAGCAGACACCACAAGATGTCACTTATGTAACTAGTTTCAAATGATATTTGAGCCTGCCTTCCCTGACTTCTCTGCTGAACCCATCATCCCCAAGTAAAATTAAAGGGTTTAAGTGGCCATTAGTGGCATGTTCACTAGACAGAATGATGGAAGTTGGTACAGTAGGCCTAGAAGGTATGGAAATGAGGTCCAAGGAACAGTGACCATAGTTTCACATATTAACATAGATGAGTTATTTTTTAAATATAGTTAAAAACAGGGATTCTGTGGTGTTTGCTCTTAGGCGGGAGTTTTCCTGCTAACTCATAGTGATCTTAGATTTAAATAGCTGACAAGTTACCTTAAAAGTGTGTACATAGCAAAACAGCTGTTATATGAGCAAGTTTTTTTAAAACACTATATTACTAGAACTTAAAAGTATTACTGAAACATAAAACTAAAACATGAACTTAGGCACACATCTGGGTTGATTTACTAAGGGAAAATAGGCTAAATAGGAAAATAGGCTATTCACTTTTTAAGAAAATGTTCACATTGATAAAGAACTTCCCCTAACTTGAATGAATGAACTTCCATCTTCCAATTATGTGGAAGAAAAAATACAGTTTTTTGTGGGGTCTTTTCCCTGAACATGGTTGGGTATTCTTTGCAAAGCAAATTTTCACCATAATCACTTCCCATGCAAGGTGAAAATACTCTGTCAAAGTGAACAGCCTGTTTGCCTTTAGCTCCTAGTTCTTGGAGATTTGGGAGGCTGTATTTTCTGGTATAGATAACAAAGTGTCATTTGTGGACATGTGATACTTGGAAAACTGCATATTTTTTATCAGACATCTGATTTAGATTTAATGAAAACAAAATTAGTCTTACCAGATCTCAGTATAATTGGTTCTGTCACTTTCTTCCCATTCACATAGGTGTCAGCCCCATCGCATGGCTCCAGGGTCACCACCACTGTGACACGATAGAACATTGGACAGTGATGAGAAAAACATTCTTTGATCATAGTATTATAAGTCTGAGTTGCAGACTATACAATAGAATATTTATGGTGCATGCCCGTTAGAAGAAAATATGTTACAGGGTGGCAAAGAACATATTACCTGACCCACAGGGCATAGAATGGCTGCGGAAAACACTGTGTTCATCACGGATGAAGTGGCCACTTAGGACAATATCCTGTCTTCTCTCTATATCCTCACGGCCAACTCTGTTACACAAGGAATAACAGAAGTCACAACTAAATCACACCTTGTACATCTAAACCAATACAATCCTGATTAGAAACTAACAACTAACTTAAGTCCAGATTTATTAAAATGATAATTATTATTTTTAGTCCACACTAATTACATAGTACATGTGTGTGTGTGTGTGTGTGTGTGTGTGTGTGTGTGTGTATGTGTATATGTAGCACTGCCCCCAGAAGGATGGTAATTTTTTTCCACAGCCAGGTGCACTCTTACTGCCGCTCATTACTCCAATAACCAGTCTTGGGCTTTTTGGTTGTTTTTGGTTGTTTTATTAGAGAACTTGGATAGGGAAGGGATGTAGTGGGATACTCCAAGTTTCAACTAGATACAAGGACAGTTTCTTTAACTGAACTGTGGAATAACTGTATGATACACAGTACACACTTGAGCAAGCCCTTTGTAGAAATAATGGATGATTGCTCTTCAGGATACTAGCCAGAATCCCCATTTTGCTTTACCCAGTTGCTGACTCTCTTAGCACAGAGGGGGTTGCCAAAGAACCAGGCCCCAAGATCTTTTAAAGTCTGTACACACAAGACCTCTGAACTGAATGGCAGCCTCCTTCCATTTCTCTAGCAGCACCCTCCAGTGGTCCCAGACATATCTCCCAGGGGTGGCTTAACCTCAGTCAGCTTTTCAGAACACTCTGGTCAGCATTTCAGCCTCCAGGCCTCCCACCTGAGGCCACATGGCGGCAGGTGCTAGGAAGGGCACAGCATCACCCTCCTCTGGATTCTCCTCTCCAGGAAAAGACACACATCCTGTGTGCTCCCTTAATATAAAAATCCATTCCCAGCATGTATAGTGGCCCTATGCCTGTAATTGTCTGACATGGAATCCATATTCATGCTTCTGACCTCCATGGGTCACTCCTGTCCATCCAGAACCTTCCAAGGTTGCCTGGATACCAGTGGTGACATGTCCATATAGGGGGCGCATGGGCGCCCCCCCCCCCCTATCCATTGTCCAGCTCCCTGATCTACATATCAGGGCAGCGGACTATGGATTCCAATGCGGGGAGGGTGTTTTTTTTTAAAGCATGTGATTAGAGCTCTAATAGGCTTCAAAAAAGGATGGGCTCGGAGCACAGAGCATTACGCTCCAAGCCCACCTAGTTGTGTGATGATAGCGTCAGGTGATCCTTTTGGATGTCTAGCCCTTATGCGGAAGAGATAGAAGACACTCGGTGGAGGAAGTCATTGGAAAAGAGGACACCAGAGCCACTGCACGCACACCCCCCTGGCCACAAGGAACATGCTGGAGGACACCACAGCTCACCACCTAGATCGGGAAAGTGCCGGGCCACTGGCCACCTGGGAAAGGGGGCTGGTAGTGCCGCCCCCCAAAAAGAAAAACCCACCAGCTGCCACCGCTGCATACAGAGGAGCCAATATAGAAGCAGCAGCACTGCAAAACACACAGGACTCGAAGCTTAACAATGTAACTTCCCTGTTAGGCAGGAAAGCTACTATGGTTTACCTAACGGTCTCCTGTTAAGCAGGAGAACACACACACTAAACTATGTACATCTTAGTAACCTACATAGGAGGGTGCTACATATATATATATATATATATATATATATATATATATATATATACACACACATATATATATATATATACACAGTATATGAGTTAAAGTGATCATATGTTAAATATGCAATAGCATTCAGTTGAGTATGTTGTGTTCTCACCTAGTGATACCATCCTTGATATAATATAAGAGGCACTCAGACATTAGGGGATCTTCATTAAGATTCACCAGGTGAGGAGTCTGAGGAACATAAAACAATATAAAGCGTTAAAAACACTCTAGCTGTAGAATTAGAAAGGTGGAAAGAAACATCCTATAACTATAGTTATCACTGGACACCTTGGTTCAGCAGCACTCCAAAAAACATGGACACTCCTTAGAAAGAGTTGAGAATCTAAACACATATAGTTCAAATAGAGTGCCAAACAAACATTCAATTAAAATTAGTTTGCTGTACTAATTAACACTGGCCTAACCTGCCCTTCTGAAATTCTTCCAACTAGTAGATCACAGTACAGATCTATTTAGCAACTGCTTAACCGAGTCCTTCTAAACACAATCAATATGTCTACGCTCTAATGAAGAGGAAGTCTGTTTGGTCCCTAAAACACATTGGGCCAGATTCAGATACAATTGCGTTGCTCCACGGCAGCGTAACGTATCTGATTTACGTTACACCGCCACAGGTTTACAGCGTAAGTGCCTGATTCACAAAGCACTTACCTGTAAAGTTGCGGCGGTGTAACATAAATGCGCTCGGCGCAAGCCCGCCCAATTCAAATGGGGCGGGCACCATTTAAATTAGGCGCGTTCCCGCGCCGAACGTACTGCGCATGCTCCGTCGGGTAAATTACCCAACGTGCATTGCGCTAAATGACGTCGCACGGACGTCATTTGTTTAGACGTTAACGTAAATGGCGTCCAGCGCCATTCACGGACGACTTACGCAAACGACGTGATTTTTTAAATTTCGACGCGGGAACGACGGCCATACTTAACATGGCTTAGAACACCTAGGGCTCAGCCCTAATTTTATGCGGCGTATCTCGACGGAAACAACGTAAAGTTAGATCGACGGGCAGCGCAGACGTTCGGGAATCGTCGTAACTAGTCATTTGCATATTCTACGCCGACCGCAATGGCCTCGCCACCTAGCGGCCGGCCTAGAATTGCATCCTTAAGATCCGACAGTGTAATTCAATTACACCTGTCGGATCTTTTGGCTATCTATGCGTAACTGATTCTATGAATCAGTCGCATAGTTAGGACGGCCGGAACACAGAGATACGACGGCGTATCAGGAGATACGCCGTCGTATCTTTTCTGTGAATCTGGCCCATTGTCTTTTTTTTTTTTTTTTGCTTTGAACCAATTTGATAACTTTGGACATTCGGGCCTTTGTTTGGGCACTCTCATTGGACTGTATGTGTCTTGAAATTACCCATGATAGCCTGACACGTGGCTATAAAGCATGCATAAGATCTCATCATTATAAATAACCTATTTTGATGAGTTGAAGAAGAGGTGGAGGAAGATGGATAGACAATACACACCAGACCTGCACCAACCTCTTTTGGGGAATAGACCCCAACAACTTCTGAGCGATTTTCCACCACTGCAGGGATGAACTGATAATCCATCAAATGGGGGATGGGGGATGGAAGGGTTGGGAAGACAACAATGAAAACTCAACAACACAACAGCACAAAGGCGACATTACCACAAGACAAAATTCCCTAACCATTACATGTTTTCACACATACCGTATACAAATTATAAGACTATACAGCCATGACACATATGTCTCATAAACAAATCATCCAACATGCACTCCAGAGCTAAAAGTGTGTATTGAGATGAATGCCTCATAATACATAAATGTTTTGTTAAAGCTTAACTCCTGGCAGATAAAATGTTCCAAGAAAATATACCTTTTCTTTGGAAACAAGCAGTGCACTTCTTGTGCACATCCTGGTGTATAGTCTACCCGGGTACTCCTGTGCCTGCAGCCTCATAGATGCATATCTTCAATGTGGGATCTAAGGCACTGCTGCCTGACTAGTAGTTCAACCAGCTTTCTGCTTGCTGCTTGCTGAAGGCTCTGCATACAGATTTAAAGCCCTGCATGTACCAATATGGCTGCCTCCATACAGAGACAGAGTGCAGAACAAGGCATAGTAAGTCAGTAATGTAAAAATAGGTAAACTACAGGGTGATACTGGTGACTAGTCCGTCGTCCTCTGCCTGATTTTTTTTTTTTGCAGAACAGCTCCTGCTGTCCAGTTCCCTATTAATGCAGCTCTGCACTAAAAAAAAAATAGCAAATAATGTATCTTTTACATGCAGTTAGTATAAGTGCCTAATTTTTCTTCGGATTTCAGAAGTAAAGTGGAACTAAATGTAAGGAAATATTCACCTCTTCATTCCAGCGATGCAGCAGTGAAATCCCTCATCGACTGCTGTCATCTTCTCCCTGGGTATGGGGTTTTCAGACTCTTGAATGGTTAGTCGGGGCATGACATCATGCCCTGAATGCGCATGGGAGTCCACCATTACGGTACAGCCATAGCGTGCATTTAGTAGAAGATTGAGATAAGGCAGGTCTCTGCCTGCTAACAGTTTTTTGTTAGTTGTGTTTAGTCCATTTTAATTATTCGCTTTGTTATGCTGCATCTAAATGTTTGCCAAGCATTAATGCTGTAGAACCATTTATTTTCTATAGATCTCATAAATTCAGAAATTAATATGATTCTGCTATGAAAATTCTTAAAGCTCATGTGTATGAGCTCTGAGATACAAAAACCATAAGATAACTATCCAAATGAATTCAGTCAAATTTTACAATTTAGAACTTAGCTACTTTAAAAGCTGTAATTTTTTATATTGACATAAAATTATAATTATTTATTGATTTATTAAGGGCCCTTGTGCATTTATTATGAATTTTATGAACCTGCTTACAATTTATGTATAGTCATTTTTTTTTATTTTGAAAAGAATAGGGAAGGTTTAAAACCCATTTGTTTTTTACTGTATGTGTCCATTGGGGACATATCTCTTCACTTGAAACAGGAAGTCTGAGCAAATTTCCACAGAGAATCTCCTCTTAAGCCTTGTACACACGACCGAGGAACTCGACGGGCGAAACACATTGTTTTCCTCGTCGAGTTCCTTGTTAGGCTGTCAAGGAACTCGACAAGGCAAGTTTCTCCATTCCCGTCGAGGAAAAAGAAGACATGCTCACTTTTTGGCTCGAAGGGATCCTCGACAGTTTCCTCGTCGAAAAATGTACACACGACCGGTTTCCTCAGCAAAAAAAAAATTACAATTGTCACAGAACAACCCCCCCCCACTAAAAGATTTCCCCTCACTTTGTATTCTGGTGACAACTGATTTCCTATCACTTTCTGTCTCAGTGACATTGGTCATTAGAATAAATAGAAAGGGAGTACTAAGTGACGTAATTTACCCACTATCAGTTTTTCATATGATAATTTCATTTAGTTGTTGTAACAATATTTTCTCAGGGTGCATAATTGAAAGTCCTTGTTCACCCTTTTAATATTTGTGTCATGTTAATGGTGATGTTGCCCTCAGAAAATTAATATATATGATGAGGTGACTCCAATGGCGGAGAGCGCTGACCGCAGTGAACACAATAGCTCAGCAATCGCTGTACTAACATCTGATTGTTATTACAGCGGCTCTGACCTGAGCTCTTAGTTGTTTTTTTGGTTCAACCTGGGTTGAACGAAAGAAACAAAGAGAGTGTACTAGGCTTAAGGAATATATGAGACATTCATATATATATTTACAATGACAAGTAAAGTATCTTATCTTATCATTCATCTGGACTGTTCAGCAAATACTGTGGTCACTGATATTTGTAAATCTACTGAAAACAGTAGGACAAAATTCATGTACTTTTACGGGATCTCTGCAAAGGTGATTTGCATCTAGGTGAATATACAGTAAAACCTTGGTTTGCGAGCATAATTCGTTCCAGAAAAATGCTTGTAATCCAAAACACTTGTATATCAAAGCATTTTTTTACAGGGTATAAAAGAGAAGAGAGGCACCTCTAAGTGTAGCAATAAGTTGCTTAATGTTGTACCTTCATTAAATGTAACCATATTGCTACACTTAGAGGCTCCTCTCTCCTTTGTTATACTCAGTTGTGACATGACGCTACTCTTATATCAAGACATCGCTTGTATACCAAGGCAGCATTTATTAAAACATTTTGCTTGCCTTGCAAAACGCTCTCAAACCAAGTTGCTCTTAAACCAAGGTTTTACTGTATATAAATAAATATGTAATTATTTAAATCTTACCTTTTTAGGTGAAAATACTCCAAGGGTTCCTCCATCTTCTCGCATAGCCACGCCCATCTCTGCCAACAGAGCTTCCCTGTTTAGAGAAGAAGGCAGACATGGATTATGGGACATCATACATGACTTCTGTATCCAGTATCCAACCTATTTTATTCCCACTGTGACTTGTTAAAGCTTATATTGTTATTTTTTTTTTTTTACTTTGAAATGCAAGTAGATTGAGGATTTTTTTTTTTTTTAAGGGAAATTATAATGGTTGGGTTATAGTACAAATAAATGTTACTAATAAACAGTGCTCTGGGGCAGTAAAGTTATGGGCAAGGGCTAGAGGGGAGGATATTTAATTTTGTACTAAAGCCAAACTACCTTAATCCATTTTCTGCATTAAAGGGGTTGTAAAGGTTCATGTTTTTTTTTTTCACTTTAATGCATCCTATGCATTAAGGTGAAAAAATACCTCGCTGTCACAGACCCCCCCAGACTCCCCCCCCCCCCCCCCGTTTTACTTATCTGAGCCCGTCCACCTGCTCTACGCGTCCCCTGGCGTCCTCTTCTCCACGGAGTCTCGGCATTGATTGGATAGATTGATAGCAGTGTAGCCATTGACTCCCGCTGCTGTCAATCAAATCCAATGACACAGCCGCCGGGGTGTGGGACTGAGTCATACACTCGGCTTCTATGGACGCCGACTGTATCACACGGAAGCGCGCATGCAAGCTAACCCCCTTAGGAGAGAGCTTCCCAGAGGGGGTTAGCTATTGCAGGGAGGAGCCAAGACAGCCGCCGAGGGACCCCAGAACAGCAGGATCGGGGCCACTCTATGCAAAATGAACTGCACAGTGGAGGTAAATATGACATGTTTGCTATTTAAAAAAATAAACCTTTACAACCCCATTAAGGTCAAAAATTCCCCACTACCTGTCCTACCCCATTCTATCTTCAAACACTTACTTGGTTACTGTCACCGCTCCAGCACTGTCTCCAGCTCCAGCATTACTCCCTTCACTTCCCACTTTCACATGAGAAACAGAAGACAGCGAAGCCATAGGCTCCTTCTACCATCAGTCAAACTCCTGTGAGGAGGGAGCGGGGAAAGTGGCTTAACAGTGCTATGTGTGGCTATAGACACACACAGCCCATCTTGAGACCCAATGGGATCACGCAAATGCAGATGCCTGCTTAGCACCACATTTGCTACAGGAGGCACCCGAAGAAGAGAGAAGATAACAGCTGTAGGGACTGCCAGAAAAGGAGGAAAGCAACCTTTATGTGTAATAGTGTTACAAAGAGCAGGTGAGTATAACTTTTTTTTTAAACAAAACTTTAGTATCACTTTAAAGACATGATGGCATGAGAGAGATATAGATTCTGCAAATACTGGCTGCCTTTTAAAAATTCAAGTTGCCTGACTGTGTCTGGCTTCAATATTTATGAGACCTTGACCATGAACAAGCATGCAACAAATGAAAAGTCATAAATAATAGAACTTACAGTTGTTTGAGGAATATGACTCAAATAACTGAAGCCAAAATATATTGATGATGACCATAAAAATTAGCATTTTCAAAGGAAAAAGTTCAGCTATGGCATTTACTTATTTCTTTCATGACAATATTACTAAAAGTGATGTTTTAGATGGCGGAATTCGCACTAGCATTTTATTTTGAATCCCTAGCTATTGAAGAATTACCTGTCCATACGAATAGCCTCTGTACGTCGCAGCTTCTCTTCCCAGGTCTCATTGAGCTCAGCAATGATCTTTTCCGTTTCCTGCAATAACAGAATGAAAGTTCGGTTTTCATACATGGGGAATTACTAAATAACATCAAATAAGTTTCCTAGAAAAGAGGTTAAACCTTTTTTACAGATGGAGGCAGACAACCAGATAGTTTCAATGTATGATACTTTTTTTTAGATTTAGGAGTCGTGGGGGGGAGGCATGTGATGCCCGGCAGTTGACAAGGTGGTAACTAATAGACTTCAGGTAGCCTCTGTCCCCAGCACTCTACCCAAGTGGTAGGCTTAGACAAAGTAAGTAAACATAAATATGAAACAAGCTTCACAGCTTGGGTCACTAGAAAAACTTGGAACAAGGAAGTCAGCAATGGCAGCTTCATCCTTCTCTCGGTACAGGTTTCCTCTGATTTTCTTTATAAATATTAATATTAAAATCTAACTTAAGGCATTAGGCCCTCATCTGCCAGGCTGCTATATGTTTGATAACATCACCTAAACATTTCATAATTTCTGGTACAACATACTGAATAAAGGAGGATTTTTTATAAACCTACCTTGAGCCTCTCAATGGCTTCTTCGCTTCCGGGAGTGAATGCAAGGCGCTCATGCAGGCTGCAAACAGACGCAGCTCGACTAGACAAGCCAGACATGGATGATGAAGGGCTCATGCCTGTCAGGGCATTCACGGCTGTGAAGAGATTGTCAGCACCATGACGCGTGTGTAGAACATTGGCGTTATCCACAGGACACACATCTATAAAGAGCAGGAGCCAAAGATAGGGCAAAGGGAGATACCAAAACAAAGGAAGTAGGAGAAGAATGTGAAGAGGGGGCAAAATGTAAAATGTAATGTGCAAAGGGAGGGGGTTGATCATCAGAAAATTATCCAAAATGAGTGGCATGGAAAATAAGAACAAGAAATGGATACATGAGCAGCATGGGATGTATCAATGACATATAATTATGTCATGAAAATAATATATATTAAGATAATTATTACATTAAATGAATGCCAATAAATACATTATAAGTAAAACATGGAAAGATAGATGTTCAGGATGCACATGGATATAGAGTAGAAGAATTTTTCACAAGGGATGGGGGAGTGAGGACAAGCGGGAAAGCGAGAAGAGAAACCTTTGTTTGGGTGTGGAAGATATATCAGGAGGAGAGGACACAAGGAACCAGGAATACGTTATATCATATGATACATCATACTGTCACGAGTTGTGAACAATGCATCATACTGTACAACACAGAAAGAAGCTTTTCACAACACATTTCTTTAATAAAGAATACTATAGATAATGGGAACAAACATGGCTCCGGGTAAATGCAATTAAGAATTCAAAATCAATCAATCTTTTCACAAAGTAATATGAGTAAATACATAAAAGGTTTGGAAAATATCGGAACTGTAATTGACTGAGGTTGGTAAAGGTGGCAGCTGAATTCCTGACATCTTATTTACCATCAGATTAGCCCCTGGTCATATTCCTATCTATTAATATTAACTACCACAACAATCCTCTTTTCCTGCAATTTGTATTTTATTTTCTGTTCATTTTTTGTTATGTATTAATGTGTACCACTTAAGGTGTTAAAAGTCAAACTATATTCAATCTTAAAAAAAAGCATTCACATCCAGGTTTAAGAAATAACCTGGATATTTCACCTTCAATTATTAGAATATCAATATTGTGCAGTTATATGTATTTATAATTTGCCCACTTCTTTAGCTTACACTTTAGCTTGAGTGTCAGGAATCAGGATTCACCTTCAGGCCTCGTACACACGACCGAGAATCTCGTTGTAAAATAAACGTTGTTTTCTTCGACGAGGTTCTTGCAGGCTTGACGAGAATCTTGTCAAGCTTTATTTGCGTACACACTGTCAAGACAAAATCTCGTCGTTCTCAAGCGCGGTGACGTACAACACGTACAACGGCACTATAAAGGGGAAGTTCGATTCCACTGGCGCCATGCTTGGGGCTGCTTTTGCTAATCTCATGTTACCGCGTGTTAGTAAAAGTTTGGTGAGAGACGATTTGCGCTTTTCAGTCTGTTACAGCATGATGAATGTGCTATCTCCATTACGAACGTTACTTTTACCGAAGGTGCGCTCCCGTCTCATACTTTATTCTGAGCATGCGCGGGTTTCTAAGCATACACACGAACGTGTTTCTCGTTGTAAACCAGCCAGACGAGAAAGACGACGAGGAAATTGAGACTCCCAAAGAGAAAAAAGAGAGCATGTTCTCTTTTTTTCTCATCGAGATCCACGACAGTTTTCTCGCCGAAAAACATACACACGACCGTTTTTCTCGGCAAAAATGCTCTGCATTTTTCTTGATGGATATTGCAGAGGAAAACTGTCGTGTGTACGAGGCCTGACAGTTGGCATCTGGTCAACTGCCTGACCACACATATTGGGTTTGATTTACTACAGGGTAATAGGCTGTTCACTTTGCAAATATATTTTCACCTAAGCTATGAGAATGTTCCGTTGCAAAGTAAGCAGTCTATTTGTGTTTAGCAAATCAATCCTATTGTTTCCCTTCTCTTGAGAGTGTATAAGGCCTCGCACACACGACCAGTTTCCTCGGCAGAATCCATCAAGAAACTTGGTGGGAGAGTTTTTTTGCCGAGGAAACTGGTCGTGTGTACATTTTTCATCGAGCAGACCGTCGAGGAACTCGTCGAGCCAAAAAGAGAGCATGTTCTCTTTTTCCTCGACGGGAATGGAGAAAATTGGCTCATCGAGTTCCTCGACAAGCCTAACAAGAACTTGACGAGGAAAACTATGTGTTTCGCCCGCCGAGTTCCTCGGTCGTGTGTACGAGGCCTTAGAGTTTTATATCGCAGAGTTTCATAATTGTAATCCTTTAGGGCTTGTTTACACCAAAACGCAGAGTTGGAAAGGCACGTTTCCCGCACTGCATGAAAACATGCTGCCATTGTAAAATGCATGTTGGTGCCATTATATGTTACCCCATAAGCATCTAGCAAGCACAGCACCTTTGCAGCCACCAAACCACATTCTACCTCAATACTATGCGGTTTGCTGCAGTGCAATTTGCAAAAGCAGCACCTGCATTACAAAAGCACCACCTGCATTACTTTTTGTGCATTGCCATGCATTTGGCAGCCCATTAAAATTAATGGACTATCAAAACCGGTACGCACCAGAATGCAGAACAACATTTTTAGACTTTTGTGTGTAAGTCCAACAGTGACTATTTCTCCTTAACAAAAAAGTTTCAATGGTGTATCAATGCAATACATGACAGGCTTCTATCATCCAGGATATAGATTGACATTTTAAATTTTAGTAACAATGCCAGGAAAGACCAGCTAGCAAAAGGCTCTTTTACACCTGTCTACACTTACAGCTAACCTAAAAAAAGAAGGTAAAAAGCAATGTCCTTCCTAATAGAAAAATTGCTAAAAATGTCTAACTTTAGCAGGCCACCCTTCTTTTGACCAAGGCCATCCAAAAGGGTCCTTAAATAGTGTCACATGCTGTGATTATTAAAACCTGTAAAAGTCTTAGCTTTCAGACAAATGCCTGTAATAACTGTGGGCACCTTTAGTGCCAACTTGTGCATAATAAAAATAGAAGCTATACAGCTGCACATATAGACTAGCAGCAAAATGGATTGATTTGGAACTAGCTGACACATTTTCAATTTTGTAAACTGCAGGCTGGAAGAAATATAAAGTTGATTTTAATGTTGCAAGCTTGCTAACAAAAATAGCTGTTGGCGAGGATCTCCTGGAATTGTGCCATTTAATTATAAGAGAAGACAAGGTGCATTTTTACACCTCCTAAAAACTGGAGGAAAATCTTGGCATCTCTAGGGACACACGTCAATGTTCTGCAAATTGTTAACCAATGTTATTCTAGTTTTATAAGTAACAGAATTAGGTGTGATTGACACAATAACAAAATATCACTGTTTATTCTAATCCTATATCCTTATCAAAATATGTGCAAATGCTACAGATTTACTATATGTGTGTTATAAATTACTTCTAGTGCTGAGAAGAGGGTGCATGCTTAAGGTGTCCAAATACATAAGCTGGACACGCAGGCATGGTTTAAGCACCAAATAATGCTTTTTGTAAGATCATTCAAGGAACGTGCATACTTTAATCACTCATCTTTGCATGTTCATGCAGTGGAGGAGAGTGGGCAGACAGCTCCAGCTCTGGGCCCTATTTGATGGGAACCCATAATTACTCCATGAATGATCTCCAGAGATAGGTCTGTAATTTTCACTTCTCTGCCTTTTGGCCATTTTATAGCTATACAGGCATACCCCACTTTTAAGTACACAATGGGGTTTATTTAAAGCTGGAGAGTGCAAAATCAGGCTCACTTCTGCATAGAAACCAATGAACTTCTTACCCCAGCCTGTTCAATTAATAATTGGTAATAAAACCTGGAAGCTGATTGGTTTCTATGCAGAAGTGAGCCTGATTTTGCACTTTCCAGCTTTAGTAAATAAACCCCATTGTGTACTTAAAGGTGGGGTATGTCTGTATAGGTATATTTAAACAGCTACTCCATATGTTCCATAGCTCCATACTTGGTGACATTGGATGAAATGTTGATCCCTTGCAGTGTTACTAAGATCCTGGTGGAGAGATTCTCTCCTGCATCTGCTGGAGATATAACATGATTCACTTAGAACAAGGGCTGTCACAAATGCAGCAATGGAAGGAGAAGGTCTCCCTGTTGGGATCTCAGAGATCTTTAACAACGAGGTCCCAGACCATGGTATGCATGGGCACATTATCTCAATTGATGCAATCCATTTTGGGTGCTACTGCGGTATGAGAGTTAGTAGGGAGTCCAAAGTCGGATTTCATGGCAACCTGTTATAAACGAAATAAACAGGCTGCCATTGCTGAAACAAAATGGTGTTAGTTTTGTGGATATTAGGTTATTGACTTAAAAAAAAGTATGCAGATCACAAGCTCTTACTTTACTTGTTGCATGCTCTTTCCAGATCAACAACTCTGAAAATACTGAAGCCAAAGATTGCCAGAATGCTGCCATTTTTGAAAGAAGGTCAGAAAAAGCAGCATATACATATCTATAATGACAGATTTTCTTTCAAATACCCAGACATCTGACATAGACAGTGATTTAAGTCATGATAGTCACATACATGATTTTCACCACTGGCTTGCCTATGCATCAGAACCTCTATGACCTTCAAAATCAGCCATATCTTTAGACTTTAGGTTGAAAATGTTCAACACAGCTAACAGACATTAGCCCAATGGAGAGTTCTGCAGAGTTATCTTCTGCAGTCTGAGCCTGTTAAAAAACCAGGGGAACTGTTGGTAGGTGTTTAATATTAATTGGAGCCATAAGGCAAAAAGGTTGGGTGTACTGTGCCCAGGAAAAAGGCAACTCACTGTCAATTATGTCAGATAATCCTTGGGCGCCTAGAAGTTCTCTCAGACGGGACACCTCATCTTTAAGCTCACGGATAAGCCTGTTGTTTGGATCTTCATTAATAACAGCATTGCATCGAATTTGTTTAGCACGATCAGCATATCTGAAGTAAGAAAACAGCATTTGTTAAATATTAACCATAAAACATTTATTGTTGCTTGTGTCCACTAAAAAAGAAATCTACAGCACAAAAAAGCATGATGCCCTGATAAAAAAACATTTGAAAGGATTTGGGTTAATTCCAAATTATACTGGCAACTTAACAATAATATTCAGTTTCATAAACAGCATGACTAAAAATGACCTGCAATTGGTTGCATGTTCACACAGGAGACTCGCTCTCTACTGACTTGTGTACTAATTGGTAAATGATGTGATATATCTTTCTGTATCCGTCATGTATAAGTGCATGTATGAGATTATGTCACATATGCACATATTAGGAACAAAGAGATTGGGTATTTTTTAGTGAAGCATCACCACATTTACTAAGCTCTAGGAAAAATGAGCGCAACTGCACTTGCAACGTGCACAGTCTATTTTCCTTTAGTAAATCAATCCCTGAGTCAGCAGTCAGGTGTCAGATTCGGGTATCAAAAGCAATCAGAATCACTTCATACTGTTTCAACTCTGTTCCCTCTTCTTTCGCTCCCCTACTCCCTCCTTTTTATTCTGTTTCATATTTCCTTAAAATTGGCCTCATCATATTTAATAGAACTTTCTAATTTATAAATACTCAAAACAACATGATTACATTTTAATGTAAAAAAAAAAATCATTGGGTTTATTTAAAATGTCATTAATGTACTTTGAATATTTATATGGAAGACAATTATTAAAGGTGGGAGGAGATAACAATATTGAATGGTGCCAATAATTGTATTATGTGAATATTAACCAGTGATGTTTGGAAACATGCAGGATGGAGCTCATATATTGGGGACATTGAATATACCCAATTAAATAATTAATAAGCTCTAAAACATTTTTTATATATTTCCATGTCTTTGAATTTAATATACCTTACACAATATGTCGCTTAAAAGCCCCCGGGGGGAATTTCTCCATTTTTGTCTCTACAACATTTTGGGGTGTGCGGCCCTTGGACTCTCAATATATGCGTTTTTCCTTGTCTCAAATTGTTTTTGGGTGGTTAAACACCCCTCCCCCAACCAACGCATGAGAACCTAATATAAATAATGTGATAGTCTACTTTTTGAATATCATAGTGGTCATTTTTCTTGTTTATGGCAATGTTTCCTGTTCTCGATCGATTTTTCGATCAAGACGGGTATTTTTTGGGATTTTTTGTTTTGGTATGAGTATATATATATATTACAGTTTTGGTATATAGGCCATCACTTTGTTGTGTACCTATAGGTATCATAATGTATGTTCCCCTTCCGAAAGGATTGTCCATAAATTGCAACCCAAAAATACATATTTTTGGGTCAACTCGCCTTAACACCCATCTTTTCCATAATAAATGACTCCATCTATTCATGTGGCCTATAGCTCGTTACCAGTTAAGTAATTCACTCATTAATGTAATGTTTGAATGTATATGCTATTACCATACCCCTTTGGGGTTATTCACTCTGTACTTTGTATCTTTTATGTTTTTGATGTCCTGGGTGCACACTGATGCTCCCCTCCTCATTCCTCCCCCACCTCTCCATGTGGGGCGGGTGCCGCCACTTTCACAGGCTTCCCGACACGGCGGGGAGACGTGTTATTATTCACGATTCTCCCCATTGCTATGCTCCCCTTAGGGTGTGCCATTCCACCTGTGGCCACCCGGGGGAACATTACCGTGTCGGCAGCATTCCTTGATCACCTCCAGAATTGCCATGACGCCGCATGCATGCATGGCCTCGGCCCTGCATGCGTTTTTGCGTCAGGACATCACGCGATTGCGATGGAGGTGACGGCAGTGGCCGAAGCATCAGCTTACAGGAACGCCGAGGGAGTAAAGAGTTAACCAGCACGGGGCTGTGGTTGATGAGGGGGAGGGAAAAGACGACACCTGGCACTAATTGGCTTAGACCCTATTTAATGTGCCTTATTTTCCTGGGTTTGGTAATGATCCCAGAAGAGCTCCCTCCACACACTGAAAGGATGTGAGCCCATGTGAGTACTTGATCCAGCATACTACATATATTCATATTATTTTTGCACACTATACTACACTTATACATATTTATGCCAAGATCTTGTTAGTACACAATGACTTTATACTCTTATTACAAATACATATTGAATCATTATGGGTGTCGTCTGTTTTTCCTAGCCCCCCTCCCCCCCTTCTCGCAGGTTCACACCCGAGACTCCCTGCAAGCCTGTGTTTGGTTTGACTCCCGCCTGGAGTGATGGGGGACGTTCATCATGGGGATATTGGGATCCTTTGTCTGCACCATGACCATTATCTCTGGTTACATGTCACCTTCTATATGCTTCGAGCGGTAAATATATCCTCACTATCTGTACTATGGGTGCCAGCATTTTACTTGAATGTTGGTATCCTAACATACTTTTTTTGACATCTTTCCAGAATACAAATCCCCCTGAAGAAGACCAAAGTGTGGTCGAAACGCGTCGGGGTATTCTTATGGAAGCTACTTCATCAATGGCACTATATATTATTCCATTGTATCATTTAACATTTAATTGTTGTTGAGATAGGTCTCCAACTGTTTGTAACCTGAATGTATTTTATATTACAACTATCTGCATCTTCATTACTCGTGATACAGAAACCTAGTAAAGAATTTATTTTTTTATATATTTCCATGTCTTTGAATTTAATATACCTTACACAATATGTCGCTTAAAAGCCCCCGGGGGGAATTTCTCCATTTAAGCTCTAAAACATGGTTATAAGTATTTTAAAAAAAATCTACTTTTTTACGTTAAACTACAATAATGGTGCTTTTAAATATGGCTTATGCAAAGTTAGAAAGTTCAATAAGATATGATGAGAAACTAAAAAAAAATTGAAATGCAGCAAAAGGCAGGAAAGCTATGTGTTAAAGGAGAGTAGGGCAGAGTTGATAAATTAGAAACTCTGACCCCTGACTGTAACACTTGACTCCTGACGCTAACACCCGACAAAGGCCCTTTCACACTGAAAATGCAAAAAAAACACAAAAGAATTCCCTTTAAATCCTATTGGACTCTGCGGGTGTGGTGTGTTTTAAAAAGTTCTGCATGCTGCATCTTTAAAGAGCTTTTCAAAACCACACCAAAAATGCAGCTCCCCATTAAAATATGTGTAAAAATTTCTTAAAAAAATCATCAAGTTGCGTTTTTGGTGCGTTTTTGAGTCACATTTTCCTGTTTCACAGGTGCATGCCACCACAAGTAAGATGGGAATGCACTAGCAGCAATAATATAAGGTAACTTTTTGAATAAAAAAATCATAAAAGCGGCGCTATTTACGAGACTATCCAGTGCTAAATAGACATTATATAATAGTAAGAGATAAATAAGAAAAAATAAAAAAATCATATATGTGGTTGGAACTCCACTGTAATCTCTATCTTTAATATTGTAAAGAAAATAACCGAAACTAGCATAATACTATGACACCAATAACAACAGTGATATCAAATTGAAACTTTCTTTTGTCAAAATCCATGATTCCCAAAACATCAAAATTGCTAAGGCTAAATCCATGGTCCATTGGATTGGACAAATGGTGTATGTATGGTAGCTATAGGGAGTCCAAAGACAGATTTTATGACAAGTTTCAGAATTGTTTACATATACTGTTTACTGGAATACATGAATTTCTCACCGGAGGGTACTGAGTGTCTCATCATAGTTGATATCTGCAGGACTTAAAGCAGCTACCATTGCAGTTCGAGAATTTCCACCTGTCAAACAGATATTGTTATTAGAAACCTCAAATATAAAAAATACATAAGATCTGAACATTTTCATTGTCATGTACCTGTATTGTAAAGTAAAAGGAATTTTAGTGTTAAATAAGTGACCCCTGCTTTAAAGCTCTCCCTGGAAGAGATTTACTCAGCCATGTAAGGTACCTACGTTTCACCTATGAGCACTCTTGTCCCATATGAACATAGATGACAATAGTAGTTGTTTACGTTTTGTAAACCCAGAGCATAATTTTGTAAACTGTGCATATTGTAGGTGCAAACCTATCTTCTTAGGACATGTGTACACGGTCACATAAAATGCTGCCTTAACCCCAAATGCCCCTTTATCTGCTCACAGTGTTCATTAAATCCTAGAAGCCGTGTTACCACAATATGGACACATGCTTGCCTTTGTTGGCAAGCACACTGCAAAGGATCTGAGCAGAACTCATGCACATTCCCACTACGACAGTACTGCCCATGCAGTTCAATAAACTCTATATAGAGTTCTGGCTGAACCGAGAGCTGATGAGATTTGTGTGGTCTCTTATATACAACAAATGTACACATATCTTACATTTTGTAGTAACAAGGGTAAACTAGAGCTAAAGGCAAAAGTTTTTTGGGATAGAATCCACTGTCAGTTATACTATCTAGCAATTCAGATTCTCATCAATCACTATGAACAATTCCAGTTGACCTGCTGAAAAAGAAAATCCTCCGATAAGGTCCGATCCCAACATCGGTTTGCCCGTAAATGACAGTTCTGGCAGATGACAGCTAAATAAATGGACCTTCATTGGTCAATAACTTCACCCAGGAGACCCTTACCTTTTTTTCCCTTCTGTTTATACTTAGCTGTTTTCTGCCAGAGTTGTCATTTAAGGGGTGACCAGTTATCAGGATCGGATTGCGTTGGCAGCATGTATTTTTTTGCCATGCATGTGGCCTGGTATGGTTTGGAAGTGGGGATGGGAAGCATTTTTGCCCCTCCCTCTTTCCTGGCCTGCCAGGTTGAATGCTCAGATAAGTCTGGAAATGCAGAACCTAGTGCCCAAATGTTACTTCTAGGCTGTTTCCCAGCAAGATCTGGTTACAATACTCCAAAAGCCAGCCAGAATGGAGAGCTGCAATTTAGTGTTTCAGCAGGGAGGATTCCTCTATCCACCTCGATTGATTCCTCTATCAACCACTGGTTGAATGGAGAAAAAAAAGATACATCTATGGCCATGATTACACAGCAGAGCTGAAGAAAAGTTGTCTATTCTCCTAGCACACTACCAAAAAAATGAGGCATGCTGGTAGTAGGTGGGGTTAGCCTGAATTGACCTACAGTTTTTCTTGACCAGTGTCAAATCCTCCTGAAGGTGGCCGTATAACTAAAATTTAAATCAAAGCAATTATATTCACATAGACTGATTCTTGTAGAATCATACACAAGAATAGAAGACAAAATACATCCCTATATACATACCACCCGTATCCCTTTATGTTTTTTATTTATTGTATTACATTTTTGTACTGTATGTGACACCTTAAAAATTCTCCTGAAATGTGTTGTATGGTATGGTATCATATTGGGATGTTGTGTCAAAGAGAGGGTGCTAAGTAGGATGAATAGCTATATAGTGTACAGTGCTTTACTCAATATTTAATATCTATGGGGTTGTTTGAAGGTAAGTAAGCAAAGGGTAGGTTCAAAATTAGATAGAAATTATGACACATCCTTTAAAATGCAATAACAAGTCTTAGGCCTCGTACACACGACCGTTTTCCTCGACAGAATCCATCAAGAAACTTGGTGGCAGAGCTTTTTTGCCGAGGAAAACTGTCATGTGTATGTTTTTCATCGAGAAAACTGCCGTGGAACTCGATGAAAAAAAAAAAGAGAACAAGATCTCTTTTTTCTCGTCGGGAGTCTCAATTTCCTCATCGTGTTCCTCGTCGAGCTGGTTTTCGACGAGAAACACGTTCGTGTGTATGCTTAGAAACCCGCACATGCTCAGAAGTGTGGCGCCAGTAGAATCAAATTTCCCCTTTATAGTGCTGTCGTACGTGTTGTACGTCACCGCGTTTGAGAACGAGGAGATTTTGTCTTGACAGTGTGTATGCAAGAATGCTTGTCAAGATTCTCGACAAGCCTAACAAGGAACTCGTCGAGTAAAACAATGTTTCATTTACGACGAGTTCCTCGGTCGTGTGGACGAGGCCTTAAACCTCTTAAATGTTCACAGAACGGTATGTGAAGTGTTGTCTCATCAGCATCTCTAGCCCAGTAGATGGTTCATGCTGCAATACAGCATACGTGTATGGAGACATACAGAATGTTGATTCTTGGCCCTCTGTTTAAATAGAGGAACATCTTTTTAATTTTATCCGTCTCTGTCCAGTTTCAATTAAAGTAATTTTACCAATCGAATACTTCTGAAATGCCTACCAATACCTAAATTACCCAGTATGGTCAAAAATGTATCAAATGGGGTGAAAACAAAATAAATCAATTATGCTATATTTAGAATACCCCTACAGATGTTCCTCATTGAAAATGACATATTGTGCCAGATTTCACCTGCAATGAAACAATAATGGCTTTGACCTTTTATAGACAGGCCCAAAGTATTGTCATCTTTTGCTGCTTAAAACATGACAGTTGCGGTATAAAAGAAAAAAAAATGTTACCCAGGTTCTCTCTTAAAAGCCAGGTGAGTACGGAGTCTCTGTATGGAACAAAATCATTCTTCTTCTTTTTCTTATTCTAAGTAGATCATAAAAAATAAAATAAAACATTTATATACAGTTTATTTTCCCTGTCCCAACATTCACATTTAAACTTCAACCATTCCATTCATGAAAGTCTTATAAAAACTTTCTCTATAATTACAGGCTTGTCATTTTAATTTAGTTTTTTTCAACAAATAGCAAAGCAGGCAGAACATCTCTATAGTATGACTTCCTTCTGATGCTTTTTACTTATGTTATGCATATAAAAACCAAGAACAAGTTTGATAAATAGAAGCATGTACTGTATGATATTCCTTAAAATATCATTCCCAACTTGAGATGATTCAAAATTGTAGCTTTCATTTCCCTTTAATTTGGGGGAATTCAGTAATCTTTCCATCTAATAAATCTTCTGCCCTTGTTGTTTTAACTTTGGATAGTAAAATATATTTTTTTCTGCCAGTAAATACCTTATACAGCCCACTTCCTGTTTCTTGTCTGGTCATTAGCCTAGGCATATGACATAATGCACAGCTCTCTCTCTCTCTCTCTCTCTCTCTCTCTCTCTCTCTCTCTCTCCTGAGAGTTTGCCAGGAAGGGAGGGGGATGAGTCATAAGAGTGCCAACGAGAGCTACAGAGCTGGAGGTGTGCCTCTGTATGTCTGTGTAAATCCAGGAAGTGAACAGGTAGCAGCTTCAGCTGCCCACAGTTAAAATGGATGCAGCCAGACTTAGTGGGGGGAGATTTCTGCAGCATATTTGGCAAGTGCAGAATCACAGTATATATAAAATAATATGTAAAGTGGTTGGAGAAAATCTTCGGAATGGCAAAGATGTTTTTATTACAAATTATTTGAGAAGAATGCAGTTCCTCTTTAAGGCATTTTAGTGTTTTTTTACGATTGTAAAAATGACTTTAAATGGGTTGTAGCAGCTCCTTTTTGACTACTCTGGACTGGTACTAAACAAGAGCCCCATTAACCTCAATATTTTAGCATAAAGAAAAAAAAAAGTTTTGGGTGGAGGAACTTGACTGGCCTACACAGTCCTGACCTTAACCCAATAGAACATCTTTGGGATAAATTAGAGCAGAACGCTCATTTGACTCAATACTTATCAGTATATGAGTCCACGCTCTCTGGTAAGCATGGCTAATCTTATCATATGGTGGTGGATCTCACAATCAAAGGCAAAGTCAAAACCCTTTTGTGCCCTCACATGGGTGTCTTTTCTTCTATTTAAGTGATTTCATTTTCACAGTGGACTATTTTTTATATGATTATTTAGAATCCCTACATTTTTGGATCACTGCATGTTTTTTTATTCATTACTTATTATTGTCGATGCACATTATTATGTGATTTTGTTGTATCACTACATCAGTCTTATTGACACTTCATTTATCTATTCACTTTATATTCTCACATTGTACTGAGCGCTGCACTGTTTATTTATTTGTTATTCTCATAGACACACTCCTAAACATTGTGGACAGCCTTACCAGAAGAGTGAAACCTGTCATAGCTACAAAGGGTGGGCCAACGCAATATTGAACCCTACGGACTAAGACTGGGATGCCATTAAAGTTCATGTGCGTGTAAAGGCAGGTGTCCCAATACTCTTGGCTCTATATATATATATATATATATATATATATATATATATATATATATATATATATATATATATATATACAGTATATATATGAATTGTAAAGCCACAATACAGAAAATGTTACCTAAGCAGTTCAATGGGCCAAGCAGAGTATCCGCTACAGTGAAATGTGGCTGATGGCAAAATCGGTAATTTCACAGCAAAATGACACCAGTCTTAATCACATACATGCTCATAGTTAGTCCAAATACAGGGTGTTTTTTTTTGGCTGTAGTTACATTAATTTTTTTTTACCTGTTCTGACTTACAAACAGATTCAACTTAAGAACAAACCTACAGTCCCTATCTTGTTTGTAACCCGGAGACTGCCTGTATACTGTATATATATATATATATATATATATATATATATATATATATATATATATATATATATATATACTTTATTTATTAGTGCAAGTGTCATGAATGTTTACATAAAGCAATGACTGAGTAAACCCACCTTATTGGTTCCAGAATCCTGAAAAAAAAGAAAGAAAAAAAAAAGACAAATCAGCTGACACATTAGACACATGTATATATTAAAGTGATGATGTCACCCACTGGTTCTTCCAGCTCCTCCTATATGGGGGCACTTGTGTGGGCTTGCTCCCAAGCTGCACTGTGTGCATCCATAGACTGAATTTGACTGGCTGCAGCAGGAGCTAACGGCTCCCGCTGCTGCCTGTCAGTCCCTGTGTGAAAAGGGACAGAGGAGAGAAAACTGTAGCTTAACAGGCATCATGGATATTTTGCCTGTCATAGAAGGTTGAAAGAGAAAGCATTTTTGTTGAGAGTCATAAACACTGTAATGTTGCATTAAAAGGCAGTGTTTATTCCTGCCTCCTTCTCTTAGCCACGCCACCCCACCATATCACATCTACTATCACATCTACTTGCTGAAAATCCTTTTGAGTTTTTCTGACACTTCAACCACAAACTGGAACAATCATCTCCAAACTGGGAAGAATGACCTTTAAAACCATGTCACCTACAAATAAATGTAATTTTAACATCTTCAACCAGGCAAGAATTCATATATTCAGCCATGTAACTCAGACAATTACAATGTGCTCCAGACTTTATTGCCTTGTGAGATGGGGTTATGTAATTAGAATATGGTTGATTTGTTTAATCCTACTCTTAATGAGCTGTCTTCCTTGCCTGACCCCCAAAGGTGGTCTTCCCAAGGAGTTAAGATGGTCGGACCCTTCTAAAGTCACCTCTGTTTATTACTCTGCCCCAGGGCTGCATTTAAGGCAGGGCAAAGGGTGCCCTGGGCCCTGTCATTGTTGTGGGGCCCAAAGCAGCTGCCTCATACTTGCCAACTATCCCAGTTTAAATTCCCTTGTCCCTTGAAGTTTTAGTCCTTTGCTGTGTCCCAATATCTCAGTGTGAAGTGCTGCTGCTAATGCTGCCCAGCTCTGCCCTATTGTGTACAGATGACTCACCTGCAGACCCTGTGTTTACATGTAAATAACCATCATTCATATGCAAATAATGGGATCATTAATATGTAAATAGCTGCAACATTCATATGTAAATAGCTGCAACATTCATATGTAAATAGCTGAGGCCGGCGGCATTCATATGTATATCGTGCCCCTCTGCAGTAGAGAGATGATGTGCTGTAACCTCTAGCAACAAATCAGTGAGCAGAATTACTGTACAGTAATCTCTAGCAACCAATCAACAAGAAGAAATCATGTGCTGTAACCTCTAGCAACTAATCAGTGAGCCATAATGTGTGCTGTAACCTCTAGCATCCATTTAGTAAGTGGTAACAATATGCTGTAACCTCTGGCAACCAATCACAATCACTGTCTGATCTGATACAGTAAACTGATTTTAAGTCTAGCTGATATTTATTGTATGTCTCAGAGCAGGTGGAGAACAAAATTGCATGGAGGGGCCCCCAAGTAAATTTTTTCCCAGGGTCCAATCAACATTAAAGATGGCCCTGCTCTGCCTTTGTAACAGACTCCAATCCTAGATTCGGCTCTGCACAGATTAAAGGGGTGGTTCCACCTAAAACTCATTTCTAGCAATATATTCGTAAGACCCGTTACACTGCGGGTAGGCTGGCTTCTTTTTTTTTTTCCCCGTACATACCGAGATCTCGGGGGTCTCGTCCCTAGGCGGTGGGCGTTCCTATTTGATTGACGTTCCTCGGACGGGCGCATACGTGACGTCACGACTTTCCGAAAGAAGCCGAACGTCGCCGCGCAGGCGCCGTATAGAGTCGGCTCTATACGGCACCTGCGCGGCGACGTTCGGCTTCTTTCGGAAAGTCGTGACGTCACGTATGCGCCCGTCCGAGGAACGTCAATCAAATAGGAACGCCCACCGCCTAGGGACGAGACCCCCGAGATCTCGGTATGTACGGGGAAAAAAAAAAAAGACACTGCGGGTAGGCTGGCTTAACGGGTCTTACGAATATATTGCTAGAAATGAGTTTTAGGTGGAACCACCCCTTTAAATGGGCCTCACCATTCACAGATGCTGATTGGACTGAATTTAGTGATACCTATAAAAACTGTTATCTCTTACAAATATAGGATTATACAGTTTAACATTTTCCATCATTCCAACTACACCCCCATGGGCGTCCGCTCCATAGGGCAAGGGAGGGCGCTTGCCCCCCCCTAGAAACCAGTGTCATGATCCTCGGGGAGAAAAACAGCAGGCAGGAAGCAAGGCGGCGGCACAGCGAATCCAATTAGAGCCGCTCTCTCTCTCTTCTAGCTCCAGCTGACAGAGAGGGGGGCGATCGGGGGAGATATACAGTACACCCAGCCCATGGCTCTCCTCTCCTGTCACAGCTCCGCTGCCGAGTTCTCTGGTAAATGGAGCAGCTGCGCTGTGACAGGGAGAGGAGAGCCGCGGGCTGGCTGTACTGTATATCTCCCCCGATCGCCCCCCTCCCCCTCTCTGTCAGCTGGAGCTAGAAGAGAGAGAGAGCGGCTCTAATTGGATTTGCCTTGCTTCCTGCTTTCCTCGCCATGATTGTCCACAGTAGAGGGCCAATCAGAAGATTCTGGGGACTGGGGGCATCATGGGAAATGTAGTCTCTTAAGAGTGACAGCCCCAGCGTGTCCACAAACACCATGCTAAAGCCCCCAGCATGAAAGCACTCTGCTGGGGGGGGGGTTACACGAGGAGAAAAGAGAATACTGTACTCATGCCGGGGGAAGCCAGAGAGAGAGCCACGCTGTACCCGCACCAACCAGAGAGCCACGCTCTACCCGCACCAACCAGAGAGCCATGCTGTACTTGCACCAACCAGAGAGCCACGCTGTACCCGCACCAACCAGAGAGCCATGCTGTACTCGCACCAACCAGAGAGCCACGCTGTACCCGCACCAACCAGAGAGCCACGCTGTACCTGCACCAATGACTAAGCCCCTCCCCTTCATGACATTGTCAAAAAGCATGGATGACCTTAAAATGATGCCCCCCCCCCCCTGGAAAAAGTTCAGCGGACGCCCATGTACACCCCTGTTCGATTACAGAAATGGGTCTGAGCCACTCAGCAGAATGCTTCAGAGGTTGTAGCCATGTTGCTGACCTTCACTGCTTTTGGTCCGGCTCGGTAGTTCAGGGATTTTGGGAAGAAATAGGCCCCTTTATCTCCTCTACACTGGGCTTGCCAAATATTTTACATCCCAAAAACTGCTTCTTTGGAATTTTTTGAGGACACTTTAATTATATGCTAAAGGATTGCTAGGTGCCTTATTTATCGGCATATAACACGCACAGGTGTATAACACGCACCCTAACTTTAAGAGGAAAATTTGGGCAAAAAAACTTTCCATAGCCCCCTGCGTATAACACGCAGGCACAATTTACCCTCTATTTTCAGGGTAAAAAGGTGAGTGTTATACGCCAATAGATACAGTATATTGTACTTTTTAGGAAAATACTTCTATTGTCCTGGAAAGGGTCAGTCCTACCTACATTGGCCTACTGGCTAAAACTTGGTAATGATTTCCTCCCCCTGTACAAACTTACTTTTGAACTTTGGAAAAAAAAATTGAGTGATCCATAAAATATGGGGTACATTGATTTCTAATCCCCTTACTTTACCTCTCTAGATCCACAGCATTAGTGTTGACTTTATATGGTTATGGTTATTGTAAACCTTGTCATGGCGTATGTAACATTCCCTTATTATATGTCCTCTAGCTATCTGTTGGCAATAACATGAGACATTGGGGGTAATTTACGAAAGGCAAATCCACTTTGCACTACAAGTGCAAACTACAAGTGTAACGTGCACTTGAAATTGCACTAAAAGTGCACTTGCAGGTGCAGTCGCTGTAGATCTGAGGGGAAGATCTTAAATGAGGGGAAGCTCTGCTGATTTTATCATTCAATCATGTGCAAGCTGAAATTTTTTTTTTTTTATTTTCCTCGTAACTACAGCGACTGCACTTCCAAGTGCACTTTCAGTGCAATTTTAAGTGCACTTTGCACTTATAGTGCAAAGTGGATTTTGTAAATACTGTAACATCCACTGTGTTTAAAGTATTTGTAAACGTTTGTGTTTTTGTTTTGGAATAAAAGCCTTTTTTTTTATGCTTACCTGCTTTGTGCAATGGTTTTACACATTTTTCATGGGGGTACCGTGCGGGCTCGCTTCCAAGTCCATTGACACAGACAGCATGACTCAACCCCACCCCCTGCTCCCGTGACACGGGATTTAATTGACAGCAGCGGGTGCTAATAGCTCCTGCTGCTGTCAATTTGTCCAATGAGGAGAAAGACAGCGGCTGGAGCCACTCGGCTCGTGCACGTCGCTGGATTGGATCAGGCTCAGGTAAGAAAAAGGAGGGTTTGGGGGGGGGGGGGGATCTGCAGCACAGAAGGTTTTTCACCTTAAAGGGGTTGTAAAGGTAAAACAAAAAATCCCCTAAATAGCTTCCTTTACCTTAGTGCAGTCCTCCTTCACTTACCTCATCCTTCGATTTTGCTTTTAAATGTCCTTATTTCTTCTGAGAAATCCTCACTTCCTGTTCTTCTGTCTGTAACTAAACACAGTAATGCAAGGCTTTCTCCCTGGTGTGGAGAAAGCCTCTTGAGGGGGAAGGGGGCGAGCAGGAGTGTCAAGACGCCCACTAACACACAGCTCCTTTATCTGCAAAGTAGAGAGCGTCCTGACCCTCCTGCTCGCCCCTTTTCTCCAGGGAGAAAGTGTTGCATTACTGTGTGTAGTTACAGACAGAAGAACAGGAAGTGAGGATTTCTCAGAAGAAATAAGGACATTTAAAAGCAAAATGGAAGGGTGAGGAAAGTGAAGGAGGACTGCACTAAGGTAAAGGAAGCTTCTTAGGGAAATGTTTTTTTACCTTTACAACCCCTTTAATGCATGAAATGCATTAAGGTGAAAAACCTTGAGACTTTACAACCACTTTAATTGTTTATTGTGATTTTTTGGGGTGGTCTTTTGCTTGGAAAACTCAATAAATATATCTTAAAAAAAAAGAAGAAAATAAAGAAAAATAATTTGGTTGCTTTCAAAAACTGGACACAGTGTATTGATTGGATCTGCAGAGGGAGGTGAGAAAAAGGGGCACCTTTCCTCTCCACGGTACCTATTGGCATTGACCTACTTCAGCATCAGGACACTGAATGCCTATATACAGAACTATATACTCACCATTTCAGCAAGAGCAGAAATAACCTTTCCCAGAGTTGTTAGAGATTTATTGATATTTGCTCCTTCCTATATGTGGAAAAGATGAATAGCTGACGTTAAAAGGGAATCTATAATGAATTTTGAGTCAGTATTTTTTATTAGGTTTATACATTCTAAACTTCCTGTTACAGATACATATTCATTTACAGTTACATTTATTAGATGACAAAGGAGTCTCAGAACATGGAATATCTAAAGAAAGAGCAAAGCAAAAGCTGTCTGCCTTCAAGCTCACTCTGTATGATTGAAGTTATTGTAGTTTTTACTTTTACTACAATAAAGAAATACATAGAGTATCCCACAAAAGTACACCCCTCATATTTTTGTAAATATTTTATTATATCTTTTCATGTGACAACACTAAAGAAATTACACTTTGCTACAATGTAAAGTAGTGAGTGTACAGCTTGTATAACAGTTAAAATTTGCAGTCCCCTCAAAATAACTCAACACACAGCCATTAATGTCTAAACCACTGGCAACAATGTCCAAATTGGGACCAAAGTATCAATATTTTGTGTGGGCACCATTATTTTCCAGCACTTCCTTAACCCTCTTGGGCATGGAGTTCACCAGAGCTCCACAGGTTGCCACTGGAGTCCTCTTCCACTCCTCCATGATGACATCACAGAGCTGGTGGATATTAGAGACCTTGTGCTCCTCCACCTTCTATTTGAGGATGGCCCACAGATGCTCAATAGGGTCTAGGACTAGACCATCACCTTTATGCTCAGCATCATTAGCAAGGCAGTGATCATCTTGGAGGTGTGTTTGGGGTCTTTATCGTATTGAAATACTGCCCTGCGGCCCAGTCTCCAAAGGGAGGGAATCATGCTCTGCTTCAGTATGTCACAGTACATGTTGGCATTCATGGTTCCCTCAATGAACTGTAACTTTCCATTGCCGGCAGCACTCATGCAGCCCCAGACCATGACACTCCTACCACCATGCTTCACTTGTCTTTGTACTCCTCACCTGGTTGCCGCCACACACACTTGACACCATCTTAACTAAAAAAAGTTTATCTTGGTCTCGTCAGACCACAGGACATGGTTCCAGTAATTCATGTCCCTAGTCTGCTTCTCTTCAGCACACTGTTTGCGGGCTTTCTCTTATCTTTAGAAGGGGATGACAACCATGCAGACCAATTTGATGCAGTGTGCGGCGTATGGTCTGAACACTGACAGGTTGACCCCCCACCCCTTCAACCTCTGCAGCAATGCTGGCAGCACTCATACATCTATTTCCCAAAGACAACCTCTGGATATGATGCTGAGCATGTGAACTCAACTTATTTGGTCGACCATAGCGAGGACTATTCTGAGTGGAGCATGTCCTGTTAAACTGCAGTATGGTCTTGGCCACCGTGCTGCAGCTCAGTTTCAGGGTCTTTTCAATCTTCTTATATCCCAGCCATCTTTATGTACAGCAACAATTCTTTTTTTCAGATCCTCAGAGAGTTCTTTGCCATGAGGTGTCATGTTTAACTTGCAGTGACCAGCATAAGAGAGTGAGAGCGATAACACCAAATTTAACACACCTGCTCCCCATTCACACCTGAGACCTTGTAACACTAACAAGTTACATGACACTGGGAGGGAAATGGCTAATTGGGTCTATGTTGGAAATTTTTACTTAAGGGTGTACTCACTTTTGTTGCCAGTGGTTTAGACATTAATGGCTGTATGTTGAGTTAATTTGAGGGGACAGCAAATTTACACTGTTAGACAAGCTGTACACTTACTACTTTACATTGTAGAAAAGTGTAATTTCTTCAGTGTTGTCACATGAAAAGATATAAAAAATATTTTCAAAAATGTGAGGGGTTTACTTACTTTTGTGAGATACTGTATATATAAATATATTCTTTAAAGTTCTTGTTGTTATCGAACGTTATATGTAACTGGGGCTGTCCTCCCCCTCTGCATCTAAAATTAGGCAGTAGCAGACATTTGCATTTTTGATTGTTAAAGTAGGCCTTCTTTTCATTTTTTAACACTTGGCAAATCTTCCAAGCCTTGCTGAGTCTGCTAAACATTTAACTGTATATTCACACAGGATACAGGAATGGAATGTCACCTTTAGTCTTGTCCCTTTTGCACCAGTGGAATCTGCTCTTTCACTTCCTGCAAGATCCACAAGACTGATTTTACTGACCTGCAAGAAAATAAAAATACAAAAATAAACCATTAACCAAGTCTTCCCAAAATTTCAATACAAGCTGGCCTGATTTTCTGTAAGAAAAATATATTTTAATTAAAGGATTAACAAAAAAACTGCCTGAATTTGTGGTTTTAATTATGACTGATAATAGTTGTTTTTTTTTTGGTATAAACACCATGAAATAGAACCCAAAAATGTTTTTGATATGATATAGCTAGTGGAAAAAAGTATTTGTTTGAACCTGGTTATCATTTTTCTGACGAATAATTTAAGGTACCACATAAAAGCTTTGTCTATGATCTCCTGTACTTACAGTATTGGCACTGGATGGGTAATTAAAAAAATATATATAATTTTACATAAAAAAACACAAGGCCCAACCACTTACCTGAGCCTAACAGCCTGTTACATGGAAAAATGTGGCCTGGGATCCCCATGACTGGAGGGTCAGAAAGTATGCTGACCCCTGTCTTACGGGATTCCAAACCACATGATCCTCAGCTTGTTGGGGTTCTTTAATCGGAGTCTCAGCCAAAACCCTAGTGCTTGGGTGAATGTTAGACATGTGCGCCGTCAATAAATTTGTTTCGTTCCTTTCCGTATTAGACAAAAATTCGTATTTCGTAATTCGTGTCCGAAATTCAATTTGGATTAGTTTCATACGAAATATGAAATTTCGTTAGATTCGTTAACTTTTCTTAACAATTACGAACATTCGTTATGATGAATTTAAAAAGCAAAAAATACCATTCTCAATATGGCAGTCGTCGACTCATTATGCTCATTATTTGGGGCTCCCACCATCCCTGTGCTGACTTTCTCCTAGGGCTGTACCCCTGCTGTGCTCATTATGAGGGGCTCCCATCATCCCTGTGCTGACTTCCTGGGTTTGTAGTAGCCCCTTAATTCGTAATTCGTGTCCAAAATTCAATTTGGATACGTACGAAATACGAAAGTTCATTAGGTTCGTCAACTTTACAAACATTCGTTATGAGGGGCTCCCAGCATCCCTGTGCTGACTTCCTCCTGGGGCTGTACCCTTGCTGGGTTTATTATGAGGGGCTCCCACCATCCCTGTGCTGTGCTGACTTCCTGGGTTTTTAACTTCATCATAACGGATAATCGTAAATTTTTATGACAATAATAAAATGATATTAACGAACATTCTTATTTTGTCCAATTCTGAATCTCCCATTGACTACCAGTACCAGTCTGAGCAGTCTCCCACTCCCGAAACAAAATTTGTCAACAAAATTTTGTATAGAATTCGTAAGAATAGAAATTCGTATTTCGGATGCTTCCGAATGTACGAATTTTCAGAATTTCGTAAAAATTTTTGCTTTCGTACAAAACGAATCGCACATGTCTAGTGAATGTGAGAGAGTGTATTAGCACTGAGGTAGTGACAGGTAGGTGGCAATCCTACGTCTGAACTGAATCCTACTTCTGAGTGTATTATGGATTCTCATAAAGAATGAACAAACAGACTAGCCCCTTGGATCCAGGAAAGGCCTTGTGGTCAATTTCCTACTTTCTAATTGCTTGTGAAGTCATTCAATAGTAAGGAGATAGTCGGACAGATTGAGGTAGGGAGTTCCAGAGGATGGGAGAGGCTCAGGAGAAGTGCAGGAGGCAAGCATGGGAGGAGGTGATCATCTCAATATATCATATCAAATCATAGTTACATAGTAGGTGAGGTTGAAAAAAGTGTGTGATTATATGTCATTACATTATATATCTCTGTATGTTGTGGTCGTTTTGGTGCTTATCTCATAGTTTTTTGAAACTATCAATGCCCCCCCCCACTGAGACCACCACATGTGGAAGGGAATTCCACATCCTTGCCGCTCTTACAGTAAAGAAACCTCTACGTAGTTTAAGGTTGATCCTCTTTTCTTGCAATTTTAATGAGTGGCCACGTGTCTTGTTAAACTCCCTTCCACGAAAAAGTTTTATCCCTATTGTGGGGTCACCAGTATGGTATTTGTAAATTGAAATCATATCCCCTCTCCAGCGTCTCTTCTCCAGAGAGAATAAGTTCAGTGCTCGCAACCTTTCCTCATAACTAACATCCTCCAGACCCTTTATTGGCTTTGTTGCCCTTCTTTGTACCCTCTCCATTTCCAGTACATCCTTCCTGAGTGCTGGTGCCCAGAACTGGACAGCATACTTTAGGTGTGGCCGGACCAGAGTCTTGTAGAGCGGGAGAATTATCGTTTTATCTTTGGAGTTGATCCCCTTTTTAATGCAGCTAATATTCTGTTTGCTTTGTTAGCAGCAGCTTGTCATTGCATGCCATTGTATAGATTGCATTCATATTTTTGCCACCCAAATGCATTATTTTACATTTTTCTACATTAAACCTCATTTGCCATGTAGTTATTCAGCCCATAAATTTGTTCAGATCTTTTTGCAAGGTTTCCACATTCTGCTAAGAAGTTATTGCCCTGCTTAGCTTAGTATCATCCGCAAATACAGAGATTGAACTGTTTATCCCATCCTCCAGGTTGTTTATGAACAAATTAAATAGGTTTGGTCCCGTCACAGAACCCTGGGGGACCCCACTACCCACCCCTGACCATTCTGAGTATTCCCCATTTATCACCACCCTCTGAACTCACTCTTGTAGCCAGTTTTCAATCCATGTACTCACCCTATGGTCCATGGCAACAGACCTTATTTTTTACAGTAAATGTTTATGGGGAACTGTATCAAATGCTTTTGCAAAATCCAGATATACCACGTCTACGGGCCTTCCTTTATCTGGATGCCAGCTCACCTCCTCATAGAAGGTTAATAGATTGGTTTGGCAAGAACGATTCTTCACGAATCCATGTTGATTACTGCTAATAACACCGTTCTCATTACTAAAATCTTGTATATAGTCACTTATCATCCCCTCCAAGAGCTTACATACTATTGATGTTAGGCTAACTGGTCTGTAATTCCCAGGGATGTATTTTGGGCCCTTTTTTAAATATTGGAGCTACATTGGCTTTTGTCAAATCAATATATTATAAGTGGGCATTTATAAATGACCAGAAAGGTGAAAGATCATTCCCCCCATCAGGAGGTACACAGACACACCTGTACAATATGAATGTGCAGGTTTCTGCATATTGCAAAGACTCATTATGTCATTTTATCCTAAAAACTTAAAGTCGCTGTAAAGGATTAAACCCCCTTGCAGGTTATATTTTCCTGTCCGTGCCCCACTGGGAAGATTTTCCTTCACTTTCTAGTCAATTTCTCACAAATTAATCGAATTCCCATCTTGGGACATTTTCCCTGACCTTTCGCTCTGATGACAACTCAACATTTTTAGATTTCCTTTCACTTTCTGTATCAGAGACCATGAGCAACTGGCACCAGGGACAAATACAGAAATAAAGATACTGGACAAAGAGTCTACCCCAGGTATCTTCACAGAACTACACATCCCATGAGGCATTGTAAAACTCTGACGTTCACAGACATGGCTAGGCATGATGGGAATTGTAGTTCCTGAACCCCTGGAGGGCCATAGTTTGAAGACCTCTAGTTTAACTTTTTACCACTAAAAAAAAAAGCAACATGACACACAACCCTGACCTGCCCAAACTGCAATCATCGTTTATTAAAGTGTTGCAAAGGCAATGAAAAGGCAGTAACTTATAGCAACCAGTCAGTCTTCATCTCACTAAAGTCAAATCATCAAATCATCATTGCCTTTAAACAATTATTTAATTTAATTATTTAGTTTGATTTTTGTATTATTATTCTGAAAAAAAGAAAATATCAAGAAAATATCAAAATTGTTAAAACCTTTGCTTTGTGGAATATACTTTTACACAGTGCTTTAACTGGGCCGGAACGCGGCGGTACTCAGTACTGCCACTTCCAAAAATGGCCCTGGAGAGTACCAGCACCTCTCCGTGCGCCCAGTACGTGGGTTTCCCGTACTGGAACGCAGCCCCAGGCCAGGAATATGATGATACGGCCCGACGGACCTTTTAATCCGGCCCCCGGGCGGAGAGCTAGCTACAGCATTGTAGTGGCTGGCCACTGGGCGAATTACATCGCGCACCGTCTCCTCCATAATAGTCATTGGCTGGGCCGGCCATCAGCTAGTGGAGGGGGGCGGGCCGTGTGCAGAGTACGGCTTGAGCCGTATGTGCAGGCGCAGGCAGGGAGTTGACCTCACGTTAGATGACGTCAACTCCTTTCCGCGCGCCTGTGAGGAGCGATCAGTGCGGCGTGGTGGATGTGAGCGGGTGACTGGCCCTCCTAGGACGGTGCAGCAAAGTGAAAAATCAGTCATCGGACTTTGCTTTGGATCTGAAGTACAGATTCTGTACTAATGGTGAGTGATGTTTTGTTGCTATGGCTGCTCACAGACTGATATGTATATTCTATACTTCTCCTATCTATTTTCTGTGGTGTCTGTCCCTTGTCATGCTTTGTGCCCATTTTATCTTCTCTTTTTTTAGTTTCTGACATCATCAGCTGGTTTATGTAATTTTAGCAGCAAAATCAAATGTTAGGTTGCGTCTAAGAGAGGGTTTGTAAAATATATATATTTTCATGTTCAGTATTGGGGGGGGGGGGGAGCACCGGCGCCTAATAGAGTACCGGCACCTCTTTTGGCCCACTTAAAGCACTGCTTTTACAATAAAAAACAACATGTTTGTTTTCTTTACAGCATATATTTAAATGTTTTAGTGTGCATATAAAGATTGATAGTGGTGTCTAATGTAAACAATCAGAATCCAGGCATTATTTTTACACTGCTAACACTCTTACTATGGGTCACCTCTTACTATACTGTATGTAGACTAACAATACTTCCCTATAGCCTGCAGGTGTCACTGCTGGAACAAATGTTGGTAACAGAACTGTAGTCTGTGCCTTTGAGATCTCCATAGAAACACCATAAAATGTGTAAATTAGGTGAATGGGAACATAATTATAGTCACACATCGTACATAACTCTGTAACACCAGCTTTGTAAATCTGGGGTCTGTTCATAGATCGAGTTCATGATGAATAAACATTTTTAGCAACAGATCTCTTATATTTTGTCTGGCTAATCATATTATGATACTGTAGCTTCCAACTGTCTCTGATTTGGAGAAATGTCCCTCTGTCCCTCTATTCTCCTCATTTTGGTCAGATCTATATAGATGTATATATAAAATGCACTATTTATCTTTCAGAAAGTGTTTCCCAGTGCTAAACTTTTCATCCAATTTCTAAATTGTTGTATTTATACATTTCAAAAGCCAGTTTAACCACTTGCTTACTGGGCACATATACCCCCTTCCTGCCCAGGCGAAATTTAAGCTTTCAGCACTGTCACGCTTTCAATGACAATTGCGCGGTCGTGCGACGTGGCTCCCAAACAAAATTGACCTCCTTTTTTTTCCCCACAAATACAGCTTTCTTTTGGTGGTATTTGGTATTTGATCACCTGTGCAGTTTTTATTTTTTGCGCTATAAACAAAAATAGAACGAAAAAAAACACAATATTTTTTACTTTTTGCTGTAATAAATATCCCATTTTTTTCAGTTTAGTCTGATACGTATTCTTCTACATGTTTTTGGTAAAAAAATCGCAATAAGCATATAGTGATTGGTTTGCGCAAACGTTATAACGCCTACAAAATAGGGGATAGAATTATTACTTTTTTTTTTTTTTACTAGTAATGGCAACGATCTGCAATTTTTGTCACGACTGTGACATTATGGCGGACACATCGGACACTTTTGACACATTTTTGAGACCATTCACATTTATACAGTGAACAGTGCTATAAAGATGCACTGATTACTGTACAAATGTGACTGGCAGGGAAGGGGTTAACACTAGGGGGCATCAAGGGGTTAAAAATGTACCCTGGGAGTGATTCTTACTGTGGGGGGAGGGGACTGACTGGGGGAGGTGACCGATGGTTGTCCCTATGTACAAGGGACACACCATTGGTCTCCTCTCCCTAACAGGACGTGGAGCTCTGTCATTTTTAATACATTAAAGTTCATTTTTTGCCCTGTTTTGTTTTTTCCAAAGTTTCCTTGTTGTTGTTATTTTGTTCACTGTAATGTGTTCCAGAGCATTAATGATGCATTTAGCTGCCTTCTGGTGCTTTTTTTGATGCATTTTTATTGCGTTTCAGTGCAGTTCCTTGCAGAAAAAATGCAGCATGCTCCAATTTTGTTGACTGTACTGCAACACACTGGACTGCATGTGGTGTGAATTAGCCCTTAGGTTGCTACTGTAGCTGCAGCACAATCTGATTTTCAGCACGACTGCAGTGTCACATGGCACATTTTTAACCCGTTTTTGATGCGATTTTCATACTGTTGGGATTTTTGTTTTGGCCAATGGTAAGCATATCTGCTGGGAATTCAATTTTATTGGCAATGTACAGCCAGACTCTCCCGCTTGCAGTGGGTCACGGGTATCATACAAAAGTGGACATTCATGCAGCAGGCGTATCAGCTCCTTATTATCAGTGTCGGCTTTCCTGCCTCTTCCCTTCCTCTTTTCAGCATGAGGAGGAGGAAACTAGTTGGGGGGGGCACTAGAATTGCATAAAAAATCACATGTAGCTGCAATATTGATGCTTTTCCATTAAAGTCTATGGGGTACAAAATCTTGCTGCGTTGCATCAAAGTAGCACCTTTACCTGATCCTCCTCTTCTCATATCCCATTTTGCTGCTTCTGGCCCCTCCCTTCTGACGAGTGCCCCCACAGCCCAGCAGCGTGCTATGGAGGCACCTAAACCCAGCCACAGCTCTGTGTGTCCATTCAGACACGCAGCTGCCATTTGGCCCCGCCCCCTCTCTCCCCTGATTGGCCAACTGACTTTGATTGACAGCTAACGGGAGCCAATGGCGCTGCAGCCAATCAGAGTCGCAGATGGCCGAGGGAATCGTGGACATCGCTGGAGAGAGATAGGGCTCAGGTTAAGTGTTAGGGGGTGCTGGGGCGGCTGCTACACACCGAAGGTTTTCTATCCTAATGCATATAATGCATTAGGATAAAAAAGTTTTTGTCTTTAAAAACTCCTTTAAGTGGGTATTCTTTACAGAGTGAGGCTTCACCACATTCGCTAAGCTCTAAGGTAAAAAAATACAACTGCTCTTGCAAAGTGCACAGTCAGTTTGCCTTTAGTAAATCAACAACAATGACTCTACTGCATTGAAATACACTTACCTGCCTCATCTCAATGACCTCTAGAATGTACATTGAGCTGCACATGCACAGATCAGTTTACATTCCGGCACACTCCCTGTGTACTGAGATGACTGCACTCCTGCTCATGCATGGGAGTGACATCATCTCACACCAGCAAATTAGAGAGATTTACTAAAGCTGGAGCACATAGAATCTGGTTCAGCTGTGCATAGGTGTGCGCAGCCTATTGCATTAGGGTGTGCACCCCAAAGCTCAAGCACACATGCATGCGTGTGTATGTATGTGAACGGATTACATTGTGTTTACCGTCTCCTGGTAGGCTGAATTTCATCCCACACTGCAGGCTGTGTTTAGTCCTCCCTCTCCTGCCTGCTCCAGCTGCCGGCATCTTCTGTTGTAAAGTCAATTAAGGCATGCTGGGGAAGGGGGCTGTGCCCATTGGCTGAGGAGGCAGCAGAGACGCGGAGCAACTGTAGCCTCTGGCTTTTTACAGACACTACATGGTTGGCAATCTTGATGATTAGGGTGTGCCCAGGCACACTCCCTGCGCGTGCCTATGCAGCTGTGCATGGTAGCCAATCAAATTCTAACTTCAGCTTGTTCAATAAAGCTTTGACAATAAAACCTGAAATCTGATTGGTTTCTATGCAGAGCTGCACCAGATTTTGCACTCTCCAGTTTTAGTAAATCTGCCGCATGGCGCCATCTGAGCTGCAGGAAGTCTCTTTTAGTATTGTTTCCAAATATATCCAAAAGTGACCAGACAATGCAACAAGAACCTAAGTATTCAAATCATTTTTTTGTTGTCCCAGGAACAACCCCACAAGAGCCTCAATGTAAATTTGCCTATGAGGGCAGACCCCAAAAAGAGAACATTTTATCATAGAAATATGTGCAAAGTACGATAAAAGGCCATCAAAGCATTAGAAAGAGCTGAGCCTCACTGCAGTTTTTGTCTTACAGTCAGAGAAATATACATGGAGACAAAAGCTAAATGAGCAAGACATGGATTCTTCTGATTGCATATTTGTTCCCTAGCCATGGCTAATTACAAACTTTGATTGAGCTATTCAGCATGCAGATGATTATATGATCCAGATCTTGTGTGTCTGCCTGCTCCAAGTTGATAAAGAAGAACATTAGTTCAGACCAACAATTATCACAAGATTCACAATTCATGGCTGGTATATTTTGGATATCAAATGCAAAATGTCAAAAGGACATTTTTGATATTGACAGTGTTAGTGTGTGACATAATATAAGCTGAAAGGGTAACTCCACTTTGGTGGGGGGAAATAAAGAGCAAATAAAGAAAAAATAATATAGCGCATATGAGTGCGACACTAATCATTTTGTAATTGAATGTTTTTAAAAATGACCTTTCCTTTTCAATCTGCAGCCAATGTAATTTTCTGAGAATAAATTTTAATATGGCTACCCCGAGTTTTCTATACACAGAATTTGTACTGACCACTCCCCAGAAACATAATTTCCTGCTTGTGTGATTGGTCCAAAATTTTTCCCAGAAGTCTGCCTAAGGCCCCGTACACACGACCGAGTTTCTCGGCAGAATTCAGCCAGAAACTCGATCGGAGCCGTATTCTGCCGAGAAACCCGGTCGTGTATACACTTTTGGCCGAGGAAGCCGACGAGGATCTCGTCGGGCCAAATAGAGAACATTGACTTTGACTTCCTATAAATTCTCTGAAACAGAATTGGAAGTCTTACATTTTGGTCTTAGCTTCTGCCCTACGTCACAGCTCGATAAATATGAAACAATTAAAGATCTTTATCTTTTCGCCAGGAAACTAACTTACAAATATCTATTCGATCAGGATCGGTTGCGATCCAAGAAAGATAAAGACCTGGCGGAAAAGATGAAGGACTTTACCATGGCTGAATTTCGAGCCTTTAGGGATTTGGTATTACTATTAGAAGAAAGCGAAACTGCACCTGCAACCCCTAACCTTAGCGACCTAGAGCCCCCCACACCCCCTAAGTTGGTTTTACCAAACCACAAGTTCAAACTTAAATCCACCAAATTTCCAGACCTAACTACTAATTCATATGTTTGGTCATTTCTATTGGCCACTGTAAGCAAAATCAAATCACTTGATGTCAACCCTATACAGTCTAATCTGACGAAACAACAAACCTTCTCAATTAGGAAATTAAAAAACCACCCAGACCTTACCATTAAACCCTCAGACAAGGGAGGTAACATTGTATTAATGACCAATACACAATATGAAAAAATGTGTATGAACATCTTATCTAACCGGTCTTGGTACCAAAAAATTGTAGAGATGTCAGTGACACAATATGCCAATGATTATAAATCACTGATAGGAGAAGCGTTTATGAAGGGTCTAATAGATCAGGACACGTATGATTATCTCAATATTAAATTTCCACGGGCTCCAACCTTTTATGCCCTACCCAAGGTACATAAGAACCTTAAAGTGCCTCCTGGCAGACCCATTGTTTCAGGCATTGGGTCTATCACGGAAAATGCTAGCAGGTTCATTGACTTCTTCTTAACACCCCATGTCATCAGCCTACCGTCTTTTGTCAAAGACACACTAGATTTCCTTAAACAAATCGAGGGCGTGCTTGTCCCTCCCGACGCCCTCCTCGTGACTTTGGATGTGGAGGCCCTTTACTCCAGCATCCCTCACGAGCAGGGCGTCGGGATGGCACGCACGTTCCTCATGGAACAAGACCACCATTCCTGGCCATTCAATGAGTTCATCTTGAAATTACTTCTATTTATTTTGACTCACAATTGGTTTACTTTCAATGGTTCCCACTACCTCCAGGTACAGGGCGTGGCCATGGGCACTTGTTGCGCACCGGCCTACGCCAACCTGTACCTGGGGGGGTGGGAACGAGACATTTTTTCAGATGAACAGCTATCTATCTTTACCAATCAGACGGCAGTATGGCTTAGATACATCGACGATGTCTTTCTGGTTTGGACAGGTGATCTTGCATCCCTGACAGACTTCGTTGATGGTCTTAATTCCAATAACTATAACCTGAAGTTTACGGTGAACAGTCATCCCCGCAAAATATCCTTTTTAGATGTGGAGGTCTTTATTGACAGCGACAATTGTCTTGCATCTACCTTATATCGTAAGGAAACTGCGGGCAATACGATTTTACACTCAGATAGTGCACATGCAATCCCACTTAAAAGAAGTATACCATATGCACAATACCTCAGGCTGAGACGAAACTGCACACATGATGCAGACTTTAAATACCACGCCAACCAACTCAGGGACCGCCTTTTGGCACGGGGGTACTCAAAAACGCTTTTACGTAAGGCCTTCAACAAAACAATTCAACAACCTAGAAACACCCTTTTGCATAAAGCTCGAACTATACAGGACCCTTTTATTTCTGTCAAGTTTATTACTAAATACTCCGACCAACAGGCCCAACTAAGAGAGGCACTCACCAAACACTGGCACATCCTACGCGAGGATTCTATCCTCAGCAAGTATGTGGGTGAACGTCCAGAAATAATATTTAGACGATCCACATCGCTTAGAGATCAACTTACATGCAGCCATTATGCCCCCAATAAACAAGAACCATCAATGGACAGGGGTATGTCGAGGTGTGGACACTGTGCCTTTTGTAAATATGTGATGATAGGCAGAGAATTTACTCTACCAAATGGTGAAAGATTTTCACCTAAGTTCAAGGCCGACTGTAATACCATGGGTGTAGTGTATCTTATGTCGTGTCTGTGTGGCGTGTATTATGTCGGGAAAACTATCCGACCCTTGCGTCAACGAATAAGAGATCATGTATATTATTCCGCTAGCGGAAAAATTCTAACACCTGTCAGTCGGCACTTGGACCTCTACCACCGCTTTGACACATCCCCCGCCTCTTTCTTGGTTCTGGCTGTGATCACACGAGACCCAAGAGGAGGCGATTGGGATAAAAAGATCCTACAAAGTGAAACCAAGTGGATTGAAAGATTGAATGCCACCCAACCCCCAGGTATCAATGAGCTTCAAACATACAAATCATTCTTATAGTTGGTCACGGTGGTACCTTTGTGGCTGACATTGTTTCCTCCCAGGTTCCCCTCCCCCAGTAGATTTTGCAGTATGGCTCTGCTCCCCTCCCCCCGCAGTGTATTGTGTATATTTTTTGATATACATTATACTCCACTAGATGTACTTTTTTCCCCCCTATTGTTTTTCTGCTACTGTAGTTTTGTTCTCTTTTTTATGTTCCAATGACTATCCATTTTCCTGCAGATATATTTTAAATGTCTAGACATAATTATGTATAAAAATATTGAATATGCTTGTATTACTCTATGCATGTCCTGCCTCACTTGGCAGCAATAATTCATGGCCACTCTCACCATGTACTGGCTTGTGGCGTGTTACTATGTACAATTTAATTCTGTTTATTGTCTTCCTCTTTTAGGAATCATTACTCTAAGTTTCTTTTACCCATGACTCAGTTTGCCATAGCTGCTAGGACTGGTGCATTTGTTTTTGGGTTTCATGGGGGGGTTGTGTACGGCCAGACAACCGCAGCGTATACTATGCTGCGGTCTGTTAGGGGATGGATGAGAGATCCTCGGCCTGACCTGTATTGTGTTGATGGCTATGCCATCGAATACTTGCAGTGCCAGTCCGACACGCCCCGCCTAAACCCATTGGCGGAGCGTGTTCTTATACTCCTCCCCTTCCACGAGGACCGGCCCGGTCACCTGCGTTGGCTCTGGCAGGCGTCATCTGACGCCCATGGAGCTTGCGTTGACAGGGGATTGGCCCTCGTGACCTCTGGTCGGAACACGTGACGCGGAAGTCCCATCCGCTCACGTGATTGGAGGCATGCACGTTTATAACGGAGCAGGATCTCCAGGAAGCTACACGATTGCTCCCATAGACAGTGGCGTGTGAGACACCAGATGTACCTGGACATGGTAAGCACTCCTTCATGGGTCTTTTTCTTTTTCTTTTTCTTTTGGTAGCGGTGACTGGCATTATTGGCTATGCTTATAACAGCCCTCATTTAGACTGTCTTTTGTTTATTCATCCCTTTTCATACAGATACCATCTCATACCACTACAGCTCTGTTCTAATGGTCTGGTCCGGTTCTTACAATTTTTGGGATTTAACCCTTATGGGTATTTGCCTATTTTATTCAAAAATGTGCAGTGTATATACATTATCTTGTACTGCTTCCTAACCTTTGAACCAGCCCTATACTGACTGTACCCTGTACTTTGGGTATGTATATTTGTATTTTTTGATTTGGGTTGCTATATGCATTTATGCGTTGCGTAAGCCCTATTTTCTTATTAGCACTATTTATTTCTTATTTTATCAGACCCTACTCCAGTTCAAACTTTGTCCGAAAAACTACACCTTTATCCATCCTATTATCTGGAAATTATTACCACATTGATCCAGAATTATCGTTGGAATTTTTTTCACATATATACATTCATTTCTCACCTATCATTGCTGATGGTAGGTTTATTATACTTTTTTACTTCTCTTACTATTATATAATCTCGTTTCTCTATATACACAAAATGGTTCACCCTCACTCTCTTACTGGTGATGTGTGGAGCTTCGCTATCACCTTTCCCTGACTCTATTACCACCGACAATTTGAGATATATATACATATATATATACTCTTTTTTCTTTCTTGCCGCACTATCTAGGCATATCCGTCATTACTCGCCATTTTTTCTATTTTGGCGAGGACGGTGTTACTTCTCAACACCTCTGATTAACTATATGGGTATGTGGCATGTCCCTACACTTCCCTCACTGTGATCCCCCTTTTTTGCACCGGTGGTTTGGCGGTTCTTGGCAATCTGAGTCATTGTTTATGGTGCTTTTTTGCACAAGAAACACTATTTACTCTGATTCACAAAATATATAATGTTAATTTAAAATCTGAAACCAATAATAGTCTATGTTTTTTCCTTCCAGAAAGTATTCTTTTTAAGCTCCCGAAGAAGCAGTAACATGCGAAACATGTAGAGCCTATGTATAAAAATACACAAATTGAAGCCTACGTTTGTTCACCAACTGTTGTTGTTGTCCCGTGTGGACTATCTGTGGTTTTTGTACAACCCCTATGGGTTATTAGCATTTCAGAGATATTCTATGCTCACTAATGTTTTTAATATAGTCAATTATATGTTTTTTAATATCGTTTTTCCATATTGTAATTGTTGATTCAATTACCCAGTTTTCTGGGCTTGTATCAATAAAAAACTTCTTTTACATTCTATGCTGACCATTGGTGCCTATAAAGTCCATTATTCCTTCAAAATTAAAAACTTCCACTTATGTTAGGACGTGGCACCGCAATACCTTAGGACACCCATAGTCCATCCTATGGTTGGTGTTCCTCTATTTCTTATTTCATTCCAAATAGAGAACATGTTCTCTATTTCCTCGTTGTTCAATGGGAAATTTCGGCTCGCCGAGATCCTCGGCGGCTTCACAAGGAACTCGACGAGCAAAACAATGTGTTTTGCCCGTCGAGTTTCTCGGACGTGTGTACGAGGCCTAAGATACAAATCAGATTTCAGGCATCCCTTGCAACAAAAATTTCATTTTTTGAGAGATACTTTCAATAGGAACCCATCTAAAGGGGTGCAGGCCCAGATTTCCTCATTAGTGCCCTGGAGCTCCACACCTGACAGTTAATTATAAAACACTATCATTAGACTCACTCAGAACAGAGGCACAGAGGAACACACATGGATTTCTTCAGAATAACAAAAGGTAGGAATCTGCAAAAAAAGTGTATTGCTATCCTTGCATTGTACATAGATCACCCAGAGGTGAATGTTTTTTTTTCTTAACAAAAGTGGAGTTACACTTCAACAATTTCAGGGAAGAAAACGAGAAAATGCTGGGTAACAGAGAAAATCAGAGCCACGTGAACAATTAACGGTGATATATATGCACTTTATTTCCAGCCCAGATGACAATATGGTTTAGTGGAGTCTGCCTTTAAGACCTCCGCCAAAACACTGGATAGCCATACTACAATTGTGATATGGTCTTGGAAAGTCACCTTTGAGATATTATCTTGTAGGAAAAGGATTCTGTGTTTTGTGCTATTTTAAAACATAGAGCTAACAGTGTTAAGTCTTCCTCCTTCCACTAGGGGGCAAACTGAGGATTTGGACTGCTAGAGAATCTAGAGAGATTGGTGGAGGATTGTGGGAGGTGTGTTTTTTATAGATTAAACTGGTTTAGCTTCTCAAAGGCAGAGACTTCAACTCCCAGCAACACTGTGGTGGAGAGGAGGAGGAGTGTTGCAATGTTCCCGGGGATGAGGAGAGAAAAGAAGAAAGATTAGCAGAGAAACTGAGGTTGCGAGAGGACACCCTGGATGCTGCCTGATTAAAAGGAGACTGAAGACACCGACTAGAGTTCACTTTGGCAGTGAGCAGAAGGAGACCCCACTGCTGACAATGAGTGGTGATATGCCTCTGGACACCCTAATAAAAGAGGGACAGAGCTGTCTGCAGTGGCCGTGCCTGCATAAGTTCTTAAAGGGACACTACCTTGAGCACTCCACCATAACAGTTGGGCCCCAAACAGCTGGCCAGCAGAAGAAGTAGGGTTGCATATCACTGACTGCTAAACTGTTATTGTGATACACACATATCCCTCCTTGTTAGGGTAGCCTAGTTCAGGGTTCAGGAGAAGTGTTCTTTAACAAATATTGTTTATGCCTCATTGTAATTATTTCTTCTTTGCTTACCCTTTTGCTTAATTATTTCTTCTTTGCTTACCCTTTTGCAAAAAACTTTTATAAACCTATATAACAATAGACATTTTTTATTTTACATAAGCCTATAATGTGCAATATACACTGGGGGCCAGATTCACATAGAACTGCGGCGGCGTAACATATCGTAGATAAGTTACACTGCCGCAAGTTTTCATCGCAAGTGCCTGATTCACCAAGCACTTGCATGAAAACTTACACCGGCGAAAGCCCGCGTAATTCAAAGGGGCGTGTGCCATTTAAATTAGGCGCGCTCCCGCGCCGGACCTACTGCGCATGCTCCGTTTTGAAATTCCCGCCGTGCTTTTCGCAAAGTGACGTAATTTTTTCGAACGGCGACGTGCGTAGCATACTTTCGTATTCCCGGACGTCTTACGCAAGAATTATTTTTTTTTTTAATTTCGACGCGGGAACGACGGCCATACTTTATACAGCACATACGTGGGCTGTGTAAAGTTAGGGCAGGTAAAACGACGACTAAAATTGCAACGGGAAACTAGACTAGCGACGACGTACCGAACGCGAAAAACGGTCGTGGATCGCCGTTAAACCTCATTTGCATACCCAACCCTGGAATACGATGCGAACTCCACCCAGCGGCGGCCGCGGTATTGCATTCTAAGATCCGACAGTGTAAAACAATTACACCTGTCGGATCTAAGGGCTATCTATGTGTAACTGATTCTATGAATCAGTCGCATAGATACTCTGAGGCCCCGTACACACGACCAGTTTCCTCGGCAGAATTCAGCTTCCGACCGAGTTTCTGGCTGAATTCTGCCGAGAAACCCGGCCGTGTGTACACTTTCGGCCGAGGAAGCCGACGAGTAGCTCGGCGAGGAAATAGAGAACATGTTCTCTATTTCCTCGTTGTTCTATGGGAGTTCTCGCCCCGCCGAGCTCCTCGGCGGTTTCAGTGCTGAACTGGCCGAGGAACTCGATGTGTTTGGCACGTTGAGTTCCTCGGCCGTGTGTACGAGGCCTGAGAGATACGACGGAGTATCTGAGATACTCCGTCGTATCTCTGCTGTGAATCTGGCCCATAATTCCTAGAAAGCATAACTGTGAATCGGGTGGATGTCTATATACAAGTTGGATGACATGTTTGACAAGGGTGACAAGAGGCTTCTAGAAGAAGCTGGATGCTCCGAGCTCATAGCCTTGTCTTCTAATCTGGTCCTCTATCCTTCTGGTGACGTCACTTCCGGTGTGCGTTCCACGCTGGTTAGCTTGGCTTCCCGGGGCTTCTCCAGGCTCCCGATCGGGCCATCTTCCTCTACCAGCAGCTGGAACACCTCACAGTGGTCCTTAAGGTCAGATCAAGGAGGAAGCTACACCTACATACTCCGCACCAGATGGACGCTTTTATCTTATACCTCTTCTGAATGTTTTTTATCCATTGTTATTAAAATTTTAACTGGGATACTACACTTAGCTGGCGCTTCTTTCCCTTTGTTCTTTTCTCCAATTGTATGTCAATCAATGTTGTTACCCCTTTATAAATGCCCCCACTACTTCTATAGACTGCTGGAATCTGAGGGATGCACAAATGTGGCCCTTGGGAAACAGTCTGGTCCCGGGGGGGGGGTCCACATGTTAACATGAAACAACTCCTTTAGTAAATCAGCCTGACAATTCACATTTACAGTTCTTACCTTCTCTGTACCATTCTCAGTACCATTGTCAGCATCGTTCCTGCGCTGGGTGAAGATGATGTTAAACACAGCATGGGAGCGACTGCTTGTCTCATTCATGTTTGTGGCAGCTACAGTTCTGTTTGTGAGGAAGAAAATGCTTTAGTAAACAGACGCAACAAACTAAAGCTTTGGACTCACAAACATGTTACATTCAATACATAAATGTTTTTGAAGAGAGATCAAAACCATTAAAAAGACAAAATAAATAATTCAAGAAAGAAAATTCACATGAATAATGATTAATGATTAACACTTGAGAATTTCAGGAGACATCTTTTTTAAAGTCTGTTTATTGAAAGCAAACAGTTGTATCTAAGTAGAACGTGAATCCTTGATAGCGGATTCCTTAGCATAGCCCCATAATTAGCTTTTTTTAGTATAGTCGTGCTGGCCGTATTTAATATTGTAGCAACTTTTTTTTTCTTAGGCACAAACCCTTCACAATTACAATAACGGTGAGCACAACAATGGCTGAAACATTGTGTAAATTGCAGCTCGGTTTGCACTAATTGACAATATGCTATTTGTTTTTTGTTTGTTTTTTTCAAAAAAGTTTGGATACGTTCACATTTGTTGTCAATGCTTCTTGTCTACAGTTGTTTGATGTAACATTATTCATACAGTACTTTGATTATTTGAGTTGAGTTGAGAGGTATCTTAATATAGCGTGGTCTTACCCCGAAGGGTCCCGACATGCATAGCAGAGTTCCTGGGAAAAGAGGACCCAGGAACCAAAGACAGCACAGAGCAGCAGAAAGGGTGGAAGAGAGAGGCTACGCAGGAAAGACTTGCGTGAAAAGCCAAGTCTTCAGTAACCCGCGGAAGTAGGGGCCTCCTGGAGCTTGACAGAGAGGCTATTCCATAATACGGCACCCTGGTGGGAGAAGGCCCAACCACCACGCCGGATCTTCTTGGGCACCGAGATGTAGAGGACAAGATAAGACACTTTGGATATATTTTCCTATTTTCAGAATGCTTCTTTTTGAATGCACACTTGTCTGCATATACTCAATAAAAACAAGTTTAAAAAGAAAGTATAATAGGAACATATGTTCCAGGTGCCAATTTTTATTTGATATTTCTTGAATATACCAATGCATTAAAAAATGTGGTCAACTCTTCATTGCCCTTTAGTGTGAGTATAGAGTGTACACTTTTGGTTCCATTTTGTGAATTGACATTTGATTATGGCTGTAAATGTAAAAGCTTTAGGTTCTTTCTATTCCATTAATGTATGTAATTCATCTGTTCATAGAAGTCAAGGGTTATATAAGATGTAAATACATTTTACAAATGCAAGATATACTCGTGCTTTTAAGCTGTTGATTTATCATAGATATGAGTAAGTCTACTAGAGATCATAGTAGAAAAGGGAAGAGAATAAAATGTAGGTACACAGAGGGAAGCTGCATCCATGGTGGGGCCTTTCCTCCACAGGCCCAGGAGCAGTTGCACTGATTAAATAGGCACATTGTATAAGAAAAGAATGCCTGCAACAAGATCTTTGCCAGGTCACAGAAACTCTGCAGAACTATTTTGTTTTCACTGCTTGCAAGGTACTGAGAATGTTCTGTTATTATCTCTGATAAGCTGCTATCAGAACATTCATTGTCTGCTTTACAGAAACTTCATACTGAGGTCATTATTGTATTAGTATGTGCAATAATAACCCTATACAGTTTTATTTTATACAGCTAAGCCTAACACCTGCCATTCCACCATCCAATAAGGCTCCATGCACACTGAAGCTGATAAACTGCAGTTTATTGGCGTTTTGGGCTTTTTTTAAAAAGCCCATAAACTGAACTCTATGTTAGCTTATGTGCCCATACACACATGGGCGTTTTTTGTGTTAATGAGCTTTGGAGTTTATTGTCTTTTTTTTCCGAATGCCCGAAATTTGCGTTCAAAGTGGGGGGCAAAATGCCGGAAAACGCTCAAAAACGCTCAAAAACGCAGGTGCCAGCGTTTTTTGCGTTTTTTTATCCATTGAAAAAAAAAGAAAAGGTAAAAAACGCTACACTGAAAACGCTAATAAACGCTATTGCAAAAACACTAAAAAAACATTGAAAGGCTCCCTGCAAAGCTACTGGCGTTTTTTTATAGCTATTTTTAGCTTCTGTGTGCATGGAGCCTTATGCCTCGTACACACTACTGTTTTCCTGCTGGCACAACTTTTTTGCTGAGAAAAACGGTTGTGTGTATGTTTTTCGTTGAGAAAACTGCCGTGGATCTCGAGGAGAAAAAAAGAGAACATGCTCCCTTTTTTCTCGCCGGGCGTCTCAATTTTATTATCGTGGTTCTCGTCGGGCTGTTTTACGACGTTCGTGTGAATGCTTAGAAACCCGCGCATGCTCAGAATAAAGTATGAGACGGGAGCGTACCTTCGGTAAAAGTTGCGTTCGTAATGGACATATATATATGAAAAGTGATGTGTGCAAAAAAGGTAATATGCTGAATGCTATCACTAATATCATGTAGTAATTACATACAGTTTTTAGAATACTCATCTGGGCTTTATTAAAGTAGTATTTCAAGCTTAACAAACCAAGCACTATAAAATAAACATTACCCAGTAAACTATTTATTAAAATTTGTATCCAAGCACTTGCAGTTTACAACTTTTAATGCTGCTGGCCCTTGCTTAATTCTGACCTTTATAGGAAAGACTTATCAGTGGATAGTACAGTCTATTGGCTTTAAGGCCGCGTACACACGATCGGTTAAACCGATGAGAATGGTCTGATGGACCGTTTTCATCGGTCCAAACCGATCGTGTGTGGGCGCCATCAGTTATTTAACCATCGGTTAAAACAAAAGCCAACTTGTTTTAAATTTGACCGATGGATTCCTAACCGATGGGAAAAAAAACGATCGTTAGTAGGCACAACCAACAGTTAAAAATCCACGCATGCTCCGAATCAAGTCGAAGCATGTTTGGAAGCATTGAACTTCGTTTTTTTCAGCACGTCTTTGTGTTTTACGTCATAGCGTTCTGACACGATCGTTTTTTTTAACCAATGGTGTGTAGACGTAACGGACCATCAGTCAGCTTCATCGGTTAACTGATGAAAACGGTCCATCGGTCCGTTCTCATTGGATGGACCGACCGTGTGTACAGGGCTTAAGAAAGGAGGCCGTAGGAGGAGCCTTGCTTTTTGCACTGGTGAGCAGTCATGTTGGAAGGGGCCATCCCCAAACTGTTCTCACAAAGTTGGGAGCATGAAGTTGTCCAAAATGTCTTGGTATGCTGACACCTTTAGAGTTCCCTTCACTCGAACTAAGGGGCCAAGACCAACCCCTCCACCAAATGATTTGGACCAGTGTACAAATCAAGGTCCATAATGACATGGATGAGTGAGTTTGGAGTGGAGGAATTTGATTGGGCTGCAACCCAAACTGATAGAACACCTTTGGGATAAATTATAGCAGAGACTGTGAGCCAGGCCTTCTTGTCCAACATCGGTGCCTGACCTCACAAATGTGCTTCTGGAAGAAGGGTCAAACATTCTCATAGACACGCTCCTAAACCTTGTGGACAGCCTTCCCAGAGGAGTTATAGCTGCAAAGGGTGGGCCAACTCAATATTGAACCTTACGGATTAAGACTGGGAGGTCATTGACGTTCATATGCGTGTAAAGGCAAGCATCCTAATACTTTTGACAGTATAGTGTATTTAAAATTATAATAGTCTTTTAAAGCAAACTACCTAATGATAATAGTAATGAACATACCTGGCTTTGTTACCGGAATCCATCAGGTCTTGGATGTCACTATATGCAGTTACAGCTAGCTTTGACAAATCCTCAACATATGGTCCCAGTAGGGGGTGTTCACGGACACGAAGGTTCCCTTTATTCTTTGGATTAAGAAGGTCTCTGACCCGCTCACAGTATATCTCCATATAACTTACCTAAAGACACAGAATAACACATAATTATACATACATGTTTGGGAAGGTCAAAAGACTAGCATGCTATGCAGTCTGTAAAAAAGATGTGAGATTTGGGGTTGGCAAAATGCACCCTTTTGTCATGACTGATCCACTGTTCACTTCTCTCTTAACATAAAAACATAACTTTAAATAACCACCCCGACAACATAAATCCTTTTAAGGTATGAAGCCCAGACTTAAAACCTCTGTTAGCATTTTCCTGTCTACATTTTTCTCTCCTATGATAATTATTAACCTCATTTATTGTTCTGGTGTCAATGGGATAGGAAATGAATAGTAATCTACCCAGTGGGGGCACAGACAACAACAAAAATCTTGGACCACAAATAAAAAAATGTTTGGTTGTGAGCTCAACATCAAACAGAGGTTATCTAAAGATACAATTGCTCTGCACTGCTTAAAGTGGATGTAAACCCGAAAATGTTTATTTTATTTTTTGATGTCACAATGTACAGTATAAGATTTCCTATCATCTGTGCCCAGCCTTGCCACACAGAGTTAATCCAGCTCTGAGAAATCCTCTTTTATTGTTCAGTGAAATAAAACGGACTTGCTGAGGTATCCCTATTTGTATCACATATTGATGAGTCCCAGTGAAAAGAGGTGAGCAAATCAATGTCCTATTTTCAAAGGAAAGGACGCGTCAGATGGTGGTTTAGTAGCTGGAAATGTACTGCTCTCCTACAGGTAAAATGGTGACATCAAACCAAAGGGAACCACAGAACAGTGATGAGATAGAAAGGAAATCCTCCACCTTCCAAAAAAACTGCCGATCCCAATCAGAGATTTTCTGTTGGCGTGTGGCTTTCTTACCCAGCCTAGAGGTCTATGTAGCAGGATATCGTTAACCCAGTATCCAATGGATCTCCCACCGCTCACAGATGGTCAGGTGTGAATGCAGCCAGGTGAGGATGGAAATAAGGCTGACATAGCGTAATCCAGTAAAACATTTTAATGTATAAAATAAATAAAATCGCACTTACAATAAGAAAATAAAAAATCGCATGTCAAAGTTTGAAGCCGGCCGGCTAACACAGCCCGCTTCACCCTGCGATTTTATTTATTTTATACATTAAAATGTTTTACTGGATTACGCTATGTCAGCCTTCTTTCCTTCCTCACCTGGCTGCATTCACACCTGACCATCTGTAAGCGGTGGGAGATCCATTGGATACTGGGTTAACGATATCCTGCTACATAGACCTCTAGGCTGGGTTAGAAAGCCACACGCCAACAGAAGATCTCTGGTTGGGATCGTCCCTTTCGATAAGAGGCAGTTTATTTGGAGGGTGGAGGATTTCCTTTCAATCTCATCACTGTTCTGTGGTTCCCTTTGGTTTGATGTCACCATTTTACCTGTAGGAGAGCAGTACATTTCCAGCTACTAAACCACCATATGATGCGTCCCTTACTTTGAAAATAGGACATTGATTTGCTCACCTCTTTTCACTGGGACTTATCAATATGTGATACAAATAGGGATACCTATTTGTTTTAGTGATTTCAACACATCAACAGTACAAAGTTTTGCAATATATATGCTTGTTGGTTTTTTGTTTGATTTATCACGTTATTTGCGCAGCTTGTTTTTCTACAATTGTCCATTTTGTGTGTGTCTCACATTTAAAGTTGCATCATTTTTTTTTTTTTTTTTTATTTGTCCATTTGACAACGCAGTATTACCACAATCCTTACAAGTAAGGATACATGCAGGAGGCATCTATATCCTTATAGATCAGCACTATGGCAGTAGTTTAGAAAGGATGAGAGTGGGTTTACATCCACTTTAAAGAAAATGTTCGGTCTGGAAAAAATAAAATAAAAGTCATCAGCTACAAATACTGGCACCGACACCACCATCTTGAGTGTGGGAAGCTGTCTCACCACTGCACATGTGCAAGGTGTGCTACTCTTTCTGAATAGAACCGCAGCCTCCTGGGACATGTGACGTTCCCCAGGAGGTTGCAGGTAGGTATCCAAACTTCTGCTCAGTTTGCCTAGGTGAGCCACATGAAAGTGGGGGCAGCTACCTGTCAAAACTAGGTACCCTCCAAATTTGGTAGAGGAGGAGGAGGGTGGAGGAAAAGTGAAACTTCCATTTTTAGGTGAAGTTCCACTTTAACCATATCTGTATTTTTGGTACCAAAATAACCACTGATACAATTTTTCTTAGCTTGTGTGGTTCACTTCTCCATCGGTACTTCTGACCAGTTCACTATCGCTGACCAATTCTAAGGACCTCAGTTTTACAGGAAATATGGTCACTACAATTGGCCTACCTCCACAGAATAAGACATATTGTCATTCGATGTGTCATTGATACGGGAGAAGAGGTCTTCACAGAGCTGTAATAAAGATGAGAAGTATTTCATTTCACATGACAGCTGAAACATTTTACATCAGTAGCTTAAAACAAATGTCTTGGTCACCAAGTCTAAAAGTCACGGGCACCAAGTGGTTAACACTTTACAGACAGTGTAGGTATAATTAATAATTTACAGACACAGAGTATATCTTGAATAATTCACACACAGCGAGGAGTCAATGAATAATTCAGATATTCAGGGGTTAACCAGATTAAAAAGCAGCAAGGTAATCCCCCTGAAACAGTGAACTCTAGCAGAAACTCTTTATACCTATGTGTATGTCTTATTATTTTTATTCAGGATCCAACGACAGGTTAATAATCATGAAGACAATAATGTGAGTGTGACTGAATACAATGACCAGACAAGACACCTTCCAGACAATGACACATGTGGATCATATTAAGAAGAGTTCTGGTCACCTTACATTACCTTATACTATCAATAAATGAGTTAACTGAAATATGTACAAACAAAAATATGTTACCAGCATTTACATGGGAATATATCTATTTATAGATATATATAATTGTGTCAACTCAAATTTATATTACTGCTCTTTTTTGTTAGGCTGTTTTTATACCAAATGATATTCCATGTGGACCTTTGTCTGTTCTATCTAGTGGTGACTGTAACTACCGTATTTATGGGCGTATAACACGCACCCTAACTTTAGGAGGGAAGTTTCAGGGAAAAAAACTTTCCACAGCCCCCTGCGTATAACACACAGGCACAGTTTACCCTCTATTTTCAGGGTGAAAAGGTGAGTGTTATACGCCAATAAATACAGTAGTTGTGTTCATCCCTGGATAGAATAACTAGGAATGGTATATTATTACTGATTGCTTCCTATGGAGTGATATTGCCAGTGAAAAATACTGTAAAATGCTCCATATTTGTATATATATATATATATATATATATATATATATATATATATATATATATATATATATATACTGTATATATGTGTGTGTGTGTGTGTGTGTGTGTGTGAAAACTAAAGTGGATTGTTGCTATTGATTGGATGATTAAATAGAACACAGCATCATTCTATACATTTTTAAGAGTTAAAATACTCTGTAGATTTGGTAAATTAACACGCTTGGGTGTTTCTCTCCATACAGAAAACCTTAGAAACTATATCAACAATGCACCCAAATTCCCCTTTAAGTCGAACTGCAGCACATGTCTATTCAGCCCATAGCTAGATAACTACCTCCTTAGATCTGGAATTCAAACTTAGGCCAGCCATACACGGTGCAAATTTCTTTCCATAAAACTTGCACGATTACTCCATCAACACAGACAGTGCTGGCAGGGGAATCCCTCCTGTCGAGCAATTGTCTTCTCTCGGCGGGGGCCGGGGAAGCTGTCTTCATAAGGAGAAGACAGCAATTATCGATAGGAGCTAGAGCAGCCGCTAGCAATAATAGCAAGAGAATCCGGCAGGCAGAATGTTCCCAAGTTGATCAATCGATCAACTTAGTACATTCAGCCAGCCCATTAACAGTACGAATCTTGGCCGGTTCCTGCTAAACCGTGTATGGCCGATCTTACTGACCATTTCATCCTAATGTTAACAATGCTGATGTGTACACAATGGGTAAAAGTAATATGGAGATCCTGACACCAAGGCAGCCAAAAACAGCTATTATTGTTAATAAGAAAGCTAAGCTAAGGAAACATCTGGGTAGTTGCAATATGTATCTCATACATTTGCATTTTCCATAACAGAAAAATATATAAAAGAGAACCTGCCAGGTCACAACTCAAGTTCCCAACCAATGATGGATTCCACCATTGCCCAGCTTCTAAAAATTTAGCTAGTTCAATCTTAAGCACATCGCTGTGCATTATGTTTTAGAGGTGTACACTGCCCCAGAACTAGTACCCTTTGTACGAGTTGTTAGGATTGGTTCAAAGCCTTGGCCTTGAGAGTGTTTTTTTTTAAAGAAGGAAACCTTTTGAAAAGTAGGAAATATAAGTTATTTTAATTTAAATGTACAAATAGACATAGTAACTATTTTCCAATTTTATGAAAAACCAATTGCGAAAAACACAATTTCCCCTATGGGTATTGTATGTATCTAGGGTTAGAAGTATGCTTGCATGCTTCTTCTAATGCCCTGTACACACGATCGGTCCATCCGATGAAAACGGACTGATGGATTTTTTCATCAGTTATCCGATGAAGCTGACTAATGATCAGTCGTGCCTACACACCATCGGTTAAAAAAACGATCGTGTCAGAACGCGGTCACGTAAACCACATACGACGGCACTATAAAGGGGAAGTTCAAATCCAATGGCGCCACCCTTGGGACTGCTTTAGCTAATTTTGTGTTAGTAAAAGACGATTTGCGCTTTTATGTCTGTTACAGCGTGATGAATGTGCTAGCTCCATAACAAACGCTAGTTTTACCAAAACGAGCGCTCCTGTCCCCTAATTTAGTCTGAGCATGCGTGGATTTTTAACCGATGGACGTGCCTACAGACGATCGTTTTTTTTCTATCGGTTAGTTAACCATCAGATAATTTTAAAACAAGTTCCTAGTTTTTTAACCGATGGTTAAAAAAACGATGGGGCCCCCACACGATCGGTTAGTCTGATGAAAACGGTCCATCAGACCGTTTTCATCAGACAAACCGATCGTGTGTACGCGGCATAAGTCCCACCATAATACTCCTCTCAGATCTAAGACATGCAGTTAGTGCTGCCTGCTATCAATTCATTCAAAAATGACAAATGCAGGGTGTCGGTTAGCGCAGGTAGCGCCATGATTTCCCACCATAATGCAGAACCTGGTCTTTTACGGCATTGATGGAATTGGCTATGAATCAGATCTCTTCAAGCAAACAAGCATACATAAAGACAAAGAAAAATAATGACAGTGTTACCTGTGGTATGATTCCTTGCTGATCTGGCTCCTGTTTTCCCATCATAGTGTAGGATTTACCAGCTCCTGTCTGTCCATAGGCAAAGATGCAGACGTTGTACCCCTCAAAAGCATGCAGCAACATCTCCTCCCCGATATCAAGGTATACCTGTCTCTGCCCAGCAAACTGGCTGTCTTCATCCTATAGAGTGATAAAACTATATGACAACATTCTACATTCTACATTACTATTCCATAGTAAAAAGATCTCAACCTCTTTTTACCTCAAGGACCCTAACATACATGTGAGTGTAAAAATTGTAATCTACTTTATAAATCGTTAGGATCATTGTCTTTTGTAGAATGACATCAACTAACCTTAATTTTGTGACACAATACAATCTGACCATACAATTGTTATACAATCAATTTTACAATTGATTTGTAACTACAGGCAAACCCCCTAAACTAGTGTTTGGTCACACCAGTGAAGTGTGTAAAAGGACCTTTCACTTAACGCTCAATTTCCCCAATTTGTATCTTAATTGTGAGTGTAGGTTAAGCAAAATTAATGGATTTTTACATTATTATAATTTGCATGCATTAATCACATTTGTAATATTTGAGAATTAAGTGAATGGGGCTTAAGGAATGTTCTGTTTGTTGTTGGTTCCATAAGTAATTACTGGTCTATTGTAATGTACACTGGGCTTTAGGTCAAATGGCGCTTGTCACCACCCAAAGCAAGCAGTTAATTGGTTTTGTGGTGCCATATGTCTGCCATATTTTGCTCCATTTCTCTGTAGAATTTGTACATAAATTGTATCCTTCAATTTCCTAACTAGGCGCTATTGTAAAAAAAAATAAAGATGAAAATAAAAAGATAAAAATGAAATGAAATATTTACTTTTAATTAAATGAAATATTTCTCCTTATTATATCTGCATCTTATTTGTTATAATAAAACTCTATATTTACCACATATACCATAGAGACCTAAACACAAAATCACATTGCCTACTTAATTTCCACCATCAGTTCTAACCCTAGTCTCCTGTGATACAATCTCTTTTCTTTGTCGTTATTAACCACTTCCCGACGGCCGTACGACTATATACGGCCGCCGGGTGGCTCTACTTCTCTGGGAGGCCGTGTTTTTACGGCCGCCCCTTTTCGCGTTCCCCGCGCGCGCTCCCGAGCGCGCAGCGGGGAACTGCTGTGCTGGCCGTGTCCCTTGGACACAGCCAGTCACAGATCGCCGTGAACGGCCAATCGGAGCGGCCGTTTCCTAGGCGATCTGTGCGGCCAATGAGAGATGATCTCATATGTTTACATATGAGATCATCTCTCATTCCCGGCTCTCGCAGACAGCGGTGCTGTCAGGGGAGAGAGGAGACGGATCTGTGTCTCTTGTACATAGGGACACAGATCGGTCACCCCCCCCCGGCACCCCCCCCCCCCCCACAGTTAGAACACTAATTAGGATACACATTTAACCCCTTCCTCACCCCCTAGTGTTAACCCCTTCCCTGCCAGTCACATTTATACAGTAATTAGTGCATATTTATAGCACTGATTGCAGTATAAATGTGAATGGCGCCAAAAATGTGTCAAAAGTGTCCGATGTGTCCGCCATAACGTCGCAGTCCCAATAAAAATCGCAGATCGCCGCCATTTCTAGTAAAAAAAATGTTTTATACAGTAATTAGTGCATATTTATAGCACTGATTGCAGTATAAATGTGAATGGCGCCAAAAATGTGTCAAAAGTGTCCGATGTGTCCGCCATAACGTTGCAGTCCCAATAAAAATCGCAGATCGCCGCCATTTCTAGTAAAAAAAAAATTTATACAGTAATTAGTGCATATTCGCCGCCATTTCTAGTAAAAAAAAAAAAAATAATAATAATAATTCTGTCCCTTATTTTGTAGGCGCTATAACTTTTGCGCAAACCAGTCGCTTATTTTTTTTTTTTTTACTAAAAATATGTAGAATACGTATCGGCCTAGACTGAGGATAAAAAAAAACGTAAAAAAAAAAAAATTGAGCTATTTATTATAGCAACAAGTAAAAATATTTTTTTTTTTTCAAAATTGTCGCTCTATTTTTGTTTAATGCGCAAAAAATAAAAACCGCAGAGGTGATCAAATACCACCAAAAGAAAGCTCTATTTGTGGGGAAAAAAGGACGTTAATTTTGTTTTCGAGCCACGTCGCACGACCGCGCAATTGTCAGTTAAAGCGACGCAGTGCCGAATCGCAAAAAGTCCTCTGGTCAGGAAGGGGTTTAAGTGCCCAGTAAGGAAGTGGTTAAGCACATTCCACTTTGCATTGACTGGACTGCAAAGGGCCTCCTACACCATGCTGTGAGAAGACACTTGATGCAACCAGTAAGCAAAGGATATAACAAAGGACAAACTGATATACAGTATTTAAAGTCTCTCTGTACAGTGTAGAAAGTAAGTTCTAAGCCCACATTTATATGTGCGCCAAGATTGCTTTGGATCATTTTTCAGAGGTATTTGACAAGCAGTCAAGTATTAACCCAATGAATGCTGCTAATGCATGCATTGCATGCAGCTGCTGGGTGGTTGTGGTTGTGGCAGGGCCCTATTTGCCAAACCCGACGAGGGATACTTTGCAGCAGCATGTGAACACCCCAGTGAGCTGGCTTCAGATTTTAAAGAGGAAGAAAAGTCTTCCTCTTTAATTGTACCTCTAGGTAAGTCTATAATAAGACTTACCTTTAGGTATTGAAAATATCTCCTAAACTTGCACCGTTTAGGAGATATGTACTATATACACTGCCGCTGACGTCATCGCCACATGCGCACTGAAGGAACGGCCCGCTTGTGCCATTTCTAGGGTCCGTGCCTTGACCAGCGGCACCTACGCGCATGATGTAATCGTGGCTCCAGCAAATGACAGCACCAGAGCCTGCAAACCTGGAGGTTACTCCAGGAAACACAGCCGTGTGGGCAATGTGCCGGCTCCAGTCCATGCATACTAGCTCATTATGCCTTTGTCTTGCAGGTTGTTTTTTTTTGGGGGGGGGGGTGAAAAGGCAATTCAACCATGTGTTTTTACCACCACCACTCCCAAACACAAGTGTAAACAAGCCCTTTTACAGTAAATTATAACATATATTACATATAACATATACGATAATTATATAGAGTTTGCTTTTATGTTTACATTACCAGCTCTTACAAATGTGCAGCTGTTATTAATTGTGTAATATTAATATAATATGTGTATTAAATAATGGGGGTTGAAAGAAAAATAAAGAGCTATTGCCACTTGTGCTGAGATGCGTGCTACTTACTGAAGTATGGGACCAGTAGGAATAGTCAAAGTTGAAACTTTTGGGAGTTTCCTTTGGTTGCTTAGGGTTGACAATAGCTGAAGACAAAAGCAAAGATAATCATAATTAATTTGAGATCACCTACATCTTTCATCATCTCATCATTATTTTTCTGCAGATGGCCTGTGGGATTTTTATATGGACACATTAGTGTGGATAATTAAAGACATACATGTAATCATTGATTGAAACACCAAACCAATGGGACCATCCACAACCTGGAACCCAACAAACTGATGAGGTGTACTGGGGATGACCATTTCCTCTAGTTGCTACAGAAAATTGTAGCCATTGGTCACACATAATTTCAAATATGTGATCATCAAAAACAGTGAACAAAATCTATCACACAAAGTTTTTTAGGCCATGTATGGCCACCCTAGTTTTAGGAGACCACTGACCAGAAACTTACCACGTGACTTAGCCATTTAACCAAGTTTTGCTAGACATTTGTTTACCAGAGTTGGAAGCACATGACCACAAGATACTATTTACCATTTACCCCAAGTGGATATCAATCATATATGTTTAAAAGAGTTAAATGCTCCAATTTATCCATGTGGAGAAAACTTCGCTGTAAAATAATCAATAGACCAAGCAGATGAATGTATATGTACGATCTCTACTTTACTATAGAAGTTAAGCTTGGTTCCAACTCTTCTTGAAGCTTTTTTTTTATAAATATTGTTGCATCCCCAACTTTTTCCTTTTGATGTATTTCCAACTGTTTTCCACTCTATAAGCTGAGATAACCATTCCAACCTGTAAGATTCTTGAACAATATTTTCTGAACAATAGATGTGCTTGGCATGTGTCCAAGGTTCCAACATTTGTTAAAGGATCTCTAAATCCAAGCACTAAAATCTCATATAAGCTTTAATATGTTATTGTAATTTCATTGCCATTGTCCTTTTTCAGTCACTTACTGTTATGGAGTGACAGCAGTCACTCAGTTGTGCTCTTGCATTGTCACTACATGCCTTCTGGTGGTCACTGTGCTCGCTCTGAGGGCCCGTTCACGCCAGAACACGCTTCAGGAAACCTGCATTCCTTGCGCATTTCCTACACTGCATTAAAAACCACTGCAGTTGCGATCTGCAACAGGTGTCAATATTAATGAAGGTACAAAATATAATGGATGGGACTTTGTAGGCACTAAAGTAACTTTACAACCATAAACATGCAAAATGTTTATTATACATCACATTAAAAACAGGTACAAATATTAAAAACATTTAAATCCCCTGTACAAATGTATTAAAAAAATACAATGTGGTTAGGCATATCTTTATACTAGTTGGTTAGAACAATATATTGGCCCAGATTCACGTAGAGCGGCATATATTTGTGCGGGCGTAGTGCATCTTATATGCTATAAGCCGACGTAACATTGAGAGGCAAGAACAGTGTTCACAAAGCACTCGCTCCCAACGTTGCGCCGGCATAACGTAAATTGGCCGGCGTAAGCCCACCTAATTCAAAGTAGGAAGGAAGTGGGCGTGATCCATTTAAATGAAGCTTGACCCCATGCAAATGATGGGCCGAACGAACGGCGCATGCGCGCGCATGCTCAGAATCACGTCGAATTTACTCCCTAAGATACGACGGCTCAATGCCTACGACGTGGAAGTAACCTACACCCAGCCCCATTCACGTACGACTTACGTAAACAATGTAAAATACAACGGCTGTTCTGTCGTCCATACCTTTGCATGGGATGCACCTCCTTTAGGTGGAATAACTTTACGCCGGACGTACGCCTTATGTAAACGGCGTATAGTTCTGCGCCGGGCGCAAGTACGTTCGTGAATTGACGTATCTCCCTCATTTGCATATTTGCAATGAGGCGGCCAGCGTAAATATGCGCCCAAGATACGCCGGCGTAGGAAAGTTACATCGGTCGGATTAAGCCTATTTACAGGCGTATCTAGTTCTATGGGTACGGCGCATAGATACGATGGCGCACATTTACACTTACGCGGCGTATCTGTAGATACGTCGGCGTAAGTGCTACGTGGATCCGGACCATTGTCTTTTGTAGAACCTACCCTTTTGCACTAACCCCCTGAAGAAGAAAATGAAATTTGAAATGTGTCAGTGTGCACTTCCACACTCATGATCCCAGTGTGGAGTATTCATGTATCTACACACGTGACCAATTTGTACAGGGGATTTACATGTTTTCAATCTTTGTACCTGTTTTTAATGTAATGTATAAAACAATTTTTGCATTTTTATGGTTATAAAGTTACTTTGGTGCTACAAAGTCCCACCCGTTATGTTTTGTACCTTCATTCTTCTTAGGGATGTGGCACCATCTACATTGGACATTTACTATTTGTCTGACATCATTTTCTCTGGTGTCATTATTAATTATTGACACCCCAAACCGGAAGCAAACACAATGCTTTTGCCAGCACCTAATTGCATGGTACAGAAGTACTATGCGATCTGGTTGCAATAAGTTTCCATAAGTAGTGCATGAACTACTTTTGGTGTTGTGCGGTGCGATTTCAGCCTATTCAAAACTATTGGGCTGAATTCACACTGCACAGAACTGCATGCAAATCACACAGGATTGCACAAGGTGTTCCTCTGTAGCTCCTGGTGTGAACCAGCCCTGAAAGCTGTAATCCAGAGCAAACATGTGCAGTCATTAATATAGAGCATGCATGTAAACAGAAACTGGCTGCAAAGAGACTGTAAAGCCTCGTACACACGACCGAGGAACTCGGCGGGCGAAACACATCGTTTTCCTCGTCAAGTTCTTGTTAGGCTTGTCGAGGAACTCGACGAACCAATTTTCTCCATTCCCGTTGAGGAAAAAGAGAACATGCTCTCTTTTTGGCTCGTCGAGTTCCTCGACAGTTTCCTCGCTGAAAAATGTACACACGACCGGTTTCCTCGGCAAAAAAAATGTCCCACCAAGTTTCTTGATGGATTCTGCCGAGGAAACCTGTCGTGTGTACGAGGCTTAAAACAGGGTCTCAAACAGGTGGCCTTCCAGCTGTTGCAGAACTACAATTCCCATAAGACATTGCAAGGCTGAGTTACAAGCATGACTCCCATATTCAGAGGCATGATGAGACTTGTAGTTGAGCAACGGCTGGAGGGCTGCCAGTTTAAGACCCCTGTGTAGAAGATCAGCAGCACGTAGAGACAAAGAATCATAAAAAAAGGAGAAATCAAATATTTTATGAAAAAGAAAGCCATGAAAAACATTTATAATATACAGGGGGGAATTTATTGAAGCTAGAGCAAACGGGAGCAACCGTAATCTGAAGCAGCTGTGCATGGCAACCAATCAGCTTCTACCTTTCATTTTCAAACCCTCATTGAATAAACTGAAGATGGAAGCTTGCACTGCTGCACCAGATTCTGGCTGCTCCAGTTTTATTAAATTCCCCCGCAGTGCTTTAGTAAAATAAATGTCATTCAGTTAGGGTTTTGATCTACTTTGAAATAAAATATTCAACATATCATATACAGCACACCATAAAAGAACATGACCTAATAAAATTATTATATACCGGTGTCTCTTTATATTGTAGAATTTGCAACAAAAGATGTATCCAGTTAGTTACAAACAGCTGCTTTAGGTTTCATTTACATTTATGCACTTGGGTGCTTTTGGGCACAGTGTGTAGTGAATACTTTGTGTCCTTTAGACACCTCTCACATGCGTTACTATTTGTCCCAATGTAACAGGCTGCATATCTCTCATCCTAATCTATGGATTCCATACATCCTGATACTCTGCTAACTGCAGCTTGCCAATATTGCTGAACTGTAGATATGTTGATTTTTCTCTGTGCAGCATTAGTGGTAACTAGAATTTTATTATCATATATTCCTCGCTGATAGTGACTGCCCTTCATTCCTCTCTCCCTTCTCAACAGTGTGGGATTATGTGGGCACACAGGCTCTCTTTGTTCTCTCAGGAAAACAGTGCCCAGTCAGCATGTCCTGACTGATGCCAAATCCCTGTGACACCACACAGACACAAAGCCGTGCGTTTCAAAGATTTAACCAAAGAACATAGGAAAATGGAGAGGTCATGGACATACAGGTTTACATCGCCAGAGAATGGAAGATAAGCTAAAGCCTACAAATCCCAGAATGCATATGGATCCTTTCCAAATAATGACTTCCTCTGCTGGTTACTATGGAAGAAAAAACGTGACCAGTGTACAAAGCTCATTCATTACAAGAAACATGACAAAGGCTATCACATGATCTCAGAAAGAGAGAAACAAATAGCTGACATCATTTTCAGAAAATGGGTAGGATTTTTAACAGCGTTTTAAAGTGGACTGTTAGTAGAAATATACATAGTATAGATAGGTGTACCATAATTTAGAAAACAGATAGGTGGCACAATTTCAAATTACTAGGACACACTGATTGTAACGAATTAAAGTGGAGATCCACCCAAAAATGGAACTTCCGCTGTTCGGAATCCCCCCCCCCCCTCTGGTTTCACATTTGGCCCCTTTCAGGGGGAGTAGGGAGCAGATATCTGTGTAATACAGGTATTTTCTCTTATTTCTGGGCATAGGTCGCCACGTCGACCTACGCCACGTCCGATGCCTTCTCCGTCCCCCTGCTGTCTTCTGGGAGAAACACAGTTCCCAGAAAACAGCAGGGACCAGTGGGATCGCGCAGCGTGACTAGCGCATGCGCAGTAGGGAACCGGGAAGTGAAGCTGCAAGGTTTCACGTCTTAATTCCCATTCCGAAGATTGTGGCGGCAGCACCCAAGAGCCGAGGGACAGATCGGCTTCGGGTGCCAACATCGCGGGGTCCAGGATAGGTGTCCATATATTAAAAGTCAGCAGCTCAAGTATTTGTAGCTGCTGACTTTTATTTATTTTTTGTGGCGGAACTCCGCTTGAAATTCTTCTCTTTCTCCAATTGATGGGTTTGTAAAAAAAAATCACCTTTTGTTCCAATTTATTTTGCTTCAGAATTTATAAAATGGCCCCAAGGGAATCTTATGGAAATGAGTGTGTATGTTGTACAGTGGGGATCGAAAGTTTGGGCACCCCAGGTAAAAATTTGTATTAATGTGCATAACGAAGCCAAAGAAAGATGAAAAAATCTCCAAAAGGCATCAAATTACAGATTAGACATTCTTATAATATGTCAAAAAAGTTAGATTGTATTTCCATCATTTACACTTTCAAAATGACAGAAAACAAAAAAATGGCGTCTGCAAAAGTTTGGGCACCCTGCAGAATTTATAGTATGCACTGCCCCCTTTGCAAAGCTGAGACCTGCCAGTGTCATGGATTGTTCTCAATCATCGTCTGGGAAGACCAGGTGATGTCAATCTCAAAGGTTTTAAATGCCCAGACTCATCTGACCTTGCCCCAACAATCAGCACCATGGGTTCTTCTAAGCAGTTGTCTAGAAAACTGAAACTGAAAATAGTTGACGCTCACAAAGCTGAAAAAAGCTATAAGAAGATAGCAAAGCGTTTTCAGATGTCAATATCCTCTGTTCGAGATGGAATTAAGAAATGGCAGTCATCAGGAACAGTGGAAGTTAAAGCAAGATCTGGAAGACCAAGAAAAATATCAGACAGAACAGCTGGCAGGATTGTGAGAAAAGCAATTTAAAACCCACGTTTGACTGCACGATCCCTCCAGAAAGATCTGGCAGACACTGGAGTTGTGGTACACTATTCCACTATAAAGAGATACTAGTACAAATATGGTCTTCATGGAAGAGTCATCAGAAGAAAACGTCTTCTAAGTCCTCATCACGAAAATCAGCGTTTGAACTTTGCAAATGAACATATAGACAAGCCTGATGCATTTTGGAAACAAGTTCTGTGGACCGATGAGGTTAAAATTGAACTTTTTGGCCGGAATGAGCAAAGGTACATTTGGAGAAGAAAGGGCACAGAATTGAATGAAAAGAACCTCTGTCCAACTGTGAAGCATGGGGGTGGATCAATCATGCTTTGGGGTTGTATTGCAGCCAGTGGCACAGGGAACATTTCACGAGTAGAAGGAAAAATGGATTCAATAAAATTTCAGCAAATTTTGGATGGTAACTTGATGCCATCTGTGAAAAAGCTGAAGTTAAAGAGAGGATGGCTTCTAAAAATGGATAATGATTCTAAACACACCTCAAAATCCACGGGAGATTACATCAAGAGGCGTAAACTGAAGGTTTTGCCATGGGCTTCACAATCTCCTGACCTCAACATAATTGAAAATCTATGGATAGACCTTAAAAGAGCAGTGTGTGACAGACAGCCCAGAAATCTCAAAGAACTGGAAGACTTTTGTAAGGAAGAATGGGCAAAGATACCTCAAACAAGAATTGAAAGACTCTTGGCTGGCTACAAAAAGCGTTTACAAGCTGTGATACTTGCCAAAGGGGGCAGTACAAGATATTAACTCTGCAGGGTGCCCAAACTTTTGCAGACGCCATTTTTTTTATGTCATTTTGAAAGTGTAAATGATGGAAATAAAATCAAACTTTTTTTTACATATTTTAAGAATGTCTAATCTGTAATTTGATGCCTTTTGGAGATTTTCCCATCTTTCCTTGGCTTCGTTATGCACATTAATACACATTTTTACCTGGGGTGAACAAACTTTCGATCACCACTGTATATTGTTATTGGGAGTAACCATACCACATACCATAGGCCTAAACATGTGAATCAAGATGAAGAGTTGGGTTTTTACCCAATTAGTTTTTCTTTTCTCTAGAAGGTTAATGTAACAAAACAAAAGTCTGTTTCTTAGCAAGCACAATGTGCAGGGATATAAGCATTGGAAGCATAAACCCAGTTTGAACTGAATGGACGGATGTCTTTATTCAACCTTACCAACTATGCACCTATGTACAGTATATAGTGCCATCCTCCACCAATTTATTTGAATCAGTTCACGAATGACAATGCTACATTAATATTATGTATTGTTACTTACTGGTTGTGTTGCCATTCATCTGGATAATGCATTTTGAATCTTTTCCAATTTCACGTGAGTTGAATGGCCGCACTCTGACCGCGACCTTCACTGAAGCTCCCGCCATTTCCTGTAATGAGAAAATTAGGAGAATGATTTTGTTGAATGACCAGTTATGGGCGTATTGAGTTTAGTGCACAAATCTAGTTAATTGGTAAAATTGGAAGGTTGGCTGGAAAAAACAATTGCTAACCTGTGACTGTGGGGGGTTGGGTTATTACAAAAACTTGAAAAAGTAATACAATTTGAAATGGTAATATACAATAAAGCAAAGTTAACAAACATATTGCTTGAACGAATATTTATCAAATACTGAATAAAAGTAATATCACCATCACTAGGGCTGGCATAACTGTACATTTACATTGGGGATTTTGAGTGGCAATGTACCATTTAATTTACCGCTGCCTCTACAGCTTAGTACTTTCACTTGAATTTCCTAAATGCTTCAGCCGCTGTGTAGGCCAAGTATAGCTACCCTTTGATAATCCCTCTATCTAATTATGACTATCCAATTTTTTCAGTGGTAACAAGCAAGACTTCAACTTTTTTTAAAAGAGAGGACTGCCCATACCACACAAACTTTATTTCAGAGTACCATTTGTCTGTAAATAATGTATTTATCCTTTCCAAATTTCTATGGGCTTGAAGATTTTCTTTTAATAAGAGGTTTTGTAGGTAGGATACAGAGCCTGTCAATCATTCTAGCAAATTAGTCAACTGTCTGTCATGTGTTTTCCTCATTGATCATTCCAGAGACAACTGTACAGAATTCCAAGATGTTGGGTTATGACACAGAAACCAATGCAGTGATTGATCAATCAGACAATGGCAACCCTGCCTATTGGGACCCAAAAACCTTTACAAACATCCCTGGCCAACTGACATTGAGAACATGTTCTATTTTACTCCAATGGAATTCCGTCGGAATTCTGATGTGATTTTGGTCGGACAAAGGTCGTGTACGGGGCTCCACTATACACTTTCAGGTGATTTTATTATGAAGGTGCAAATTTTTAACATTTAAACTGGCAAGTTCAACTACCTTCAGGCCTCGTACACACGACCGAGGAACTCGATGGGCGAAACACATCGTTTTGCTCGTCGAGTTCCTTGTTAGGCTGTCGAGGAACTCGACAAGCCAATTTTCTACATTCCCGTCAAGGAAATAGAGAACATGCTCTCTTTTTGGCTCGTCGAGTTTCTCGACAGTTTCCTCGACGAAAATGTACACACGACCGGTTTCCTCTGCAAAAAAATATCTCCCAGCAAGTTTCTTGCTGGTTTTTCCCGAGAAACTCAGTCGTGTGTACGAGGCCTCACATGCTTTTCAGTAACATTAGAACAGTAAAATACCAGAAAGGGTAAAATGGTATAATTGGTAGAATAGCCATGTGGTACTATTACATTTCTAGGCTTCCTGTATAGTATATTCTGCCACTCCAGTGCCCACTCAAAGGCATTATAGGGAGCATACTTATTTCAATCCTAGATCAAAGCCCTTCATCGGTGCAGATCCTTCTCCTTACTCGGAAAAGGAAAGCAAGTTTGAGAATGGACAGATGGCTCACCACACATTGGTCTCACTATTATTATTCCTCTTTGGAATAATCACAGTTGCCCTAAAGGCCCTCATAAATTGTGTGGTTACCCTAATCTCCAAAGTTTCAGATACAAACTATACAACTAAGAACTGATGATGTAGCTTAGATGCCGGAAAACCATAAAAAAAAAAAAAAAAAAAAGCATGATTTGATGGTATAGGAGATAGAAGAAATGTATTAGATATTTCAAGTGATGCATAGTTAATGTGGCAATGATGAAATGCGAAACGTCCCAAAGCACAGAAGATTGTGGTCATTCTTCATCCTGTCCCACATTGCATATTGTATTAATATACCGTAAATGTGAGAGGCATTCAGGGGAGGGAAAGGACATATGCATGCTTCTGGAAGGTTTTCTGTGGATTATGTGGTCATTATTTTACCTATCAAGCTAACAAATGGTTGTATATTTAATCTGACATTATGAGGAGAGAAAGAACAGAAGTACATTCAGGCGTACGGCCATACAGCATTAAATACACCTGTCAATATTAGCATTTTACTGTCCATATTAGTGTATTACAAAATACTCTGTGCTCTTGTCATTTTGTGTGAACAATGGTGCTCGCAATTACAGGCATGAACAAAAAACAATTCCAGAATACAACTCTTGGGCATTTGGGAAAGTACATCTATGCATGCAAGTGTGTAATCAAGATTACAGGTGCACAGTGTCTTTTGTAATACTGTATTATGGACAGAAATAGGCTGCAGCTGGGCCTCCCTGGTGCTGTAAATACACACATATTTTATCCTGTTTATACTCCTTTCCTTTTCAGGAAAATAAAATACACCCTTCCAAGAATGGAATTATTTTGTTGAATAAAATTGCTATGTTCAAGGTTATTTTAGTACCCTCAGGAACCTGCACCTTAAGTACAGCAGTGTGAACAAAGTCATAGAAAATAATGGACTTTTTTAATGCAATTTTGAAGCACAACACTAATTTACTAAATGTATCTTCTTATGATTTCACAAAATTTAAGACATTGGTCCTGTTTGTCATTTGAGGATATTGGGTAGATACACTAGAGAGTACAAATTGCACCTGGACTGGTGAATGTTTACAGCAATAAAAAACATTATCAGGATAGAACCCTTTCCTACTCTATCCAGAAAAAAATATATAGAAATAAGTTTTGGCCGATTTTGGCACAATTATTTGTCATTCCCACAACCGAAGAACAACTAATATAACATTATAGAACATATTAAAATCAAGTTTCACATAAAGGTCGTAAGCTCGCCTAAATTTGGAACAGAATTAGAACAGTGTTACAAATTTGTCTTGTTTATAATAAATGTGTTTCTGGAACAAGCCTCAAGGAAATTTATTTATAAAGATAACTGTTGTTTTTAGCATTTTTTTGGGAACAAAAAAACATAAGAAAATGAAATGAATTCTATGTTGGAATAGTAAAATGAAGAAATACTGGGGGGGGGGGGGGGGGATCAAATATAGCAAAACTAGATAAGCGGAGAAATTTGTAAAAGCTAATCAAGCTTAACTAATTAATCCATTAATAATAATTAATAGTTACATAAATATGGATCTTTTAAATTATTTATTTTACATAATTTTTAACTTGCAGGTTTGGTGGGACAGGAATTGAATTTGATTTAGTAAAGGAGTCAGAGGGGTTTACTTTTTAATATGAATTTTCATTTTGAAAATTGAACTTTTATTTATCTTAGTGAATGGGGTAAAATAAAGTGAATGCTTGGCCAGGAATATCCAACTATGTACATGCAAAGTGAAAAAAACACATGAGATGCAAACCAGCACAGCTTCCACCCATCCACTTTATTATATAGGCTACGTAGAAATTTACTTTGCAAAAAAGAAAATTCACTTTGACAATGAGGTGAAATTGTACTTACTTCATTCAATCATGTGTTAGAAAAACACTTCTTTTCACACTTCTTCCCTAAGATAAGTGGAAATTCACTTTGCAAAGTGAAAAATGATTTTGAAAAGGGAACATGCAATTGAAATCCAAATGAAATAAACTACAAGACACACATTTGTGTTCGACTCCAATACAATACAGTTTCTAAAGTATAAACACACGATGTGTCCAGTACAGTGACATCAGTCATGGGTTGATTAGTGGCAGTGTAACACAATAAGGTTTGGGCACACATTGTTGAGCTCATGCAGCTTTGTCACTAGAGTTTTCACACAGATCAGATTACACAGCATCTAGAGGTGTGTGGAATCTGCTGCGACCACATCTATAGCTTGCCAAGCCTCACTGTGTCTCTGGGGTGACATCTCCAAGGATCTGAGCCAGAAATATCTAGCATGCCGTCCTTGCTTTCATCATTCTTTCTTGTCACCATGTAACACTGCCTCTGTATATGATAGGACAAAAGGTGGCAACACACATACATTGCCTTATTGCTATATTATATCTGTCAGTTTGACAAATGGCTAATCATGTTTTCATTTTAGTTGAATGCTGGTGGGTGTATGACCCCTAGCCCTATTGTCTCTCGAGAACACTTCTAGCTAGGCTGGTCGGATACAGAAATCCCAAACAGGTGCAAAACGACTGATTTAACCGACCAATTTACTGAAACTGAATGTGCAGTTTATGTATTATTTTATTTGTAACATTTATAATGTTATAGTAAAGCCAGCACTTAAATTATCTTTTGTATATGCCTGTTAGAGCTGCACGATTATTCATTAAAAAACTGTTATCTCGATTCAGCCCCTACACGATTTTAATCCAGCATTTCCACGATTCATGTAACAAGTGCAGAGCAGTTCCCTGCTCACAGCTGACAAAAAAAAGCAGCCAGCAATGTTTATCAACAGCATTGCTTAGCGCAGGAAGAGAGATAAAAATAAACTTTCTGTTCATATACAGATCAAATGAATGAACTTTTGTCTGCAAATGAGGTCAGTTTAAGCACTTAAAGACTAAGCCTTTTTCTGACACTTGTTGCTTACAAGTTAAAATCAGTATTTTTTGCTAGAAAATTACTTAAAACCCCAAACATTTATTATATATATATATTTAGCAGCTTAGGCGTGCGCACAAAGTGTGCCAGGTGTGCCCACACCCTAATCACCCTGTGCAGCACAGATTTTCTCTACTGCCCTGTCTCCCATCTTTCCCCCCACAGCGCTGCCAGCTTCCCTCCTCCCCTGTTGGCGTTTGCTGCTGGGATGTTTTAGGAGTGGGGAAGGGGCCAGTAAATATGTAGTTTACTGGCCCCTTTCCTTTCTGAATGAACACCATGAGCGATCAGTAGTGTGTGTTTGGGCTTTGGGGTGCACACCCTAATGCAATAGGCTGCGCACACCTATGTTTAGCAGACACCCTAGAGAATAACAAATAATAGTGTTGCAAAATTGTATGTCACACTGTATTTGCGCAGTGGTCTTTCAAACTGTTTGGGAAAAAATACACTTCAATTATTATAAAAAACAAAGAGTAAAGTTAGCCCAATTTTTTTGCATAATGTGAAAAATGATATTGTGCCGAGAATCGTGAAAGAATCATGATTTTTATTCTAAGCAAAAAAAAAACGTTATTCTCGTTTTATCCAGAATCATGCACCTCTAATGCCTGTACAAGCGTACTCGTGTTTACAATAGCACCACAGTCTAGTAGAATGACGCACAACCATTCATGTTAATGACAGGCTGTACACTGCACATGGGCTGTGCATGTCTCAGTTTGCATTTTAAGATTCTATACAGTATCTCACAAAAGTGAGTACACTCCTCACATTTTTGTAAATATTTTATGCAGCGCTGATTAGTGTATTCTGTGCTATTGTATTCTGACTGTGGGAAGGATTCCTCCAACCGCCTAGCTTGTGTGGATGAGGAATCCATTCATTGTTTTTTTTTGTCAGCTCGCTGGCCACAGAGGCAGATTCCTGGGGCACCCCACTCATGACCCAAGCCTGCTCAGGGGCCAAATCAATAACCACTACCCTCAATAATGTAAATTAAGCATTTGTGGGGCAAAGTGTGTTAAATTCTTTTGATAAATTACGTCTACTACCCTTGATCTAAACTACTACCAACTTCCTCATAGAATGAAAATACATTGGTCTGATAAGCGGAGGTTTTAATAAATCCATGTTGATTGTTACTTATAATACCAACACATAAATATTTTATTTTCTTAAGTCATTACTGACTCCCACAATAAAGGGGTTGTAACGATTTTTTTTTAATAACAACCAAATACTTACCGCCTCTGTTTTGCACAGAGTGGCCCGATCCTCACTTTCTGGGGTCCCCCAGTGGGGCTCCTGGCTCCTCCTCTTCTCGAGTGCCCCCACGGAGAGCCGCATTCCATGGGGGCAGTTGTGCGGGTGCTCTCCCAAGTACTGCTGCTGCATCCATTGACACAGACAGCAGGACTCAGCCACGCCTCCCGACTCCTGTGTCACTGGATGCGCCAATGGCTCCTGCTGCTATCAATCTATCCAAGGAGGACCCAAGCTTGTTCTTGTGGCTGGAAAGATCGGGTTCAGGTAAGTAAAAGAGGGGCTCTGGGGGGCTGCTGCCCTACAGAAGGCTTTTCACCTTAATGGATAGAATGCGGGACTTGCACCTGTTCCCGCACCCGCAACCACCTGCTGCCAAAACATGCTGCTCTTTTTACATTCTTAATTGCACCTCCACACATCTAAACACTGCAGCTTTTTTCTGCGTTTCTCGCGAATGCAGGCTGCACCAAACGCATAGGCCTGAACCTAGCTTTACATTGAACCCAAGTTGCGTGTTTTGACCTATCTGTGATGACAGAGTTCAACATATTGAGGTGAGCGAAGAATTAGAATTGTCGGTAGTTGGCTCATTCTCACAAGGAGTCTGGTGTGTTGTGTCATTTCTGTACTATATATACACAAATTTAAAAGAAGACTATGAATAACAGCAGTATTCATATAAATAGTCAATAATTGTAATACAAGATGCAATCTAGGGATAAGTCACTAAAACCATTGTCGAATGTAACCCAGAGCGATCAGAAGTGGTCTGTGAATATAAAATATGCACCTCTGCACTGGGACATATCAAGCCACATATAAGACAGGCGCTGGCATATAATTATTACAATTATTTTTTACTGAAGGATAGTATGCTGAATGCAGTTCTCTAATTAAAGAAAAACAAAGTCTTCTAAACAATTCAGCAACACGAAATGTTTAATCTGGACAGAATGGCATTTTTTTACCCGGCAGAAACAGTACTAAGGAACACTGGGGAAACTGTAAATGCAAAATCTGCTGCAGCTCTGCATAGAAACCAATTTGTTTCCATTTTTTTTTGTCAAAGTTTAATTGAACAAGATGAAGTTAGAAGCTGATTGGCAACCATGCACAACTGCGCCAGATTTTGCACTCTCCAGTTTAAATAAATCAACCCCAGTGTGACACAGCAACCAGTCAAATTTCAGCTTTGAGCAGTGAAGTTTTTATATTTAGATCTTTGTCCTAATAAAAAAAAATTGAAGTTTAAGTTTAAACTGATTAAATGCATTCCAGATGTATCTGAAATAAGTGTTCAAAGTCTTGCAGTTTAGTTTATTTAGAATGGCCACAGCCCTAGATTATAAAAGCCTGTCCCGTGCCAGCATGCTGTAGAGAAGAAGCCTTATGCCCCATACACACGATCGGGACTTACGATCGTGTGTAGCCCCATCTGAGTTTTTTTATTGGAAATTCCAATGAATTCCATCGGAGTTTAGATATAGAACATGTTCTATTTTTTTTCGATTGAATTCGGATGTGATTTGGCCTGGGCAAAAGCCTGATCGTGTGTATGCGGCATTACTCTCTGTGTAAGGCAGTGGTCTCTCTGCAGAGGTCTGACATACCACCTTCAAAGTTAGACCTATAGCTCTCCAATCAGCCAAGCTCATGCTAACTTCTAATTGTAGCTCAACAGTATGTGTATCAGATCTCTGCAGAAAGACGATTGTTTCTGCACAAAGGGCCGACTTTTCTACAGATGACAGACTTTTCTACTCTGGATGTAATTGCTTTCTAAAGAAAACAAATGTAAGACTTTGAATATCTTTTGTTTAGATGCACTTAGAATGTATCTAGTCGAAAGTTCAGATGAGCTTTAAAGGAGAAGTATGAGCTTATGCAAAAATAACACTACATACTCACCTCCATGCTGCAGCAGTCCCACATTGGCTTTAAGACTGACACCTGCTGCCATTTCTCTGCACCCCAGTTACTTTGGTTTCATGCATAGTTGGGTCGCTTGGGTAGCCTTGTTTCCTTGTAATATGCATGAAAATGTAGGAATAGGGGTTCACAAAAATGGCGTCAGGTGCTCTGGACTGATGAGTCAAAAATTTTAATATTTTACTGTAGCAAAAGGTAATTTGTTTGCAAGGGGCTGGAGAGTGATACAGTAATGAGTGTCTGCGGGCAACGGTGAAGCATGGTGGAGGTTCTGTGCAAGTTTGGGCCTGAATTTCGGCAAATGGAATTGGAGATTTGGTCAGGATCAATGGTGTCCTCAGTGCTGAGAAATAAGGCAGATACCTACCCATAATACTATAACATCAGGGAGGTGTGTGATTGGCCCCCAGTTTATTCTGCAACAGGACAACAACCCCAAATCTGCAGCCAATTTCATTAAGAAATATCTTCAGTGTAAAGAAGAGCCAGGAGTCCCGGAAGTGATGGTTTAGTCCCCATAAAACCCGTCTTAACATTGAGTCTGTCTGGGATTACATGAGGAGATCTAGTTAGTTCTCCAAGATGTTTGAAACAACCTACCGGCTGAGTTCCTTACAAAACTGTTTGCAAGTGTTTCTAGAAGTATTGATGCTGTTTAGAAAGCAAAGGGTGGTCACACCAAATATTGATTTGATTTGGATTTCTCTTCTGTTCATTTACAAACAATAGCGATGGAAGGTGCAAGCTAGTTATCTCTTGGAAAACACCTTTGGTAGTGCTAGATGTATTAAACACACCAGTGAAAGCAAAAGCAAATACTTCTAGATATATATACAAAGTCCACAACAGGAGTATAAAAGTAATGGATATAGGACAAACAGAAATATAGTCCATCCAAGATTGTACAGAGAAAAAAAGTCCATCCACAAATGGCAGCCTCTAAACGGGACCTGAAGCAGATTCCAATATGAGCTATGAAGAAAGAGTGAGAGAGGCGCCTCCAAGTGCAGAAATGAATAAAAGATTTATTAGAATCATACACAAGCGCTTCAGCCCTCGTTCCGTTTCCTATTTGACTCTACGACTGTTTCCGGGAACCAAGTGAAGTGCTACAACATTTGGAGACGACGTTCCCATTGACAGTTACTTGATGGCTTGCTTACCCTAGATACACTAGATACACTTCTGATGTGTTTTTTTATACCGGCCTTATGTGAGTTGCCATTTGTCTACAGGCAGTCCCCAGGTTACAAACATCCGACTAACAAACGTCTCATACTTACAAACAAAGGGAGATGACAGGAAGTGAGCGGAAATCTATCCCTAGGAAGGGAAATTTACTCCTGTAAAGCCTCGTACACACGCACGGTTTTCTCTGCAAGAAAGCTGTTGGGGGAGCTTTTTTGCCAAGAAAACCTGCTCTCTATTTTCTCAACGGGATTCTCGGCAGATAAAACTGAGCGTGTGTATATGCTTACCTGTCCCCGGTAAGCCCGCGCATGCTCGATGAGACTTCGACGCATGCGCGGTAGCTTACAAGGGCAGTGTAGGGTGTAGCACAATGGTGGCGACGGCATTGAATGTGACGAGTGCATGCTCGTTATAGTCGATGACGTCACCGGGTTCTTGCCATTCAAAAGAACAGCGGTTCTTTTGAATGGCCGTGTGTACACTCGGTGAACAGAAAAGCTTGCAAGGAATCTCATCAGGAAAACTGATGTTTTTTTCCTGACGAGATTCCAGGCCGTGTGTACAGGGCTTTAGAGTCATCATGGGAAAAAGGTGTCTCCACTGAAGCTTTATCATCAATCTTTGTTTCCACAACAACCCAAAATCCAATTGTCATAGGGACAGAAAGTGAGGTGAAACCTTCTGAACAGTGGCATAGACAGCAAAACAAACGTTACAGGGGTTAACCCTTTCCTAACAACGTAAACATAATTTTTTTGGCTGTAGTTACACTTAAAAAATTTACCAGTTTCTTGTTTGTAACCCGCGGACTGTCTGTAATTTTAAGAAGTGTGTTATTTATTTCTACACTTAGAGGTTCCTCTCTCCCCTTTTCTTCACTCTTCTGTTCATTTACTTAGCATTTTGTTAATTGATAAAAAATAAATTATTACTATTTCTATTTCAATTTAAGAGATTATTTTGTCCAGACTAGAGACTACTGTAGATGTAAATCCTCAATCCCCACTGACTGGCAATAATTCAATAAAACAATTACTCTTAAACTGAGGGTGAGCTCTCCAAATCCATAGACTGATATCAAAATGAGATTACAGTTTCTACGTCACAGGTGTCAGTTTATGTTAAGAGAAAGAACTACGCAATGTACATTACTATACTCTACTACTCTACTTAAAAACCTCAACTACTGTATGTATTCACATGTGAATTCTATCCATAAATCATAATCCGATTATACAGAAAATCATGGAATGTGGTAAGCTTCCATGTTGAGTAATAATTATCACAGTTATTATAAATTTGTAAATGCTTGATTTGACAGATTATGGTTGTATATTTCCTATAAAAAATGTGTTACTTCTGCTACTCAAGTGTGAACTGCAAATGTGACAGATGTCATCCTTCCCATTAGACATGTGCACACTGAAATATTTTGTTTCGTAATTTCGTTTTCGTCCCAAAAATTTATTGATTTAGTTACTCCCGAAATTCGTTTTTTATTTATTTCGTTTTTCGTAAAAAAAATGCATTCTTCCGAAAATCCAAATTAAGGTCGAATCTGTCATTGAAGGCTCATGGTGTCTGTCGAATGTTCTAAGAAAAAAAAAAAAAAGAAGATTCGACAGAATCTTTAAAAAAAAAAAAAAGAATTTCGACTCTTCATGTCTCTCTATATCGAATCTGCATGTCTCTCTATGTCGAATCGTCATGTCTCTCTATGTCGAATCTTCATGTCTCTCTATGTCGAATCTTTTCTCTCTATGTCGAATCTTTTCTCTTTATGTCGAATCTTTTCTCTTTATGTAGAATAATATTGGACTAATAGAGTTAAGGTTAGGCACATTCGACCGCAACGAAAACGAAAATAAAGCATTTGTTTATGTTGGATCTTTCGGTTTTCGTTTTCTGTGCTTTCGTTATCGTTGGTTAAAACGATAACGAAAATACCTGAAATTCGGACGAAAATGCATTCGGACGAAAACGAATGCACATGTCTACTACCCATAGCCTTCCAGGGCAAAGCCCAAAGCTGAGTGGCAGCCTTACCAACTATATGCATATTCTGAAGGAGGAACCTTTTTAATAAGAAAATTAATGAGTTAGGGTCTGTGATGGGATTTTTCTCACATCTGATGATCTTTTGCATATCCATACAAGTCTATGGGAATGCAAAACCCGTTAGAAGCAGGGCAAATTCAGGTCATAAGGAGGTCAACTGCACCTGCCAATGAATTAGGCCCCGTACACACGACCAGTTTCCTCGGCAGAATTCAGCTTCCGACCGAGTTTCTGGCTGAATTCTGCCGAGAAACCCGGCCGTGTGTACACTTTTGGCCGAGGAAGCCGACGAGGACCTCGGCGAGGAAATAGAGAACATGTTCTCTATTTCCTCGTTGTTCTATGGGAGCTCTCGGCCCGCCGAGCTCCTCGGCGGCTTCAGGGCTGAACTGGCCGAGGAACTCGATGTGTTTGGCACGTCGAGTTCCTCGGCCGTGTGTACGGGGCCTTAGGGTCAAAATAGGTCAAAATCGAAGCAGCAAAATTGAAAATATGTTTGAACAATTTTATTGGGCAAGATCCATTCAATTGTTAAAAGCAAACATCTATTTGTAGTACTTTGGAATGACATTCAAGTCGTTGAAGGTACTGAAATTTTTTGTGCATATTTTACTAGTGTATGGACAGCTTTATGCATATGGATATTTTTAGAGGGAATAAATTCTGATAAGATAATGAAGCAAAGGGTAATCTAGGAGTAGTCTTTGACCTACATGACCTTTCCCGAAAACTCAGACTGTCTAAGAACATCACAAATAGTTGTGAACAGTGTAGTTATTTAGTATAACAAAACAGGATTTTGTTTTTTGTGCTGAAGTTTTAATTCGGAATTTTTTTTTTTGATATAATGATAAGCTGAACTAATGTCTTCAATTTTATTTTCTAGCAGAAAATGTAATTACAAGGCTCACAATTATTGTTAATTGACAGTTGTGACCAATCATTTAATAAGTCATTGTTTAGTTTAATTAAAATAATTTTCCATTTAGCAGTTGCTAGGAAACAGGGTTACCACTTTCACCCAGATCTCCCAGCAATTCAAGGAATCCCTGAGATGGAATGTTTTAGTGTGAAGCAATTGTCCACAAAGGTGGGTGTTCTATAAGGCAGAGCAACGATCAGCAATGGTTTGCAATGTGCATTACCCATTGCAACCAATGAGGGTTTCCAGTACATAACTTTAGAACGGTATGAGCAATGGCAGATGGCTGCTGTTTAATTTTCATGTGCTAGTTCAATTGCAGTATTGTTCTTTGCCTAATTAAATCAGCTGGAATTTAAATGAATAAGTTCTAAGTTAAGTCAATTCTATAAATATGTCAATAGAATTTTAAGAATTATTCCACATGCAGGTTCCAGTGAGTCAGCCCTTAAAATAAAGACTTAAAAAACAAAGGCGGGAATTGAGCTACTGTGGGTAGGATGGTTGCTTAGTTGGTGGTTAGCACAATGGCATACCTCCCAACTTTTTGAGATGGGAATGAGGGACACCTATCAGTAAAAGTATGCAGGCATAGGACACACCCCTTTCCACGCCCCCTTAAAGGACAATTGTACAAAAAAACGAGATTGGTTAAACTCACAAGTTCTATTTTTACCACTACTATTCCTTTATATTGGCTTTTAGAATTTACAAATGCAACAACTTACAAATCAGATGAAAGGTTTAGCACTGGGAAACACTTTTTGATAGATAAAAAGTGCATTTTATATACATCTATATAGATCAGACCAAAATTAGATAAGAATGAGGGACAGAGGAACATTGCTCCAAATCAGGGACAGTCCCTCAAAATCAGGGACAGTTGGGAGGTATGCAATGGCCTCATCACCCTTGGGCCTCAAGTTCAATTCATAGCAGGATCCACATTGTATGTACCTTCTAAATTCTCCCTCTGTTTCAGAGATTTAGCTCATTTAAAGCAAAGACCTACTTTTGATTCACTAAAATTTCAAGCAGTTTGCCAGCCCCCACTTAGTTCTCTTCTTTTGGACTGCAGAACAACTCCTCACATCTACGACAATGGAGTAGAGATTCAGGAGACTACTAGAGAACAGGGCAGGGCTGACAACACTGTTTCTGATGTCAGTGAAGCAGAGGCAGAGTTGTCAGTTCAAACAGAAAGTTAGAAGCTCACTGGATTTCTGGAAGATTGCCTGGTAGATTTCTGTACATGCAGCATTCTTAAAGGTATACATTATGGGTAATGTGTATGTATTGCAGAGATATACTGAATATTTCTTTTTTGCGCATGAATACACTTTAACTCAACAAACCAAAATTGGATCAAGGGTGTATACATGACTGTAATAGGGGAAAGCCCATTCAGAAATGGGTGTAAATGGTTTTATGAACCACTCTGGTATACATCAATGTTATATCGATTAATACAACACAAAGTCTTAATTCATATTTATCCTTCAGCTCCTTTTACACAACCTTGTCTGCTAATATTTAGCTTATCACACAGGCAGGGCCTGACAATGCTAAGGAGACTGTGCCTGGGAAAATCATAGCAAAGCATAAGCTCTTCAGTGTGTTTTACAGCATTTGCAGTCACAGTGTCGGACCTGAATGTCAATGAGATATTTCAAAGCACAGAGTATTCAAATCCCTCTGAGCAGCTGCTGACAGCTCTTTCAAATGTTAGCTACCTAACCTTGATATTTCAAACTCCCACAAAAGGCTAAAAGGTTTATCTTTTGATTCTGAAGCTAATTAATCCAAAAAATAAATTTCTTACCTAATTCTTTGAGAGAAATGTTTACCTGCCTTCCATATGACATGAAGGGATTTTTAACTAAAGGGTTAATCATTCAACCACAGTTACAGAATTAAAAGTGTTAAAACTGTTTATATTTCATTAGTCGTCGCATCAATGAATCTTAAATCTTGCATAAAAATTTTGGGCCAGATTCACAAAAGAGATACGATGGCGTATCTCCTGATACGCCGTCGTATCTCTGAGATACGATTGTCGTATCTATGCGTCTGATTCATAGAATCAGTTACGCAAGGCGATGACGCGGCGTACGTGAGGTCTGCACGCTGAGGGAGGAGCAGCCCACGCCACGGACCTAGCCAGCTGACTGGAGATGGAGGACGCCGGAGGATCCAAGGGTGTCCCAGCGGTGGTGGCTACGAAGCAGGGTGTGAGACTGCTGAGCCGCTAGCCGCTAGACCGCTGATGGTACACCCCATGCGTGCCTCTCTCCTGTCTTCCTCCTGCCGTCCGGCCGAGACCCCCCCTCGCTCTCTCTTACCCCCGCTCACCAGCTGATGGGGAAGCCACAGTAAGGAAGCGCCGCTCAGTGTCAGAGGGTGCCCTGTCCCTCACCTCTCCCACGGACGCCGATACCCCCCTCTGTTCTTAGGAAGCACGGCCACAGTCAGGTAATATTCATGCCCTACTAGCTCCAGCTGCGGGGAAGGCTTAAATCCAGAACGACCAACAAGGTATACAACATGGGACCGGTAAGAACTTTGTCTGTTACATAAATCATCGCTTACTGTATAGTGCACCTCCTAAATACTCGGCAATTGAAATACACCACAGACTGGGTATTTAAAACAGGACTGTGATACACTGACACACTGATATAATGATGACGGGTTAATATGGAGAAGGGAGCAATTGATGGATGAAATATATCGCAGGACTTGTTCTAGGACCCCCTATCTTTGCACTGTGCCTATCCCTGTAGATCGCAACGCCCCCCCCGGTCACCCCAGTCCCTGAACAGCACACAGCGAGGGGTCTACTGCTGTGAAATTTGTTTTGACACTGGACTCTGGGTGTATGGCAAAGAGGGTAAGCATCCAAACCCCGCAACTAGCATAGCGATACTGTGCAAGTTTAAATTAAATAGGAAAATAAACATACCAGAATGTTAGAGAATACCAGAGTATTCCTCCACTAAACTGGCACAGTTGACAAACCCCCATGCAAAGGCATAAGACTGACTATACCTTTATGTGCTCTTTGGCGGTGTTGGTTTTCCGCGGCCCGGGGGTTATTGCCCAGTGCGCACGGAGGGCGCTGATCGGGGGAGGTTTGGCCCACTGTGGGGAATTTTGGACTTTTATTGAGATACTATACCTACCCTTAACCTACCCTGGACCATTGCACGCGGTTTGTCTGGGCATGTACTGTTGGGCAAGCTCATAGTAATACGATACCCGTCTCTGGGGTAACTAGAGAGCCCGGCAATAGAACGCAGTAAGGGAGGTTAATTTGGGATTTGGTGGTGGTGCCCCTGCAGAGAAACTAGCGGAGGGTAATTGCACACAAAACACCCACCATTTTATATGATACATCACAATCTCTGGAGGCTTATAAAGTACGCCCCAGTATACTTAATACGGTAGGTTACGGTCGGACATTAAAAATTAAAAGGGGTAATACCCGCCGTCCAAACTGGGGAAACGTATCAGAGTAACAAAAAAATACAATATGAATAAATCAACAAGGGGAAACGCCCCGAAAATTCCCAAAGACAACCCGCCTACTTCTACCATTAGACACTACATGACCCCGGATGGGAGCTCCAAAAGCCCAGCATTGGGAAAAAAGGCAGACAAAACGGGTGGAATTAAAAAGGGCGTGGGGGGGGGGACCCCTCCAATTGTAGATACGTCAACGGAGGGGGAACAGGAAATTAGCCAAATCGAGGACCCCCGTATAGACACTCATATCCCCACAAAGGTAGAATTAGAGGGGATGTTAAAGAGACTGGAAAATGTAATACGAGAAGAAGTTAGCGCATTAAGAACGGACATAACCTATATGTTGGAGCGAGTGGAGAAAGCTGAGGCAAAAATTGAACAACAGGACTCAGAATTAAATGAATTAAAAAATCAATACCACACACTGAAACAAAATCAGAGGCAACTACAATATCGATTAGAAGACCAAGAGAATCGAAATAGAAGGAAAAATTTGAGAATAAGATCTATTAAAGAGGAGAAAGGTGAAGATCTGAGAAAAATTCTCAACAATCTGTTCCTCCCCCTGTTGGAAAACGGTGCGGAGGAGCCTCTAAAAATTGAACGGATCCACCGCATAGGAAGAATTAGAGAGGGGGGAGGGAAATGGCCTAGGGACATTATAGTAAGGTTCAGATATTTTGAAGACAAAGCTGAGGTATGGTCAAAACTGAGAAGGAAGCCTCCCCTGAGCCATGATGGAGCTGAGATTCAGATTTTTCCTGATCTAGCCTGGGAAACTTTAGCCAGAAGAAGACACCTGAAACCCCTGCTTGAACAGATGCGCCAGTTTAACATTAACTATCAATGGGGGTTCCCGGCATGTCTGACTGGCTATAAAGATGGGGTATCAGCAAAATTAATATTCCCAGAGGACTTGCCATCTTTTTGCCGCAAATTTGATATGCCCGCTCTGGAATTACCCGGATGGGTGGAATAGCCTTGGATTGCTCTGGCTTTTTTCCCTCTATTTTCGCCCTCTGTTTAGTCTTCTCTTTGTGCTCTTTGTTTTTTCTCTCAAATTTTTCTTTTTGTTTTTTTGGGATCTGTGGGAAGTGGGGGAGGTTAGAGGGGGGGGGGGACTAGATAGGAGGGTTAGGAGAGCAGGTCCGCAACCCTACCCAGATAAGAACTACCCCTAGGGATTATTCCTAGAGGGTAAATGGGAGGGTTGGGCGTTGGGAGGCCTCACCTCATTCCTGAAGAACCGACGGGTAGTGGGGTGTGAAAACCCCTACGGTTCAGAGGCAATGTTTAGGCCTGGGCAGGGGGGGGGGAGGGGTGATGGGAGGGTTGGGGAGGGGAGGTTTGGAAGGAGAGAGGGTACTCTCCCCTTTCAAAAAGGGGTCGGGACAGGGAACGTGGCTCCCAGTAGATCTCTTAGAAAGTTTGGGGAAAGGATTCAGTGGTAGGAAATGACAGAAATAAAATTTTTAACTTACAATGTGAAGGGATTGAACTCGCCTACTAAAAGATTGAAGGTGCTAGCAGAGATTGAACTATACAGAGCGGATGTAGTCTTTCTCCAGGAATCTCACCTGTCGATAAATTCAAACGTAAAGTTATACTCACCTAGGTACCCTACCTGGTTCTATGGGGATTCCATCTCTAAACGTTCAAGAGGTGTAGCAATTGGTTTCGCAAAAGAGACCGCGTTTACTCTGGAGGCTAGGCTGACAGACCCGGAAGGGAGATTTTTATTTTTAAAAGGAAGATTTGGGGACACCGCCTACACCCTAGCAAATATCTATGCCCCGAATGTGCATCCAACCCATTATTTAAGTAGGATCTTGGGCAAATTGAAAAATTTTGCAGAGGGGTACACAATCATGATGGGGGATCTTAATTTTGCTATGAACCCGAAAGAAGATAGTACGTCCCGGGGGAAGGAGACAACGAATGTGCAGTTACAAAAAATTAAGCACAAGATTCATGACAGTCAATTAGTAGATGCTTGGAGGATATTCCATCCAAATACAAAGGATTACACGTTCTTTTCTCCCCCCCACGGAACGTACACCAGAATAGACTACATTTTGGTAGATCACAGGCTGCTTGACATGATTACTGAGACGGACATTGGAATCATGACTGTCTCAGACCATGCGCCAGTGACCATGAAAATTAAACTCTCTATACAAAAGAGCCAACGGTCAGTGTGGCACCTAAATGATAGTCTGATTCGCGATGAAGAAGGGGCAAGTAGGGTGGAGGCGGAACTAAAACAATTTTTCCTCTTTAATGATACTGACGGGATTTCAAGTGCAACTCTTTGGGAGACACACAAAGCATACATTAGAGGGATACTAATCGCTGAGGGCGCCAGGGTAAAAAAAGAGAGAAAACGCAAATCTGACACCCTGATCAAAGAGATAGTGATACTAGAACGTAAACACAAGGAACAGGGGCAAAAAGAGAATTACCATAATCTAATTGTGAAAAGAGATGCGCTCAAGGAGATTATGGAACAAGAAGCAAGGAACAAACTAAATTGCATTGCCAGAGAGAGGTATCTATGGGGTAACAAATCCAGTAAGCATTTAGCCAAAATGGCCCAAAAAAAGAAAACCAGAAACTACATTGAAAAAATTAAAAGGAAAGATGGGAAATTGGTACATACAACTAGAGAAATTGCAGATACCTTTAAAAACTACTATGAGGAATTATATACAATAAAACAGTCGGGGTGGCAGACAGGTGAAAAAGAGGCTAAAATTCACGATTTTCTGGAGAAAGCAGGTCTTCCTAGACTGGAGAGGGCAGAAAGTTTAAATATGGACTCTCCGATAACTGAAGAAGAAATTAAAATTGCTCTGAAAAACACGACGAGTGGGAAAAGTCCCGGTCCGGACGGATTTTCGGTCCTAAATTATAAGAGATTCAGCAACATCCTAATACCGAAGATGTGTAAATATTTCAACGGTCTAGGGTCCAAATTCGAAGCTAGTAGGGAAGCAATAGCGGCCACGGTGGCGATAATTCTGAAGGAGGGGAAAGATAGCTCTCTCTGTTCGGGATATAGACCAATCTCGTTGCTCAATGCAGACACCAAGCTGTTTGCCAAAATCCTGGCAGAACGCCTGAAAGGGGTGATGCACTCTTTGGTGCACCCCGATCAGGTAGGCTTTATCCCCAACAGAGAGGGCAAAGATAACAGCATAAGAGCGATTCTCCTGCTCCAGAACATAAGGCAGAATGCGCCCCCAGGTCTATTCCTATCAGTGGATGCCGAAAAAGCATTCGATAGGGTAGACTGGGGGCTTATGATGGAGACTCTTATAGCTATGGGAATAGGGAATAGGATGACCCGCTGGATTAACACACTATATTACCATCCCTCTGCTAAAATTAAAATAAACGGCACGCTATCAGATTCCTTCCAGATGAAAAATGGGACAAGACAGGGCTGCCCTTTGTCCCCCCTTTTGTTTATCCTGTCCTTGGAGCCTCTTCTGGCCACTATTCGAAACGACCCAGAAATTAACGGCGTTAGAATTAAAGAGGAGGAACATAAGCTCTCGGCTTTCGCCGACGATATTTTATTTTATTTAACCAATCCGGTCAAATCCATCCCCAAGCTCTCTAAGGTACTACAACAATATGGCGCTATCTCCAACTTTAAAGTCAATGCTACAAAATCTGAAATTTTAAACATAAACCTAAGTAAAAGCGAAGAAGCTCGAGTCAAAGAAATTTGTATTTACCCATGGAAAAAAGAATTAAAATACCTTGGTATTAAACTCGCCAACACAGTACAGAAGATATATAAAATAAATTATGTGCCACTATTAAATGAGGTTAAAAATGAATTAAAAAGAACGGAAAATAAACCTATATCATGGATCGGACGCATTAATATGCTGAAGATGGTTGTAGTCCCAAAAATATTATATAAATTTCTATTAATCCCAATTGCCTTGCCTCAGCAATTTTTGAGAATTCTCAATTCCCTCTTATTAAACTATGTATGGAATAGGAAAAAGCACAGAATATCTCTATCCATCCTAAAACAGGGTAAGCTTCAGGGAGGGCTGGCACTACCAGATATTAAAAGCTTTCATAAGGCGGCGGTTTTGTCTCGTGCGGTGGAATGGGCGCGTGATAGGAAAGAAAAAAGATGGGTGCAAATTGAAAACGCACAAGCTAACACACAGCTGAGCAACTCTATCTGGATTCCCGCACAATACAGAGCACTGGATCACAAAGCATATGACATAACACGGGACACTTTACGAATGTGGGATCGGACCCAGACACTACTTGAAAGGGAATTCAATTCTCCACTAATTAACTTGAAAGAAAACGCTTACTTTGCACCTGGGGAAAAAAAAATAGGAGGGAACTGGATTAGGAAGGACACGGTTCACTTAGGGGATATTATAAAAGACGGGGAGATAATGACCTATGAAGATCTCAAGTCTAGAACAGATTTTTGGGATCTTGATAGGTGGCATTACTCCCAGCTGTCTCACTTTACACGGAGCCTCCCCTGCCCTCTGCGGACGGTGGCGGAGCTGACACAACTGGAGAAGATATGTAAATCTAAGATTTCTAAGGGCACGATCACGAAATTATATGGGATACTGGTCAAGATAGGGTCACGGGGGGAGGCACCGTTTCTGGAAAAATGGGAAAGGGAGTTAAAAATCACGAGAGGGACTAACACTTTTCAGAGGACTATGCAATTAATACATTCCTCAGCAATAGACATACAAACTGCCGAGGCAAACTATAAGTGCATTTCAGGGTGGTATATCACACCCGATAAAGCTAACAAAATTAATGCCGCCCAGCCCGCGGAGTGCTGGCGTGGATGCCCTGAAAGGGGGTTTGAATGTATTACGGGAAAGCATGTCTCAGCCACCCTTGCTGGGTGAAGAATATAAAGGTGTGTGGACAAGTTCTTAGTACCCTAGTGGGAAGGCGACACATACAGTAGGTGAACCCGATTTTGTGTCAATCTCGCTCTCTTTCTCAGCGAGATTGAGCACCTACGAGCCCCATCGCGGGAGCCAGCGCCGAGCTGGCTTGCCGCGATGGAGACAGAGCCGTCATAGAAGCGACGGGAGATCCGACTTGGATTCCCGCCAATTCTACACGTGTGCGGCGTTTGTTATGAATCCTGAGGGGGAAGTCCCCGCCGGATTTTAAATAAAAATCCGGCATGGGTCCCCCCCTCAGGAGCATACCGGGCCCTTAGGTCTGTTATGGGTTGTAAGGAGAGCCCCCCTACGCCGAAAAAAACGGCGTAGGGGGTCCCCCTACAATCCATACCAGACCCGTATCCAAAGCACGCTACCCGGCCAGCCAGGAAGGGAGTGGGGACGAGCGAGCGCCCCCCCCCCTCTCCTGAGCCGTACCAGGCTGCATGCCCTCAACATGGGGGGGTTGGGTGCTCTGGGGCAGGGGGGCGCACTGCGGCCCCCCCACCTCAGAGCACCCTGTCCCCATGTTGATGAGGACAGGGCCCCTTCCCGACAACCCTGGCCGTTGGTTGTCGGGGTATGCGGGCGGGAGGCTTATCGGAATCTGGGAGCCCCCTTTAATAAGGGGGCCCCCAGATACCGGCCCCCCACCCTAAGTGAATGAGTATGGGGTACATCGTACCCCTACCCATTCACCTGCAAGAAAAGTGATAAAAACACAAATAAACCACACAGTGTATTAAAATATTTTATTTTTCTGCTCCGGAGGCCTCCCCTGTCTTCTTTATTAGCTCTTTTACCAGGGGAGGCTTCTTCTTTGACGTCTTCGGGTGGGTGGGGGCCGCCGTCTGGTTCTCTTCCACCGCCGGGGGGGTCGCTTTTAAAAAAGCCCCCACCCCCCGGCGGGTTTCCTCCGGCGTCTTCGGCGGGGCTCTTCTTCTTCCGCTATCCCGACGGGTCTTCTCAACTCTCCGGGGGTCTCCTTCTGTCTTCGCCGCTCTCCGCTCTTGACTCGTCGCACCCCGGTTCTTCGTCTCGCTGTCCGGTGTCTTCTTCCGTGCTTTACGTCTTCTCCTTCCGTGCTGTGATGAGTTCTTCTTCCGCGCTGTGATGTCATGTTCTTCACTTCTCTCCTTCTCCCGGTGTTGACACGTCGCCGGCTCCTCTCTGCAATGACGGGTGCGCGGGTGCATCGGACCTATATAGGCCTCACAGTCCCATCATGCTCTGTACCTACCCATGTGATACCTACCACGTGGGTAGGTATCACATGGGTAGGTACAGAGCATGATGGGACTGTGAGGCCTATATAGGTCCGATGCAAGGCGCGCATCCGTCATTTCAGCGAGGAGGACCGGCGTGGCAACATCGGGAGAAGGAGAGAAGTGAAGAACATGACGTCACAGCACGGAAGAAGAACTCATCACAGCACGGAAGGAGAAGACGTACAGCACGGAAGAAGACACCGGACAGCGAGACGAAGAACCGGGGTGCGACGAGTCAAGAGCGGCGAAGACAGAAGGAGAACCCCGGAGAGTTGAGAAGACCCGTCGGGATAGCGGAAGAAGAAGAGCCCCGCCGAAGACGCCGGAGGAAACCCGCCGGGGGGTGGGGGCTTTTTTAAAAGCGACCCCCCCCGGCGGTGGAAGAGAACCAGACGGCGGCCCCCACCCACCCGAAGACGTCAAAGAAGAAGCCTCCCCTGGTAAAAGAGCTAATAAAGAAGACAGGGGAGGCCTCCGGAGCAGAAAAATAAAATATTTTAATACCGTGTGGTTTATTTGTGTTTTTACCACTTTTCTTGCAGGTGAATGGGTAGGGGTAAGATGTACCCCATACTCATTCACTTAGGGTGGGGGGCCGGTATCTGGGGGCCCCCTTATTAAAGGGGGCTCCCAGATTCCGATAAGCCTCCCGCCCGCATACCCCGACAACCAACGGCCAGGGTTGTCGGGAAGGGGCCCTGTCCTCATCAACATGGGGACAGGGTGCTCTGAGGTGGGGGGGCCGCAGTGCGCCCCCCTGCCCCAGAGCACCCAACCCCCCCATGTTGAGGGCATGCAGCCTGGTACGGCTCAGGAGAGGGGGGGGGCGCTCGCTCGTCCCCACTCCCTTCCTGGCTGGCCGGGTAGCGTGCTTTGGATACGGGTCTGGTATGGATTGTAGGGGGACCCCCTACGCCGTTTTTTTCGGCGTAGGGGGGCTCTCCTTACAACCCATAACAGACCTAAGGGCCCGGTATGCTCCTGAGGGGGGGACCCATGCCGGATTTTTATTTAAAATCCGGCGGGGACTTCCCCCTCAGGATTCATAACAAACGCCGCACACGTGTAGAATTGGCGGGAATCCAAGTCGGATCTCCCGTCGCTTCTATGACGCGCTTGCTGGGATGTGCTGTCACTATTCCAGTGAGTGCGAGGTGTCGGGGAGATCTCGGCACCCTGTCGCCGAGTATCAGCGCGACGCTGTCGTGCTAAAAGCACAATATCACAAACACCTACTGTACAAACTTTTTCCATAGGTATACATAAAAAAAAAAAAAAAAAAAACACCACATATGATGCAAACTGCAAACAGAGACGTAAGAAGCATCAAATTATGAGCTGGTCTCTAGAATTTGACAAAAGCTGAGGTGGAAAAAAAAAAAAAAAAGAATCAGTTACGCATAGATAGCCCTAAGATCCGACAGGTGTAATTGACTTACACCGTCTGATCTTAGGCTGCAATTCTAGGCCGGCCGCTAGGTGGCGATTCCATTGCGGTCGGCGTAGAATATGCAAATGACTAGTTACGCCGATTCACAAACGTCCGCTTTGCCCGTCGCTCTAAATTTACGTCGTTTCCGTAGAGATACGCGGCGTAAAACTAAGGGTGCCCTCTAGGTGGCCTAGCCAATGTTAAGTATGGGCGTCGTTCCCGCGTCAAAATTTAAAATTTCACGTCGTTTGCGTAAGTCATCCGTGAATGGCGCTGGACGCCATTTACGTTAACGTCGAAACCAATGACGTCCTTGCGACATCATTTAGCGCAATGCACGTCGGGAAATGTTAGGGATGGAGCATGCGCAGTACGTTCGGCGCGGGAACGCGCCTAATTTAAATGGTGCCCGCCCCATTTGAATTAGGCGAGCTTGCGCTGAGCGGATTTACGCTACGCCGCCGCAAGTTTACAGGTAAGTGCTTTGTGAATCAAGCACTTACGCTGTAAACCTGCGGCGGTGTAACGTAAATGGGATACGTTACGCCGCCGCAGCATAACAGATTTCTAAGTGAATCTGCCCCTTTAATTCTAAAACTTCCTCATGGTCCCCATATTTAAATGTTAACCACGGGCAGTTTTCCACTACTGTTACCTTTTTGCCAGTGGTCTCTAGGAACCATGTGAAGAGATTTTCCTCAATGTATGATGTAAGGACCCTTTCACACAGGAGCTGAATTCTAAAACAACCTTCAATGGACCTATAGCGCAAATGAGCTTTTTGGAAGTACTTACAATGCACCTGTGTGCTTCAGTAGAAGTGAATGGAGGCAGCAGCAAAGAGTTAACATCTGCTAAACTCTTCAGGCAACCCCCGCCCCACGATGTAAGGCAACGCTAACGCTGCAGTGTGTACACCTCCATCTGCTGCCTGTTTTAACAACTGTAAGCAGCATTGATAGGCATTCAGGATGTGTTAAAAACATGACCCAACTGCCTATTTTCAATGCCTGTTGAAAAGCATGGTGTCAGGGTCCAGATCTGAACCTGCAACCTCTGTGGTGGCTGGCTGCAGCTCTTTTTGCTGTGCCACCTGAGATGCTGGACAGCTTTCTGTCTGATGCTTTAGGACACCCTTGCCTCGTCTCTTGTTTCTGGTAAACCTTGAACTGTATGCTCTTCTCATGAACTTCCCTCATGAATCTTCAACTGATATATTTTTACTTTGCATACCTGCAGCTGTCCTTATATTTACTACTACTTTACTGACCTTTGACTTGTTGCTTGACTGCGCTTCCACTTGATCCCAACCTGCAACCATTTGTTATCCACCCTTGGCTTGTTCTTCGACCACGCTTCTTCTTGTTCCCAACCCACAACCACTTGCTACTGACCTTTGGCTTGTTCACTGACTACGCTTTTGCTTGATCCTTACCTGCTATATCTGTTGCTTGACTCTGTCTTGCTCATCTCTAGTGTTGCTCACGAATATTCGCATTGCGAATATTCGACTCGAATATAGCATATTCGAGAAATCGCGCTATATTTCGAAATTCGCGGTGAATATTCGCAATTCCGAATATTCGATTTTTTACAATTTTTTTTTTGAATCAGATCACATCCTAGATATCTCCATCGACGTCTAAAAGCATTGCTGGTATCATTAGAGACCCTGGGCCGAGTAGCTGAAGCGTTCATTGAATTTTCCAGAAAGATCGCAATGCGATTATTCGGCAAACGCAATATCGCGCGATTATTTTCCTCGCCCCGATCTTCCGCATCAGAGCGATTTTTACAGTTTCATTTTTAAAACAGATCACATCCTAGTGATCTCCATAGACGTCTGAAAGCATTGCTGGTATGATTAGAGCCATTGGGCCGAGTAGCTGAAGCGATCATTTTATATTGCCGAATATTCGCAATGCGAATATTCGGCAATAGGAATATTGCGCGATTATTTGCTCCGCCCTTTTGCATCAGAGCCAATCAGAGTTCTCCTTCCACACTCGTCACAGGTTAGCAACCAATAGGAACCTGCCTGCATGGACATTATATAAGCTCACTCCCAGCACCATTTCATTGCAGATTCAGAAGCTGGCTATAGAGTGTGGAGGCTGTTTCTGTGTTCCTGGTTTCCTGTGTCTTTGTTCTTGATTGATTTAGATCATCACCAGCATTGCTATTTAGTGATTCCAGTGGATCTTTTCCAGTATATCAACTGCTTTTTTCAAAGCAATAGACCCAAGAGCTTTTTTCAAAGCTACGTTTTGTGCTGTTTTGTGCTGTTTTTTTCATTTGTGTTACTGTTTGATCCTGCAATCCTCCCTGTTCAGTTATATTTGCAAGATATTTCAGAACACATATTGATCTGAGCTTTATAAAAGAGCTTTTCTAAAAGCTAAGTTTTGTTCATCTTGTGTTACTGTTAGATCTTGCAGGTTCGCTGTTCAGTGATATTTGATAGGCATCTCAGTTCAAATTTTGTTTAGTTTTCCCTAAAGAGCTTTTATAAAAGCTAAGTTTTGTGTTCAGTTTAGTTAAATTTTGTGTAGTAAGTGTACACACTGTTAGTGTACATTTATTTCATCTAGCTTAGCTTAGTGTGTGTTTAGTGTCTGTGTTTTGTGTTTAAAAAAAAAAAAAAAAAAAAAAGTTAGTGTTTGTTTAGTGCTTTTTTTTTTTTCTTTAATTTTGTAGTCCTTGTCTGGTGTACTACTTTTCTTATAGTTTAGTAGCTGTCTGTGTACGTCTTTGTCTGCGTGCCTGTCTTGTAAAAAAAACACAAAAACACATTTTGTTCACATTTTCCCCCCCAATAAAGTTTAACCCCCCCACACACATATCAGCAATAATGAGCGGCATCCGTGGCCGTGGCAGCAGGGGTAGGGGAGTTACTCCCAGTGCTGGATCGCTGCCAGCACGGGGTACCTCTCGTGCCCCTACTAGTGGTAGAGGATCGGGTGCAAGGGGAGTACGCCTGATCCGGGAGTTCTTCCCATCGGGCAGCCGCCCGATATTGCCATCTCAGGCTCAAGTAGTGGTGGACTACATGGGGCACAGCAGTGCCACTGAGTCGTCGGTCCCGACTCACAGTAGTACCACCATTACACCGTTGCCTGTACTACCCCCCCCCAGCCCCCAAGAGTCCAGCATCTTACTGTTCGACAGCGACAGTGATAGGGATCTCTTGGGGGAGGCCATGCATCAGGCAGACCTCCAGCTCTGTCCTGATGGTCAGGACCTTTTTGAAGGGATGGATGAGGAGGATGGGATACCTGCTGGCAGTATCCCAGAGACATCCCTTCAAACTGGTGCTGCTGTTTTGGTGCAGGAAACAGCAGCACCTAGTCAGACCCAGGTGTGGGTGAGGGGACAGCGGAGCCAGGCTAGAGGCTCCATGTCACGTGGTTCCCTCAGACCAACACATCTCAGCCCTTGGTCTGACATCTCTGGGGGCGAAGAGGGTGACCCATCATGGTTGCCATCTGACGCGTCGGCTCACTACGTCAGTGACGACGGGGAAGGTAGGCACCCTGGTGAAACGGTGCGCCAGGTCACCACCAGGGAGACCATCGTCAGGGTCTCCACTGGTGATGGCAGCAGGAGGTGTCAGGAGGAGGAGCAGCAGCAGCAGCAGCAGCAGCAGGCAGCTCCACCTGTGCGCACCGAATCCCAGCAGGTGCAAGTAAGCGTCACCCCATCTGACAGGAGGGCGGTGCTGAAGTCACCTGTCTGGAATTTCTTTACCCTGGTGGCAGACAACCCTACCGTGGCCATCTGCCGGATTTGTAAAGTGAGGGTGAAGAGAGGGAAGTGTTTGGCTCGGGTGGGTACCACAGCCCTGAACCAGCACCTGAGGATAAACCACTGGGCGTTGTATGAAGAGATGAAGCGTGGTGGTGGTAGCAGCGCCACCACCACACGTGAGCAGGGTACAGCAGCCCCTGCCACATCTTCATCTGTTTCCAGCAGGTCATGCCCCCCCGCTCCCTCTAGTAGAGGTACTGGTACCGGCAGCCAGACCTCTACTTCCACAGCACCCTCCACGTCTGTGTCCCGCACTGCCGTCCGGCGCCAGGCGTCGATTTCAGACGCCTTTGACCGCACCACTCCCTTCCCCCCTGGAGACCGACGTGTGCGTTCCCTCAATGGGCTCCTGGCAAGGGTTATTGCCCAACATCTGCTGCCCTTCAACATAGTTGACAGCAACCCCTTCAGGCAGATGTTGGAGCAGGCCCAACCCCAATGGCGTGTCCCCAGCCGCCATTTCTTTGCCAGGACTGGTGTCCCTGCCCTACACCAGCACATTGTGCAGAATGTAACCCTGTCGCTGGATCACGCTGTCAGCGACAGGGTTCATCTGACAATGGATGGCTGGACCAGCAGGCATGGGCAGGGACGCTACATCAGCTTCACGGCCCATTGGGTTTCCCTCCGAGGCGTCGGTGAGGGATCGTCGGCAACCGATCTTGTGGTGCCGCCCCGGGGTGTCCAGGGGAGAACTGCTGGTCTCCCTCAAGCCACTGTCTCCGCAGCTGCTGAGCCTCCCAGCAAGCGCCCCCGTAGCTACTCAAGTGTGGGGCACGTGCGCTGTCAGGCCGTGCTCCAGCTTGTTAGTTTAGGGGACCGGAGACACACTGCAGAAGAAGTGCTGAAAGCACTTCAAGCTCAGGTCCAGAAGTGGCTGACACCCCGAAGGCTCCAGCCAGGTATGGTTGTCTGTGATAACGGCAGCAACCTACTCGCCGCCCTCCATGCTGGCAGTCTGACGCACGTGCCCTGTCTGGCACATGTCCTCAACCTGGTGGTGCAGAAGTTCCTGCGCACTTATCCAGGGTTGAGTGACATTGTGGCAAAGGCGCGTAGGATTGCCAGCCACTTCAGGCGCTCCCCAACCGCTACCGCGTCCCTGTCCAAATTGCAGCGGAAGTACAATCTGCCCCTTCACAGGCTGATTGTGGACAGTGTGACGCGGTGGAACTCCACCCTCCACATGCTGAAGAGGTTGTGGGAGCAGCAAAGGGCGGTGAGGGAGTACCTGATGGAACTAGGCACTCAGAGGGCTTCACCACAACTCCCTTTCATCGCCTGTGCGGAGTGGGGGCAGATAAACCAGGTCTGCCAAGTGTTGTCCTCCTTCGAGCAGGCGACCAAGATGGTCAGCAGTGAGCAAATTGGCCTCAATAGCGTGCTGCCAATACTGTTCATGCTGGAGAGGACACTAGATCGCCTGCTCGAGGCTGGGGAGAGTGCCTTGGTGGAGCAGGAGGAGTCAGCAATGCTCCACCGAGACCAGGGCCAGGACCAGGAGGAGGAGGAGGATGATGATGAAGAGGAGGAGGAGGTGGTTGCTGGTGTCGTCCCGGAGTCAGGGCCTGGTCAGGAGGGAGAGCCGGTGTTGGGGGCACCGATAGTCCGGGGGTTGGGCATGTCTGAGTTTGACCAGCAGCGCCTCAGGGATGAAGAGTCGCACCTCATTCACCTGGCCAGCATTGAGGAGTCACAGCGGGCTGTGCTCTTCCCCATGGCTGCCCACATGCTGAGATGCCTCAGGAGGGACCCCCGGGTTAAGACCATCAAGACGAGGGATGATTTCTGGATGGCCACCCTTTTGGATCCCAGGTGCAAGGGGAAACTGGAGCAGTTCATCCCAGCCAGCCGGAGGCAGCACCGGATGGAGGAACTGCAGGCAGCCATTGTCAGACGGTTGGAGCAGGCAACTCCCCGGCCTCCAGTTGTCCCCCCTCATCTCACCCAGCAGGTGGCTGCACCCAGCTGCAGCCGAGCAGGGGACCTAATGGAAGAGATGAGGATGTTCTTCCAAACCGAGCGACCCAGTACCACCACCAGCAGCAGCAGCAGCAGTCACCACCAGCGGCTGGCCCACATGGTGGCAGACTACATGGCGTCCGTCGGTGCTTCTGACAGTATGAGCACCGACGACCCCATGGAGTACTGGGTTGCCAGATTGGACACCTGCCGCGAGCTCGCTCAGTATGCGCTGGAGTTATTGTCTTGCCCCCCCTCCAGCGTACTATCTGAGCGGACATTCAGCGCGGCAGGTGGGGTGGTCACGGACAAGAGGACCCGTCTGTCCACAGACTCCGTGGACAGACTCACATTCATAAAGATGAATGAGTCCTGGATCGGCGGTGACTTTCTGGCACCCGTCGTCGGTTCAGGGCGCTGAAGGGTCCCTTGCCATGCATTCCCTGATGAAGCCCCGGACCTGATGTATTTACAGTGCTGAATATAACTATTTCAACATCAGAGAAAATCAATGTTAATATTTGGTACAGTAGGCTTTCTTTGCAATTACAGCGGTCAAACATTTCTTGTAGTTTTACACCAGCTTTGCACACACTGGAGGAGGGATTTTGGCCCACTCCTCCACACAGATCTTCTCTACATCAGTCATGTTTCTGGGCTATCGCTGAGAAACACGGAGTTTGAGCTCCCTCCAAAGATTCTCTATTGGGTTTAGGTCTGGAGACTGGCTAGGCCACGCCAGAACCTTGATATGCTCCTTACAGAGCCAATCCTTGGTTATCCTGGCTGTGTGCTTTGGGTCATTCTCATGTTGGAAGACCCAGCCTCGACCCATCTTCAAAGCTCTAACTCAGGGAAGGAGGTTGTTGCCCAAAATCTTGCAATACATGGCCCCGGTCATCCTCTCCTTAATACAGTGCAGTCACCCTGTCCCATGTGCAGAAAAACACCACCAAAGCATGATGCTACCACCCCCATGCTTCACATTAGGGATGGCGTTCTTGGCATGGTACTCATCATTATTCTTCCTCCGAACACGGTTAGTGAAATTATGATCAAAAAATTATATTATAGTCTCATCTGACCACATGATTTTCTCCCATGACTCCTTTGGATCAGTCAAGACAATTATGTCAGCAGTTATTTCACACCCTATATACTCTTATTAAGACTGCTGTACATCATGGCAACTCCTGCCCATGTGATATGACTCTGTATCAACTACTACTGTTAATACTGCTACTGCTGCTTCTGCTGCCCAGTCAAGACACCTATGTCAGCAGTTATTTCACACCCTATATACTCTTATTAAGACTGCTGTACATCATGGCACCTCCTGCCCATGTGATATGACTCTGTATCAACTACTACTGTTAATACTACTACTGCTGCTTCAGCTGCTGCTGCCGCCCAGTCAATACACCTATGTCAGCAGTTGTTTAACACTCTATATACTCTTATTCCTACTGCTGTTCATCATGGCACCTCCTGCCCATGTGATATGACTCTGTATCAACTACTACTGTTAATACTAATGCTGCTGCTTCTGCTGCTGCTGCTGCCCAGTCAAGACACCTATGTCAGCAGTTATTTGACACTCTATATACTCCTATTCCTACTGCTGTTCATGATGGCACCTCCTGCCCATGTGATATGACTCTGTATCAACTACTACTGTTAATACTACTGCTGCTTCTGCTGCTGCTGCCCAGTCAAGACACCTATGTCAGCAGTTATTTGACACTCTATATACTCCTATTCCTACTGCTGTTCATCATGGCACCTCCTGCCCATGTGATATGACTCTGTATCAACTACTACTGTTAATACTACTGCTGCTGCTTCTGCTGCTGCTGCTGCCCAGTCAAGACACCTATGTCAGCAGTTATTTGACACTCTATATACTCCTATTCCTACTGCTGTTCATGATGGCACCTCCTGCCCATGTGATATGACTCTGTATCAACTACTACTGTTAATACTACTGCTGCTTCTGCTGCTGCTGCCCAGTCAAGACACCTATGTCAGCAGTTATTTGACACTCTATATACTCCTATTCCTACTGCTGTTCATCATGGCACCTCCTGCCCATGTGATATGACTCTGTATCAACTACTACTGTTAATACTACTGCTGCTGCTTCTGCTGCTGCTGCTGCCCAGTCAAGACACCTATGTCAGCAGTTATTTGACACTCTATATACTCCTATTCCTACTGCTGTTCATGATGGCACCTCCTGCCCATTTGATATGACTCTGTATCAACTACTACTGTTAATACTACTGCTGCTTCTGCTGCTGCTGCCCAGTCAAGACACCTATGTCAGCAGTTATTTGACACTCTATATACTCCTATTCCTACTGCTGTTCATGATGGCACCTCCTGCCCATGTGATATGACTCTGTATCAACTACTACTGTTAATACTACTGCTGCTGCTTCTGCTGCTGCTGCTGCCCAGTCAAGACACCTATGTCAGCAGTTATTTGACACTCTATATACTCCTATTCCTACTGCTGTTCATCATGGCACCTCCTGCCCATGTGATATGACTCTGTATCAACTACTACTGTTAATACTACTACTGCTGCTTCTGCTGCTGCTGCCCAGTCAAGACACCTATGTCAGCAGTTATTTGACACTCTATATACTCCTATTCCTACTGCTGTTCATCATGGCACCTCCTGCCCATGTGATATGACTCTGTATCAACTACTACTGTTAATACTACTGCTGCTGCTTCTGCTGCTGCTGCTGCCCAGTCAAGACACCTATGTCAGCAGTTATTTGACACTCTATATACTCCTATTCCTACTGCTGTTCATGATGGCACCTCCTGCCCATGTGATATGACTCTGTATCAACTACTACTGTTAATACTACTGCTGCTTCTGCTGCTGCTGCCCAGTCAAGACACCTATGTCAGCAGTTATTTGACACTCTATATACTCCTATTCCTACTGCTGTTCATCATGGCACCTCCTGCCCATGTGATATGACTCTGTATCAACTACTACTGTTAATACTACTGCTGCTGCTTCTGCTGCTGCTGCTGCCCAGTCAAGACACCTATGTCAGCAGTTATTTGACACTCTATATACTCCTATTCCTACTGCTGTTCATGATGGCACCTCCTGCCCATGTGATATGACTCTGTATCAACTACTACTGTTAATACTACTGCTGCTTCTGCTGCTGCTGCCCAGTCAAGACACCTATGTCAGCAGTTATTTGACACTCTATATACTCCTATTCCTACTGCTGTTCATGATGGCACCTCCTGCCCATGTGATATGACTCTGTATCAACTACTACTGTTAATACTACTGCTGCTTCTGCTGCTGCTGCCCAGTCAAGACACCTATGTCAGCAGTTATTTGACACTCTATATACTCCTATTCCTACTGCTGTTCATGATGGCACCTCCTGCCCATGTGATATGACTCTGTATCAACTACTACTGTTAATACTACTGCTGCTTCTGCTGCTGCTGCCCAGTCAAGACACCTATGTCAGCAGTTATTTGACACTCTATATACTCCTATTCCTACTGCTGTTCATCATGGCACCTCCTGCCCATGTGATATGACTCTGTATCAACTACTACTGTTAATACTACTACTGCTGCTTCTGCTGCCCAGTCAAGACACCTATGTCATCAGTTATTTCACACCCTATATACTCTTATTAAGACTGCTGTTCATCATGGCACCTCTTGCCCGAGTGATTTGACACTGTATTGTCAATGTCTACTACTACTATTACAGCTCAGTCAAGACACCTGTGTCCCAATTTTTTGGTACACTATTGACTACTATGACCACTACTGATGCTGTAAAGTATTCCCCAAGTGTTTTTATGCTATGTATTACTATTACCACTACTGCTTGTAAATCATGCCTGTGTGATACTTAGTGGGAATGCTTTAATAAGCATTCCTAGTATGGATACCCGTAAATGTATTAATCTTAATTAGTGTGAATGCTTTAATAAACATTTCCAGTATTGATATCCGTAAATTTAGTAATCTTATTATTCCTTACGTTTTTTGGTTCTGCGTAACTTCGGCATACTTTCAGCTATTGAGACCATTCAACTGTAAAAATGTTCGTCTCGTTCAGCTAATGATGGGACTTCTTCAAGTTTTTTTCTACTTTTTACACTTTTATAAATTTTAAGCTTTTAGACCCTTTTTTTAAACATTGAAGTCAATGAGAACATCCTTTTCCCCTTTGAATTCACATGCCATGCCAAAAGTTTCAGCTACTTCATACTTTCACTTACAGACACTGAAAAACCTTTAAAGCGGTCACAAAATATTTAGCTATCCGGCTATGACTTTTCAGATCGTTATCGTTTACAATTTTTTGGTGAAAACGCAATTTACGTTTTGCGAATTTTTCACAAAAATGCAATAGGTTATAATGTAATCCTATGGAGGGGATTTAGAGTCTGTCATGTGACCTTAACATTGGAGATCTTTGTAATTAAAAATATCTTTACAAAAAGGGGAAACAAATTGGTCTCACGCCCACAAGATCTACTTTTCATACACAATTTTTATATCAAAAAGTAGCTATGCTTGTCTGGTTTATGGCAATGTGACCAATTCTGCGATACGTATTTTAGTTTTAATTATTGGAGCAACAGCCAGAAATTATGTCTCATAGACTCTCATGTGAAATTATCTAAAAAATGTTGCTGCAGAACTCACAAAGACGCTCTTTTCTAAATCGCAGACATGGCCACATTTTTAAGTTTATCTACATAAATTTCATATCGATGCGTTTACAAGGGCCGTGTATTTCAAACGGTGTAGTCGTTGTATCAATTGCATGTACGTTTGAGGATTTATTAAGCTTTGTTTGGAGGCTTAAATCATGTATTAGATCTGTGAATTAAAAGCGTTTGTAATGTTATTTCTTTCCATAAATAACTTTCCTGACCTCAGTGCAATATTCCTCCTCACTGACCTGGGGGGGAGGGGAAACCTATTGAGGGGGGAGGGGCGACCAGGAAGTCAGCATACTCTATACTTTGCAGATAGAGAAAGAAGCTGTGTGTCCTAAAGATAGTGTAGTGGTTATGGTGAATGTCTTTGGCAAGGGGCTCACCAATTAAGCTATTCAGCATTCCCACTCGCATTTTCCTCAGGAAATGCATTGTCTAGTTATATTATATTTTAATACTCCTGCTGCTGCCTCCATGCTGAGTAAAGCTTCATGACCTTTCTGGCACAGCGGATCCACCAACAGCCTCCGCTACAAGCTACCAGACCGGACTACCAGACCGGATCTAAACAGCAAGTGTAACTATAACAATGAACCTTATGTTAAACCCTGTTTTGCGGCATTTATACTGCAACCATTGGGCTGACTGCAAGAGCTCATCTGCATTCTCTCTCTTTCTTGCTCTCCCTCTCTCTCTCTTTGTATATATATATATATTGTTGCTTTTGTTATGTTCATTTTTCAACAGTTTATTTTGTGTTCGTCGTGTCTGTGTCGTGTGCTTTAGTTTGTCCTAGGTTAATGTTAAATAAAATAATAGTATAAAATGTTTTTGCTTATTATGAAGTTAAATGTGTTGATGTTGATTTGTTTGATGTGAAGTTAGATGTGTTTAAAAACCTACAACTCTATCTCAAAAAGAAATGAAACATTTCCAAAAAATAAGTTTTTTTAATACAAAAATAAATTTAAATATAGCTCTCAATCCGTTTCTGAATGCGGTGCATTTCCGCAATCTGACCCGATAGCTGCTGCTCTAGCAGAGCATTTTGTTGGTTGAGGTAGCTCATCTTCCGCTGGTTCTGAAGGATCTTCTGGTGCGTCTTTTGGATGAGTATATTTTGCCTCCTCAGATCTCTTGATGCTTTTAGGATATAATAAAAAAACATTTGGATTTCAAATAACGTTACCAAATAAATAAATATTTTTTTTTGCTTATTAATCAATCATTATCATGTGTATACACTTGTTATGTGTCTAACACATCCCGGGAGTGCAGAATTATTAGGCAAATGAGTATTTGGACCACATCATCCTCTTTATGCATGTTGTCTTACTCCAAGCTGTATAGGCTCGAAAGCCTACTACAGATTAGGCATATTAGGTAATGTACATCTCTGTAATGAGAAGGTGTGTGGTCTAATGACATCAACACTCTATATCAGGTGTGCATAATTATTAGTCAATTTCCTTTTCTTTGGCAAAATTGGCCAAAAGAAGGATTTGACAGACTCTGAAAAGTCCAAAATAGAGAGATATCTAGCAGAGGGATGCAGCACTCTTAAAGTTGCAAAGCTTCTGAAGCGTGATCATCAAACAAAAGAAGCGTGTGGAAAAACAAAGGTGCAAAATAACTGCCCATGAACTGAGAAAAGTTAAGCGTGCAGCTGCCAAGATGCCACTTGCCACAAGATTGGCCATATTTCAGAGCTGCAACATCACTGGGGTGCCCAAAAGCACAAGGTGTGCAATACCCAGAGACATGGCCAAGGTAAGAAAGGCTGAAAGACGATGACCACTGAACAAGACACACAAGCTGCAACGTCAAGACTGTGCCAATAAATATCTCAAGAAAGATTTTTCTAAGGTTTTATGGACTGCTGAAATGAGAGTGAGTCTTGATGGGCCAGATGGAAGAGCCCGTGGCTGGATTGGTAAAGGGCAGGGAGCTCCAGTCCGACTCAGACGCCAGCAAGGTGGTGGTGGAGTACTGGTTTGGGCTGGTATCATCAAAGATGAGCTTGTGGGGCCTTTTCGGATTGAGGATGGAGTCAAGCTCAACTCCCAGTCCTACTGCCAGATTATGGAAGAGACCTTCTTCAAGCAGTGGTACAGGAAAAAGTCACCATCCTTCAAGAAAAACATGATTTTCATGCAGGACAATGCTCCATCACACGTGTCAAAGTACTCCACAGCGTGGCTGGCAAGAAAGGGTATTAAATAAAAAAAAGTAATGACATGGCCTCCTTGTTCACCTGATCTGAACCCCATTGAGAACCTGTGGTCCATCATCAAATGTGGGATTTACAAGGAGGGAAAACAGTACACCTCTCTGAACAGTGTCTGGCAGGCTGTGGTTGCTGCTGCACGCAATGTTGATGGTGAACAGATCAAAACACTGACAGAATCCATGGATGTCAGGCTTTTGAGTGTCCTTGCAAAGAAAGGTGGCTATATTGGTCACTGATTTGTTTTTGTTTTGTTTTTAAATGTCAGAAATGTGTATTTGTGAATGTTGAGATGTTATATTGGTTTCACTGTTAAAAATAAATCATTGAAATGGCTATCTATTTATTTTTTGGTTAAGTTGCCTAATAATTCTGCACAGTAATAGTAGTCACCTGCACACACAGATATCCCCCGAAAATAACTAACACTAAAAACAAACTAAAAACTACTTCCAAAAAAATTCAGCTTTGATATTAATGAGTTTTTGGGGTTCATTGAGAACATGGTTGTTGTTCAATAATAAAATGAATCCTCAAAAAATACAACTTGCCTAATAATTATGCACTACCTGTATACTTCTAGCATCAATACCATATTATGGTTCTACAATCTGACAGGTGCGCTTTATATGTTGTCCATTTTTATATCTACATTTTGTTGTTGAAATGTTATTAATCATTGTGCACATATTTACCTTCCTGAATGAGGCTCACAGGACCGCTCTCTTCCTCCTGCTCTTCTGCTTGAGAAGTTGGGGTGGTGGGGGGGGGAAGCTCCTCAGCTTGCTCCTCAACAGGAGCTGGGGTTGGGGAGTGGGAGGGCCCTGGCTGCTCCTCCTCATCCATCTCCTCCTCTGCCGCATCCTCCTCTGCCGCATCCTCCTCCTCCTCATCGGCCTGGCGCCTTCTGCGCTTGGCGCGGACAACTGGCATTGGAGCTCCTATAATAACACAATGTTCATATATTATAAAAATGTTTTCTAATGACGTATGCAAATTCTGTGTACTGTGCTGTATTGTATATGAATACAAATTGATTTATATAGACAGTTAACCAATGGGACAATGTTATATTAAAGGGTCTTGTGGGCACTACAGGGGACTGAGCGTGAGCTGGGATGCAACCATGTTAAAATGAGCTGTTTTTGTCTCCTTTGTTTTGTTCAGACCATCTCATGTTAAAAAAAGGGCCTGATGGAGCACACGGGATTACTATAACAACCCCACTCCTAACACAGGAATTTAGTGGTAATCTATATATATAAAACTCAACGTGTGTGTGTGCATAAATGTATGTATGTATGTATGTATGTATGTATGTTCCAGCATCACGTACAAACGGCTAAAGATATTTATATGAAACTTGGCACACAGGTTACTTATATGTCAGCCACAAACATAGGATAGGTGGTTTAAACCTTACCCACCCCCACTTGCCATGGTCGGGGTTTTTCTTTAAAGTCCCATGCAAAGCAATGGGAAAATTATGTTCCCACATAACTTCTGTGTTCCTGTCTGCTGCCCCATGTATTTTTTCAACAGTACTATGAATACCTTGGCCGGTGGTGATATATGTTAGCACAACATGGCATCTTGGTTAACAACATCTGACCTTACATGAATTACATATGACCTTACATAACTGTCACCAAAGGAGCTGCGGTGGCTCCACGCGATTGCCACTGCACTGACAACTGATTCACCTCTGCAGCTAGGGGTTCGGATCCCGCTCTCGGCTACCTGTGAATTGAGTTTGGTGGTCTCAGCCCCGCCCCTGGTGGGTGTGCTATGCGAGGTTGGGTTGGGAGGACCCCCTCACACCCGCCATTGCCAACCGGGGCATGGAGAAAGGTGGCAGATTGCCTCTGGGGGAGGCCTCCCAACTCCTGCAGGCCGGCTCCTCTCTCTTTCGAGTTCACGCACAAAATACACTTTTTTTAAAAAAAACATAACTGTCAACAATAACTTACCTGGATGATATTTAGCCCGAAGACGTCTGACATGAACCATTTGGCGCCTCTTCAGGTCAGACCACTTCTTAACAATGGCCTTGTGGTCATGTTGGCCGCCAAAGTCAGCGATTAGGGCGCTGACCACAGCCCTTTTCTGTGGCTGCCTCCGCAGCTCATCGTATCCTGTTTCCAGGAACTTCTGCAAGATGAAGAACAAAGTATATTGTAATACTTCTGTTGACAGCCTTATGGATATATGACGTAAATGTATGCTATTCAACAATTGGAAGCATTCTCGCCTTATTAATCAATGACAGGGGTAACATGAAAGATTTTATATCCTGCCATTTCGGTCGCCACCTTTTTTGCATAAATATAGCAGCCATTATCATTTGCATAATTATGAATATATTATTAACAACACAGGATACACGTATAGGGGAGATATGCGTTGCTAACTCTTTTCCCTGTCAGGAGCCTAACGCCCCGGGGGGTCAGAGACGGGACCTTTTTCGGAGGACCACTGACGTATGTACCAGTCGCAGTTTTTTGTGATGTCACTCTTTAGGTGTGTGCACATTTTTCACTGCATCCGGGTGGAGTTTTTGGGTTGTGTTTTGCACGCCACAGGCTTTTCAACAGGAAAAAAACAGCTGGAGGCAGAATGGTTGCAAAACACTACGTGTTTGTTACTTAACTCTGGGTTTCAAGACCAGTCCACCTCCAGCTGTTGCAAAACTACTACTCCCATCAGCCACGGTCTGTCAGTGCATGCTAAGAATTTTACTTTTGCTGCATTTAGGGTGCCACAGTTTAGAGACCCGTGCATAAAGGCCTGAAAAATGGGGGCCTGCAGAACTTACAATACTAGAAGTGCCAGCATTCCCAGGCATGCTGGAAGTTGTAGTTCTGCAACATCTAAAGGGCAATATGTATTCGAACGTCCTTGGGCCTTGAGGACACTGAAGTCAGGACGTTCGCATACGTCCTATGTCCAAAAAAATTTTAAATTCATTATGCTAAATAACAAGGAAAAGTGCCTAAATACACATTTGCCAACCAGGGTGTCTGCAGCTGTCCAGGCATGCTGGGACTTGTAGTTTTGTAAAAGCAGGAGACACATTTTTTGTGAAATACTAATATATGATCATATATACTAACTTTTAAACTAGACTTAAATGCTGGGCTGGGCTGGGACTTGTAGTTTTGTAAAAGCAGGAGACACATTTTTGGTTAAATACTAATATCTGATCATATATACTAACTTTTAAACTAGACTTAAATGCAGTTGAAGATGATGAAATAACAGTGGTCAAAATACTTACACAAATCAGCAACTTTTCCTCAGACTTAGTGAAATTGCTTCCAACCATGTTGCTGTGTGATTGCGCTGCGATCATAAGTTGGAAACTGGCAAGGCTCCAGGAAATGGTCGCGTGTTGTTCGCGTGTTGATTGCGCTGCTTGGACCGAGATGGGTCCATATGGCTTCGGCTGTATGGACCACAGTAACTCTTTTCCCTGTCAGGAGCCTAGGAGCCTAACGCCCCGGGGGGTCAGAGACGGGACCTTTTTCGGAGGACCACTGACGTATGCAACCGTCGCAGTTTTTTGTGATGTCACTCTTTAGGTGTGTGCAAATTTTTCCTTGCACCGGGTGGAGTTTTTGGGTTGTGTTTTGCACGCCACAGGCTTTTCAACAGAAAATAACCAGCTGGAGGCAGAATGGTTGCAAAACACTACGGGTTTGTTACCTAACTCTGGGTTTCAAGACCAGTCCACCTCCAGCTGTTGCAAAACTACTACTCCCATCAGCCACGGTCTTTCAGTGCATGCTAAGAATTTTACTTTTGCTGCATCTAGGGTGCCACAGTTTAGAGACCCGTGCATAAAGGCCTGAAAAATGTGGGCCTGCAGAACTTACAATACTAGAAGTGCCAGCATTCCCAGGCATGCTGGAAGTTGTAGTTCTGCAACATCTAAAGGGCAATATGTATTCGAACGTCCTTGGGCCTTGAGGACACTGAAGTCAGGACGTTCGCATACGTCCTATGTCCAAAAAAATTTTAAATTCATTATGCTAAATAACAAGGAAAAGTGCCTAAATACACATTTGCCAACCAGGGTGTCTGCAGCTGTCCAGGCATGCTGGGACTTGTAGTTTTGTAAAAGCAGGAGACACATTTTTGGTTAAATACTAATATCTGATCATATATACTAACTTTTAAACTAGACTTAAATGCAGTTGAAGATGATGAAATAACAGTGGTCAAAATACTTACACAAATCAGCAACTTTTCCTCAGACTTTGTGAAATTGCTTCCCACCATGTTGCTGTAATATTGGGAAACTGGCAAGGCTCCAGGAAATGGTCGCGTGTTGTTCGCGCAATTGCGCATGCGCGATCGAAAAATCGCAATCGCAATATGTATTTTGGTTAAAATATCATACATATTCGATTTCAGAGTGCTGCTACAGCAGTTTTCGAAATATCTGCAATAAATTTCGCATTCGCATGTTGCGATATTTCGATAAAATATCAGGAATATTCTGAGCCAATCAGAGCGCTCCTCCAGCATATCTCGAAATTGCGCAATAAATATCGCATTCGCATGTTGCGATATTTCGATAAAATATCAGGAATATTCTGAGCCAATCAGAGCGCTCCTCCAGCATATCTCGAAATTGCGCAATAAATATCGCATTCGCATGTTGCGATATTTAGATAAAATATCACGAATATTCTGAGCCAATCAGAGCGCTCCTCCAGCATATCTCGAAATTGCGCAATAAATATCGCATTCGCATGTTGCGATATTTCGATAAAATATCACGAATATTCTGAGCCAATCAGAGCGCTCCTCCAGCATATCTCGAAATTGCGCAATAAATATCGCATTCGCATGTTGCGATATTTCGATAAAATATCACGAATATTCTAAGCCAATCAGAGCGCTCCTACCGCAGTTATTAAAAAAATCGCAATTATTTTCGCATTCGCAATAGCGAAAAATCGCATTCAATTAATTTCGATAAAATATCACGAATATTCGAATTTAGCGAATATATCTCGAATATTCGAATATATATTCGAGATATATCGCGAAATCGAATATGGCATATTCTGCTCAACACTACTCATCTCCTGTGGGGTAATCCTGAGGACCGTGACCAGGAACTAACATATAGCAAAACATATCTTTACCATAAGAAACTCTGGTGAAGACCAGTCAGTGCGTAGAGCCTACACTTCAGGTGAACCCGCATCATCCGCCAGGGTGACCTGCTTGTGTACTTTTTGTGCTGGTTGGTGGGAGTCTCTATACTGCTATGGCTAAGGGTCTCCAAGCCTGATCCCTGATCAAGACACATATAATGCTCAATGCTCAATAACTGCTACTGGACAGAAATTCAGAAGCAATGTACATGAAACATAATGTCAAATTCGAACTTTCTAAAAACAGAGAGATAGCCTGACCATAACATGTAGGCTGCTTTATTTAGCCTGTGGTATTCCATTAAGTTCTTTTAGCTTATTGCTGCAGAGAGAACTTTGAGAGGGCCCATTTACACTTGTGCATTGCGGTGTAACGTTCGCTAAAATGTGTGTTCTAATACTGTATGTGTTATCATTGCTCTATGTGTAGTGTGTTGTGGTATCATACATTGTTTCTCTCTCAGCACAGCCTTATCAGTTTCACACTTTCCCTGTCCTCAGCCCCTTATCCCACCAACAAGCAAAAGGTTACCCGTACAAACCGTTGTCACCTCTAATGACTACATATGACAATCTCAGCCTAGTCAGGCCCTGACCTGTCCTTCCTGGACACACTTGCTCCCTTTACTACACAAAGAATTAGGCCCTGACCGTAACACCCCTGGCAAACAGACAAATCCAGACGTTTCAAAAGACAAAGTAGTGCTCTTCATCGCATTTGGTGTAAAACCAATGGTCACTACTCTGTACTTTTACTGATAGACCTTTGATACAACTGACCACCTGCTCCCCCTAAAAAATCCACTTCCTTGGTCTCCAAGTCTCTTTCCTGATTCTTCTCCAACCTATCTAAGTACTATTTCAGTGTCACCTACAGCTCCTCTGTCTTTTTTAATAGGGGCAGTGGCATGGCCACTTTAATTCCCAATACACACTGCACGTTTTTTTGCAGTGACAGATCTCCTCTGCTGAGCTATTGTATTTTGACAAAGGGACATCTCCCACCAGAATACACATACGGTAGTTACTTAGTTAGAGGTTGAAAAAAGTCCATCTAGTTAACTAATAAAAGCGAAACATTTTTTTTTTTTTTTTTTACAGTGCTTTATACACAATCCTATACCCACAGTTGATCCAAGGGAAAATAAAAAAAACGCCAGCAAAGCATGAACCAATTTGCTTAAAGTGCATTGAGGTTGGTTTGTAAGTTAGAGACATCCTGTAAGGACGCTATTTCACTGCATTACCTGGTGTCATCTGCAAAGACCGAATGGTACTTTTAATCCCAGATCCTATATCATTTATAAATCTATTAAAATGTAAGGGTCCCAAGAATAAACCTTGGGGTACACCAGTAACAACCCTAAACCATTCAGAGTATGAATCATTAACCTCTACTCTTAATACGGTCTTTTAGCCAGTTTTCGTTTTTGCAATATCCAAGTATACCACGTCCGCAGTCACTCCTTTGTCCAAGGTTTTATTTACTTCCTCATAAAAAGAAATCAGATTTGTCTGGCAACTTCTGTCTTTCATGAATTCATGCTGTCTGTTGCTTAAAATATTTTTTTTCCAGCAAGAACTCATCTATGTGGTCTTTTATTAAACTCCCTAGTACCTTCCCAACTACAGAAGTTAACCGCTTGCCGAACAGCCGCCGTCGTTATACGGCGGCAGGTTGGCACGATCCCGCGAACCGTCGTAGCTGTACGTCGGTCTCTTTAAGCGGGATAGCAGGCACGTGTGCCGCTGCATCGCGGGGGGGCGATGCTCTTGACCAGCGGTCGTGATGACCGCCAGCCACGAGTGATTGCGGGCAAGAGAGGCAGAACAGGGACATGTGGGTGTAAACCCACACATCCCTGTTCTGTTCGATGAGGAAAGACAGATCGTGAGTACCCAATAGCTAGGAACCACGATCTGTCATTTCCTCTAGGTCAGTCCCATCCCCCTACTGTTAGAAACACCCTAGTTAACCCAATTAACCCCTTGATCGCCCCTTGATTAACCCCTCCCCTGCCAGTGACATTTTTACAGTAATCAGTGCATTTGTATAGCACTGATCGCTGTATAAATGCCAATGGTCCCAAAAATGTGTCAAAAGTGTCTGATGCCATAATGTCGCAGTCCCCTATTTTGTAGATGCTATAAGTTTTGCACAAACCAATCAATATACGCTTATTGCGATTTCTATGAGCAAAAAAATGTAGAAGAATACATATCGGCCTAAACTGAGAAAAAAATTGCTTTTTTTTAAAAAAAAATATGGGATATTTATTATAGCAAAAAATGCAAAATATTGTGTTTTTTTTTTCAAAATTGTCGCTCTTTTTTGTTTATAGCTCAAAAAATAAAAATTGCAGAGATGATCAAATACCACCAAAAGAAAGCTCTACTTGTGGGAAAAAAGAACATACATTTTGTTTGGGTACAGCGTTGCACGACCGCGCAATTGTCAATTAAAGCGACCAAGTGCAGAATCGGAAAAAATGGCCCGGTCATTTAGCAGCCAATTCTTCTGGGGCTGAAGTGATTAAACTAACAAGTCTATAGTTACTTGGTAAAGCCCTTGACCCCTTTTTAAATATAGGCACCACATTGGCTACTTACATTAATCCAGTGATCCTATTCCAGCCATTAAAGTGTACCTAAAAATTAGAAACAATGGCTTTGAAATGACAGAGCTTATCAATTATTTTAGGATCCGTGAGTGTATGTCATCTAGTCTGATCAGTGCTCGCAGCCATTGGCTCAGTGGCAGATTTAGAAGTGGGCAAAAGGGACAATTGCCCGGGGCCCCCCCTGCCACAGGAGACCCCAGACTTCTTTTAGAAATGAAACATATGTTCTCTGGAGACTTCAGTAGTGTGTTCGGTGAGGAAATTGTACAATTTGCAGCCTTTTGTCAAGCTCCAGTCATGTCTTACTCAATCTCAACAGGCAGTTTTATTACACGATAAAGGGTTTGCCAATACCTTTCCAGGTGTAAATGTAATATTGGAATATATTTGAGCATTATGGTCACTAGTTGTTCGAGAGAAAGGAAATTTAGCAAATAATCTCTGCTAGAAAAACTATCTGAGAACCACGATAACCCATGAAAGACTAAGTGCTCTGTGCCTAATGGCTGTCAAGAGCAATGCCCTCAAGATGATACAGTTTGATGAGTTAGTTAAAGATTTTGCACATGCTAATTGCAGGAAGAAAGACTTTTTGTAAATATTGTAGTGTGATGCGTAACTGTGATATATGACTTGCCGATTCCAATTACCTGTGTAATGTGTATCCTTCCAGACAATAAAATTTAGGAAAAAAAAGTGTCTTCTCTGGAACCTAACTGATATATTTTTTTAGAACAAATGTGGTTTATTATTCATTTCAGTTCACTTTTTTATCTGTCATATAATTTAATTTCTTTGTTGAGGGGCCTCCGAACATGAAGTTCCCACTACAGTTCTCAGATCAGCAAATGACCTTGATCAAGAGCACTTAAGTTGGCTGATCAGAATTCCCCCCGCCAGCACTGCCACTGATCCCACCCCCCCACCAAGGAGTAAGAGAAGGAATAAAAATAGAGATTATATTGAAGGGAGTGGAAGAGAGGGGTAGGAACAAAGAAAAAGGGAGAGAAAGAATAGGACAAATAACGAGAAAGTTGGCTAGAGAGAGGGATGGGGAAAAAAAACAACAAGAACTTAGCATAGAGAGGCATAAAAGGGAAAGAAAGGAGAACAGAGAGAAAGCGTGGTATATCCCAAAATGTATTATAAGGGGTTTTAATACTGTATAAGAGGAAGGGACTCAGGGAGTGCTAAATGTCTGTAGGTTAGGGGCACAAATTACTTGTCTTGCCTTGGGTGCTGACAACCCACGCTATGAAAATAATTTTACTGTTAGGGGTCCCCAAAACGTGGGAAATTTTATCAAGGGGTCACGGCACCAGTAAGGTATAGAATATCTCCTAAACTTGGTTGGAGAGATTCACTGTATCAGCATGTGCCGACGTCACCAGCACATGCACACTGAAGAAACGGCTCGCTTGTGACGTGTCTTCAGCTGTGTGCCATTACTGGTGTCATCGCGGCTCTGGCCAATCACCCACTCACAGCACCAGGAACCCACGATATCTGGAAATAACTCCAGGAGACACGTCGTCAGCCACAGAGGTGTGCCGGGACCGTGTGGGGGCTTCGATTTAGGTTAAGCATTTCATAATGATTTAGTATGCTATGCATACTAGCTCATTAGGCCTTTGTCTTGCAGGGTTTTTGTTTTCGTGGGTTTACAACCACTTTAACCACTTGCTTACTGGGCACATATACCCCCCTCCTGCCCAGGTGAAATTTCAGCTTCCGGCACTACGTCGCTTTAACTGACAATTGCGTGGTCGTGCGACGTGGCTCCCAAACAAAATTGACGTCCCTTTTTCCCCACAAGTAGATTTTTCTTTTGGTGGTATTTGATCACCTGTGCGGCTTTTATTTTTTGCGCTATAAACAAAAAAAGAGCCACAATTTTGAAAAAAAAAATCTATATTTTTTACTTGTTGCTATAATAAATAGCCCAATTAAAAAAAAAAAATAAAAAATCTCAGTCTAGGCCGATACGTATTCTTCTACATATTTTTGTTAAAAAAAAAATCGCAATAAGCGACTGGTTTGCGCAAAAGTTATAGCACCTACAAAATAGGGGACAGAGTTATTTTATTTATTTTTTTACTAGTAATGGCGGCGATCTGCAATTTTTATTGGGACTGCGACATTATGGCGGACACATCGGATACTTTTGACACATTTTTGGCACCATTCACATTTATACTGCGATCAGTGCTATAAATATGCACTAATTACTGTATAAATGTGACTGGCATTGTAGGAGTTAACACTAGGGGGTGAGGGAGGGGTTAAATATGTACCCTGCATAGTGTTTCTAACTGTGGGGGAAGGGGACTGACTGGGGGCACAGATCAGTCTCCTCTCTCCCTGACAGGACGTGGATCTGTGTGTTTACACTCACAGATCTACGCCCTTGTCTCTGTAACCGCCGATCGCGGGTGCCTGGCGAACATTGCGGCCGCCAGGCACGCGCATCGCATCTCAGTGATGCGGTGGGCACGCGCTTGTGCACCCCCAGTGGCTGGAGGCCGCTGGCCGTATATAGACGGCCTCCCAGAGATTAAGAACCACACTGCGGCCGTATAAAGTCGAACGCCCGTCAGGAAGTGGTTAAGAAAAGAAAATAGCCCAAGGGAAATTTGTTGTTGACCAAAGAATGAACGTACAAAAACATTTGTTTTCTTTGTTTTGTTTTTTGCAAAGAACGAATGTACATAGTTAGTCAGGTTGAAAAAAGACAAGTCTATCTAGTTCAACCATAAAAATAAATAAATAAAATCATACAATCCCATATACCCAGTCCTATAACCCACAATTGAACCAGAGGAAAGTGAAAAACCCCAGCAAAGCACGATCCAATTTGCTACCGCAGGGAAAAAATTTCTTCCTGGTCCCCCGAGAGGCAATCGGATTTTCCCTGGATCAACTTTACCTATAAATTTTAGTACCCAGTTATATTATGTACATTTAGGAAAGAATCCAGACCTTGCTCAAAGCAATCTACTGAGATGGCCAGAACCACCTCTGGAGGGAGTCTATTCCACATTTCCATTGCACTTACTGTGTAGAAACCTTTCTGTATTTGGAGATGAAAGAAATCCAGTCTAGACGTAAAGAGTGCTCCCTTGTCCTCTGTGTTGACCGTAAAGAGAATAAATCAACACCAAGATCACTATACGGACCTCTTATATAGTTGTACATGTTGATCATATCCCCCCTTATTCTCTTCTTCTCAAGAGTGAATAAATCCAGTTCCTCTAATCTTTCCTCATAGCTGAGCTCCTCCATGCCTCTTATCAGTTTGGTTGCCCTTCTCTGCACTTTCTCCAGTTCCCTGATATCCTTTTTGTGAACTGGTGCCAAAAACAGCAAAACTGCATATTCCAGATGAGGTCTTACTAATGATTTGTACAGGGGCAAAATGATATCTCTCTCTCTGGAGTTCATGCCTCTCTTAATACAAGAAAGGACTTTGCTCGCTTTGGAAACCGCAGCTTGGCATTACATGCCATTATTGAGCTTATGATCTACCAAAATGCAGATTCTCTGGACAAAAGAAGATGTGATTTTTTTAAATCGAAAAAGCTATGCAATTGTATTTCTTTTAAATATAACCCCTTATATAAGATAACCCCTTACTCTTAGACCACATACACACTATTCGATTTTCTGTGGGTTTTTGTTTTCAGATTTACCAAAACTATGTAGTGCATGGGCCTGCCTGATTGCATACAAATTGAAAGTCTTAAGGTTTCACCTCATATTATATGGTTTTGGTAAATCTGAAGACAAAAATCTGCAGAAAATCTAATAGTGTGTAATGGGCTTAAGTGTGACACTGTTTCTTTTTTCCTCTGCAGGCAAGCACCAGCTACACGGACTGTCATAGCTGAGCTGTGCGCATCGTGTCATTTTACAACAAAGTGCTCATCCTGGGAATTCATACATCATCCACACAAAGACATCAGTCACCAATGAAATAAAATGGCTCCAGAAAAGTGTCAGCTTTTCCAATAAAGTAACAAAGCAACAATTGACTTGAAGTCATTGCTAGCTGCAGGCCATGAATAACAGGTATGACGACAGGCCTCGCTCACAAATCAAACAGGAAAGACTGGAAAGACTGGAAAGATGGAAGCGGCCTAGCTTAGAGATCCAGGAATCAATGACATGAGTTGATAAGTGATATCAGGTGTTTGTTTGACTCAGAAAACACAAAGCCATACTACACATATTAATAGGCATCAGTTCTTCAAACAAGATATACAAGGTAAGTCAAAGGGACTGCTTAACATTGCACCCGACTATTAAACAGATTGATGAACTCACACAGCAGATTAGCTGCTAATTTCCTCTATTTATGGGGCTGTAAATGACCTCACAGCATTTTACTGTCATTTGTTGTGTAGCATGAACTTATTTCCTTGCTGTTGCTTACAGAAGATAATAGCAAATTTATGCGGAAAAGCCAACTATTCATAAACTAGGTGGAACAATAAAAAGAAAATATAGTCAATATTTTCTCCAAGGCTGCATCTGTCTTTAAATACATCTCATAAAAATCACGATAGTCCTTGGAGCAATATCCAGGTCTGTCTGCTGAACTGCCGTGTACAATATTTATTTATCCAGCAAGGACATAAATTATAATACTAACCAACTTAATTTATTTCGAGCTACCATTAGCATAATTGTATGTCCTTCATAGAGCAGTAATATTGCCTAATATACTATAGATGTTTTGCAGATATAGATATACAGTAATATTGAGTAATTCTCCCTTTTGCCACCTAAATAGCCCTTACTCTGAAAAGCGAGCTCAATAGTGCAATATTTACTGGTATCCCTCTGAAGGGTGAAACCCACACTCTGAAGAGCCAGCTTATTGACCACTATACCTCAAGACTGATATCCACCCATCACTTCATTCTAATGGCCCGTACACACGATCCGAATATCGTATGAAAACTGTCGTCCGAGGAAGAATTGTGCGATAATCGGATCGTTAGCACAGAGCTATTCGATCGGACAAGCACGAAAATTTTCCTCGTACGATACCAGATCGTACAATTTTCGTTTAGTTAATACAGTTGTCGTCCGAAAATACAATACAAATACATTACAACACATGACATCATTTTTTTTTTCTGTCGTACGAGAATTTTCATGACTTTGGTAACCAATTAAATTTCTACTTGCGACTATTAAGCGGAAAAAAGGCAGACGATCTGTCATCCGATTTTTGGATCATGTGTACGGGTCATTAGACTGAGTACACACAGCCTGAAGATCAGGCAAAAACAGTCAGTTTGGCAGGAACTGGCCAACTTTTGTGTGCAGCTCGCTGTCTGGGGCCCCGTACACACGACCAGTTTCCTCGGCAGAATTCAGCTTCCGACCGAGTTTCTGGCTGTATTCTGCCGAGGAAACTGGCCGTGTGTACACTTTCGGCCGAGGAAGCCGACGAGGAGCTCGACGAGGAAATAGAGAACATGTTCTCTATTTCCTCGTTGTTCTATGGGAGCTCTCGTCCCGCCGAGCTCCTCGGCGGCTTCAGTGCTGAACTGGCCGAGGAACTCGATGTGTTTGGCACGTCGAGTTCCTCGGCCGTGTGTACGAGGCCTGACAGAATGACCATGCTGGAAAACCACCATCCAATCAACGCTCACAGCCATTGGCTCTAAACGTCGATCAGTGTGTTTTGGGGGGGTAGGGGGCAGTCCCCCTTTCAGAATACAATAGATCAGCAGGGGTAATTGCTTAGTTAATATGGCATCCTCTTCGTTTTTTTTTTTTTTTTCATTCATCCCGCCTGTTTTCATCAATACATGAGGGTATAGAGAGTAATAAAAAAACATGGCCAAGTTATACCACTTCTTTACTTTACTAAAACGACATTTCTAAACGTATTTCCCGTGATGATACCATTCAGTTCAGAATGGGAAAAATTACATATATTAAACATGATTATATTTTAAGCTGAAGTTTTGCAATTTTTTACATTACCAGCTTGGACCATTGTAAATACGTACGTGCCATGCATGTGGGATCCCCCTGGAAGCTGGAAATCACTAAATCACTGAGGAAGGCACCACTACTACAGTGATCTCCACAAGCTTCTGAGTCCCATGCTGAACAGCTGCCCTGCTTCTTTGTGAACACAGGCGGTTCCTCGCCTGGCAGGGGCACCATTCCTGTACAGTAACATGTTATCTTTTCCTAATGAATGTAAAGCGTTCTCTGATTGGATAAGATGGAGAGCCGGTACATTGATATTACGATCTCCTCCTTGTTCAATCAAAAAACACTGTATTTATTGAGAAAAAGTAGTTCTCTGAATGGCGCCCGTGCCAAGTGAGGAACCTCCTGTGTTTAGTAAGCAGCAGGGTCACCCCTTGGCATGGTACTAACAAATTTGTTTCAATGGTCCCTCTTTAGTAAAAGATTTGCGAGAAGATGGACTATAGTTTTTTCTATGAACAAGAAGATAATATTTTTGGTTGAGTAAGGGAGGGTTATAAACCCCCATTAGTTTTTAGTTTATATTTTGCCAAATGTGTCCTATTGGGGTGATTTACCTTTACTTCCTGTCCCATAGACAAAATAGGAAGTGAGAGGAAGTCCCTGCAAAAATAAAATAAAAAATCCATTGAAGACCAGAACTAGTGTCTTTGGAAGATTTCCCCTCTAATTCTTTTCTGGGGAAAACTCAAAATGTGTGATTTTCTTTTACTTTCACTTTCAATGATAATGGTAAACAGGACAAGTCGAGAGGGTGAATCTCATTAATGGGGGCACATACAGCAATAAAAACTGACAGGGGTTCCAATCCCTCTTCACTCCGAAACTAAAAAAAAACGTTTACCTTTCGTTTTTTTTAGAAAGCAGGAGGACCTGCAGAATAAAAAGTGCACCACATTAACTGGAAATAGTGAAGTGGATTCCTTACAATGATGTTGGCCTTCATAAAGATAATGCTGATATAACATACCTCCCAACATTGCAAATCTGTCCTATACGGTATAGTCCCTTGTCCACTCACCACTTAAATGCTTCGAAATCCAAATCAGGGGGAAAATCCGGGTTCCCCCCCTGGTTTGGCTTTAGAAGCATTTAAGTGATGGGTGGACAAGGGACTATACCGTATAGGACATGGGTCACCTGTGAAAATGACCACAATAATATGTGATTGAACACAAAGGCATAAAGGTACTGTGAACAATGAAATAAATATATGAGAAAGTCCCAAAACAAAATATGATTGTATTCAACAGCCAAAGCGGTATGAGTAACACATGAAGGAGATTCTTCCAAGACTTGTCATGCAATCTGAGTTCAACGTGTTAGTTAAGCCTTCCCCATGGACAAACAGCTTCACCCGAAGTGCTCAGGAATAATATTGCGCTTACCACAACATATAGACTACTTTAGTGAAAAAGATAGTCATTAATCGCTGAACAGGAATTAGTGCCTGCACACTGATTGACATGGACTGGACCTGGAACTCCAACCTCAAAGACGAAGTGTTGTGCCTTCAGTTCTCCCACATAGAGGAGTTTACCTCCCATGGTTGAGACCCAGGTTCTTTCATTCTATTACTAGGGTAGGACCCACTAATTCGGGGTACTTTGTCGCAGTAAGTGGGCTTAGCACTATATGACTATATAGTGTGACCAAACCCCTGTATTTTTGAATATGTTCAGGTGTTTTTAACTAGCCTTGCAGGATAAATGTAATTTTTGCATGTGTGCGCTATAATCTGTTTTGTACTGTATTTGGTCTTATAGCAGCACCAGCTTAGATGTATAGCATTTTTAGGGTGTGCCCACCAAGTATCTTTTTGTGTTGTCAAAAAGGTGGCTATCTGGTCACATCTATGCCCCAGCTGATCCCAGCACCTGACAAGCCTTTCATCAATTATTCTCTTCCGTCTATGCCCAGAGAGATTAGCTACAGTGCCATTGGTTGCAAACTTCTTGATAATGTTGCGCACTATGGACAAAGGCAAATCTAGATCTCTGGAGATTGACTTATAACCTTGAGATTGTTAATATATTTCCACAATTTTGGTTCTCAAGTCCTCAGACAGTTCTCTTCTCCTCTTTCTGTTGTCCATGCTTAGTTTGGCACACACAGACACACAATGCAAAGACTAAGTGAAATTCTCTCCTTTTTATCTGCTTTCAGGTGTGATTTTTATATTGCCCACACCTGTTACTTGCCCCAGGTGAGTTTAAGCCCAGGTTCACACTGGGTACGATTTGGTACGATTTGATATGCGATTTCACATGTCAAATCGCATCTCAAATCGGCGGCATTTGCCGGCTATTGTCGGCAATGGCACTGTCCTAATCAGTGCGACGCCGCTGCAACGATTTCAAAAAGTAGTTCCTGTACTACTTTTTGCGATTTCGGGCCGCGATTTACATTGATCACTGCACAGATATCTCTTAAATCGCGGCCGAAATCGCTGCAAAATCGCGGGAAAATCGCAGCCGTGAAACCGTGGTAAAATCGCAGCAGTGTGAACCTAGCCTAAAGGAGCATTACATGCTTAAAACAATCTTATTTATCCACAACTTTGAAAGGGTGCCAAGAATTTTGACCAGCCCATTTTTGGGGTTTTGTGTGACATTATGTCCAATTTGCTTGTTTTCCTCCCTTTTTTTGTTTTGTTCCAATACACACAAATGGAATAAACATGCATATAGCAATACTTTTCTGTGAGAAATACTTGATTTTCTGGAAAAATCTCTGGGGTGCCAACAATTTCGGCCATGATTGTATATACTCCTGAAGTAAAAATCGAATAACACTGATTGGCTGTAATAGATACATTACACATGCACCCTACAATAATGGCCACAGCAAGCAGTCCTAGTGAGGGTTCAATCTGTCACCTCAACATGCAGCATACAGTGTCTTGAAAAAGTATTCCTACCACTTGAAATTTTTGACATTTTGTGATGTTCCAACCAAAAACATATATGTTTTTTTGGGGGGGGGATTTTGAAGTGGAAGGAAAATGATAAATGGTTTTCAAGATTTTTGTTGCAAATAAATATCTGAAACGCGTGGCATGCATATGTATTCAGCCCCCTTTACTCTGATACCCCTAACTAAATCCAGTGGAACCAATTGCCTTCAGAAGTCACCTAATTAATAAATAGAGTCCACCTGTGTGTAATTTAATCTCAGTATAAATATAGCTGTTCTGTGAAGCCCTCAGAGGTTTGTTAGAGAACCTTTGTGAACAAACAGCATCATGAAGGCCAAAGAACACAACAGACAGGTCAGGGATAACGTTGTGGAAAAGTTTAAAGCAGGGTTAGGGTATAAAAAAAATATCCCAAGCTTTGAACATCTCGCGGACCACTGTTCAATCCATCATCCGAAAATGGAAAGCTTCGTAGGAAGCCTATTTTCAGGCGTATCTAGTTCTGTGGGCATGGGCGCACAGATACGACGGCGCACATTTACACTTACGCGGCGTATCTCGAGATACGTTGCGTAAGTGCTACGTGAATCCGGGCCTATGTGTGGTGGAGAGCTAAAACTGCACATCAACCTGAACAAACCTCAGTATTGACTCAGGGGGGCTAAATACAAATGCATGCCACACTTTTCATATATTTATTTGTAAAAAAAAATGAAAACCATTTATCATTTTACGTTCACTTCACAATTATGTGCTACTTTGTGTTGGTCTATCACATAAAATCCCAATAAAATACATTTACGTTTTTGGTTGTAACATGACAAAATGTGGAAAAGTTCAAGGGTTATGTATACTTTTGCAAGACCCTGTATCTCAACTGTATTTTTTTGTGTACAGTAAAATCTTGGTTTGGGAGTAACTTGATTTGAGAGCGTTTTGCAAGACAAGCAAAACGTTTTAATACATTTTGCCTTGATATACAAGCGATGTCTTGATATGAGAGTAGCGTCATGTCACAACTGAGTATAAAAAAGAAGAGAGGAGCCTCTAAGTGTAGCAATATGGTTACATTTAATGAAGGTGCAACATTTAGCAACTTATTTCTACACTTAGAGGTGCCTCTCTTCTCTTTTATACCCTGTAAAAAAAATGCTTTGATATACAAGTGCTTTGGATTACAAGCATGTTTCTGGAACGAATTATGCTCGCAAACCAAGGTTTTACTGTAGTGGGGTAAATGTTTTTTTTTTTTTTTTAAATACAACCCTGGGACAGAAAGTCAAATTGGCCACATTAAAAAAACAAGCCAAAATATGTAATATACTGTATAAGCTAAATACTGGAACAATCATGTGTGATTGAGGTCAACCCTTGAATGAGCAGCTATGCGGATGTCTGGAGAGAAATAACAGATTGTTATGTTATAAAAGAACGATTTCGCTAATTAGCTGCTCAGTGAGGGGAGATGAGGATGTCAGTGATATGGGTGACTCTGCAATCTTACACAATACAGACACTGCCAGCTGATGACACAGGCAGGTGACTTTACCTCATGGATGCACACAAGTAATACGTACAACACCCACACACATGTACTGCAGATGTCAGACCAAACAAAATGTGGTACAAGGTTAAATCTGACAGAAAGAAATGGTTACAGGGCAAAACAAATACAGCCTAACATGCAATAGTTTTTAAAGAGATTGTGGTGGTATCCAAAACAATAAAACTGACTCGTAATAGAGGCAGTTTCCACTGTTGAGTTTTTTTTCTTGAAACATAGTGGGCCAGATTCACATAGAGATACGACGGTGTATCTCCTGATACACCGTCGTATCTCTGACTTAGGCCGGTCGTATCTATGCGACTGATTCATAGAATCAGTTACGCATAGATATGCCTAAGATCCGACAGGTGTAACTGTGTTACACCGTCGGATCTTAACTGCAATTTAAAAATGGCCGCGGGGGGCGTTCTCGCTGATTTACGCTGAGAAATATGTAAATCAGCGCGATACGCCAATTCACGAACGTACGCGGGCCCGACGCAGTGTTGTTACGACGTTTACGTAGCGGTTTTTCCGGCGTATACTTACCCCTGCTTCTATGAGGCGCAGCCAATGTTAAGTATAGCCGTCGTTCCCGCGTCAAATTTTATTTTTTTTACGTTGTTTGCGTACGCCAATTCTCAAACTCGCTGGACGCGAGTTACGCTCACGCCGCAACCAATGACGTCCTAGCGACGTCATTGGGAGCAATGCACGCCGGGGACGCACCTGATTTAAATGCTACACTCCCCCTAGCCGCGGAATTTGAATTCCGCCGGGGGATTTACAATCCGCCGCCGCAAGTTTGGAGGTAAGTGTTTTGTGAATTACCCACTTGCCTCTCAAACTTGCGGCGGTGGATCTTAAATCACATAGGTCACGCGGATCTAAAGATCCGCTGATCTATGTGAATCTAGCCCACTGTATGTAGTTTACTTCCGGTTTGCTCCAGGTTTACATGTAGTTTGCTTCTGGCTTGCTTCCAGCATGCACACTGGTCCACTGAAAACAATGGGCTGGATTCAGGTAGATTTGCGCTTTTTTTACGGAGGCGCAGGGCAAATTTACTGCGCTTCCCTTGATTCACGGAGCAGTAGCTCCGTAAATTGCGTGGGCGCGCCGACAAAATGCCCGGCGTAAGCGTGCGCAATTTAAATGATCCCGTAGGGGGCAGGAATCATTTAAATTAGGCGCGTTCCCGCGCCGATCGTAGAGCGCATGCTCCGTCGGGAAACTTTCCCGACGTGCATTGCGGCAAATGACGTCGCAAGGACGTCATTTGCTTCAAAGTGAACGTGAATGGCGTCCAGCACCATTCACGAATCACTTACGCAAACTACGTAAATTTGAAATTTCGCGACGCGGGAACGACGGTTATACGTAACATTGGCTGCCCCTGCTAATAGCAGGGGCAGCCTTACGCGAAAAACGCCGTACGGAAACGACGTAAACTGCGTACGCAGGGCTCGCATAACGTTGTGAATCGGCGTTAGTATGCAATTTGCATACTATACGCTGAGCACAACGGGAACGCCCCATAGCGGCCATCGCAACAATGCAGCCTAAGATATGCGGGCATAAGAGCCTTATGCCGCGCATATCTTAGGCTGCAGTCGGCGTAACGAGGTTCCTGAATCAGGAGCATTCGTTACGCCGGGGCAAGTAAGCAATTGCGCTGTGTAACTATGGTTACACAGGCGCAATTGCTTCTTGAATCCGGACCAATGAGTATATATATTTTAAAAATGTCCGAAAAAGCTGCAGGCTAGGCCGAAACTCATAGATATGCATAGTCGGACCATATACCAAATGTTAAGGATTTTACATGCCGTTTGTATGCACTTTGTTTCCTCACCACAGTGAAAGCCAACTGCAACAGTAGAAATCATCCCTCCAAGCAGCCCAGTTACTAAGTCCTTGGAAGTAAATTAAGACCAGTCTATAAAAGAAGATGATATATACCTATTTTTCTTATTGCCTGTGTTTTAAAAACTCCATTGTGTTGCTGATCTCCTGCTTTCCTTGATATTCCGTCACTTCCCGATGTGCTGAAAGCAAATGTTCTTTTACGACCTGACTTTACTTTATTTTCATTGACTTACTGAGAGAGTGCGTAATATAAAATGCTAGGATGACTCAAAATAAGTGATCAGGGTAAATGAAAGGCTGAAATACCTTCCTAGATACAGTAGGTCTCAGCCTTGGCTAGCCTATTTAACGATCTAGGGCTGAGTACTGAGGTAGGAAGTGGATTGGGTGGATGAGATTTTACTGCAGTCTGGGGTTGAAAATAGAACTCTAGACACGTCAAAAAGATATCAACAGAACCCTTGAGACTATTCTTCAAGAAGGTCTGTTTTTTACAGACCTATTAACCATTGCACACAAACTCCAGCCAGTGCATAGCATGGTGGATGGTGCTATGCATGGGCTGGAGCTTGTGAACAAGTTTGGCTGGTAAAAGGAAAGGGGACACATTTCTGAAAATTAGATGAGGGTACTATATAGCCTCTGATACAAGTCTGCTGGTGCTGTCCTGCATGAATATACACATATGGGAGATTTTAATCCCTGAGATATATGAGGTCATGCTGTCCTATATGGAACTGAATATCATGATACTTGCAGTTATTGCTTAGTCTGGACCTTTGGCCTCATGCTTTAGTGATGAAATATCTAGACTATCTAGGTGTATCTTCCTGTATGACTTAACGGCATCACATACTAAGCCACCTCCAGAAGACATATGACACACCATTGCTTTCTCTTTATCTACCGGTTCACCTTAGACGCATGTAAGTGGTTCTTCTCTGTATACATGTATATGGGGGGGGGGGGCATGACAATGGAGGCTGATGTACATGGTATGTTCATGTCTAATGAAGTATAATAGTTATGCTTTCTTTTGGATAGGCAATCTCTATTTTGTGGTCAAAACATTGGACTCCTGAAGAAGCAACGTCGACCTCATGACACAGTAACAAAAGAGTCAATATTATAGTATCGTATAGTATTTGTCTTTAATATCTGTATTGAACCAATGTTTTTGTGGTTTTATAAATAATATGTTATGTTTAGATTTACATTTTTGTAATAAAGACAATATTATATAAACTGCTGGTTATCGTCCTCTTGGGTACCGTTATGGTACGTTCAGCTGTTCTCTACAAGTTTTCTAGTATAAATGTAGAAAATGTAATTAAATGTAATTAAAATAAATTTAATTCTTAAAAATGTAAGAAGGTTTTCTTTTAAACACTTTCATATCTACAGACACTGGTGAATGAATAGGTTTATTAGACATTAGACATTCTGAATTCCATAGAATATGAAGATACCAGCGTCTCAAATCGTAACACTGTAAGGCCTTGTACTCACGAGCAGACATGTCCGATGAAACCGGTCCGCGGACCGTTTTCATCGGACATGTCTGCCCGGGGACTTCTGTTCGATGGCTGTACACACCATCGAACAGAAGTCCGCGCGTAAACAATACGCAGGGCGAGTCCGCGGTGTCGCCGCGACAATGATGCGGCGACGTGGGCGGGCCTGCCTTTTAAATGCTTCCACGCATGCGTCAAAGTCATTCGACGCATGCGAGGGATGGCGGGCGGCCGGACATGTACATGTCCGGGCGCACAGGTTTCCAGCGGACTGTTTTAAAGCAAGTCCAGGAAACAGTTGTCCACTGGAAACCTGTCCGATCCGCCCGAAAATGGTCCGCTCGGGCCTACACACGGCCAAACATGTCTGCTGAAACTGGTCCGTGGACCAGTTTCAGCAGACATGTTTGGTCGTGAGTACGGGGCCTTAGATTCTTGTGCAAAATGAAAGTGCTAGAGATGAGTGACTGCCAATATACCTCAGATTCCCGGATTGTACAGTTCCATTGTGCTTAGTAGTAAGCATGGTCTAAACCCAATAAAATAACAGCAAGCCGGGCATACTTGGTTACACCGTATGCAAGAATAATTTTCATGTGGACATTACCACATTTTGTAGAGAGTAATAGCCAGATTCAGGAAGACTTATGACGGCGTATCAGTAGATACGCCGTCGTAAGTCCGAATGCGCGCCGTCGTATCTTTAAGCGTATTCTCAAACTGAGATACGCTTCTCTGTTGCTAAGATACGACCAGCGTAAGTCTCCTACGCCGTTGTATCTTAGCTGCATATTTACGCTGGCCGCTAGGGGCGTGTACGTGGATTTACGCCTAGAATATGTAAATTAGCAAGATACGCCGATTCACAAACATACTTGCGCCTGATACGCTGTTTACATAAGGCGTTTTTCAGGCGTAAAGATAAACCACCAAAAAGATGGCGCAGCCCATGCAAGGTATGGACGACGGAACAGCCGTCGTATTTTACGTAGTTTGCGTAAGCGTACGTGAATGTGGCTGGGCGTAGGTGACGTTCACGTCGAAAGCATTGAGTATTTCCGACATGATTCTGAGCATGCGCGCGCATGCGCCGTACAAACGGCCCTCATTTACATGGGGTCACGGGTAATTTACATGGAGCACGCCCCCTACCTGCCTATTTTGAATTAGGCGGGGTTACGCCGGGCCATTTGCGCTACGCCTATGCTACGTCGGCGTAGTGCAAATGGGATGCGCTACGCCGGCATAAAGATATGCGCCTCTACGTGAATCTGGCCATAAGATTTTAGCACCTTTGCCTAAACTTATCATTTGGAGAGGGCTGTCACTCAAGTGTCGATATAATGCCTTTTAATTTGAAGTCAACTGTCAAACAGCCTCTACTGACTTCTCATGTTTTGCGGTTTTATAGATGAATGGCAAGGCCTGGGCTTAGCACCAAGAATAGGTAGGGCTTAAAGGCTAACTTAACTTTCATGGACAAAAATAGAAAAAAATTATATAGCATATACAATTGCTACACAAGTGATATTGTAATTGAATGTTTTTAAAATTACCTTTCTTTTCAATCTGCAGCGCTGTAATTTTCTGTAAAATGCAATGCAATATGGCAACCTGGAGGTGTTCTGTACATAGAATGTGTACAGATTGTCCCCCAGAAATGTTATTTCCTGCTCGTGTAATGGCTTACTAAGTTTCCCAGAATTCCACACTAAGATACAAATCATATTTTGGGCATCCTCTGCAATAAAAAAAATCTGTTTGGGTGAGTTACTCCCAAATGGAAATCACATCTAAAGGGATTCAGACCTTGCCACTTTCCTTATTGGAACCCTACAACTGCAGCAGCTGATTAATAATTATAAAGTCAGTCCCTTTCACATTTACTTTGTGTAGCGCTACCCCCGAAGGAGACGCTGATGGAATTTGGGGATTGGCCTATTAGGTTACCCTGGCGTTGTCTAGGGGTGCAATTGTAGAAACAAACAGTGAGCGAAGGTCCAGACAGTGAATAAAGGTTTTTTTCCAATGCTTTATTTTCCAGGCCAACACGGCCAACATCAACATCAATTGGGAAGGACAAAGTTGATGAATAGATAGAGAGGAAGAACATTGCAGTATCAGGCCTGGATATTAAATAGAGCAGTCAGTACTGCTCTGCGTAGTACCAATTTGTAACTCGTCGCCACTCCAACTGAGTGGGTAAAGTGCCCCCGGAAAGAACCCTTTTTTACAGGCCTGGCAGCCGAGACGTCACTTTAGGATTTCTGGGAGGAACAGGCCTCTCTCACAGACCCGGCTCGGGCCTCTGCCACAGGCCAATTACAATAACTGAGCTAGATAGGTAGATGGAGCGAATCCTCCCAGTAGATTTCTGCATTGGTCACCAGATGACAGCAAACATACCTGTCAGTACTCTGGTCACCGGATCCCCAATTGGTTTGTTCAGGCTCTGTTGGACGACCTGCCTCCGGCTCCTCCTCAAACCGACTCCCCAATCGACTCCCCAATCGAACGGCACCAATCGAACGGCACCCATCCTGGGATCCTTTCAATAGAACCGGGAACCCAGACAGTCACTGGGGTCCACTTGTACCTCCGGATGAGGTCCCAAGTAGTCTGCAATTATGGGCAGGTGGGCCACGCCGGCGGGGTCCATGGATGCGCGCACCCTGAAGGTGGATGCCACATCTGGAACCGGGACCCCGCAAAGATTTTAGAACACATGACACCTGTCACAGATATACTCCTCTCCAGCACACCCCTTGAGGATAAAAACTCCTCTGATTGGATGCTGGAGAAACTTACTCTGCCAGAATACCTCTGGCGCCAACTGCTGGCCAGGGATGATATTGCATCCCTGGACCACAGACTGACCCAGTGGACGTTTCTGAAATGACAGAAGTCCCAAAATTTTCAAAAACGATGTAGCATACACACCATAATTTTTTCCAAAAGCTCTAGCAAAGCGCGGTTACGTTCAGCACGTACGACGGCACTCTGTTCCATTCAAACTCGGGTCATAACTTGCTTCTGAGAATGCGCGGGTTTAAAAACGTTGTTTTAAACATCGTTTTAGCCTACACACGGTCATTTTTTATGACACAAAAAACGACGTTTGATTTACGATCCGCCGGCGTAAGTTTTAGAGGCTAGTGCTGTATTCAGAAAGCACTTACCTCAAAACTTGCGGCGGCGTATCGTAAATCCCCCGGCGGAATTAAAATTCCGTGGCTAGGGGGCTAGGGGGCGCCGATCCAACAGCACATGCGCCGCCCGCGATTTTTCCCAGCGTGCATTGCTCCAAATGACGTCGCTAGGACATCATTGGTTTCGGCGTGAGCGTAACTTGCGTCCGGCCGTATTCTGAATCGACTTACGCAAACGACGTAAAAATTCAAAACTCGGCGCGGGAACGACGGCCATACTTAACATAGGATACGCTTCACATAGGAGGGGTAACTATACGCCGGAAAAAGCCGAACGCAAGCGACGTAAAAAAAAAAAGACGGGCGGGCGTTCGTTTCTGAATCGGCGTAAATGCTCATTAGCATATTCAACGCGTAAAAGGCACGGAAGCGCCACCTAGCGGCCGGCCTGGAATTGCAGCCTAAGATCCGACAGTGTAAGTCACTTACACCTGTCGGATCTTAGGCATATCTATGCGTAACCTGATTCTATGAATCAGTCGCATAGATACGACCGGCCGGCCTTAGAGATACGACGGCGTATCCGGAGATACGCCATCGTATCTCCTATCTGAATCTGGCCCCGTGTGTACGGGGCAAAACTGCTGCCCACATGCCAGTGCGTTTTGAGAATTGCTTTTCTTGGGGGGAAAGCAAATGGACCTTACAATTCAAAGTAAAAGAATGATGTAATATTACATTAATAAGTGTTGGCACTGACTGTATTGTAACGGGGGATGAATGTTACATAACACAGCCAGAGGCGTCCCTAGGGGGGGGCCAGAGGGGGCCCTGACCCCCCCCAACATCATGCTGTGCCCCACCATGTGCCCCCCCCCCCCCCAAAAAAAAAAAATATATTTTTTTTTGCAATTTTTGTATTTTGCTCCCCGAGAGGGAGAGCGTCCCCAGTCAGCTCTGCGGGGGATTCCTCCCCCTCCCTCTGCTCACCGACACTGCATAATGCGAGCACTCACACAACCAGATATTCTAGCCTGGACCGTGTTTAAGTGTGTGCACTGCAGACTGCAGTACACTGTAATCACTGAACTACATTATCTCCATCCCTTCTCCCCCCCCCCCATCTGTCTCCCTCCCCCTCTTCTGTTCTTTCAAAACATTCACAATTTACTTTCACTTTCAGTTAGGCAGATAATATACGGTGCAAATTTCTTTCCTGCATCCACAGATTGCAGGAAAGAAACTTGCATGATTCCCCCATCAACAGACAGTGCTGACAGGGGAATATCCCTCCTGCCCAGCAATTATATTCTCCCGACAAACAGTGATTATCACTAGTGGCTATACAGCAACCACTAGTGATAATTATAAGAGAATCTGCTCATTAATGGTTCAAATCTCAGCCAGTTTCTGCTGAACCAGCTGAGATTTAAACTGTCTATGGCTGGTCTTAGCTCTTAGGCAGCTCATACATTGATTAGCACTGTGGGGTGTCGGCTTCCTGGCGGGATTGGGCATGTGGGATTTCAAACACACCCGAGACCATATCTATTGGTTGTAGACAGTTGAGCTCCCTGCAGGTTGCTTAGCAGCAGTGGACCCTTCTCTGACAAGCTGATCGGGATGCAATCCAGGTGATGCTCTTAGTCAAATCCTTATACAGCATTATTACTGCTGCTAGGTGACCAGCTGGGGGCTCGGCTCTCTTTAACCAATAGTGCCAGCCTTCCTCTGCATACACCCATAAAGTCACTAGGTCCTAATAGACTGCCGTCGCTGCCAAGGAGACAGATGCCAGACCAGCGCTGTAAATAGCAGGGACAGGACAGCTGGGGAACCCCACAGTGGCAGAACACCAGGGCCCGGTGGCAAGACAACCTTTGCAACAATGATAGTTCTCCCACAGCTTTGGACCCTTATATTTTCTTGGTGTGCTGGTGACATATATCTCTTGTTTTCTGCCACCCTGGGGGGCCCCAATACAGTAGGAAGGGAGCTCACTGCAGAACATGTAAAAGGGCCCATAGTGGGATCGTAGTAAAGGGCCCCAGGATATATATATATATATATATATATATATATATATATATATATATATATATATATATATATATATATATATTTAATTGCAATTTATAGTTGGCCCCCCTACTTTTGTCCCTGTCCCCCCATGTGCCCCCCCTAAATATGAAAGCTGGAGACGCCACTGAACACAGCAGCAGTCACACATTGTACACAATTCATTGATTTTTACAGTACAAATGGCCTTTTTACTGTGCAGTTCAGTTTTAACAAAATAACACAAATATTAGACAGGTACCTGCACTTCAGCACTGTTGTAACCTTACAAACATCTTAGGCCAGTTCGGGTTCACACATTACATTTTAGAAATAAATCCCCAGAAAATGACTGCATTAAGAGTAACAGGTTGTCACCTATGTTCAGAAGAGCTTGCCTGTGGTTGTAAATGAAATAATTTACTAATAAAAAGTATTTTTTTCTTTTTACAGAGAGTACATTTCAAGACAGCATATCTCAAAGGATATTGAAGGGTTCACCAATTATCTTATTTACCTCAAGTAACTTGAACACTGTGAGGTAATCAATAATCTGCCGATGCGTTCCTCATCTTTCACAAGCCTCATGCGTCACTGAGCCAGATGTTACCATACAGTTCACCAGCCGCACACCAACCAGCTTGTTATAGGACAATTAACATTTCACTAATACCGTCCTTTTTATTAAGATTCCAAGAGCAATCTGGAGCTTTCCGTGTTAGGAAGGTAATACCACCATGTGCTCTTTCTGTATTTTGCCTATACAAATGCTATGAATTAATGGTACATATGTGAATTGCTGACCTGCAGAAATGATGGACTCTAAAGCCTCGTACACACGCTTAGATTTTCGGACGACCGAACGTCCGTTTTTTGTGGCATGCTAGTCTCATGTCGAAAGTGAAGAGGTTACTCACAATACGAAAATTTTCGTACGACAGAATACAACGTCAGAAGTGACGTCATGTGTTGAATAGTTTTGTATGTATTCTTTCGTTTCTGAGCATGTATAGTCTTGCTCTTGCGATTTTTTTCGGACGAAACCTGTACTAAGTAAACGGAAATCGGACGTTGAGTTCACATCCGACAAAAATTTTATAGTCTGCACATTCAGCTTTTGTCTGACGAAAATGAAGGCCTCTTAAACCCCCTTATGGAAAGAGAGCCTTGACTGATGGGGGCATGGCCAGGTGCAGGACAAGGTGGCTGAGTGGTCACCAAGGATTGGTTGTTCTATGGGGGATGGGCTGGGCCTGAGCTCAGAAAAGTATTGCCCCAGGGAATTCTGGGACTTTTAAGAAACGTGGTTGGAAAAGCTGCCCACCCTCCCGCCCCTTTTTTCTGTGGTATGTCACAGCTTGATGCGGTTTCTTGACCTTGCCAGCATAAAAGGCTGTAATGGGCTATGACCTTGATGGAAATCGGAAGTAGGCGGCATGTCCAGCACCTATGGTAAGGACATACTAATTTTTCCATTTGATTTTTGTATCATGTATATGGGCCTTAAGGCTGGATTCACACCTATGCAGTTTTAGTGCTTTTTGCATTTTGCAGATTTGCTCTACAGTCCATTTAACATGGTTTCCTATAGAAAACGTTCTGTAGTGCAAATCTGCAAAATGCAAAAAGCACTAAAAATGCATTGGTGTGAATCCAGCCTTAAAGTGGTCTTAAACCACTAGAGCGGGGATATGCAATTAGCGGACCTCCAGCTGTTGCAGAACTACAAATCCCATGAGGCATAGCAAGGCTCTGACAGCCACGAGCATGACACCCAGAGGCAGAGGCATGATGGGATTTGTAGTTTTGCAACATCTGGAGGTCCGCTAATTGCATATCCCTGCACTAGAGAATTTTTTATTTTTTTGGACGTGCAAGGTAAAGGCATAATGTGCTAGTATGCATCACAGAATCCACTGGGGGATTCCTGATGTAAAGGGGGCTCCACTGGGGGACACCTGATGTAAGGGGGACACTGCTGGGGGATACCTGATGTAATGGGGGCTCCACTGGGGGATAACTGATGTAAGGAGGACATGGCTGGGGGATACCTGATGTAAGGGGGGCTCCACTGGGGGGATACCTTATGTAAGGAGTGGCTCCACTGGGGGATACCTGATGTAAGGAGGGGCTCCACTGGGGGGTACCTGATGTAAGGGAGACACTGCTGGGGGATACCTGATGTAATGGGGGCTCCACTGGGGGATAGCTGATGTAAAGAGGACACAGCTGGGGGATACCTGATGTAAGGGGGACACCACTGGGTGATACCTGATGTAAGGGAGACTCTACTGGGGGCACCTGATGTAAGGGGGACTCTGCTGGGGACACCTGATGTAAGGAGGGACTCCGCTGGGGATGCTGGATGTAAGGAGGGACTCCACTGGGGACACCTGATGTAAGGGGAGACTCCACTGGGGACACCGGATGCAAGGAGGGACTTCGCAGGGGATGCCTGATGTTAGGAGGGACTTTGCTGGGGACGCCTGATGTAAGGAGGGACTCCTCTGGGGACGCCTAATGTAAGGAGGGACTCCTCTGGGGACACCTAATGTAAGGAAAGACTCTGCTGGGAATGCCTGATGTAAGAAGAGACTCCACTGAGGACACCTGATGTAAGAGAGACTCTGCTTGGAATACCTGGTGTAAGGAGGGACTCTGCTATGGATACCTAATGGCATCTGGCGGCAGGCAATGTGGCAAGTGACACGGCTCAGGGCTCCCACTGATTCTACATTATGGTGAGGTTTTTTTACAGAAAAGTGTTTTTATTCACAAAACAGCATTACAAGATATGCATTAGTCGACAATCAGATTTGCAGAGAAATGTTAACAGTCAGAAACAAGCATTTTCAGCATTTGCACATAATAAAACAAAGGAAAAAAAAAAGGGGGGGAAATAATAAAAGTAAATTAAACAAACGAGGTACAAGTTCATGGCTCTCTCACCCCCAGCACACCCCAACCGTAAACTACCAGGCGCAGACCCAACCGGAGTCCCCCCCAGAGTACACTAGGGTACATGACTGTCGCCTCTGCGCCAAATCCTCACATATCCAACCAGAACATATAAGTAACTCAGCAGCTGATCGAATTAGGTGGCGCCCCGGGAGAGAGGGGAGGGGCAATGGCCCCCATGCCGGGCGGGGGGGAGTCCATCTCTAGTCCCCCGCCCCCCCGGCCCCCCACCCCCGCGCATCCACCCAAGCCGACCAGACCTTATCGTACTTAGCAGGGCACCGCCTACTCTCATACGTGAGTTTGTAAAGGGGCAAAGCCGAGTCCACCGCCTTCCTCCAGGAACCAAGGGTGGGGGGTCCCACCGACTTTCACCGTAGCAATATCTCCCTCCTAGCATAAAACAGTGAGAATGTAATACATAGCTTAGTATATCTGTCTCCCTCGACCTCACCCAAATGACTCAGAAGGAGCACCATGGGGTCCAACGGCACCCTGGTCCCTCCTATGTCGCTAAGCCTCTCTGCTACCCCCGCCCAGTAAGGCCGAAGCTTCGGGCATTCCCAAACCATGTGCCAGAAGGTCCCCACCTCGACCCCACACCTGGGACAGTTCGGATCCAGATGTGGGTATATGCTGGCCATTCTATGAGGGGTGAAGTAGGCCCTATGTAGGAACTTGAGCTGGAGGAATCTGTCTTTAGCTGCTATCATGGACGGGATGTAGGTGGAGACACATTCCTCCCATTCCTCCTCCCCCAAGGCTGGAATGTCCCCCCTCCATTTATCCATTACCCGGGTGAGTTTAACATCATGGCCCACCGTCAGATACATATACAGAGTGGAAAGGGGCTTCCCCATTGCGCTTGACGTCAACAGTCGCTCGATTGAGTCAGGTTCCAGGGTCATTGTGTCCGGGAATTGGGCCCTCATCGCATGCCTCAGCTGGTAGTATTTAAACTCGAGGGAGTCGTCTCAACTCTTGAAAGGGCTTGATCCTACCGTTTGCTATGACATGTTTGAGGGCGGTGATCCCGTGTCTGGCCCACTGTGAGGGTTCAGGCAAGTCGCAGAGGTGAGGCAGGGTGGGATTACCCCACAATGGGGTGTGTGGAGAGATACAATTCGGTTTAGAGTAAATAGCTCTGGCCGCCCGCCACACTCTAACAGTCGTCTTCATGGACGCCGTCAAAGGGTGAGGGGCACCGGGACCCCTGTACACCAGATTAGTCAATGCAGCATATGACCCCAGTATGGCCGCCTAAAGTCTCACCGCCGGGTTCTGTCTGGGCTGGGAGAACCACCAGTGTACCGTAACTAGGACAGCTGCCCAATAATACAAAAGAAAATTTGGGAGAGCCAGCCCACCCCCCGATAAGGGGAGATATAGTATCTGCCTCGCCACCCTGGGTGGCCTCCAGGCCCAGATGAAATAAGTCAGCACCCCCTCCAGTCGTCTAAAGAAGGATCTAGGAATGTGGGAAGGGGTATTGTGAAAAAAATATAAGAATTTAGGGAGGAACACCATTTTGAGCAGGTTCACTCTGCCAACTGGGGTCAGTGGGAGGGTGCGCCAGGCCGTGCACTTGACAGCGAGATGAGAAAGGAGAGGCTGTACATTCCCCTCGATATATTCCTGTGTGGTGTTACTAATCCGAATGCCTAGATATGTGAAGTCTCCCACCCACTGGAGGGGGGTTCCAGTATCTACCCTTGGAAGCGAGGGGTGCAGTGGGAAGAGAACGGACTTACCCCAGTTTATGCGGATTCCTGAGAACCGTCCGAATTCCTCAAATAGGTCAAGTGCTCTCCGTAGCGACTGAGAGGCATCTGCCAGATATCCCCCACCGCTATACCCCTGACCCCAGCCTCAGCCCTCAGGGCAATGGTGAGGGGCTCGACCGCCAGGGCAAAAAGCCCCGGCGATAGCGGACAGCCCTGATGGGTGCCCCGTCCAAGGGGAAAGTATCCGAGAGGAGGCCATTCATGCGGACCCTGGCCCTGGGATCAGCGTAAAGCATCCCCAACCATGCCAGAAAATTTGGCCCGAACCGCCCAAGGACACCCCACAGGAACTCCCACTCCACCGAGTCGAAGGCTTTTTCGGCGTCTAGGGACGCCACTACCCCCGCCGACTCCGGCCGTGCCCTGTCCATATGCGTGAAAAGCCTTCTAATATTAATGTCGGTTCCCCTCCCCGGCATGAACCCCATTTGCTCTGGATGTACCAAAGCAGTTATACATTATGGTGAGTTTAATTATTTTATTTTATATTACAATGTCATAATAGTAATAATGCACTTCAATCACCCTAACACCATAACAATCATGGTGCCGGGATTATCGAAGCGCTAACACCAGGTGTTTGGAGGATCTTTATATGCTGATTTTTAAACTTTCTGAAATACACATATTTCTATTGTGGTGTAGGATCTGGGCCTGCTGTCATTCCATCCCTCTTTCTTTCTTTCTTTCTTTCCTTCCTTCTCTTTATCTCTCTTCCTCTATCTTTCTCCCTCCATCCCTCGTTCATCTCAGACTTTAACCACACCCCATGTAAGCCACACCCAATATGTGACTTAAATCACGCCCATTTTTCACCACATTTTTATTTCCCCTGCTACATCACTCCTACAAATGAATGCCCGCCCCTAATTATAATAAGACTCCACCTACAGACAAAAAAGTGTCCCTGTAAATTTTTGTACAATGTTGGCAACTTTGCCCCCCCATATTTATTTTTTCCCACATACTTGCAGTGCTGTAGTGCTCTTCAAAGCACATACTTACCTGCACAGCAAATCTAGCATTGTCCAGCTAAAATCCACTATTTGGGTGCCACACAGCAGGTCCCGCACCTCCATATTAGTCTACTTTAGCTGGGAGCCTCTTCCATGGGCAGGCAGTAAGTTCTGATGGAGCACCAAGACCACCCTGTGGCCACTCTATGTGCTGATCCTGCAACGTCCTGGGAGATGTGGTGTTAGGCCCCTTTTACACGGCACAGACTTTTAGATCAGCAGGGAATCTGTACGCTGATCTCCTGCCAATCACAGCAGAGTGGGCGGATAACACCTGCCCTCCAATCAGTTTTTTTTAGTAAACCGGATCAGATTGGAAGTAGTGTAAACAGACACAAGTTTGAAATTCTATAGTAGCATAACATTCTACCCCCACATTGTAGTATCCTATACACTGTTACATTGCTGGCAGGTTTCTTTCATGTGTGAGTCATTATTTAATTCATCCTTTATGCTGCCTTTGTGATCTCAGGCTCAAGTGCATTGCTTTGCATTTTTATTGCCCATCTGACTAATTTGGCTGACATAGGCGTGAACATAAATGCTTCAATTAGTTCATTAAACAGAAAAGTGGGTTTTTGAAATTTGAAGGACTGTTTCCGTGATTGGATTTCTACATTTTCTGTTACACTGTGTCTTCTTTATGTCATACGTATTGTGCTACAGAACAAATTACACCCAAGGATGTGAAATCAGCATGGAACAGCTATAAATATCCTCTTTACGTTCGACCATTTAGCCATGATTGGCGAGATGATGGGCAGGGGTCATTTTCAGCCATGTATTACAGCAGAACACATAGTGCCGGGAACATTAGCCAAGATTATAATTGGTCATACACATTCGTTGGGAGTCATATACTGAGAATTGTTTCAACTACCAAATATAATTTTTTTTTCCCCAATACACACAGACAGGTGTGCTTGTATCGGACATAAACCCCAAATTATGACAGCACGACATGGGTTTTTAAATCAGCCACAGTTACATTTTTATATTCCTACAAATAACCATTTCATAAATAACACTAAAGAAATAACTGCACCAACATAAATAACGTAAGTATCAGTAACTGTTTCCAGAAGTCCTCATTGGATGCCCACTAACATAAAGGCTTACCCACCTCACTTGTCACATAAATGTAAATATCTGACACTTTTCACATATATAAAAAAATCTACATTCTTTTGCTGGAAAATTACTTGGAACCCCCAAACATTAAATATTTTGTTTAAGCAGACCCTGGAGAATAAAATGGTCGGTTTTGCAATTTTTATGTTGCACGCTATTTCAAACACAGGTTTTTTTTTGTAAAAAATACACATTAATGAATTTTATTGCACACAAACATGATAGAATACCCATGTTTTGGGAAAATACAAAATATGATGCTACACTGAGTAAATAGATACCAGACATATCACACTTTAAAATTAGGTAAGCCTGTGAAATGGCACTGAACTACGGTACCTAAAAATCTCCATAGGTGATGCTTTAAAAGCATTTATAGGTTACTAGTTTACAGTTACACAGGAGGTCTTGACCTAAAAATTATTCTCTCACTCTATTGTTCACAGTGATACCTCACATGTGATGCGTTCATCATTTACATATCTGTACCAGACTTACGTATGCTTTCGCATTTGCGCATGAGGACATTTTTCAATGTCCTTTTATTGCATAGGCCATGACAGGCCCTCTTTATGGAAAGATCTGGGGTCTATCAGAACCCATATGTCTACTCTGGCATCCAAAGCATCCGATTAAACCAAGATCAATTTGATTAGATGCTTGTACAAGCCAGTATTAACTTGTAAACATTAAACCAAAACCTGGAAGTGACAAAATCCTTGTCACTTCCTGTTTCTGATCTCACAGAGAGGGAGGAACAACGTCGGCTTCACTCTCTCTGTGTATTGCAGTCCATGCCTCTGGTTGGAGTGCTCCCAGGGATGGGAGATGCTCCCATTTTGTCTCCCTAATGGAGGAGAGAGCTGGGGGAAGGTGGCACCTTCGAGGGAAGCGATCGCGTGGCTATATAGCCACTCAAATCACTTCTACACGAAAGAGCAGTAAAAAATGTTTTAATAATTGGATGTTGCCTGCTTGTGCAGGCATAATTCTGGTATCACCACTTAAACCCACAATGAACACCCAGGTAGAAGTGGTTAATTAAAAATCCACAATACTCCCATCCCCTTCAACAATGCAAGTTCACAATGCTTAGTGACAACATAACGTTACAAAACACTGTTAAAGCGGAGGTTCGCCCAAAAAATAATTTTTTAACATTACATTCAGCCGAGTTGTCCTAATGACAATCGGCTGTTTTTTTGTATTTTTTTTCCCCTAACATACCATATTATCACCGCCACTTCCGGGTATGTCTTCTGCCGACTGGACGTTCCTAATTGATTGACAAGCTTCCGACCGCCGCATACTGCGCGTCACGTGTTGCCGAAAGAAGCCGAACATCGGTGCGCAGGCGCCGTATAGAGCCGCACCGACGTTCGGCTTCTTTCGGCAACTCGTGACGCGTAGTATACGACAGTCGGAAGCCTGTCAATCAGATAGGAACGCCCAGTCCCGCAGACGACATACCCGGAAGAGGCGGTGAAAATACGGTATGTACGGGAAAAAAAAAAAAACTGACGATTGTCATTAGGACAACTCGGCTGAATGCAATGTTAAAAATTAATTTGTAAGTCATTTACAAATGAAATAAAGACATTAAAAAATAATGGTAAAGTAAAGTAACCTATTTGCTCAGCACGTTATTAAAAATATTGAGTAAATACGATGCAACAATTATGTCCTTACATTGTATTTCATATTGAAGCATCTAAATAGTTAAAGAAGAGGTTTGGATATTTATACATTGGTCCAGTTTGGGCCAATGTAATCTTGAATAGAAGCTGAAAATCAGTATAGTAGGCACCGCTACTCCAGTGATCTCCACTAGCTTGCAGGTCTCGAGCGACTGCCCTGCTGTATTGTGGACACTGGAGTTCAGCTTCTGGGAACAGGTGCCATTCAAAATGGTGTTACACGCTACAAATGATACGTCTAAATCTAGGGGGGTGTCTGTCCTGCTCTCGAAGCATTGCCCACTCCAGGTGGAAGACGTACTGCAAGATCCGCAAGGCAGGTATATCTTCCTTAAAGGCACGGTGCAGGGTACGCCAATTACTATTGCCAACGTTTACGCGCCCAACTCCCGCCACGTACAATGTTTTCGCGATACCCTTCAACTACTCACATCCTTCCAGATAGGCATGCTTATCTTAGGGGGGGACTTTAACGTGCCTCTGGCCCCCCTCCTTGACACATCAAATGGATCTTCATGTATGACGTACCGGGCTCTCCGAGCCATCAAGTCCCTGTTGAACACACTGACCCTACACGATGCCTGGCGCACGTTGCACCCGAACGAAAAGGATTTCACTTTCTTTTCGTCCATGCACAACAAGTACTCCCGTATTGACCTATTCTTTATCACGCAGAAGGACTTACCTCTTCTCACTGACGCCAATGTTGAACCCATGCTATTATCGGACCATCACCCAATTACCATGACTTTAACTTGGCCTGGGCAACGCCTTCAGTCCCCGATCTGGAGGATGGACGATTCCATTCTTCTCGATCCTGGGGACACCGGTTTGCTATCCTCTAGACTCTCGCAATACTTTGCAGACAATGTCTCCGCTGAGGTAGTCCCCGCTACTATCTGGGCGGCCCATAAGTGTGTCATCCGGGGAGAAATTATCTCCCTAATGGCGAAAAGACGTAGACTGCGGACTGCCCGTATCAACGAACTATCCGAACGAATTAAGACCCTTGAGCTTGCCCATAAACGCTCGCTGGCTACGGACGCCCATGACGCACTTTTAATGGCTTGGCAGGACCTCTTAGGGGAAATCCAGACAAGACTGAAGCGTACATTCGCCCTTACCCACAAATTATACTACGAATTCAGGAACAAGTCTGGTAAACTGTTAGCCAATGCCCTGCAAAAGAAGAGGGCGGCCTGTACGGTGCATACCATCACCTCTCCCACGGGGATGGCAGTTACCAGGACCGACCTTATAGCTCGGCAATTCACGACCTACCTATCCTCCCTGTATAACTTACCCAGTACGCCTACACCTAACTCGGCCCCGACGCGCAAACAACTTATAGGAGACTTCCTCGACTCTTACGGCACGCCCCCGACCACCATACCGGACATGTCCCACCTAGATGCCCCGGTGACAGCTGAAGAGACCATCAGGGCCCTGAAGCAATTGAAACCGGGGAAGAGCCCGGGCCCGGATGGCCTCTCCTCTGGCTACTATAGGGCATTCCACACACTCCTGATCCCACAATTCGTTAAGGCATTTAATGATATTCCCTTCTCCCCCCACACTGGAACTGACTTGCTTGGGGCCCACATAACTCTAGTCCCTAAACCTGGTAAAGACGCCACATTAGTTTCCAACTATCGTCCCATCTCCCTGCTCAATGTGGACGTCAAGCTTTACGCCAAAGTCTTGGCCAACAGGTTACTCCCCTTCCTACCTAACCTGATATCGACTGACCAAGTTGGATTTATCCCGGGTAGAGAGGCCAGGGACAACACCACCAAGGCCATCAATGTTCACCACTGGATGACCACTAAAGGAGCCAGTGGCTTTATGTTGTCCCTTGATGCCGAGAAGGCGTTTGATCGGGTGGCCTGGGACTACATGTCAGCTGCCTTACAAAAGGTAGGGCTACCCGACCGCTTCCTTCATATGGTCATGGCCTTGTACTCTAGCCCAACGGCCCGGGTCAGGGTGAATGGGCAGCTGTCAGACGCCTTCTCGGTCAGCAACGGAACTCGACAGGGTTGCCCCTTGTCGCCTCTTTTATTTGTACTATCCCTGGAACCCCTCCTCCGTAGGTTGAGAGACAACCGGGACATTAGGGGCATCACGATAGGCCGCAAACACTATAAGATCGCGGCCTATGCAGATGATGTCCTGCTGTTCCTCTCCAACCCACTGATCACACTGCCCAACCTCCTAGCTGACTTCTAAACATTCAAGACCCTCTCCAACCTTCAGATAAACTTCAGTAAGTCCACAGCGCTTAATATATCCCTGCCTAGAAACCTGGTCGAACAATGCAAGCAGAACTTCCCCTTTAAAGGGTCACTAAAGGAATTTTTTTTTTTAGCTAAATAGCTTCCTTTACCTTGCTGCAGTCCTGGTTTCATGTCCTCATTGTTCGTTTTTGCTTTGATGTTGCTGTAAATCCTCTCTGTTCTGGACACTTCCTAGTTGCCTGTTTCCTGATGACCACAGTACTGGGAGATTTCTCACGGTGGTCACTAATCAAGGAGGTGTGAGTAAAACGAAACTGGATTGGTGCTGAGGAGTTTTAGACAAAGTATCACTGCTCTCTATTGGCTGACTGCCCTCTAGTGGCTCTCTGTACATCAGAGAACCAGCAAACAGCAGCAAAAACAAAACTACACTGCAGGCACATTATATGATTGTTTTTTATCTATTTTTAATCATTTTTAAAAGGAATCAGTTAACTATTATGTCTCTATGCCCTGTAAACAGTCATTTCAGCAAAAAAAAAAATTTCCTTTAGTGACCCTTTAAGTGGGAGCCCCATGACGTTACCTACCTGGGCATCAAGCTGCCCACGCGACTTTCGGAGCTCTATACTAAAAACTTTCTGCCAGCCTTACAAGCGATTAAAGGGGACTTAACCAACTGGAACAAGGGGACCTTCTCATGGTTCGGCCGAGCGGCAATACTGAAAATGAACGTTCTTCCGCGCTTACTATACTTAATGCAAGCCATTCCGATAAGGCTTCCTCCGGCCTTTTTTGCCTCGTTTAAGTCCATCTGCAGATCCTTTTTGTGGGCAAATGGTCCCGCCAGATTGGGGTGGGATAGGCTTACCCTACCTAAAAGACGGGGAGGTATTGGTCTACCGGACCTCTCGTTGTATTATAAGGCATGCCATTTGACGAGGGTGGTGGACTGGCATGTACACAAGGATACCAAGGATTGGGTGACGGTGGAGGAAGCCTTCTCGGGTATGCGCGTCTCCCACCTCCCTTGGATCACGCCCGGATCAACCCCCAAACTGTGCACAAAGCACCCACTGATCGGTCCCTCCCTCTCCATCCTGCGGGCAACTTATAAGGCCAGGGGGGTTACACCCTCACCGGGCCCCATGACTCCACTGACCCAGAACCCTGACTTTCCGGCGGATATTCAAGTCTCTGCGGGCACCACACGCCAGGGAGACCCCACGATCCGGGCCCATCTCTTCTTCCACAATAGCTCACTCCTCTCACACTCCGACATGACTTCTAAAATCCCGGGTGCGATCATACCCCTGTACAAATTTTTTCAAATTAGGCATTTCTTTGATAGTGCTCCCTCACTCTCGCTTTGGTATAGAGACATGACGCCTCTCGAACACCTATGCTGTCAGACAGAACCCCAGACGCACCTGATATCGGCTCTATACGCGCTCCTCATTTCCAGAGCCAAGCCCAACGCTGATATCCATCGACGGTGGGAATTGGACCTCTCCACATCCCTGTCTGATGAAGACTGGGAGGCGGTGTGGCTGCACGTCCACAAAGGATCAATCAATGTGTCAGCCCAGGAGAACAGGTTTAAGATCTATTCTCGATGGTACAAGACCCCGGACAAGCTCCACAAAATCTACCCTCACGTCCCGTCTACGTGTTGGAGGTGTTCCTCGGCTGAGGGCACCCTCCTGCACATATGGTGGGAATGTCCGATGATCCAACCATTCTGGAAAGGGGTTCATGACCTTATCTCTAGCATAACCACCTACTCGCCCGACTACTCGCCGGCGCAATACTTACTCCACCACACCTCCCTGCCTAAATCGGTTTATCACAAATCCCTGATCTTGCACCTCATAAATGCAGCTACACAATGCATACCTACCAAATGGAAAGACCCTCTCCCCCCCACCCTGGACGACTGGCGGTCTAGGGTCAACAGAATCGAAGAGATGGAGAAGATTATTCACCAAGCCAAGGATACACAAGAAAAGTTTAGGCACACGTGGTCCTGCTGGATGCACTACAAAGACACCCTTTGTCCTGTGGCCTCTCCTGCATCCCCCGCCACACAATAGCTCCCACATACGGTCGGAAGTACACTCTCCCAAACACTCTCACGGCCACATCCACCCTGACCTGCCCTCCCCCCCTCTTTTCTCCCTCCCTGATCTGCTGAGCCCCTTTCTGTCCTACTGAAATGTGCTACCGCATACTCGACTAGCCCTTAGAGACCTTACCCTGCTGGATCTCTCCCTCCTTGGCCCAAGCCGATCTTTAGTTGAACGCCTGCGAGGGCTGCTACTGCCCCTTTGCTTGCGCTCTCTACAGACTCAGAGTAAAAGGACTTGTACCATAACGGTCCTGGTTGGATACCCACCTGGGTGTAGCTCCACAGGCACCCTCCTGCCCACAGTTTGATCCCTATCGGGGTGGGCAGCAGAGGTGCCGACGCACACAGGTCCAATACCCTGTTGATCCAGCAATGGGGACACCTACGCCCCCTACGCCCCCCCCCCCCTCCTCTCGTTGTTCCTGGCTATCTGACAGACACGGTTAACCCAGTGAATTCGTACAACTGGTTACGAAACAAGGAATACTGATTCTACACTCTTAATGCTATTGATAGTTTTCATGTTAACCTGTATTGACTTCCTCATACTGTTACAACATACTGACTGTAAACTGCTTACTAATCCCATTCCCTGTATGTTATTGATGAAAATTTTCAATAAAATCTTTTGAAAAAAAAACAAAATGGTGTTACATGTTCTCAATGAGGCAAAGCATTCTCTGATTGGAAGAGGTGCAGAGCGTGATGTCCCTGCCCCGCCTCTCCACCTCTTTCTATATGAGAATGACTGCTCACCAATTCAGTACAACTTATTTTCTGAATTGAATGACATCCAGTGTCTTTTACCCATTTCCTTGCTCCACTCACCTCCCATATTAGATTCACTGGAGAATACATCAGAGAACGGTGCCACGTCACTACACAGCACCACTATCTGCAGCAATTAGAATCTGCCCATCACTGGAGTAAGAAGAGGGCCAAGAAGACCCGTGACAGTGGTTGCTTCCATATTTCACTAAAGAAAAGTCTATGTTGATATTACACTTAGGCCCCGTACACACGACCGAACATGTCTGCTGAAACTGGTACGATGGACCAGTTTCAGCAGACATGTTCGGTCGTGTGTACGGCCGACCGGACAATTTTCCGGTGGATCGGACATTTTCCAGCGGACAAATGTTTCTTAGCATGCTAAGAAACATGTCCGCTGGAAGCCTGTCCGTCGGACATGTTCGGTCGTCTGTACAGACTCACCGGACATGTCCGCTCGGCCCCAAGCCCTCGCATGCGTCAAAGTGATTCGACGCATGCGTGGAAGCATTTACCTTCCAGGGCCGCGCACGTCGCCACGTAATCGTCGCGGCGACAGCGCGGCCACGTCACCGCGTATCGTGTCCGCGCGGATTTCTGTTTGATGGTGTGTACACACATCAAACAGAAATCCGGCAGACGACTGTCCGCTGAAAACGGTCCGGCGGACCGTTTTCAGCGGACTGTTCGGTCGTCTGTACTCCGCCTTAGACACCAAGGCAGACTCATCCTCGGGGCCCCCCTGAAATTGTTTTTTGTGGCAACATTCATCTGAAGGTATCTTAATAATAATTAATAATTGTCCCAACCCTGATCATAATGAACAAATATGGACAGTGAAACCCGTTGGTGTTTTTTTAATTACCAATGTTTCTACAAAAAGACAAATGCACAGGTTGGGTGAAAAGTTTAGTGCAATATTGCAAGTTTACCAGGTAAACTGCATCTATCTTCGACATGTTTAGCATCATATCTCAATGTATACTTTAAGCAAATGTTGTGAATTTTTTTTATGTTAGTGGTCAGTGTGGGGAAGAATGTCCCCTTATGTTAGTGGTCAGTGTGAAGAGGAATATCTACTTATGTTGATAGTCAGTGTGAGAAAAAATGCCCCCTTGTGTTAGAGTTCAGTGTGAGGAAAAATGTCCCCCTGAGCAAGAGACAGAGACACAGTGTGCACCCACCTAAAACAGGACCTGATCGCAAGGAGCCAATTGTGAAGACTTGAGGACTGAGACTGCTGGGCCAACTGACCACCAAGGGTATGGATCCGGACCTGTTGCATGTCAGTTTTATCCTATACCGCCCACAGTTATTGCATAAGAGACTTAACAGCCATCTTTTGCAAACAGCATTACATGTGCACCACCTTACAGGAGGGCCCCAATACTTTAAACTATACAGTATGTGTTCCAGCAAAGCAACTGATAATCATAAAGTAGGAGAAACATATGGCTAGATATAGACTGTCTTGATACTACCCCACCGTCTCATTCAGAAATCAAACATTAAACAAGGCTCAAACTAAAAACCTGTAATTTCACAGTTGGGGCTTTGTATTTGGCATGTGTTTGGGCACAAAACACAGCACATTGCATAGGGGGAAAAAATTCCCATAGGTCCTGGAGCATCCAACTAAATGCAAAGCAGGTACAGTAAAATAAAGCCTCAGAGTGGTCATTTACATTACACCACTACATTAAGAGTATCCATGCTTCATTCCGAAGCTGGTGGGTGAAAGCCTCAACATCAGGCCATAGCTGGTAACCTTGCTGTATGACTTAGTAGCAAGTCTAGATTACGGAGCAGGCCTCAGGGCATGGTTGCCAGTGACAGGCTCACTACAGAAGTCTAGTCTTTCAATACTTTGATAAAGACTAGGTGCCAGATTCATGTAGAAATCCGGCGGCGTAACGTATCCCATTTACGTTACACCGCCGCAAGTTTTCAGCGTAAGTGCTTGATTCACAAAGCACTTGCCTGTAAACTTGCGGTGGCGTAGCGTAAAGCCGTCCGGCGCAAGCCCGCCTAATTCAAATGGGGCGTGTATCATTTAAATTAGGCGCGTTCCCGTGCCGAACGTACTGCGCATGCTCCGTTTTGTAATTTCTCGCCGTGCTTTGCGTGAAATGCCATACTATTGGCCTGTCTATTTTTACACCACCTAAATAGCAGCCGTAACTTTGCGACGGGAAAAGCCGACTAGCAACGACGTAAGAGAATGCGACAAACGCGCGTACCTTAGTGGATCGCCATAAACAGCTAATTAGCATACCCGATGCGGAAAACTACGCAAACTCCACCCAGCGGGCGCGAAGTATTGCATCCTAAGATCCGAAGGCGTACAAAGCGTACAAAGCCGTACGCCTGTCGGATCATAGCCAAATGCCATCGTATCTTTGTTTGAGAATTCAAAATAAAGATACGACGCGGCAAATTTGAAAGTACGCCGGAGTATCAGCAGATACTCCGGCGTACTGTTTCTGTGAATCTGGCCCTAGGGTTTTTATTACTATCTTGGCCAATGCTCTAACATAGCCCTACACAGCAGTGCAAACCTGACAGAGGTTTTAACCCTTCCTCACTATACAAAAAAAAAAATAGCTAGGGATACACTTTAAACATAATAGCAATAAACTTGTTCAGTTTCCCATCATTGACTCAGGCTTTAGAAGCCTATGCTGATGCATGCATCATTAATAAATTATAAATGAAGAATCTCTAATATTCAGGGCAAAGAAACCAACCTTATACAAGACAAGCAGATATTATTCAAACCTAGTAGATCCTTCTTACTTACATATTCTTTAGTTTTTTGTATATTTCTGATACAAATATCACAATTTGCTAATTGTTTAAAACTGATGTGAGCTTTGTCAACTGTAACTGTATTCAGGGCCTTATTTGACCTCTTTTCCTCCTCTACTCTGTAACTAAATGTCGCAGCTGAGGAATCAATACATTAATGAAAGAGGTTTGTCCAAACAAGACTGCACCACGTGGCTAAAAATGCCAGTCATTGTTCATTTAAACAATGGCCTTCTAGGCAGGCTTAAGCTGGCCATATCCCAGTTGAATTTCATTGTAAAATTTGTTTTCAGAATGTTCATTTGATTTTCTGATTGTTAACATTTACTTTTGATTCTTTTCATTGGTAGTGATAAGAAAAATTGAAGGAGCAGGAAGGAAAATTTTTCATGAACAGAATTCTAACCATGAATGTGGTTTTCTTTCAGGAAAAAGCATACTTATTGTAATGCACATGTGTATCCCAAAATCAAATGTAAAATTCCAACCATTAGTATGGCAATTATATTGCATATTTTTTTAGGGTTTTCATACAAAATTCATAGGGGCAGATCCACAGAGAGAGTACGCCTGCGTATCTACTGATACGCCGGCGTACTTGCAAATTTCCTGCGTCGTATCGTTGTTTTGAATCCTCAAAACAAGATACGACGGCATCTGGGTTAGATCCGACAGGCGTACGGCTTCGTACGCCTTTGGATCTAAGATGCAATTCTTCAGCGTCCGCTGGGTGGCGTTCCTGTCGTTTTCCGCGTCGAGTATGCAAATTAGCTATTTCCGACGATCCACGAATGTACGAGCGGCCGTCGCATTCTTTTACGTCGTCTCTAGTCGGCTTTTTCCGGCGTATAGTTAAAGCTGCTGTTTTGCGGCGTATAGTTAGACTTGCCATGTTAAGTATGGCCGTCGTTTTGCAGCACGTCGTTGTGTTTTACATCACCGGGTTCTGACACGATCATTTTTTTAACCGATGGTGTGTAGGCGCGATGGACCATCAGTCAGCTTCATCGGTTAACCGGTGACAACGGTCCTTCGGACCGTTCTCATTGGATGGACTGATCGTGTGTACGAGGCCTAAGAGGCAATAACCCTTCGCTCTTGAGAAACTGCACCTTACTTCCTGCTGTGTCTCTGGAACCCGGAAGTGAAAAAAAATCTCCACGACAGGACATGGACAGAAAAAAAAAACATAACAATCCTAACTATACCCTACTCTATGCAAAGATTAAAAAAAGTTTACTGTTATGAAAAAATCCATGGACTGTCAAGGCTGTCCTTCTTTTGAAATGCTACCTGCCCAGCTATCATGTTAATCCTTTCTCTCCAATACTTTCTGGACCACTGACCTAGAATAAGCAGAGCTCTGGTATCACTTGTGTCATACTTCCTGCACATAGTTGACTCAGAAAGAATTGAATCCATCAGAATGGAATGGTAGCCAGGCAACTAGCACTTGCGAAAGGACAGCAATGACATCAAAACATGTTTTCGTCAAGATATTGACCAATCAACCAATTTGCAGACAATTCATGTTCTTTGTCGAGTACCAATCAACCACCAATAGATAACCACTAACGTCACCTGGAAATTGTAGTAACTACGAACCTACCCTCATAGTGAACCCATGACTTGCCCAAGCAGTGCAAAGCAACAGGTTCACTAATTTGCCACCCTATCTAGCTGCCTGTACGCACCTTCGCTTTGCTGTACAATCAGTCCATTTGGACAAAACGAGGAAAGAGAGAAAGGCGTGTGCGAGCTCCAGTTTGCATGGGAAGAATGAGAATGAGTCACATAACTGAAAGTACCAGGTATTGTCTTTGCTCCTTGCCATAGGGTGTGCACCCCAAAGCTCAAACACACACAACCGATCACTCACGATCTTCATTGAGAAAGGGAAGGGGCCAGTAAATTACATATTCACCATCCCCTTCCCCCACTTATTCTAAAACATCCCCACAGCAACTGCTGGTGGGAGAGGAGAGGAGGGAAGCTGGAAGCGCTGTGACGGGGGAAGGGGAGGAGCTAGGGCAGAAGGGGGAATTTGTGCGGAACAGGGTGATTAGGGTGTGCTTGGGCACACCCTGCGCGCACGCCTATGCTCCTTCTGGAGAGGGTATTGTGCAAATATAGGAAAAACATTTTTTAGGTGCTACACAAAAAGAAAAACTATTATAATAAATAGTTTAACGTATAATATTTCCTCTTTTTGCGTAGCACCTAAAAAATAAAACAATGTTTCTATATTTGCACAATTTCCTCAATTTTGAGGGGTGTGGTGCTTGTGATTTTCAGACATCCGGCTTAATTATTTTATTCTGGAGAGGGTAGCAGTTAAGTGATTCCGTTGCCTTGCCCAGCCTTATTTTTATTAAAACCATGTCATACTTTTGTAATTCCAAGAGGCAATTGAATAAGAAAGTTATCCAGCTTCTAATTGGTTATTGTAAATACTACTGTATATTTTCAGGGAGTAGCTTGGGCTAATAGAGGAGCCTGTTAAGCCTCGTACACACGATCAGTCCATCCGATGAAAACGGTCTGAAGGACAGTTGTCCTAGGTTAACCTATGAAGCTGACTGATGGTCCGTCGTGCGTACACAACATAGGTTGAATAACAGATCGTGTCAGAACGCGGTGACGTAAAACACAACGACGTGCTGAAAAAAAACGAAGTTCAATGCTTCCAAGAATGCGTCGACTTGATTCTGAGCATGCGCCGGTTTTTAACCAATGGTTTTGCATACTAACGATCGGTTTTGACCTATCGGTTACCATCCATAGGTTAAATTTTAAAGCAAGTTGCCATTTTTTTTAACCTAAGGTTAAATAACCTATGGGGCCTACACACGATCGGTTTGGACTGATGAAAACGATCCTTCAGACCGTTTTCATCGGTTTAACCTATCGTGTGTACGAGGCTTTAGGCATTGTTGTTGCATTTTGGTGAGTGTATCATGCATGTACAACAATATAACTGCTCAGTTTTTTTACAAAGGTAAAACTGCATTCCCATATCTGATACTGGCCTAATGGGTACAAGGCACTCAGTGTTATTATATCACACCTCTACCCTCTTATTTGAAGTCAGTGAAACACCTCATACCACCAGATTTGTGTGCTGCCATTTTCTGCATTACCTTGAAGGACCTAAAGCAGAGCTCCACCCAAAAGGGGAAGCTCCCCCCCCCTTCTGCTGCCACATTTGGCTCCTTTTGGGGGAGAGAGGGGAGCGGGTACCTGGTTTTGGCAGCGGCGAATTCAACTGAAAAAATTCAACCCCTTCCTCCTTCCTCTGCAGCCGGCCCATTCACAGAGGGCAGCATACTCTGCACATGCGTAAGAAGGGAACCGGCTGTGAAGTCACAAGTCTTCACTGTCAGTATCCCTTAGTGGAGAAGGTGGTGGCAGCACCCGATAGCCATTTGAAAAATAGTCTTGGGTGAGGACACAGCTTGATTGCTAGACAGGTTATGCCGCGTACACACGATCGGTCCATCCAACGAGAACGGACCGATGGACCGTTGTCATCGGTTAACCGATGAAGCTGACTGATGGTCCGTCGCACCTACACACCATCGGTTAAAAAAACGATTGTGTCAGAACGCGGTGGCGTAAAACACAACGACGTGCTGAAGTTCAATGCTTTAAAGCATGCCTCGACTTGAGCATGCGTGGATTTTTAACCGATTGTGGTGCCTACTAACGATTGGTTTTGTCCTATCGGTTAGGAATCCATCGGTAAAATTTAAAACAAGTTGGCTTTTTTTAACCGATGGTTAAATAACCTATGGGGCCCACACACGATCGGTTTTGACTGATGAAAACGGTCCATCAGACCGCTGTCCTCTGTTTAACCTATCGTGTGTACGAGGCCTAAGTGTCTTACTATTAAAAGTAACCAGCTACAGTATATATAGCTGCTGACTTTTACATTTTCTGATGGAGCCTGGAGCTCCGTTTTAAGATGGGCAATGCCATCACTTAAAGCGGAACTAAATCCCCCAATACTTTACAGCCAAGAAAGTTGCCATCTTTGCCTTATTTTGATCTGTAGTTGCTAGCATGCTACTAATGTGATAATTTGATGGCTTAATAAATGGCTTGAGAGCACAAGCAACTATAACAGTTATCATTCAAAGCATCCTTTCAATGGAGCGGTTTTAGGAAGCAGTTAAAGCAGAACTAAAACATTTAGGCCCCGTACACACGGTCGGTTTGGTCCAATGAGAATTCATCGGACCAAACCGACCGTGTGTATAGGCTATCGGTTTGGTTTCCTTCGGTCCAAAATTTCTAAACATGCTTCAAAACCGAACCGATGGACCGCTGCCCCATCGGACCAAACCGATGTTTAGTACAGAAAAGCATCGGTTCAAAACCTGTGCATGCTCAGAATCAAGTCGACGCATGCTTAGAAGCATTGAACTTTGTTTTATTCAGCACGTCGTGTGTTTGACGTCACCGCGTTCTGACCCGATCGGATTTTGGACTGATGGTGTGTACACATATCAGGCCGTACGGCCACTTCAGAGGTGAACCGATGAAAACGGTCCGACGGGCCAGTCTCATCGGTTTGGTGCCTTAAAGTGGTAGTAAAGGCTTGTTGTTGTTTTTTTTAAACAAACATGTTAAAGTTGCCTGCTCTGTGCAGTAGTTTTGCATAGAGCAGACCGGATCCTCCACTTCTCGGATCCCCGGGTGATGCTCCAGGCCCCTCCCTCCTGCTGAGTGCCCATACAGCAAGCAGCTTGCTGTGGGGGCACCCAATCAGGCACGCTCCAAAGCCGCTGCTCTGCATGTCCGTTCACACACAGAGCAGTGGCTCAGCCTGGCCTTCTCTCTCTCTTCATTGGCTCACTGGATGTGATTGATAGCAGCGGGAGCCAATGTCTCCAGTAAGCGCTGGAGGGGAGAGCTGAGAGCCAAAGACTGACAGTCACGGCTCGCTTCTCAGAGCGGAGGGGGAGAACTGAGCGATCAGCAGTGTTCTCAGTTCTCACAGCTGAGACAGCGGGGGACAGATTCAGCATCAATCCAATGAATTGTTTTTTTTTTTTACAATCCCGAACTTCTCTTTTAATGTTGTGTTTTGGGAAACACAGGATTGTTGGATTTAATTATGCTTTAAGGACCCAGCTTTAACTGCTTTAGTAATGCAACCAAACATAGTTAAGAGATAGAACATAGATACTTGCCTTATTCAGCTTAGTGTCCCCTGTTCTCAGATAATTAAAAAAAAAAGTCAAATACTAGTATAAGGGTCTCAGGCATGGGCATCCGCTGAAATTTTTTCAGAGGGGGGTGCTTTGGCAGCGGCGATACACAGTCACATTTTAGCCTTTCTTTAAACGCTAGCGGGGGTTAAATGTGCCACCCCCCCCCCCATGTTAAAATGTAAAAACACCCCACTGTGCCCCCTGCATCTTTCAATATCTCTTTGTCACTACTGTGTACCCCCTCTCCAGAACTGAACCTCTGGACCCCTTTACATTACACATCACCCCACAGCTCTGGACCCCTTTACATTACACAGCACCCCACAGCTCTGGACCCCTTTACATTACACAGCACCCTGCATCACTGGCCCCCTTTACATTACACAGCACCCTGCACCACTGGACCCCTTTACATTACACAGCACCCTGCACCACTGGACCCCTTTACATTACACAGCACCCTGCACCACTGGACCCCTTTACATTAGACAGCACCCTGCATCACTGGACCCCTTTACATTACACATCACCCCTTTCCCTTGACTGAAACACTACACTATATTGACAGTATATTTATTTCTGGTCTAAAAGAGGAACCTTTTGAAATGAGGGACAAATAGATTTGATTCCAGAAGAGTGACAGGCACTCTAAATAAGGGACAACTAGAGGGGAGGGGAGCGCTGCAGTCACTGCTTAAATCGGCCCCAGGGCCAGTTCGGCCCTGCTCCTGGCTCTCCCTGGTGATTTCAGGGGGGGGGCAAATGACCCCACTTGCCCTATGGAGCGGACGCCCATGGTCTCAGGGCAAGATGGAAGCATGTGGACTCTTCTAATTGGCTGATTTTTCTGACCTGGGTTCATCCTGATTACGCTGAATAATGCTAAGGTAAGTAAAATGCCCATTTCAAATTTTGTAGCTTTGACTTCACTGGAACTACTTACTGGTCCTAGGATTGGTATACCCTGAACCCTCATCTTTGAAATATGGTCCTTAAGCAGTGGAATAAAAATGTTCTTGTTGTTTCTAACCAGTTTCCAGTAGTCTTTTTTTCCACCGCAAGTGTCACAGTGAAAGTGGATAGTATTGGTTGCTATGGACACCAAGAATACATGTCCTTTCATATCTACAGACCTACTATTGGAATCATTTTTCAATATCTGATAAATAAGAACTGTGTGTATTGTCCACAACAACTAATCACATTCCTCCATTCTTACAATAAAAAAAAAAAACTTGGTGTCATTGGTGGTGATGGACAACCAAGATGTGGCTTCATTCATCAGAATATCTAACAAAAGATCTGCCTGTGCAACTCAACACCGCCAATCACATTCAATCTTGCCCTGTAAAATGCCAGACAGAATTTGAAGGTTTGAACTGGATTGGATGCTATGATGTAATACAGAATGTTCCTATTTCATACTCAGATAAATGAGTCCTCTTTAGTATTTACAAATACATTTCTCCCGAAAGCATGTTTCTGAAGGATGTTATTTACTTATTTCACTTGAAGGATGCCTCGCCATTTACTAATTTTGATTTTATCCTAAGCCCAATCAGTTATTAAAACTGGTTGGTGTTTATAATGAAAAAGAGACATAAGCTACAATGTAATACGTGACTGCGGTATACTGTATTGTGAATGCAGTAATACATTTCTAAGCACAAAATGCACAGTCAGGCCTCAGCATTGATTCCTGTACATTTCATCCAACACAAGCCAAATATATCTAAATGGTTTCCATTTTCATCTGCTGAAGCACCTGCATTTACCACCTGACCTTCAATAAAACCACAGCAGAAAAACGTGCTTATTTTTATACCCTGTAAATCTTTCTTTATTCTGCAAAATGGCACCTTAGTTTACATATTACCTGTGGTCGACACATGTCTCCACAGTGAACACTAGATGCATCTAGCTAACAGGGTCTAGAACAGCCTTTCTCAACTGTTTTGCCCTTGAAATTAATTTCAGGTCTCAGGGAACCCCCGCTAAAATGGATCGTCTGGGGGTCAGTGGGTAAAAAAAACCTTGCGGTCAGTGGAAAGAATGCACCCCCTTACATTGGTTATCAAAATGCCTACCTTTACAGTGGTTGTCAGAATGCCTACTCTTACTGTACAGTGGCTGTCGGAATACCTATCTTTACAGTTGCCATCAGAATGCCTACTCTTACAGTGGCTGTGAGAGTACATATCCTTATAGTGCCCATCAGAATGCCTACCCTTACAGTGCCAATCAGAATGCCTACCTTTACAGTGGCTGTCAGAATGCCTACTCTTACTGTACAGTGGCTGTCGGAATACCTATCTTTACAGTTGCCATCAGAATGCCTACTCTTACAGTGGCTGTGAGAGTACATATCCTTATAGTGCCCATCAGAATGCCTACCCTTACAGTGCCCATCAGAATACCTACTCTTACAGTGCCCACCCGAATGCCTACCTTTACAGTGGCTGTCAAAATGTCTGTAGTGCTACCCCCGGAGGAGCCGCTGGTTAGATTTGGGATCGGCGTATTTAAGTTACCTCTATACTGTGTCTAGGGGTGATGGTGGTGTTGAGAGCAGTAACAGAATGTCCAGAACCGTTGGTTGACGTTTTCAATGCTTTATTCTCTGGTCTAACACGACCAACATGTCAACTTTAGGTAGACAGGATAGGTTGGTGAAGGAAGAGCAACTTCACAGAATCAGGCTATGGATAGTAAAGGCAGTCCTGCCCTTTAGCAATTATATTCGTCTACGTCGCCACTCCAGCCGGAGTGGGTAAAGTGCCCCTGGACAGACCTCTCTCACAGGCCTGGCAGCCACAGCGCCACTTAGAACTTCTGGGAAAGGAACAAGTCTCTGCCACAGACTTGGCTCTAATTAAATTGAGATGTTAAGGTGAGACCTCTGCCACAGGCCTAGTGCTTGAGAATTAGAATGCTAGAGAAAATACTCCCAGCTTGTCTTTGGGGTCACCGACTGACAGCTTGAATGCGACCTGTCAGTGTCCGGTGCCCAGATCCCCGGTGGTTCGTTCAAGCCCTGTTGGATCACCTGCCTCCGGGTTCTCCTCAGACCGATCCCCCACCGAACAGCACCCAGCTTGGGATCTTCTCAATAGGTATGGGAACCCAGTAAGTCACTGGGGTCCCCTGGCAGCATCAGTTGCTCCGGGCTATGAGAGCCCAGAGTCAGGAATCTCCGCGTAGCATGCGACCCCGGCCTGGTAGGCCATAGTGGTGGGGCCCGTGATTGTGCGCACACCCTAAAGGTGGGTGCTGCACCTGGAACCAGGAACCCGCGAAGAACCCCGAACAACAGCGTCCGCCACAGAAATACTCCTCCCCAGCATGCCCCGCGAGGGAAAACTCCTCTAATTGGCTGCTGAGAAGAAGCAGCTCCGCCTAGACCCCCTCTGGCGCCACCTGCCGCCCAGAGATGAGACCGCATCTCTGGGGCACAGACTGACCCACAGGACAATCCAGATTTGGCGACAGCCAAATTTGACAAATCAAAGAATGAGAGCAACATAACTCTCTCATTCCCCCACTAAATTTAAATATAGCACCTGTACGAAAGTACACAGGCGCTACATGTCTATACCATGAGTCTTCAAACTATGGCCCTCCAGTTGTTCAGGAACTACAATTCACATCATGCCTAGTCATGTCTGTGAATGTCAGAGTTTTACAATGCCTCATGGGATGTGTAGTTCCGCAACAGCTGGAGGGCCGTAGTTTGAGGATCCCTGGTCTATACCTTACAGACAGCTAAAAAGATTATTGGCGTCCTGCAGCTGGCTCTAACAACAAGTGATGTTGGACCCAGAACTATTCTGGCACCATCACATGGGAGGTCAATCATCCACAGGTTGATTACCTAGTAATATCTGGAGGAACCCTAGGCTGAGAATAGTTGGTCTAGTGCAGTGGTTCTCAACCTGGGGGTCGGGACCCCCTTGGGGGTTGAATGATGATTTGCCAGGGGTCACCAAATCCTGGCCTGTTGCTGAAGCCCACACCGCTCTCCCAGCCTTTTCTCGGCTGCCCAGCTGGGCTGTTCCTAGAGCCCGCGGCCGCCCAATCAGCCTCTTAGCAGCCATTCAGTTTACATCATGGCTGGGGGGCAGAGACTTTAAGTCAGCTGACTGGTGAGGAAAGTGAAGTGGGAGGGGCTGAAGGAGACCCTATCTCCTGATTTCAGCGTAGGTGTCACTGCTGCGACACTCCACACTACGAAAATGATTTTACTGTTAGGGGTCCCCACAATTTGTGAAATGTTATCAAGGGGTCACGACAGTAGAAAGGTTGAGAACCACTGGTCTAGTGAATAATGCAGTCAGTCTGGACTCCAGCAGATTTGTTCCATAAGGGCTGGTTCACCACAATTTCTGCTTTCCGGATGTGTTTCTGGATACGCATTTTTGATGTGTTTTACATTGCGCTTTTGATGCATTCCGGTGCATTTGTTCCCCTCTTTCTTTCTTCATCTCAATTTAAGACATGTCCATTCCAGTGCATTTCAGTGCGTTCTGGTCCATTTATTATGTGATTTGGCATGTTCCATACAGAAAAATGCAATATGTTTTACTTTTGTTAACTGCACTGGAACGCTCTGCACTGGTGTGAACTAGGGCCGATGGAATCCATGTTAAACACTGTAAATGTGTTTTTGATGCAGAATAAAAATGCACTGGACTGCATCTGGTGTGAACCAACCTTAAAGCATTGCAAGCAGCAACACACAGCATGTAGTAGCCACAAGAACTAAATTAGTAGCCATCTTGTACTGGTCTAGCCTTGGTACAGTTTTTTCAGATAAGTGCCTGTATCCTTTACAGTGACAGGAAATCAGCAGAGGCCAAACCATGTTTTTTTTTTTTTTTTCCTGATAAACACTTATAATACAAATGGCAGAATCTGCTAAGCAAAAGCCTTTCTTGCTAACTAAGAGCTGGTGGACATAGTAGGCACTGCAGGACCAATCCCTTTGTAATGTATAGGAGAAATGGAGTTCAGGTTGTATAAATCAATAAAGCAACCTATAGAAGGAAATTCTCCTGAATCAGGATCTCTTTTTAACAGAAATAATTTTAATTAATTTGAAAATTTGTACGTTTTTAACAAGCAACAAGATGACTTCATAAAAAGAAGGGACGTGGCAACTTACAACAGCCAATCAGATCCCAGCTGTCGTTTCACATATGTAGGCTAGAACATGAAACCTTGAATTTGATTGGGTAAAAACATAGCAAAACATAGCAAATATATGTTCCAACTTTTAAACATATGACCCAGTTGATGTTTGTAATCAAATAGCCTTCAGTAAAAATATTCTACACCATTTGCATGAAAGGCCTGTGCACAGTGTATTGAAATCTTATTCCTCTACATTGATTGTTTACTGCCCTTTTTCTTTTTTTTGATTAAAACTTCAATACATTTTAGTAAAAGAAAGGCCGTGCATTGCATAAAGGCAGTATGTTTTCCAACATATTAATTGTATTTAACCCACAGGCTCACTTAGTACATAGCAATAGGAAAATATCAGATATGTGTGTAGTGTATCCCCTTTGGTGGCCAATAGTGATGTATATTTTGAGCATAGAACTAGTACTGTGAAGACAGGAAAACAAGCCTCTTCCTTGTTACCCCTTGCTCCATTACACCCCTCCCTTGTGAACCTTCTAGCTGTGATCGCTGTGCCAGGAACCCACAGACATTCAATCCAGTTACCTCTCCCTGTGCTGCTTCATAAACACATTAGCTGCCAGAAACGGGATTTGCAAGCGCAATGGGCGGGCTGAATATCAGAGTTTGCATCGTCATGCCCCATGTAGACCATTAATACCCCACCTTGCCCCCACCCAACCTTGCATAGAATAAATCTATTCCCATTACAATGTCTGACCAGGTGTGACGCCACTATGTATTGTTACATTGTCCAAGCTGAGCAAAATATGGCGGGTGGGCAATGAGGTAAAATAACAAGAAGGGGAGGGGGGGGGTATTTGTCATCTAGACAGTACAGTACATCATCATAATCAAAATCACACAACAGACACAAAAGACAAAATATCACACCCATCATTAAGCCAAAAACTGTACAATAGCATTGCAAAAAAAACCTACCTACAAAAAAAAGGCACCTAGATGATTCAGGGGTATATATTGAAAGATCCTTTACACTGACCTGTAATGTGCCGTACACCATCCAGGGATATGTCAGTAACTGGCACACACTGATCTAATGCCCATCACACATGCAAACAGACGCATGCCTGGTTGACCTGCAGAAAGCCACCATCTATCTCTCATGACAGTGCCAATCCTATTTGCAAGGAACCTTAAGACCACTTAGCCACTCATAGATTGGCTAGACAGGAAAAAAAAGACCAGCAGCAATTTGACAGATGCCTGCTAGCACATCCCAGGCCCCCGCAGCTACCAAAGGGTTAAAAACCTGATGCAGGAATGTCCCGTGGGATTGACAGAAGGGAGGGAGACTGGGAAGAAGGAGGAAGGGAGGGCATTGAAGGAAGAGAAAAATAAGGACAGAGACTGGAAAGATGGTGGCAAATAGCAACAAGAGTGAATTGAGACATAGCCGGTAGTCATAGTCAGGACAGAGCAAGGGCAAGTACAATAAGGGATCTGTATGGAATGCAGGGCTCCAGATCTACAATTAACAAGGCACAGAAATAGCAGAAAGAAAAGGGTGTATACAAGGGATCGCTCAGCCGGATAGCCATCCGGTGTGATAGAGCTTCTAGGGATGCAGAGGATGGAAGAAGAGACAAGGATGAAAAGGAACAGAGGGATGATTGCAGGGTGGTACCTGGCTGTCCTTGTCACTGCTTCTCTTTGCGGTGGTGCATCAAGGCTGGCTTCCCTGGGCTGACAGCTGATGGGAATATTCTAAGGCTCTGTCACAGCTCCCAATCTATGTGTCTGCTGTGCTGCTGTCCTGGACCTCCTGTTTGTCCCTCCGGGTCCCTGCCCTGCCTGGCAGTGCTGGTTGGCTGGAGCTGTGTTGTGGGGGAGGAGGGATGGTCAGGCTGCTGAGGCTGGGATACATAGACAGAGATGGAGGAAAACCAAAGAGGAGGGGGAGAGGAAGAGCAGGTGGAGAGAGAGAGAGAGAGGACTACTGTATGGGAGGAGCCCGCTGCTGGTGCTGATGAGGGAGCCGTGACGTTGGTGCAGATATTACACCATCACTAGTACATAGCATGGAGGCATGGACAGCATCACATAGAGAGATAGATAGATAGATAGATAGATAGATAGATAGATAGATAGATAGATAGATAGATAGAAGAAATACTATATATATATAGAACAGACCAGTATATAGATAGATTAGATAGATAGATAGATAGATAGATAGATAGATAGATAGATAGATAGATAGATAGATAGATAGATAGAAGAAATATATATATATATATATATATATATATATATATATATATATATATATATATATATATATATATATATATATAACAGACCAGTATATAGATAGATAGATAGATAGATAGATAGATAGATAGATAGATAGATAGATAGATAGATAGATAGATAGATAGGTAGATAGATAGATAAAAGAAATACTATATATAGATAGATAGAAGAAATACTATATATATATATATATATATATATATATATATATAGAACAGACTGGTAGATAGATAGATAGATAGATAGATAGATAGATAGATAGATAGATAGATAGAACAGATAGATAGATATATTTATATATATATTTCAATCTGTCTGTTATATCTATCTATCTATTTATATCTATCTGACAGGTAGATATATATAAATAGGTAGATAGATTGATAGATCTAAATAAATAGATAGATAGAACAGATAGATATATTGATCGATAAATAGCTAAAACAGACAGATAAATAGATATAAATAGATCGATCAGACATATAGACAGATAGATAGGTAGATAGATAGATAAGACAGGTAGATACATTGATAGATATAAATAGATAGGTAGATAAATAGAACAGATAGATATAAATAGATAGATAAACAGACAGATCAAAAGATAGAGATAGATAGATAGATAGATAGATAGATAGATAGATAGATAGATAGATAGATAGATAGATAGATGATAGATATAAATAGATAGATAGATTTAAATATATAGATAAACAGACAGATTGAAAGATAGATATAAATAGATAAATATATAGACAGAACAGACAGGTAGATAGATCAATAGATATAAATAGATAGATCAATTTATAAATAGATAGATAGAACAGACAGATAGATCAGACAGACAGATAGATAGATAGATAGATAGATAGATAGATAGATAGATAGATAGATAGATAGATAGATAGAGAAGTTTTTCTCAATCCCCCTTGGCACAACTGGACAATAATGTGATTGTGGAACCCAAATGGCAATAGGGGACCACAATGATACCACACAATAATAAATGTAGTTAAATATTATTACCTTGGTGTTGGTCACCTGCCACACAGCTGCAATAGACAGAGTCCCACATGAGATATAGCTTAACCAGTGGTAATGTGTTTACTTGGCATAAGAATAGAACAATGGTTACACAGATAATATTGACTACACACAGCTGCCTGTAAAAGTCATAGTCAGGACAGAGCAAGGGGGGTGGGGGCTTTTTTAAAAGCGACCCCCCCCCCGGCGGTGGAAGAGAACCAGACGGCGGCCCCCACCCACCCGAAGACGTCAAAGAAGAAGCTCCCCCTGGTAAAAGAGCTAACAAAGAAGACAGGGGGAGCCTCCGGAGCAGAAAAATAAATTATTTTAAAAACCCTTGTGTGGTGTGTTTATTAACTTTGACATTTTTTCTACAGGTGTACCCCATATCCATTCACTTAGGGTGGGGGGCCGGTATCTGGGGGCCCCCTTATTAAAGGGGGCTCCCAGATTCCGATAAGCCTCCCGCCCGCATACCCCGACAACCAACGGCCAGGGTTGTCGGGAAGGGGCCCTGTCCTCATCAACATGGGGACAGGGTGCTCTGAGGTGGGGGGGCCGCAGTGCGCCCCCCTGCCCCAGAGCACCCAACCCCCCCATGTTGAGGGCATGCAGCCTGGTACGGCTCAGGAGGGGGGGGCGCTCGCTCGTCCCCACTCCCTTCCTGGCCGGCCGGGTAGCGTGCTTTGGATACGGGTCTGGTATGGATTGTAGGGGGATACGCCATTTTTTTCGGCGTAGGGGGGCTCTCCTTACAACCCATAACAGACCTAAGGGCCTGGTATGCTCCTGAGGGGGGAACCCATGCCGGATTTTTATTTAAAATCCGGCGGGGACTTCCCCCTCAGGATTCATAACAAACGCCGCACACGTGTAAAATTGGCGGGAATCCAAGTCGGATCTCCCGTCGCTTCTATGACGCGCTTGGTGGGATGTGCTGTCACTATTCCAGTGAGTGCGAGATGTCGGCGAGATCTCGGCACCATGTCGCCGAGAATCAGCGCGATGCTGTCGTGCTAAAAACACAATATCACAAACACCTACTGTACACACGAGAGGATCGATCCGCGGAAACGGTCCGGAGGACCGTTTCTGCGGATAAATCCTGTGGCGGATTTTGATCTCATGGTTGTACTAACCATGAGATCAAAATCCCTGCGGAAATTCCCTCCGCGGTGACGTGTCGCGCCGTCGCCGCGATGATGACACGGCGACGTGCGCGACGCTGTAATATAAGGAATTCCACGAATGCGTCGAATCATTACGACGCATGCGAGGGATGTAATCGGACGGATTGATCCGCTGTGTCTGTACAGACTAGCGGATCAATCAGCTGGACTGGATTCCAGCGGATAGATTTCTTAGCATGCTAAGAAATTTTGATCCGCTGGAAATCCATCGCGGGGAAAAAAATCTGCGGAAAAATATCCGCTGGATCATACACACCAGGGGATCTATCCGCTGAAACAGGTCCGCGGATAAATTCCAGCGGATAGATCCTCTTGTGTGTACGGGGCCTTAGGATCATACACACGGTCGGACTTTTTTCCAATAAACTTCAAAATGAGCAAGTTTTCAAAATAGTCCGACTGTGTGTACGCTCCATCGGACAAATTTTTTCGGGTTTCATCGGACAAAAAGTTCGGTCTGCGAACGGACAAACTTTACGTCAACAAGAGTCCGATGGTGCCTAGTCCGACCATGTGTACAGCAAGCAATCGGACTTTTGTACAAAGTACAAACGCGCGTACTCAGAAGCAAAAACCAACCGGAAGCGATCTGTCTAGTAAAACTAGCGTTCGTATTTGAAAGAGCACATTCGTGACGCGGCAAGTTCTGAAATCAAGAAAAGCAGCGTACATTCTCTTTTTCTTTATAATGTCATAATACTAAAAGCTGCTTTGCTGGTGGTACTGACGGAGTCAAAACAAATGTCTTTACTTTGGATTAGTGTATTTTGATTATATGAATCAAACATATTTCTATATTTTTTTGTGGGTCAAGTTAGCACAACATGTCTGCTTGACGAACGGACGTTCAGAAAGGAACAAAATTGCACGAAACTGAAAATCGCAAATGCACACAGACGAAACCTCTACTAACTCTCGATTAGCAGAAGGAGCCCAAAGGGTGATGCAGGAGAATTGAACTTCCTCTTTTAAACTCTCATCAGTACAGTGAAACGTCACTACGTTCGTGTTTGTTGCTGAAAAAGTCAGAGAGTGTGTATGCTATGGGTGTGACCGGACAACTCACTTCGTAAAAAATCCAAGGGAAAGTTTGTTTGATGTCTGACCGTGTGTACGAGGCTTAAGGTGGAGGAATCTCCCAATGCAATAACATCAACACTGGGACACCTCTCCACCAAGTCCCACACAACTCACCCAAAACAGCAAAGCAACAAAGTGATGCAAAGAGTTATATCAAGCCCATAAATTCACAACTGTATGACTCCCTCTAGTGAACAGTTCAACTGGTGCGTGTCCGGTCGTAGCACTGCTGAGAATAGAGAAGACCTTTGGCTGTTCCTTTAAGTGGCAGTTAATCTTCTGCTAGCTCCCTTTGTGCACTTATCTATTTGTATTCCAATAAACAGGGTGAAGAGAAAGAATAATCACTTGATGCATACAGTGTAGTGGTAAAATAAACGCAGCGCTGCAGACACCAGCAAGTACAAGTGGAACTTTAGAAACCACACTCCTGCGACCCAGTTAACTATGTTGGTAGGCAAGTGCCCTCTCACCAAATGAGACCTTGACTCGCTGGTTTCCTCAGTCCGAAACTTCCCTTCAGTTTTCAGTCTCTCTGTAACATGAGGTTCCTGGTCCTCTGTGCAGCCGCTCACTGGGTACCCATGAATAGGTGACTCCGGATGCTGTGAAGTGTAGACTGGTCCCTCTCGGGCTAGATGATCCGCTCTCTCTAACTTTGGGTCCAGGCTTCTCCGGCCTAAGCACACTCACAGCAGGCCTCTTGCCTGTTGAAAGATGGCGTCCCGAGAGAGCGGGCTGAGGCCTCGCTGGTCTTAAATAAGTTCTCCCAGCAGGCTGTGCGTTACGCACTGCATTTCGGTAGCACAATGGCCTTGTGGATAATGCAGTCTCAATCCAACCCTCGACAATAGAGTCTCTGTCTCTTGTACCACAATGCCCATAATGCTTTGTCCTTGACATGACTGAACCAAACAAGCTTCAATAATATAGCACACACCAGACACCAGAGGGAGCCAAATTCCTATTTAGGCACAATTTGCAGTCTGGTAAGATACGTTCAATGGTAACACCTTGCTACACACTCCCCCCACTTGAAATCTTTGGTCCCCAAAGACAGTAGCAGTTTAAAACCTGTTACATGTTTTGTTCAATACAAGAGGAGAGAAGTAAAAGTTAGAGCACACAGGAAATCAAACAGTTTGCTTTTTCATAAAACCCTGACAAAGGAACCTCCCACCAATGGGCATGGGAAGGGGGGTTGTCCTGTCTCCAGGCCACCGTAACTGGAATGGCCCAACCAGATGTGCCAGGGGGTGAGTTGGGGTTGTCTTCCACTAAATGTGAAGTAGAAGGACCAGGCATCCCTAACGTCCTTTTTGAGGTAAACACCGCCTCTTCAGAGCTTTCACCCAATTGATCATACGCCAGTCTCTTGGGTGGATGAATAGCCTTCTCTCTCTCTTCTTTTTTGGCTCCGGTGTTTCAGGCATACTGGATTCTGTTTCTTCTTCAGTTTCCTCTGCCTGCATATCAGCTTCCAAATCTCATTCTATAAAGAATGAGACTTCTTCAGAGTCTCCTATTGGCATGGAAACTTGATCATCCTCCAGCTCCTCAGAAAGCAGACTCTGAGGCACAAACTCAGGGGCCTCTGGTTTGAGGATCCTATTGTCCATCACGTCAGGTGGAGACAAAGGAAGGGTCCTAGACCCTGGCAATTGAGATGGCCACAGCCAGTCTAATTCCATGTTCTCATCCTCACTGTCTTCATCATCCACATCCTGGGACACTGACTGAGACCTAGTTACTGGTCGAGTCCTTTGAGAGGTTGAGGGAGTCATCTGTAAATCTGACAGGGGTGGCAGATGAACTGCTTCTGATAGAGGCAGTAGATGATTGCGATGCTAAGTCTTTAGAGGGCCTACACTCCCTTCTGGCCAGATCTGGTACATGGGGAGCCCTGGTAGCTGCTTGCAAATGATATAAGGCTGTGACTTCCAGCGGTCATCTAACTTGTGCTTCCCAGAAATGCCCAGATTCCTCAACAGCACTCGGTCTCCTGGTTGCAAATCCTGTACTCGGACTTTGAGATCAAAGGTATTTTTGTTTCTCAGTCCCCTCCGATCTAAGGTGTCTTGGGCCTTGTCATAGGCGGCCTTCAGGCTTTTCCGCAGGCGGTCTACATGTGGGAGGTTGCTGAGGTATGGTCTAGGGATGTGCCAAAGTCCAAATCTACTGGTAGCCGGGCCTCTCGCCCGAACATTAGACGGTAAGGGGAGTATCCTGTGGCATCGTTTGCAGTATTGTTATAGGCATGTACAATGTTGGCTACATGTTTGCTCCAATGTTGCTTCTTTTCTGAGTTTAAAGTTCCAAGCATATCCAGAAGAGTTTGGTTGACTCTCTCTGGCTGAGGATCCCCCTTAGGATGGTATGAGGTGGTCCTGGACTTTTTGATGCCTAACAGGTCTAAGAGTCTTTTAATAAGGCTACTCTCAAAATCTCTAGTGTGACAGAGTACATAATTCCAGGTATGTCAGTGTGAGATTGGAAAGGTCAGCTTTCCCTGTCTTAGAAAGGGTTAAGCCTGGCCCAACAGATAAACCTCCTCTCTCACTCCATTAATTAGCCTGCACCTGATAGAGTTGGGGAGGGAGAGCTCAGTGTGAGATCCAGGCTGTGCTGGATGGGCAGACTGAAGTCTGTCTGTGTATCTGAGGAATAAGGTCTGTCAGAACTTATCGTTTATATTGAACTTTTATTTTTGTTTGTTTGTGCTGGAGGCCGGGATAGCCGCCCCAGTAACCCGTAGTGAGGGACACTACTGTTTAGTTAGCCTCCTAAGCTGGAGTAGGCCTTTTTGTTTGTATTATTATTTTGATGCAATAAAGCCATATTTATTGCTATTTTGGTGACTTTGCTGCGCTGCATGTTTCACTGTTTCTACTAACCTAAGCGACGCTGCCACAAGTGGTGGCAGCAGTGGGATGTTCGCTGTCGTACCGGTCACTTTACAGTTACAGTGGCCTTAAAGGTACAGGACCCAGAAAATGGAAGATATTGTAAAAGCCCTGTTACAAGCTACCTCTGTGCAGCAAGAGACTAATAGACAGGTAGCTGCAGTACAGCAGGAGACCACCAGGCTCCTGACTTTGCAGATTGAAGCTTTGACTAAAGCACAACAGTCAGACCATGCTGTTCTCAAAGCAACCCTGGATAAGATGACTACCCAAGGGTCTACTAACCCTCCAGAAGGGGGACATACCTTCCGAGTACCTGTCCTGCTGGACAAACAAGAGACAGTGGCCCTGGTGGACTCTGGCAGTGCCCTGACTTTGGTAGCCAGTAAATTGGTAAAACCTTGTTGGATACAGAAGCATAGAACCATGGGGGTATTGTGTATTCATGGGTGTACTGTGCGGTATCCTACTGCCAACGTAGAAGTGTTAGTACAGGGCAGTTTGGTAAGGATCGTAGCAGTGGTAGTTCCTCGTCTACCATATCCTTTGATAATAGGAAGGAATTTCCCTAATTTCCATGCTCTGTTACAGTTCCCTGTGATGGGAGAACAAGGGGAACCTGAAGTGGAGCAGAGAAATACAGGGGTCCATGAAGTATTTCCCTTTGCTCATCCTGACTTGTATATCTCTAATCCAAAAAGAGGTAAAACGAGACGGGAACGCAGGGAGAGCAAGATAAGATTTAATAGGGCTGTCAAGGAAGTCCTGTTGAATCAGTGTGGGGAGCAGTCCAGGAGAGGCGGGGCCCCACGACAGACAGAAGATGAGGCAGAGGTTGGTCAACCGGAACCCCCCCCAGAGGCTACCAGTGAAGGGGACGAGGGGGATACAGGTGTCCTGGATATTTCGGGTAGTGGCTTTGGCCGGGATCAGGCAGATGATCCCCTGTTGCAGGAAGCCAGGAGTAATGTTGTGGAGGTTAATGGGGTACCAGTGGAAGGGGTAACGGGAAAGGCCTATCCCTATTTTGTCCTTAAAAATGATCTCCTTTACAGAGTGACCTCCGATGAGGGACAAGAGCTTGAACAACTGGTTGTGCCTTCATCATACACCCGGAAAATCCTGGATTACTCTCACTCTCATCTTCTGGGGGGACATTTAGGGGTGGAGAAAACCCAAGAACGGGTGCTCAGGAGGTTCTTTTGGCCTGGGGTATATGAGGGGATTAAAAGATATTGTGCTTCTTGCCCGGAATGCCAGCTGGCATCTCCCAGACCGAAGTTGAGAGCCCCACTCATACCTCTCCCTATAGTTGATGTTCCGTTTGAGAGGATTGGCATGGACCTAGTGGGTCCCTTAGAGAAAACAGCTCGAGGGCACCAGTACATCCTTGTCATCCTCGATTATGCCACCAGATACCCAGAAGCCATTCCACTACGCAAGGCTAATGCTAAAAGTATTGCTAAAGAGCTGGTTCAGATGTTTACACGGGTGGGGATACCCAGGACATTGCTCACGGATCAGGGGACACCGTTTGTCTCCCGTATTATGAAAGAGCTATGTCAGCTATTTAATGTACAGACTCTGAGAACGTCAGTGTATCACCCCCAGACCGATGGGTTGGTAGAAAGGTTTAACCGGACCCTAAAGGGGATGTTGAGAAAAGTCGTTAGCAGGGATGGGAAGGATTGGGACTTGTTACTTCCTTACCTGTTATTTGCAGTTCGGGAGATTCCCCAAAGTTCTACGGGCTTCTCCCCATTTGAGCTTTTATATGGTAGGCATCCCCGGGGTATACTGGATATCCTAAAGGAAACCTGGGAAGAACAGGGGGTAACTGGGACCAATGTCCTCCAGTATGTTGAAGATATGCGGGTGCGTATGGCTCAGATTGCCCCTCTTGTTCGCCAGCATATGGAGCAGGCGCAGAGTAGGCAGAAGTCCTACTATGACCAGAGGGCCCTAGTGAGACAGTTTGAAAGGGGGGACAGAGTAATGGTTCTAGTACCCACCGCAGAAAGCAAACTTCTAGCACAGTGGCAGGGACCCTATGAGGTCCTGGAAAAACTGAGCCCAGTAAATTATAAAATTAGTCAGCCAGGACGCCGGAAGAAGGAGGCCATCTTCCACATAAACCTCCTTAAGCCATGGAGGGCTAGAGAGGACTGCATGGCCACAGTGGGTGACAACCCGCCTGTTGCACAGGCACCTAGTTCTTCAGTGACAATCTCTCCAGAGCTGACACCTGAGCAAGTAGAGGAAGCTAGAGGCCTGGTTGAGAGGAATAGTGATGTCTTCTCCCCTGACCCTGGACAAACCCGAGAAATTACCCATGATATTATTACAGAACCAGGGGTTGTCATAAGAGTGAAATCTTACCGCATTCCGGAGTCCAAGAGGGAAGCTGTAAGGGCTGAAGTCAGGAAAATGCTTGAGCTTGGAGTGATAGAGGAGTCTCACAGCCAGTGGTGCAGCCCCATTGTTCTAGTGCCTAAACCTGATGGGTCCATCAGGTTCTGTAATGACTTCAGGAAGTTAAACGAGGTGTCTAAGTTTGACGCCTACCCCATGCCTAGGGTGGATGAACTGGTAGAGCGATTAGCCAAAGATAGGTTCTTCACCACGTTGGACCTGACAAAGGGTTATTGGCAGATCCCGTTGACAAAGCATGCTCGAGAGAAAACAGCCTTTGCCACTCCTGATGGCCTGTTCCAGTACAGGATTATGCCTTTTGGCCTCCATGGAGCTCCAGCCACTTTCCAAAGGCTAATGGATAAGTTGCTCAGGCCCCATACCGAATATGCAGCCGCATACTTGGATGATGTGATCATTCATAGCCCGGACTGGGAAAGCCATCTGGACAAAGTGCAGGCAGTCTTGGACACTCTTAGAAGAGCGGGGTTGACAGCTAACCCCTCTAAATGTGCCTTGGGTCTAGCTGAGGCTAGATACTTGGGTTACCTGGTTGGCAGGGGACTTGTTAAACCGCAAATGAACAAGATAGGAGCTATACAGAACTGGCCCAGGCCGTTGAGGAAAAAACAAGTCAGAGCCTTTTTGGGGATCGTAGGCTACTATCGGAGGTTTATTCCTCACTTTGCTACAAGGGCTGCCCCGCTCACTGACCTTATTAAAGCCAGAAGTTCAGACACCGTAAAGTGGAACAGCAAGGCTGAGGAAGCCTTTGCTGATCTTCGGGCAGCGCTTTGTGCCCAACCCGTGCTTGTGGCTCCCGACTTTGGGAAGGAGTTCTTTCTCCAGACGGATGCCTCAGAGGTGGGTTTGGGTGCAGTGTTGTCCCAATATGTGGATGGTGAGGAACACCCTGTCCTATATTTGAGTCGGAAGTTGTTACCCCGAGAACAGCGCTACGCCACAGTCGAAAAAGAGTGTTTGGCGATTAAGTGGGCAGTAGAAACACTCCGCTACTACGTGTTGGGCAGACGGTTTACCCTGGTCACAGACCATGCTCCGTTAAAATGGATGCACACCAACAGGGACAAGAACGCTCGGGTTACGAGGTGGTTTTTGTCCCTACAGCCCTTTTCTTTTGTGGTACGACACAGGGCAGGTCTCCTCCACAGTAACGCAGATGCTCTATCCCGAGTACATGGGTTCGCAGAGGTGGCCGCTTCCCACACAGGTGTTAAGCTGGGGGGGAGGATATGTGACAGAGTACATAATTCCAGGTATGTCAGTGTGAGATTGGAAAGGTCAGCTTTCCCTGTCTTAGAAAGGGTAAAGCCTGGCCCAACAGATAAACCTCCTCTCTCACTCCATTAATTAGCCTGCACCTGATAGAGTTGGGGAGGGAGAGCTCAGTGTGAGATCCAGGCTGTGCTGGATGGGCAGACTGAAGTCTGTCTGTGTATCTGAGGAATAAGGTCTGTCAGAACTTATCGTTTATATTGAACTTTTATTTTTGTTTGTTTGTGCTGGAGGCCGGGATAGCCGCCCCAGTAACCCGTAGTGAGGGACACTACTGTTTAGTTAGCCTCCTAAGCTAGAGTAGGCCTTTTTGTTTGTATTATTATTTTGATGCAATAAAGCCATATTTATTGCTATTTTGGTGACTTTGCTGCGCTGCATGTTTCACTGTTTTTACTAACCTAAGCGACTTTGCCACACTAGCTTGATCTGAGTGGATACGTTGGGGCAGGCCATAATGTACAAAGAACTCCTCCACCAAGATCTTGGCCACCGTTGATGCTTGCTTATCCTTTGAGGGAAACGCTTGGGCATACAGTTGTATTCAAAATTATTCAACCCCCACTGAAATTGATTGTTTTGGCCAGTTTGACATTGATTTTGATCATTCAGTCATCCTGCTTACAATTAAATCAAAGAGGCACGTGTAGGTCAGACAAATATAACATAACATTTATAATGAAATAACCACAAATGTCTTTTCTGTGCTCACATCATAATCAGTTTTATTCAACCCCCAAGTGACATTCAATCTTAGTACTTAGTACAACATCCTTTTACAGTTATAACAGCTTTTAAACGTGAAGCATAGCTTGACACAAGTGTCTTGCAGCGATCTACGGGTATCTTCGCCCATTCGTCATGTGCAAAAGCCTCCAGTTCAGTCACATTCTTAGGCTTGCGCACTGCAACTGCTTTCTTTAAGTCCCACCAGAGGTTCTCAATCGGATCTAAGTCTGGTGACTGCGATGGCCACTCCAAAATGTTCCAGCCTTTAATCTGCAACCATGCTCTAGTGGACTTGGAGGTATGCTTGGGATCATTGTCCTGTTGAAAGGTCCAACGTCTCCCGAACCTCAGGTTTGTGATGGACTGCATCACATTGTCATCCAATATCTCCTGGTACTGAAGAGAATTCATGGTACCTTGCACACGCTGAAGCTTCCCTGTACCTGCAGAAGCAAAACAGCCCCAAAGCATGATTGAACCCCCGCCATGCTTTACAGTGGGCAAGGTGTTCTTTTCATCATAGGCCTTGTTCTTCCTCCTCCAAACATAGCGTTGATCCATGGGCCCAAACAGTTTCATCAGTCCACAGAAAACAATCCCAAAACTTTTGTGGTTTGTCCACATGACTTTTGGCATACTGCAGTCGACTCTTCTTATTCTTTGGAGACAGCAAGGGGGTGCGCCTGGGAGTTCTGGCATGGAGGCCTTCATTACGCAGTGTGCGCCGTATTGTCTGAGCAGAAACTTCAGTACCCACATCTGACAAATCTTTTCTCAGTTCCTCAGCAGTCACACGGGGACTTTTCTCCACTCTACGCTTCAGGTAGCGCACAGCAGTCAAAGTCAGCATCTTCTTTCTGCCACGACCAGGTAGCGTTTCAACAGTGCCCTTTGCCTTGAATTTGCGAATGATGCTTCCTATGGTGTCTTTTGGTATGTTTAACATCTTTGCAATCTTCTTATAGCCATTGCCCTTCCTGTGAAGAGTAATCACCTCTTCTCTTGTCTTCCTGGACCATTCTCTTGACTTCACCATGTTTGTAACCACACCAGTAAATGTCTAGAAGGAGCTGAGTATCACAGTCATTTTAAAGCTGCCAAATTAATGCTTATTAGGCTTTATTGCTGCTCCCTGACATCCACAGGTGTTTTCAATACCTGATTGAATACACTTCAATGAACCTCTGTTCTTCAGAGTGGTAGTCTTTAAGGGGTTGAATAATTGTGTAAATGAAGAATTCACAAAATACACATTTACTACTGTATTACAAAACCAATTGATGTCATTTTAGTTGCACATGGTTCTTTAAGAAGTCCTTGTAGGATTTCATTCTGAATACAATTACAAATGTACACTAAATTCCCTAAAACCCTTTACAGCATTGGGGGGTTGAATAATTTTGAACACAACTGTATCTAGTGAAATGGTCAGTCACCACCAGAATATTTCCCTGCCCACTGAGATCAGGCTTCAAACATAGGAAGTCAATGCACACCAGCTCCATGGGTCCCTGACTCTGAATACATTGAATACAGGAGTGGCAGTAACCCTTGACTTCAGCCTGCATGCAGGGCCAGTAGAATCTGTCCCTCACTAAATGAAAAGTCCTCTCAGATCCTAGATGACAGTGGTTGCCATGAAGAGCAGTTAGTACTGTCTCTCTGTGTTTTCTGGGCAGGAACAGTTTCCATTTCTCTTCAAAGTAATTAGAGGGGCCCCTTCAGTAGATCACCCCTTGATGCAGCTGCAGCCGATTCCACTCTCAATGCAGTAGACGGGCCTCCTTTGGGGAGTCGGTGAGGAGCATGTCGGGGCACTGATTCTCCAGGGCCTTCAATGCCAAGTTACCTAGGGGGTCTTCCATCTGGTCCCTTCTTAGATCCTTCTTCGAATGTTTTGGCAGACCTTCATCCCCGACTTGGGTTGCATTGAATTAATACTTAGGGACACCAGCAGCGGAAACTCCAATGTCTTGGGCCCTGGATCCTCACCCGGCTTGATGTTCGGCTCCCTGATATAAGGCTCGCACTCCTTCCGGTGTCAGCTGGGTCCCCTCTGACTCTGAATACATTGAATACAGGAGTGGCAGTAACCCTTGACTTCAGCCCGCGTGCAGGGCCAGTAGAATCTGTCCCTCACTAAATGAAAAGTCTCTCAGATCCTAGATGACCGTGGTTGCCATGAAGAGCAGTTAGTACTGTCTCTCTGTGTTTTCTGGTCAGGAACAGTTTCCATTTCTCTTCAAAGCCATTAGAGGGGCCCCTTCAGTAGACCACCCCTTGATGCAGCTGCAGCCGATTCCACTCTCAATGCAGTAGACAGGCCTCCTTTGGGGAGTCGGTGAGGAGCATGTCGGGGCACTGATTCTCCAGGGCCTTCAATGCCAAGTTACCTAGGGGGTCTTCCATCTGGTCCCTTCTTAGATCCTTCTTCGAATGTTTTGGCAGACCTTCATCCCCGACTTGGGTTGCATTGCAATAATACTTAGGGACACCAGCAGCGGAAACTCCAATGTCTTGGGCCCTGGATCCTCAGCTGGCTTGATGTTCGGCTCCCTGATATAAGGCTTGCACTCCTTCCGGTGTCAGCTGGGTCTCCTCTTCGTTGGGGTCACTAGAAACATGAGGCCTTCTGGATAGTGCTTTCCCTTCCCCCGGTCGGTAGTTCAAGCTGAACGTGAACACCGATAGGGCAGCTAACCACCTGTGTCCTGTGGCATCCAGTTTGGCTGTGGTGAGGAGGTAGGTGAGTGGAATGTTATCTGACTTTATCACAATCTCTGTCCCTTGGAGGTAGTCTCTCAATTTATCCACCACGGCCCTCTTCAAGGCCAGAAACTCAAGTTTATGTGTGGGGCAGTTCCTTTCAGCTAGGGTCAAACTCCGACTCACATAGGCAACAGGGCGTAGGTGACCATCATGTTCTTGATACAATACCCCCCCTGCCCATCTTGACTGGCATCAACATGTAGTTCATAGGGCTTGGTATTATCTGCATAGGCCAGGACTGGGGCGGTTGTTAGACTCCATTTCAGCTGCTTAAAGGCCTCTTCGCACTGGGTATTCCACTGATCCTGAATGGACTATCTGGGTTTCCTGGGCCCTCCAGCCGGTCTCACCAGTTTAACCGAAGCTGGGACATCATCCTCTCCTTCGCTTCTCAGCAGCTCATTGAGTGGGCGAGCTATCTTCGCAAACCCCTCTACGAATCTTTGATAATAGGAACAGAATCCCAGGAATGACCGAAGCTCGGTCACATTAGTGGGTCTTGGCCAAGAAGTGACTGCCTCCAGCTTCTCAGGGTCTGTGGCCACTCCTTCTGCAGACATGGTGTGACCCAGGTAGTGGACTGATGGCTGATAAAACTGGCACTTTTCTGTGGACAGCTTCAAACCTTCGTCGTGGAGTCTCTTCAGGACTTTCTCCAGCCGCTCTTCATGTTCTTCCAAAGTCCTACCAAACACTGTGATGTCATCCAGGTACACCAACACCTCGATCAGGTTCATGTCACCTACTGTCTTCTCCATCAGCCTTTGGAAGGTGGCCGGGGCCCCAGATAAGCCTTGAGGCATGCAATCAAACTCAAAGAACCCCACTGGGGTAATAAAGGCAGTTTTATCTTTATCCTCGGGATGCATGGGAATTTGGTAATACCCACTCTTCATGTCCAGTACACTGAGCCACTTGGCCCCTGACAAGCTCTGCAAAGCGTCTTCTATCCGGGGGTGGTGTACTGGTCAGGGATAGTCCTTCTGTTCAGCGTTCTGTAGTCAATACACAGCCTCAGTGACCCATTCTTCTTCCGTACCACCACTATCGGAGAAGCGTATGGACTCCTTGACTCTCTGATGATCCCTGACCTTTTGAGTTCTGTCAATTGTTCCCGTAGATCTTCCAAGTCCCCTAAAGATACCGGTCGGACCCTCTCCCTAAACAGCTTGTCCTCTTGTAGGCGAATCTTGTGTGTGGCACTCTTTGCACACCCCACATCGAATTCACTCTTGGAGAATGTGGCCTGCCTGCATGTTTCTTAATGTTAAACACAGTACAACACTCTGCTGCTTCTCTTTTTTAAAGAAATGGAAGCGAGCTTGATGACTCAGTAATGATTATATGAGTCATCACCCAACCCGAAGTTCACTTATGAAATATACATCTTGTGAGGGGGTTGACAGATTAAAGAGAACCAGTCAAGACCGTGTTTGTGTTTGTTTTTTTGTTTTTTTATAACAAACATGTCATACCTCCTGTACCTACTCCGCTTAATGGTTTGGCACAGAGCAACCCCAATCCTCTTCTTCTCAGGTTCCCTAAGGGTGCTCCTGGTTCCTCCCCCTGCCGAGTGCCCCAATCTGCTTGCTATGAGGACACTCGTGCTTGCAAAGAGCACGGATTGGCCCTGCCCCACTCCCTTCTCACTAGCTGTGATTGACATTGATTTAAACCAATGAAGAGGTAGAGAGCCTCTGTATGTGGAGGGGTTGGGGTGGTGGGCTTCATTTAGAAGGTTTTTTACCTTGCCTTTACAACCACTTTAAATTGGTATAACTGTGTAGGCCAACATAAAATATGTAAGCCTCCTTTGCTGGCTTTTCTATATTACAAGCTCACTTCACAAAGCTAACACATCCGCATAAGGATCCTTATTTTATAGTGGAACATGTGGCTGTAAACCTCAGACATTAAAAATGCATAAAGCATATCCCTCTATAGTGTGTACTGTGTGAATGGGGGCATGTTCCTTTCCTCCAGTCAGCTCTCACTGTAGAGTATATTTCAACTCTCTGCACCTTGCTTTCTGGAAGCTCAGACAAGCTGTGTAAAATCAGGATGTTGAACTGCTGCAAAGAAGAGAAGTCTACAGATAAAAAGGTTCAACTTACTGTATGTAGGAGGATTTAGGTCATCTCTGTGTATCACCTGAGGTCAGTACCTTCATTGGGTATGTAGCAATATTGACTACAATTGCAATAAACAGCTATCCCCGGCTCCATCTGTATATCATATCATCCCTCTAGTGCCCAGCGTCACTAAACTGACATCATATGTGTGAGCCAAAAACAGGGGATTGTGGGATTAGTAGTTCCATCAGGTGACTGTTCCTCGATATGATCATATACTCGGACCACATATCCCAGGGAGCTTTGCTACCTTCGGGGAGTTTTCTGTGAAGAGCTATAAAGGAAACCAGAGACCCACCCCACGCTCTCTTCTTCCCGAGCCTTGTGCGAGAAAGGTCTTTCTGTGCAAGGGGAGTGAGGACGCAGCCTACCACGCCAGGTACATCATCCTCACCCGACTGAGAAGGGGTCCACCTCTGCCTGATGCTCATCGGACATCTGATCAGCATTGATGTTACAATCCAGCGACATCCCACTCTGTGCTTCCCACCAGGTCACCGTCCCAAGTGGGTCTGCAGCCTGGACGTCTATCCGGGAGTTGCTGTCTAGGAGGCGCTGAATCGCTTTGGTCGATGGTGAGAGGGCAGTTGCCTACCTTTGCAAACCTTTCCTTGGCTGTTTTACTGGGACACTGTGCACAGACAGCTTTATTTTTCGAACACTTCACTGCACTTCTATTCAAACACTGTACATAGGCATCTCTAATTGCATCCATCACAAGATATAATATCACTCTGTTACTACACTTTATTGGAAATAGTTAATGAGCTCTGACTGCCGGCGAAGACCATCAGATCTGCAATGGGGACATTCTGTCATTGCTGCCTTAAGGCCCATACACACGTCAGACTTTTTGCCAACAAACTTCAAAATGAGCATGTTTTCAAAATAGTCCGACCGTGTGTGTACGCTCCATCGGAACAACATTTTCGGGTTTCATCGGACAAAATGTTCGGTCTGCAAACAGACAACTTTACGTCAACAAGAGTCCGATGGTGCCTAGTCCGACTGTGTGTACAGCAAGCAATCAGACTTTTGTACAAAGTACAAATGCACATGCTCAGAAGCAAAGACCAGCCGGAAGCGTTCTGTCTAGTAAAACTAGCGTTCGTATTTGAAAGAGCACATTCGTGACGCGTCAAGTTCTGAAATCAAGAAAAGCAGCGCACATTCTCTTTTTCTTTATAATGTCATAATACTAAAAGCTGCTTTGCTGGTGATACTGAGGGAGTCAAAACAAATGTCTTTACTTTGGATTAGTGTATTTTGATTATATGAATCAAACATATTTCTATATTTTTTGTGGGTCAAGTTAGCACAACCCCATTGCGCAACATGTCTGCTTGATGAACGGACGTTTAAAAACGAACAAAATTGAACGAAACTGAAAATCACGAATGCACACAGACGAAACCTCTACTAACTCTCGAGTAGCAGAAGGAGCCCAAAGTGTGACGCCGGAGAATTGAACTTCCTCTTTTAAACTCTCGTCAGTACGTTGAAACGTCACTACGTTTGTGTTTGTTGCTGAAAAAGTCAGAGCGTGTGTATGCTATGGGTGTGACCGGACAACTCCCTTCGGACAAAAACCCAAGGGAAAGTTTGTTTAATGTCCGACCGTGTGTACGAGGCTTAACAGGCCCTATTACCATCCTTCTTTAGCTTCATCTCTCATGAGGATAATAAGAGGTTGAACAGGCCGGCCTGGATTTCTCTCTAGAAGTATTGTCAGAATTGACGCTTAACTCTACTTATCCTTTCAGGTTATGTCCAAATGATATTTCATTGTATATATATATATACTGTATATATCTATATATATATATATATATATATATATATAGATATATATATTATCCAGTTGTTGCCAACTATTCTAACTGTTTTACTGGAAATCATTCTACTGAGCTTGTGCTGTTATCCAAGGCTCAGTTAAACCATTACCTCTTTTGTACAACAACATCTAAACTGAACTATTCCAATAAATGTTAACAGAATATAAACGCATTCAGTGTTGTCTTATTACTTAAAGGTGCTGCAATGATGTCTGAACCCAGAGTGTCAGGTGAGTTGGAATGTTTACAGTTCAGCGAGAAGAAGACCCCTGTGGAAGGAGTAGGAAGACTGTGGTGACTGGATGCCCACGAAAAGGTTTTACAGTTAGGTGAGAGGGCCTGCTTGAAAGCAACTGTTTAGCTATCGTGGGACTAGCCAGGCCCTTACATGGAGGTGGAAGCTGATTCAGCAGAGAAGGATGTAGGAATAGAGTTGGTACTGGAAGTTATACCCACTATGGCATTATTGATAAGTGGGGGGGGGGCAAATCCCTATCAGTGTGGGGAACATCACCAGTTACCCGATTAGCCTGAAGCCTCTAATGGTGATTTGGAAAGTGAGTGCTGCCACCCCAGGGATGGAGAATGATCTAGTCCAGAAAAGAAATGGAAGAGAGACCACTGTTCACTGCCCAAATCTACCCTCAGGATGGGAAGAGAAGATTATAGCCCAATTGGCCCGATGGGAGAAAAATTACTTTGATGTGGGCTGCGCCTGGAGTACCCAACAACGAAAGGGCCAGGTGAAGCCCTTTGTGCGACCTGAAGTATCTTAGAGAGCAGCTGGCTGAGCTAAAGAAATCAGGGGTCATGAAGGAATCTAGGAGTCCTTATGCTCTACCAATTGTAGTGAGAAAGAAGAATGGGTCACTCCGGATTTGTATTGATTACCGAACCTTGAACTGGAGAACTATCCCAGACCAGTACACAACACCCCACATAGACAAGGCCCTACAATACCTATCAGGGGCCAAGTGGTTCAGTGTGCTGGACCCGAAGAGTGGATACTACCGGATACCCATGCATCCTGATGACAGAGAAAAGATGGCCTTCATCAGCCCCCTAGGATTTTTCTAATTAGACCGAATACTACAAGGATTAGCTGGGCCTCCCACCACTTTCCAGAGACTGACCATGAACACCGTGGGGGATATGAATTTGGTATGTTGGTCAGAAGATTTGGATCCCTTTGCCCCTGGAAGGAGTGTTAGCTGTATGTTAAGGCGTCGAGCATAAGCACAGAGGGGTAATAGGAGCTGAAGCTGTGAGAGTGCCCAAATATTACCGTAAGTTGACACAAGTGCGTAGCAAAGACTTGCCCCAGTTGACAAAAGAAGATATGAGGCTGGATCAACTGGAAGACCCGTTGGGAAATCTTATGAGTAAGTCACTATACGTTCAGGACCCTCAGATGCTGTTGAATAGCTCCATTGAGGGAGCCAAAGTGGTCTATAGAGAATGGGAACAAATGCGATTAGAGGATGGAATCATATACCGGAGAGGCCCATCTGAAGGGCCAGAGGGCATTAACCAAGTGTTCCTCCCTGAAAAGCACTGACTAAAAGTGTTGACCGCCCTTCATGATGATCACGGACATTTAGGTACAGACAGAACTTTCAAGTTAGTCAGGGATCGATTCTATTGGCCATCCATGAGAGCTGAGGTGGAAAGCTACTATCGCTCTTGCATCATATGCATTCAGAGAAAGAATTTACCAGGCAGAGCAGCCCCAATGGGCCACCCAAAAGTCAGGGACCAATGGAGTTGGTGTGCATTGATTTCTTGTGTCTGGAACCTGACTTTAGTGGACGGAGTAATGTCCTGGTTATGACAGATCATTTCACCCGCTGTGCCCAAGCTTTTCCCACTAAGGACCAGCAAGCCAGTACTGTCGCCAAATTCTTACTGGAGAAATTTTTCATTCATTATGGGCTGCCTCAGCACCTACACTCAGACCAGGGTCAGGACTTTAAGAGCAAACTAATTAGAAGATTGTGTGAACTTTTAAAGTTATAGTAAAGTTTCAGTTTTTTTTTAAACAAACATGTCATACTTCCCTCCACTGTGCAGTTTGCTTTGCACAGAGTTGCCCCGAACGTCCTCTTCTGGGGTCCCATGGCGGCTTTCGGGGCTCCTCCCCGCAACAGCTAACCCCCTCTGGGAAGCTCTCTCCCGAGGAGATTACCTTGTGGGCGCGCTCCCGTGTGATACAGTCGACGGCCATAGCCGCCAAGTGTATGACTCGGCCCGCCCCCCCAGCGTGCCGTGTCATTGGATTTGATTGACAGCAGCGGGAGCCAATGGCTGCGCTGTTATCAATCTAAGCAATGATGAGCTGACAAGTGACGCGGGATCGCGCCCACTGAAGTTCGGGGCTCAGGTAAGTAAAACGGGGGCTCGTGAGGGGGCGGAGAGTATAAGGTGTTTTTTCACCTTAATGCATAGGATGCATTAAGGTGAAAAAAACATTAAGGTTTACAACCCCTTAAGTATAAAGAAATCCAGGACTACTCTTTACCACCCTCAAGGGGGATCCGCAACCTAAACGTTTCAATCGTACCCTGCTAAATATGTTGGGAACACTTCCCTCTGGAAAAAAAAACAGCATTGGGGAGACCTGAGCTGCAGTACATGCTTATAATAGCACCTCAAATGATTCTACTGGGTGCTCCCCCTACAGACTAATGTATGGAAGAGAAGCTTGTTTACCTGTGGACCTGGCTTTTGGAACATCTTTAGATCATATATCTCAGGCCTCCTATCGGGGGTATGTCGACAAGCTTCAGAAGAAGGAAGCATCCACCACCAGAAAACAGAGGAACAAGAAAAATTTTGATCTCAGAGTGAGAGTTCAGGACCTACAACCCATAGATCGAGTGTTGTCGCGCAACCTAGGAGTGTCTGAGAAACATAAACTGGCCGATCGATGGCGCTCCCAACCTTACATTGTCTGTAAATAGAAATCCGGGCTTCCTGTGTACCAGATCCGGCCTGAGGGTAAGACGGGGGCCTCTGAAAACCTGGTAACGAAACCATCTGCTGCCTATATCTGAGTACCTTCATCTTCTTGTCAAGAGACTTATCAGTCCCTGACGTTAAGGTCTAGGGCAGGGAAAGCCAGCCAACCCATGCCACCTGAAGAGGAGGGTGATGAGGAGGAATTAGATCTTAATTGGTTATGGATTCCCCCCTAGAAGACTATCCCACCACTCAGGGGATACCCTCCACGAGGGGGGGGTACATCTTCCACTACCAGAAGTTGAAGTGCTAGAATCCCACTCATTAGAAGAAAATGAGGACATCAAGATGGAACTCGATTAAGTACTCAGTGTGACAGAGGCTCCCTGCCCCCCCCCCCCACCATTCATGGAGTAGAGAGAGAGAGAGACTGTTCTTAACAACTTAAGGTCCGCCGCTCGACAATATACGTCGACAGAATGGCATGGTTGGGCACATGGACGTACAGTTACGTCCCCTTTAAGAGCCCAGTCGTGGGTCACGAGCATGCCGGCGGCGGTGCGCTTTTGACCCGGTCTGAAGCTCCGTGAACGTGCCCGCGGGACCCGCGAACCAGATCGCCGCTGGTGTCCCACGATCGGGTCACAGGAGCTGAAGAACGGGGAGAGGTGAGTGTAAAAAAACCTTCCCCCGTTCTCCTCTGTGGCAGTGTCAGTGATCCTCTGTTCCCTAATATAGGGAACGACGATCATTGATGTCATATGTCCAGCCCCGCCCCCCTACAGTAAGAAACACACATTAGGTTACACTTAATCCCTACAGCGCCCCCTAGTGGTTAACCCATTCACTGCCATTGTCATTTTCACAGTAATCAGTGCATTTTTATAGCACTTTTCGCTGTGAAAATGACAATGGTCCCAAAAATGTGTCAAAAGTGTCCGATGTGTCCGCCATAATGTTGCAGTCATGAAAAAATCGCAGATCGCCGCCATTACTAGTAAAAAAAAAAATATTAATAAAAATTTCATAAAACTATCCCCTATTTTGTAAACGCTATAAATTTTGCGCAAACCAATCGATAAACGCTTATTGCGATTTATTTACCAAAAATATGTAGAAGAATACGTATCGGCTTAAACTGAGGAAAAAATGCTCTATTTTTGTTTACAGCGCAAAAAATAAAAACCGCAGAGGTGATCAAATACCACCAAAAGAAAGCTCTATTTGTGAAAAAAAAGAACGCCAATTTTGTTTGGGAGCAAATTGTCAGTTAAAGCGATGCAGTGCCGAATTGCAAAAAGGGGCCAGGTCCTTAACCTGCATAATGGTCCGGGTCTTAACCGGTTAAATCAGAGCTTGAACCAGAACAAGAACCAGAGCTTGAATCAGAACAAGAACCAGAGCTAGAACCAGAGCTTGAACCAGAGTTTGAATCAGAGCGTGAATCTGAACTACTGGAAAGTATCTACTCCAGATTGAGACAGAAAATATGCCCCCCAAAAAGACTGACGTATGATACCTTTGGGGAAAATTCAGATGAACTTATTCCTACCGCTCAACGCTCTAATCAAGCACTTGCCTCCTTTATTGAACCTTTGGTAAAGGATGACCTTGATCCACCTCGACACTGCTACAGTATGAACCTTGATATGGTTTTGCCTGACAATGTACATAATTTATTGTTAGAAGATCCCTCTTTGGGTCAATTGTTGGCTGTTGCAACTTCTAGCTTGTCGTATAACTAACCATTTATTTTATTACGATACAGTGAGGTGATCCCACAGATTGTGTTCTGATTTCGGAGACCAAATACTTTCTGGTGGGATGTAGCAATATGGACTACAATTGCAATTAACAGTTATCCCCGGCACTGTCTGTATATCATATCATCCCTCTAGTGCCCAGCATTACTAAACTAAATTGAGCTTTGCTACCTTCGGGGAGATTTCTGGGAAGAGCTATAAAGGAAACCAAAGTCCATCCCCATGCTCTCTTCTTCTCGGTCCTCATGCTAGAAAGGTCTCTCCGGGCAAGGAAAGTGAGGACGTGGCCTATCGCATGAGATACATCATCCTTTCCCCCGACCGAGAAGGGGTCCACCACTGCCTGTTGCTCATCAAACATCTGATCAGCATTGATCCTACAGTCCAAGGACCCACACTCTGTGCTTCGCACCAGGTCACCGTCCCAAGTGGGTCTGCAGCCAGGATGTCTATCTGGGAGTCGCTGTCTAAGAGGCGCTGAATCGCCATGGTTGTTGGAGAGAGGGAAGTTGTCTATCTTTGCAAACCTTTCCGTGGTTGTTTTAGGGGAACACTGTGCACAGACAGCTTTGCTTTGGGAACACCTTACTGCACTTCTATTTGAACACTGTACATAGGCATCTCTAATTGCATCCATCACAATATATAATATCACTCTGTTACTACACTTTATTGGATATAGATAATGAGCTCCAACTGCGGCACGCAAGCAGGTGGGGAGGAAGGTTTAATTGTAGAGTAGATATACAGAGATATTAAGCTAAGTTCAATAAATTTTGAAAATTACAGTAATGTTATTGTAAAAGGAGCCTTACAGTATATGTATGACCCTTGAGCTCAAGTCTGATGCAGCGTACACACGATCATTTTTCAGCATGAAAATAACGTAGTTTTTTTCAAAAACTTAATTTAAAATGATCGTGTGTGGGCTTCACATAATTGTTCAGGTTCTGAAAAACGACAAAAAAAAACTCGAACATGCTGCATTTTTTTAACGTCGTTTTAAACAATGTCGTTTTTCGGGTTGTAAAAAATGATCGTGTGTGGGCTAAAACGACAAAAAAAGACGTGCATGCTAAGAAGCAAGTTATGAGACGGGAGCGCTCGTTCTGGTAAAACTACTGTTCATAATGGAGTAAGCACATTCATCACGTTGTAACACACAAAAAAGCGCGAATCGTCTTTTACTAACACGGAATCAGCTAAAGCAGCCCAAAGGCGAATGGAACTTCCCCTATAGTGCCGTCGTACGTGTTGTACGTCACCGCGCTTTGCTAGATCATTTTTTAAAAACGATGGTGTGTAGGCAACATTGTTTTAATGATGAAGTTGGGAAAACGTCGTTTTTTAGACATGCTGAAAAACGTTTTCTTTCATGTTGAAAAATGATCGTGTGTACGCGGCGTGAGAGTAAAAGTGCCCGAAGTCTGAAGCCGCGTACACACGATCATTTTTCATCATGTGAAAAATGCCATTTTTTTAAATGGCCATTAAAAACTATTGTGTGTGGGCTCCAGAGCATTTTTCTTGACGTGAAAAATGGGCATTAAAAATTTAGAACATGCTCTAAATTTACGCGTTGTTTTTCACGTTGTTGTTTTTTACGTCGTGAAAAATGGTCGTGTGTAGGCTTAAACGACGTGAAAAAAACGTGCATGCTCAGAAGTAAGTTATAAGACGGGAGTACTCATTCTGGTAAAACATTAAGTAGCATCATCACGCTGTAACCGACTGAAAAGCACGAAGACTGAACAGCGCAAATCATCTCTCATCAAACACAAAATCAGCAAAAGCAGCCCAAAGGGTGGCACCATCTGAATGGAACTTCCCCTTTATAGTGCTGTCGTATGTGTTGTACGTCACCGCGCTTTGCTTGAGCACGATTTTTTCACGATCGTGTGTATGCAAGGCAGGCTTGACAAGAATCACATCGAGAAAAACGTAGATTTTTCTAGGACATTAAAAATGGTCGTGTGTACGCGGCTTGACAGTTGCTGCCCTGCCAAGCAACTTCTTTTTGTTTCGGATTGGTCAGTGTGAGGTCTAGAGCCATTTCTAGGCAACTTCGGTCTTTTGTGATCCCATAGTAATCATTGCTTATCATATTGTTTTCCAGAGTTTTTGTTAGAAAACAATAATATAAGCAACAGTCAGCATGCATGGACTCATAAAAGACAGACGTTGTCCAAAAAACGTAGATAAAGGCGTGGCTGTGTTTTTTGGAAAAGCATTTGACACCGTTCTCCATACAAGACTATTGTGTAAGGTCTACAGGCAAAACTCTGTAAATGAATAGAAAACTAGTAATGAGTGATGGTTAATGATTCATACCGAAGACCAGGACTTTTCTGGCACTTTTTGTTTACAAGTTTAAATTTGTATTTTTTTCTAGAGAATTACTTATAACCCCTAAACATTATATATATCTTTTTTTTTTTTAGCAGACACCTTATGGAATAAAATGACGATCCTTGCAATTTTTTATGTCAAATTGTATTTGCACAGTGTTTTTTTAAACGCAATTGTTAAGGAAAATACACATACAATATATTCCTCAATTTCTTTTGTAAAATATTAAAGATGACGTCCCTCTGAGTAAATCAATACCTAACATGTCACGCTTTAAAATTGTACACGCTTGTGGAATGGCGACAAACTACAGAACTTACTGTAAATATCCTCCATCCGCGACTCTTTTATTTTTACAGGTTACCTGTTTAGAGTTACAGAGGAGGTCCAGCGCTAGAATTATTGCTCTCACTCGCATGTGTAGAATGAACAACGTTTACATATGCGATCATGACCTACGTATGAGTTCGCTTCTGCACGTGAGCATGCTTTCAAAAAAAAAATCGTATTTATTTATTACACTGCTCCTTTAATTATTTTTTTGTAATCACTTGTATTCCTATTACAAGGAATGTAAACTTACGAAAAGTAGATGAAAGATGGATAGCCGCACTCCAAAAAAAACGTACAGGTTGTCTTTTATTCAAATAAACAGCAAATACATCACTGAATCATAAAACAGGAACAAGGGAACAGCCGACGTTTCGCACAAGATTAGTGCTTATTCATGGCCTTGTAAACTTACCTTGTAATAAAAATAAGGAGAGATCTGGGGTCAAAAAAACATCAAATCTCTCCTTCCTTTCAAAGTAAAAAATCCCAATTTTTTTTAGATCTATTGCTTTAAAAAAAAAAAATGTACTTTCACCTCAGACTGGATGTGACATCATGATATCGCTCCAGTCCCCCAAGGTCAAAGAGGGGATCAAAGATGATCTAGATTCTTGTCATCAGATCGTTTCTCGTGCACGCTGATGGAAACGGTAAGCCCAAGAAACACCGTTACTTACCGTTGCTTCTGAAGCGGCTCATGAGCCACTCAGAGTGCTATCAGCCTTCAACGGAAAAATAAAAATACCAGGGTTATGGCTGATAGCTTTAGCCATAGCCCTGGGAAACCACTTGCAAACCGCAATGTATATATACATATTGCGGTCGACAAGTGGATACTCCGGATGGTCTGAGATTATTAGTGGTGTATCCCGAAGTTTAGTGTTGGGACCCTTAACTTTTAACCTATTAATAAATAATATATATTTTGAGATTGTAAGTACATGTACCATTTTGGTGTTTGCAGATGACACCAAGCTGTGTAGTGGAATAATGAGGTTTACTGTTGATAAATGCAAAGATATGCATGTGGGAGCTAAAAAAATGCACACATTTTAGAAGGCGAACAGCTGGGGGAGTCAATGGTGGAGAAGAAGCTAAGTGTTCTGGTAGATCATAATAAAAGAGGTTGTAAAGTTTCAAGGTTTTTCACCTTAATGCAAAGAATGCATTAAGGTGAAAAACCTTCTGTGCTGCAGCTGCCCCCCAGAGCCCACCCTCCACCCCCCCCTTTTTCTTACCTGAACCTGTTCATTCCAGCGACGAGTACAAGACTAGCCACTGTCTCTGTCCTCATTGGTTAGATTGATAGTTGCTGTCAATCAAATCCAGTGACACGAGAGCAGGGAGGGGCCGCGTCCTGCTGTCTGTTTCAATGGACGCAGCAGCGGTACTTGTGGGCCATGGAAAGCAACTCTTCGTGGGGGCACTTGATGAAGTGGAGGGGCCAGAAGTTCCCCCTCGGGGAAACCCCAGAAGAGGAGGATCGGGGCTGTTCTGTGCAAAATACTTGCACAGAGCAGGTGGAAAATAACTGGAAGCTAATTGGTTTCTCTGCAGAGCTTCACCAGATTTCTACACTGTCCAGTCTTAGTAAATAAGCCCCATATGTGTGACTCATGATCCTTAAAGCCCATCCTTTTTCTTCCACTGCACATATGCATTATGTGGACGGCAAGAGGTAAGGTACAATCTCTGGCACTATCGCCCAGATCCTGGCTTTACCTAGAGAGTCACCGACAAGCAACAGCCATTGAAGACTGAACTCCCACTCTCCAGGTTTGTTTAACCATTTGCTGACCGCCCTATAGCAGTTCTACTGCTACAAGTTGGTAGCAGTGCACCAGATCTTGTATATATAAGTGCACTTCCTTTAGGTAGGCGCACGCTTGCCGCCGTCGTGCTGCTTTTGCTGTGAATATTCTGCTCTGCAGGTGCCGGGCAAAGACTCAAAACGGAGCTCTGTCAGAGTTCCATTCTGATGGGCAGCACACATAATTAGGCTACTTTCATACTGGGATCGTTAGCGGTAAAGCACCGCTAATATTAGCGGCGCTTTACCACTGTTATAGCAGCGCATTTCGACTGCTAGCAGGGTGCTTTTAACCCCCGCTAGCAGGCCAAATATAGGATTAAAAGCACCCACAAAACTCTGCTGCCAAAGCAGGTGCTTTGGCATACAAAGTATACACTGCTCCCGCACTGCCCGAAAGATGCTGCTTGCAGTACTTTTTCTACTGTCCTGCAAGCGCACCTGTCACATACCTGGTTGTGGAGCCCAACGTGCAGGGAGCGGCCTCTCGTAAGCCTCCGACTCAGGAGCCCCTGGTAGAGCAGACAGAGGGTCAAGAGTCCAGAGGGGCACAAGTGCCTGATGGTAAGCTGGGTAGCGAACCGGAAGTGGCAGCAGGCAGGTGTAGAGCGTGTCCAGGCAGGATACCAACAGCGGGCAGGAGCAGAGATGTGGCACTTGTGGCCACAGGAATCAAGCTGGTGCATAGACCGGACCAAGCACCGGCAGGTGGATCAGGAACCAGAGCAAGTCCGAAAGGGTAGTCAAAAGTCCAGGCCGGGTCGGTATCACAGTCGGGCAGATAACAGAGCCAGGGGTTGAGCAGAAGCGGTAGTCAGACGAATCCGGGGTCAGAGGCAGGTTGCAGACAGAGGAGGTCACAGGAAGCCGGGTCAGGTAAACAGAAGATCAACAGGTAACAGGTGCAGGTTCTCTGGGGATACGCTGTAGACTGGTCAGCAAGATGGAGAAGAACCAGACTGCTTAAATAGCGTCCCTTGGCGCCAAACGCCGTCACCGCAGGTGCGCAAACGCGCATGCGCGCGCCAAATCGCATGCGTCGGGGCTGAATTCCCCTGCTGCTACTATTGGTAGCCAAACTACTGGATCGTCTTTCGTGACAGCACCGCTCGAGTGTAAATGTACTCTGGCTCTCAAACTGGGGCTGCAGGGTAGGATTTTTTCAGGAGCTTCACAGGCGCAATTTTTAGTCCAAAAGTGCCTGAAAAATGCAAAAGGAATCCAAACACAAACACTGGCTAGGCACACAGGTACCCTTTGTCATTAGCACAGTCACAGTGCATATTTTTAGCACTGATCACTGTATTGGTGTCACTGGTTCCCGCAAAGTGTCAGTTAGCGTCTGATTGGTCGCCGCAATATCGCAGTCCTTCTATAAGTCGCTGATCGCCACCATTACTAGTATAACAACTAATTCAATAAATATTCCAGTATACCAGTATTCCAGCCTCAACCATTGAAAATATGCTTATTGGGATTTTTCATCAAAAACATGTAGCAGAATACATTTTGGCCTAAATTTATGAAGACATTTTATCGGATATGTTTTATAGCAGAAAGTAAATAAATATTGTTTTTTTTTTTTTAATTGTCAGCCTTTTTTTGTTTATAGTGCATAAAAAAAAAAAAAGCAGAGGTGATCAAATACCACCAAAAGAAAACTCTATTTGTGGGGAGGCCCAAAGGACCACTTACCAGTTTGCCATAATGTAGAATGACAGCAGTCCCCCACCGCATGGGTGGCCTCTGTTGATCAGCAGGTCCCACTTTTAAAGGGTTTTTAGGCTGAGAATCCCCAGCCCTGTGATGTCCCTGACCTGATATTAAAGTAGTATATGATTCTAAAAAGGAAACAAAACACAGTCCTGCTTGATCATTATCCCTTTGGAAATTGAACTAGCAAGATTAAATATTACCTGCCTGGAATTTGCGTGTTCTCCCTGTGCCTGTGTGGGTTTCCTCCGGGGACTCCGCTTTCCTCCGACACTCCAAAGACATGTTGGTGGGTTAATTGGCACCTGTCTAAATTGGCCCTAGTATGTACATGTATGAATGTAAGTTAGGGACCTTAGAATGTAAGCTCCTTGAGGACAGGGACTGATGTGAATGTGCAAACTATATGTAAAGTGCTGGATAAATTGTCGGCGCTATATAAGTACCTGTAATAAATATTAAATGATTATGGAATTGCATCTACCCATGGATGTGGTTCACTTGCAAAACATTTCTTGGTTAACAAATGTGCCTAAAAGCTGCATCATTCCAATTTTACCATATGCTGATATTACCAGGTCAGTTACAAATTAGGCAAATTAGGCTTCCTGAATCAGTTAACGCATCATGATCTGCCTGTGTATGGGCAGCTTCAGATAGTGTATAATGTGTGATAAGGTAAGAATGCTTAGGCAGCATTCCATTCTCACAGCTTGAGCAGAGAAGGCAGAATGAGGAAAGTGCTATAGTCATTGGGGCAGATCCACAGAGCGAGTACGCCGGCGTATCTACTGATACGCCGGCGTACTTTCAAATTACCCACGTCGTATCTTTGGTTTGAATCCTCAAACCAAGATACGACGGCATCTGGGTTAGATCCGACAGGTATACGTCCTCGTACGCCTTTCGGATTTAAGATGCAATACTGCGGCGTCCGCTGGGTGGCGTTCACATCGTTTTCCACGTCGGGTATGCAAATTAGCTATTTCCGTCGATCCACGAACGTACAAGCGGCCGGCGCATTTTTTTCCGGCGTCTCTAGTCGGCTTTTTCCGGCGTATAGTTAAAGCTGGTATTTTGTTGCGTATAGTTGGACCTGCCATGTTAAGTATGGCCGTCATTCCCGTGTTTATTTTGATTTTTTTTGCGTAAGTTGTTCGTGAATCGGGATGGACGTAATTCATGTCTAAGTTCGTGAATCGGGATGGACGTAATTCATGTCTAAGTTGCGACGTCATTTAACACAATGCACGGCAGGAAATTTTGAAATGGAGCATGCGCAGTTCATTCGGCGCGGGGACGCGCTTCATTTAAATAAAACACGCCCCCTAATCGCCGATTTGTAACTTACGGCGCAAATTCTTTCTGGATTCGAACCAACAAAAAGTAAGTTACAGCGACGTAGCATATCTCCCATACGCTGCGCCGGTGCAGATCTCTGTGAATCTGCCCCATTGTTTTTCAAAAATGCAGGTTTTATTAAATGCAGGTAAACACAACTGTACTGTAATATATATTGAAAACGATTGTGTCTGGCTTGTCGTCGTGTCAGTTTTCTAAGATTTATTCCAATAAAAAGTGTGTAACATTTGTAGTTTAATCTACTTATATTTTGCCTTCACTGGTTCCTCCCTCATCAACATGCTAATGACATAAAAAAAAAAAAAAAAACTTTCTATGTCTTTATATACATTATTTTAGACCCAGTGATGTCATCACTGGGTCTGTTTGCTCCCCTATGCAATAAAGGTAGATCATGGCTGGTGAGATCCTGGCAGCAGAAGAAAGATAGCTATTACTTTATCTAAAAGCTGAGGATATTTGGAGTTCTGTCATTTCTGTGAGCTCATTCTGCCCCATCCTGTTGTGCCTTCATGATAAGCTGGAGCTATGGTGGCCGCTAACTTTTATTAAAGTGTCTACACAAATACACTGTCCTTGTAAAGTCATCATAAAGGCCCATTCAGACTGGTCCGATACATTGGGATGCATTACCTAACATGCATTCCTGTGCAGTATTTTACATGGCTTGCCAGTAAGGCTATAGTCACAGCATACACATTCATTTTATAACATCAGCATTGTAATAGCAATACAATTTTTTTTATTTTTGACAAACCAATTTAAAGTGGATGTAAACCCAATTCATTTGAGATGGGCACATATATCTGCAGTGTTTTCTTATCTCTCTTCAAAGAGAAGTCCTGTAGCTCTCTCCTGAACCATTCCTCTGTTATCAGCCTGATAACGCCTGACAAATTCTCAGACACATCATTTAAAAGCAGCCTGAATCTTCAGTCCGGGGAGGTTGCTATAAATAGATTAGCAGGGAGTTGGCCCTGTTACAAAACACCTCTGAGGCCCCGTACACACCATAGAATCCATCCGCTGAAAAATCTCAGCGGATCGGTTTCAGCGGATAGATTCTATGGTGTGTACATTCCTGCAGATATTTATCCGCGGGAATTTCACGATTCCAGCAGATAAAAATTTGTAGACATGTCTACAAATCTATCCGCTTGAATCGATCCCAACGGATTGATCCGCTGGTCTGTACAGACTCACCGGATCAATCCGTCCGAAGGGATCCCCCGCATGCGTCGTAATGATTTGACGCATGCGTGGAATTCCTTATATGACAGCGTCGCTCTCGTCGCCGCGTCATCATCGCGGCGACGGCGCGACACGTCATCGCGAGGGGATTTCGGCGCGGATTTCGATCCTATGGTGAGTACACTCCATCGGATCCAAATCCGCTGAAATCCTCGAGAGGATTTATCCGCGGAAACGGTCCGCTGGACCGTATCCGCGGATAAATCCTCTCGTGTGTACTAGGCCTGAGAGTCTCTGCCTATGATGAGAGGGGGTGTGTGCCTTTTCTCCAATGAGCAATGTTAGCTATCTTGGCTGTATGCCCAGACATCTCACTCTGTGTTAACCAGGAAGAAAACATTTCCTAACATGATCTGAACTTTCTAAATAGTATATAAATGTGAAGACAGCGGGTATGGATGTAAAACCTATGTAGGGAAATTTGTTTCTGTGACTGTTGCCTGTCGGCTGGCCATCTATTTCCACAACATCCTGGATTTCCAGCCTAATGTACGGTTTCCCCTCTGCTGTTTACTTTCAATTTCTAAGGACTATATATCCCATGGTACCTTACTGCCTGCAAGCTGTGATTCCTGTACTGACCTCGCCTACTGAAACTCCTCCTCTCATCATCTCCTTGGTTTTTAAATGTGAGTGGATCATCGCAAAGGATGTTTACAAGATTCAAGATTGTTGACATAAAGAGGAGAAGCCTAGAAATAATTGAAATACAATGTGAAAAGGAATATATGATTTTACATTTTGACCATAGATACACAACGTGGCACAATACACAGATGATCTACATCTGTGAGCTGCAATATGCTAAAATGCAAGTGCATAGTAGACATGTGCACACTGAAATATTTTGTTTCGTATTTTCCTTTTTCGTCCGAAAAATAAATGTATTTAGTTACTCCCGAAATTCGCTTTTAGTGAGTGAGAAACTTATATAGCGCAAAACACATGCGAACTGAATCGCCTCTGGGCGCTTAGTATACATTCCCTGAATGAACTTTTTGAACTTTTATTTATTTAGTTTTTCGTAAAAAAAAAATGCATTAGTCCTAAAATACAAATTAAGATTGAATCTGTCATTGAAGTCTTATGTTGTCTGTCGAATGTTCTAAGAAGAAGAAGAAAGGGAAAAAAAATCGACAGAATCTTTAAAAAAAAAAAAATTTTGACTCTTCATGTCTATCTATGTCGAATCCTCATGTCTATAATGTTGAATCTTTTCTCTCTATGTCGAATCTTTCCTCTCTATGTCGAATTTTTTCTCTTTATGTAGAATAATATTGGACTAATAGAGTTAAGGTTAGGCACAATTAAGGTCAAATCTGTCATTGAAGGCTTATGGTGTCTGTCTAATGTTCTAAGAAGAAGAAAAGAAAAAAAAAAAGAAGATTCGACAGAATCTTTAAAAAAAAAAATTTTGACTCTTCATGTCTCTCTATGTCGAATCTTTTCTCTCAATGTCGAATCTTTTCTCTTTTTGTAGAATAATATTGGACTAATAGAGTTAAGGTTAGGCACATTCGACCGCAACGAAAATAAAGCATTTGTTTATGTTGGATCTTTCGTTTTTCGTTTTCTGTGCTTTCGTTATCGTTTGTTAACGATAACGAAAATACCTGAAATTCGGATGAAAATGCATTCGGACGAAAACTAATGCACATGTCTAGTGCATAGTGCTATGCTGCCTAGGTGTGTTGGTTCGCCATTCAAATAAAAACCCAGCAACGCCTTTACTCATAAATTATTGTTAATTTTCAATCTTGATCTCTTCCTGCAGTGCTGCTTTTCTGCAACAAGATGCCTTCAGACTTATGGCCATTAGCATTTAGCTTACTTCCTCTGGGCACAGACTGTCTGGACCTGCCCCAACCCGCAGCACAGTGATGAGCTCAACGCTGGCACTATGCTCTTTCCTCCTATTAGCATGCTCATTCTCAGCACAAGAACTGATTGACTTCTTCCTCCCACATTTAAAGCGGGAGTTCACCCGAAAAACAATTTTTAACATTAGATTGAGGCTCATTTTGTGAAGCAGAATCAGGTTTTTTTTTTTAAATCGAAGCAGTACTTACCGTTTTAGAGATAGATCTTCTCCGCCGCTTCGGGGTATGGTCTTCGGGACTGAGCGTTCCTATTTGATTGACAGGCTTCCGACAGGCTTCCGACGGTCGCATACATCGCGTCACGAGTAGCTGAAAGAAGCCGAACGTCGGTGCGGCTCTATACGGCGCTTCCGCACCGATGTTCGGCTACTTTCGGAAAATCGTGACGCGCTGTATGCGACCGTCGGCAGCCTGTCGGAAGCCTGTCGGAAGCCTGTCAATCAAATTGGAACGCCCAGTCCCGCAGCCCATACCCGGAAGCGGCGGAGAAGATCTCTCTCTAAAACGGTAAGTACTGCTTCGATTTTAAAAAAAACACCCGATTCTGCTTCCCAAAATGAGCCTCAATCTAAGGTTAAAAATTTAGTTTTTGGGTGAACCTCCACTTTAAGTCCTGACAAAAAGGGCCTGTCAGCCTGAAGAAAAGAAGCAAGCCAGTAGCTAGTTTCTGTTAGAGGGACATTGGTCCCCTTAGTGATCACTGGTGCTGAAAATACATGCCCTCTAGTGCTGCTAATCAGTGCCCACCAGTGCCACCTATCAGTGCCGATCGGTACTGCTAATCAGTGCCAACCAGTGCCACCTATCAGTGCTCGCCAGTGTCACTTATCAGTAGCCATCAGTGCTGCCAATCAGTGCCCATCAATGCCTCATCATCAGTGCTGCCTATCATTGCCACCTCTCTATGCTGCCTATCAGTGCCCATCAGTACCCCCTATCAGTGCCCATCAATGCCACCCATCAGTGCAGCCCAATCAGTGTCTTCTGATCAGTGCCCACCAGTGCCACCTTATAAGTGCCCATCAGTGCCAATCAGTGCCACTTCATCAGTGCCCATCAGTAAAGGAAAAAAATTACCTGTTTGCAACATTTGATAACAAAATATGAAAATCTTAACAGACAAATCAGAAGCAAAATACTTATTTCAAAGCTGAATGTAAAATTATTATTGTTAATATTATGACTATTATTATTAATATGATCAAATTGTGAGGGTGTAATAAATTCACCAATGCTTAGTAAATGCTAAACCCCTTCATTATTGCACTCTCCCTTTTGAATTGCCAACTCTGCTAGACACCCATGTCAATCATTAATTCTTACAGAGATGAGGCAGACTGAGAGGGCATTTGCTTTATAACAATTAATAAGGTCAGCAAATAGAGAGTGAAGTCTAGCTTTGGACAGAGAGCAAAGATTACAGGGGGAAGCCAGAGTTCACAGCCAGAGCCAGGCACACTCCAACAGAACTAAAATCTTCACATAGAGAAGACTAGAAGACGATTGGCCCGTTGGTGGATCCAGACTGTGCAGTGACAGCACAATGGCTTTGAAATCTAAACCAGGTAAATGACAATGAGATTACCTGTCCCTTGAAGCTGAACTCCAGGCAAACATATAAAATACATGTTTAAATGACATATGTGAGAGCTGTTTTACTTACCAAAGATGTTCTGTCTGTCCAGTCCTAAGATATGCATAGCCATGGCAGACTGTACAGCCAGACTGGTGACCAGACTTTTCTACAGCGCAGTTAAGAAATAAAGCTTTTACTTTTTTTTAAATAAATACATAACTGCATGAGTTGGTGTTTTTATTATATCTGCCTGGAGTTCAGCCTTGATAGTAAGACCCTTTCGCACAGGGCATGTTCGTTTTGACGGACTTCACTTTGCTCAGCAGGGTTCGATCGGTTGATCTCCGCTGAGCAGGCGGATGACAAGTCGGTCTCCGCTCACTGTGCTGAGACGTACCTGTCAGAGCCCCGCTCTCCTCTATGGGAGATTGGATGAAATCAGATCTGCCCAGGGGCGGACTGACAACTCATGGGGCCCCCGGGCAATAGAAGATTATGGGGCCCCCGGGCTTACAGATGGCCACCACACCAGGAGGCAGTGCAGAGGCGGAGCAGCTAAAATCTCGGGATTTTCACATCAAAAGCATGTCGGTTTCGGACATATCAGGGACAGATGTAAAAAAAAAACATAGATTTTTACATACTGTCCCTGGTTTTGCTGAGCCTGGCAACCCTGATGGGGCCCCCTAGTGGCATGGGGCCCTTGGGCAGTGCCCGAGTGACTCAATGGTCAGTCCGCCCCTGGATCTGCCTGTCCATTTTCATCCGATTCCATCCGATCCAATCCGGCAGATGGATGAAAAATATGTTTTTCATCAACCTGGATTTCGCAGACCGGATTGGATAGTGACAGAAGTCAGCGTACATGTCACAGCTGACATCCATCGTTCCATAGAGGTGAATGGAGCATCCGATCAGGTCCGTCTGAAAAACAGACAGGCAGACCTGAATGGACAGCTTGTGTGAAAGGACCCTAAACTTACTTTGGCTTGTTGCACACACATCATATGAGAGCCACTAGAATGGTATTCATGCAGTCAGTCAAATAGGCCACATTCAGACTGTTGAAACAGTTGTAGCAGTACCAAGGTCCCATTCACACTTGCGTTGCAGTAAAATGTGACTTCTACCTCAGATTACCAAAATGCACAGCTCTAAGGCCTCGTACACACGACCGGTTTCCTCGGCAGAATCCATCAAGAAACTTGCTGGGATTTTTTTTTTGCAGAGGAAACCGGTCGTGTGTACATTTTTCGACGAGGAAACTGTTGAGGAACTCGACGAGCCAAAAAGAGAGCATGTCTTCTTTTTCCTCGATGGGAATGGAGAAAATTGGCACGTCGAGTTCCTCGACAGCTTAACAAGGAACTCGACGAGCAAAACGATGTGTTTCGCCCGTCGAGTTCCACGGTCGTGTGTACGAGGCCTAACAGTGCGTGCAGTGGCATTTATAGGAATGGCTCCTCAACATACTGTACCCTAGTTGTCATTGAATTTGCACAACACAGTGCACCACACCCCCCTTCCTTTGGTGGCACCAGCAATCCACATGCTCTAATTCCCCTTCTACTAAAAGGCAACCTCTATTTTCAGGCGCCCTTTAAAATTGCCAAAATTCTGTCTGCACCAAGCTCACCACTACCCATTACTTTTTTTGTTATCTCCAACTCCTTTCTGTTTCAATAAGTTTTTATTTTGGGTTGATAGCGTCATTACAAGAGAAAAGCACATAACAATTGTAATGAGTAGACTGTGAAATAAAAAAGTATAATTGTATATTTTTACAAGCTCTACATAGAGGGAAGTATGGACTTTAAAATATAAATATATATACAGTATCACACAAAAGTGAGTACACCCCTCACATTTTTGTAAATATGTTATTATATCTTTTCATGTGACAACACTGAAGAAATTACACTTTGCTACAATGTAAAGTAGTGAGTGTACAGCTTGTATAACAGTGTAAATTTGCTATCCCCTCAAAATAACTCAACACACAGCCATTAATGTCTAAACCGCTGGCAACAAAAGTGCGTACACCCCTAAGGCCTCGTACACATGACGGGACATGTCCGATGAAAACGGTCCATGGACCGTTTTCATCGGACATGTCCGCTGGCGGATTTTGGTCTGATGGCTGTACACACCTTCAGACCAAATTTCCCGTGGACAGCGAACACGGTGATGTGGCCGTGACGTTGACGCAGGGACGTGCGCGACCCTGGAAGGTCAATGCTTACACGCATGCGTCAAATCACTTTGACGCATGCGAGGGCTTTCGGCCGAGCGGACATGTCCGGTGAGTCGTACAGACGACCGAACATGTCCGACGAACAGGCTTCCAGCGGACATGTTTCTTAGCATGCTAAGAAACATTTGTCTGCTGGAAACCTGTCCGATCCCCCGGAAAATTGTCAGGTCGGCCGTACAGACGACCGAACATGTCCGCGGAAACTGGTCCGCCAATGTCCAAATTAGGCCCAAATTGTCAATATTTTGTGTGACCACCATTATTTTCCAGCAGTGCCTTAACCCTCTTGGGCATGGAGTTCACCAGAGCTCCTCAGGTTGCCACTGGAGTCCTCTTCCACAAATCCATGATGATATCACAGAGCTGGTGGATGTTAGAGACCTTGTTCTCCTCCACCTTCCATTTGAGGATGCCCCCAGATGCTCAATAGGGTTTAGGTCTGGATACATGCTTAGCCAGTCCATCACCTGTACCCTCAGCTTCTTTAGCAAGGCAGTGGTCATCTTGGAGGTGTGTTTGGGGTCGTTATCAAGTTGGTTTTACAAGCTGTACACTCACTACTTTACATTGTAGCAAAGTGTAGTTTCTTCAGTGTTGTCACATGAAAGGATAATAAAATATTTACAAAAATGTGAGGGGTGTACTCACTTTTGTGAGATACTGTATATACTCACCTAGGTAGCTTTGGCCATACTTCACCTTCAACTATAAAAGCAGCACTATGACATAAACACTTTAGTTTTCTGTCAATAGTTGAATTCTACAGGCAGAAACCTTTGTCAGTGCCCAAGATTATGTAGAAAAATAATAATGAGGTGAAGTATATAATTGGGCGCTGTTTCATTTAGTGTCCTGATGTTGAGTTATCCGAAGAGTGACCATTAGGCATGGGCCATGTTTAAAGGAGATCATCATGTTTGACAATGCAGTAAGCATCAGGATAGAAGAATAGTCAGGAAAGGAATAATGTGAAAAAGACTATAAGTAAGCCAGGTAAATATTTTAGGAAAATCAGAGTAAGGAGTAAGGTGGGGGCCAGGTAATGAATTTTTGACGGCAAGCAGTACCACATGGGTGAGTCATAAAGGTAGAATTCTTCATAATGTCATATCTCCAATTTTTAACCTACTTGCTTTTACTGAAACCTGGCTTCAAGAATCTTACTCTGCCTCTCCAGCTGTTCACAACCACAGTGGCCTGCACTGGGTTCACTCACCAAGACCAAGTGGAAAAAAAGAAGGTGGAGTCAGATTCTTCCATTCCCACAAATGAGTTTCTCTGAGGATTGCTGTGATCTATCAACATCCTAGACCAGTATCATGCTTTCTTAACTTCTCTGTTGCCACTGTAGCGCCCCCTTACTTTCAGTATGGGCACTACGCTAAAGTTAGTGGGGAATGGGAGAGTTACTTTGCTCCCATTCAAAAATTTGCTAAAATTGGGACTTCTGTCACTCCAAAAACGTCCACTGGGTCAGTCTGTTCTCCAGGGATGCAATATCATCCCTGGCCAGCAGTTGGCACCAGAGGGATTCTGGCAGAGCAACTTCCCCCAGCAGCCAATCAGAGAAGTTTCTCCCTCGCAAGGCATGCTGGGGAGGGGTATATCTGTGACAGGTGTCATGTGCTAACCGAGTTTCGCAGGGTCCCGTTTCCAGGTGCGGCATCCACCTTCAGGGTGCGCGCATCCATGGACCACGCCAGCGAGGCCCACCAGGCCAGAATTGCAGTCTATATAAACCCTCATCCGGAGCTAAAAAGGGACCCCAGTGACTTACTGGGTTCCTGGTTCTATTGAAAGGATCCCAGGCTGGGTGCCGTTCGATTGGGGGGTCGGCTTGAGGAGAACCTGGAGGCAGGTTGTCCAACAGGGCTTCAACGAACCAATCGGGGATCTGGTGACCGGAATGCTGACAGGTACGTTTTGCTGTCATCCGGTGACCTATGCTAAAAACCTACTGGGAGGATTCGCTCCATCTATCCATCTAGCTCACCTAAAGTAATTGGCCTGTGGCAGAGGCTCTAGAGCCAGGTCTGTGAGAGAGATCTGTTCCTCCCAGAAAAACCTAAGTGACACTTTGGCTGCCAGGCTTGTGAGAGGTGACGAATTACAGTTTTGTACTCTATTGAGCAAGTACTGGCCTGACACTGCAAGGTTCTGGAGGCAGGTTGTCCAACAGGGCTTCAACGAACCTGGCAAAGCTGTGGGCACCCGGCTGTGACAGCTAGCGGCATTGGGTGCCCAATACGCATGTGCCATGCTGCACATTGTAAATGGTCCCGCAGCCTTGGGACCTGTCACGTGTCCCAAAAGACTGAGGGAGGGGGAGGAGAACTTCCATTCCCATCACCTAGGCAGTGTGAGAACGGATAGCTGCCAAATTATGACAGGTACCTTCTACCCCTCGCCAAAAGTGCCATTCTTGAAAAAGGAGGGGGACCTTAAAGCAGAACTTCCCCTTTTGGGTGGAGATCTGCTTTAACTTTTGTATAATTTCTCCCTCCCTTTTAGATTGTAAGCTCTCATGAGAAGGGCCCTCTGAACCCTCTTGTATTGAATTGTTTTGGACCTGTACTGTCTCCCTTTATTTTTTAAAGTGCTGTGCAAACTGTTATAACTGTTATATAAATCCTGTAAAATAATAATAATTGTAGCGTGCAGGGTTGTAAAAAAAAACAAAAAAAACTCCTGTGCATTTTCAGTAGACTGGAACTGTGGCATTTAACTTTCACACAAGATTCTACTGTGGCCCCCTCTAAAACAAAGCAAAGCTAAAGCTGAATAAAAACCCATCAAAAGCTTCAGGTGCTGTAAGCAAGCATTGTCATTGATTTCTATGGAGGCTTTGCGGACTATTTAAAGCACCAAGTAAGCAACATGAGGTATACTTATTGAAGCAAAGCAAACACAACATAGGGACTGGCCTTATTCGTTGCATGCAGACTTTATTGGGACTGTACTTATGTGCACCACCATAAACACTGGACCCCAACACAAGCTGGCTGAGAAACTAGGTCTAAGAAATGCTCACCCAAATATCTTCTTCATAAGAACATTGTCCATATTAAGAGATACCTTTTTGGGGAGCCTTATATTTCACTGTAGCCATTCATATAGAGTGTACTCTAAAGTGGTTATAGTCTACTGGTTACAGAGGAGTTATTGTAGTATTGAGCACCAATGCTGTTATGATTTACCTAAGTTGCTATAACATAGTTACTACATTATCCAGTGAGCTGTGATTGAATAAATTCTTTATTTGCTAAATTATGTATATACTGTAATTTACCTAAACTTGTGAAAATATATAGAGTTCCTTTACCACTAACAAGTATGGTGTCTGTTTTCTGATATTGACACAGAGTTTGAAGTATATGCATAGTTATACTCCCAATAGTGTTGCAGTAACCATTTCCTTAACCAGGTGTATCAGAAGGGCAAAGGCTGCTCACAGAGTCAAGGCAAAAAAGAACAAAGAACCCAATCTACCAAGTCGCTCCAGTGGTGGTAGCACTACACATATAAAAAAATAGAACTATGGGCGATACGATAAAGGAATACTAAAACTTTTTCTACAAAAATAATCCATACACACCCACTACTTAATGGCCCCTGTAATCTATTTGTCATTGCATTTTTTCTCACTGTGTTGTCTGCCTCGTTGTCACATCTTTCATGCATTCCCAAACTTCTCCTTTTTCTGCCAACTTCTGTTTGTTTAGAAGGAGCAGTGAACGTTAGTTGTTATCATGTGCATTGCACTTTGAACACTACAAATCCAATAGTCCATCTAAGGGGCAAGCACGAGATGGTGGCTAGTTTCCTATCTACACTGGGACCATCCAGAACAAAGGAAAAGGAAGTGGGTTTACAGTAGCAAAACAGTAGGGGGAAAAAAGGTTTTTGGACAATTGGAGGAAGCAGAGAGCAATAGAATTGTATATATATATATATAAGTTGGAAATACATGCTTGAATAGATATATTTATTTTTTTAAACCAAAGATTTGTGTCACCTTGATTTTATTATTTCGACGTACATTGTATAGTAGTGTGTGAAATATGATAAGATTAACAGGTGAATTACACTGTACAATGATTGATAGAATTACTTATATGCAACTTTATATGAAAGTAACCTCTCATCACATAATTACAGGAATAATGAATATCACACCGGGATCAAAGATAAGTATCATTCGAAGTAAGAGAGTCATACTGGCCGATACTATATCTTCCTGTGATATCATCATTAGTGATGGCAAGATTAGCAATGTCCTGCCGTGGGGAAAACATGTGACCAGTGGTGCCAAGGTAAAACAGCTATGAAACCTTGACCTGTGTATGATTGTAATAGATTCCACATGTGTAGTTGCTGGCAGACCCTTGTATTTAGGTTTATAAAATCAGTCTTTCCTTTCTTAAAGTATCTTCCTAAAGTATCAGCGTTATATGAATATGTTATCTGGAGTGTTCTAGTTATCTTCAAGATAGCATTGAAAATAGGGTTGAGCAAATCAATTAGCAAAGCAAGTGACTTCACAGACATTTTTGATTCTTCTAAATATATTCAATCCAACTTGTCCCAGTAGAGATGTATTTAATGTATAAATTACAATTTATTATACAATTGTGTGATTCCCAAAGAAGTCAGACAGACCTGTCAGAAAACTGCATGTATTTTACAATTTACTTAGTGTAATTACCTATTAAAATTGAAAAGCAGAGCATGGATTTTTTCTAGATTGGTATACAGAGATCCCACTGCTGGAGACCCAAAAAGTAAAATTTATTCTGTTGATCGTGAAAAAAAATTCGTTTTCAGCAGTGTTCTTTTTGTAAGCAGCTAAATTACTGGCATATTGCATGCATATTGTACCTCAGCTATTGAATAATTCTAAATGCTGAAACTCAGCTACTGGTCAAGGTCATGGTATAAAATATGGCATTAGGGAATATGGGGTGAATGTTACAAGAAAGCATTGGAAACTGTTCTAATAGAGTTTAGCTATTTGTTGATGTTTTAATAATTAATGGTAAAATTCTAATTTTGTATAATTAGAGTTGAACTATAGGCAAACTTTTTATTTTTTTGGATAGAGCAAGAGAAGGTTATAAATCCTGCCAGATTTGTTTTTCACCATCTGTTTCCCATTTGGGAGATTTCCCTTCACTTCCTGTCTGATAGCCAAACAGGAAGTGTGTCACAGACTATGGTGAATGGGAGTGAACCACAACTGCGGTTAGCAAAAGATTTCAATGCACCTCTCTATGTTATGTGAGAATTCAGTATTGGACCCCAGGCGTCACTCCACTCAGAGCACAGGAGTTTGAGCTACTAAGGGAGGACATATTACAACATGCGTCCAATCCTTAGCGTTAAAAGATTATAATGCACATAAAGATTTCAATGCACTCCTGTATGCAAGTGATTATCAGTACCGGACCCAAGGCGTCACTCCAATCAGAGAACAGGAGTTTGGGGGTTCTCTACATCATATCAATTTAACATAAAGGAATGCATTAGGCCACTAAGGGTGCAGGTATGAAAATACCTCAATCCTTAGCATAGAAAATTTAAGGTGAACATGTTCAGTAACTTAGGGCCTGGGCCCATAAACAAGGGATGACTTATGTCAAGCACGTAGTTAATAGGAATAGTGTAGGCAATTGATAGTTACGTAAGAGAGGCAAATATAGCTCAGCTAAATAGAAAGTATATGCTCATTTAAGATACTTCTGAGCAAGCAACTGAGAACACAGCAGACAATCCCAAGTAGTATGTTATTTCTTGGTGAGAGCCAATTACAGCAATTGAGTAGAAGTTATATATGTAGCAGATAATTCTAGGCACTACAAGTGAAACAATTGCTACTCATCCGTTTGCAGGGCTTCAGTCTTGCTGTATGTTAGCAGTCGTGGGATTCCGTAGTGTAGGGTGTCAGGAAGGAAGATATCTTTAAGGTGTCCCCAGTAATGGCAGCATGAATGCAGTGAAGGCATTAGCTAAAACGGCCATAGAGTCCAGTAAGGCAATTATGTAGCATGGGGATCGATGGTGCCAGTAGATGTAGCGTGGCTGGCTACGGCTGACAATAATAGAACGACGTGTGTAATACACGTTGTTCTGTTTATACCTGAGAGGCATGTGTGCCGAATGCAGCGCTGATTGCGCTTGGCACTTCCGCGTTCCAAGATGGAACGCACGTGGCGCCGGGCGATGACGTCATTACATTTCCCAGTGCGCATTGCGGCTAAGTACGCCGTATGGGCCTATTCATTTAGACGTGGACGTAAACGACGTAACTCCCGATTCGTGGACGACTTACGCAAACGACGTAAAAAATTCGAACCTCGCGGCGGGAACGGCGGCCATACTTTAACATTGTTATTCCACCTCATAGGTGGAATAACTTTAGGCCGCCTAAGGCCTTACGGAAACGACGTAATTCGACTGCGGCGGGCTGGCGTACTTTCGGGAATCGGCGTACAAGCTCATTTACATAATCTACGCCGGCCGCAATGGAAGCGCAACCTAGCGGCCATCCGAAAAATTGCAAGCTAAGATAGAACGGCGCAAGCTGTCCTATCTTAGCTTTGTTTAAGCGTATCTCTGTTTGAGCATACGCTTAAACATACGGCGGCGTAGATTCTGAGTTAGGTCAGCTTATCTACTGATAAGCCGGCCTAACTCTTTGTGAATCTACCTAATAGCATCTGCTACCTTAGGCATTATGGCCCCGATACACACAGATGTTAAAAACAGGCAGTTCAGTAGTGCTTCTTACCAGCCCCTGACTGCCTACTTCCAAAGTATTCACAAAGCACTTGCCTCCTAACTTACGGCAGCATAGCATATATGGAGCCGGCGTAAGCGCACGTCATTCAAATGATGTTGAGGGGGGCGTGTTTTATTTAAATTAGGTTGACCCCGCATATTTTAAGTTTTTTACGAACGGGGCATGCTCGAAATTCCGACGCAAATTGTCATTGCTTTCGACGTGAACGTAAATTACGTCCAGCCCTATTCGCGAACGACTTACGCAAACGACGTAATAAATTCAAATTTCGAAGCGGGAACGACTTCCATACTTAACATTGACTGCGCCACCTAATAGCAGGAGCAACCTTACGCCGAAAAAGCCGAACGTAAACGACGTAAATAAATTGCGCCGGCCGTACGTACGTTTGTGAATCGGCGTATCTAGGTAACTTGCATATTCTACGCCGAAAACAACGGAAGCGCCCCCTAGCGGCCAACGTAATATTGCACGCAATTATACTCCGCCGCATTCAAGTTACGTCGGCGGAGGAAGCCTATTTTTTTTTTTTTTTCCATAAAAGATTTTTATTTATGCAAAACATACCATGAAATACATGACAAGATAATTAACACACAACAGACACCATGAAGACAGCATAATGCGAAACACTACAGATAGGCATCAATCAACGTTTTTAGACCCTGCATGAGGCACATAAGGCTAAATAAGCGGAGTAGGGCGGAGGATCTTAACTCACAATCTTCCCCTCCCCCCAAACCCCTCATGCCAAACGCATGAGGGGAAGGTGGAACGGAAGCCTATTTTTTTAGCGTATCTGCCTTTGAGAATCGGCGTAACGATACGCCGGCGCAGATTTGAAATTACGGCGGCGTATCTGGAGATACGCCGCCGTAAAAGCTTCTTGAATCTACCCCATTGCTGTAGTGGTGCAACAATTCGAACTCAGTCGGCATTAAATTGGCAAGCAATGCCTGCAAACTGACTCTGAAGAGCAGCTTTCAAAAGAGCCATACGGACTGCTGCCTGTGTGAACCTAACCATGGTGATACAACATAAATGTAATCTAATATACTATCATGTACTGTCTATAGGAATTATAAAAAACTGAACTAGTAACATACCTTTGGTTACCTAACACTGCCTACAATGAATTGCTCCTGCTGTTCTGCTTATTTTGTTGTTCTCATATCACCTCTTTTTTTCCATTCAATAGTTGCTGGATGTCGGGGACCTTGTGGTCATGGCTGGCATTATTGACCCTCATGTACATGTCAACGAGCCTGGACGCACAGACTGGGAGGGTTACCGGACTGCCACACTGGCTGCTGCTGCTGGAGGGATCACTGCTATTGTAGATATGCCACTGTATGCAATGTACCATATGATATCACTTTAAAGGGGACCTCCACATTAAAGGGAAACAACTGTGTTTCTACAGTTTTTCATTTTTCTATGTAAATGTGTGAGTGGTCAGCTAGACTGAAAAATATCATAAGACAAACTTGGAGGCTCCCTCTGGCCTCTGTTTCTAAAAAACCTAGCTGCCTGGCTTTTATGGTGATCCTTTGGCTAAAAATACACTAAGCCACTGCCCTGGGACAGATATACAAGAAATGGTTGCAAACATTTCTGTGACTTCCCAGATCTGCACACTTTTTGCTGGTTGGTGACCAAGTCAGATGGGTTAGCATAAAAATCAGACAACAAGTATTTTCAGCAGCAGGACAGCAGTAACAGCCACAGTATTATCTCAATGCCAGTTCACCATACTGTAAATCATTTTATTAAGCAGTGTTAAAGTTTTGAAATGTTTTTAACCACTTGCCGACCGCCGCCTGCAGATATACGTCGGCAGAATGGCACGGCTGCGCAAAGCAACGTACTTGTATATTGCCTTGAATGCCACACACTCTGTGAGCATGCCTGTGGACTCGATGCCCGCTGGGTGCTCTCGATCATCTCACAGAGGCATTTCCCTGTTCTGCCTAGTGACAGGACAGTGATCTACTGCTCTTTGTCATCAGAAGCAGTGATCACTGTCGTCTCACTTATAGCCCAGCCCCCCCCCCCACAGTTAGAATCACTCCCTAGGACACACCCTTTCCTCCCCCCCTAGTGGTTAACTTCACTGCCAGTGTCATTTACACAGTTATCATTTTTATAGCACTGAGCGCTGTATAAATGACAATGGTCGCAAAATAGCCTCAAAATAGAATCCCAAGAAAAATCGCATTACTAGTAAAAAAAATAATAAAAATGCCATAAAACTATCCCCTATTTTGTAGACGCTATAACTTTTGCGCATTTTTTTTTACAAGAATATGTATACGAATACATACCGGCCTAAACTAAGGGAAAAAAATGTGGGATATTTATTATAGCAAAAAGTAAAAGATATTGGGCCAGATTCACAAAGAGATACGACGGTGTATCTCCTGATACACCGTCGTATCTCTGACTTACACTGGCTTACACTGGTCCTATCTATGCGCCTGATTCATTGAATCAGTTACGCATAGATATGGCTAAGATCCGACAGGTGTAACTGTGTTACACCGTCTGATCTTATTTTCAATTTGAAAATGGCGCCGGGGGCGTTCCTGCTGATTTACGTTGAATAATATGTAAATCAGCGAGATACGCGAATTCACGAACGTACGCGGACCCGACGCAGTGTTGTTACGACATTTCCGTAGCGGCTTTCCCGGCGTATACTTACCCCTGCTTCTATGAGGCGCAGCCAATGTTAAGTATAGCCGTCGTTCCCGCGTCACTTTTAAATTTTTTTATGTCGTTTGCGTACGCCGATTCAGAAACACGCGCGTCACAAGTTACGCTCACGTCGAAACCACTGACGTCCTAGTGACGTCAATGGGAGCAATGCACGCCGGGAAATTCCACGGACGGCGCATGCTCATTTAAATCGGCGCGGGAACGCGCCTGATTTAAATAGTACACTCCCCCTAGCCGCGGAATTTGAATTCCGCCGGGGGATTTACGATCCGCCGCCGCAAGTTTGGAGGTAAGTGGTTTGTGAATTACCCACTTGCCTCGCAAACGTGCGGGAGCGGATCTTAAATCAGGTAGATCGAGCGGATCTAATGATCCGCTGATCTACGTGAATCTGGCCCATTGTGTTTTTTATTTCAAAATTTTTGCTATTTTTTTCTTTATAGTGCAAGAAATAAAAACCCCAGAGGTGATCAAATACCACCAAAAGAAAGCTCTATTTGTGGGAAAAAGGGACATAAATTTTGTTCAGGTGCAACGTCGCATGACCACACAATTGTCAGTTAAAGCGACGCAGTGCCGAATCGCAAAAACTGCTCTGGTCAGGAAGGGGGGAAAATTCTTCCGGGCTGAAGTGGTTATAAAGGCATTTTTGTCTGTACCCTTGTGTCTGCATATAGTCTGTACCCCAGATCGATAATATTTGCTCATTGAATATAAAAGCTTTATGCTGGCAGTACAAAAAGCAATTTTCTAACAATTTCATACACTTTCAACTAGCTACTGATTACAAATATTACTGCAATCACTTTATATAGTTATATATTTATAGGGAAGGGATGTTGCAATTCAAAGTTGGTTGAAAGGGTTCCATGATTATGCGACCAGCAGTATGACACTATACTCAGTAATGACAGCGACAATTCTGCAACTGAGCAAATTTCAGTGATTTTGAGTTGATTACATTATTGAATAATTTTTATTATAATTATATTATTATTTTTTATAATTAATTATAATTATTTATTATATTATAATTTATAATTTTGTTTTTAAAAAAAAATCATACCCAGGATGCCTACTAGACTCTTGTTTGGTCAGATTTAAGTGAGTTATTCCTAAGAATTACAGGCCTACAGTATAAAATGCCAAATTTCCGTGCAAATAATGGTACCGCTTTCAGCACCTTTTTTCTGAAATAATCATACCCCCAGGGAGGTTAAGACAGCCTATTAATTTGAATGGGTAGCCAACACACCAGAATAAACAAAACATGAACAAAAAATGGTCTTGTGCAATTTTTAGCAAAGCAGTGCGCCAGAATCACACTAATGTGTTATTATGCATTATGGTGCACTGCAACACTTATGTGTTCTCTTGGTGCAGTGGGTGCCATAAAAAAAGAAATCATCTTTGTGAGCCCTAAAGGCGCCTATAGGCATAAAATTATCTTCTTTCAAGCCAGTGACTTACATTCAAATCAGGAACGGTGATACGTGTGTCAGCAGTCATTAGCCTCTCTCCAGTTCTCAACCTCAGTCCTCAAGTACCCCCAACAGGCCATGTTTTGGGAATTTCTCTTAGATAAAATAGCTGTTAAAAATACAAAGCCATTGACTCTGATTTAAAGCACCTGTGCAAGATAAATGAAAACCTGAAAACATGGCCTGTTGTGGGATACTTAAGGACTGAGGTTGAGAACCGCAGCTTTAGCCTACCCTTCTGGAATCAACAATTCAGTGTGTTTTTTTCTGTAGAATCTTTTATGAAGTTCTTTAAGATCGGGGATATCATTGCCCTCTTTTACTCCACTACATAACCATAATAATGTATGCTTGAATGCCAGAATGTATATTTAAGAAGACATCCATCACTGGGAAAATCTATCAGTTATCAGATTACGTTTTCACACTCAGCTGCAATCTAATGTCTTTGGGTAGCTTAGTTGCCTATGTGGCATTGATTTTAATGTGAAATCATACAAGAGCGTTTCCTGCCAGAGATTTTTTTTAAACTGGTGATCACTTTGTAAAACTTCTACACACTGCTGATAGTACAGTATCTACATCATTTAAGAGTGGAAGTTGTTGAGAAAACTATTAGTAACAAAACAGTTGGTGGTAATGGCTTTCTCCTAATATTACACTGACAGAGAAGAAGCTTCTTTCTCTTCGCTGGTGAACGACTGTCACCACCCAGCATTACTACTGTCACAACACACCTCCATCACCACCCACCATCATTACCACAACCATTGTTTCCTTTCTTCCTTCAGTGGATGTCTCATGCCGCGTACACGCGACCATTTTTAGGGTTGTAAAAAATGAAGTTTTTTTTAATGACATTAAAAACGATCGAGTGTGGACTCCAGAGCATTATTCACGACATAAAAAAATGGGCATTAAAAATTTAGAACATGCTCTCATTTTTCACGTCGTTTTTAACGTTGTCGTTTTTAACGTCGTAAAAAATAATCGTGTGTGGGCTTTAACGACGTGAAAAAAACGCGCCTGCTCAGAAGCAAGTTATGAGACGGGAGCGCTCGTTCTGGTAAAACTACCGGTCGTAATGGAATAAGCACATTCATCACGCTGTAACAGACTGAAAAGCGCAAATCGTCTTTTACTAACACAAAATCAGCAAAAGCCCCAAGGGTGGCGCCATCCGAATAGAACTTCCCCTTTATAGTGCCGTCGTACGTGTTGTACGTCACGGCGCTTTGCTAGAGCATTTTTTTTTCCACGATCGTGTGTAGGAAGGTCGGTTTAACAATATTGGGTTGAAAGAAACTTCGTTTTTTTCTAGACCATTAAAAATGTCATTTTTTACAACCTGAAAAACAGTCGTGTGTACGCGGCATAAGTTGTATGCCTGCATTGTTTGTATGAGAAACACAAAAGCAGTAAAACTTGACAGGTTTGGAGCAAGTACGTGGAGCTGGGAACTTGGGCGCAGAGATTTTACCCTTGGATTTATTGACTATCATTTCTTGACTATGAATATCAGAATTTGATGGATGATTCAATCTGTTCCCATCTATCTAAAGCTGGCAAACCTCTTCTGGGGGAACCCCCTAGAGCAGTGGTTCTCAACCTTCTAGTGATGTGACCCCTTGATAAAATTTCCCAAGTTGTGGGGACCCCTGATAGTAAAATTATTTTCATAGTGTGGGTTGTCAGCACCCACAACAAGTAATTTGCGCCCCTAACCCATGGATATTTATCGCTCCCTGAGTATTAAAACCCCTTATAGTACATTTTAGGGTTTACCACTCTTTCTCTTGGTTCTCCTTTCTTTCCCTTTCATCTCTCTCTATCCTAATTCCTTGTTTTTTTTCCCCCATCCCTCTCTCTAACTGTCTTTCTTGCTCTCTCTTTTTTTCCTTTCTCTTCCTTTTTCTTTGTTCCTCCCCCTTTTATTATCTCCCTTCCTGGGAGAACAGTGCAGGCCTCAGGAACAGCCCAGGATTTGGTGACCCCTGGCAAATCATAATTTGACCCCTGAGGGGGTCCCGACCCCCAGGTTGAGAACCACTGCCCTAGAGTAAACTGTTGGTATCTCTGGCTTATCATCACACTTTCTTATTTTTTAATAGTGTTGGCTCCAATAACCCCTAGGGATTAATAAAGAGTTGGTTGTCAATGTGTTTACAGGTTATTAGTTATTCAGATCTCATTGTTTTGTAATTACTGCACAGACAGCATCTGAATTATGAATATGTATGTGGGCTAGATGAAGGTGTTATCGGTTTAAAATGTATTGAAGTCTAAAACCTCTGTATTTCCGAAAAAAAAATCTGAATTTTCGTATTTCCGAATTTCGAATTTATCATTTTTCGAAATTTCGAATTTTCCATTTTTCGAATTTTTCAATTTCGAATTTTCAAATTTTTCAATTTCGAATTTTTCGAATTTTCGAATTTTTCGAATTTTTCGTATTTTTCGAATTTTTGAATTTTCGCATTTTTCGAATTTTCGAATTTTCGAATTTTTCGAATTTTCGAATTTTTCGAATTTTCGAATTTTTCGAATTTTTCATTTTCGAATTTTTCATTTTCAAATTTCGAAATTCGATTTTTCGAATTTTTCATTTTCGATTTTCAAAATGTCGAATTTTCAAATTTGTCATTTTCAAATTTCGAATTTTTCAAATTTCGAATTTTTCAAATTTCCAATTTTTCAAATTTCCAATTTTTCAAATTTCCAATTTTTCAAAAGATTTTTCGAATTTTCGAATTTTCGAATTTTTCAATTTCGAATTTTTCGAATTTTCGATTTTTCAATTTCGAATTTTCGAATTTTTTCAATTCCGAATTTTTCAATTTTCGGAATTTGAATTTTCGAATTTTTAATTTTCGATTTTCAAAATTTCGAATTTTTAATTTTCAAATTTCGAATTTTTAATTTTCAAATTTCGAATTTTTAATTTTCAAATTTCGATTTTTTTAATTTTAAAATTTCGAATTTTCGATTTTTCAAATTTCGAATTTTCGATTTTTCGAATTTTTCAATTTCGAATTTTTCAATTTCGAATTTTTCAATTTCGAATTTTTCGAATTTTCGAATTTTTCAATTTCGAATTTTCGCATTTTTCATTTTCGATTTTCAAAATGTCGAATTTTCGAATTTTTCATTTTAAAATTTCGAATTTTTCAATTTTCGAAATTTCGAATTTTCGAATTTTTCATTTTCAAATTTAGAATTTTTGAATTTTCGATTTTTTCGAATTTTCAATTTCGATTTTTTCGAATTTTCAATTTCGATTTTTTTGAATATTCAATTTCGAATTTTTTAATTTTCGAATTTTTCATTTTCGAATTTTCGAATTTTTCAATTTCGAATTTTTAGAATTTTCGAATTTTTCAATTTCGAATTTTCGATTTTTCAATTTCGAATTTTCGAATTTTTCAATTTCGAATTTTTCGAATTTTTCAATTTCGAATTTTTCGAATTTTCGAATTTTTCATTTTCGAATTTTTCGAATTTTCGAATTTTTCATTTTCGAATTTTCGAAATTCCGAAATCCCGAATTTTCGAATAAAAAATTGAAAATTTCGAAATTCGAAATTAAAAATTTTGAAAATTCGAAATTTCGAAATTTCGAAAATTTCGTACTTCCGAATTTTTTCATTTCCGAATTTTCGAATTTTTCATTTTCGAATTTTCGAAATTCCGAAATCCCGAATTTTCGAATAAAAAATTGAAAATTTCGAAATTCGAAATTAAAAATTTTGAAAATTTGAAATTTCGAAATTCGAAATTTCGAAAATTTCGAAAATTTTGTACTTCCGAATTTTTTCATTTCCGAATTTTCCGAATTTTCTTTAATTTCCGAAAAAAAAAATCGTTTATTCGGAAAAAACGAATAAAACGGAAAAATAAATGTTTTCGGTTTCCCGAATTTCCGAAAAAATAAAAAAACGAATTAAAAACGATTTTTTTTTTAATTTCCCGAATTTCCGAAAAAAAAAAAAAAAACGAAAATAACAAACGAAAAAAACGATTTTTTTTTTTTAATTTCCCGAATTTCCGAAAAAATAAAAAAAAAACGAAAATAACATAAACGAAAAAAACGAATTTTTTGGCAGTGCACATGTCTAACGATAATCTGATTGTTAGTACACAGCTTTCATCCAAAATTATCCAAAAGGGACAAACGCCAATATTTTTCTCGTACTATACCAGATCATACGATTTTTGTTTAATCAGTACAGTTTTCGTCCAAAAATACAATACAGATACAATACAACACATTACATCACTTCTGTCATACAAGAATTTTCAAACTTTAATAACCTCTTCATTTTCAAAATTTGGAGACTATCATGCAAAAAAAAAAAAATGGCCGATAATTTGTCTGATAATCTCATTGTGTGTACCAGCCTTTAGTTAAAATTGCAAATTTTCTGTATCAGCCATTTACCTCACTACAAGCTGCACTACAACGTTTGGGAACACAACATGAATCTATAACTTGTGTCTTTACAGAAACAGCCTGCCTCCCACCACATCTGTAACCAATTTCCGCACCAAGCTCCAGGCTGCTAAGGGACAGTGCTATGTGGATGTAGCATTTTGGGGTGGTGTCATTCCCGATAATCAGGTGAGCATACTTTTATGTTTTGGATTTTACCTTTATTTGCCATGGTTGGGATCTGGAGATCCTTGGCTCATTGTTGTGAATTGTTTGACTATAGTTGAGGTTATCATGTCTTCAATTGTGGTAGATAGCTCCTATTTAAGATGCAGCCATAAAGCTCTGGCTTTTGGCTACAATTTTAGATCTGGTGTTTAAACTTGTATAGAAAAACATTGGGCCAGATTCTCGTACAATTGCGGCGGCGCAACGTAACCCGTTTACGTTACACCGCCGCAAGTTTTCAGTGTAAGTGCCTGATCCACAAAGCACTTACCTGTAAACTTGCGGTGTATCGTAAACACGTCTGGCGCAAGCCCGCCCAATTTAAATGGGGCGTGTACCATTTAAATAAGGGCGCTCCCGCGCCGGACGTACTGCGCATGCTCAGTTTAGAAATTCACGCCGTGCTTTGCGCGATGTGACGTCATTTTTTAGAACGGCGACGTGCGTAGCGTCCATTCGTATTCCCGGACGTCTTACGCCAAAACAAAAAAAAATTGAAATTCGACCCGGGAACGACGGTGATACTTTAACATGGCTCGACTAAAGTTAAGCCATGTTAAAGCAGGTGTAACTTTGCGACGGGAAAAAATTACTAGCGACGACGTAACGAACGCGAAAACCTTCGTGGATCGCCGTAAATCCTCATTTGCATACCTGACGCTGGAATACGACGCGAAATCCCCCAGCAGCGGCCAAAGTATTGCATCCTAAGATCCGACGGTGTAAGTCAATTACACCTGTCGGATCTTAGGGCTATCTATGCGGAACCGATTCTATGAATCAGCCGCATAGATAGGACAAGAGATACGATGGTGTATCAGGAGATACGCCGTCGTATCTCTTTTGTGAATCTGGCCCAAAGTCTTTAACTGTAAGTGTATATTACTCCAAAAATTCTAGACTGCATCTATTAAACAGGAGAGTAACTATGAATCAAAGACCACTAAAGCACGATTTTGATGTCTCCCCAAATCCATGTAAACATATCCCCCGCTGAATCAGAGATGAATGAGATGGATGTCACTTTTGTGACATCTTTTCTATTTCAGTTTTTGTCCATATTTTAACAGCACAGTAGACACATGTTTGATCTATTGGTAACCAGATACAAATGGACTTGCATCTGTTTATATTAGGCTACTGTACCTCTGATCCATCATGTTTAGGTCCAGAAAAACACAGTCGTTTTTCATGTTTTTTTTGCAGACCTGGATGGAGAAGTAGATGGTTGCAAAGGGATGCAATTTCACTTACACTTGTCTGCCCATAGACTTGAATGAGGCTTCCGATCAGGTCTGCCTGAAAAAATAACAAGTAGGCCCAATCAAAAAGCCCATGTGAAATACTGTGAGCCTAAGAGAAGAAGTACCCTTTTACATTTAGGGACAGTAACCAGTTCAATGAAGATCATTAGTATTAATGTTTACTTTATGTTGGTGAAACAGACAAGAGGAGGTGACACACTGGTACCACTGCGGGATTTTGTGAGTGATGTTGTGTGGGACTATGCATTAGCCATCAGGCAAAAGATCAGGCTAGAGTGGTTCTGTTTACTGGGGACTCTGGGGCAAGTAAGCAGAGCTTGGAGGACCATGCAGAATGCATTTTAAAGATTGGAGCCATACCCTATGGGTAGTCAGACTTAGCATGTGTAGGACAGTTTTTAGATAGACAATGACAGTGGAAACATGGAGTGTTACATTCTAGAGTTTGCCTACGAAGCGGAATGATATTGCATCATTTACTTGGCCATTTTTCCAGGCATATAATGAACAGAATCTCATTACACAATGTGGTCTTTCTCATACTTTTCCTACTGTTCCTTTGAGTTGCATGGGAAATCATTGTTTTCTAAGAAAGGGTCTAGGTATCAAAATATGTGAATTTCTACATGAGTATTTTGGAGGGGTAGCATTAGCCCATATTTTTGATGGGGCACAAGGTTTGGTTTACAATCTCCCTTCATCTCTATCCTCAACTCTCGAGCTGTGAAGAATGGCTAAAATGACTGGTTGCACGAGAGGGTCAAGTTAGAACCACCGCTTCATCATCTTCTTCTTCATTCAACTGCTTATGCTTATTTGGGCATCTTGTAGAGATGCTTTATGAAATGCTCCCCTAGGATCTGTGCCAGGTACATGCTGGATTCTATTCCATAGTTGTCCTGGAAACACCTTGGAGTCACCAAGGAAGAACAGTCCCATATTTCCTACAGCTTAGATTGAAAATGACGATGATGATGATGATAATAAATTAACCCTTTAGTTGTAGCTAGTTTTGTAAATGTAAAAAAATTCTACCCAGTAGTACTATTTTACCTGTGTTAAGCCAGCTGAAGTTAATTGGCTTGGAATACATGATAGTGCAGAAGGTCATAACTAGCTCAGTTGGGAAGTGACTATAAAGGATTAGAAGAGATTTGTCAAATGATTTTACATGAAAATGTTAGCATATACTCACCACTAACATTACTTTCTATGACAGGTGGAGCTGATACCTATGCTACAAGCAGGTGTTGCTGGGTTCAAGTGTTTCCTTATCAACAGTGGAGTACCAGAGTTTCCCCATGTCAGTGTGATAGATCTACACACAGCCATGTCTGAATTACAAGGAACCAACAGTGTTCTACTGGTTAGTGACAACAATAGTGTCTTATATGATTTTATTCCTTTTACAAGCAGGAAAGCAAAACAAACTATTAATTATGGGTAATATGTTAAAGAGTTTGCTAGAAAAGGAGGAAACTGCCGCTGTAAATGATTAGTACATGCATTAAAAGTGTAGCACCCTCCTAGTTAGGTGCTAGTCTTTCAGGTAAATGTAATTATTTTTTGTGCTCATCTGTAATCAATGGAGCAGTGGCTAATAGATTTGGGCTGATCAGACTCCCACAGGTCACACACTTTATTGCGTCCACCTGCTTTCTGGAAATCTTCAGAACATAGGAGTTGAGCAGACTGAGTATGCAGTCTGAATATTTATGAGGTTCAGCCAATTTCTGAAGAGGTCTGTCCAGAAGGTGGCTGGAGAGGACATAATTAATCTGGGGCTAAAGCAGTCAGGGTTCCTGGTCCAGGAGGAGAAGCACTTTTGCCTTCCCAGGCAATTTAACTGACACTTGCCAAAAAGATCAACGGGTTCCCAACAGACACAAAGCTGGGGGGGTACCCATTCATAGAATTCTCTGAGACTAAAGAAGAATAGGTATCTCACCCAGGGACCAGTCTGGAGAATTTACTTTGCAAATTTTTGCCTGACGCAGGAGGGAGGCATCCAACTTCTTGACGACTTGTGAGTACTTACCTGAGAGCAGGGCCTGGGTGACTGCACTGCTATTTATCCCTTGTTGCATTATTGGTAAGGCTTGCCCGGTCTGGGACATTGTCTGTGGTGCCCTAGTGGTGTCTGTTACCCAAGAACAGATTGAGGGGACTGATCTAAGGGAAGTAGCTGTAGAGAGAAAGGTGTCCTGCTATTATTGTTCAGCATTCTGGAGTGTCCCACAGCTATCCTGCACTGTAGAGCAAGAGGAACCTAGGATAAATCAGTGGCCCTCAAGGGGGTAGCGCTACAAATTCATAAAAGTGTTAAATATATAAGAATTCATGTTATTATTTTTTTTAGTTTCATGCTGAACTGGAAATGGCAAAAAATGCCCCAAAGATTGGAGGTAAGTTAATGTTCATGAAATTATAAATACACAGATGAGGGTTTCAATACATTTTTACTGATATGTGTTACAAAATTTAAAGCCAAACTTTGGGCAGTGCTAAATAAAATAATAAAAAAAAATATTCCCCTTAGCCGATGCAGAATACATTGCAAATTTTTCTAGGGGATGATTCAACACAAAATAATACTCTCCCATGACAGTTGGCTGGCGGTATGTTCTTCCGCTCCACAGTGCTGAAATGAGGCTAGGCACAATATTTTTTTCAGCACTGTCCAGAGATAGTTTTAAAGTGGAACTTACCTGTATATGAGCACATGAAAGCAAACCTACCCATCCATCCACGTCTCCATGCTTTCATTTGTTGAGAAATCTTTTTGAAAAACACCTCCCTAGAGTTTCTAGCCTCAGACACCTTGAGTAAGGGCAGACGATTCATGTGGCTTTTTTTTTTTCTGGAACACATCTGCCCTTAGCTTAGGCATGCAGGCAGGAGCATGTGTATAGCTAAGAAAGCCCCTCCTCCAGATGAATGAAAAAATAATGGTAATGGGATGGGATGTATGACATCATTTTGGCCTAGGCCAGGAACAAGGAAGCAACTGAAGAAATTTAGAAAAAGAGTTTAAAACACGTAAATAGAATATACTTTATCTATTAACTAAGGTTAGTAGCAAAAGGAATAAACAAAGTTAATGTTGATTTAAAGAGTTTAGTTCTGCTTTAACTTGAAAAGCAAAAGGTGTTATGTTATATGTTAACATGACGTGTTAGGTTTAATAGATATAATTTGCTATCAATCGACTCTCCAGCTCACTTGTTATATATTAGGGGCCAGATCCACATAGAAGTTACGCTGGCGTATCTATTGATACACCGCGTAACTTCTAGGATGCTCCGGCGTACCTTTTTTCTGTATTCAGAAAACAAGATACGCCGGAATTAAGCCTCTTACGCCGTTGTATCTTAGTTGCATATTTACGCTGGCCGCTAGGTGGCTTTACATTTGGCATGCCACCATCATTAATTTAAAGCATTAAGTGTTACATCATCATAGGTGGTTGCCAGCAGGCTAGTACAGCCCCTTTTCATAAGTTGTCTCGGTCCAGCCCATATTCCTTGTGGCCCTTGGTGTGTCAGTTTGCTGTAGGTCTGGTAAGTATTTATCAGTGACCACACTAGCGATTGATATGAGCATCAGTGAGCTCACATATATAAACGACTGAGAATGGCTGAGATTAATAATGAGGTTGAGCCACTAGGTGGAATATGGACCTAGCAATTGGTGCTTTCTCCCACCCAGAGCTCTACAAATCATCAAATAGTTTGTTTTCTCCACATTAGGCCTAAACCCTGGAGCCCCTCTAATGTACTGTATATATGAAAATCCTAGGTGACACATACAGATCATCAAGTCCACCAGACCCTTGTTGATCTGTACTCTGTAACTCTAGTGGATAATGGTCTGTATTGTCTGCCCAAAAACTAGTACCTCAATAACCCTAGTTCTCACTTTCTGGTCAGACACTGCCTTTCCATTATTGAATAGTTCCTCTCGGGGGTTAATTTCTGTCTGAGGTATGCTACTGAATGTTCTTCATCCAATAATTTCCTGGAATAAGACTGTTCCCAGGCTAACATAAAAGGCATCTGTTTGTCCAGAAATCCGGCCATACACAGAGAAAATGTATTTCCTGCAACCACGGGTTTGTCTTCTCCCAAGGGGGGGGCAGGGGAGAGTGGGGGAAGCTGCCAGGAAAAGACAGTGATTATTGCTAGCGGCTATAGCAGCTTCTAGCGATAATCGCAGGTAAAACCCAGCATGCTGGTTGTACCCAAGTTGATCGATCGATCAACTTGATATATTTAGCTTGCCTATACATGGTTTGAATCTCGACCAGTTCCTGCTGAACAATACTACCCTTAGATACTTTTACAATGCTACCTTCAGATCTCAAAAAGCTCTATCCGCCCCTTCATTGCATTTCATTGTTTCATAGTTCAAAAGGTTGAATGAAGACACTGGTCCATCCAGTTCAGCCTGAGTGTGTGTGTGTGTGTTTATGTCATACCATTTTCAATATCCCTGTACATTGTAATATCTAAGAAACACACCTAAAAAAATTGAATCTATCTAAAAACCCCTCTGACTGACACCACCAACTCTGGAAGGAAGTTCCACATCGTTACTAATCTAGCAGTAAAGAACCCTTACACAGTTTAAGATTGAACTGCTTCTTGTTTAACTTCATTGTATGGCCATGAGGCTTTTTTAAACACCTTAGATTAAAACATTTTCTCCCAAAGATACAGTCACCATTTAAAGATTTGTACAGTGCCTTGAAAACGTATTCATACCCCTTGAAACTGTCCACATTTTGTCATGTTACAACCAAAAACATAAATGTATTTTATTGGGATGATAGACCAACATGCGGGAAGGCTTACAATAATGTGGTCCATCATCCTTTGGAAAGAGGCCCAGGCCCCATGTAAGCCAAAGGGGAGGCCCACATACTGAAACAGTCCATGTGGTGTCACAAACGCTGTCTTTTCATTTGTTTTATCTGTTAAGGGAACCTGCCATTGCTCTTTAGTAAGATAGAGAGTGGTAATGTACCTGCTGCCACCCAACCTTCTATCAACTCATACACCTGAAACATGGGCTTAGTATTAAAATATAATATTTCATTTGATTTCCTGATCTCATTGAAGAACCCCAAATTGCTTGATGACCCCAAGGGATAGCATTTTGTGTACCTCTTCTGAAATGTCTTTTCTCTGAATTCTGAGATATCTAAAAGGGTTTTCACTTTACTTTGACATGAGGCTCAGTCACAATGTCATGGTAACATATGCTAGTTCAGCCAGGTAATTCTGAAAATACCTTTAGGTCTGTCTTCAAGAACTCCATCACCTACTGAATCTAAGTAACAGACAGGGTCTTTGATATCCAAACCTCTAGTATCCCTTTTGCTGGTGATACTTAAGAGTCACTTTCTACTGAAAAAGCTTCACTATGCTTCCAGGGTCTTATAGGGTGAACAGAGGCTAGTAAGTCTCGTATTAGACATCACTATTTTTTTCTCCAATCTCATAAAGGCCCCACCACTTTTCCAGAAGTTTAATCTTTAAAGTAGTCACCAAAATGAAGATTCTGTCTTCCATGTTAAGGGTTTGGATTGGCTTGCTACATTCCCAAACTATGGGCATGTGTTCAATTACTCTTTTGTGAGGTGTGGCTTCTTACTCACATTTCCCAGACAGAACCCAGGAGTACTCGGGGACGTCTACCATACAAAAGTTCAAACTGGGAAAACCCTGTGGGGGGCTATGGCAATTTACTTGTTGAAAACATTAAGTATAGTGACAGGAAGTCCCAGTATTTTTAATCTTTATCAATCACATTTTAGTGTACCTTTCAGGGTTCTATTGAACTGTTCTACCAGCCCATCAGTTTAAATGTAGCATACTAAGGTGCATAGGTAAGTAATATTCCTCAAACAACAGAGCTCTATGGTTAACTTTTGACTTGAAAGTTTTTGTTTAGGAATACGATTATTGAAAAAACATACCAATCCTGCTAGCCAGTGCCCAACAATATATGAATTATCTATACATTATATATATATATATATATATATATATATATATATATATATATATACATATATATATATATATATATATATATATATATATATATATATATATATATATATATATATATATATACATATACACATACAGTATATGATAGGGTACTATAAAACATCCGTTTAGCCACCTATAAACCTAATATGTACCTATTCTTCACAGATCCCACACTTTATGAAACATTTTTGGACTCCCGCCCAGATGACATGGAGGTTGCTGCAGTGGAACTGGTGGCTGATCTTTGTCAACAGTACAAGTTAGTGTTGAATAGATGTTATAGCATTTTCTGAAAAGCCACCCTTTCACTTTGTTTGTATCCCGTTGCATTTTGTGTAGCTTGGCATTAGAATATAGCAGCTGTTTTAAAACTCTAGCTGCATTCTTAGCTTGGAGATCCATTGGCCAATCAATGTCATATAACAGATTGATCTGTTATCATCTCCAACTAATGTGAATTTGTCCATGTATTTGTATTTGATATGCCAAGATTGTTAGAATACAGAGTTCATTTAGTGGTGATGTTGCTAGCTTGGCCGGAAATCTATGCTTGACCTAGAAAAGCTACTCTAGAGGTGGTAGTCTAGAGTTGGTAGAAATCAACCTGCTAGGGTCTTAAAAGGGTCTTAAAAAACAGGAAAGACCTACTTGGGAATACTCATATACTCAATACTAATCACATGCCTGACGAAGGGTTCCTGTGCGGCTCCGAAATGTTGCACCTTCCTTTGTGATGTGATCTCTTTCATTAAAAACTTTTGGATGGAAGTTGTCGATCCATGGTGTGCTGGCGAGTATGTACGTCTACTTGGGAATACATCCTGCCTGAATACATCGGGCAAGGGCAAGTGGTGCTTGCAGGGCCACCCATGGTGTTAGAAAAAATATATATATATAATGTTTGGGGGTAATTTTCTAGCAAAAAAAATAAAAAAAATTTACTTGTAAACACCAAATCTCAGGCCCCGTACACACGACAGAGTTTCTCGGCAGAATTCACCGAGAAACTCGGTCAAAACCCGGATTCTGCCGAGAAACTCTGTCGTCTGTACAGTTTTGGCTCGATGGAGCCGCCGAGGAGCTCGACGAGAAAATAGAGAACATGTTCTCTATTTTCTCGTTGTTCTATGGGAGAAGGCGTCCCGCCGAGCTCCTCGGCGGCTTCATCCCAGAACTCGACGAGGAACTCGACGTGCCAAGCACGTCGAGTTCCTCAGCCGTGTGTACGGGGCCTCAGAAAGGGGCTTGGTCCTTAAGTGGTTAATAAACAAGTGTATAAAAAACAAATACGTTTTTTGTATGGTTATATTTCATTGCTTTTGCTTGTAGATCTGTGTGTAAATATGTTTGGTTTCAAAACCATTTTTAGAACTGTACGAAGTTTGAAGAAGGGATCTAAGTCATCCCTATGATTTGCATGCCAAATAATAACTTGTGCTAACAAAAGGGTATCACATAAACTCCAAACCGTTTGCATTAATCAATAGCTAACACATATTGCACTACTACAAAGGCCCCACACAAAACTATTCAGCAATTCTGTTTACTGATTTCAATAGCGTTATCATGGCAAGTGCTGTAGTATGCCACAATTTACAAAGACAGTACCATCTACTATAATCTCTGATATAGCAGCTCAGACTGTCACTTACAAATTTTTAATGTTATCCAAAATGCTCTGTACAGTACTTTTATGGTGATGAATGCCTTTAGGATATTGGCTGTCTCAGGATATGATTTCTTAAATAAGACTATCTTTTTTTAGAGTACGATGTCACATTGTACACCTGTCATCGGCACAATCTCTGACCATAATCAGAAAAGCAAAGGAGGCCGGAGCCCCCCTGACTGTAGAGACCACTCACCATTACCTATCCCTGAGCTCTGAGCACATTCCCCCTGGTGCCACCTACTACAAGTGCTGCCCACCTGTGAGAGGCCATCGCAACAAGGTACTGTCTCTGTTCCCTACTTTCTCATTAACCCTCATGCCGCGTACACACCATCACTTTATGTGATGAAAAAAAACGACACTTTCTGTGAAGTAAAAAATGACGTTTTTGAAACTTCAATTTTCAAAGACGAAGTTGCCTACACACCATCGTTTTTCTCACAATGTTCTTGCAAAGTGAGGTTACGTTCCACCACGTTTTACCATTGAAGCTTGCTTCATAAGTAGCTTCTGGGCATGCGTGGATGAAAAAACGTCTTCGAAAACAACGTTTTTTGCTACACACGGTCAATTTCTGTGAAGTAAAAAGTGCACTTTTGAAAAACGACACATAAAATTGAAGCATGCTTCAATTTTTTTTGGTCGTTTTTTACAAGACATAAAACGACGTTTTCCCCCACACACAGTCAATTAAAGTGACGTTTTTAAAAACGTCATTTTTTTTCATCACATAAAGTGATGGTGTGTACGCGGCATCAGACTGGCTGGCAAAGATAGAAAATGCAATTTACTGATAAGAAAACATTTGCATATGCCTTTAATATAATAATGTTGTGCAGTGGTTGGCAATAAATGGGTTACTGCACACAGCTACACTACATCCTAGTAATCAATCATTCTTCAAATTCCATTAGTTTGATTCCACTTGACTGCTGAAAGCTTATATCTGAGAATTTGCAGTCTGGCTATATCCTGCACTCAGTAGTCTATGTCTGTTAAAATGGGTGTAAACCCACTTTGCAAAAAGAAATAAAAAATCTAACACCTGCAAGACAAAGGCATAATGCATAGCATACTAGCTCATTATGTAATACTCACCTGAGATCGAAGCCCCCGCTGCGGTGCCCGACAAAGCACCAGCCAGCGTCATGTCGTTGTGGAGTTACTTTCCCGGGTATCGCAGCTCCGGCGCGTCATGATTGCCTGGAGCCGTGATGACGTCATTCCCACGCATGCACACGGGACCGGCACGTAACGACACAGTCACTAAAAGCAACGCCACGTATGTGCCATTGCTTCAGTGCGCATTTGCCGATTACATCGGCACATGCAAATACAGGGGACATCTCCTAAACCGTGCAGGTTTAGGAAATATCCTGGGTAGCTATAGGTAAGCCTAATTGTAGGCTTACCTGTAGCATAACATGCGCTGTAAGGGTTTACAACCACTTTAAGGGACATGTAGCCCTCTGTTTGAGGGACATAAATTACCCCAGCCAGCTCTACTGTGGCACCTAGACATGTGCAATTCGTTATTCAACTAAATTCTGCAAATTAGTTCATTCAGAAATATTCGAATTAACGAAAACCCGTTTAACACATTTTTCTGAAATTTCTGAAAATTCAAAAAAGCAAGATTCAAAAATGTGAAAATCCGAAAATTTGAAAATTCAAAAAAATAACTAATAATAAATATTACTAACTATTGGGAATTATCCGAAATAACGAATGCCGCATCTAAATGAATGGAATGTAACAAATAATAATAAATGTTTTTATTATTATTTATTATTATTAATTAGTTACGTTCCATTCATTTAGATGCAGCATTTGTTATTTCAGATAATTCATAACTTCGGATGAATTCATATTCGTTTACGTTCACTAACAGACAAATTAGACATTCCAATACCTATAAATTAAAAGTTAGTTATTATTAGTTAGTTAATTATTTATTATTTCGGATTTTCACATTTTCAGATTTTCAAATCTTCGGATTTTAGAATTTTCGGATTTTCGTGTTTTTTTTTCGGATTTTCGTTCTTTAGAGTTTTCAGATTTTATATAAATAAATTATAGAGCAGGCACTATTAAGTTGAAATGTCCTGAAGCATCCAGGTCCCTGAAAATAGTTAGGATTAGAAAAAATCCCCGAATCGGGGTGGAGTATGGGACGTTTGAGATACTAAAGGATAAGATATAACATATATAATGAATATGTATGAAGGCGGTGACCTTCGCCAAACCCACAACACAAGAGTCGAAGAACCAAGAAAAATCTTTCAAAAAAAAAAATATACATTTATTGATACAAAATATAAAAAAATTGTCATAAAATCACAGAAAAGGTACTACTTATGCAGTCATATGACTGCATAAGTAGTACTTTTTCTGTGATTCTATGACAATTTTTTTATATTTTGTATCAATAAATGTATAATTTTTTTTATGGAAAGATTTTTTTTTGGTTCTTCGACTCTTGTGTTGTGGGTTTGGCAAAGGTCATCGCCTTCATACATATCCATTATATATGTTATATCTTACCCACCCCGATTCGGGGATGTTTTCGGATTTTAGTTTTTTTAAATCTTTGGATTTTCGTTCTTATTTTCGGATTTTCGTTCTTTCCAATTTTTGGATTTTGATTCTTATTTTAGAATTTTTGAATTTTCGTTCTTATTTTCGTTCTTTCGAATTTTCAGATTTTCAAATTTTCTGATTTTCAAATTTTCGGATGATTTTCGCATTTCTGATTTCACAAATTATCAAAATAACGAAAATTGCATCTAAACTAATGGAACGTGACAAATAAAAAAAATTCCGAAGTTACGAATTTATTCGAAATAACGAATTTCGATCATAATGAATGACCCGAAAAACAGAAAAGAAAACAAACGAATGAAACGAAAACAAACACATTTTTCGGCAGTGCAGATGTCTAGTGTCACCCATCACTACATACAGGTAAAGTTCTAGATAATTTTATTGATTATGAATACATTTTTGTGGAAACTTGATGCTACCTTTTGTCATTTTTAGGAGGCTCTGTGGAATGCACTCCTGCAGGGCCATATAGACATGGTGGTTTCTGATCATTCGCCATGCACACCAGATCTCAAGCTTCTGAAAGAGGGAGATTACATGGAGGCCTGGGGAGGAATTTCTTCCCTACAGTTTGGTAGGTATAGGTCAATTTCCAGTACGGTTTTGGGAAGCTGGGTACTGTCCTATCATTAAATGTAACTGACAGTGTGGCAAGCTGGATCAAAAGGTTTCCGAATTTGATCTGCAACCCCTCTCACCAGCATAATGTTGGGAATGGCGGAGGAGGTGGAGGGATGTCTGTATACCTCGAGTCTCACAAAAACCTGGACCTGAAGCACTTTTGATACCTTCCACCACCTATGTCTCCATCCCCTCTCCACCACTAGCTGTTGACCCATTAGAAGATTCTGGGAAATATCTGACCTGTACTAGGATTGAGGCTGTGATCCCTGAACTCTTCTATAAATAGCTATGCCTGAAAGTTTTTTTAACTTGATTTACTGCAGATCATCCTACATTGCAGGCAGACAGCTTGAATGTTACAGAAGCAAGTCAGCATTGGCAGCCTGCATATATCTCCTAGCACAAATTTCCTTCAAAGTAGACCTAGCTAGCATCCTAAAATATTCTCATGTTAAGTGCATGCATGAAGAATAATGTGTAAGTCTCCAATCGCACCTACACTTGATTTCTGAATCTGGTCAACTCAGCAATACCCTTGTTTAAGTTCACTTATGAATCCATGGGTTGTCCTGGTAAAATATGGGATATCATGGGTCTCCTCATTGGGAACGAACCCTTCTAGGGACACCTCCATGGGATCAGTTCCCCCTCTCTGATTTTAATTACTGGGAACATCTGTAGGGTAGCGACAGTTAAGGTGGTGCCTTTTTTTGGTTACACCTATGCCAATGAGCTTCATCTGAATCAGATAGCTTGGTTGTCAAGTGAAGAGTTGATTGCTTCCTTTTTTTTTTTCATTTGCCCTATGAGACTGGGTATGCCCAGTAGGCTTTGTTTGTACCTTAAAGTGTTACTAAACCCACAACAGTAAAATCAGTCTGTATATGCAGAATAGCATGCTTGTTATACTCACTGTGGAACTTAAAGCGGGGGTTCACCCTTAGAGGGCACTTTTCCCCCTTCGCTTCCTGCTCGTTATTACTAGGGGAATCGGCAATTTATTTTAAAATATGTGCAGTACTTACCCGTTTACGAGACGCATCCTCTCCGTCGCTTCCGGGTATGGGCTTCGGGAATGGGCGGTCCTTCTTGATTGACAGGTTTCCGAGAGGCTTCCGACGGTCGCATCCATCGCGTCACGATTTTCCGAAAGAAGCCGAACGTCGGTGCGCAGGCGCAGTATAGAGCCGCACCGACGTTCGGCTTCTTTCGGCTACGAGTGACGCGATGGATGCGACCGTCGGAAGCCTCTCGGAAGAATGTCAATCAAGAAGGAACGCCCGCTCCCGAAGACCCATACCCGGAAGCGACGGAAGAAGATGCAGCTCGAAAACGGGTAAGTACTGCACCTATTTTAATATAAATAGCCGATTCCCCTAGACCGAACGAGCAGGAAGCTAAGGGGAGATTTTTTTTTTTTTTTTAAATGGGTGAACTCCCGCTTTAAGTTAATCCTCTGCATTGTGTAAAAGGGCTCTTTTATCCTGTATGCACAGATCCTCCCCTCCTGCACTGTCTATCTGGGGAAGGCCAGCTAAAACAGGCAGGTTAGCCGACCTGCACATGCTCAGTTGTGTCTTTTATGCTGGAGAGAACATTTCCTTGTTCTCAGAGCTAGCCAAGTGACATGATATTGACATAACACATGTGCGTATATACAGGCTATAGTGGAAATCTCCTCCTACCTGAACACACAGCTCTGGACAAAATGTGCAGGTTATCACGTGACCGTGGTATGCAGATTATCCAAAAAGGTATATAGTGGCAGTATTTTAATGTAAACAGAATATTTATAAACTGTGGGCACTGTGGGGGGGGGGGGGGGGGGGCGATGAACTATTTTCATATTACTGGGTTTTGTAACACTGTAATTCAAAATACTTTATAAAGAGTATGTTTAAAAAATAATAATAATGTGTAAGTAAAAACATCTTCAGGCTGGGTTCACACTGTGGACAGATGCGGCTCACAACAGGGGATCTGGTGAGTCCCTGTTATCTGTTTCAGGGATTAATCAGACCCGAATTTTTGCCTGAATTCGAACCTGAAACGAATGCCCCATACACACGGTCGGAATTTCCGACAAGAAAAGTCTTTTGGTTGGAAATTCCAACCGTGTGTAGGCTCCATCTGACTTTTCCTGTCGGAATTTCCGCCAACTAAAATTTGAGAGCTGGTTTTCTAATGTTCCGAAGGAAGAAATTCCAATCGGAAATTCCGATCATCTGTAGAAACAATTTGGCGCATGCTCGGAAGTATGGAACTTAATTTTCTCGGCTCGTCGTAGTGTTGTACGTCACCGCGTTCTTGATGGTCGAAAGCTCAGAGAACTTTTGTGTGACCGTGTGTATGCAAGCCAAGCTTGAGTGGAAAATCCAATCGTGTACGTGGCATTAGCCAAAGACGCACAGGACCCCTGTGCAATCCACCCATGTCCGCCATGCAGATGTGTGAACTGGCTCTATTGAGAGCCAGGCACACTCTCTTGTAATGCGAATTGGATGCGTTGTTGGGAATTTCCGGTATTAGAATCAATCTTTATATTGAAATTATAGCTCACATCATATTGTCAAACAATACAAATGTTCCGAAACAACTCCTGTAGTGTTTGGAGATAAAAAGATGAGTTAAAAATGTGTCCAATTTGTTATTGGTAAATGCCATATTGTAAAATCCTTGAATCCATCCACCTTACTTTATACAGCATGAGACGTTTGTAAGTTACAATAGTCAGGCAGATCCAGTAGTACTGACTTATTGCTTGTATGTGTAAGGTGACATTATGGTCAGTGTTGTGTTTCTCTTGCTAAAACTCAAGGGAATCATCAGTGAGGTCAGACAGCTAAGCTATGAGACACCTACAAACAGGAAATACAGTAAAACCTTGGATTGCGAGCATAATTGATTCCAGAAACATGCTTCTAATCCAAAGCACTTGTATATCAAAGCAAATTTCCCCATAAGAAATAATGGAAACTCAAGTGATTTGTCCCACGACCATTTATTCATAAGTCCAGGGTCCTGGGTGTAATCCTTGACTCTGACCTCTCCTTCAGCCCCCCATCCAATCACTGGCTAAATCCTACCATCTTAATCTCCGCAACATATCCAGAATCCTACTCTTCCTGACTAATGACACCACAAAGCAACTTATTCACTCCTTCATTATTTCCCGCCTTGACTACTGCAACTCTCTCCTTAATGGCCTACCCTTACGCAGGCTATCCCCCCTTCAGTCTATTATGAATTCTGCTGCTAGACTAATACATCTCACTAACCGATCCATGACTGCTGCACCTCTCTGCCAATCCCTTCACTGGCTTCCCCTACCCCACCGTATAAAATTCGAAATGCTAACCACAACATACAAGGCCATTCACAACATTGCCCCCATTTACATCACCAACCTCATCTGCAGATATCGCCCAAATCGTCCCCTCCTCTCCTCCCAGGACCTCCTGCTCTCTAGCTTCCTTGTTACCTCCTCCCATGCTCGCTTTCAGGACTTCTCCAGAGCCTCTCCCATCTTCTAGAACTACCTGCCGCAGTATGACTGATCCGCCCCTACCATGTCCTCCTTTAGAAGATCTCTAAAAAAAAATATTAATTCAGGAAAGCCTATCCCACACCCACCTAACTACTGTCCCAGAGCCACCCCCATTAAATTATTCTCTGCATCTATTACTTTTGTACCACCACCCCCTCCTTTTAGAATATAAGCTCTACAAGCAGGGCCCTCCTGTACCTTTTGTATTGAACTGTACGGTAATTGTGCTGTCCCCCCTATACATTGTAAAGAGCTGCGTAAACTGTTGGCGATATATAAATTGTGTATAATAAAATAATATTTAATGTCCTTCAGTTTATAGTCCATATAAAAAGATTATAGCAATGTGATAAGTTGTGTAACCGCAAAATGTCCATCAACAAATGGCAGCCTCCACAACGGGATTAGAAGCAAAATCCAGCAGGAGCTACAGAGTGTAAAAGAGAAGAGAGGATCCTCTAAGGCTGCATTCACACTGTAACGTGGCGTACGCGGCGTATTTTCCCGCGATTTCTAAACTATTTTTTTTTTTTTTTAACAAGACATTTACATTGATGTCTATGCCGAACGCCGAAAGCCGCCTGAAAAAAAGGGTCCGTGACTTGTTTTCAGGCGGCAGGCATACGGCGTTTCGGCGTTCGGCGTGAGATGTGAACCATCTCATAGACATCAATGCAAATTCGCCCCTCCAGCGGCACGAGCGTCGCGCTTCAGGCGTATAAACGCCTAGGTGTGAATGCAGCCTAAGTGTAGCAATATGGTTACATTTAATGAAGGTACAACATTTAGCAACTTACATGGATGATGAATAAAAGAGACACATCTAAGAATTCAGACATCCGGGGTAAAGCTGTCCACTTAGACAATCACCCGAAGTGTCGGCTCTCACTGCTGTCAGTCTGCAGTCGTGAAGGGGAAGACTACCCTGCAGTAAAGTGATCTGAAAGTGAGGCTTGAACCACTCGTGAAGTGCAGCATGGAAGGGACGACGTTGATGGCGATGTGGAGGATGGCCTATGTTGTCCACAACATAGCTTTACACCTGGATCCCTGCATACTTAGGGCCAGATCCACAAAGATCTGCCTATTTTTAGGCAGGCGTAGAGAATCTCAGATACACTACGCCGCCGTAACTTACAGTGTATCGAGAAAGAATTTGCGCCGTAAGTTGCGGCGGCGTAGTGTAAATGTGTCGGGGTAAGGGCGCGTAATTCAAATAACTAAGATGTGGGCGTGTTTTATGCTAATGCATCTTGACCCCACGTAAATGACATTTTTTTTGAACGGCGCATGCGCCGTCCGTGGGGGTATCCCAGTGCGCATGCTCAAAATCACGTCGCAAATAGTCAATGCTTTCGACGTGAACGTAATTTACGCAAAGCCCTATTTGCGAACGTTTTACGCAAACGACGTTAACGACGGAAAATTTGATGCTGTCCCGACGTCCATACTTAACATTGCGTACGCCTCATAGACCCAGGGGTAACGTTACGCCGAAAAAAGCCTTACGTAAACGACCGAAAAAAATGCGCCGGGCGGACGTACGTTTGAGAATCGGCGTATCTAGCTAATTTGCATACTCTACGCGGAAATCAACGGAAGCGCCACCTAGCGGCTAGCGTAAATATGCACCTAAGATCCGACGGTGTACTAAGACGTACATCAGTTGGATCTAGCCCACATTCTGGCGTATCTTGTTTTGTGAATACAAAACAAAGATACGCCGGAGCATCCTAGAAGTTACGCGGCGTATCAATAGATACGCCGACGTAACTTCTTTGTGGATCTGGCCCTTAGACTGTTTTAATCATCAACCATGTGAGCTGCTAAATGTTGTACCTTCATTAAATGTAACCATATTGCTACACTTAGAGGCTCCTCTCTTCTCTTTTATACTCAATTGTGACATGACGCTACTCTTATATCAAGACATCGCTTGTATATCAAGTAAACATTTTGTAAAAAATGTTGCTTGTCTTGCAAAACGCTCTCAAACCAAGTTACTCTCAAACCAAGGTTTTACTGTATATGAAAACTGTTGGGAGGCTGAGTCAGTGATAGCATGAAAAGCTGTATCTCACAGGATGTGGCACCTTTATCTCTTAACTTACGACTTTGTACGGCCTCAGCGCGGCTCCCAATCTCTAACAGGCCGTCTTTTTACGGCCGCCCCTTTGCACGTTCCCCGCGCGCGCTCCCGAGCGCGCAGCGGGAACTGCTGTGCTGGCCGTGTCCCTTGGACACAGCCAGTCACAGATCGCCGTAAACGGCCAATCGGAGCGGCCATTTCCTAGGCGATCTGTGCGGCCAATGAGAGATGATCTCATATGTTTACATATGAGATCATCTCTCATTCCCGGCTCTCGCAGAGAGCGGTGCTGTCAGGGGAGAGAGGAGACGGATCTGTGTCTCTTGTACATAGGGACACAGATCGGTCACCCCCCCCCCCAGTCATCCCCCTTCCTCCACAGTTAGAACACTAATTAGGGTATACATTTAACCCCTTCCTCACCCCCTAGTGTTAACCCCTTCCCTGCCAGTCACATTTATACAGTAATTAGTGCATATTTATAGCACTGATTGCAGTATAAATGTGAATGGCGCCAAAAATGTGTCAAAAGTGTCCGATGTGTCCGCCATAACGTCGCAGTCCCAATAAAAATCGCAGATCGCCGCCATTACTAGTAAAAAAAAAAAAAAATTATAATAATTCTGTCCCTTATTTTGTAGGTGCTATAACTTTTGCGCAAACTTTTACTAAAAATATGTAGAATATGTATCGGCCTAGACTGAGGATAAAGAAAAAACGTAAAAAAAAAATTGAGCTATTTATTATAGCAACAAGTAAAAAAAATTTTTTTTTTCAAAATTGTCGCTCTATTTTTGTTTATAGCGCAAAAAATAAAAACCGCAGAGGTGATCAAATACCACCAAAAGAAAGCTCTATTTGTGGGGAAAAAAGGACGTTAATTTTGTTTGGGAGCCACGTCGCACGACCGCGCAATTGTCAGTTAAAGCGACGCATTTCCCGAATCGCAAAAAGTCCTCTGGTCAGGAAGGGGTTTAAGTGCCCAGTAAGGAAGTGGTTAATAAGCAAGATGGAGAGAAATAAGTGCATAAATCTACAGATAAATTGGAAAAAAAACTTATGTTACATCATATTTGTGTTGACATAAATGTGTAGGCTGCCATTGCTGACCCCGCTATTGCTGCAGTGTAGCATGAAAATCATCATTTTTTTTTAGGCCTCTGGAAGTGAAGATAATAAATCACACAAGTATGTGAAGTACCGGTATATGCCTTCATTGTCCTCATTCTTTGTCTGCACTTACTGTGGGCACACAGACGTGCAGAATGTAAATAATTTAATGTTTAGCTTAGCTGGGGACTGTGATGACACATCTAATAAAGTAAACGTAAACCCTAAATTAATATTTAAATTTATTAAAAACCATGCAGCATAAAGAGTTGCTATATTTTTTTTTATGATTTTGCCTTTTTGTTCCTTTGTTGTATATGACCACGGCTGATCTCCTACAACCCATCTGCACCCACTTCATGTCTGCTGCTGCAAGGCATTTTTATGGGCAGGAATCTTATTGGTGACAACAGTATACCATGTCTGTGCAATGTGCATGGCTGCTTGTAGTCTCTATTAGGAAGCATATTATGGCGTAACAACACAGGATCACAGTTGGGAGACAGAGAAAGAGACCAATGTTACCCTATAACAAGAAGTGCCTGATCAAGGACCTTCATGGCAGGATCACCACAGATTTTTAAATATATAAAATAACTTTTGAAATGACAATAACATGTAAAAGCTTATATGAGATTTTAGTGATTGGGTTTACACATACTTTCCTAAGTACAGCTACCTTTTTAAATATATGCTTACAATTATACAATAAAATATATGAATCAATTTCATAGCAGATAAACCCTAGTACACATGGGCTGAATGTCGGGCGACATCGGCCGGTTCAATAAAAAGCGTCCGACATCTGGCCTGTGTGTATGACATCCGGTCCCACAGAAGCGGGCCGAACTTCCGTCGAACAATGTCTGAGAGTGCTGGCTGAAGTGTTCTGGCGGGGGAGCGTCCCCTTGATAGTAACACAATAGCTCAGTGTGGGAGATCGCTGTACTGACACCGGGTTGTTAGTACAGCAGCTCTGACTGGAGCGGACAGTTTTTTTCTGGGTTGGACGAAAAAATCTGCTAGTGCGTACTAGGCTTAAAGCGGGGGAAAAAACCCTAAAAGGGTATAAGTACCCCCGGTACATCAGGATTTTAAGGGCAAACAGAAAAAACATATGTATAAAAATATATAATTTATTAAAGAAAAATCTTATCTGTATGCAAATGTAAAAATATGTGAAACACATTGATTATTCGTACATTATACATAGAATAGTACAATCATGATTTGAGACATTTGTACACATTTTCCAGTGAAAAAAGTTTTAGCTCCTTCAGCCTAACATGTTTCAGGAATACCAATCCTTTCTTCGGAGGCTCTTGGTAGGAGAAAGTACAAATATATTCAAGCACTGGATTTGTAGATACTGTATATACTCGTGTATAAGCCGACCCACCTAATTTTACCACAAAAAAAACTGGGAAGACGTATTGACTCGAGTATAAGCCTAGGGGGTGTCCATCTGCATGCCTCACTTTGCCTCACTGTATCCTAAGAAATAGAGCAGAACTGCCATTGCCATTCATGGAGGGGCAAAGGTTGAATTTGCAATATAATGCTATGGCAGCAGCACAGACGCTGCTGATGCTGCCATAGAATTATATTGTAATTTCGGCCTTTTTGTCCCATTTTGGTATCCAATTGCATTCAGAAGCTTCCGGGTTCTCGGACATTTGGGGTGTCTTGCTGGGACCTTTGTGTGGGCCAATCCGAGCTGGGATGGTGTAACGGCTCTAGGGAACAGGAGTGAACCACAACTGCGGATGCAAGGATTTCAATGCTCTTCCTTATGTGAGAATTCAGTATTAAGCCCCAAGCGTCACTCCACACAAACAGGAGTTTGGGGGTTCTCTACATCCCCAGACAACAGTACTGACTGTGTGGGTACTGCCAGCTCATCATCCCTGGAGATTGGTTGCTTTATGAGGATCTGAGTCACCATCCTGTTTCTTTACTTGTGATACCTGCTCATTTGACCATCTGGTAATTCAGTGGTCCATATGTGAAGGTGAGAGTACCCATCTTTATTGGTGGAGGGATCACTTTAAGCTTGGCTTCTCATATCACGTGGTGAAGTATTATTATGGGAAAAAAGCCAAACTCATACTTCTCTTTTAAGGTTCATTCTATTTTAAATTTTTTAGTGGGGTCAATTTGACATTCATTTTTGACTGCAGTGATGAGAAAATTCGAACAAGCAGGACGAAAAATGTTTTTCAAACAAACAAATTTCTAACAGTGTATCTGGTTTTTACTTGGTATAGTCCCTTCAATTAAATATCAAATGTCAAAAACAAATGAAATTTTTAACTACCGTATTTATCGGCGTATAACGCGCACTTTTTTCCCCTTAAAATCAGGGGAAAACCGTGGGTGAGCGTTATACGTGGATCCGCTGTCTCTGAGCGCCGCTGCTGACATATACCGAGCGCAGTACACTCGGGTACACTCGGCTATGCTCGGCCGCGTTCCGCGTTTAGAGACAGCGCGGGAGAGCTCAGAGATAGCGCAGGAGAAGTGGGGAGGACACCACTGAGGCCGCAGACGGACGCCGGACCGGACAAGGCCGCCGATGGACGCCGGGCAAGACACCGACAAACTGTAAGTAATTCATTTTTTTCCAGGAATTTCCCTTCTAGAGTATGGGTGCGCGCTATACGCCGGTGCTCGCTATAGGAAGGTAAATACGGTAAATACGGTACTTTCATCAAATCGTTAAATGTACTGAGAATCTTCTTATGAATTTTCATTTGAAAATCTAATAGTGTATAGCCAGCTAAAGACATACTGAGGTTGATTTACTGAAAGCAAATAGATTTTGAGTTGCACTCGTTTTCCTTACTAAATATAATGTGGTAAAGCTTTGTGGAAATCACAAAGTTTCACCACATTTACTAAGCTCTGGGGAAAATAACACAATCTATTTGCCTTTAGTAATTCAACCCTAGTGTTGACTTTATAAAATTATTCCCACAGCTTTCTTCCGGGGGTTTTTATTTTAATAAAAAATATATATTTATAGGCTGATAAAATACAAGATTATCTGTAGAGGTCACAAAAGGTTTTTTTTATTTCCCTTTTGCCTTTTATTTGTCAAAATAATAAAATTAATTTTCTGGTAAACTGATTTCTCTCTTCACTTTTAGGACTGCCTCTTTTCTGGACCTCTGCAAGAACCCGCGGCTTTTCTTTGACTGATGTTTCCCAATTGTTGAGCAGCAACCCGGCCAAACTGTGCGGCCTTGGCAATCGTAAAGGAGCCATTAAAGTGGGTTATGATGCTGATTTGGTCATCTGGGACCCTGACAGAGAGTTTCAGGTATGTAAAATAACAGGATCACTCAGCTATAAAGATTATATAGAGTTTGATGAAATTGGCCCCCTTAGCAACCAATCTGCATTATAAAACACAGCTGGATGGGTTCTCTTAGTGGACTTTCACTATAGAGACGTGAGAATCTCAGAGGGCTTTTTACATGAAGAAAATAGTTTCACTTTTCCAATGAAAATGTATTCACATACATGGTAAAATGTGTTTTACTAATTTTCACCTCCGAAGAATTTTACAGCCACAGCTCTCTCCAGAACCACGGGCTAATATGCAAATGCACTGCAGTGGCCATGCTACTTTGTCAACCAGATCTGACTTCAAGGCCAGATTTTAGTTGTGTCCCACCTAAAACAGCAAGACTTCTTTTAGACAGGCAGGAGGCTTCCTGCCCTCAGAAAAGCAATCAGTGGTGGATCGCTTTTCAGAAGGCGATATAGCAGCGGCTGGCAGGCATTCAGGAGGCACTACTCCCGCCTTCTGACACCACCTGTTTTTTAACTTTCTTTTTCCAATTGCTGAACAGCAATTTTACATTTGGCTTTGCAGTGCAGCCCAATTGATCTCAATGGGCAAGTTTGAGGGGTGGTGTCATCCAAGATAAAAATGCTTCGGTCAGGAAACAAAGCATCACGGCCACAGCAAGTGTACAGCCCTGTCCGGCTATAATATTAGAATTTACAGTATATCCACCTGTTTTTACCACCTTTCTGGTGCCTTTGAGTCCTTAAGGTACATATATATATATATATATATATATGTATATGTGTATATGTGTGTATATATATATATATATATATATATATATATAATGTGTGTGTGTGTGTATATATATATATATATATATATATATATATATATATACTGTACTACCTATTGCTGATGTAGTGTATTTTATTAAGCATACTGTTATCTTTTAGACACCCTTAATGTGATTGTAAACCTTAATTTTTTTAATTAAAATAAAAAAGAGGTTTATACTTACCTGCTCTGTGAAATATTATTCCAAAGATTGGCCCATTACCTTCTATTCTGTGGTCCCCCACTGGTGCTTTACCCTCCTCCTCTTCTGTCTCTGCCCCCATAGCAAGCCACATTCCCCACCCGGGCATAGACTCTCCTCACAGGATTTGACTGACAGCAGTCAAAGGGGAGAGAAGACCTGCAACCAGCACATCGATGGATCAATAAAGGACTCATAGACATGCACACCCGTGCAATGCCGATTTCCCCTGCTTCCTGGCACCCTGCTGTTCTGCTTGCTTCCCACCTCTCCTCGCCTGCCAGCTGCTGCAGGGGATGTTTCAAAAGGTGAAGTTTACAATCACTTTAAGGTAAAAAACCTTTAAGCCTTGTACACACAGTCGTGATTCCCGGCGTAAAAAGTCCGTCGGGAATCCCAAGGAGAAAACCGAGAACCTGCTCGGTAACTATTTCCCCCTACACACGACCGGGCTTCCGGACAGGAAAACCATGCCATGAGAGCTTTGGTCGGGAATCCTGGCCATGTGTATGCTCCATCGCAGTGTTTCCCATAGGAAAGCTGTCAGGTTAAAAACCACCAGGAATCCCGGCGGGAAAAAAGAGACCTGGGCCCAGATTCACGTAGGAGGGCGTATCTTTGTGCGGGCGTAGCGTATCAAGATACGCTACACCGCCGTAACTTAGAGAAGCGAGTACCGTATTCACAAAGAACTTGCGCCCTAAGTTACGGCGGCATTGCGTAAATGGGCCGGCGTAAGCCCGCCTAATTCAAACTAGGCCGGTAGGGGGCGTGTTGTATGGTAATGAATCGTGACCCCACGTAAATGACGCACCTAACGAACGGCGCATGCTCAGTATCACATCGAATTTTCTCCCTAACTTACGCTGGCTCAATGTTTAGTCGACGTGAACGTAACCTACGCCCATCCCCATTCACGGACGACTTACGCAAACGAGGTAAAATACGACGCTGTTGCGACGTTTCCGACGTCAATACCTAACATGACTTACCCCTGCTTTATGAGGGGTAAAGTTACGCCGGTCCGACGCCTTACGTAAACAGCGTATTTTAATACGCCGGGCGCAAGTACATTCGTGAATCAGCGTATCTAGCTCATTTGCATATTTGATGCGGAAATCAACGGAAGCACCACCTAGCGGCCAGCATAAATATGCACCTAAGATACGACGGCGTAAGAGACTTACATCAGTCGTATCTTATACAAATTCTGGCGTATCTGATTCTTTGAATCACGCGCCGAGATACGACGCCTCACATTCAGACTTACGACGACGTATCTGGAGATACGCCGTCGTAAGTCCTTTGTGAATCTGGGCCTAGGTTCTCTTTTTTTTTTTACGGCAGTTTTCCTGTCGGGAAAACTGTGATGGAACATACACACGGCCTGTTTTCCCAGCCAAAAGCTCTCGTGGCAGTTTTCCAGACGGGAAAACCAGTCGTGTGTACGAGGCTTGAAGCCTCGTACACACGACCGAGTTTCTTGGCAAAAACCAGCAAGAAACTTGCTGGGAGATATTTTTTTGCCGAGGAAACCGGTCGTGTGTACATTTTCATCGAGGAAACTGCCGAGAAACTTGACGAGCCAAAAAGAGAGCAAGTTCTCTATTTCCTCGACGGGAATGGAGAAACTTGCCTTGTCGAGTTCCTTGACAGCCTAACAAGGAACTCGACGAGGAAAACTATGTGTTTCGCCCGTCGAGTTCCTCGGTCGTGTGTACGAGGCTTAAGAGTTTAGAACCACTTTAGATATTTGATTTCTGTTTGTAACACAATTTCTCTTATTGGTATGTCTTATCATTATGTTTTTCTGCTGTTCTATTAGGTACAAGAAAATGATATTCATCACAAGAATAAGGTAACCAAATGAGACATTTTACAATAGCAAATAGCAATAGCAATAGCAAATTTCACAGCTTGGTTATTATACAAATTAAAATAATAAATTGTTACATATTAAAGACATAATCTTACCACAGGTGTGTTGAATTTGGCACCAACGTTTGTTTACGGTACCTACATGCATTAGTAATAGACATTCAGAACGGGCAATAGTTCACCTTATTCCCTATTGTTGGTAATCTGGTGATCTGAAAATCCTTGATTGTGACACGTGAAAGCTATTCTCAATCACACCAACTACAAGTTGTGTTTTACACACAGAAAGTACAATGAACTGTGATGTAAGAAACACAAAGTATTACAAAGCTATATGTGCTACAAAGTTTCTGACAGCCACCAATCAGAATCGGAAAAACATTCCCAGAGGTGCTGGGAAGTTTTAGAGATGCATGGGTAGTCAGGTGGAAGAAAACTTCAAACAAACTCAAGAGCTCTGGCAAGGCAGCTCCCACACAACTAAAGTCGCGTACACACAACCACTTTTCATGTCATGGAAAAAAAAGTTTTTCTCAACGTGATTCTTGTCAAGCCTGCCTTGCATACACATGATCGTGATAAAAAATGCTTGAGCAAAGCACGGTGACGTACAACGGCACTATAAAGGGGAATTTCCAATCGATTGCCGCCACCCTTTGGGCTGATTATGCAAATTTTACTTCTCATAACTTGCTTCTGAGCATGCACGTTTTTTTTTCCTGTCGTTAAAGCCTACAAACGACCATTTCTCACGACGTGATAAAGGATGATGTGAAAAACGACGAGAAAAAATAGAGCATGTTCTAAATTTTTAATGCCAATTTTTCACGTCGAGAAAAATGCTCTGGAGCCTACACACGATCATTTTTAATGACCAATTAATTTTTTTTTTTTTAAACGGTTGTGTGTACGCGGCATTAGGCTTCCCTTGATGGGTTCCCAGCAATATCTCAAACCACAGAAATACAGAAAGGAGCACCAGACAAAAAGCAGATGAAAGAGTCGAAAATAATTTTAATTGCTAGTAAAAAAAAAAGTCATATATGACTTCGGATTGAACTAATTCAAACCTGTTGGGAAGTTTAGCAGTGACTGGAAATGCTCTGGGGAAGCACTGGGTAAGGAAGTTACTTAGCTTAGGCTACTGGTGGTTGGTAGACTTCCACTGACTGTGAAGTACAGTCTTGATTCCTACTGTACAGAACTTGGAACTTGGATAAGGGTAAATGGACTTGGACATTACAATGGTTGCTTTGATTGTTGGACAGCAGTAGTGGCTTAGTGGTTTCTCTTATTGCCTGGAATGGCTCATTAACAAAAAACATTTTTTTACATAGGGAAGAAAAAAGAACCACATACATGATTTGTAAGATAGAGTGGGCCTAGGGTGGAAATCAGTATAGGCAATACATTTGGACAGAGCCGAGTTTATGGGAATTATGCAGAGTGACAACACTACAAAGTATACTGCAAAACCAAGCACGTTTGCTTGTATAAAAGATCCTTCATGACATATCCCTCCATTGCAATAAACCCAGTTATGCATAATACTGCTATAGGCTCAATACACAAAGCTAACACACCAGGATAAATATAAAGAGTAGACTGAGGTAGAGAATCTAGAGCGTTATCTGTTGGCTTTTTAATACTTCTATGGGAATTCAGTGCTGAGATTATCCTGCCATAATTCCTGCCTCTGTGCCAATTTACCTTGGAGTTCTGGGACTTCCCACCCCCTCTAGGTCTTTTCCTGCTGCATTCGATATGATATCAAAATCCAACAAAGAGAGATTCCCTCAAATTGGCCATATGGTGTAAAGTTCAGGCTGCACAGAAACCTTATCGATGGGGAAGTGTAAAAACTCTTCAGCACTTGCTAACGCTAAAATCAGTTTGGGTGCAATGGAACTTTAGGCTGGATTCACACCTTTCTGTGCATGTTTTCATGCAATTTTACATGCATTATGTACAATCATACATTTTCATGTGCTGCTATTATCATCCATAAGCAAGATATAACATGTGCCATTTAAAACAAAGACCAGCTTGTATATGAGCGTTGACATGTATTAAAAGACGTAGGTGCCTAATGCCCAGTATTGTAATATTTTCAGACCTGTAATCGACTTACATGACATCTAATAATGATTTTGTACCTTGCAGCTCACCCCATATCTAGGATTCCTTCTTCAAGGAAAAGTCATGGCTACTCTTGTTCGGGGGACTCTGGTTTATTTCAAAGGGAAGCATGTAGCCCAGCCAACAGGAGAACTTGTTCTTATAAACACTGTGGAGCCTGGTAAAACTAGTACACCAGGTGCACCCTATTATTAGGAAGAACCTACCAAATATCTAAGCCATTTATGACGTTATTGAAAAGTACCTACCAAATGTCTAAACTCTTCATTTGTACTATTAGAAAAAAACGTTCAGACGAAGAACTTCAAATTATCTAACTTATGCCGCGTACACATGATCGGAATTTCTGATGAAAAAAGTCAGATGAAATTTTTTCATCAGATATTCCGACCGTGTGTGTGCCCCATCTGAGTTTTTCCTTCGGAAATTCCGACGGACTTAGAAAGAAAACATGTTCCCTTTTTTTACGATGGAAATTCCGTTCGTCTGTATGGAACTCCAATGGAGAAAAAACCCTGCATGCTCAGAATGAAGTCGACATGCTCGGAAGCTTTGAACTTAATTTTTCTCAGCTCGTGTAGTGTTGTACGTCTCCACATTCTTGACGGTCAGAATTTGGTGTGATGCCGCGTACACACGATCATTTTTCGGCATTAAAAAAAACAAAGTTTTTCCAACTTCATCATTAAAACGATGTTGCCCACACACCACCGTTTTAATAAAGAAATGCTCTAGAAAAGCGCGGTGACGTACAACATGTATGATGGCACTATAAAGAGGAAGTTCCATGCGGATGGCACCACCCTTGGGGCTGCTTTAGCTGATTCCATGTTAGTAAAAGACGATTTGCGCTTTTCTGTCTGTTACAGCGTGATGAATGTGCTTACTCCATTACGAATGGTAGTTTTACCAGAACGAGCGCTCCCATCTCATAACTTGCTTCTGAGCATGGGCGGGTTTTTAACGTCGTTTTAGCCCACACACGATAATTTTTTACAACCTGAAAAACGTCGTTAAAAAATGCAGCATGTTCGGGAAAAAAATTGTCGTATTTAGTATATCTAATGGAGTGAAGAAGGGTTAGAACCTATCAGGTCTTTACTGTTGTTCCTCTGCTGTAGAGGGAATTTGTATGAGAAATAGAAGGGGGCTTCTGTTTTGGTGACAACTAACTAAAGGTGGATACACACAGATTGAAATTTGTCCAGTTCAGCAGTGACAAGCTGAATTTGGATCTGTGTGTAGCTCTCCCTATGTGACAGAAGCCGATCATAAGATTGGCTCCTGTAGAACAGACCAACTAGAACACCTTCTTTGATCATCAGTTTGCAGCCAATCAGCTGCAACGCTGTTCAGTATATTCTGAGGCCTCGTACACCCGACCGAGGAACTCGTCGTAAATGAAACATCGTTTTCCTCGACGAGTTCCTTGTTAGGCTTGTCGAGAATCTTGACAAGCTTTCTTTGCGTACACACTGTCAAGACAAAATCTCGTCGTTCTCAAATGCGGTGACGTTCAACAATATACAATGGCACTAGAAAGGGGAAGTTCGATTCCATTGACGCCACCCTAGGGGCTGCTTTTGCTAATCTTGTGTTACCACGTGTTAAGTAAAAGTTTGGTGAGAGACGCGCTTTTCAGTCTGGTACAGCGTGACGAATGTGCTATCTCCATTACGAACGCTACTTTTATCGAAGGTGCGCTCCCATCTCATACTTTATTCTGAGCATGCGCGGGTTTCTAAGCATACACACGAACGTGTTTCTCGTCATAAACCAACCCGATGAGAAACACGACGAGGAAATTGAGACTCCCGACGAGGAAAAAGAGAACTTGTTCTCTTTTTTTCTCGTCGAGTTCCATGACAGTTTTCTTGACGAAAAACATACACACGACCGTTTTCCTCGGCAAAAAAGCTCTGCCACCAAGTTTCTTGATGGATTCTGTCGAGGAAAACAGTCGTGTGTACGAGGCCTGACAGTGGAAACTCCTCACTGACTGTCAGATTACAATGTCCCAACAGTAGGGATTCCTGTATCCACCTAGTTTCAATGGAGGAATCTTTTTTTCGTTCAGCCCGCTGTGTGTGTGTACCCAGTTTCCAGTACAGGAAGTGAGATTTCTCCATTGGAAAAACAGACAGCAAAACCAGACAAGGGTTATAACCATTCACTATTCTGTTCAAGAAAAAAAACAATTTTGCAATTAATTAACGTAATTAAAATGTAATTGCTGAGAATACAAATATTTGTTAACCCCTGTTTGTTCCAGGTTTTGTATGCTTGGAGTAGTTTCACTGCTTGCAAAATTTAGGTTATGTGTGCCTCTTCTTACCAAGGCTCCTTTTTACAATGATCTGGTGCGTTTCTCCCACAATGCATACAGTAACATAACTCCTGCGTGAAGGACTTTGGGTGCACTTTCAGAAAGCACACCAAAACCGCAGGACATAATGGAAGTATATGGCAAAGCACAGCTGACCCACACGAAAACCACAGGTACACTGCGCTGCACCCACACTGTGGGAGAAGCACACCGGATCAATGTGAAAGTGCCCTAATAGCAGTTAGATTCATTTTATGATAGTAACTGTGTGTACGAAAACATCATTTTTATTGTCTGTTCAAATAAACCAAAATTTGTGTGTTTGACTTCCCAGTTTATACATACTATCTTATCATCTCTATAAGTATACGTCAAGCTAAAACTGCTTTTTAAAATTTGGATGGGTTGAGGAAAGACTCAAGATCAGAGGCATCATTATGATTCATTCACACTAGTGAAGAGCGGTCTGCGTTTGGATCACTCTTCAGAGAGTATGGCTCAAGCACAGGGTTTTACTACCCCCCAAACCTCACATGTGAACAAATCCATTGAGATTTCACTGGTTTCCAGTAGCCCAATGTATTAAATTCAAATTACTAACCACAACTTACAAAGCCATCCACAACATTGCCCCTCATCTGCAGATATCACCCAAATCGTCCTCTCCACGCCTCCCAAGACATCTTGCTCTCTAGCTCTCCTGTTACCTCCTTCCATACTTGCATCCAGGACTTTTCCAGAACATATACCATCCTCTGGAGCTCCCTACCCCAGTATATCTGGTCAGCTCCTACCCTTTCTCCCTGTAGGCAATGCTTGAAAACCCATTTATTCAGGGAAGCCTATCCGACCTCCAACTAAAAATTGTACTGTACTCCATCAGATCATCCCCTGCAGCTATTACCTCTTGTACCACTTCCTCCCTATTAGATTGTAAGCTCCATGAGCAGGGTCCTCCTATTCTTTTTGTATTGAACTGTGTTGTAATCGTACTGCCCCCCTTTATATTGTAAAGTGCTGCACAAACCTACGGCCCGCCGCTGCTAAATAGCCGGCCCGTCAGTGCACGTGATGGATTCACATGCACCCCGCACCCCGCATTTGCTTGCCTGTTATCCCAAGCAGCCTTCTGCGGCTCGTCCTGGGCTCTTTTTTCCCACCCGGAGGCCCGAGCGACCAGCCGGCAAGTCCGCTGGCTGGAGGGAGACCTGAACAAAGTCAGAATCGGCTTCGATCGGGTCTTTGATCTAGTAACCCGGAAGCGATGTCACAACGCCAAATTTTTTAAAATTACAGCATTCAAAACAGCCAAACTTGGCGTTTTGAATGCTTTTAAGTGCAAAGGAGGAATTCGGGGTCTCACAGATCTGGGATCCCTCCATAAAGAGTACCCATCACTTCCTATTACTGTCACAAGGGATGTTTACATTCCTTCTGACAGCAATAAAAGTGATTCGAATTTTTTTTTAAAGGGAGAGTGTCAAAATAAAAAAATTTAAATTTAAAAAATAATAATTTTTTAAAGCGCCCCATCCCTTCGTGCTCGTACCCAGTCGCAGCTGTAAATGTAAACAGTGTTCAAACCACAGATTGCTGGGATCGGTAGAGAGAGAGCAATAATTCTAACACAAGATCTCCTCTGTAACTCTAAACTGGTAATCTGTAGAACTTTTTAAAGCGTTGCCTATGGAGATGTTTAAGTACAGTAGTTTGTTGCTATTCCACGCATGTGCGCAATTTTAAAGCATAAAGTTTGGGGGCTGTGTAATATGCAGGGGGGCTGAGTGATGTGCAGGGGGCTGTGTAATATGCAGGGGGCTGTGTAATGTAAAGGGGTCCAGAGGTACAGGGGCTGTGTAATGTAAAGGGGTCCAGAGGTGTGGGCTGTGTAATGAAAAGGGGTCCGGAGGTGCGGGGGCTGTGTAATGTAAAGGAGTCTGGAGGTGCGGGCTGTGTAATGTAAAGGGGTCCAGAGGTGCGGGGGCTGTGTAATGTAAAGGAGTCTGGAGGTGCGGGCTGTGTAATGTAAAGGGGTCCAGAGGTGCAGGGGCTGTGTAATGTAAAGGGATCCAGAGGTGAGGGTTGTGTAATGTAAGGGGGTCCAGGGGTGCAGGGGCTGTGTAATGTAAAGGGGTCCAGAAGTGCGGGGGCTGTGTAATGTAAAGGGGTCTAGAGGTGCGGGGGTTGTGTAATGCAAAGGAGTCCAGAGGTGCGGGGGCTGTGTAATGTAAAGGGGTCCAGATTATTATCTTCATTTATTAGCAAGTGAATGTGGCCCTCCATGCATTCACATACATCCAGCTGGCCCTTAAGTGGAAAAAGGTTTCTGACCCCTGATATAAATCATGTATTATAATAATTTACCTATACTTCCTATGCTTCTGACCTTTTACTATGTAGGAAGTGAGTTGACTACTCCAACAGCAACGCAGGTAGATAAAAAGATGCCTTTCTTTAGTAGAGTAGGGGAAGACCCTGTCAACTTTGTATTCCTGCCTGTGTGCCTGTTGCAAATTTCTTACTTCCTGTCTACTGAAACTGTTGTCAGAATGAGTGAGGGTAAATCTTTGTAATCGAGCTTGAGAAAAGAGTAAAAGGAGACAAGAGTTCTAAATCTATATTGTTCTAACCAAAAATTATTGGGTCAACACACACTGACTTTATAAAATACATCCTTTTTGTATATATAACTGAAAAAGACCCTTCTTGGGCTATGGCCCTGGAGCTATAGACTCATATATAACATTGTGATAACAAAGGCACACATGAAAAAGATAAGGCACACAAACAGATCAAACATTGTTCCTTGTAGATTGCTGGAAGGAAAGTGAAAGTGGTACCTCATGTTGAGTCCCTGAAATATCGCTCACATGGACACCTGCAGCAGCAGCCATGACAGGACACGGGAAATCTATCAGCGTGGAACATAGAGCTTGGAGACTCAGAAAAACGGAAAAGATAATATTGCCTGTGCACATACAAAGACAGCACCAAACAAAAGCATGACACTGAGCAGAAAAGGCATGCACACACAGGAATACTACTGCAAATAAATGAATGTAATCAAGCGTGTGCGACTTCTATTTCATATTTACATATTTATTAAAATCATTTTTACACATAGTCATTTAGCGTTCTTGCATCCCTGTCCTTTTTACAGATAAACAATCAGTACACATGTAACCAGTATAGCAATACAGTATATAAATAGTAATACAAGTAGGCTGGAAGAGGCATTACATTGTATAAAACAAGGTTATCCTGTTAGTTACCACATAATACCAAGTAGTAGCCTGCATTCACATCTGTGCGTTTTGAATTGTGGGCAGATTTGCCGTGATTCTGTCTGCCATTAGTTTCACCCAAAAGAAGTTCCTGAACTTTTTTGGGTGACAAACTTGACACAATGCGTTTTGCAGCGATTGCAGTGCGATTTATCGCGTGACAATCATGGCAGAACCGCACTGTGTTTTTAGGTGGCATTCAAATGAATGGCCTTTGAAATGTGCCTTGTGCGATTTGTCATTCACACCTGGGCATTTTGAGATCGCAGGCAGAATCACGCCAAATCTGCCCGCAATTCAAAATGCCCAGGTGTGAATGCAGCCTAACTGAAATCAGCAACAAACATATATAATAATACAAATACCTAAGTTAGTAAGAAAGGAATCATCCTGGTCAAGGGATTTCACTATATTCTTAATATACCTAAAAATAAGTGGAAAAAAACTAAGAAATAAGCAAACACCCTGGATATATATCCAGCTATGCAGATCACACTACAAACAAATGGCCACTGCCCTCACCTATAACTGGCCTTTGCAGCAAGGAGCAAATGGAAGGGCAATGCATGCAAAACAAAACCAAATAAATTCCTGGTTCAACTTACCAACCAGCCTGCTAACCAACCTAATTTTCCTGTCTCAGGCCCCGTACACACGACCGAGGAACTCGACGTGCCAAACACATCGACTTCCTCTCCGAGTTCAGTGTGGAAGCCGCCGAGGAGCTCGGCGGGCCGACTTTTCCTCATTGAACAACGAGGAAATAGAGAACATGTTCTCTTTTCGGCCCGACGAGTTCCTCAACGGGTTCCTCGCTGAAAAGTGTACACACGACCGAGTTTCTCGGCAGAATCCAGCTCTGACCGAGTTTCTGGCTGAATTCTGCCGAGAAACTCGGTCGTGTGTACGGGGCCTAACAGTATGCGTAAAAAACAGGGGTATTGTTTGCACACATTTGCAAATACATGTGTAAGCTACAGGGCCCTGTCTAGAACTGCACATGCAGTATTCTATCTGGTGAATTATAAATGGTTACATTTGACAGAGCTTCCCATCTAGTTGGTAAGATAGTTATTTTGTGTAGCACAGGCTCCTGTCAGTGTTGATGATGGGTTCTCTGTTCTGTCAAAAATCTTAAAGCTGCCCGGTCCCCACTGACAAACCTAGTTATAGGTTGAAGGTCGCGCACACCTGTGTAACTTAAGAGTTAGTATGCTATACTATATAATGCTAGACGGGAAATAGGCCAAGCAACTGGTGGTAGATTAAATGGATGTATTAAAGCAATGCAATTAAACAATGCATAAATCATTTAACAGGCAAATAAACAGATTCAAGGATCCAAGGAGGCTGTACTAGGTAAAGCGGTTACTAACCCATAATATTGCGAACATCTGAACTATACCAAAGTTCAGCAAAGTTATAACTTGTGCAAGAAGGGTTAAAGTATGAACCTTGACTTTTGTGGTCCTCTCCTTGTCCAATAGATCCTTTTTTATCTTTGGTGGAGTCTGAAGTGGAAAAAAAAAAAAAAAAAAAGTATGAACCTTGACTGACCCAGAAAGACGAAATGTTCCTTGTGTGCACACTATGCATACAGCCTACATTTCTGATGGAGGGGTAATCCTGGAGGTGATTGCAAAGTACCCGGTGCCTAGTGTTGGCCAGCTTTCATTGGGGCCCTTCTGTGGGTGGTGCACATGTAGCTGTCCCTTTAAAAGTGCATAAGTAAATTGCCGAAGGGCTGCTTAATAAAGAGCAGTTTCTGTTCAATTACTAGTGTGTGTAGTAAAGGATTAGGTTTTGTATTTCCATTCAACTTTCCTGGCGGGTGACAGGTCTGATCTCATATGCCTGGTGGTCAGCTATTCCAGAAGTCCCAGTCCGCACATTTGGTTCCCCACTGGCTCAGTCTCTCAGCTCTGGTGTAGGCACTAACATGGCAGCAGGTCTCAGTAAACGGCGAGGCTCTGTGGCTCAGTCCTCAGACTCTATAGGTGCTTTAAAGGGCTCAGTCACAGGCTCCAGCAGACAGAGCAGCAGGTCTACACACCTCATCCTCTATATTCAGGGACCTTGTACTTTATGGCTCCATTAATGTCCATTGTAGAGCACCCCTTTAAGACTACATATTCCACGATCGACTGCTGTACAACAAGTTCTCTCTCTGATTCTCTAATTGGTTCAAGCTCTCCGGCTCTCTGATTGGCTCAAGTTTGCTGCCAGGAAGGAGGAAGGGCAGGAGTGAGCCAGGGGATTTCACACAGAGCTGTAGAGAGAGAGAGGGGAGAGAAGCTGGCTGCTTTCTTCTCCCTCTTGTCGACCAGCTCACTCCTGCTGCTAGCGGGGGGGCAAGCAAGGATCTGCACACAGCCCACTGGCGCACTCATTCAGCAGCACAGACAGACTGTGGGGGTTGCGAGTAGTGGCACGAGATAACACAACTGATGGCGCCAGTCTACACTTATGGATAGAAAACTGCTTCCTTTACTAGAATAACAAGCTTCCAGTTGGTGTTTGGATACAGTAGGTGGTATTAACGTCATTTATTTATCAAAATCAATTAAAAAAGAATATCACTCACATGTGTTTTAATGTTTTTTTTTTTTAAAAACCTCATTGGTTCCTTTTTCAATTGTCCCCTGAGAGTATTTCCTGATCCTGTGCCTCCTAGACCTATGGGGCCAGATTCACAGACAGCGGCGTATGTTTGAGTGGACGTAGCGCATCTGATATGCGCTACGCCGACGTAACATAGAGAGGCAAGACCAGTATTCACAAAGCACTTGCTCCCTAAGTTACGTCGGCGTAGCGTAAATGGGCTGGCGTAAGCCCGCCTAGTTCAAATTAGGAAGGTAGTGGGCGTGTTGTATGAAAATTAGCCGTGACCCCATGTAAATGAATTCCCGAACGAATGGCGCATGTGCGCGCAGCTCAGAATCATGTCGCATATACTCCCTAAGATACGACGGCTCAATGCGTTCAATGTGAACGTAACCTAAGCCCAGCCCCATTCACGTACGACTTAGGTAAACAACGTAAAATACGACGGCTGTTCCGTCGTCCATACCTTTGCATGGGTTGCGCCACCTATAGAGGTGTTTTATCTTTACGCCGGACGTACGCCTTACGTAAACGGCGTAGCTTACTGCGATGGGCGCAAGTACGTTCATGAATCGGCGTATCTCGCTCATTTACATATTCAACGCGTAAATCAATGGAAGCGCCCCTAGCGGCCAGCGTAAATATGCACCCAAGATACGACGGCGTAGGAGACTTACGTCGGTCGTAGGAAGCCAAAATTCAGGCGAATCTTGTACTGTGAATTAGGCGCATAGATACGACGGCGCATCCGTGGACTTACGCGACGTATGTCTTTGTGAATCCGGGCCATGGAGTCTTGCGCCTCCACAACATGCACACTCCCGCTTTGTACTACAACGCTACATGTAGCCACTCAGAGTGCTGTAAGCACAGCCAGCATGAGAAAGACATAAAGCCAGGGGTGGACTGGACTGACAACTCATGGGGCCCCTGGGCGATAAAAGATTATGGGGCTCCCGGGCTTACAGATGGCCACCACGCTAGGAGGCATTGCATAGGCAGGGCAGCTAAAATCTCAGGATTTTCACATCAAAAGCATGTTGGTTTTGGACATATTAGGGACAGAAGTAAGAAAAACACAGATATTTACATACTGTCCCTGGTTTTATTGCGCCTGGCAACCCTGATGGGGCCCCCTAGCGGCATGGGGCCCTCGGGCAGTGCCCGAGAGTGCCAATGGTCAGTCCGCCCCTGCACAAAGCCCTGTCAATCACTGCTATGGAAGGGGGGTGGCTTTTGATTTTTGCTCTGTATCCTTCTTGCACTGCTTTGTGTGAGGCAATCTGAAACACTGCACAATCACATGGAATTGTAGTACAGAGCCAGAGCACACAAGTTGCAGGTCCTGTTAGCATAGGAGGCACAGGAAAAATGGGTAACTAACCCAAGAAAAATATGTAATATATTGCAACTTATTGATTTTATTATTGCATTAATTTCCTTTTTTCATACTAACATCATTTTCAACAAGTACAGAAAATACCTGTTTATTTAGCCAGAAATTCAGTGTCCTTGTGACTTCCTGTCAGTTAAACAGAAATAAAACAAATGCAGGATCTAGCATCATCTAGCATAGCATTTCTGTCATACCGTCCCTACTAGCCCTGTAAAGTCATAGATTTTAGCTACACAGCTGGTAACGGCTAGGTAGTGGCTGTGCCCTGACCAGTCCAATACCTCTACGGTCTTGGAGGTGGCTGTGTTAAATTCTTTGGAGGCCCTTCAACATCTCCTTTTTGGAGGACCCAAGGCCCCTTACTCCCTGACCCCTTCTATGACTACTTCCCTCAAGGCCTGGAAAGCAGGTCTGGTGTATGAAGATCTACCAAACTATACTATATTCCTGAATACTCCATTGTGGTGCAATCCAACATTGTCTCTTTCCCTGCCAGATCCACAGGTGTAGGCTAAGTACAAAATTACACTAGTTTCCCAAGTTGTTTAAAATCACTCCCTACAATCCCTTACAGGGGCGGACTGACCAATGGGGCTCTCGGGCACTGCCCAAGGGCACCATGCCACTAGGGGGCCCCATCAGGGTTGCCAGGCTCAATAAAACCAGAGACAGTATGTAAAAATCTGTGTTTTTTTTTACATCTGTCCCTGATATGTCTGAAACCGACATGCTTTTGATGTGAAAATCCAGAGATTTTAACTGCCCTGCCTCTGCACTGCCTCCTGGCATGGTGACCATCTGTAAGCCCGGGGGCCCCATAGTCTTCTATTGCCCGGGGGCCCCATGAGTTGTCAGTCCGCCCCTGATCCCTTACCTATGTCTCCTCTGCTTATAATGTTCCAGCCTCTCACTTATTCAGATACCTTCAGTTGCCCCATGCATTCAGCTGTCAATTTCCCAATGCTTCACTGCGGCTGAAACAATCTGACCTGGAGCATGTGCTCCAGACGGAAAGCTCAGAGAAGCCTACTTTGGTGCTGTACAACAACCTCCTTTTAGTTTCATTGCTGTGAGGAAGTTGAGATTCCTGTCTGCCCACAGGAAATTTTGACATGCCACCAGGGCTGGTGCAAGGATTTTTGACACCCTAGGCGAAACCTAATTTTGCCGCCCCTCTTGGCTCCACCCCTGACTCCACCCTCTTTGCCCTGCCCACAACACCTTTTTAATGAAACACCCATCAAATGCAGCCCACCAGCACCAGGGAGAGGAAGATCTGGAATGCCGTGTTGACGGCCAAGGATCCAGCTGTAGACAGCTCTGTGATATGTCATGACTTTCTTACTCCTTTGAGCTTGAGATGCTGATTTTGACTCTTTCCCTGGGCATTTATCTTGCACTGGGCTCCTACCTCTGTAAAAAAAAAAAAAATTAAGAAAAAGGATGCTCTCTTTTTTCAAACAAAAATAATAATAATAATAATTTTAAAACCTCTCCATACGAATCTTCAGTGCTTTTATAGGGCATGCAGAATCCCCACAGAATCTGTAAGGTACAATACAGGCATCAACAACCATCCCCAGGAAACAGCAAGCAAAGTGCACTCATTCCAGAGGCTTACCTGAGCAGATTACTTCACTGTAGCCAAAGACTCAAATAGATCCTCCGTCCTTTCAGGACGCCGGGCACATGAATTACAATTGCGGGGATAGCCGGGGGGTGTGTATTTTGAAGCACCTCATTAGAGCCAGAGGCTCTAATAGGCTTCAAAATAGGGTGGGCTTGGGGTGCAGAGCATTGCGTCTGGAGCTCACCCAGCTGTGTTGCAACAGCGAATGAATATTCACTGTTGCAACCCTGATCCTCCTCCCGGCCAATTGGGAAGTGGGTATGAAAACTGTTTCCCGATTGGCCAAAACGCCAGGTGATTCTATTGGACGCCTAGCGCGGGGAGGAGCAGAAAGGAGCTGCTCCAGGAGAGGACACCGGAGCAGCTTTCCCCGGACCCGCCACTCTTAAGGACAGGGGCAACCACGCTGGAAAATGGCCGCATCAGCCCTGCACTCCATAAAGACCCGACCGCTGCTCTCACTGCCGGTGTCCTGTCGAGAAATGCCCTCTGTCGAATAATGCCTGCCCGATACTGCGCATGCACAGCGCTTGTGCAGTACTGAGCCGTCGAAAGCCGCAGAACATCGGAATTTACGATCAGCTGTAGACGGCACCTGCGCACAATAGCCGACATTGTGCCACACGCTCCCGATGCTCGTGCAAGCCTGCAAAGGGCGGATTTCTTCACGATGGGCATGTGTGAGGGGCGGATGCCTACAGAAGGGGGCGTATTTTGTAATGATGGGCAGTGCTGTTAAGATGATTTAGCTAGCTAACACAAGCAATAGCACTGTCCATCATTACAAAATATGCCCCCTTCTGTAGGCATCCGCCCCTCACACATGCCCATCATGAAGAAATTCGCCCCTTGCAGACTTGCACGAGCATCGGGAGGATGTGGCACAATGTCGGCTATTGTGCGCGGGCACCGTCCTCAGCTGATCGTAAATTCCGATGTTCGGAGGCTTTCGGCAGCTCCGTACTGCGCATGTGCATTACCAGGCGGGCATTATTCGTCAGGGGGCATTTGTCGTCAGAACACCAGCATCCAGAGTAAGGACTGACCGGGTTTGCTGGGAGTGTTAGTGCCGCAAGGGGCTGTTGTGCTAGTACCACTCCACTGCCTGCCGCCCCCCCCCCAAAAAAAAAACACAAGCCACCACTGGGGAAGTCTCGCAATGGAAAGAAAGAAAAACAGATTTTAGCTTGCATATAATTGAATAATAATTGTTGTCCACACAGCTCCACCTCATTCATGAAATGAAAATTCACTTTGCAAAGTAAACACGCTCTACTTTCGTAAATCAAACCAACTAAATAAACAGTCCTTCTACTGTGACAAGAACACACAGTGAACTGCATATATTGCAGCAGTATTTACCAATTATTGTTACATACCTCCCAATTGTCCCTCTTTTGGAACCAAATCCTTCTGTCCCTCATTACTCCTCAGTTGTCCTTCTCTTTTTGCTTGATGTAAGGCTCTCTATTAAAAAATGTATTATTTAACTATCAAAAGTGTTTTACCGAACTATACCTTTAAACCTTTAAAACATTTAATTTGAAAGGGGAAATTATAGGAAAAGTATTGCTTAAAAAAAAATTGGGTTAAACCAATAATGTTTTGCATATTAATCCTCCATGGTTACTGAAGACATGGCAGGGTGTGGTATGTCTCCATATCATTATCCCTTTGTTAATAAAAAAAAAAAATAATCATTATTCCTTTGATAATAAAAATAAATAAATCAGGAGATATGCATTACCATATACCACCAAATGAAAGTCCAATTGGTCCTAAAAAAAATGCGGTATAATCTACCTGGATGCACAAAGTGGTTGATGATATGTACGGTTTTATTAACACATGTCAAAATCGCAAAATTGAGCTTAGGCATTAAGATTTGTTTTACCCTTAGGCCTTGTACACACGATCAGTCCAAACTGATGAAAACGGACTGATGGTCTGATGGACTGATGGACCGGGTGACTTTCAAGACGCTCTGCCTCACCCACAAATGTACACAAGGAAACGCTCCTCAATACTTAAGCGAGAAAATAAAACCTTACGTCACCAAGCGCGTGCTCCGGTCAACCAACCAAAACCTTCTACAAATCCCTAAATCCCGCTACAAATCTAAGGGAGAACGTAGATTTGCAGTTCAAGGACCCCGGCTTTGGAATGCTCTACCCACGACCATCCGTTTGGAAGAAAACCATCGGGCTTTTAGGAAAAAACTAAAGACCCACCTCTTCTAATAGATCAGGACAACACTGGATGCAAAGCGCCTTGAGGCGATTAAGTTCGCATTTGTTGCGCTATATAAGTTACTCACTCACTCACTCACTCACTCACTCTGATGGTCTGATGCGCGTACACACCATCAGTTCAAAATCCGATCGAGTCCAACGCGGTGACGTAAAACACACGACGTGCTGAAAAAAACGAAGTTCAATGCTTCCAAGCACGCGTCGATTTGATTCTGAGCATGCGCGGGTTTTGAACCGATGCTTTTGCGTACTAACCATCGGTTTTGACCGATCGGTCATCAGTCTGATTTTAAAGCAAGTTTTAAAACTTTGGTCTGAAGGACAAAAGTCTGATGGGCCATACACACGGTAGGTTTGGACTGATGAAACTGAACCTCAGTCCGTTTTCATCAGTTTGGACTGATCGTGTGTACAGGGCCTAATGCCGCGTACAGACGGTCGTTTTTTGCGATGAAAAAAAAACGACGTTTGATGTGATGAAAAAAACGACGTTTTTGAAACTTCATTTTCAAAAACGACGTAGCATACAGACCATCGTTTTTCGAAAAATCTCTAGCAATGCGCGCTGACGTCCATCACGTACGACGGGACTATAAAGGGTCATTTCCATGCGGAAGACGGCCTCTTTTGCTGATATCGTGTTGCTGCGTGTTAGTAAAAGTTTGGTGAGAGACGATTCGCGCTTTTCAGTGTTTGTGCTTAAAATTTCGTTTTCTGTCGTACAGTTTGTGTATTTGTAGTCGGATCTGTGATACAGTGCTTGTATTTAGGACGTATTTGTTTTGCAAGTGCGTTCTTGTGTGCACGTTGCTGTTTTGCAGGTCGTTCTTCAGAGGCCTTTCTGTACTTCAGGGCGTAATTTTTAGTCCGATCTGATTTGACGACCGTTTTCTAGCCATGTTGCGGGTACGTTCTCGTCGCCGAGATCGTGCTGTGCATGTTGTTATGATGTGTGCTGCATCCCGGCTCCGGTCCTTGAGGAGGAGGAGAAGGACTTTGTGGGCCAAGAACTGGTTTCTTTGCAGGGACCAGTTCTCTCATATGCCTCTGCTGCGGGAGATCCAAGAAAATAACCCTGATGATTTCAGGAATTTTCTTTGGATGTCTGACCCCGTATTCCAGCAGCTTTTGGCTTCGGTGTCGCCATATATCACCAGGCAGGACACCAATATGCGGGAAGCCATAACTGCTGAGCAGCGGCTAGTTGCTACGTTGCGATACCTTGCAACAGGGAGAAGTCTGCAGGACTTGAAGTTCTCGACGGGCATCTCCCCCCAGTCTCTGGGCGTCATAATCCCGGAGACGTGTTCTGCCATAATCCAGGTTTTGCAGGAGGACTATATTAAGGTAAGTTCTGTCCTTTAAATGCATAAACTATGTTTCTTATTTTGTTTTTTAAACAGTCCCTAATTAACCTTTTTTTAATAATATGCTGGTAATGTTACCTTTGTCTCCATGCATGTTTTTTTTTTATTTTTTTTGGTCCTACATGCATCTTTTATCTAGCCCACATGTCCATTTTGGGTTATTTTGTTAGTGGCAAACCCACCTAGCTTAGTCCCTATATCCCCCTTGATTTTTTCCCTCCATTGTAGTGCACGACCAACCCCCCCCCCCCCCCCAATGTTATTTTTGTAACTGTCTATTTGTATTAATTTGATGTTAAACCAGCATTTTTTGGAGGTCACAAACTGATCTTGGGGGGGGGGGCCCCCATCACACTTTTATGTTAATTTTTCTTACCATGAGAGGGTGTGATTAATCTGCTTAGTGATCCCTTAATATTGTTGTTTTTACAATAATACCTGAACTAATATTTTTTATTTTTAGGATCCAATAATCTTTGGTGATATTCTGTTAATAATGTACTATCTTACAATTTATTTTCTGCTTTATTTACAGTTCCCCACAACACCACAGGAATGGCAGACTGTGGCAGCGGACTTCTCTCAGCGATGGAATTTTCCAAACTGTGGAGGAGCTATTGATGGCAAGCACGTCCGCATCGTGCCACCACCCCATTCTGGATCCCATTATTTCAACTACAAAGGGTTCCACAGTGTCGTACTGATGGCGGTGGTGTCTGCCAATTATGACTTTCTCTATGTTGATGTGGGGAAAAATGGGCGGATGTCAGACGGCGGGGTCTTTGCCGAGACCGAGTTTGCCCAACGGCTTCAGGCGGAGGACCTTGCATTGCCACGTGCGGAGGATAATGAAGAGGGGCTGCCCTTCGTTTTTATTGGTGATGAGGCGTTTGCCTTGGGTCCCCACCTCATGAGGCCATTTCCCCAACGTGCCCTCACCCATGAGAGGAGGGTCTTTAATTATAGGCTGGCCAGAAGAGTGGTTGAAAATGCGTTTGGCATTATGGTCAGTCGATTTCGCTTGTTTTTAACCGCCATAAACATGGCAGAATATAAGTGGAATAATATTATTTTATGTTGTTGTATATTACATAACTTTCTACGAAGACATTCTTTAAATTATTTGTCATTATTGCCTGATGAGGCAGTTGATGTCCCAGAGGCGGCCCATGAGGCAGGCCATCCAGGCTTGGCCCCCCGAAACGCACGTGCAGTGCGCCAGGCATATGTTGACTATTTTATGGGTAGGGGGGCCATTCCAATGCCTGATCTTTGGTGAATGAACATAATAAATATTTTATGCAAGAAACATTGTAATTTTTTTTCTTATTGTTTTGAATGTTTGTGTATTTTCTTTGTCTCATAGTTGCATGTGTTTTGGATAGACTAAATATCCTTCCTCGTTCTATGTTCCCAGCATAAATTTCACATTTTTTTAGGTTTAATGTCAGCATTGATCTAAAATAACAAGCCACCAATATATTGATCTGCATAATTTTTATTTTACAAATTTAGTGAAACCAATGTTTCATTCTCACATATCTACATGTATTTTTTGGTTGGCCGAACAAGTAAAATCACATTTTTCATTTATTTTTATTTTTTTGGATCAATAAACATATCAAATCCGATTTTTAAAATTTTTTTTTTTTTTATCAATAAACATATAAAATCTGATTTTTTTTTTTTTTTTTTTTTTTTTTATTCAATAAACATATCAAATCTGATTTTTTAATTTTTTTGGGTTTTTTTTATTCAATAAACATATAAAATCAGATTTTTTAATTTTTTTGTTTTTTTTTATCAATAAACATATCAAATCAGATTTTTTATTTTTTTTTTTTTTTTTTTTATCAATAAACATATAAAATCTGATTTTTTAATTTTTTTGGTTTTTTTTATCAATAAACATATCAAATCAGATTTTTTATTTTTTTTGTTTTTTTTTATCAATAAACATATAAAATCTGATTTTTTAATTTTTATGTTTTTTTTTATTCAATAAACATATCAAATCAGATTTTTAAATTTTTTTTTTTTTTTTTTATCAATAAACATATAAAATCTGATTTTTTAATTTTTTTGTTTTTTTTTATTCAATAAACATATAAAATCAGATTTTTTTTTTTTTTGTTTTTTTTTTATTCAATAAACATATAAAATCTGATTTTTTAATTTTTTTGTTTTTTTTTTATCAATAAACATATCAAATCAGATTTTTTAATTTTTTTGTTTTTTTTTTATCAATAAACATCTAAAATCTGTTTTTTTAATTTTTTGGGTTTTTTTTAATTCAAGAATGAGATGAAATCATTTTTTTTTTTTTTTTTTTTTCACACCCTACCCAAAACATCCAGTAAATTTTTCAACTGGACCTCAACACTTTTAGCATTTTTTTGTATTTTCCGGGCTGCTATCTGTAGGTCTTCATTCTTTTCCCGGCAGGACCAAATTTCGGCAATGAGGAGCTGGGCAGTGTCCCTGTCAATTGAGGAGCCAGCACGAGTTGCTCCTGAAATGTGCAAGCAAACCATGTATTACAAATATGTTTCTCCTACATCTACATTACCTGTGTATCTTTTGAATATGATACTTTACCAGATGTGGTGGCAGCTTCCCCTTCATCAAGATCCCTCGGGGGTGTGGCTTGCGAACTTGCGTCCTGCCTTGATGCTTCCTTTCGCCCTACGAGATTGAAGAAAGGGAAAACACAATGGTAAAATTTTAGAGGGATGAAACTTTAAATCACAATTTTCCAACAAATAAATCCCTATGTGTAAAAATCCTCTGCTGAGTATACTGAGTATACTGTCCTTTTTGTGCATATTTTATATCTAAATTATTAAGATCTAATTAGGTAAACATGTACATAAATGTTTACAAATTGATGTCACATTAAACCCAATAAATTTATTGGGTTAAAGTTAGTTAAATTAACGAATGAACGACAACACATACGACAAATTTTTGTGCCCACACAAATACATTTCAACCTGAATGGAAAAGCACATGGCACAAAGAACAAACACCTAAAATTAGGGAACATAAAATTCACTTACTTTTTGCTCGAATCAATCTTTTTATTGCCCGAAGTTGCTCTGGCTCTCTTTTTTTCAGGTCTGACCACCTCTTTCTTATTTGTTCTTTTGACCTGCGTTCACCAAATTTCTGCCGGAGCCTTCTGATTACTTTATCCGTAATGTCCGCCTTCACCTTATTGGGGTGCAGGTAAGGCCCGTGCTTCCCATCATAATCTTCATTAGTGAAGATGGTGACCATCTCTACCATCTCCTGGAATGCCATGTTTTTGGCCTTGTACCTCCGCCTGGATCTTCCTGTTGTCTGGGCCTGGCCTACCTCATGTCTTGAGCCTGACATTTTTTGCTGCTTGTCTTCCACCACCATAAATCACACCCACAAAAAAAGAACGAGAAAGGGGCGTGTAAAGGACGAGACGGAACGTCAGGGGCGGGGTATCGTGCGTTGCGTCACACGTGCGCAGTGTTTAAAGGGATCCGACGTCATTGAAAGCGACGTACACAGTCTGTGGAAAAAGGCGGAAGTAAACGATCGTGAAATACGACGGTACGTAACTCTATTTTTGACATTTCTATTACTGAAGAGTGGATCAGTTTGTGGGCTAGATGATATGGTGTAAAACAGGGAAATGCAATTCTCGGACCTCCAGCTGGTGCGGAACTACAAGTCCCATGATGCATAGCGAAACTCTGACAGCCACAAGCATGACACCCAGAGGCAGAGGCATGATGGGACTTGTAGTTTTGCAACAGCTGTAGGTCCACTAATTGCAGATCCCTGGGGTAAAAGCTTGTTGTAGTAGTAGTGGCTTTACTGACACTTTGTTTTTTATGTAATTTTTACATACAGAAATAATGGACCCCTTCAAGGAGCCAGAATTTTTCACGGAGTTTATACAACGCTGGAAAGAACTTCCTGTGCTCTGGCAAACAAAAAGCAAAATAAATAAAAACAAAGATGCCAGGAAGCAAGCACTGGAGACCCTGCTTGCATTTGTTAGCCCAAGGCTCCCACACGCAACAACTGACACTGTAAAAAACAAAATTAATTCGATTAGGGGAACCTACAGGACCCAACGGTCACAAGTCCTGGCCTCTATGAGATCTGGAGCTGCAGCTGACAGCATCTACAAACCCAACCTGTGGTACTATGGTCAGATGCAGTTCATTGATGACCATCTCGAAACACGGGCATCCGTGTCTACAATTCCCCCAAGGAATCAGTCCAGTCTTCCCGGCAGCCAAGAGCAGGCTACATCTGATGAAGATCAAGACTTCACGGAGGACACAGATTGTGACCCATCGAGCCAGGTATTGCATTTTAATACTAATTAATGAAATGCAAAGTATAATAATGCTTAGAAATGTAGGTTACAAGTGGTGTAAAATTTAGCTGAGTTGGCAAAACATTGGTAAAATATCACTAGCCAATACGGGCAAAACAGAATGGGGACAAGATACATAAATGCAGAGGTCATAATGATTGTGGGTAATTTTATGTTACGCCATTAGGGGGGTAAACGCTAGACACCTGGAAGGGGTCACAGATATCTAACAAACTTTGTGTTCATTAACATTTTATCCAATTTTTTTTGACAAAACAGACATTCCTAGTTTTGAGAAAGGCACCCTACTTAGCAGGTTCAGTCAGCATCAACCCCCCCCCCACACAACTCCAGGGGGCAAATATCTGAAGCTGGGTAAGGGGCAACATAATTAGGGATGGCGGGCCTCATTTAAATCTATTTCCGCATTCACTTCGCATATGTCATGATTTGTAAAATGTGTGTGATTAATGAAGCCAAAAAATTAAATAAGATCCTTTTATTTAGCCACACACAGAGCAAAGCCAGGAGGAGGCAGGCCCCACAGGGAGCCAGGGTGAGGCAGAGGCCACTCGGAGCCAGGAGGTGGCAGGCCCAACAAGGAGACAGGGTGAGGCAGAGGCCACTCGGAGCCAGGAGGTGGCAGGCCCAACAAGGAGACAGGGTGAGGCAGAGGCCACTCGGAGCCAGGAGGTGGCAGGCCCCAGTGGGATACAGGAGTCACGCAGGCGGGATTGCATCTCTCAGATCCCTCCTTTTCGCGCTCCAGGAAAAAGAACAAGGAGACTGATGCAAATGGAGGAGGAGACCCAGGCCATTCTCCGTCAAGCAGCTGCGGCCATCAGAGAACAACCATCTGAGGAAGAGGGATTCGCAGCGCTCATCGCAGCCAAGCTACAAAATTTAGAGCGGGCCCAGCGTGTGCGCTGCGAATACATCATATTCAAGGCCATAAGCATGGCCTCACTGGGCAACCTACATGAGAATATAGATCTTGGGCTGATTCCCACTCCTGTGCTTTCTGCTCTTCCTGCTCCTTCTCCTGCTCCTGATCCTTCTCCTACTCCTGCTCCTTCTCCTACTCCTGCTCCTTCTCCTACTCCTGCTCCTTCTCCTGCTCCTGATCCTTCTCCTCCTCTTCCTTCTCCTGCTCTGGTTCCTGCCACAAACTTGGCTCATGAAACCCAGCCCCCGAGGAGGCAGACTGCAGGGAAGGCTGCAGGGAAGGCTGCAGGGAAGGCTGCAGGGAAGGCTGCAGGGAAGCCTCAACCAAAGAGGAAGAAGTGAGGAGATGGTGCCCCTAATCCCAAAACATTGGCATTGCCAGCCTGGATTATTTGCTTGCTGGACCCTTGCCTTGCAAAATCCAAGCAGGGTCTCCTTTACTTTATTCCGGGCTTATTTTTTGATTTTTTTATATGTTTTTGTTTTGACAGATGTGTTTAAGTTTATTTTATTTATTTTATACATGAATAAATGTATTTGTTGGTTTTGGAAAAAAATTCACATGTGTATTTTTTTAACATATATAGAGATCATTAGTGAGGAGGCAAACACATTTCACAAAAAAAAAAAAAAAAAAAATATTAACAAGGGACAACAACCTCCTTGTGGGTAATTTGCATAAAAAGATATTATGTTGTTGTGGTGACTTCACACACTCCAAAATAACAAACATTAAACATGGTATTCATTTGCTCAAATACATTAAACAACCCAAAAAAAAAAAGAAGGGAAATGGAGATGTGCATAAACCAAAAAAAAAAATAATAATTCGAAAACAAAAAAGGTTGTCAGAACTATGTAACAAGATGAGCCACAACAAACTAGGGTTTTAATGTAGCATGTAAATGCATTGTGTCAAATGCTGCGCAGTCATTTCTTCATTACTATTAAAACGAACGAATGTGCTGAAGCCATTCTGGACAGTAGTTTTACCACAACAAGCGCTCCCGCATCAGAAATTGCTTCTGAGCAGGCGCGGGTTTAAAACGTCGTTTTCAACGTCGTTTTGCCCACACACTATCATTTTAATTGACACAGAAAACGACGTTTTGAAAAACGACACAAAAAATTCGAGCATGTTCGAATTTTTTTTTTGTAGTTTTTCTCAAGACATAAAACGACGTTTTCCCCACACACGGTCATTTGAAATGACGTTTTTCAAAATGTCGTTTTTTTTCATCGCAAAAAACGACCGTCTGTACGCGGCATTACAGTTGAAGACAGACCACGACTGCGAACTGTTAGGTAGATGTACTCATAAAGTTTGTGTCCCGCTACTGAGGGAAGTGACATAGGCGAGTGAGTCACATGACATAGTCAGTCAAAATGGCAGCGTCTGCAGTGGAGAAGCAGTTTTGTGTTCTTGAATTGAGCAAAACAGAATCTGTAATGCCCTGTACACATGATCGGTTGGTCTGATGAAAACGGACTGATGGAAAAAAAATAGAACCTGTTTTAAGTTTTTCTTATGGTTAAAAAAACGATACAAAAAAATGATCGTCTGTGGGGAAATCCATTGGTCAAAAATCCATGCATGCTCAGAATCAAGTCGACGCATGCTCGAAAGCATTGAACTTCATTTTTCTCAGCACGTCGTTGTGTTTTACGTCACTGTGTTGGACACGATCTAATTTTTGTGTGTGTAGGCAAGACTGATGAAAGTCAGCTTCATCGGATATCTGATGAAAAAATCCATCGGTCCGTTTTCATCAGACGAACCGATCGTGTGTACAGGGCATAACTGTTATGCAACAGCATTTTTTATCACAATTCGGAAAAGAACCTCCAGCCAGAAAATCTATCTACGATTGGCATTCAAAAATTTAACTATTGGCTGTTTGTGAAAACTTAAAAGTCCTGGACGACAGCATGTATTGGAAGAAGTCGTCAATAGTGTTTGCGTGAAGTGCAGATTTCACAGCCCACAAAATTTTAAGAAGGAAACTGGAATGGATTCCATACATAGTGCAGATTTTGCAAAACTTCACTGACCTTGACAAGACAAAGCACTTTGAATTTTGTGCCAAAATGCAAAACAGTTTTGAAAATGACGATTTAGCCGATCACTTCGTTTTCACCGATGAAGCTACATTTCACGTGTGTGTGTTCAGGTAAAGCAGCAAAATGCTCGCTTTTGGGGAACGGAGAATCCCAGATTTACAACAAGTGCACTGTGTAGCGGGCAGCTGTTTTCTCTGCTGGCCCTACTTTAAATTTAGAGGGTAGTCAAAGGAATAGTTATCTCTGACTGATTTTTTTTTTAAATTTGGGCCTCTGGTCCAGCCATGGCTGTGCTGCAGCTGACACTATTGTTGCCTGGGGTGTCGGTTCCACCCCAGGCCAAGGGTGGCAGCAGTCAGATCCAGGTGTGTTGGATATTATTTCTCATCGGCCAATCAGTGGGGGTTGATCACCTCGCTGTGCATGCTGGGGAAGAGTATTTAAGGGACAAACGTCACTAGTTCGGGGTCCTCGTCGTCCGCCCTGGGCAGTCGTCCCACCACCCCCTGTGTGTGGCCCTCCTGTCCGGGGGCGCACTAATACTGAAAGTCTGAGCAGTGGTCACCTGTCAGTTTCCTGAATTCACAAGTAATTACTTCAAGAAGAGATCCGGGTGCTTAATCCTAAAGTGAGAGGATTCTGGACCGAACGTATCTCCACCTTTGGAGAGGTCGGTGGCAGAGACTTTACCAAAGTCGGGACTTAAGGCGATTTGCCACTACACTACCAATCGCCACCAAAAAGGAACTAAGAATCGAGAAACTTTTGAGAGTCGATCGTCGATTGACTGTCAAAAAATTCAATCATCCACCCCAACCTAAGCACATATCATGTGCTTTGATCAATACAAGATCGGCAGTAAAACACCGATTAGAAATCCGCGACTTCATTCTACAAAACGATTTAGACTGCCTCTTTATTACAGAAAGCTGGCTCACAGCCGACTGTAACACCATTCTGGGAGAATTGGTGCCAGAAAACTATCGTATTATAACTGAAAACAGAATAGGGCAAAGAGGAGGTGGCCTGGCGGTGATCTGCAAGACCCACCTGGCAATCACCAAACCAGCCCTTCAAAACCCCCTTCCATTCATGGAAACCCTTACTCTGCAACTGCAAACAAATCCCCAGCAGACCGTTCGCATTCTCCTGTGCTATAGGCCACCCGGGCCAAAATCACAGCTTCTACCATTATTGACGGAGTTCATCTCCACTTACACCCTTAACAGCAAACACCTTTTGCTGCTTGGGGATTTCAATCTATGGGCCAACTCCTCACAGGATCCCGTGGCCGATGCTTGCATTGACCACCTGGAAGGATTAGGGCTACAACAACTAGTATGTAGGCCCACGCATGCTTCGGGTCACACGCTTGACCTAATTTTCAGACAAGATCTGGAAATAAACATTTTGGAAAATGAACCATTGCCATGGACAGATCACCATGCAATCAAATTCATAATTTCCAAAATTCCCCCTTTGATAAAAACACCAAAGCCGATGACTACACACTGGACTAGATCGCAAAAGAAGCTCCACTCGAAACTCTTCAAGTATACCCTAGGAAAAAAAATAAAAACAATACAACCACTCCTAACTGCCTCAGAAACACTGGATGCCATTAATACAGCCCTACTACAGTCAGCCGACTTAGTAGCGCCAAAACGCAAAGCCCACATCCGGAAAAATAATTCCAGCTGGTTCAACAACCAGCTGTCGATGCTGAAGCAAGAGCGCAGAAGGGCGGAAGCCGCCTGGAAAAGAAGCGCTACGGAGATGAACCTCATCATCTACAAGGAAATAACGAGAAAATACCATAAAGAAATTTTCAAAGCCAAGAAATATTATTTTTCTAAGGCTATCAACAGCTCCCTAAACCGCCCCCGCAAACTCTTCAAGCTGGTCACTCAGACCATGAATCCAGGGTGTATTGAAGCCCCCAATTCAGACACCCAAGAATTTTGCAATGAATTGTCGGATTTCTTCATCAATAAAATTGAGAAGATCCGGGAAAGCATTCAGCAAAACACCCCCCTCAACCCCCCCCCCTCGATCTTTCACACAGCACCCAAAGAAATGTTCTACAATCAACAAAGTTCACTCTGAACCCCATCTCCATCGATGCCACAAAAAATATCATCGGTACTTTGCGAAACAGCACAGCGCCTAATGATATCATCCCCACTAAACTGCTGAAGGAATGTGCCGACATCCTGGCACCATCCATCACCCAGCTTATAAACAAGTCATTTAAGGAAGGCATAGTTCCCTCCCAGCTGAAAGAGGGCACAATCCAGCCCATCTTGAAGAAACCTACCCTTGACCCCAAGGACCCAATCCATCGCCGTCCCATAACAGCCCTCAACATTCTTTCCAAGGTAATGCAGAAAGTAGTGGTACAACAGCTGCAACAGCATCTGGATACCCATAATCTACTTGATCCATTTCAATCAGGTTTCCGTCCCGGTCACGGGACAGAGACAGCATTGCTGAAAATATGGGACGATGCCCTTGAGGCTGCAGACGAAGGAGAATCTTGTCTCTTGGTTCTGTTGGACCTTAGCGCAGCCTTCGACACGGTAGACCACAAACTGTTACTCACTCGGCTGGCCGAGGTAGCCAGAGTCGCAGAAGGTGAGTTATCATGGTTCTCCTCCTTTTTAGAGAACCGATCACAAACAGTGAAATTGGGACCTTTCACTTCTGAAAAGCGCACGACGGCATGTGGAGTCCCTCAGGGATCCCCCCTGTCACCGGTGCTTTTCAACATCTATCTTCGCCCTCTTTTTGAAATCATTAGTAGCGAAAAACTACTATATCACTCATATGCAGACGATACGCAATTGTATTTTCGCATCTGCAACAAAAATGATCATCATCTCAGTTTAGAGAAATGTCTCTCTGCAATAGAAAACTGGATGACAAAGAGTTATCTCAAACTCAATAGTTCCAAAACAGAACTTCTTCTGTTTCACGCCAGTCGGAAGAATCAACCAGCAACAACCTGGATACCGCCGCCCATTCTGGGCAAATCCATCACCCCTAGCTCCAAAGTCAATAGTCTCGGGGTCATCTTCGACTCCTACATGACAATGGATGCACAAATAGGGTCAGTAGTCAGCGGATCACATCATCTGCTGCGCCTACTACGCAGACTTATTCCATTTATTCCTAAAGAAGACATAGCAGTCGTGGTGGGAACAATTGTGAACTCCAGACTGGACTATGCAAATGCCCTTTACCTCGGACTCCCAAAGTACCAGATCGCTCGTCTGCAAGTCGTTCAGAACACGGCCGTCAGACTTGTGACTGGTAAAAAAACATGGGAATCAATCTCACCTTCGCTGAGAACCCTTCAATGGTTGCCAGTAAAGGACAGAATTGCTTTTAAAGCACTCTGTCTAATCCATAAGTGCATCCATGAGAAGGCTCCGCACTATCTATGCGAAAAGATAAAAGCTCACAACGCCAATCGCGTCTTGTGATCCACCGACCAAAATCTGCTCCAGATACCAAAAGCCAGATACAAGTCCAAGGGAGAAAGAAGGTTTGCGGTACAAGGTCCTAGGCTATGGAACGCTTTACCAACCAGCATTCGGTTGAAGGAAAACCACCTAGCCTTCAGAAGACAGATCAAAACTCTGCTTTTTTGAAGCTCTAGAAAGACAGCAACAACTAGCGCCCAGAGGCGATTCAGTTCGCATGCGCCGCGTTATATAAATTTTTCATTCATTCATTTATTCAAAGTTCCGTGTGACGCCCTGGTTGCTAGGAGTTGTGAGAGAGGCCTATCCAGGGGCACGGTGCCCACTCTGGCTGGAGTGGCGACGGGAGTTATTGACTGGAAGCAGGAGTGCTTCTGTTTGAGTTCTACACCTGAACCCACTACCTATACCCTATTTCACCTCTTCAACCCATTGTTCGTTCTTTTACCACGTTCGGTAAATAAAGCAGAGAAAAAGGAACGCAACGTGTGGACATTGACTCTTTTTCAGCTTTCAACAAGTACCCTAGACGGCGGAGAAATAGAGGTAACATGCCACCCAAAAATAACCAGCAGCTCCTTCAGGGGTAGTGCTACAACTTTAAATGTGCACTGTTTCTTTTTTCACAAGAAAACTGTCACAGGCTCTTTTCTAGATATAAGAAGTCTTTGGTTGATGCCACAGTTGCAGGACGACAGTGACAACCTTATTTTCCAATTGGAGATTACCTGAATGAATATCTTTCTCACCAATTGATTGTACGAGCCGCGGACTACAACATGCCACTGATCCAATGGCCACCCAGAAGTCCTGACTGAACACTTTTTCCTGTGGGAGTACGTAAAACACAAGGTATTCAGCCCTCCCCTTCCTGTTGATCTATCGGAGTTGAAACAGCGTATCACAGCCACTATCACTGTACTTCATTCAGATATCTTAACTCGTGTTTGGGCAAAAATGGATTACCGGCTCAATGTGTATTGTGTGACTAAGGCCCGGATTCTCAAACGAGTTACGCCGGTGTATCTCCAGATACGCCGTCGTAACTCTGAGTCCAAGCCGTCGTATCTATGCGCCTGATTCTTAGAATCAGTTACACATTGATTTGTATTAGATCCGACCGGCGTAAGTCTCTTACACCGTCATATCTTAACTGCATATTTACGCTGGCCGCTAGGGGCGTGTACGCTGATTTACGCCTAGAAATATGTAAATCAGCTAGATACGCGAATTCACGAACGTACACCAGGCCAACACAGTACAGATACGCCGTTTACGTTAGGCTTTTCCCGGCGTAAAGTTACCCCTGCTATATGAGGCGTACATGAGGCGTACCAATGTTAAGTATGGACGTCGTTCCCGCGTTGAATTTTGAAAATTTTACGTTGTTTGCGTAAGTCGTTCGCGAATAGGGCTGGGCGTCATTTACGTTCACGTCAAAAGCATTGGCTTCTTGCGGGTTAATTTGGAGCATGCGCACTGGGATACTTTCACGGACGGCGCATGCGCCATTCGTAAAAAGCGTTATTTACGTGGGGTCACATAAAATTTACATAACACACGTCCACATCTACCACATTTGAATTAGGCGGGCTTACGCCGGCCTATTTACGCTACGCCGCCACAACTTTCGTTTGAGAATATGGCACTTGCCTGTAAAAGTTGCGGAGGCGTAACGTAAATAGGATACGTTACGCCCGCACAAACATACGCGATGAATCCGGGCCTAAGTGTGCATATCTTACATTGTTCTTGTTTATTAGTGCCTTGAAACTGTATACTTCTTTATGAATCACACTGTATAGGCACCACATTGACCTCAATCTAGCGGCACTGAGCCAGTCATCCAAGATTTTTTTTAAATTAGAAACAATGGCTTTGAAATACCAGAGCTCAGATATTTGAGGACACCTGGGTGTAAGACATCTGGTCCCAGTGCTTTATTTGCTTTTACTTTGTCTATATGTTTGTGGACTATTTCAGTTTTGAGCCATTGGGATTCTTTCTATCCACCGAACAGCAGTACAGCTTGGGATCCTCAAAGGGACCACTCACTGGGTCCCCGTCGCTGTTCAGATGCTCCGGGCCAGCATGGTCCCGGAACCAGGAACACCGCGTGGCAAGCACGCCCCGGCCAGGTAGGCCATAGCGCCAGGGAGCCGTGGTGTGGCCACCCTAAAGGTGGGTGCCACACTGGACAAAAAAGACCCAGACCAAATGGAGTCTGCCCCATAAGTACCCCTCCCAAACACGCACAGCGAGGACAAACCTTCCTGATTGGCTGCTGGAAAAGAGCACCCAAACCTTGACTCCACTGCTGCCACCTGCAGCACCGGGGCTGGAAGAACACCCCAGCACAACAGAATAAGCCCACAGCACAGCCAAGCCAAGACAGAGACCCTGCCCCGCATCCAACAATCTGGATCAGAGTTTAACTACACTCTGATTTACCCTTAAATTTAAGTAGCACCAGTACTATAAAGTACATAGGCGCTACACACTCCCCCTACCTGAATAGACACTGTCCTCAGTGTCCCAAGAAAAGGTGTTCACTCCTGAATACCTGACCTGAATCTGCGTAACAACAGAAAAGGATAGTGGAGGGAAGAAATAGAAAATGTACAAACATTTTTTTTAAACATTATCAAATAAGCATTTATGTACAGTGATACATAGACATTTTACAATCCTGACTATCTATACTGCCCCATTCTCCGACAGTTGTTGATAGCTGGACAAACCACCTGCAGAATAAAATTGGAAGAGACACAAAAAAAACATATACTCATATACATTAACTATCTACATATACAATCACTAAGATTGGAATTGAAACTGCACCCTCTCGTCAGAAGGCGAAATTTCCCCTCCTCCCAAAGAGACATTCAACTAAGTGCTGAGGCATATAAAGCCACAATAATCATATTTATGTATTTTTTTTTCTCTGCTGCAAGACTAAATAAGAAAACATGGTTATGTACAATAGTTCTCTGCGCTGGTAGGAGTCGCAGAACACTGCCCCTAGGGACCAAGTAGGGGAGTGCGCTGGTACTACCACTACCAGGATAAGGCAGTCCATTGCTCACTTGGAACAATTAGTAGAAAAAGGGAGATATAGAAAAACTGCTTCTTCTCCTTCTTTCCTTCTCCTGGTGCTGTGAAGAAGCCGGCAAGATCCTATCCTTACTAACTGATCAAACCCCCCGAAGTTCTGCACAAACAACAAAGTGTGGATCCGGTGGTATGAAAACAAAAACTGGAAAGGGGCAACAGTTCTTGTCCGTAACTTCCTTAAAGCAAAAATTAAAAGGTGACACCGTAGGCATGGGGCCGACTTATAGAACGTGGGATTCCGGCAGAGTGACAATGTCCCCTCGGTGGTTTGTAGTAGTAATGGAGAAATCTCGATCAACTTTCCCAGAACATTTAAGAACCACTCTATCGCCGAAAATGCACCGGCCAGGGCTCCAATCTCTCAAACAATGTTAAAATTGTCGGCTAACGAAATAAAGTACACGTTCAGAATAGCAGAGCACCTTGGGTACTCCCAAGTGTTCCCAGATAGCATCCTTGTACCAATCCTCTCTCATCTTCTCAATTAAGTGCATGAGAACGGGAGGTACATAGGGATATTCCCACCCGTAGTCCATGGCCACCCTCTTCATAAGGGCACATTGCAAGCAAATTCCGGCAAAGTACAGGGTTTCCACGGCCTTGTAGGACGATAGCGTCGGACGCTCTCTGCAATATGGGCAAAGAAGCAGGCGGACACACGCGCCCTTCAGTAACGATACTGGCTGCATCATTCTCACTCACAGGCAGGCCTTGACCACAGCCGTGGGAAGCCTGCGCGGGGCCCATCTTGGCGATAGCGTGCCACACAGAGACCACATTGGTTGGTGTTGTCTCCGGTACGGCATCCGTTTCCACTCTAGGCACGCACTCTTTCTCATCCACATCGCTTACCTGCGGTGATATGGTTGGGGTAGCAGCCGATGGCAGGGTAAGCGTGGATGAGACGGTCACCACCTCCGGATCAGCGACTACTGTAGTTGGGGAGGGTTCCGGCCATGGGGCCTCCTCCTTCACGGTCACAGTCCCAGTAATCCAGTCCACCTTGTACTCCCAGGGTGGTTCCACTTGGAATAGATAACTCCGGCATCTCTTGCATCTGGCAAAAGGCGGACGGCCATCTCCGAACATCGGGGGCAGGACAGTCCGAGGGCCTCCACGCTACCACTAGAAAACAGGAAGAACCTCCCCTGGGTCCGCATTCGAATTCCGGTTTCTGTCAGGGGGACTCCAGCGGCAGCAGACATCACGTTGACTCCCGGCACAGACATCGGGGGTCGCAGATTTCCTAATGGCGTTGATGGCACAGACATGTTCGCACAACCTTCTCTCGTGGGCAGGCAATCACTCTGTCCTTTGGCGCCAAACTCAGTCTGCGTCTCATGCAGGGATGGGTGGCTCCTCCCACCTGAGTTATTTTCTTCACACGTGGCAGGCGCACATGGCTTCGCCGCACGTGCGCCCAGCTTCAATGGCGACATTAACTCCTTCCTCACCATGCACATTTTAACACACAACAATTCCTTGAATCAATTGTAGATTAAACTTCTGAATTCGGGTATTTTGAGGTAATAGCCAATCCCAGACAAGCCCCCACATGTAGCATTACCCCCGGAGTAACTGCTGGATTTTTGGGTGGCAAATTACCTCATGATTCCTCTGAAATTCCTAGGGGTGAATGTTGTATATTGAATATAGTAGAAGTAAAGGAATGTCCACGACAGGTGCTCGTGAAATGTTATCTTTATTATTCAGCCGGGTAAAAACAGTAAACTTAAGGTGAGGAAAGTAAAGTTGAAGAAGAATGGAGAATAGCAGATTCAGGCGTGATAATAGGAAACAGTCCTTCTCCCAAGCGTAACCCTTCTATGCGCCACTCCCGTCGAAGTGGGCTTAGCATACCCGGACAGGCCTCTTTCACTGACCTGGAAGCCGAAGTATCATTCGGACAATTGTAGGATAAAGTCTCTGCCATAGACCCTCATTAGTGAACTTGAACTTGAGAAATAGCCTTTGCCACAGACTCCCCTCGGTGAGCCTCAGAAAGACACCTCTGCCACAGGTTCTCTCTGGATTGGATTCTTGGAGATATCCCTCCTTAGATGAGTTACGCCTGGATCGCCTTCAACTTTTTACCCAGGTACCGACTGACAGGTGGTTAATCCCTCAATGTCCGGCTACCTTGATCCCCGGTGGTTTGTCCAGGCCATTTTGGACCGCCAGCCTCTCAATGGCGCTCCTCAGACTGACTCCCCACCCAACAGCAGTACAGCTTGGGATCCTCAAAGGTGGGAACCCAGTCACTGGGTCCCCGTCGCTGTTCAGATGCTCCGGGCCAGCATGGTCCCGGAAACAGGAACACCGCGTGGCACGCACGCCCCGGCCAGGTAGGCCATAGCGCCGGGGTGCCGTGGTGTGGCCACCCTAAAGGTGGGTGCCACACTGGACGAAAAAGACCCAGACCAAATGCGTCTGCCCCATAAATACAACTCCCCAGCATGCACAGCCAGGACAAACCCTCCTGATTGGCTGCTAGGAAAGAGCACCCAAACCTTGACTCCACTGCTGCCATCTGCAGAACACCCCAGCACAACAGAATAAGCCCACAGCACAGCCAAGCCGAGACAGAGACCCTGCCCCGCATTCAACAATCCGGATCAGACTTTAACTACACTCTGATTTACCCTTAAATTTAACTAGCACCAGTGCTATAAAGTACATAAAAGCGCTACACTTACCATAATAACATTTGCCCTGGAAGTACTTACAGGTATGTCCTAAAGCTGGTCCTACACTGAGAGTGAAAATTCAGCCGGTTCCTGATAAATCAGTCAAAATTCCAGCTGTGAATGGCCGCATTGGCACCATGCCACCCAAAATCTTTTATCTGAAAATGAAAAGAGTCAGGCAGCAAATTATTGCAGGCACTGTTCAGATATGTTGAGAGCTCTGGCTGCCAGCCGAGAGTATGAAATCTTACAGTATATGGCCAGCTTAAGGCAGCTATGGTCAATAGTCATTGTGGAAAGATCTCAGTTATCTTACTAAAAACAGATTTTATTTAAAGTGTAATACTGTTTTGTTCAGAAATTGTTTGGTGAAAGTCTTTTTAGCAAGTGCAAGTCTTTTAGATACTGATACAGACATGAAGCGGTTTGTGGACACTAAACCTGAATACTAGTTGAGTTAAAAAGTAACTTCCTGATATTTTGCTGTTCCAGACACAAATAACAAGGGGAGTGAGAGAGGTGTGAAGGGGGCGAAGCAGATCACAGTGCACGATGTGCCCTTATTTTTCTGAGGATAGCAAAACAAGTAAAGTATAATAAAGGTGAGTTAATATTAGTGCAGACAGCTATAGGAACAATAGTCTCCTAATCAAGATACCACTTGAAAAAGATATCCACAAGGGGCTAGATTCAGAGAGAATTTACGCCGGCGTATCTATTGATACGCTGCGTAAATTTAAATCTGCGCCGGCGTATCTTCTTTCTGTATTCAGAAAGCAAGATACGCCGAAATTTGCCTAAGATCCGACTGGCGTAAGTCTCTTACGCCGTCTTATCTTAGTTGCATATTTACGCTGGCCGCTAGGTGGCGCTTCCGTCGTTTTCGGCGTAGAATATGCAAATTATCTAGATACGCCGATTCACAAACGTACGTGCGCCTGGCGGAATTTTTTACGTCGTTTGCGTAAGGCTTTTTCCGGCGTAACATTGCTCCTGTTTCTATGAGGCGTACGCAATGTTAAGTATGGACGTCGTTCCCGCGTCAAATTTTGAATTTTTTAAGTCGTTTGCGTATAGGGTTGGACGTCATTTACGTTCACGTCGAAAGCAATGACTATTTGTGGCGGAATTTCGAGCATGCGCACTGGGATTCTTTCACAAACGGCGCATGCGCCATTCGAAAAAAACGTAAAATACGCAGGGTCAACAATAATTTAAATAAAACATGCCCACATCATCCCCATTTCAATTAGGCGGGCTTACGCCGGCCCACATACGTTAGGCCGCAGTAACTTAGGGCGCAAGTTCTTTATGAATACGGAACTTGCGCCCTAATTTACGGTGGCGTAACGTATCGGAGATACGTTACGCCCGCACAAGATTACGCAGGGCTACCTGAATCTAGCCCAAGATGTTTAGCATTATCTTTCCAATGTCTGATCAGGGCCAACTCTGGGCAGCAATCTCCTAATTAGAGAAATACTAGGTTCACACTAGTGCAGTGCAATTTTGATCTGATTTTCAGCCCTGGTTCTCACTGATGTGGTGCAAGAAACACACTGATTCTTGTGCGATTCCTGCACTGCACAGCAATCACACTGTGTTCATGCGATTTGCTGCGGGTCTCAATTAAAAATTAACAAAAGCAGTTCACAAAAGGCAGTGTGTTTGCCTGAACCAGATTGCATGGGTGCAAATACTCTTGCGATCCAATTTCAGTGCGAAGGGAAAAAAAGCTGCCTGCACCTTTTTCATGTGATGCAGTGCGATTTGAGCCATTGAAATTGCACAGAATGGCATGTGAAGAGCACTGGAATGTGGTGCGAATCCTGTGCCAATCACATGCGGCATGCAGTGGGAACCTAGGCTCAATGCAATTTTGTATTGCTGCTGCAGTGCAACTTGTGTTTTTGATACATTTTTAATGTGTGTTTTACTACTGCAATTTATCCCTGCTTTCAGTCAGCAAGGATGAGTCATTGGTTGTTAAGGAGCTGGCCCCCGCCAGCGAGCCCCGCTGAGAAAGTCCCATAGGACGTAACACATACAAGAGGAGGAGTTAAGCTCTGCTGACGTCACCCGCTGCCATCTGAACTGAGTGTGTACCTCCAAGAGCCGCTCTGTGTTTTAAATAAACCTTCATTCAAGATGAAAGAAATTGCAAGTGCATTTCAAATAAAGTGGTTTGCTTAAACAGACAGAGAGCACTTAGATTGTGTGTTTTTTTTATGTTTCATGACCTCGGGATGACAGACACCATCTGAGAGATGCTGTGACAGGGTATTATTCACTGGTTTCATCTCCCCCTTTAAGTGGGAGTGTTTATGTTGACCTATCTGTGGCTACAGAGATCAATACATTGAGGTATGGGAAGCACTATAAGTGTCGGTGGTGGGCTCATTTGCACAAGGATTGTGTCCTGTCTATCTTGGGAGTTTTAAGCACAAAGGAGTCTATTAATTTCTTATTATTTGTCATTCTCATCTGAATATGGACATTCTGTAATTTTTTTTATGCTCTGCACCATTTATTAATACAGTGAAACCTCGGATTGTGAGTAACGCGGTTAACAAAAGTTTCGCAATACGAGCACTGTATTTTTTAAAATCGTAACTCGGTTTGCGAGTGTTGTCTCGCAAAACAAGCATGATTCAGGCCAAAGCGGTGTGCAGTACCTCATTTGAGGTGGGGGTGCGGGAGTCGAGCAGAGCCAAATGGCGCCTATCGCAGCCAATTGGCGCTGTTCGAAAATGCACAGAAAGGCCCGAGGACAGATCGGCTGACCTCGGCAAATCTCGGGAACAAAGTCTTTCCGAGGTTTAACGAGGTGTCCTCGGGCCTTTTTGGTGATTTCCGAGGCTCTCTTGCGCCCCCGCCTCTGGCCACATGCGGTATTGCATGCCATTGAAGTCAATGCGGAACAAATTATTTTAGTTTCCATTGACTTCAATGGGGAAACTCGCTTTGATATGTGAGTACTTTGGATTACGAGCATTCTCCTGGAACAGATTAGGCTCTTAATCCCAGGTTCCACTGTACAGGATTTTAAGCATACATTGGGCTGATCCCACAGAGCCATCATAGCATCTATTGCTTCTCTCAGAGGATGTCTGGACTTGGAGACAAACCTGTCCATTTTAGTGTCGAACCTGGTGGCCAGCAGGTCCACCTCTGGCATCCCTCATCCCTAGTCCTGAAAGACTTCCGGATAAAGGACCCATTCTTGCAGATTCAGGCATTGCCTGCTGAGGAAGTCTGCCTGCTCATTGTTCATGCCTGGAATGAAAATGGTTGACAAGGCTGGAATGTGAAGTTATGCCCACAACAGAATTATTGCTACCTCTGTCGCCATGGCAAGGCTTCTGGTTTCTCAGGAAACTCCCTCAAAACCACCTTCCATGAGGTGCTGTCTATCCAGGTGTCCACAAAGGCTAACAGGTGCTCCCCCCCACTAAGGGAAGTGAGAGTGTCCCTTCATGTTGAAGAGGAGTTGTCTGCAGGTCTGGGGGATTTAGGCAGGCCATAGATGATCGCTCGATTCACACATCAACATAGTCAGTGTTGATGGAGGGATCCCTCCCCAGAGCTATTGGGCACGGGGAGGTGACCCTGCTGGGAGAACACAATGATTGTTGCTACCGGCTATAATGATTATTGCTAGCGGCTGCTGAAAATTGAGCATGCTGGTTGTAGCCAAGTCAATAGTTGGATCCACTTGTGTACATAGATGGTTCTAACCTCGGCCGGTCCTTGCTGGACCGGATGAGATTTGAACATCTATGGCTGGCTTTAGAGACAATGGGTTTTGGCTAAGCTGGGTTACTGGCTTGGGTCTGGCCTTAGAAGTTGAAGCTTGGGAGTAACAAAATAAACTCTTCTTGGCTTCAGGGAAGGATTGAGTCTTCCCAGTGTGAGGTCTTGGCTTCTTCTGTTGGATGATATGAGTGATCTTATGGCAAAGGCTAATGAGGGTTTCAAGGCAGCTCCAAACATTTTTTTACGTCGATGGGCATGTGCAGCAGATAGTTTTTACATGCTTGCACAGCGACCAACATTTCAACCAAAGAGTTCTCCATATGCTCACTGATAGGATTCATATGGTAAGAAGAGAGATGACCACTAACCCGTCTATGCAGGGAGACCATGTAAATTGGATGGTTTTAATCCATTTCCCTAATGTTTGACAAACTAACCATGGTAGGCTGTAATGCAAGGTCTGTCAGCTGGGTGCATCCTCTACAGGAATGGTCAGTGCTTTAAAAAAAACAGGACACTACCCCCAAATTAAGGCCTGGTTCACATTGATGCTACTTTGAAATTGCCCTACTTCACTTGAAGTAGCACGATTTCAAAGTAGCAAGTTCAGCGCGATTTCAGGTGCTACTTGATAGACATCTGTGTGACTTCATACACAGATGTCTATTGAAGTCGCACCCGAAATCGGCAAAAGTAGTGCAGGAACTACTTTTGCAAATCGGTGCGGTGACGCAAAATCGGTGTCGAACTGATTGGAACAGTGTCATTGCCGCCAATAGGCTGCGACTTGTCATGCGATTTGATCTCTTAAATCGCATGACAAACTGCTTAAATTTGAACCTAGGCTCACTGTGGGAATGGACTGATTCTTAATAAAGGACTATTGGAAAATTTTCCCCTTCTTTCCCATTATGTTTACACTTTTCTAGGTGTTCAGTTTGACTGGAAATAATTACTGAAAGTACATATTTTTCATCTTAAGCCTTAACACAGGCATACTAAACCATAAATGCATGTGAAGGGCCGTCTTTACCCATACATGATGCACAGGTGTACCATGCAGCTGCATGCAGGCAGGCTGTTTAAATCAATGACAGGTAGGAGACTGCACGGATCTGTCAACACATCCCTGACTGTAGATCCATATTGGACTGATGCATTGATCAGAACAGACAGACCACATGGATGTACAGTAGGGGGTGAGTTCAGAGATCTGTGTAGGTTCGTTAAGCCGCATACTTGTCATTAATTTGAGGAGGCTGCCTGCATGTGGGTGCACGGAACACCTGTGCGTCCTGCATGGTTAAACCCAAGTGTACAGAATGATGCACCTGTGCGAAGGAGGCCTCATGCTCGTACACACAACCGCTGATCTCGGCAAGAAAAAAAACAAAGTTTTTCCCGACGGGATTCTTCTCAAGCCTGCCTTGCATACACACATTCAGGCCAAATACTGCCCGTCCAAAGCGTGGTGACGTACAACACGATCTATGAAACCCACTATCTAATGCTTCCACATGGCAAGCTAGTGGTTATTTATTACCCAGCAACACCTGACATCTCAAATTAAACATTAAACTTTATACTTTTGCATCAGTTATTAAAAAGGACATTCATCACGCCATCAAACACAAACAATACAACGTAATTGTTTATTACTGATAAGCACAAAAAAAGGATTCCATCAACACAAAAAAAGTTCCATTAACATAAAAAAGCAGTTATGAATCTACTTAAGTTTTCCCTTTAATTAACAGGTTATATTTTTTTATTAACTAAAATCATGTTACTGATATGACATACTGATTGATGACATAGATCTGACAACGTAAAAGCTGTTGTTTCACCTGAGGACAGGTGTAATGTACTCTGTGTTAAAGACCACAGGTCAGACCTCTGTGACCTGGTGCTGGAGGGAGTGACGTTGGGTGACAAATCGATAGAAAGGGAGGGTGGAAGAAAAAGCCCTTTCAAATGTGAGCCAAGCTGCACATTTACAGAGACTGGGTAAAGGTTCACAGTTTGTCATCCCTAGTGTCCAAGCTAGGGTTAATAGAGATGCAGGGGACAGTTAGAGGTATCTCCTATACTCTGTTGTGTGCAGCTCATCGGTCAGTATCTGTCAGGATGTCCTCGCATTCAATTATACCTCCATCCCCAGCCCTCCTGCAGCCTTTGCAGGTGCCCCAACGTCTAATGTTGGGTCCTGGGCCCTCCAATGTACCTCCACGGATACAGGCAGCTGGGGGTCTGCATGTCATTGGTCATATGCACCCTGAATCTTTCCAGGTAAGGTTTTAACCTATACTAAGGGCTTCACTCGATATATAAAAAAATATTGGGCAAAAATGAATATATAACATTAGAAATATATCTGACACTTATAATGAATTGCATACATTGAAACTAGGTTTGTATTTAATTATATGCGTGCCTTTTCTCTAAGTTATATTCTATTATCTTGATAGATTGTGTCATGTGAAGCAGTGTCACAGCCCTGTAGACAGAATGAAGCAACACATACAAAACTATTAACATTAATTTACGTAATTCATGCTGCCATGATATAGTAAGCAGAAGTTCATCTGTTTTATAAACCTTTAAAACTTTTCTCAGAAAGTGAGAAAAGAAAACTGCTGAATTTTCAAGCAGTCTTTGCCTGTGAACAGACCCATCAGGGCGGTATTATTAAGCTCATGGGGCCAAATCCTCAAAAGAGATACGACGGCGTATCTACTGATACGCCGTCGTATCCCTGTTTCTATCTTTGGAACTGATCCACAGAATCAGTTTCCAAAAGATAGGGAGAAGATCCGACATGTGTAAGAGACTTACACTGCCGGATCTTAGGATGCAGTACCGCATCCGCCGCTGGGGGCATTTCGCGTCGAAATGCCGCCTCGGGTATGCAAATTAGCACTTATCGCTTCGTTTTTTCTCCGTAAGTTTTAGTTTGCAATCGTAACTTTAGGGCTGCTTTTACAAAGTGTAAAGTTAGTACACCATGTAAAAGCGGACCCTTCTGTCCTGCGACGCGTTTTTTTTTTTGTTTTGAATTTTTTTTTTGCGCCGTATCTTTTTTTTTTTGACGCAACTTTATTGACCCATCGCAATCCACAAAGCTCGGCGTAACGTAATTTCACGCTATGCACGTCAGGAAAATGACGTCACGAGCATGCGCAGTACGGCCGGCGCGGGAGCGCGCCTCATTTAAATAGGAATCGCCTCCATGAAATGAGGAACGCCTTGCGCCGGCGGAATTTAAGTTACACAGCCCAAAATTTCTAGGTAAGTGCTTTGTGGATCGGGCACTTAGGGAGAAATTTTAAGGCAGTGTAACTTAAATGCCAAAAATTAAGTTACGCCGGATCTTTGTGGATTACCCCCATTCTTCTTATACTATTAGAAATCATCAAGCCACAAATCTAATGGTTGGGGGTCTGCTAACATGTAAAGGGTCACTCTGCAAAAATCTAAAATGATGCATACAATGCAGTCTTTTACTAGCATTACCACAGCAGTTGTTGTTTTTCTGAGTCCATCTGCAACTTTTATTTCCTGTTGATCCTACCAATAGGTCCTTAATTGTTAACTTCCAGTTTACTGACACAGCAGTGTTGTCTCCCTGTGGGCAGAGTAATCTTAGACTTGTAGTTTAAAATAGACTTTAAGTCCTCGTTCACACCAATGCGATTTGACAAGTCGCACCCTATTTTTGCCAATTGAAACGTTCAAATTTTTGCGGCTTAAGTCGCAGTGACTTTGAAAAAGTTTTCCGCACTACTTGTCATGATTTCATTGCGACTTGCATTGACTTCTGTTAAAAGGAAGTCACAAGCTGCAATGAAATCGCTGATGCAAATCACACTGGTGTGAACGAGATTTCAAAGCCGCACTGGTGTGAAACTAAAGACAAGCCCTTTAGAATCTAAAGGACTAAAATACATATTAAAGACCCACTCTGGCATTTTGTAGGTACAACATTTTGTTTCTTTTGGGAAAAAATTTTTTATACCATATAAATATAAAACTGTTGAAAGTGTCAATGTTATATAGTTTGCCCTATCCCCTGTAACAGACACTTTTGCTGGCCTTTATTGGCCTGTTAAAGGAAGTGGGGAACAGGTCTACAATAGGTTACAAAACTAAATTGCTAAGTTAAAATAAATCTCCTGCGCAACCACTACAAAATACAAAATTAAAGAAAATTAAGTGATATCTCAAAGTATCCCAACACCACAGCTGCTGCTATAATCTTAGTACACACGACCGTTTTCCTCAATAGAATCCATCAAGAATCTTGGTGGCAGAGCTTTTTTGCCGAGGAAAGCGGTCGTGTGTCCGTTTTTCATCGAGGAAACCGTCGAGGAACTCGACGAGGAAAAAAGAGAACAAGTTCTCTTTTTCCTCTACGGGAGTCTCGATTTCCTCGTCGTGTTCCTCGTCGGGCTGGTTTTCGACGAGAAACGCGAGCGTCTGTATGCTAAGAATCCCGCGCATGCTCAGAATAAAGTATGAGACGGGAGCGCACCTTCGGGTAAAAGTAGCGTTTGTAATGGAGATAACACATTTTTCACGCTGTAACAGACTGAAAAGTGCAAATCGTATCTTACCAAACTTTTACTTAACACGCGGTAACATGAGATTAGCAAAAGCAGCCCCAATGGTTGTGCCAGTGGAATCGAACTTCCCCTGCCTTTGTATGTGTTGTACGTCACCGCGTTTGAGAACGAGGAGATTTTGTCTTGACCATGTGTACGCAAAGCAAGCTTGTCGAGTTCCTCGACAAGCCTAACAAGGAACTCGTCGAGGAAAACGGTGTGTCTTTTCCAACGAGTTCCTCAGTCGTGTGTACGAGGCCTTAAAGTGTTCCACACACTGTATGCAAATATTAAGGCCTTTATGATACATAGCTGCAGTTATATACACATATTTGTGACCATACAAAACAACCAAAAAAAACACCAAAAACTATAAGTCCTGTGTGGTTTAAAAAATTGTGACAGTTCCAATTTCTTGCATATATATCAGTCTTGTACTTTGCATCAATTTTCTATAGTGAAAACAATATGAAGTCACATGATAGTGGCGTAACAAGTAAGGGGCGGAGCCGGTGATGTCAGTGTGCCATACAGAAAGCCAGGCCAAGGGGACAGTGATAACCCATGTAATACATATTTAGGTTTCCATTCACACCATAAGGGGACAGTGCAGAGGTGTGGGATTAGGGAGAGTGGTGCAGAGGTCCGAGCCGAAGAGAAGGGGTGGAAGTGAGATGTTAACAGGCTTTGAAAGAGAGCGGAACCCTGCACACTGTGAATAGCACACTGCTAAACACTGCACTGTGTACACTGCTCACTCCTCAATTTTGCATTCTGTACGTAGTGCACTCCTGTACTCTGCACCCTGTGTGCCGCACACTCCTGAACTCTTCACTCCATGCGTAATGCACTCCTAAACACTGCACTCTGTACATAGCGCACCCCTAAACCCTGCCCTCTGTGTGTAGTGTACTCCTCAACCCTGAACTCTGTGCACAGCTAACTCCTGAACTCTGCACATTGTATGCAACATACACCCAAGTACTCCTATGTATCTAGTAGATACATAGTCTTACATATACAACTGGCCCTTTGAGGGCAACCATAATGCTGATGTGGCCCATGATGAAATGGAAATTTGACACTCCTGCCTTAAGGGGACAATATAAAGCTATTAATCTGTGGTGCACTAGTCCAGTGAACAGTACCATGTGAGTGTGCTTTTTACTTCCGCCTGGGTGAATTTATTTTTAATCAAATACTGAAGCTGCTGACTTTTAATATAAGGACACTTACCTGTCCAGGGAGCCCACGATGTCAGTACCCGAAGCCGATCCATCCATCGGCTCCGGGTGCAGGCACTGACATCCTTACTAAGGGAAACAAAAAACAGCCTGTTTCCTACTGCACATGCGCGAGTAACGCTGCGCATTCTGAATGGTCCCTGCTGTCTTCTGGGACCCAGAAGGTAGCGGGGGGGGGAGGAGGAGGGCCAGGCATTGCGTAGATTGCCGCACAAGATTGCAGCGATCTTTCCCCAGAAGGTAAGCGGATACCTGGTTTTGACAGGTATCCGCTCCCCCCTTCCCCACCTTAAAGGTGCCAAATTAGGCACCGGAGGGGATAGAGGAATCAGATCCGTGGAAGTTCCATTTCCGGGTGGAACTCTGCTTTAAAGTTTAATAAATGTTTGTGTTTATACGGAAAACACTATGATGGTTGAATTTTTCACTTTCTGAGCGCCTGTGGGGATTCACATATGGTAAATGACTTATCTTATTAAAAAAAAAAGAACATTTATATGAAGCGTTAGGAGAAATATACAGATCCATCTGGACTTTTGATTTTTTCCATAGTTCCATTTTAAACTCTAATCATGGATGTGGGAGGGAGACTTATTCAAAGTAAACCTGTCTTGAAAGAAATATGAAAACTACCATTGCTGATCTCCTTCTGAAAATGTTAGTTGCTTGGTTGTTATGCTGAACTTCTGTCTTCTTCAATATTGTCCAGGTTACTGATATAGAACAAGTATACAGATGAGAAAAGTCAGAGAAAAGTCAGAATTCCATACCTGCATCTGCATCAACTTGGTAAAAAATATTGAAGAATGAACATCAGCATAATAGTCAGACACTTATCAGTTTTAGATAGATAGGTCAGCAATGGCAGCCTCAATGTGTTCCTTTGGCAGGTTTCCTTTAAAAAAAAATGCAAAAAACAAGAATGTAATAAATAAATAATCCCTATCATCCAATCACAATGCAGCGCTCAGCAGTAAACAATAAACAAATTGAAGACTAATCTATCTGTTACTTTGTGTCACTGGACACCCCAGTTCCTTATCTTGTATTACAAATTCTGGTCAGTCAAACTATAATAAGCCATAAACATGAAAATCTGCACTCTGTCTGCATCTGTCTGTGTCCACAATGTTTTATATAACATTCAAGAATATTTTCTAAATAGGCTCAAAGATGGGAGATAACCAAAATGTGGTAGAAACGAAAACTTTTGTAACATAAAATTAAAGTGGGCTTTGCACTAAATGCAAAGCCCACTTTACCGTTGCCAGCCAGTAAAACCATTGAAAAACGTCTGAAGAGAAAACAAAAAGGTTATACCTTTCCTTCAACCTCCATGGTGCACATGATGACGCCATTTACCTGCCATCAAGATATCAAGGAATGGCAAGCATTTTCTCATCATTTTCTCTGCGTCCCCCTCTCAAGCCTCGTACACACGACCAAGTTTTTCTGCAAAAACCAGCAAGAAACTTGCTGGGAGATATTTTTTTGCCGAGAAAACCGGTCGTGTGCACATTTTCGTCGAGGAAACTGTTGAGAAACTCGATGAGCCAAAAAGAGAGCAGGTTCTCTATTACCTCGACGGGAATGGAAAAACTTGCCTTGTCGAGTTCCTCGACAGCCTAACAAGGAACTTGACGAGGAAAACGATGTGTTTCACCCGTCGAGTTCCTCGGTCGTGTGTACGAGGCTTGAAACAATCAGAAGCAGCGGTATAAATGGTCCTGTGGACTCTACAATTGGTTTGAATAGATGGTTCTGTAGACTTTACACGTGGTGTAAATAGCACCAGGAGTTCAACAAATTGTATAGATGGTTCTGTGGGTTTGATCAGTGGTGCAAATAGATCTGTAAATTACACAATTGGTGCAAATGGTTCTGTGGGTTCTACAAGTAGTATGAATGGTTCTGCAAACTCGGCAAGGGGGTGAATGATTTTGTGGACAAGTGATATACATGGTTTTGTAGGCTCTACAAAGCATTTCATTATGTTTTAGAACAATATGTGAACAAGTATGTGAAATGTATAAACATAAATATAAAGATTATCGTGTGTGTGTGTGTGTGAATGGGTATATCCAATTATGAATGAATGAATGAATGAATGAAAAACTTATATAGCGCGGCACATGCGAACTGAATCGCCTCTGGGCGCTTGTTGTTTGTGTCTCATGCCTTTCAGAAAAGCAGGGTCTTGATCTGCCTTCTGAAAGACAGGTGGTTTTGCTCCAACCGAATGCTGGTTGGTAAAGCATTCCAAAGCCTGGGGCCCTGGAAGGCAAACCTTCTTTCTCCTTTGGACTTGTATTTGGTTTTAGGAACCTTGACCAGATTTTGGTCGGTGGATCGCAGAATGCGGTTGCAATTGTGCAGTTTGATCTTGTCGCATAGATATCTAGGAGCCTTCCCATGGATGCACTTATGTGTCAGGCAGAGTGCTTTGAATGCAATTCTGTCTTTCACTGGCAGCCAGTGAAGGGATCTCAGTGAAGGTGAGATTGATTCCCAAGATTTTTTCCCAGTCACCAGTCTAGCGGCCGTATTCTGTACGACTTGAAGACGAGCGATTTGGTACTTGGGTAGCCCGAGGTAAAGGGCATTTGCATAGTCCAGTCTGGAATTCACGATAGATCCCACCACGACTGCTACGTCTTCTTTGGGGATAAATGGAATCAGTCTGCGTAGTAGGCGCATCAAATGGTGCGACCCGCTGACTACTGACCCTATTTGTGCGTCCATTGTCATGAAGGTGTCAAACGTGACTCCCAGACTTTTGACTTTGGAGCTAGGGGCGATGATTTGGCCCAGAATGGGCGATGGTGTCCAGTTTGTTGTCGGTGGTTTCTTCCGACTGGCATCGAAGATAAAGAGTTCTGTTTTTGCACTGTTGAGTTTGAGATAACTCTTTGTCATCCAGTTTTCTATTGAAGAGAGACATTTCTCTAATCTGAGATGATGATCCTTTTTATGGCAGATGCGAAAGTACAACTGCGTGTCGTCTGCATAAGAGTGATAAAGTAGTTCATGGCTACTGATAATATCAAAGAGAGGACGAAGATAGATATTAAACAGCACTGGTGATAGGGGGGATCCTTGGGGGACCCCACATGGCACCGTGCGTTTTTCTGACGTGAAGGATCCCAGTTTCACTGTTTGTGATCGGTTTCCAAGAAAAGAGGAGAACCATGGTAAGGCATCTTCTGAGACTCCGGCGACTTCTGTTAGTCGTCTCAGTAGCAATTTATGGTCTACTGTGTCAAAAGCTGCGCTTAGGTCCAGCAGAACCAGGAGACAGGATTCTCCTTCGTCTGCGGCCTCGAGCGCATCGTCCCATATTTTCAGTAAGGCCGTTTCTGTCCCGTGACCGGGACGGAACCCGGATTGAAATGGATCGAGTAGGTTGTGGGTGTCCAGATGCTGTTGCAGCTGATTTACCACCACTTTCTCCATTATCTTGGACAGAGCATTTAGACCTGTTATGGGACGGCGGTGAGTTGGGTCCATAGGATCCAAATTGGGTTTTTTCAAGATCGGCATGATTGTGCCCTCTTTCAGCAGGGAAGGCACTATGCCTTCCTTAAATGACTGATTTATAAGCTGCGTGATCGGAGGCGCCAGGATGTCGGCACATTCCTTCAGTAGCTTGGTGGGAATGATGTCATTCGGTGCTGTGCTGTTGCGCAGCACACCAATGAATTTTTTTGTTGTATCGATGGAGATGGGTTCCAAAGTGAACTTAGTTGATTGTAGAGGCGTTCCGTCGTTGTTTTGATTGAAGACGGGGCTGAGTGGAGTATTGTTTTGCTGAATACTTACCCGAATTTTTTAAATTTTGTTGATGAAGAAATCCGATAGTTCATTGCAGAACTCTTGGGTGTCTGAAGTGGGGACTTCTAGACATCCCGGATTCATGGTCTGGGTGACCATCCTGAAGAGTTCGCGTGGGCGATTCATTGCGCTGTTAATCACCCTGGAGAAGTGAAGTTTTTTGGCTTTGAAAATTTCCTTGTGATAGCGCGTTGTTACTGCTTTGTAGAAGTTGAGGTGGTCTTCTGACGGACTTCTTTTCCAGGCGGCTTCCGCCCTTCTGCGCTCTTGCTTCAATAGCGACAGCTGGTTATTGAACCAGCTGGACTTTTTTGCCCGGCTGCGGAGTTTGCGCTTTGGTGCTGCTAAGTCAGGTGACTGTAGCAGAGCTGCATTAATGGCATCCAAAGTATCTGATGCTGCTAGCTGAGGAGGAATAGCCCCAATTTGGTTTCCCAGGGTAGATCTGAAGAGTTCCGAGTGGAGCTTCCTCTGAGATCTAGCCCAGTGTATTGTCACCGGCTTGGGTACTTTCCTGACTAATGGAGTTCTGGGGATTATGAAGCTAATTGCATGGTGGTCTGTCCATGGCAAAGGTTCATTTCCTAAAATGTTTATTTTCAGATTTTGTCTGAAAATTAGGTCGAGTGTGTGACCTGAAGCATGCGTTGGTCCGCGTATGAGTTGTTGAAGTCCTAATCCTTCCAGGTGGTTGATGCAGGCGTCCGCGATGGGATCCTGTGAGGAGTTAGCCCACAAATTGAAATCCCCGAGCAGCAAAAGATGATTGCTGCTAAGGGAGTAGGTGGAAATGAACTCCGTTAATGCTGATATCAACTGCGATTTGGGCCCAGGGGGCCTATAGCAGAGGAGAATATGAACGGTCTCCTGAGAATGAGCTTGAAGTTGAAGCGTAAGGGTTTCCATAAAAGGTAGAGGATTTTGAAGGACCGGTTTAGTGATTGCAATATGCGACTTATGAATCACCGCCAGGCCTCCTCCCCTTTGCCCTATTCTATTTTCCGTTAGGATGCGATAGTTTGCTGGCACCAGTTCTCCGAGAATGGTGTTGCAATCGTCCGACAGCCAACTTTCCGTAATAAAGAGGCAGTCTAGATCGTATTGTAGTAAGAAATCATGGATTTCTGATCGGTGTTTAACTGCTGATCTAGTGTTAAGCAAAGCACATGATATGTGCTTGAGCTGTGGTGAATGATTGAAACTTTTGATGATCGATCGATGATCGAACCTCAAAAGTTGATCTGATTTTAAGGCTATTGTGGTGGCGGCAGGTAATGTAGTTGCGAATTGTCTCAGACCCCAAATGGTTTCTGCAGAGTATCGCAACTTAACCATTGTTGCCAGTCACCGAGGGCTGGAGTGCGGGCGTAGGGTGAGAGAGGATTCGAGAATCCTAGCTCAAGGGAAATTGGGTTTTATTTTTGGTCCAGAGGAAGGCAAAAAAAACCCTGGGCAAGCTGGCCAATGTGCTGCGGCAGGGAAAAAAATTCCTTCCTGATCCCTAAAGGCGATCGGCTTAAAACCCTGGATCAAAAGACTGACGGTTTATGGAGGGAAAAAAAGGGGGGGGGATGCTGGGTGTCACTGCTGCTGGGGTGTACCAAAATAATGGCTGCCAGGCAAAGCACAGGACCCGGGCTGGGGGGGGGGGGCTGTCAGCTTGGTAAAAATGATATTTACCGGTGAAGTTGCTGAACAGGGGGCCTCTGGGGGTGTGGGGGTGAGTAACCAGAGCAAACTGTGCTTAGGAATTTAGTGTAGGAAGAGAAGAACGGCGCGCCGGTAGGCCGCGGCTGAAGCCGCGGACTTTCCTAAGGTGCGGCGGCCGCGAGAAGGAGCAGGCTGGCGCGGGGGTGCAAGAGCACCAAAAAACGCTGGAAATACACCCAGGGGGGGTGACTTGGGACTACCACAAAGCGGGTGGCCGTGCGGGCGATAGATGCCGGCGAGAGATAGTATTAGAACGCCGCAGTGTGGGGTCTGTGTGACGGCTGCCCTGATAAGGACGGCCGTCAGTGGATCCCCAAAATGTCAGGCCCTGAGAGGCAGGGTCTTACCTGCGGAAGAGTGGAGTCCGCGTGGAGAGCGAGGTGCTGGTTCCTGGTTCCTGGTTCCAGGGAGCTTGTTTCCTGGAGCGTCTAGCCTAGCAGCTGCCTAGCCTCTGACTGCCAGGTCTGGGTGGAAGCAGGCTCGTATGCGGAAGGTCCGAAGCGCCCTACTCCACCGCTGACACTGACTGACTGACTGACTGACTGACTGATGTCTGCTAGCACTTCGTTATAAAACGAATAATAACTTGGCATAGCTGAAGTGACTTGGTAAGCTGGACTTACCAATGAACGATATTTCATCTGTTTTTTAACTACTTGTGCCTTTAGGTGAATTTAAGTAGATTCTGTCATCTAGCAGCACTTACTATATTCAGATAAACTGCCTGATTGTGACATTAGTGTGAGATGACTGCTGCCACATTTGGACTATTTTGTCCATATATGAAGAATGTCTTTATGTCTATAAATGTCAGTAGATTGTAGAAGATATCTGTAGCTTACCATTACTGGAATAACAAGCTCCTTGCTTGTTGAATATCTTGGGATGTTCTCTATTCTTTCTCACAAAGTTAAGACCAAAGCTGATGAGATCTGTCTACTCTTATCCTTGGGTGATCTGAACATGTATAATGTGGGTCACTGGCTGGCAGGATTTTGCACAGTGTGTATGTGTCACCTTGGTTTCGTACATAGAACATGGTGAGGAGCTTCAGGGTTTATGATTGATGTGGAAACGTATTTTTTTCAGAATCTTAATAAGTTTTGTTCTGGATGCTGGAGCCTTGAGGCATTGTAGAGCTTTGGGTGAGATCATGGTTCCAATCCTACGTCCATTGCTTGCCTGGTAGCCAGACCTAATTTTTAGTCTCAGCTGTTAATAGGCCTTGATATATTTAATTGAATTGATGTCTTGGTCTCTCGGCAGTTAAAGCCTGATGTTGGGTGAAAAGGCTAAATGCTGATAGAACACTAAAAAAGTACATGTGATGCCTGATTGTTTTGTGGACCCCATCAGGGAACACTCTGATAGTTATGAACTGATCTTTAGTTAATTGCAAGCATATATTATAAGCAATAACAGTGTAAAAAAAAATCCCATATCACCAACAGAGTAGTACAGTGTCAAAGTAAAAAAAATTCATTCTATTTTTCACATACTGTCATCAGTCAGTATCCCTAATTATCGCGACACCAGTCATATGATAATGCTGCTGTACTGCACTGGTGACAGTATGTAAGAAACAAATTCGCGAACAAGAAATTTTTTATTTAATATCTTTATTTTTGAAAAAATTGTGACAACATTTTTTACCAAAGAAATGGAGCAGAATACATTTTGGCCTAAATTTATGATGAAAGATTATTTTACAAAAATGGTGAAAACAAACGTAGTGTCAGTGAAAAATATATAAAACATTAAATAAAATTATTCTAAAATAGTGTCCATATTTAAAATGTCCATCACAAATATAAATGCTCATATATCAAAAGTCCATTGTAAAAAACTGGTGCAAATATCCAAAAGAAAAAAGAAAAAAACACCATAAATCCTTCACCAAAGTATACAAGTGCCAGTTCCACACCCTTTTAGAATAAGGCTCACCAGATTGTGTACATTTCAGTCGCATTTAAAATTAATCTTGCTTTATGCAGACGACAACACAAATCTCCATTCAGATCTCTTTAGGCTGAAAATAGATGACAGCTCTCTCCACATGTAGAGATAAACTCAACACAGAGCCTCCGGTAGCAAAAAGACCTCTAAGGTACCAGTTTTAATGAAAAAAGTATTGCTCTTACATCACAATTAAAAATAAATTGCCTTTGACATAATTTTAGTTAAATGCCGGGTGCCTGCGTGCTGCGTCTCCAACCTCTCCTCGCTTGCACTCACAGACGACCGCACTCTAAGTGTCAAGCTCCAGTTGCCATGTAGCTACTCAGCTGACGCATTTTGTCACTTCAGACTTCGTCACAGGGGGTCCAGTCAAAGTCGGAAGTGACGAAACGCGTTAGAGGGTGGCTATCCGGCAACTGTATCTTGATGCTGGGAGTGCGATCTGTGAGTGTGAGTGTAAGTGCGGGAGAGGAGAGGTTAGAGACACAGCACGCAGGCACCCAGCATGTAACTAAAATTATGTCAAAGGCGATTTCTTCTTTAATTTAATTCAAAATACTGTATAAAAGCATATATGCTCACTTTATTGCTATAATGAGTCTGAAATTGGCTGGGTGTAACAAGATGTCCGCTGCCACCTTCTGTCTGCAGGTGTTCTGTCAGATTAGCAAACCTGCTAGCGGTGGAAGGCATGCACACTATGTATTTTTGGTAAAGTCAGCTGACGGAACATCACTTCTGTTATCTGATCTGACAGGTTTGCTAATCTGACAGAACACATGCATGCCTGAGCTAAGGGCAGATGGATTCCAGGAAGTAAATGCTACATGAATTAAGATGACGATGGCTAAAATTGCTAGGGGAAGTGTTTTTTTAAGTGTTTTCACAATAAAATAATGCATTAGACATGGATGGATGGGTGAGTTTCCTTTGATATTAAAAACAAATTTAATAGCTTTTTGGGTTTGTGGTGCTCAGATGCACTTCTGCTTTAACCTGTATAGGAAGATAAGCAGTTCTGACATGTGCAAAGTCCTGTCCCCACAAGCACTAATGGTGGCTTGCACATGATTACTGTGAATAATCACTCTTGACTAGTTTGTTTCAATCTGCAAGACATATTTACTTCTGTTATTACTCAATTTGAATGACAGCCAAGGAGCACATAGTGAATATAGTGCAACTGCCTGTAAATTATTTAATACACAGATCTTTAGATCACAAATGAATGAAAAAAGGTTGCATTTCACTTGACAAATCAGTTGTATCCTTCTATTGCAGTGGAACGTGTGTAATTCTCTTTGTTTTTCTTCCTGCTCTGTGTAATAGCTTACAATGACATCTACGATGAAAGAATTTGCTGTGGCCCAAATAGAATACTATGATGATGTCAGATCAAGGGCGGACTGACAACTCATGGGGCCCCCGGGCAATAGCAGATTATGTGGCTCCCTGGGCAATAGGAGATTATGGGGCCCCCGGGCAATAGGAGATTATGGGGCCCTCAGGCAATAGGAGATTATGGGGCCCCCAGGCAATAGGATATAATGGGGCCACACAGTATACACACACACATACAGTATGCATACACAGTATACACACACAGTATACATACACACAGAATACACATACACACACTGAAAAGGTACCGGAGAGGCGGGGCAGCTATAATCTTGGGATTTTTAGACCAAAAGGTTGTTGGTAAGTTACATTTCAGGGAAAGATGTAAAAAAAACACAGATTTTACATACTGTCCCTGGTTTTACTGAGTGCCCGAGTGGTCAGTCCGCCCCTGTGTCAGATGATACATAATAAGCCTCTCCATAGATGTCATGGCAGGTCACAGTATCATTCTTGGAGATGTGAAGGAAGCACTCACGTGCTTGCAGTGCTGAGTCCTTATGTAAGATGAAATCTTAGATGTAATAGGATAAGGGTCACTTGGCAGCTCTTGGTAATAAAGACACTATATATCTTTGTTACCTATGCTCACCAGAAACCGAATAGCATAGAAGGATGTCCTCCCTGCTGTCTGTAAGAGTCCCTGAATCCCTACTACTTCCTATACATGTTCCTCAAATACTTATGCTTGGGCCTGGCCCTGCAAACTTGTATCCTCGTGTCCAAGCAGCAGTAACATTACCAGTACTCAATCCAGTACATCCTAAGGTGTTTCAGGTAAGGAAAGACCATCTGAAAATTGATATAGGCTTGGTGATGTTGGTTTGGAGCTTAGGTAGAAGGTATGAATGACGTGTACATGCTTTTGCTGGGGTTATAGTAGTAGACACCAGTAGCTGGATGGGGATTTTACATCTAGCTGAATATTCTCCAGTACCAACATTAAAAGCACAAGTTCACCTTTTACTGTTTTATGTGTGTATTTTTTTGTGTGTGTGTGTGTGTGCATGTATGGTTAACAGACAGAACAGAGTATCACACAGAAAGGAAATTGAGAAATATCTCCCCAATGGGGAAGCAAATAGCAGTTGGGAAGGATTAGAACCTTTGTGTGGTCTTGACTTTGGCTTGAATGCTGTAAGTACTTTTTATTTATTTTGTGGGATTATTGTATATCTATACCTATTGTATGCAGCTGTTTGTTTCAAAATTTACACTCATAAGTGTAATTACATTGCATTACATTGTGTTTTACCACATACACACGATTGGAAATTCCAACAAGAAAAGTCTGATGTGAGCTTTGTACGTAAATTCTAACCGTGTGTATGCTCCATCGTACTTTTTCTGTCGAAATTTCCGCCAACAAAAGATTGAAAGCAGGTTCTCTATTTTTCCTACGGAAAAAGTTCCTATCGGAAAATCCGCTCGTCTGTATGCAATTCCGACGCGCAAAAAACATGCACGCTCAGAATTAAGCAGAAGAGCCGAACTGCCTATTGAACTTCATTGATCTCGGCTCGTCGTACTTCTTGTACATCACCGCGTTCTTGTCGGTCAGAAATTCCGTCAAGATTTGTGTGACCGTGTGTATGCAACACAAGTTTGAGCCAACATTCCGTCAGAAAAAAATCCACGGTTTTCTTGTCGGAATTTCTGATCGTGTGTACGCGGCATTTGACTTTTTTTGTGTGCCCACTGGCAAGATTTCCTCTCACTTCCTGAATGGAAAACTAGAAAACTATCAAACAGGTAGAATTCAAAACCTGACAGAGATTCTGTTTCTTCCCCATTCCAACCATATTAGTCTGAGATTAGATTGCACTTTGCTTTTATATATCTGTAACGGAATGGCCCGTGATACCCAGAGACTTTTGAAGGATGCGGGGTACTCCTGTGCCAGCTTCACTAATGACTCTTGGGTCTAGGGTCATCCTATGTCCAATAGGGGCATAGGATGACTGAGAAATGATATCTTGAATTACATGAGATGGGACAGTAATGATAATTGATAATGTATTGCAGGATATCTTGAAATATTACAGGTAGTTGTTTCTGAACACAACAGGTCAATAGAGTGTCTCCTTCAATGTGGAACATAGACTGTTGAGGTGCTAATTAAGTTTGGCTTCTGAAGGACCTCTCACTGTGTGATGCTAATGACACTGTATTATACAAGTTAATATGAGTGCATGGAGATCTGACGTTATGGGGTAGAATTAGGCTCCAATGCATACTCAAATGCATGATACTCTCCCCTACATATCTCATATACAGCATTTGAAATGAATTCATCCATTGTAAGAATACACCCCCCCCCCCTCCAATTTACAATTCTTACCAAAAACCTTACAAAACAGTCATATGAATTTCTTTTATTGGGAATTTACTGGTATGTAAGTCATTATGTAAGTGGTTATTAGTTTAAATAATTTGTAATTAATAACCACTCTTAATTATGTAATTTATGTAAGTGATAATTGGAAGTATATTTAGGTAATGTATGTAGATACAATTTCATTGTTAGGTGTTACAATTGTACATGTAGTAATATGTTGTACAATTGCTTAAACACACAAACTGTATAAAACAATGTATGACTGCATGTATCCATGCATGACAAAAGTATGTGATGGCACAGATAGCTTTCATTTGGTTTTATAAGACAGGCAACCAAAAAAATTAAAATACTGGCCACTGCACAGCCAAGGAAATTCTAGAAAATAACTATGCAATTGGCCAGAGAATGGTGGGAAGATTCTGGGCTGTCAGAGAATAGCTCAGTACAAAAAGCTGTTATTATATTGTCTTGCAACCATTACTTAACAATTATAACAAACGGTCTAATTCAAATGTTTACCGTAGCAGTGTCGCCCCATAACAAACATTTGCCAATTTGGCTGTCTGAACATTCTTTGCTAGAACATCCTTTGCTAGACCCAAAAAGGTACACAAACATGTCTGAACACCGTGAAACATTTATCAAAAATGCAAACATTATTGCATGTTTTTTTTAATTCTTGTTTATTTCATCAACTCACCAGCTGCGAAAAAGATTCTGAAAAATAACAGATTTATAAAAATGGATCTTAGTAGTGTGAGTACAGATGGCCTAATGTAATATTCATAGAGATGACATCCAGAGCTGTATTTACTATACAGTAGTCATAGGCCAGGGTCTACGGCAGCAGGGGAAAAAGAAGCAGCATGGGAGCTCATTTACGAAGGGCATTTAGAGTATATGTTACGTATTTTCTATTGTTCTATACACATCTGGACATTGGTGAGCAATTTAACAGCAGATGAAGAGGACACACAGGCTTTCAAGGGGAGTAACACGATTTCACACCGATCAAATACGTCTCAATACCCTTTTCTATAACCTTTTGATTGAGAGACCGTACAGTACAATTGCCAGCTCTGCCTATAAACAAGTAGTGACATTATTTTATGTGTATCGATCTGTTTTATAGTGGGTTTGGAGAATATAATGCTAGTTGCTAATATTTGAAACACATTCTGAGTAATATCATTGATAAGAACTAAAGAACTAATAAAATTCACCTTGAATTGACTGTTAGGCCGAATTGATGGTCACAATTTACAATTATGTCACTCCTAATATTAAATTAAAACTGGTGTCAAAGATTACCACTGAAGATTTTCCAGTCAAAGAGTCTCACGCTCATAGCTGAATTCTCCATACCATAAGGATACATTCACACAATGGTTTAGCTGTGGATAGTTTGCTTCAGAGGCAACTAAATGCTTTTGGACATAGCAACACTAGCTGAGGTCAGTTTGTGTGTGGCTAAAGTACAGCAGAAACACTGACCCTGTATGCAAACTGCATCCAGGGTCAGTCGTAGGCTCTATTCGCATGTACCTGCTCAGATGAGCAGGTACATGCGAATAGAGGCAGCACCAGCAATTGGTTTGTACAGCATATCAATCAAGAATCTACTTATTCTTGCCAGCAGCCAACCCTGGACACAGCTAGACTGCCATGTGAATGTAGCTTAACATTATTTGTTAAATGAGAGTTAAATGAGAGAGTTATACTCCCTTGTATTGGTCATGGTAGGTAAGAGGACTTTATCAGGTGCAAAGGTCTAACTGCTAGAATCCCCAAAATATATTGGTTTAGTGTAGCCTTTCTCATCCAGGGTTTTGAGGAACCCAAAGGTTCCTTTAGCAAGGAGCAACTTCTGCCTCTCAGATGAGTAACCATTGACAACAATGATCTTTAGCTACCTGTAGGGGATTCTTCCCGATGACCTCAAATATAAGGAGAAATCTTCCTAGTAACCATTCTACTAACCTAAAGTTAGCTGTAGAAATAGTAATTATTAGCAAGGGTTCCCTTAGCAAGAAAAGCTATTTCAAGGGTTCACCCATGTTAAAAAATGAAGAAAGGCTGGTTTACTGAGCAATGTAATGACTTTAATATGTACAGTTACATGTGGTAGTTTTAAGGGTCAGGTCTGCAGGGCCTATCTTGAAGTAAGGGTGCCATATTGGCCATAAATGATGCCCTGTGAGTTCAGTTGCCCTCATTGACCTTAAGGGTATGTTCACACTGAATGCGGGTTTGAAATGGTGCAAGTTCAGCTGAACTCACACAATTTCAAACCCGCATTTTTAGTGCAAGTTGGGGGGCGTTTAAAAGACATCTGTGAGGGTTCATGTACAGATGTCTATTGAAATCGCCCCCGAAGTCGCCAAAAGTAGTGCAGGAACTAGTTTTGAAAAGCGGTACGGCACCACAAAGTCAACGTCGCACTAATTGGGACGGTGCCATTGTGGGCAATAGGCTGCGATTTGGCATGCAATTTGGCATGCAATTTGACATAACAAATCGCATTTCAAATCGTGCCAATGTAAATGGTTGCTAAGGGCAATAGAAGAAGCCATCCAGCTCCTTCAGGCCTGTTGTAATCTTTTAAAATGCATACCCTTTAGTCTATAACTAGGAAATGATGCCATACTGTACATTTTAATGGAGAAATAAAGGATACGCCAGCTGGAACTTTAGATCACTTGTCATTAAACTTTAATGCAGATTTTTGGACTTTTCATTCAAAAGTGCCTAGTGATAAGCAAACGATACCTCTGTTAAAGTACTTCAAATGTTTGCCTGGATTTAGTGGTTCTATACTTTACAGACATCTTGTATTGTACTTTGCAGATAATGGATGACATTAAGCTGGGAATACAGTATGCCTTTCAGACACAGAACAAACTGACCTTGGCTGTGAGTGGATCAGGCCATTGCGCTATGGAGACAGCCATCTTGAACGTGGTGGAAAAAGGGGAAGTAGTGCTTGTTGCTACCAAAGGTATTTGGGGCGAGAGAGCTGCAGATATTGCTCACAGAATAGGTAAGTAAAACAGTTTTGTCAGTCTCTTAAGTGAGAAAGATTTAAAGTGTCACTAAAGGCAAAACTTTTCTTTTCACTTTGGATAGAATAAAAGTAGGGTTTTAACCCATCAATTTTTGTTTCCCATTTCTTTCCCATTGAAGAGATTTCCCTTCACATCCTACTCCTTAGTCAAAGCTGGAAGTGAGAAGAAATCCCTCCAAAGTGAGGGAATCCCGGGGTGTCACCAAGGTCACCAGAACTAGTGTCCCATTGGAAGATTTCCCCTCTATTCCTGTTCTGATGTCAATCCAAAATTTGGGATTTTCTTTTATTTTCACTTTTGATAACAGTAAAGAGAACAAATAATGAGGGGGAACGGGGGGCACTGACAGCAATAAAAACATGACAAGAGTTCTAAGCCCTCTCTACTCTATCCAAAACTAAAAAAAATTGCCTTTAGTGAAACTTTAAAAGAAGCAAAATTGGTACTGTATTTTCATACTGCGTTATGGTACAGACAAATATCCATGTACAGAGATAGGAACAGGTCATATTGCACCCAATGCAGCATAAGTGTGAAGCTCCTAATGCCCCGTACACACAATCCGAAAATCGGACGACAGATCGTCCGACTTTTTTAGCTTAATAGTCGCAAGTAGAAATTAAATAGGTTACTAAAGTAACGGAAATTTTCATATGACAGAAAAAAAATCGGAAGTGATGTCATGTGTTGTAATGTATTTTCTATTGTATTTTCGGACAACAACTATACTTACGAACGAAAATCGTATGATCTGGTATTGTACGAGGAAAATTTTCGTGCTTGTCTGATAAAATAATATCGGATGAATTACCATTTTCGTCTCTCGAAAGCTCTGTACTAACGATCCAACTATCGTTCGATCGCGTCGAAAGCGATATTTTTCGTCTGATTTTCGGATCGTGTGTATTACTGTGATCCAGTACTGAATATTCAGACTCCAGTGGTGCTTATTCCATCATTTTAACCATGTGACAAAATTGGGTTTGATATACTCTGAGCTTGTAATCTGGCTGTCTATAAATGTAATAATTAAAGTAGTGCTTGAAGCATAAGCAACACTAATAAGTGGGTCACAGGGTGGTTAAGGGATTAAACATTTTTTTTAAATTTTTGTTCTATGTATGAAATATTTAAGACAACATTCAAACCTTAGCAGAATATAAGCAGAACAAATTCCTAGTGATATTGAAACTTTTATTTTTTTTCAAGTATTTTACTGGAGTTTTTCAGGCATATTACAGGTGTTTTTGCACGTGTATCGAGCTTCAGGAGTAGAAGAGCAGTGCATGCTTACAGGCATTTCCATTGAAGTCTATGGGATCAAAGGTGCTTAAATATACTCAAAAAAGCTTGTGTACATTTTTGAGTGTAGGGCGACTGAGCATACAAGTGTGAACAAGCACAATTAAAAAGAATGGGATTCTGCGTAGTCAGGCATAGTAAGGTGTAGCCAGGCGTAGGAAAAACAAGCAGAAAAATGTGGTGTGAATGGCGGCTTAAAGCTAAACTCTACTTTGAGAAATGTAAAAAAATGTAGCCACTGGGATAGTTTCCTCCACGTGCTGTATGCAGATTGTGGTTTATTCTGCACAATATTTGTGTTGTATTGTGTTCAAAAACATAAAAAGAGCTAATGCCGCGTACACACAACCATTTTTAATGGTCTAGAAAAAACAACGTTTTTTTCAACCCAATTCTTGTTAAGCTTGCCTTGCCTACACACGATCGTGAAAAAAAAAAGCGTGGTGACGTACAACACGTAGGACGGCACTATAAAGGGGAAGTTCCATTCGGATGGCGCCACCCTTGGGGCTGCTTTTGCTGATTTTGTGTTAGTAAAAGTTTGGTGAGAGACTATTAGGGCTTTTCAGTCTGTTACAGCGTGATGAATGTGCTATCTCCATTACGAATGCTAGTTTTACCAGAACGAGCGCTCCCGTCTCATAACTTGCTTCTGAGCATTTGCGTTTTTTCACGTCGTTAAAGCCTATACACAACCATTTTTTACCACATGAAAAACGTTAACGTGAAAAATGATGCGAAAATTTAGAGCATGTTCTAAATTTTTAATGGCCATTTTTAACGTCGCAAACAATGCTCTGGAGCCCACACACGATAGTTTTTAATGACATTAAAAAAAATGGTCATGTGTACGCAGCATAAGTCTACCTCACTGTATCTTGTTAAGAAAATTAAGCTAGGAGATATGGGGTCTATACAATAAATAATTCACTTGTCCCGGTCATCTGTAGTTATGGAAGTGACCTGCTTGAGTCTGGCCAGCTCTGAAAAATTCTTCATCTGGCATTGGTTCTTAAAGAAAAACTAGATTGGTTTGGGGTCAGTTTTATTTTAATAGTTTTTAACTAAACATTTATTACATGACAAAGGATTCCCACAATACTATGGGCTAGCTAAGAAGACAGTTGTTTTCTTTTTTATTGAACCCCACTTTGTGATTGTCAAAGACCTTGACATACCTAAAATGATGGTGTAAATATGGTTACATATACACTGTGCTGGACAGTGAAGAGAGGACAGAAGACAGTTAGAAAACTACAACGGTGCACATACACGACCAATCACCCTGCACAAGGAGAGAAAGCACCAGAGACCAGTATTTACAACAGAGGCAGAGTGCAGAAGTTATTTCGTTTGGATCACTGCACAGATCTAGATGAAATACACAAAGGACACCAAGAATCCAGTAATAACACACATATCTCTTGTATTTAAATCACATTTGTTTATCCTGTATTTCAGCTTTGGAAACTTTGGAATGACTCATTGGATAAGGGATAAACCAATGCAGATGAGTCATAAGCTGTGTAAAAAATAGTCCTCTTTTATCAAACATTCACACTAAGAGCCTTGAAATGTTAATAGGAGGCAAAAAGAATCCCCCGTTTGCTCAAAAGGAGTATGTAAAATAGTAATAGGTTATATTTCAGATTTACCTGTCCATAATAAAGAAATAAAATATAAAAGCACTATACATTTGATTTAATGTAACTTTGCATGTCTGTAATAATAAATTCCTGATGTGGCACTTTAGATTTTTCCCAAAGAAAACTGTACATTTTATGAAGAATACGTAGTTCTTGTGCTGCAGCCTAGGCATAATCTCTAGGGGGTTGATTTACTAAAGTTAAATAGACTGTGCACTCTGCAAGTGCAGTTGCTCCAGAGCTTAATAAATGAGGGAAAAAGTTATCTTTGCAAGGCATACCCAATCACAAGGAAAATGAAAGGAAAAGGGAGAAAAAAACAGCATTTTTGCTTGCACATGATTGGATGATGGAAGTCAGCAGAGCTTCTGCTCCTTTACTAAGCTCTGAAGCAACTGCCTAGTATCTAGGGGATTGATTTTATAAAGGCAAATAGGCTGTGCACTATGCAAGAGCAGTTGCTTCAGAGCTTAGTAAATGAGAATTTTAGGTAATTATACAGCACCATTACATCAGTCCCTACCCTCAGAGAGATTACAATCTAAGGTCATTAACACACACGTATATATATTCATACTGTACTAAGGCCAATTTTGGCAAAATGCAATCAACCTATCAGCATGTATTTGGAGTGTGGGAGGAGGCCAGGGTGCCTGAAGGAAACCCATGCAGGAATAGGGATTTGAACCGGTGACGGTGGTGCTGCTAGATCAGGGGTGCCCAACCATTGGCCCGGGGGCCACATGTGGCCCGCGAAGCCCTCTGGTGTGGCCTGCGACCTCCTGCTCTGTGATGGCTGGTTGGCAAGCCCAGATTGCAGGTTGCCAACCTGCCATCTGAGAGCATCAGTGTTGTAAATAAATCCGGCGGTAGAGGAAATGAGCGGCTTTTCAGAAAGTACACCACACCTGCAAGATATAATAGACGTCTATGGCAAAGTGCAGCTAATCAGCGGGAAAACCACAGGTACACTGCGCCTCAATAGACCACAGACCATCAGTATAAAAGCAGCCTTAGGCCCCTTTTAAGCGATCGGTCCGACCCAATGGGACCCTCCATTCACCTCTATGGATCGGCAGATGTAAACAGACTTTTGTCCATTTACACCAGCCTACCTCCCATTCGATGTGCTAAAAAAAAAAACAGAAGTGTATCTCTTCCATCTGATTGGATCAAAGGGACCATAGAGTAGATTGGGCTGTATCTGCTTGGCATATGCAGACTGGACACAGACCTGTCACCTGCCCACTCTGCTCATTGTGGCCTGCGACTGGTTACTAAGTCGCTTTAAGTGGCCCTCGGCCTTCAAAAGGTTGGGCACCCCTGTGCTAGATGGAAGAGCTAACCACCTAGCTAATCCTAGTGCCAATCTAGGAGGGTGCTACAAACATTTACGTCTGTATGTATCCAGGATAAAGGTCCAGAACACAGACTTCTTGTATTCCAGCATTTATCCTTGGGCACATACTGCCATAAATGTTAGTACAACTTGGTACACTGTCCAGCCTCCTCCAGCCACAGCAGCTTTCAAACTCTCATATCGTTTTTCAGACTGGCAGCAGCAGGCTTGGATGGTGCGCCTGTGCCTCCTACCTCTACCAAAATGACCATTGTGCATGAGACCTAAAGCATTGGGGTATGTGGAATAATACTCTGACATGTTTATTCTTTGATATTGATTAACATTAATTGAAGCTGCTAAGCCACTTGAGGTCACAAGTGTTTCCTTTCATTGGGAGTCCACAGCAACAGACATCATCCAGCTGACAGTGTGAAGCCTCGTACACACGACCAAGGAACTCAACGGGCGAAACACATCGTTTTGCTCGTCGAGTTCCTTGTTAGGCTGTCGAGGATCTCGGCGAGCCAAATTTCTCCATTGCCGTCGAGGAAAAATAAGACATGCTCTCTTTTTGGCACGACGAGATCCTCGACAGTTTCCTCGTCGAAAAGTGTACACACGACCTGTTTCCTCAGCAAAAAAAAAAAAAAGTTTCTTGCTGGTTTTTGCCGAGAAACTCGGTCGTGTGTACAAGGCTTTAAAGTGTAACTCATGCACCCTCTTACAGAGCCAATTGGATATACTATGTAAGTAGAATGAGCAGTTTGTTCTCGTGTAGGCAGGTTAATCATTGGCATTCATCGCTGTTTTCCAGCATTTACACCTGGTCAGTTCCCAGTTGTGATGGGCTGGACTCTGCTCTGGACTTCATCTGGCAAGCATTAACAATTTGGTTCACTCAGAGTCTAGAAATTAATCATTACTACCGTGGGCTAACAATATCTAAAGTTTTGCAAGTTTAAATAACCAATGAATATTCGGTCACAGCATTTTACCTTTAATTTGTAACTGGCTATCAGTTGAACCTTTTGTTCTGTTTTCTATGTAATTTACAATGAGAAGTTTGTTCTCGTCCCACTCGATTTAACCCTTTTCTCAGTTGTGCAATACACAGTTATGACAAAAAAAAGTAAGAGGTAATGACAAATATTGTGTGACTGATCCGGATTTTTCAGCCAAGCACTTGGCAATAGTGTAAGTTCCGAATACATTTTCTGGGGTGGCCATCGTATGACAACCCTAGGCACTGGGAATTAAACCAGATATCAAAAGTCATCTGTGTCCCATACACACCCGGATTATTGTCAAATGTCATGATAGGTTTAAAACAATCAAATCTGGCTGATTAGTGCATCATATAAGAAGGCTTGCTTTTTCTTTTTGTCTTTCTCTCTTTTGAACCAGTGAAAGAGAAAGAGATGTATAATCACATAGGAATTATTGATCTCTATAATCCGTCTGTGCAGCCAGCTACATTAGAGAGATGGATGTCTGAGCCAGGCCAGGAGAGAGTAGATCATGTTTTTCTCTGACTCATCTCCACTCATCTGTTTTGTTAAAGTGCCTATACACATGAAGGGCAAATGAATTAATGTGATCTGGGAGATTATCATTCTCTTATTTTTGTCAGAACTGGAAGAGAGGAAATGCAGAGAATAGCATACCAGAATTTACCAATCTTTAGAAATGTGCATCCAATATAAACACAGTATACATATCGTAATGTATAGAACATATCAGAAAATCAGTGGCAACTGGCAAGGTTTTGTACACACTGATTAAAAACATAATGGTTAAGTGGCTCAATAACAAAGTGAAGAGTGTGAACACACTCAAACATGGCCAGATATGTCAACCACTGGTGTTCAAAAATGCCCTGGAAATATCTTTCATGCAGTCAATGCATTCAAATTGTAGTCTCCTGTGATCACCATAATTTATTACTCATAAAGTAGACGTAAACTTTAACTGGATTACAAAGTGAGGTTAATTTACTAAATTGGAGAGTGCAACATCTGGTGCAGCTGTGCATAGAAGCCAATCAGCCTCCATGATTGTTTGCCAAAGCTTAAAGTGGAGGTTCACCCAAAATATAAATTTTTAACATTAGATTGAGGCTAATTTTAGTAAGCAGAATCGGGTGTTTTTTTTAAAATGAATGTAGTACTTACCGTTTTAGAGATCGATGTTCTCCCGCCGCTTCCGGGTATGGGCTGCGGGACTGGGCATTCCTATTTGATTGACAGCCTTCCGACGGTCGCATACAGCGCGTCACGAGTTCCCGAAAGTAGCCGAACGTCGGTGAGCAGGCACCGTATAGAGCCGCACCGACGTTCGGCTTCTTTGGGCAACTGGTGACGCGCTGTATGCGACCGTCGGAAAGGCTGTCAATCATACCCGGAAGCGGCGGGAGAACATCGATCTCTAAAACGGTAAGTACTGCATTCATTTTAAAAAGAACACCCCGATTCTGCTTACTAAAATTAGCCTCAATCTAATGTTAAAAAAAAAACATTTCGGGTGAACTACCGCTTTAATTGAACAAGCTGAGGTTAGAAGCTGATTGGCTACCATGAACAGCTCCGCCAGATTTTGCACTCTCCAATTTTAGTAAATGAATACCAGTATGTCCTAAATTAGTGCATGTGAGTGCTGCTGATCTCTTGAGAATCTTTCAGCCATTTCTAATCTACATGCACTTGCTTGAGCTTCACATCATTGCACTGGACCAGATTCCAAATGGTTGCAGCGGTGGTCTATGTACAAGCACAGTGTAAGCACAGCTGATTGTAGTTTGCAGGGGCACATGTAGGGTTGCCACCTTTTCTGGGGGGAAAACAAAGCCTTATGGTGTTTTTCCTTCTAATAACATTTTCAATAAGTCCAATTGTATAGCAAGGCTGGTAAAATACTGGCCAGGTGGCAACCCTTAGCACATGTGACAGAATGACAAAGTAAGGACACAATTTTGAGGGAGCTCCATAGTAAGGGTTTTCATGGAAGTTGCCCAGGTAGTACTCAAAACTGCAAATTTAAAAAAAAAGAAAACTATCTTTGAAATATGAATACATTAACATTTATATGGTAGTTTAGTGATTGGCATTAAATCCCCTTTTTCTTCCCTATCATTGCCATTTTATACTGCCTATGCTTTGCTTGGTTATCTTGTCATGTATGCTAAATGTTATGTTTTGGAATGGCTGCAAAATTTGAAAAAAAGGATCAGATTAGAAAATCCAAAGAGAACTGATAGATTTAGAGATATATTAGGCATAACTGATTAGGCCAGCTATAGAATTGTAGGCAATTCACTTCAAAGATCAATCATTCAACAATATCTGCAAAAAGAAAATGAATAAAAAAAAGCTGCGTGTGCCTTCAAGAATGAAACACGGAAAATAGTCACTTTCTTCTTTTTGTAAGAAACAGTGAGGCGTATTTATAGTGTATTGCTGAAAGAAGCTTTGTCTTTATCAAAATAGTTATGCTGGAAGAAATGTTTTAGTCCTTCAATCTATTTTACATCCCAGGTGCTGATGTTCGTCTCCTATCAAAAGCACCAGGTGAAGGCTTCACCCTAAAGGAAATAGAAAAGGTAAGTAGCCATGCAGAAATGCATGTAATAATTTTCATAAAGTAAACTTAAAAGGGGGGGTGTTGGTTGGTTGGTTGGCCACCACTTGCCATAATGTGTAGGTATGCTGTACTTGCAAAGTATGACACACTTACCTCTGGGATTGTTCTCCTCCAGCAATAAATACGAAGTCCAAGCTCTTGCCTTAACTCCATCACTGTCGTATTCACCTTTTCTTCTCCCAGTTGGTGGGCACTGATGATGTGACTCCATCGGGGCTTGAGTTACATTTTCTTGGCACCCAGTTGCATTCTCAATATTTTACACTGCAGTTAATGTTCAGTTTTACAAAAAGCCTCTATCTGCTTGCAATATTAGAGATTTAATTCCACATAATTATTATTTATGAATGCATACATAACCAAGAACATGTTTTTTAATATTTGCTTGGAGCTCCACATTGAAGTGAACCTTTCAATTCACACTACACTGCGAATGAAAAATACGACCTGGTTCAGGACCCTCCCCAGGACCCACGCTCCATAGATTTGACAGGGAAACAACAACATAATACTAAGGTCACCATTCTGCTCTCACCTGCTCTTAGGTAGTTTTAGGCCTCATACACACGACTGTTTTCCTCGGCAGAATCCATCAAGAAACTTGGTGGGAGAGATTTTTTGACGAGGAAACCGGTCGTGTGTACATTTCTCATCGAGGAAACTGTCGAGGAACTCGTCGAGCCAAAAAGAGAGCATGTTCTCTTTTTCCTCGACGGGAATGGAGAAAATTGGCTCGTCGAGTTCCTCGGCAAGCCTAACAAGAACTCGACGAGGAAAGCTATGTGTTTCGCCCGCCGAGTTCCTCGGTCGTGTGTACGAGGCCTAACACTTATAACTGTGTAATATAATACATCATGACTGGTTCACACAAATGCCCCTCTCTCCCAGTCTCAATGTTGCTGTTTATGGGGATAATAGGAGACTAAGCAAAATTAATCCTGGCACTTTTTAAGAAATTATAACTTTATTGTATCTGGCATAAGTTCAGTTTACACCTATCTGGCTAAAACAAAAAGAAACAGTATTGGTTAGTATGGTGACTACATTGCGAATTATCTGTGTTTTCTTTATTACATTGATAAATAAGCCTGACAAGCTGTTGGATTATTTTTGAATGGCTGTGAGAATATTTAAATTTTTTTATTAATATTTTCATACAAATTTTTTTTTCTTGCATCTAGGGTCTAGCAGAGCATAAGCCATCTCTCCTCTTTATAACTCATGGAGAATCATCTAGTGGAGTTGTTCAGCCTTTAGATGGATTAGGAGACCTATGTCACCGGTATGTGCTTCTACATCCATAAAACAAAGCATTTAATGCTGTATGAATAGCGATGCAGAAACCCACAAGAAATGTAACCATGTATTCATTACACATATCTAAAATTAATAAAGTGTCCTGCTCTAGGACTCTTTAAGGGGATTAGGGTTGTAGGGAACTATCATTTTGAGACGTACTCTTCTTCCCACCCTTCTTATTGTTTCTGCTCAATTTCTATCTTTCTTTTCCTTCCTCATCTCACATTCCTTGTGTATTCTTATAGTATTGTATATATCTTAATCTATTTACCAAATCTGGCCTATGCAACACAGGTGTCTCAAAACCAAATCATTATCTCACATGAATCTCTGGGGAAAAATACATGCTTTTGACCAGAAAACAACATCTCATGTCTTTAAATCTTTTTATCTCTGGCAAAACTATCGGCCCTTATTTACACGTGAGTTGGGATCTGTCAGTCATTTTTTCAGACAGATCCAGAATAAACCACAATGTATGTTTATGGATGGATGGATCTAAACAGACATATGTCCGCTTTCATCCACTTACATCCAAGTCAGTTTATGTCTGTACACTGGCCATATACTGCTCAAATTTTGGTCAATTCCTGCAGGCTTGTCTGAAATTTGAGCAGTGTATGGGCCTGCCACCAATTCTCCCTTTGACAAAAGTTGATTATTCAATCATGCAGTTAAAATTTTGAATTTGAAAGAGAAGTATGGGATGTTTTTTTTCACAATCATACTTACCTAGGTGGATGCAGCATTGGTCCGATGCTGCATCTGTCCCCCGCCGGTTTAAACACTGAGAAACAAGCATTCTAACACTGCCGATCGCTTGGTTCTCACAGATCCACAAGCAGAGAGCTGGTGACTGTCAGTCAACACTCTGTGCTCTGCCCCCCCCCCCTCGCTGACTGGAGTGCTGGGCTGTGGAAAGGGTGGGAGCACCGACTAAGGCTCTCAGCGGCTCGTTGAGAGACTGAGCCGAGTACTGGTCCAGGCATGTGGGCAAATCCAACTTCATTGTAGCAATCTTATCTGAGACTGGCCTGGCTCTATGACATCAGCCGACAGCGGGCTTTTTTTTTTTGGGCCAATTTGTTGTTGGACAGATTACAAAAACACATTGCATTGAAGTATATTGAACCCAAAAAAACAAAATCGCACTGTTTTGCGTTAAAAGGTCCTTGCCCTTTCCAAATACGCAGCAGCTGAGAAAAAATCATGGATGTGAACGTGTCCCATAGGAAAACATGTAACTGAACTGTAGTGTGTTTCTGCAAAAAACAGAGGTGTGAACCCAGGCCTGAGATGTTTAGTAACATGATGGGGTTAAAAAAACAAAAATAAGTACAAAAAGAGCAAATAATCGCTACTGTAAGGCCGCGTACACACGGGCAAACATGTACGATGAAAGTGGTCCGCCGGACCGTTTTCACCATACATGTCTGCCCAGGGATTTCTGTACGATGGCTGTATTAACCATCGTACAGAAATCCGCGCGTAAACAATACGCGGGGCGTGTCTGCGCCATCGCCGCGACGATGACGCGGCGACGTGGGCGGCCCTGCCAGTTCAATGCTTCCACGCATGCGTCAAAGTCATTCGACGCATGCGAGGGATGGCGGGCGCTCGGACATGTACGGTAGGTCTGTACAGACGACCGAACATGTCCGAGCGGACAGGTTTCCAGCGGGCTGTTTTAAAACAAGTCCAGGAATATTTGTCCGCTGGGAAAAGGCTGTTTGCTGGAATCCTGTCCGCTCGGGCCTACACACGACCGAACATGTCTGCTGAAACTGGCCCGCGGACCAGTTTCAGCAGACATGTTTGGTCGTGTGTACGGGGCCTAAGGGGTTAATTTTTTTACTGTGGGACAGTGAAAGTGATATTTACAGTACCGATTTGCTTTTTTGTACTATAATGGGCTAATTTTAGTTTTTTTTAACCCCATTATGTTACTGGCCGATTAATCGTTTATGAAAATTGTAATCGATTAATTTCATAATCGATTAGTTGTCGATTAATCGATTACTTGTTTCGGCCCTACTTAGAATAAATACAAATGTATGATTGTTTAGCAGGGTCTGACCTCTGACTGTTCTCTGGTCTCAGGTATAACTGCCTGCTCCTTGTGGACTCTGTGGCTTCTTTAGGAGGTGCCCCCATCTACATGGACAAACAGGGTAAGAAGCATTCTCATATTATTTTCTTATCATGCAACCTTTTTGCATAATCCTATTATTGATAAACACTGGGCAAACAGCTAAATAAACCGTTGAAATACATGTACTGTATGTGAACTGTTTTACTTGTCAAAGTATTTGTGTTTCTGTCTATTCAGTCCTGGGACTTATGCTGGGTACACATGGGCCGAAAATGGTTGGTTTGGCAGGAACTGGCAGATTTTTGACTTGTGTGTACAGCTCTTCATTCAACAGAAGCCTGTCTCACAACATGGTAACCTTCTAGCTCTTAGTATGTAATTCAACAGAAAAAGCAGAAGACTGATGATTTATCACTCTGCTCTCTCTCTCTCTCTCTCTCGCTCATTTGCTGCCCCACACGCCCCAAGTCCTCCAGAGTGGTGTTGTTGGGGATTACAGGAGGCTGAGTCAGATTTAGGTGTAACTAAATGTGATGCTTTTATATTAATGAACACATACCTGCATTGATTAGCGTCCATGTTACTGGATTTTTGTTTTGCATCAGAAAGATTTTGCATTCCCGCACTGGTCTATGGGAAAGTGAAACCTGATTGAAGCAGGTCAAATGCAGGTCAGAAGGAGGCAGACCCTCATCTCCATGATAAAGCCCTGGGGCGAAACATATAGGGGGACATGATCTGGATAAATCAAGCTGAGGTTGTTTTTACCTGCTAACCACTTGGGCCGGGTTTGAGGTGTGTGGCGGCCGGTTATCTCTTCCTATTTCTGCAACGTGCCTGGATGGACCTGTCCTCAGCCTGCACCCTCACCAGCCAGTGGAATCCGACTTATCGGACCTTAATAGCCTGAGTGGGAACCCTTAAGCACTTAACATGGGTCTCAGAAGGAGGTTAACTGCAAATCCTCATGCAGAATCACAGTCAGACTGTTCATGAACTGTAGGGTTCATATCTCGGAATAGAGAATCACAAGTTTCTCCTGGGGGTGTCATGTACCTGAGAGAGGCCAATCTGATCAGTGTGCTCTCCATTACACCTCTGGTCCTGTTCTTTCCCCCGAGATTGGTGACGGGGTCTGACAAGACGCAGTATTGCATGGGCGTCTGAGGCAAGTCCTTGCCAGAAGAGCGTCTGGATCATGCAGTGAAGCTGGAGCCGCAGAGCAGCATTAGTGCTGGAGATCTGGATCATGCAGTGAGGAAGTAACTAATGCTGGATGATATCAAAGGCACTTGCGAATACAGAAGACTCGAACCATGGTCAGGAGTGCAGAAGCTGGCAACAATCGGGTAGCAGAGAAGCAGATACAGAAGATAAGAACATAAATGAGCCAAACTGGCGTTAATTTCACACAGGCAGGAAGCAGTGCAAAAATGATAAGCAATATGCAGAGTCAAGTAAAAATCCAGAGGTCAGGTAAAGAAGGGATCAAGATCAATTGAATTCAGGAGGCAAACCAGGTTGACTACAGAAGCAAGCAGAGTCTGGTTTTAGGTGGCAGGAGCTGTTGACCACTCAGCAAAGATTTCGAACCTTGTAGTGTTTTAAATAGGCCACTGGTTGCCAAGGTCAATTTAAACATGCACGCTATGCTCACGCACATGCAAACACACAGATGCGCACACAACCCTGACTCCATGCATGATTCCTTGGGCTTGGGTATGAACTTGATTTTCCTGACAGAGGGTGAAATATTCTGGTCTGAGCTGTGTCTAAGATAATAAGTAGAGAATCAAAGTGATGAGTTAATTCCAGTGCTGACTTTTGGCGGTTTAGGATCCAACAGAACTTTTTAAGGTTGGGACTGTTTGCATTACATTGTCTGTCAAGTTTTGATCAGATTGATCTCTCAACAGAAGGTAATCCAGATATCCTACAATGGGAATGCCCTGGAGGCATATAAAGGCTAGCAAGGAGGCTTGTACCTTGGTGAACATTGGGGGACTAACCAAATGGAAGGCCCACAAACCAATAATTTTAAAATTATGTTATTTAGTATCACAACAGAATGGGTACGGTGGATACCATGGTAGAAATGTGCCACGTTCTGATTAACTGAAGAACATTGAAGATTGGACTTTATAGGCACAACAGTAACCAATATTTAAAATTCATTATCTTTATATAAACATGAGTAAAAAGAAACAAAAAATTGCTTAAAATCACGCTAAGGATTAATGTCTGTAGAGTAAATTAAACACCACTGATTATACATCAATAATAGCATTAAATAAGGATAACAACAGTCCATCCTGAACTGTTAGATATGATTTCACAAAGCTTGGTGTATTCTTATTGTGGAGTAATGTAGCTTAGTTTGACAGGCATGCAACATTACGACACAATCAGAATACATTAAGCTTCGTGGAATCATATCTAAAGGTTCAGGATGGACTGTATTTATCCGTATTTAATGCTATTGTTGATGTATAATTAGTGGTATTTATTTAATCCACAGAATTGTAATCATTGGCATGATTTTAAGCAATTATTGTTTCTTTTTAATCATGTTTAAATAAAGATAATGAATCTTAAATATTGGTTCTGTTGTGCCTATAAAGTCCAATCTTCAATGTTTTGCAATAGTTCCGCAAACCAATAGTGTTGGCTGCCTACAGCAGGGGTAGCATTGATGTTCCGGAAAAATGGGGACATGGCCAGATACCACACAATTTACGTGATAATGAAGATCATTGTTTTTATGTGAAATTTTAATAGTTCATTTTAAATATGGAGATAATAAAAAAATGATATTTTTCTTTTTGTGTGATTTCTTGGTAGCACATTTAAAATCCCAGTGACTTACCTTTGTCTCCCCCACTTCTTTGGGTAGTCAAGGGTTTCTTCTAATGAATCTTCAGACAGGATCACAGCAGAGATTATGCCACTGCTCTGGGCCCAGAAAGTGCTCTGTGGCTAACTAAGACAACACAGAGAGGTCTGGGAAGCGTCATAAGCAAACCCAAGTGTTCAAGGGTCACATTCAAGGAAGGTCCTACAATCTTCGTTCCACCAGGGCCGGGTATAGCCTCCAAGGCTATGCCAAAGATTAGCAGATCTGGATAGCTGCATAAATAGCCCCAACAGCGTGTAGGTGAATACAGGGATTCTTGCGGCGGGGATCACAGGGATATGCGGCCTTTCAGCCTATACACAGCAAATACCGGCTAAGAGGTGCTATTAATATTTGCTTGTATCTACACATGCCTGGCCTTGGATGCATTGGTTTGCATCCAGAGTCAGACATCTGTCTCAAACCACAGGTAACCACTCAGTGTGCAGAAAAATTTTAATCTGTATGTACCCAATCACCCATGTGAAGCAGGCCTAACAGAATTTAAAAGATCATATATTGTTCTATCCTTGTGAATCTTTTTTTAATGCAACAGTCATTACTTAGGTAACTGAGATCTGCAAGTAAAATATATGATTCATTCTACATATCCTTTCAATGGCTACTAGTCCTTGTCTGTCTTCTGCACCTACATTGCCATCTGCTGGCCAGCTAGTATACTAATTTAAAGAATTTTCCAAAACAACGAGAATATAGTAAATTGTAGAGGCATATTTTTTAAAACAAACAAATAAATGCTAAGTTGTAACATTTGAGGATCTTCAGCTTTTTTAAATTGTTTGTTAGCGGAAAGAAGTTTAAAATAACATAAGAGATGTTGATTATTACATTTGGAGTTACATTGTATCATAGTAGCAACAGCAACATAATGCTCTGACTTAAAACATAACTTTAGTCGTTTTTTACTATCGATTAAGAAGAACAAACTTGCGATTAGTGGATGTAGGTTAATATATTTGTATTCATTTTAGGCATTTCTTCAAATTTGGTAAAATAATGTATGCAACAACACTTGTTTCAGCTCTCCCTTGAGTCTTATTCTTGTGTGTCTCCTCTTAGGAATTGATATTTTATACTCTGGTTCTCAGAAGGTATTAAATGCTCCTCCAGGCACGGCGCCTATTTCATTCAGTGAAGCAGCAAGGTATGTAATAATGAGCTAAAATCCAAACGAGCAGGTCAATGAACCCATTATTTAAACATAAACACTCTCCAACCTGCATTGGGGAAGAGGGGCCAAAAGTGGTCAGACTCAGGTGTCTCAAGGAGGGAACAATAGCATCTAGAACTGTTTTGATTTGACCATTTGATTTTAGCCTGTGAGAGCAGTCAGTTGGGTGCAAACAATGGGATTGTGTGATTGACATTTTCTGTCTATGAGTACCTTTACTGTAAAAAAATATATATCAAAGTCCATTGCTTAAATTTGCCATCTTCTGGCGACCTAGCTCTTGGCAAGGGTTACTGAAAAGCATCTGGAACCAAATAGGTTACGTCACAGCATAGCTTGCAATGCAAGCAGGGTGACTTAAAGTGGATGTAAACCCACACTCATCATTTCTAAACTACTGCCATAGTGGTTATCTATAAGGACATACATGCCTCCTGCATGTATCCTTGCCTGTCAAATGTCCTTCCTCTGTCTGTTATGAGACCAGAACAACTGCAGATTGTGTGGGTCTGTCTGTTGTCCGGAGCTCGGTGGGTGGAGTCATGATGTCAGTAGACTCCCAGCCCACCTCTACACTCCCCTTGTCAATATGTATTTTCTTCTGTGTATTTCTTACACTGAACTTTTGCTATGATCACTAACGTCCAGTCAAAATCCAGAAACGTCACCACATGACTTCAGCATGCCCAATTATGCTGAGGTGTGGAGCAGCCAATCCTGGAAGAGCTGGGGGAGAAAGGAGGAGGGGATCTGAAGTACACAGAATGTGTCTCTCAGGCTCGTGCATGAGATATGTAAATCACCTGTCACTCACAGCAAAGGGGAAGAACAGACATCTATTTATCTGACTGTTTTTTTTTTTTTATATTCTTTATTTATATTTTCCAAAAGAAAAAACAGATAAACACAAAAACAAAGGGGGCATACAAATAGTTCATTACAATATTTCCCCTTACTTTTTCATTTATATACATCTCATTCCTCATCCATTCTCGTATTTACCTCGCCCGCTCTGCCTATATCCTCCAGTAACGGCAGGCTGGGATCTATGCCCTTCTTGTTGAGACTTTAAGTGTCCCTCCAATTCTTGCTGGTCATATTCTTTACATATCAGATTACCACCTACTCATCCCTTTTTCTTTATACCCGCCTCTCCCTCCCCCCCCCCCCCAAGCCTCCCCTTCCCCACAAAAAAAAATCCCCCTCCCTCTCTCCTTCATCCTCCCTCTCCATATCTCCCCCTCCTTTCAAGGAACCGGGCCTTCAGTTTGATAATATAAGACAGATTGACTTATTCCCCGTTTAAATCCCCAACAATCTCTTCCCTTCTTCTGAGTATACAAATACATTCCATGCCCTCCAAATTTCATTATATTGTTCTTTTCTATCTTGGGCCGAGAGTACCAAGTCCTCTATGGCCCCCATATTTCTAACCCTATTGAGCCATTCTACAATCGAGGGTGTCCTAGGGTTTTTCCAATTTCGAGCAATACCTGCTTTGGCTTCATTAATCAGATGACGGATGACCGAGTTTTTATATGTCTTTGTTGGAATCTGAGAAAGATGTAACAGGAAGAAAGCAGGATCATCCAGTACTGGATAAGGTGTACATTTTGGGAGATCCTTTGTACTTCTAACCAATAATTCCTGATCTTAGGGCATGTCCAAAATATATGGAACAATGTTCCCTGTTCCTTATTACATCGCCAACACTTATCTGAAATTTCAGAAAAATACCTGCCTAGTCTCGCCGGTGTATAAAACCACCTATTTAAAAGTTTGTAGTTTAGTTCCTGGGTTCTGGTACAGGTTGATGGTTTCATAGAAAGATACATTTTCTTCTGTTGTTGGGCCTGAGTGAGGTTTTGATCAAGGTCCCTTGTCCAATTTCTCAATACTAGTATCTCGTAGTTATCTGGGGGTGCTATTAATAACCTATAAAGCTTAGATATTATTCTAGTGAGAGGTTCCCTCTCTTCACAGTATTTTTGAAACGGTGTCAGTTCCCTTCTATACCTTCTTGCTGGGCCTAATGAGGTCAGAATGTGGCGGAGTTGTACAGCTTGCCAGTATTTTACTTCAAATTGGCCTCCCAGTTGTATCAGCGAGGCAACTGCGGGCCAAGATTCAGATTGCAAAAAGTGTGAGACCTGCATAAGTCCCCTCTCTCCAAGTTTCTTATAGGCCCCTCCCTCCATACCTGGCTGGAAGCTTGGATTCCCCAATATTGGGTATAGTGGAGAGTACACTGATGAGTGTTTGCCATTCTGACACAATTTAAAGCAATTTAAAGCTCATAGCTAATGTCGAGCCTATAATAGGATGTTTTTTCAGTGAATCTGATAATTTTGCATAGCACCATAGTGCTCTTCTCAGGGGGACCTGGCTAACCTCCTGCTCCAGTTCCACCCATAATTTTATTTCCATATTTTTACACCAATCTATGATCCTACCCAGATGCGCCGCTTGATGGTTTTTAGTTATATCTGGTACTGCCAGACCTCTGTAGCACTTGGGCAGGGTCATCCGCCCTCTGCTAATCCTAGGTCGTTTATTGTCCCATATAAATTTAGTGAAGAGCGTATTTACCTGACAAAAAAAAAGCAACAGGAATTTGTATGGGTATTGTTTGAAACAAATACAGGAATTTTGGCAGTATACTCATTTTGATGATATTACACCGACCAAACCATGAATGGAGTCCCCTCTGCCACTTTTCCATCAGAGAACTAACTGTCTTCACCAGTGGGGGGAAATTTACCTCAAAGAGCTTTTCCAGTCTTGATGGTATATATATCCCAAGATATGTTAGGGCTGATCTTACCCATTTAAATTTAACATTAGGTTGTATAGTTTGCTGCATTGCCAGTGGGAGTGCTACCCCCATCGCCTCTGATTTGACGTAGTTAATTTTTAAATTTGCTAACTTCTCATATTCATCTATTTCTTTCATCAGATTTGGTAGTGACACTTGTGGGCTAGATAAAGAGAACAGCAAATCATCTGCAAAAGCAGAGATTTTATAGTCCCGATCTCCTATATGTAATCCCTTGCTGTCAGGATTTTGCCTAATTCTATTTAGTAGAGGCTCTAGGGTGAGGGCAAATAACATCGGGGACAACGGACAGAACTATGCTGAACTGGTTGGTTGCATAAATATGGGAAATGTAGTCCTCTCTTTGAGGGGAATTTACTAAAGACTAAAGCAGCCAAAAATCTGGAACAGCTGTGCATGACAACCAGATTCTATATTTCATTTTTAAAGCTTAAGTGAATAAGCTCAGGCTTGAAGCTGATTGGTCACTATGCACATTTGCTCCAGATTATCTTTGCTCCAGTTTTAGTGAATTCCCCCATTTCTCAGTTACCAGTCCATTAATTGGAAGAACCTTCAATGTACGAGAAGGGAGTCAATAACAAAGCAGCCTGGTGAGTTTTATTATTATACCCCAAATGGGTTCTTTTTAACTCTGGGTCCCATGCCTACTATGGTTGTAGTTCTGAGGAATCAATGATTTAGATGCTTACATTTATTAGCTTGATTGTTTCCATGTCTTTCAGCATTTTCAGCATTTATATCTGTTTATTATTCTCTATCTGCTCTCATCCTGTGGTTCTCATCTGCACAGTAAGAAGATATCCAGCCGTAAAACAAAGCCGCCATCACTGTATGTGGACATGAACTGGCTTGCAAACTACTGGGGATGTGATGGGAAACCAAGAATGTAAGTCCTAACACCAAAAGCCACAATAACAAGTCACTGAGGATTTACCATATGATACATGAGAATAATACATACTAAGAATCACCTGCACCAAAAATTTGGTGTAAATAAATCTGACTTCATTATATCTGTAACATGATTTGTATTATATGTAGCGCCCTGCTCCCAATGACCAGGCGCTATGTCAAATTTAGAGGGTGTCTGAGCTGGAAGTTTAACTTTTTGTTTGAAAATAAAAGCAAGAGAAAAAGAATCTATAACTTGTGGACATTGAACTTTTTGCTGACTCTCAACACCTAGACGACGAGGAATGAGGTATTGTGCAAGGCCCAAAAATAACCAGCAGCTCCTACGGGGGTAGTGCTACATATATAAGAAAGAACTAGGCAGAACTAGGCAGAAACTGAACTCTCTGTGGTAGCAATGCTGCTCAAATCCTGAAAATAGTTTTTTTTATATGTACACATTTTCTTCAGGTATCATCATACAGGACCAGTGACTAATTTCTACAGCTTGAGAGAAGGACTGGCAATCCTGGCCGAGAAGGTAAAACCAACAAATTTTTAACACATTTGAGCTTATTCAATAAACAGTGAAATAACCAAACTGTAAACGGAAGCTAACCCAGTACGAGATAAATTCTAATTGATTTGCCCAATGTAAATTATGACATCAAAATATACAGTAGAAGTGGTATGATATCACAGTTATTCTCTTAATTTCAGTGGCCTGTAGTTGTATGTCTATATAAATCTAATAAGCAATCTAATAAGCAAAACTTAGACAAATGTTCATTATTTCAAATTTAAAAAAATTGGTCTAGGGCTGAAGACCTAAATTAGCATTTAGCTGCCCACAAGCTTCTGATGTTGTTTGCAGATAAAGCGGAAAGCTTTAGGCTTATTGGCTGCAGAATTCACAGGAGACCATAGCCATCCCACAGAAAAGGCTTCACACTGTCTAAAAAAGTTTGTCCTTCCTTACATCATAGGGATTAATTAATCTTTAAAAAAAATCCAAATTATTAGTCACACAATAAATAATTCCTTCCGATAGTAATTATGTGAGCTACATGCTTGTATAAACTGGTATGTTCTGGCTGTAAACCTAGAGCAGGAATTTCCAAACTACTGCCCTCCAGCTGTTGCGAACTACACATCCCATGAGGTATTGTAAAACTCTGATATTCACAGACATGACTAGGCATGATGGGAATTGTAGTTCCTGAACAACTGGAGGGCCATAGTTTGAAGATCCCGGACCTAGAGACTGATTACACCGTTATATTGGGTTTATTTACAGCAGCCATGCACTGAGTGCACTCCAATATGGCTGAGAAGCTGATGTTGTAAATCCTGTCCCCAATTCAGCTATTAGAACTGGCTGGTCCATATAACTTATGGCAAGTTCAGAAGGCCAGAACCTCACCTTTTAGGAGGTGAGCGACACGCCCAAGTGGTGATTCGGCAAGGGCTAGAGTCAATATACATCCATACCTCAATAGATTGAGCAACAGAAAAAATGAACAATGAAATATGTCTTGAAATGAGTCTGTTAGGCCTCGTTCACATGGGCATACTTAACCACTTAAGGACCGCCTAACGCCAATATACGTCGGCAGAATCACGTACCTGTACGTGATTGTTAAATGCCCAGCCGTGGGTCCGAAGCTCCGTGGCCGCTCGCCGCCGGAGTCCCGCGATCAGTCCCCGGAGCTGAAGAACGGGGAGAGGTGTGTGTAAACACACCTTCCCCGTTCTTCACAGTAGCGCTGTCATTGATCGTCTGTTCCCTGACATAGGGAAACACGATCAATGATGTCACACGTCCAGCCCCGCCCCGCCCCCTACAGTTAGAAACACATATGAGGTCACACTTAACCCCTTCAGCGCCCCCCAGTGGTTAACTCCCAAACTGCAATTGGCAATTTCACAGTAAACAATGCATTTTTATAGCATTTTTTGCTGTGAAAATGACAATGGTCCCAAAAATGTGTCAAAATTGTCCGATGTGTCCGCCATAATGTCTCAGTCACGAAAAAAATCACTGATCGCCGCCATTAGTAGTAAAAAAAAAATTATTTATAAAAATGCAATACAACTATCCCCTATTTTGTAAACGCTATAAATGTTGCGCAAACCAATCGATAAACGCTTATTGCGTTTTTTTTTACCAAAAATAGGTAGAAGAATACGTATCGGCCTAAACTGAGGGAAAAAAGTGTTTTTATATATTTTTGGGGGAGATTTATTATAGCAAAAAGTAAAAAATATTGATTTTTTTTCAAAATTGTCGCTCTATTTTTGTTTATAGCGCAAAAAATAAAAACCGCAGAGGTGATCAAAAACCACCAAAAGAAAGCTCTATTTGTGGGGAAAAAAAGGACGCCAATTTTGTTTGGGAGCCACGTCGCACGACCACGCAATTGTCAGTTAAAGCGACGCAGTGCCGAATTGCAAAAAGGGGCCTGGTCCTTTACCTGCATTTTGATCCGGGTCTTAAGTGGTTAAGGGTACACCAATATGAGGGCCGTGTTTTGCCTGCACAGGATGCACAGATGTTCCCTGAATCTGTGTGCAGGCAGTCCCATTCATGTCAATTGGGACACAGCTGCTGCTGCTTCTCTCAATTTGATATTTGTGTGGATGTGGGTCCCCGAATGCAGACAATGTATAACATGCACCCACGCCCACACAAATATCAAATTGGGATCAGCAACTGTGTCTTTACAGCGGCTGTGCCCCAGTTGACATGAATGGGACTGCCTGCACACGGGCGTACTCCTAAGTACGCCTGATTGAACAAGGCCTAACACAGTGGTCATAGAACTTTCTCTGTGAGCTTCGCACTGACATGATAAACCATACTGTCCCAACGGTAAAATTGTTTTCTGCATTTTCTCCCATTTTTTTAAATTTTTATCTTTGTACGTAATTCTATGAACTGCCCTCCCAGAAATATTAAACTGAAAAAATTATCTGAGTTCTGATATTAACCTCTTTAAGTTCTCTCAATAATTTTTTTACCACCAAAAAAGCCCCAGTTAACGAGTTGCGACAGACGTGCATCCTTTTCTTTAGAAAGATTATTCTGTGGCCATATCTGTGAAAGCATCTGTATGGCCTAATAGCTGATTTAACCAATTGTATGTTAATTTTGGCCACATCCACAATGCTGTACAGTACATTGCAGTAAATGGGAATCTGTTGACCTATATTTGACGGATCAGAAAACAGACCATGAATCCAGCCTGCATAGAGGCATCCGAATTTTGAATCACAAGATTTATGCAATGAATTATCGGATTATTTCATTAACAAAATTGAAAATATCCGTGAAATTATTCAGCAAAAAAGAACTTCCACCCACCCCCCTCTAAACCAAAAAGGCAATATTAATACAAATATGCCACAATCGACGAAATTCACACTAAAAGCAATCTCCATCGACATCACCAAAAATATCGTTGGTGCCCTGCGCGACAGTACATCACTTAATGATATCATTCCCACTAAACAGTTGAAAGAATGTGCAGATATTTTGGCACCGGCTATCACACACCTCATAAACCAATCTTTTAAGGAAGGCATAGTGCCGACCTCCCTGAAACAAGGCATAATCAAACCCATCTTAAAATAAAACAGGGCTCGACCCCAAAGACCCAAACCATCGGCGACCCATAACAGGTCTAAACATCTTCTCCAAGGTAATGGAGAAAGCAGTAGTGCAACAGCTACAACACCATTTAGATACCTACAAACTACTGGACCCATTTCAATCGGGTTTCCGTCCTGGTTATGGAACGGAAACAGCACTTCTTAAAATATGGGATGACGCTCTCGAAGCTGCAGATGATGGAGAATCTTGTCTCCTGAAGTAGTTAGAGTGGCAGACTCGGATCTACCCTGGTTTTCCTCCTTTTTGGAAAACTGATCACAGATAGTGAAACTAGGTCCTTTCACTTCTGGAAAACGCATGGTGTCATGCAGAGTCCCTCAGGGGTCACCCTTGTCGCCCGTACTATTCAATAATTATCTCCGCCCCCCTCCTCAAACTCATCAGTAATCAGAATCTACTCTACCATTCCTACGCGGATGACACTCAACTCTATTTTCGTATCAGCAACAAAAAGGATCATTATCTCGGACTAGAGAAATGCCTCACTATGATAGAGAATTGGATGACGGATAGTTATCTTAAACTTAATGGCTCAAAAACAGAACGCCAACCGGAAAAGGCTCACTACAACAACATGGATGCCCCCGCCCATTTTGGGACAAACCATCACTCCTAGCACCAAAGTCAAAAGTCTTGGAGTCACTTTTGACTCTGACATGACAATGAATGCACAAATAAGTTCAGTAGTCAGCGGATCCCACCATCTGCTGCGCCTACTACGTAGACTTATTCCATTTATCCCAAAAGAAGACATAGCAGTCGTGGTGGGAACCATAATCAACTCCAGACTCGACTATGCAAACGCCCTTTACCTCGCACTCCCAAAATGCCAAATTGCGCATCTACAAGTCGTCCAGTATACGGTGGCACGACTTGTAACAGGAAAAAAAGCATGGGAATCAATCTCTCCCTCCCTTAGGTCCCTTCACTGGCTGCCCGTAAAAGATCGAATCACGTTTAAGGCACTCTGCCTGACGCACAAATGTGTACAAAACAGTGCACCCCAATATCTATGCGAAAATTTTTAATTTCATAACCCAAACCGCGTCCTCCGATCTACCAACCAAAATCTACTCCAAATACCCAAGGCCCGATACAAGTCCAAAGGAGAACGACGATTTGCAGTCCAAGGACCTCGACTATGAAACGCTTTACCAATCAGCATCCGAATGGAAGGGAATCATCAGGCTTTCAGAAAAAAACTCAAAACCCATCTATTCTGAAGGCAAAAAATAGTAGGAAATGGATACCTAGCGCCTTGAGGCGATTCAGTTCGCATATGTAGCGCTATACAAGTTTCTCACTCAACACCCGTCTATATAAGCCCTAAAATTCCTAAAAAAACACATTTTCTTCACTGTACTTCTGTCCATAATGTGTTGTATTTGTTCCTGAATAAAGCACAGGCCTCCAGATCTGAATGTTTTTTATGTCCATTTCCAGGGTTTAGAGCGCTCCTGGGATCAGCACCGCGAGATTACTCTGATGTTCCACAAGGGACTGGAAGCCCTAGGATTAAAGCTCTTTGTGAAGGACCCAGTAAGTAAATGCAGCAGAAATATACAGCTAGATTCACGTACAGCCGCCTATCTTTATGTCGGCGTACGCATCCCATTTGCACTACGCCGACGTAACATAGTGAGGCAAATACTGTATTCACAAAGCACTTGCCTCCTAAGTTACATCGGCGTAGCGCAAATGGCCCGGCAGGTAGGGGCGTGTTGTATGGTAATAAATTCACGATTCATTACCATACATAAATGAAGCGCCGATCGTACGGCGCATGCGCGCGCATGCTCAGTATCACGTTGCAAATACTCCTCGCTTTCGACGTGAACGTAACCTATGCCCAGCCCCATTCTGAATCGGCTTACGCAAACGACATAAACAACGTGAAATTCGACGGCTGTCCGACGTCCATACTTAACATTGGCTGCACCATCTTTTTGGTGGTTTATCTTTACGCCTGAAAACGCCTTACGTAAACGGCGTATCTTACATGCGACGGCCGTGCGTACGTTCGTGAATAGGCGTATCTTGATCATTTGCATATTCTCGGCGTAAATCGACGTACACGCCCCTAGCGGCCAGCGTAAATATGCAGCTAAGATACGACGGCGTAGGAGACTTACGCCGGTCGTATCTTAGCAACAGAGAAGCGTATCTCAATTTGAGCATACCGCTTACAGATACAACGGCGCGGATTCGAACTTACGATGGCGTATCTACTGATACGCTGTCGTAAGTCTTTATGAATCTAGCCCTTAGTTTGTACAATAGAAAAATTATGGCAAGAGATTTGCACCCTGTGCTCAATACAAGGTGCAGATTAAAGTGTATACTACTGAAAATTCTGTTAGTGCATAGCCAGCCTTATTGTGTCCTACCCAGCAACCAGACAATATGTTAATTTCACAAAGTTTCACATGGTTGTGTGTTTATATATATATATATATATATATATATATATATATATATATATATTTATATATTAATACTGTCCTGGTTCAGTTTTCTAAGCTCACTATTAAAGAGAACATATAGTTACATAGTTGTTACTATAGATAAAGACACCAGTCCATCCAGTTCAACGTGTGTGTGTGTGTGTGTGTGTGTGTCAACATCATCTAATTTATGGTATTAACCTTCTCAAAGCAAGTTTGCCCTCCATTCCTCCACCACCACCGTTGTTTAGGGCCCTTTCTTACCACTTACCAAATCTTAACTTGCCGCCAATCTGAGTTTTAGAAATGTTCTTACTGGGAGTAGTTTTCTCATCATTTTGGAATCATTGCCACGAAGCTAGTAAAGATGAAAAATTGTAACAGCTTCAACATGTCTGTCAGTATTAATATTTGACTTATTTTAGGCGTTGCGACTTCCAACTGTGACAACAATTCGAGTGCCAGACGGCTATGAGTGGAAGGACATCACAACACACATCATGAGGAAGTACAACATTGAGATTACGGGTGGCCTGGGTCCCTCAGCTGGAAAGGTAACTGAGAAACTGTCTAAGAATATCAGAATAGTCTTTTAAGCCCAGTACACACGGGCCAAATGTCGAAGATAATTAGTTCCGCATTGACTTCTATGGCATGCACTACCACATGTGGCCAGAGGTGGGGGGGCGCCAGAGAGCCTCGGAAATACTCGGGACAGCTCGGCTGATCTCAGAAATCCTTGTAAAAGACTCGGAAACACTTAGGAATGGAGTATTTCCGAGTGTTTCCAAGTATTTCCACGTGATTCCGAGTATTTCCAAACTGGTCTGAGCGCATCCGAACCCTTCCGAGTGTCACCACAAACCGAGTCAGGATTTTTTTTTTTAAAGTTGCTGGTCTTTCAAAGCGCTCGTTAACCGCGTTTCTCGTAAACCAAGGTTTCACTGTATAGATCAGTGGTAGGCAACACCCGGCACTGGTGCCGCAAGCAGCACTCGAAGCCTCCCCATCAGCAGAGCAGCGCAGGGAAGTGTCAGTGAGACACTAATGTGGAGCAGATGCGCAGGGAGGTACAGTGGTGGGGCAGATGACAAAAGGGGTACATTGATGGGGCAGATGTGCAGGAGGTACAGTAGTGGGAGGGATGAGAAGTGGGTTCAGTGGTGGGACAGATGAGCAGGGGTTTACAGTGGTGGGACAGATGAGCGGGGGGGGGTTCAGTGTTGGGGCAGATGAGAAAGGGGTTACAGTGGTTGGACAGAAGAGCATGGGGTACAGAGGTGGGGCAGGTGTACAGGGGGGTACAGTGGCAGGGCAGAGGAGAGAGGAGGTACATTGGTGGGACAGATGAACAAGGGGGAACAGAGGTGGGACAGATGTGCAGGAGGTACATGGGGGGGCAGATGAGAAAGGGGGTTACAGTGGTGGGGCAGATGAGCAGATAAGTTCAGTGTTAGGACAGATGAGAAGATAGTTCAGTGGTGAGACAGAAGAGAATGAGGGTACAGCGGTGGGGCAATTGTGCAAGGAGGTACACTGGTGGGGCAGATGAGAAAGGGGGAACATTTATGGGGCAGATGAGAAAGGGGGAACATTGGTGGGGCAGATGAGAAAGGGGGTTACAGTGGTGGGACAGTAGAGCAGGGTGGGACAATGGTGTGACAGATGTACAGGGGGTTACAGTGGTGGGACAGATGTACAGGGGGTTACAGTGGTGGGACAGATGTATAGGGGGTTACAGTGGTGGGACAGATGTACAGGGGGTTAAATTGGTGGGACAGATGTATAGGGGGTTACATTGGTGGGACAGATGTACAGGGGGTTACAGTGATGGGACAGATTAGCAGGGGGCAGTGATCTGAAGTGTGGAGTTGAAGGAATTTGGGCTGATCTGAAGCGTGAGCGCAGGATGTTAATTTCTCACTACTACTCAAGTAATTTACAGCGTTCACTTTATAAAAAATATTTTTTGTGATTGAGAGTGTGAAGTTGGCATTGTTTTTAATAAAAATCGTCACTCTCAACATCTTTGAAAGTATTTTTCGGCACACTGCACTCAAAAGGTTGCTCACATAAAGGCTCCATGCACACTGAAGCTGATAAACTGTAGTTTATTGGCGTTTTGGTTTTTATTTATTTTAAAGCCCATAAACTGCACTGTATGTTAGCCTATGTGTCTATGCACACATGGACGTTTTTTAGTGTTAATGAGCAGTGGAGTTTATGGGCTTTTTTCTGAAGGCCAGAAATTTGCGTTCAAAGTGCCATTTTTTGGCAGGGAAAAACGCTAAAAAATGCAGAACGCTGAAAAACGCAAATAAACGCTCACAAATGCTGCTCGCCAGCGTTTTTTTATCCATAAAAAAAAAAAGCTACACTGAAAAATAATACACTAATAAACACTATTGCAAAAATGCTACAAAAACGTTGAAAGGCTCCCTGCAAAGCTACTGACGTTTTTTTATAGCTTTTTTTAGCTTTCAGTGTGCATGGAGCCAACATGTTTTGGCTTGCATTTTTATTTTAAACTGATTGGGTTGTTTTAACAGGTAAGGGTTCACATATACATATCTTTACTGAGATCATAATTGAAATTACTTTCTTTTGCACAATCTAGAAGTGTTCTTTTTTTGCATTTCCTTTTGCACAATGTTACCTTTTTTTTCTTCTCTGCAAGCTGTGGGTGTTTTTTGTTTGTTTGTTTTTGCACAAGATAAAATGTTTGTTTTTTTTGTGTTTGTTTTTTTTTTTTTTTGCATAAACTATGGCAGTTTTTTCTTTTCTTTTGTACAAAGATGTTTTTTTTTCTTTTCCACAAGCTATATGGTGTTTTTTTCTTTTCTTTTGCACAATCTGTGGATGTTTTTTTTTTTTTTTTATTTTGCACATGCTACGTGGTGATTGTTTTATTTTCCGTCGATGTTCTTTGGTGTGCTGGCCATTTTGCTGTTTTAGGTTTTCATGATATTACTGTTGACCCGGCACCCTCCTCAAAGCATCGAAGTTGAAGGTTCAGGACAGATTTTTGTTCAGTATGATTTGGTAAAATAAAATCTGTAAATTGTAGCTGTAATGTGTATGTTTGTGGTATTAATAAATGATTTGTATTACAATGTCTGCAGGTGCTACGTATTGGACTAATGGGCTACAATGCAACGAAACACAATGTAGACCGCGTATTAGAAGCCCTCCGCGATGCTTTGCAGCACTGCCCTAAGAATAAGATGTAATTGTGGTGTACTGTGCAACTGCTGAAGAAACTCGCTGTGTAAATGTAGCATCAGCCTCTACCTATTCACCCTCTAAACTTATGGCTTCCATGCCATCTCCTGAGCAATAAACACATTTACAATGAGATGGAGAATAAAATATCTGTGATTGTTTATATAGGATGAATTTAATAAACACATTTCACCTGGGCTTTGAATATATTGATTAACACAGTGATGAACTGGATCATAAAATATTGTTAGTTGTACTTGATTTTGAAGACTAGTTCAAGGTTAGGGACGAGCAAATGTTTGGGCTGAACTCAGCTTGGCTGGAACCCATGGGAAAAGGTCACATGATAGCTGTTCAAATAAGCTGCAGCCCTGGAATACCCAGCCCACAGTTGCATGGGACAGGAATGCTGGTGATATTATTGACATAATATGCCACGTGGTCAATGATACGTGGCCATATAAAGAGTTTTTTAGCTCTAATTTGAGACCTACAAAAGACAAGAAACACTGGTGCAACGGTGAATCTCAGCTGACCTAGGAGGAGGCACGTGGGCAGGGGAGGGCTGGCAGGAGGGGCAGGGTGGAAATCTCCCCCCGGGCTGGTGACACTATGCACAGCCACCGGCCGCCACTACCAAATGCTGTTTTTGCAGAGCAGGAATATGCCTGCTGGAGCTCTGTTAACAGGTCACGGCCGCTGCTCACCTCCCACTGTGCAGCCGTGCCTGTGTCAGCTCCGAGGTAGATGGCTGCAGAGCTGAGCTATGTCTCGTCTCACACATAGCTTAGCCTCAGCATACACCAGCGCTGACATCCCCTTCTCTCTCTGCACAGACACAAGGAGAGACAGAGCTCATCTGCTCCTCCTCCTTCTGAGTCTGCCCCGCCCACACTCCCCGGGCATGTGTGGGCACTGGACAGGAAGTTTGAACCCAAAAAAGCATCAGACAGCCTGCCTGCGCCTCAGCCTCCATCCTGGTAAGCTCACCCTCTCTAGTCTCTCAGTGTATAAAAAGGGGTGCTCTGTGGACCTTGTTAAAGGGGAGGGGGGGCATGCTTTGGTGAGCAGAGACCCTCTTTACACAATAGTCTACAGCATGCACCCATAAATCAAGTTTCCCAGAACACCCCTTACATCAGATCTGATGTATATGGGGTCTGTGCGGACTCTGATGTATATGGGGTCTGTGGGGACTCTGATGTAAGGGGAGGCTCTGTGCGGACTCTGATGTAAGGGGAGGCTCTGTGCGGACTCTGATGTAAAGGTGGCCTCTGTGCGGACTCTGATGTAAGGGGAGCCTCTGTGCGGACTCTGATGTAAGGGGGGCCTCTGTGTGGACTCTGATGTAAAGGGGGCCTCTGTGCGGACTCTGATGTAAGAGGGGCCTCTGTGCGGACTCTGATGTAAGGGGGGCCTCTGTGCGGACTCTGATGTAAGGGGGGCCTCTGTGCGGACTCTGATGTAAGGGGGGCCTCTGTGCGGACTCTGATGTAAGGGGGGCCTCTGTGCGGACTCTGATGTAAGGGGGGCCTCTGTGCGGACTCTGATGTAAGGGGGGCCTCTGTGCGGACTCTTGTGATCATGAAAAATCTTAGACTGTTTTCCTCGATCCATCACTTTTCCATGCTCTATGGGCCACTTGACTGGACTTGCCCCCCAGGCCTAAGGCTGCCAGCCCTCCCCTGCACGTAGGTCACTAAGGGTGGCAACACTGCTGCAAAATGACAAACACTTGTGCAAAGCTGTCAGCCCAAAGAAGTGCTGCAGAGAGAAGTAAGCTGGAAGGAATGAAAGAGGATGGAAGAAGAACAGAGCACTGGGGGTTTTCTAAATTCCCACAATGAGGAATGTGCTTTGGAAACTGAAAAAATCGTTTTGGCTATACCCAGTGGTGTGCCTAGCATATCTGGCTCCCAGGAACGATCGTTTTCTTTAACATCCCACCATAAAAAAAAAAATATATATATATATATATATATATATATATATATATATATATATATATATATATTTTTTTTTTTTTTTTTTTTTTTTTTTACACATACAACACTCAGCACAATCATTTTATTTTATTGAAACTTTTCCATTACACATGCTTTTCAGTTTACCTTAACCAATTCTTGACCACGCTATAGACCATGGGTGCTCAACCTGTGGCTCTCCAAAAAAAACGCTACAGCGCAGTGATCCAGTTCTTGGAGGGCATCCATGAACGTCCTCCCAGAACCACACCCGATGCACTCTGTGATCGCTATATCCTTCTGACACAGCTGATCACAGATCTGGGTAAAGGACCAATCACAGCGGCCCTTTACCATGTGATCAGCCTTGTCAATCACACCTGATCACATGTAAACAAACTTGCTGGTTATCTGCATTCTTTTCCTCTTGCACCGTCACAGCGTGAGGAAGGGAGAGCCGATAACAAGCAAATGTGACAGGGGAAATTAACACTGATATTAAGGGCACTGATCATCAGTGTCCTTATTATTAGTGCAGCCCCAAAAGTGCCTATAAAATTGGTGCTGCCTATCAGTGCTAATTGGTTTAGTACGAATGTGATGCGATTTCAGCCACACTATCTGTATGGCTGAAATCGCATTGCACGGCCATTGCATGTGATTTGCACCGCAGTGCGAATCAAATGCGATCTCCCACCACGCAGCAGTGTGAATCGGCCCTAAAGCTGACCTCCAGCCTTCTCTTCAGTATGGCACAGTGGGCTTGTCACAGCATGCATTAGAAGCTGCAGCAAGTAAGATAGAGCCTGCCTCATTTCCTGGCTAAGGATCATCCAGCATCACCAACCCTTTCCTCTCCAGCCTGGCTGTCCCTGGCCCACTACTTTTATTGATCAATGTTTCAGTTCTATCAGTCATGAAGGCTCAGCATCACATATGGACCTTACCTGGGGTGGTCCCCATGAAAATTCAACCTACCTAATAATGCAGACTGACACTCATCTATTAAGGTATTTAGATAACTCCTCCCAAGGGCTAGCCCACTGCTTGTACTAACCCCGCATTCACACTGAATGCAGCTTTGAATCAGTGCGATTTCACGTGCAGCTAGCCAATATCTGTATGACTTCATGCATAGATATCTATGCAAGTCGCACATGAAATCGACAACAATAGTGCAGGAACCTTTTTCAAATTGGTCATAGTCGCACCGATTTGAACGATTCCATAGGCACAAATAGGGTGCGACTTGTATTGCGATTTTAAAACGGTCAAATCGCATGACAAGTTGCACTGGTGCGAATGGGGACTGAGGGCTGTTGGGAGAAGTACTGAAGCAGAGTCCTGTACAGCACCCTGTGGGTTCCTCCCAACAGATATGATCTGTCTGCACTGGGTCGAAACTAAAGTGGAGTTCCACCCATAAATAAAACATTACAGCACTAGTTTTAAAAAAAAATTCATTAGTCCTTTACGAAAAAAAAATTTTTTTTTAGATGCCTTCAAAGTGTTGTTGCTAGGCAGAATAGTTAATCTTCACCACTTCCTGCACCTAGGTGCTTAATGCTTCCTAACCTACATCGCACAGACTCCTGGGAATGTAGTGGGTGTAACTTTCCAGAAGTCTGTGCACTCCCCAGTCTCACAGATTCATGTGACTTGGACAGCACAGGTGCTGAAACCTGATCTGACACTGCTTGTGCAGCACTGAGCATGTGCGAGATTTGCAAGGCTGAAATCCAGGAAGTCATACAGTCTGGCTTCATGATGCCCACACTTAAGATGGCCCCAGTCAATTTCTATTTTATAAAGTGTCTAAATGCTGTAACAACCTAACAAAACGGACTTTAGTTTACAGACTAACTTTACTGGAATACATTAAGCTTGTGTATTACAGGGGTATTTATATTTAAAAAGTGAAATTGTGGCCGGAACTCCGCTTAAGCAAATGTAACGAAAACAAAGGTTTTTTTTATTTATTTATTTATTTGTATGTAAATTTTAAGATTTCATTAACATGTTGATTGAGGGAGGGGAGCAGAAAGCAGGAAAGGAAAATATAAGCAGGTTAAACTTCATCCATCAGAGATCACCTTTTAAAACCACTTAAAGGGGTTGTAAAGGTACCATTTTCCCCCCTAAATAGCTTCCTTTACCTCAGTGCAGTCCTCCTTCACTTACCTCATCCTTCCATTTTGCTTTTAAATGTCCTTATTTCTTTTGAGAAATCCTCACTTCCTGTTCTTCTGTCTGTAACTACACACCGTAATGCGAGGCTTTCTCCCTGGTGTGGAGAAAGCCTCTTGAGGGGGGAGGGGCGACCAGGAGTGTCAGGACGCCCACTAACACACAGCTCCTTTCTCTATCTGCAAAGTAGAGCGCGTCCTGACACTCCTGCTCGTCCCCTCGTCCCTCAAGAGACTTTCTCCACACCAGGGAGAAAGCCTCCCAATACTGTTACAGTACAGACAGAAGAACAGGAAGTGAGGATTTCTCAGAAGAAGTAAGGACATTTAAAAGCAAAATGGAAGGATGAGGTAAGTGAAGGAGGACTGCACTCAGGTAAAGCAAGCTATTTAGGAAAAAAAATTGTACCTTTACACCCCCTTTAACCTTAGGTGGACGTCATATGACGTCCTCAGTTTGAAGTAGAGATAGCTGGGAAAAAAAATATTTCAGCCAGCGATTCCCTGCAAAGTAAAAGCAATCAAAGTAGCTGTTTAGCCACTTGATTGCTTTTACAGGCGGCAGGGGACACACACCCCACGCCCTCCGCCTCCGGTGCTTCTCCTGGGTCACCAAGCCAGATAATGAATCCGCTGCCGGTGGTTTACCATTTAGCTAACTGTGGACCAGATGGTCCCCGGCCATCTTTTAGAGGCCAGAAGCAACGTCATGATGTCACTTCCGACTCTAGCAGAGGTAACCACTGACGTTTTTTTTTGCTGGGAAGCCTGAGATCAATTTTTTTTTTGATCTCTAAGCTTTTTAGCATAGAGGAGAGATGTGGGGACTTATAGACCTCAGATCTTCTTTCCGTAAAGAGGACCTGTCATGCCCTATTCCTTGTAATATGAATAAAAGTGTCAACATTTTTTTTTTTTTTAAAGGGAAAGTTTAAAAAAAAAAAAAATGTTTTAAAGCGCCTCCATCCCCTCGTGCTCGCACACACAGAAGCGAATGCATATGTAAGTCATGCCTTCATATGTAAACGGTGTTCAAACCACATATGTGAAGTATCGCCGCAAACATTAGAGCGAGAGCAATAATTTGAGCACAAGACCTCCTCTGTGACTCTAAACTGGTAACCTGTAAAGAATAAATAAAGCGTCACCTATGGAGTTTTTTTAAGTACCGAAGTTTGGCGCCATTACATGAGTGTACGCAATTTTAAAGCATGACATGTTCAGTATCTCTTTACTGAGTGTAACATCATTTTTTATATTTAACCCAAAAATGTAGTTAACGTTAGTGTTTTTTTTTTTTTTAATTCATGAAAAAATTGCATTTCAAAAATTGCTGTGCAAATACTGTGTGACATAAAAAAAAATATTGCAACAACCACCATTTTATTCCCTAGGGTCTCTGCTACAACATATATATTAATACAGTTTGGGGGTTCATTTTCTATGTATGTAACACATGTAAAGAATTGACAAGAATTAAGCAATCTGACTGGCAGCATTTTACAGGGCACAGTGGGGACAATTGATGTGGGGACAATTGATGTGGGCACAGTGGGGACAATTGATGTGGGCACAGTGGCGACAATTGATGTGGGCACAGTGGGGACAATTGATGTGGGCACAGTGGGGACAATTGATGTGGGCACAGTGGGGACAATTGATGTGGGCACAGTGGGGGACAATTGATGTGGGCACAGTGGGGACAATTGATGAGGGCACAGTGGCGACAATTGATGTGGGCACAGTGGGGACAATTGATGTGGGCACAGTGGGGACAATTGATGTGGGCACAGTGGGGACAATTGATGTGGGCACAGTGGCGACAATTGATGGCATGGCACAGTGGCTGCGTTTGATGGCACAGTGGTGACAATCGATGGGCACAGTGGTGACAATTGATGGGCACAGTGGTGACAATTGATGTGGGCACAGTGGGGACAATTGATGTGGGCACAGTGGGGGACAATTGATGTGGGCACAGTGGGGGACAATTGATGTGGGCACAGTGGCGACAATTGATGTGGGCACAGTGGGGACAATTGATGTGGGCACAGTGGGGAGAATTGATGTGGGCACAGTGGGGACAATTGATGTGGGCACAGTGGGGACAATTGATGTGGGCACAGTGGCGACAATTGATGGCATGGCACAGTGGCTGCGTTTGATGGCACAGTGGTGACAATCGATGGGCACAGTGGTGACAATTGATGGGCACAGTGGTGACAATTGATGGCACAGTGGCGACAATTGATGGCATGGCACAGTGGCTGCATTTGATGGGCACAGTGGCTGCCTTTGATGGGCACAGTGAGGCTGCAATTGTCTTTTTTTTTTTTTTTCATTTGTTTGCGCCCCCCTAAAAAATGTTGAGCATGAGCTGCCACTGAATAGAGTGTTGTTGGAGATGGGGCACGTGGAAGTAGTTTGTACATTACAGTTATGGTAATAATCAGGGATCCCGCTGTCACTTCTCTCCCTCCCGCTATCCCAGCCTCACCTAACCAGTTCCTGAGCCACGCCCCCAGCCGTCATCTCCTAGGGGACAAGCCCCGCCCCCAGACAGTGCCAGCCGATAGGACCCTGTGTATCTATATCCCCGGGGGTGCTTGTATAGAGCGTGTGACCCATGAACCCGCGCATGCGCTTTAGCCTGCAGCAAGTCACCAATGCTTCCAGCGGTCGCCTCTCTCCCTCCTTCCCTCAGCTCTTTCCCGCACTGAGCCGCTATCCCCACACTCACCAAACCAGCTCTGTAGCCACCTCCCCCCCGCCGCCATCTCCACGGATACTGCCTCCGAGCCCCGCCCACAACTGCAATCCCTGCTGTTTCCCTGTTTGAATCTCTCTTTTAGCCGCCGCTTACTGTTTCCAGGGCAACGGCATGGGCTTCAGCGTCCGCTGTTACCATGCCAACCCAAAGAGCAGGTTTTTTTTGGCCCAAAGCAGGAGATCAGAGAGAAGTAGAAGGCAGAGCAGAGCGGAGCACGGGAGAGCAGCTTGTGGGACACCATGACCAACCAGGAGGGATCTCTCATGAAGCTGGAGGCTGTCATCCAGGTGAGGGGAGAGTGCTGGGAGGTGTGAGAGGGGCTGCCATCTACTATACATGGCAATGATTTACTGAGTCAGGGGGTGCTATGGTGAGCATGTCCTGCAGGATCCTACAAGCGCCTGGATATATGTGTGTACAGATTGCTGAAGTCGCCATTCTCCGCATACAGGTGCAGGTTTCCCTGCGTTCCCACATGTGGCATGTAGGAAAGTCTATTTATCTTAATGGGCTGCTCTTTGCATGAGAAAAACTAAAAAAAAAGTCCCAAAATCGCACTGAAACGCGCGGTGCTGAGGCACCTGATGCGTGCAAAAACACGCGCTTTAGTAGATGCATGAGAGCACCATTAAGAATAAATGGTACCCCCACATGTCTGCTAAAGGGCAGCACATTTCTGGAGGGCATGCACATTCCTGACATGCAGAAGTGTAAGCAGCCCCAACACAAGACGGAAATCGCTGATCAAGAGATGTCAGGTCACACCACTCCGTCGCAGGCAGGTTGTGAGTGAAGCAGGACATCACAACAAGGATGCAATAAATAGAACTGTATTTTAGACCACTTTCAATAAAGTTCTCTGAAAAAAAAAAAAAGTAAACAGTGCATCATGCTGGGATGGGTGAATCAGCACTGTGGCTCCCAGCACACTGCATGTCACTGGTGTGAATTAACCCTAAAGTGCACCTGGTAGCGCTGTGCAAGGTCTGTATATTCTGTCTGAGCCCCTCCCCCTTTAAAAAAAAAATCACCTGAAGGGCATAAAGGGTATCTGTAAGGCCCCTTTCACACAATACGTTTTTTCCCTGCGTTTTAACACTGCAAGAAAAATGTTTCCCGTTAAATTCTTTGGGATTTTTCACTCCACTGTGCTGTGTTGAAATGTGCACGCTGAAAAACGCAACTTCCCTTTGAAATGTATAGAAATCATAGTAAAACTGTGTTAAAAACACACCACGGTTTTTGATTCGCTTGTTGATTTTTCACAGGTGCAGGCAGCCTAAAAACGCACCAGAAACGCACAGGAAACACATATCAAATACAGAAAATCGTGGTAAAAAAAGCATTTGCGTTTTTACTGAAATTTTGCTAGAGAGCAGAGTGAAAGGGCCCTAAGCAAGACAGTTCTATTTTATACCAACCTGACCCCCCATCTTCTAGAGCAGGGGTGTCAAACTCAATTTCTTCGTGGGCTGCATCAGCATTATGATTGCCCTCAAAAGTTTGTATCTGTAAGATTAGATGTCCAGCGCATCCCTTATATTAGATGTCAAGAGCCACCCCACCATCAGCAGTTGAGTCCCCCACTTTCCCTTACATCACAGTGCACCCCCCTTTCATTATGCTGCTGCTGGGAAGAAGCTGGATGCATTGCTTGAAAGCAGAAAGTAAGGTCTGGAGGAGGACCAGTGGAGGACTGGAGCTCTCCTACAGCTGCAGGAGAGGTGCAAGGGCCACATGAATTGGCCTGGAGGGCCGGATTCGGCCCGCGGGCCTTGTGTTTGACACCTGTGATCTAGGGTGACCTCACACTTCTTCCAGCCAGATCCCGAGGAATACACATCAGCAGAAATCTCACCAGAACACACTCATGTAATGGACTAGAGCAGGGGTGTCAAACTCAATTTAATTGCGGGCCACATCAGCATCATGGTTGCCATCAGACGGCCAGTTGGATCTGTAAGACTATATAAATGTATCTAACTCTTTATCATATTTAATAATTACCACTGCCTTTGATTATTACTGGCTTCAGGAATAACGTAACCCCTTCCCACTGCCACCTCCCGGCCTTTAATAGCTTCTAAATGCCAGGAGGTGTAGGCGGGAATTTGGGTCATGTGCCCGATGTGATTGGCTGTCATAGAGGTCACATGATCAGAAAGCTCCCGATCACAAGTATGCATCGAGAGCTTTCCAGTCCCCGCCGGTGACTGTGCTGGGCGACTGTATTGTGCATTAAAGCCCACCCACTAAAAGGCCGCATAAATGCGCCACATCAGCAGCAAGAGGTTAAAGTAATTGTAAATGTTCTTTTTATTTTTTTTTATATTTTTATTGCAGGTTTCAAAGTTAACAGTACATAACAGAGCCTATTGGGCATATCCAGGTTGGATTGCATAGCAAAAAAATAAGTAAATCAATAAAAGAACAGAGACAAAAGCACAATAAAAACAACCTAGCTAATCAAAAATCAAGGTACTCTAAACTATTGAAAAGTTGGTACACTCTAACCGCCTGAGCAGGCTGAAACATTAGGATTTATTTTGGCCACTCTCCCTCCCAAACATCCTACAGAGCTAACTCTGGGATTTCTGAAAATACGCACTCTCCCATATCTTATGTGTCAGGAAAGACTCCCTCTAATGAAGTATAAATGTAGTGTTGTACAACAATGCAAAGATGCTTTTCTTCAGCCAGGACAGGGAAGCAGGTCAGAGTTGATGGGAAGAGGGATGGAGCCAAATACAGGGAAATCTTAGAAGAAAACCTGTTAGGCCTTCGTACACATGACCGAACATGTCCGATGAAAACGGTCCGCGGACCGTTTTCATCTGACATGTCTGCTGGGAGATTTTGGTCTGATGTGTGTACACACCATCAGACCAAAATCCCCGCGGACAGAAAACGCAGTGATGTGGCGGCGACGATGCCGCGGCGACGTGCGCGAACCAGGAAGTCACTTCGACGCATGCACGGGATTTCGGGCCAGCGGACATGTCCGATGAGTCGTACTAACCATCGGACATGTCCGACGGACAGGCTTCCAGCGGACAAGTTTCTTAGCATGCTAAGAAACTTTTGTCCGCTGGAAACCTGTCCGCTCGGCCGGAAAACTGTCCGGTAGGCCCTACACACGGTCGGACATGTCCGCGGAAACTGGTCCGACGGACCAGTTTCAGCGGACATGTTCGGTCGTGTGTACAAGGCCTTAGAGTCTGCAAAAGACTTGAGACTGGGACGGAGGTTCACCTTCCAGCAGGACAACGATCCTAAATATACAGCCAGAGCTACAATGGAATAGTTTTCGATCAAAGCATATTCATGTGTTAGAATGGCCCAGTCAAAGTCCAGACCTAAATCCAATTGAGAATCTGTGGCAAAACTTAAAAATTGATGTTCACAGACACTCTCCACCCAATCTGACAGATCTTATGCTATTTTGCAAAGGAGAATGGGCAAAAATGTCACTCTCTAGATGTGCAAAGCTGGTAGAGACACACCCCAAAAAGACTTGCAGATGTGATTGCAGGGAAAGGTGCTTTTACAAAGTATTGACAAATGCACTCCCCACTTTTCACATATTTATTTGTAAAAAGATTTGAAAACCATTTATCATTTTGCTTCCACTTCACAATTATGTGCCAATTTGTGTTGGTCTATCACATAAAATCCCAATAACCCAGTGGCTAAAAAAATATGTGTCATGGTTTGGTAGAAACAGTGGGGGTTATTTACTAAAGGCAGTTACATAGTTAGTCTGGTTGAAAAAAGACACAAGTTTATCCAGTTCAACCACAAAAAATAAACAAACAAAATAAAAAACACAGTAAAATCCTATACACCCAACTCCATACCCACAGTTGATCCAGAGGAAGGCAAAAAAACCCCAACAGAGCATGAACCAAATTGCAGGGGAAAAAATTCCTTCCTGATCCCCCGAGAGGCAATCGGATTTACCCTGGATCAACTTTACCTACAAATCTTAATACTCAGTTATATTCTGTACATTTAGGAAAGTATCCAGGCCTTTCTTAAAGCAATCATCTGCAGTGATGATGCTCCATGCTTTTGGCCAGTTCCTGTGGGGGCCCCTTTTGTAAGTGTATTTTTTCTGGTGCATGGAGTTGAACCTAATAAACTCTACTTACATTAAATCAAAATTGTCATAAAATCAACCAAATAAAATGTTTGCATAATATGAACCCACCAATGCTGAAATGTTAATATTGCCTCCTGTGTGTTGGCATTCCTCCCCATCATGTCATTTCTGAGTATGTCTTAACCAGGAACAGAAAGCTCACCAATAGGAGCTTCCCTATTTTGCTCTGTGTCAGTTATACTGTAATGCCGCGTACACACGATTGGACATTCCGACAACAAAACCTTGGATTTTTTTCCGACGGAATGTTGGCTCAAACTTGTCTTGCACACACACGGTCACACAAATGTTGTCGGAAATTCCGAACGTCAAGAACACGGTGACGTACAACATGTACGACGAGCCGAGAAAAATGAAGTTCAATTAGCAGTGCAGCTCTTCCGCTTGATTCCGAGCATGCATGGATTTTAGTGCATCGAAATTGGCTACACACGATTGGAATTTCCAACAACTTTTGTTGTCGGAAAATTTGAGAACCAGCTCTCAAACATTTGTTGTTGGAATTTCCGACAGCAAATGTCCGATGGAGCATACACACGGTCGGATTTTCTATGTGTACGTGGCATTAGCGTGAAAATAACAGGGAGGCCAAGTGTAGATTTATCGCAGGCCCTGTAGAATGCATACAGGGCTCTTCCGTATATCAATAAAGTGGTAATCAGTTGTGTTTTATTACTTTATCAGTGCCTTAGTTAAATAAATTGCTTTTATTTGATCATAAATGCATATATTGGCCCAGATTCTTAAAGAAGCGCCTATCTTTAGGCCAGCGTAGCGTATCTCAGATACACTACGCCGCCGTAACTTAGATCGGCAGGTCCCGTATTCAGAAAGGACTTGCGCCCTAAGTTACGGCGGCGTAGTGTAAATGGGCCGCCATAAGCCCGCCTAATTCAAGCTAGGCTGGTAGGGGGCGTGTTGTATGTAAATGATTGGTGACCACACGTAAATGACGCGCTTTACGAACGGCGCATGCGCGCGCATGGTCAGTATCACGTTGAATTTTCAAAGTAAATTACGCCTGCTCAGTGCTTAGTCGACGTGAACGTAACCTACGCCCAGCCCTATTTACGGACAACTTACGCAAACGACGTAAAATACGACGCTGTTCGGACGTTTCCGACGTCCATATCTAACATGACTTACCCCTGCTTTATGAGGGGTAACTTTACGCCGGTCAGACGCCTTACGTAAACTACGTATCTTGATACACCGGGCGCACGTACGTTCGTGAATTGCCGTATCTAGCTCATTTGCAAATTCAACGCGGAAATCAACAGAAGCGCCACCTAGCGGCCAGCGTAAATATGCACCCCAGATACGACGGCGTAGGAGACTTACGCCGCTCGTATCTTGCCCAAATCTATGCGTAACTGATTCTATGAATCAGGCGCATAGATACAACGGCTCGGATTCGGACTTACGACGGCGTACGTGGAGATACGCCGTTGTGAATCCGGGCCATTATCTTCAGCAGATTGATTGATATTTCTACTGCAAGTAAAATCATCTTGGTGTTTGCATTACTTCCATGTATGTCCAGCAGGGGGCAATGTTATACTTCAATTGGTTGTTCTAATTCCTTGTTGGCAATAGATGGCTCCAAGTACTGTACTTTAGTTTACACATATATTGGTACCACTATTATTAGCTTGTTTGACTTTCTGTAGCAGCTTTGTTTAGTCCCTGTAATTTCAATGCTCAATTTGTGTACCTTTCACAGCTTAATCCAGTAAATAAACACCCACTATTCTCACTCAAACAGCAAAAAGACTGTGAGTAAGCAAAATAAAAAAGAAGAAATACAATAAAAACATTCTTAAATATGTCTATTCTCAAATACTTCCAGCTATATAAAAACATACTTAGAGCGTTTAGTTCACATGCTGTATGATTTTTTTATAATTTTTTTTCACCTTTATTGGACTTTGTGTACTTGATTCTCCCTATAGCTGAGAACAACGCTTTATCTTGCTGCAATGGAGTAGTCTACAAAGATTACTGCAATTCTAGCTGTCAATGTAAGTGAAGAGTTTACATTTCCAGTTTAGAGGTTGCATTTGTATTTTAATAATGAAACTCTGGCAGTGATAGATGTTTTATACTTTGCATAAAACATCCTTTTAGCTCTTTCTTTACATTTGATTCATAAAATGCACAATAATTGATTTGCATTGATCTAATACTATGTGGTGAATTTATAACAATGTGTGTAGCAATTCACCCAGTAAATAATGCATGTACAGTGGAACTTCAGATTACGAGCATAATCCGTTCTAGGAGAATTCTTGTAATCTAAAGTACTTGCATATCAAACCGAGTTTCCCCATTGAAGTCAATAGAAACAAAAATAATTTGTTCCGCATTGACTTCAATGGCATGCGATACCGCATGTGGCCAAAGGTGGGGCGTCGGAAAGCCTCGGAAACGCACAGAAAGGCTTGAGGACAGCTCGGCTGACCTTGGAAAGGCTCAGGAACGGACTATTCCTGAGTCTTTCTGTTCAGCTCCGGCACCCCCCACCTCAGGCCAAATGCGGTACTGCACACCGCTTTGGCTTGAATCCTGCTCGTTTTGAGAGACAACGCTCGCAAACCGAGTTAGGATTTTTAAAAATACAGTGCTCTTATTGCGAAACGCTCGTTAACCGCGTTACTCGCAATCCGAGGTTCCACTGTACATTTGTAGGCTGTTTTAGACTTTCACCTGTGCTGATTGAATGTTTTTAAATGATCTAATATGGAAAATACCACACTTGGCCTCTAGATGGAGCTAAGTACCATATGAAAAAAAATGAGCACAGGAAATTGCCTAAATAAAACGTGTTTGTTTTTTTACCCCCACATTCACACAGAGCAAATGTAAATGCATTTTCACTGGTTAAATTGCTATGCAATTTTTTTTTAAATTCACTCCTATTTATCTAGGTTCAGGAGGTAAGCTGGCCATACATTATACAATTTTCTTATTCAATTTCCTTTTTAACTTCAACTATGTAGTGCAAGGGCCTGCCTGATTGGATACAAATTGAAAGTGATTAGGTTTGACCTCATGTGGTTTTGGTAAATGTAGGAAAAGGAAAATTATACAAGACATTGTATAATGTATGGCCAGACTTAGACTGTGTACGTCACAACATCACAAACTTGTATCAGTTGAGAACCTGGGCACTGGGTGTGTTTATTGTAGGGGTCTGAGAGTCAAGAATTGCAATAAAAAAAAAAGTCCTACACGTGTCCTGACCCCAAAACTGAACGTAAGTGGTGATTCAGGATCTTGGCATAACCACCATTTAACTTCAGTTCTGACATAACATATATATTGTTAAGAAAATCCTCCACATACCGTACTCCAACCCAAATTTGTGTCTAACTACTCTTTAACAAAAAAATCGAAAAATAATAAATGCACATTATTTTTTGTTTTGGGAGCATGTAAAGCATTGCACCAGTGATCAGCAGATCGCTGGTTCCATGCAGGAGTCCTGCAGACTTCTCGGTGTATCTGTTTGCTCGTACCTCGTATGGGCAAGCAGATACTCACCGACAGGAAGAATTAATGAACTACCACGGTGTTTAAGAGTACCATGGTAGTTCATTGAGAACTACAAGCCGACAGCCGCAAAGTCTGCCGGGACTTGTAGTCTCCTATTCACAGAGGACTGTGAATGAATGACGTCACTTTCAAAGAGTGACAGCGGGCACCCAGAGAAGATGCATGCCCACCCGCTGTCACTGGGAAGGGAGGGGGAATGGCTGCAGCTGGAGAAACATGTTCCACCCTAAATACAGGCTTTGTCACCCATTTTTAGGTAGTAACACGAAACATAATCACATTCCCCACCCCCACCCCCCCAAACCACAACACACCAGCCCCCCCACCACAGACACACTTACCTTAAAAGAGCAATATGGGATTTGCTTTTTTTGTATATTGTACTTACATAGCTGGATGCAGCATCGGTCCTCCGCCAGCTCTAACACTGAGAACCAAGCGATCAAACACTGCTGATCACTCGGTTCTCACAGCTCTGAGAGCAGAGAGCTGGGGAATGTCAGTTACCGACTGTCTGTTCTGCCCCTAACCCCCCCCCCCGTGCGCTCACTGGGCTGTGGAGGGGATGGGAGAGGCTGAGCTGGGTGCTGGTCCAGGCATGTGGACAGATCCCGAGCCTGGACCGGCTCTGTGACGTCAGACGACAGCTGGTTTCGATCCGATGTCTGCTGAAAACAGGTCACAGGAGTGCAGAATGAACTGCACTCCTGTGATCCACAAGAAAAGTACAGCCAAACGAGCTTTGGCTGTACTTCTCGTTTCATTTAATTAATTTTATTCTCCACCCACATATTATCTATTCACTGATCCATTCACAGGAACCCACTGTGGCAGAGGGACTCAATGCAGCACAATTGTGTTAATATCATCCCATCTATAGTCCACTGCTTCCCTCCTTCGGTCCTATTATGGTAGCTTTGTACCTCCGTACCGACTGGGGGCTGCACTGATCTCAGTTGCAATGTTCTTCAAGTTCCATGCAGAAATGTAATAAGTCCAAATTTTTTTGTTATTGATGTGGGTGCATTTATAAAAATTCTCAAAAAGGTAGGCTGCTCATTTGATTTGTGAAGAGTGGGATAATCAACATGTAGGGTTCTCTATTTCACCCCAGGCTCTGTCACTTCCTAACTGCTCACAAGTGTCAGTGGTTTCAATCTGAAGCCTCATACACACGCACGGTTTTCTCGGCCAGAGTAAACCGTGCGTGTGTACGAGGCTTTGAGGTTTCTCGTCAAGAAAACTGGCCAGAATCTCGACGAGAAAAATAGAGAACCTGCTCTCTATTTTCTCGTCGTGATTCTCGACCCTGCAGAGAAACCAGAGCGTGTGTATACTTACCTGTCTCCATGGAAAACCGTGCATGCTCAAAATGACTTTGACGCATGCGCGGTAGCTTCCAGGGCATAGGTAGGGTGACTCAAGATGGCAGCGACGGCATCGAATGTGACGAGCGCATGCTCGTCGTAGTCGATGACGTCACCGCATTCGTGCCATTCAGAAGAACGGCGGTTCTTATAAATCGTATGTGTGTACACTCGGCCGGCAAGAAAATCTTGCCAGGAATCTCGTCAGGGAAAACAACATTATTTTCCTGACGAGAATCACGGCCGTGTGTACAGGGCTTCTGATGTGTAAACCTGTGTTGGCCTGTGTAGTTGTAGTAAAACTATATACAGCAGGGGGTGTTCTTACTTCAGGACTTGTTTCTTTATAGAGCTATGCTATCACTAGTCCCGTGCACTGTCATGCTGTGTGATAGTTGTTCTGAAATACATGGAGAGAGAATTCTAGTTATATGTCCCCTTTCACATCAGGACTGGCTGGAACGTGTTGAAGGACCACTGGTTGCTTGGTTACCAATGTTACTCCTGGATACCTTGTTTTCCAAACTGGACATCCAGTGTCACCGAATATCGTGCCTGATATGACCAGCCTTCATGTTCTACGTCTCTGAACTCGTCTCGTACTTATTTGCAGTTTTGACTTTGTCCATTTCCTCTCTTCACACTTTCACCCCCTCTGCTCTCCCACTCGTCGTCTCCTTCCTCTCCCCTCCTCCCAGCTCTCTCTCACTCACTCTCTGTATACTGACTCCCTTGTTCCTAGGCTGGCACCTGCCCAGACTGTTAAGGGAAAGAAAACAGTCCAAGAACCTGCCAAATCTTTGAGCTGGGCTCCAGAGCTTGCCTGGAAGGGGTGGGGCGGCCTCCTGAGTCAACAACAGCCACCGACAGGTGCGGAAGCAATTCCGGGCTAGGGTGGGGGCGGCAGTACCCCGAGACTGGGCTGAATGGAAGCAGCAGTCCTGGGCTCCTCTCCTTCCATGTAGCCGCTGCTTGCTCCCTTGGGATGCAGGAAACCAACGTGCTTTCTACAATGTTGTGTACACACTACACAGGATAAGTACACGGTAACACCTGCCGGCAGGGTCATACAGGAATGTTAGTCCTCTGTGTACGGGTTACAGCTGTACAGCATCACCACAGCGGTAATGTCCTGTGGACGCATTCACTGCACCTTGTTTTGCATGGAGAAGGACAATAGATGTGAAGACAGACATCTGTTCACTAAATAGCCATATCCTATTGATTCTTGCTTAAAGGTTTAGTTCACCTTTTCATAATGAATGATAATGTGAGCTTATACCCTTCTCATCTGAACAACCCACCCCCCCCCCCCCCCCCCCAGTCCCTGCTTTTGGTAATGAGCTGTCAGTGCCCATGCAGCCAGCGTGGTACTCCAGGGATTTCAAATTCCCGCTCTTGTATCTCTTCGTTCTGCATCCCTTCTTGGATGGATGCTGGCACTGACCAATCAGAATCGCTCTGATCTGTCCCAGAAGCGCTGCAGAAAGAAGAGTGAGAGGAGGAAGGATTTCAAATGTCTGGAGCACTACATCGGCAGTAGTGATGACAATGCCCACTGCCCACCAGAACAAATAGAGAGAGGGAATCTTTACAGCAGGGATACAGACCGCAATTATCACCTGGTAGAGGTTAAAGGGGTTGTAAACCTTCGTGTTTTTTTACCTACTATGCGTTAAGGTGAAAAAACACCTTGCACTCTCCGGCCCCCTCGAGCCCTCGTTTTACTTACCTGAGCCCCAAATCTCAGTGGGCACGATCCCGTGTTGTTTTCCTCCAGGTCTTGTTGGCTCTTCATTGGTTAGATTGATATCTGCGCAGCCATTGGCTCCCACTGCTGTCAATCAAATGCAATGATGCGTCGCGTAAGGGGGCGGGGCCGAGTCATACACTCGGCGGCTATGGCCTCTGACGGTATCACGCGGGAGCGTGCCCGCAAGGTAACCCCCTCGGGAGAGAGCTTCCAAGAGGGGGTTAGCTCTTGCGGGGAGGAGCCGCGAGAGCCTCCGTGGGACCCCAGAAGAGGATGTTCGGGGTCACTCTGTGCAAAACGAACTGCACAGTGGAGGTAAGTATGACATGTAAACTGAACCTTTACTATCACTTTAATACAGTTTCACATTCTTAAAAAAAATGTACATGTCTACAAGGAGATTACATAAGATTAGTGCAGTAAGACGCTTTACAATGCACAATAAAATAGTTCACTATGTTGTTGGTTTCCACAGGGGAACATGAATACAACGTTCTGTATAATGAATTATAGTATTGTTAAAGTACAGTGAGGAAAATAAGTATTTGAACACCCTGCTATTTTGCAAGTTCTCCCACTTGGAAATCATGGAGGGGTCTGAAATTGTCATCGTAGGTGCATGTCCACTGTGAGAGACATAATCAAAAAAAAAAATTCCAGAAATCACAATTTATGATTTTTAACTATTTATTTGTATGATACAGCTGCAAATAAGTATTTGAACACCTGTCTATCAGCTAGAATTCTGACCCTCAAAGACCTGTTAGTCTGCCTTTAAAATGTCCACCTCCACTCCATTTATTATCCTAAATTAGATGCACCTGTTTGAGGTCATTAGCTGCATAAAGACACCTGTCCACCCCATACAATCAGTAAGAATCGAACTACTAACATGGCCAAGACCAAAGAGCTGTCCAAAGACACTAGAGACAAAATTGTACACCTCCACAAGGCTGGAAAGGGCTACGGGGAAATTGCCAAGCAGCTTGGTGAAAAAAGGTCCACTGTTGGAGCAATCATTAGAAAATGGAAGAAGCTAAACATGACTGTCAATCTCCCTCGGACTGGGGCTCCATGCAAAATCTCACCTCGTGGGGTCTCAATGATCCTAAGAAAGGTGAGAAATCAGCCCAGGACTACACGGGAGGAGCTGGTCAATGACCTGAAAAGAGCTGGGACCACCGTTTCCAAGGTTACTGTTGGTAATACACTAAGACGTCATGGTTTGAAATCATGCATGGCACGGAAGGTTCCCCTGCTTAAACCAGCACATGTCAAGGCCCGTCTTTAGTTTGCCAATGACCATTTGGATGATCCAGAGGAGTCATGGGAGAAAGTCATGTGGTCAGATGAGACCAAAATAGAACTTTTTGGTCATAATTCCACTAACCGTGTTTGGAGGAAGAAGAATGATGAGTACCATCCCAAGAACACCATCCCTACTGTGAAGCATGGGGGTGGTAGCATCATGCTTTGGGGGTGTTTTTCTGCACATGGGACAGGGCGACTGCACTGTATTAAGGAGAGGATGACCGGGGCCATGTATTGCGAGATTTGGGGCAACAACCTCCTTCCCTCAGTTAGAGCTTTGAAGATGGGTCGAGGCTGGGTCTTCCAACATGACAATGACCCAAAGCACACAGCCAGGATAACCAATGAGTGGCTCTGTAAGAAGCATATCAAGGTTCTGGCGTGGCCTAGCCAGTCTCCAGACCTAAACCCAATAGAGAATCTTTGGAGGGAGCTCAAACTCCGTGTTTCTCAGCGACAGCCCAGAAACCTGACTGATCTAGAGAAGATCTGTGTGGAGGAGTGGGCCAAAATCCCTCCTCCAGTGTGTGCAAACCTGGTGAAAAACTACAAGAAACGTTTGACCTCTGTAATTGCAAACAAAGGCTACTGTACCAAATATTAACATTGATTTTCTCAGGTGTTCAAATACTTATTTGCATCTGTATCATACAAATAAATAGTTAAAAAAATCATACATTGTGATTTCTGGATTTGTTTTTTATTATTATGTCTCTCACAGTGGACATGCACCTACGCTAACAATTTCAGACCCCTCCATGATTTCCAAGTAGGAGAACTTGCAAAATAGCAGGGTGTTCAAATACTTATTTTCATCACTGTATAACGTTTTGGAAAGGGTGCAGAGGGATTAGAACCTACGTTAGCTTTTATTGCAGTCTGTGCCCCCATTGAGGAGGTTCACTCTCTCTATTTTTCCTGTTTACCATTACCATTGAAAGTGACAGTAAAAGAAAATTCCAAATTCAAGAAGTATTAGAGGGGAAATCTTCCAATGGGGATACTAGTTCTGGTGACCTGGGGGTCCCCAAGGAATTTCCTTAATTTGCAGGGATTTCCTCTCACTTCCTGTTTGGTTATTGGACAGGAAGTGGAGGAAAGTCTCTGCAATAGGACACACCCTTACTCTATCCAAAATGGGAAAAAAAAGTTTTGCCTATAGTTCTAATTTAATGACTGTGTTAGTAATAAAGGTGTTGAGTGAGAGCTCCAGGGTGGGAGTTTTCATGTAATGCCATTTCTTACCAAATGCACATTGTGGTTCGTTTGTATTCTTGTGTGAATGAAGTTGTGAAATATGAATATGAAGTGTACACATGCTAGCTTTATCAATAAAGCAACAAGTATGTCATTTCCACAAGAGCTACACACATGGTAAAAGGTAGTGTGTGAGTTTTTCAGCACATTTTTTTTTCTGAAAATGCCCCCCCCCCCCCTCGGCTTATACTCAAGTCACTTTTTTGCGCATGATCTCCCAGACTTTGGGGACCCGGTACTGGCTGCTCCCGTTGGACCCCAAACATGTAGGCCCACTCTTCCTCTACCTACGGCCGGGGAGCACCAATTTTTCAAAGCCGGGCACCCCTTCCGTATACTCCCATGTTAAACGGTAATTTCTCTGGTGAGAGAGAGAGAGAGAGAGACTTGTAAAGCGCAACACATACGAACTGAATCGCCTCTGGGCGCTGTATCCATTTCATGGGTAAGGAACCCCTTGACCTCAGAAGAGATGTTTTTTTTTTTTTTTTTTTTTTTCAAAAAGTATTTATTGAATTTTCAAGAAATACAAAACAGGAATGTCAAAGCAGGAGAAACGATGCAAGGTGTTACAAGTAACAAGAGGGGCGCAGCCCTGGTGTGACAATACTTATACGTTAACAGAGACATGTCATTGAGCGGACCAGAGAACAAGGCATTACAATGATCAATAGGCATGTATTAGTTACAGTAGAGGCGAGATCCTCGTCCACAGCCCCCAAGAACAGGGGGGGGGATGCAGAGGAGGACACTGTCCCCACATTGGTATGAACTGGTGGGATCTATGCAAAATAGATACGTGACCAGGGTGAACTTGAAGGATGGTCCTTGAAATACAAACAGCTATAAGTAACAGTGCATCGTTGTAACATAACAAAGGGAGCTAAGGCAGGAGGAGGGGGTGATGGAGGGAAGGGGGGGGGAGGAGGCACCGAGATAAGAGCAGTGTCCAGGTGACCAGAAGATAGGGGGGGGGAGAGGTGACATCCAGGCCGAAGTCAACAGTGCAGTCCCAATCAGCTGGGAGCAGTGGAAAGTGCAGGAGATGGGGTATCCTCGCCTGAGGCCACAGGTGGAGGAGACGTAAAGTACGAGAAAGAGTAGTGATCAAAGGAGTTGTAGTCCTCTTGAGAGAGTGATGCGGACATAAAAGGTTTCCAAGTTGCGAGAAAGCGGGACTTTGTCGTAGCACGTTTGAAATCCGTTGTGACTCGTTCCTTGTAGAGGAGGTGGAGGAGATCTCGTGTAATCATGGTGATGGAGGGGGGTTGAGGAGAGATCCAGTTTCTCAGGATAGCCCTACGTGCGACCAGGAAGCATAGTAGTGGCCAGTTCTTGGGCACCTGTGAGGGGGGCGGAAGAGCATTGGAAGGGGGGGCAGCCCCTTGAGATCTTTGGAGTAGCAGGGGATCCCAGTAACCAAATATGAGGAGGAAAGGGTCCTTGGGTAACTTCAGTAGGGTGATTTGAAAGACATAGGCCAGGACTTGGTCCCAGAATGTTGAAATAAATGAACACGACCAGAACCGGTGCGTCAGAGACGGTTTCGGGTGTTGGCACATGGGGCAGGAAGCGACATTCGTGTCCTGTGATGAGCGTAGAAAAGGGATGTGAGCCCGGTGGATTATCTTTAACTGGGTTTCCTTCCAAATTTCGTTCGGGGTTATCTGTTGGACTTTGTTAAAGCCATGCAGTAGTTTGGGTATCAGATTCTCGTCAGGAAAGTCCTTGCCCCAGTTTGCAGCGGATGAGGAGAAGAGATGGGTTTTAATCTTTCTCCTGAAGGCCAAGTGGTCCGACTCCAGTCGGATGGTGGTTGGTAGTGCATTCCACAGGCGAGGTCCCTGGACTGCAAATCTTCGATCTCCTTTGGACTTGTATCTGGCCTTGGGTATCTGGAGGAGGTTTTGATTGGTGGATCGCAGAATGCGATTGGGGTTATGGGCTTTTATTTTTTCGCATAGATATTGGGGGGCGTTGCCTTGAATACACTTATGTATTAGGCAGAGTGCCTTGAAAGTGATTCTGTCTTTTACTGGCAACCAATGAAGGGATCTCAGTGAAGGTGAGATTGATTCCCATGGTTTTTTCCCAGTCACTAGTCGAGCGGCCGTATTTTGAACGACTTGCAGACGAGTGATTTGGTATTTGGGGAGTCTTAGATAGAGGGCATTTGCGTAGTCGAGTCTGGAATTGATGATTGTTCCCACCACGACTGCAATGTCCTCTTTCGGGTTAAAGGGCGTGAGTCTGCGTAGTAGGCGCAGCAGATGGTGGGATCCGCTGACTACTGACCCTATTTGTGCATCAATTGTCATGTAGTTATCGAAAATGACTCCGAGACTTTTCCTAAACTAAACTAAGTCCTAAACTAAATGGTCAACGCTGATGAGATTTGAAGATATGGGCCACCAGAAAGGAAACTATACATACTATTATTATTGGCTTTGGCCAATTATGGCTCTCCATTTTTTGCGCGCTGTGATTAGTCAAGGATGCGGGTCATAGTGCATGCTTGGCCAATCATCAGCGCGCAATTCCGCAGTGAATTATGGGTCGTGGCGCGTGACTCGAATTTGGCGCGAACGACCCGTTTTGTTCGTAATTCGAAGAACGATCGAACATACGATGTTCGAGTCAAACATACGTTCGACTCGAACAGGAAGCTCATCCCTAGTCTACAACCATATTCATAAGATTGTTGTCTGATCCAATGGAAAATGGATGTAGTCTTATGTTTATGGGCTGCTTTAGCACTGTGTGCTCTGGACTACTGCCCACATCACCCCTCGTATAATTCTATATTGTTAAAGTATATGTATACATACAATTGCAATGTGATTGTCTTGTCAGGAATTATTCAGATATTTACATAAGTGTTTAGTAACTGTAGCACTACCCCCGAAGGAGCTGCTGGTTTAGATTTGGGCCTGCCGTTACCCTATTGTTCCGTGCGTCTGTCTCAGAGGGTTCTCCTTGAAGAAGTGGTTAAAGGAAGAAATGTCTGCACCAAACACCCTGGGCCTGATCCACAAAAGAATTACGCTGGCATATCTATTGATACGCCGCATAATTTCAAATTTCCCGCGTCGTATCTTTGTTTTGTATCTACAAAACAAGATACGACTGCATCTGGGCTCGATCCGACTGGCGTACGTCTTAGTACGCCGTCGGATCGTAGGTGCATTTTTCCGCCGGCCGATAGGTGGCGTTTCCATCGAATTCCGCGTCGAGTATGCAAATTAGCTAGTTACGGCGATCCACGAACGTACGTCCGGCCGGCGCATTTTTTTACGTCGTTTGCGTTCGGCTTTTTCAGGCGTATAGTTACCCCTGCTACTATGAGGCGTACTCAATGTTAAGTATGGCCATCGTTCCCGCGTAGCCGTTTGAATTTTTTACGTCGTTTGCGTAAGTCGTTCGCGAATAGGGATTTGCGTAGAATGACGTCACCGTCGTAAACATTGGCTTGTTCCGGTTTAATTTCGAGCATGCGCACTGGGATACCCCCACGGACGGCGCATGCGCCATTCAAAAAAAACTTTGTTTACGTCGGGTCACAACGTATTTACATAAAATACGCCCCCATCACATCGATTTGAATTGCGCGCCCTTACGCCGCCAAAGATACACTACGCCGCCGTAACTTACGGTGCGCATTCTTTAAGGATTAAAAAAAAAAAGTAAGTTACGGCAGCGTAGTGTATCTTGGATACGCTACGCCCGACGCAAATATGCGCCGATGTACATGGATCTGCCCCCAAGTCTCTATTTCTCCCCCTGCAGAGAGGGTTTTTATTAAAGACAACTTCAGAAAAGAGGGATGGAGGTTTAGGGGAGATTTAGGCATCTGACTGGCAAACCACAGATACTCTTTCTAGGTCCAGAGGAACAGTCGTTTCCACGCTCGACTCAGCGACCACCTAGGCCCACTCTCACTGGTCTAGCAGCCGGGGGGAAGCTTGATCAAAGGATAGTCTCTGCCACAGACTAGGTGAAGGTAGAACTCGGTTCACAGTGCCAGGATCTTTCAGCCGTTTCGGCAGCACTGTAAGATAAACTTTGAGATCCGGACTTATCCTCCAATTGAGTCCTCAATTGCTCAGTCCCTTCCAGCAGGTAAGGTGACACAGGATCATCCCTGGATCAGTAGGCCCCAGCGGCTCTTGGGCTTAGTGCCAGGATCTTTCAGGCGTTCCGGCAGCACTGTAAGATAAACTTTGAGATCCGGACATATCCTCCAATTGAGTCCTCAATTGCTCGGTCCCTTTCATCAGGCAAGGTGACACAGGATCATCCCTGGATCAGTAGGCCCCAGCGGCTCCTGGGCCTACATCTCAGTTGCGAGGCCTCAGGCCTACGTGGCCCCGAGGCGGTAACTGCCAATACATCCATGAGGCCAGGAGGGCCCTCAGGGTGGGATCGGAAGACGAACCCTACAAAATGGTGTCTGCCCCTTAAGTACCTTCTCCCAGAATGCACAGCGGGTTGACCATGCCCTCTGGGCCGCTTCTGGGAATGAGATACCCAATGCATCCAGCCTGTTGCCTTTCCAACTCTGACCAGCGGCGACAGCGACACCCACCGTGCAACCAGCTAAACTGGAACAGAGCCATGAATTTGAACGAAATCTCTCTGGGCCAAACTACTGCCCAGACAACTATAATTTCAACTTATATCGCCCACTCATTGGGAGCAGGACTCTACATAACAATGAATCAAAAAATGTCTATTACCTTCTTTTTCTAAAACTTTGTTAAATGTTTGTTTCAGCGCCTGGAGAACACAGTACTCAATCCAGACAGTGCAGATGAAGACCGAATCTTGAGTGTTCGCAGTGGAGAAGGGGAGCGAGACACACTTACTCCTGTCCCAGCGCGCATTCGCGAGATCATCACCCAGAATCTGAGTGACGACTCTCCATATAGTAAGTCCATTTTATCACTTTTGCTTCTGATATCTGTTACCTGACCAAAAGGTTGGTTTTTCTGATACATTTTACACTGTATGCAAAACATTATATCTTGCTAATTTCATTACTGTATACTTTTTATGGTTTTATTTTTCTGTAATATTTTCCACTTATTCTTCTCTTGCCTTCCGTGGATGCAGATTCCCTATACTTTCATCAGCTGTAAGTAACAACTATTTGATTCTTTAACAAGTTAAAGGGGTTGTAAAGGTTGGTCTTTTAATTTTCTAAATAGGTTCCTTTAAGCTAGTGCATTGTTGGTTCACTTACCCTTTCCTTCAATGTTCCCTTCTAAATGTTTTTTTCTTTGTTTTCTTTGTCTGAATTTCTCACTTCCTGTTCCTCCTCAGTAAGCTGTTCAGTAAGCTGTTCTGGCTGACTTTCCACAGCTCGGATGATGGTGGAAAGCTTACTGAGGAGAAACAGGGAGTGAGAAATTCAGACAAAGTATTTAGAACATTTAGAAGGGAAATTGAAGGAAAAGATAAGTGAATCAACCTATTTAGAAAATAAAAAACTAACATTTACAACCCCTTTAAGCAATAACATGGATGTACCCATCTGATATGTATTAAGGGGAATGTAAAAGCATACCTTTTTCATAAAATTTTAGATTAGAATATGGAAGGGTTTGAACCTCTTTTATCTGTGTCCCTGCTGGGGAGCCCCCCCCCCCCCCCCCCATCTATTTGTCCTAATGACAACTGTCACAAAGATAGAGAATGAGGGGAAACCAAACATTTTGAGTTGTCACCAGAGCAGTAGGTGAGGCCAAATCATTCAGTGGGAAATGTTCTGGAGAGATTTCCCCCCAACATTGCCAGGTAATATTAAGATAATGATTCTAGATACAGAAGATGTACATGGACTGAGGTCAACTTATGCCCCGTACACATGATCGGTTTTCCTGTTGGAAAAAGTCTGATGAGAGCTTTTGGTCGGGAATCCCGACCGTTTATACACTCCATCAGACTTTTTCCAACGGAAAAACTGCTGGAAAAAGATAGAGAGCAGGATCTCTTTTTTTCTTGTCAGGAAAAAAACTGATCGGAGTTTCCGATCGTGTGCACAAATCCCAACGTGCAAAATTCCTACGCATGCTCAGAAACAATTCTACGCATGCTCAGAAGCATTAAACTTAATTTTCTTGGCTCGTCGTAGTCTTTTACGTCACAGCGTTCTTGGCGGTCAAAAGTTCACCAAACTTTTGTGTGACCGTGTGTATGTAAGGCAGGCTTGGGAGGAATTCCGTCGGAAACACCATCCAACTTTTTTCCGATGGGAAAAACCAATCGTGTGTACGGGGCATTAGAGAAAAATAAATGATTTATTCACTGAAAAAAAACATTTTTATTGTAGGGTGTGTGTAACAAAGAGCTTTTTTAAATATGTGAATGTTCACCTAAAATATGTTTGTGCATAAAAATAGAAAAAATAGTCACCTCAAAGGGGTCTAGACTCCTCAGTACTGGCCCTTACTCATACTTTAGGGAACAGAAAATGAAGAAGAAACAACTATTTGTTCTAAATGACATTTTTGTGGTAAAAATGTAATCTTAATTTTGCAAAGAATTTGGGGAAAATATTCAAGCGTGAAAAAACTGATCATGCCTCTTACTAAATACCTTGGAATGTCTACTTTCCAAAAAGGGGTAATTTTGGGGGGTATTTGTACTTTCCTACTTGCTAGTGTCTCAAGAAATGAGATCCGTCAGTACATCAGGTGTGATCAATTTTTAGTGATTGGCACCATAGCTTGTAGACTCTATAACTTTCACAAAGACCAAATAATATACACTTATTTGGGTTATCTTTACCAAAGATATGTAGCAGCATACATTTTGGACAAATTGTATGAAGAAAAACTACTAAATTGCTAAATTTTATAACAGAAACTAGGAAAAATGCATTTTCTAACAGAATTTGGTCTTATTTTATTTTTAGAGCAAAAAATAAAAAACCCAGTGGTGATTAAATACGCCATGAGAAAGCTCTCTGTATGAAAAAAAAATAATATGGGTACAGTGTTGAATGACTGAGTAATTGTCATTCAAAGTGTGACAGCACTGAAAGCTGAACAATGGCCTGGTTAGGAAGGGGGTTTAAGTGAAGTGCCCAGTGGGCAAGTGGTTAAAAGAGGTATGGGCTGTAGAGAGAGAGATCATTTTGCCCCTGAACAAATCATTGGTAAGACCTCATCTGGAATTTAGTTCAGTTTTGAGCTCCAGTTCACAAAAAGGATATTGGGGAACTGGAGAAAGTGAAGAGAAGGTCAACCAAACTGATAAAAGGCATGTATGGACTCAGATATGAGGAAAGATTATCTGAACTGAGTTTATTCTCTCTTGAGAAGAGGAGATGATATTATCAACATATATAAATACAAACAGTAAGTGGTGAATTTGGTGTAGAGTTATTCACAGAGGACAAGGGGGCACTCTTTCTGTCTGGAGAAAAAGAGATTTGTAGCCAGATTCAGATAGACTGGCTTACTTTTGAGGCGGCGTAGCGTATCGCATATATGCTACATCGCCGTAAGTGAGAGAGGCAAGTGCTGTATTCACAAAACACTTGCCTCCTAAGTTACGGCTGCGTAGCGTTAATGGGCCTACGTAAGCGCGCCTAATTCAAATGAGGATGAGGGGGGCGTGTTTTATGTAAATGACTCGTGACCCGACGTGATTGACGTTTTTTACGAACGTCGCATGCTCCGTCTGTGGACATTTCCCAGTGTGTACGCCGCAAGGACGTATTGGTTTAGACGTGAACGTAAATGACGTCCAGCCCCATTCACGGACGACTTACGCAAACAACGTAAACTTTTCAAATTTCGACGCGGGAACGACGGCCATACTTAACATTGACTAGGCCAACTATTTGTTCGACTAACTTTAGCCGGGAATCGCCTTACATAAACGGCGTATCTTTACTGCGACGGGCAAGCGTACGTTTGTGAATCGGCGTATCTAGTTATTTGCATATTCTACGCCGAACTCAACGGAAGCGCCACCTAGCGGCCAGCGGAAATATTGCACCCTAAGATACGACGGCGCAGGCCGTCGTATCTTAGCTAGGTTTAAGTGTATCTCAGTTTGAGCATACACTTAAACTTACGACGGCTTAGATTCCGAGTTACGACGGCGTATCTACTGATACGCCGGCGTAACTCTTTGTGAATCTGGCTATTAATCTCCAAATATGGAAAGGCTTCTTCACAGTAAGAGCTGTGAAAATATAGAATAGACTCCCTCAAGAGCTGGTTCTGGCCAAATCCAAATCCACTTCACTTTTGTACCTCGTACAGTGACCTTTGGTATGCGTCTGCATACCTCCGCGTGGTTAAGGCTTATTTGTGATTATGTATTCTATACTTCTTGGAAGCAAGACTGATGATCTCACTCTGTTACTTAAGCGCTAGGTGATAACCTACTGCGTGCCCTGGCTTGAGGTTTACTTACTATATTTTTATTCAAATATTGGTGTGATGGAACCTTTTGCACTTTGGCATGTTTGAATGTCCTGTATTTCTTTTTTTTGTACGTTGGAAAACTAATAACAATAAAAATTGTTAATCCCCCCCAAAAAAAAAAAAATGTTTCCATTCCTGTTAATTGTTCTGTTTCTTTAGGTTTCCCAGACATATCAACTGACAAAAGTCTAAAGGAGGAGAACAGATCTCTGCAAGATGAGTTGCTTCGCTTGAAAGACCTGATGGCACTGACCCGTTCTGAGCGTGATGACCTCACTATCAAGAACCATGCACTCAACGAGAAGGTAACCAGGATTAGAACATTTAGGGAGACAAAGACCTAGACTAGGACAAGGAATATCACTTGGCCTTGCAATCTGTCTGCGCCATCAGCGGGGGAACGCTAATGATTCAGAATGGTAGTGAAAATGTTACCAGCTAGATGACGTCACAAATGCCTAGTTTTGATTATAATCACTACATATCCCTTTTTTTATTTTACTGTCACATGGTTGCATTAGATTTAATTGCCATGCGCATGGGTACACCAGGAGGGAATGTCAGAGTCACTAAAGTCACAAGGTCCTTTGCACTGTCGTCCTGTGAGTTTGTTATACTGAAATGCTGACATATAAGGCCGCATACAAGCGGTCGGTCCAAACCGATGAAAACGGACTGAAGGACCTTTTCATCGGTCCAAACCGATCGTGTGTGGGCCCCATCGGTCAGTTATCCTTTGGTCAAAAATTTTAGAACTTGCTTTAAAATTGAACCGATGGATGCCTAACCGATAGGTCAAAACCGATGGTTAGTATGCAAAAGCATCGCTTAAAAACCCGTGCATGCTCAGAATCAAGTCGACGCATGCTTGGAAGCATTGAACTTAATTTTTCTTTGCACGTCAATGTGTTTTACGTCACCGCGTTGGACTCGATCGTTTTTTTAACTGATGGTGTGTAGGCATATCAGACCATCAGTCCGCTTCATCGGTTAACCAATGAGAACGGTCCTTCAGTCCGTTCTCACCGGATGGACTGATCGTGTGTACAGGGCTTTAGTGGCTCCTTCGGACCGTTCTTATCGGATGGACCGACCGCGTGTACGCGGCCTGACAGGGCTTGCATGCCTCTGAGCAGGGCTACAGTCTATTTTCATTAGAATCTTGGCTGTGCGCCTTCATTTTACACTCTTACAGGAATAGAGTTGTGAATGAACCTAGGAAACCCCTGACCTGCATTTCGCAGGCTCAAATTCATGGGCAGTCAAGAAAAAGCAAGCAGGGAGGGCCTCCAGGTGGACGTGATGAATGTCGGGGTGAAAATTAGAGGTGTTTAGCAGTTTGGAGTGACTTTATAGTGTTAATGTTTGACTGGAGCAAAAATGAACACTAGTACAGTAATACCTTACCTGCATTTGTATATATTTAGTACAGTTTACAGCAATAACTAAGTTCCTTTCACAGTGCCATCTGCATGTCGTACTCATCTTGACTCCAGCAGAGGCTAAAATTTCTGTTTGTATGCTGTGTCAGGCTTTGGCAGCCTACTACAAGCCAACAAACACAGTGACAGCAGGGTCCTTGACTGCCTTGTGACCTTGTCCCTGAGAGCAGAACTTGCATCATTACCTCCAGCTGCATCCCTCCGCTCCCCCCACAGGGCCACATTCCCACCTTCCCGAGCAGAATTAACGCTCTCTCATAACAGCACTAAATAAACTGTCTGGCTGTTAACAACCCAGTGGGAGCATTGCCCTCCCCACAAGCACTTTCCCAGGGACGTGTGATCTCCGCCTCCTATCCCCCCCCCCCCCCCCCCACAGATCCCTTCTAGCTGCACAAGAGACGTCAAACTTTCACACTTTCAAAAAGAAATGCTTCTATAGTGACACATTTTATTGGACAACATAAATATTTCTCCACGGATTTTGTTCAGCACAAATGTTTTATATCAGATTGAGAGCTGTCAAGTTAATAATTATTTCCAAACTGTTTTAGTGCCATTTAGCCACAAATTGAACCCCTCAACAATGTTGCTGTATCCTCTGGCACAAATAGATCAGTGTATATGGCCTGTTTTAAAGGGCATATGTTTTGAAGGACACTTTTAGCTGCAAATTGGCTCTGTGGTTTTAGGGCGTATGCTTTGAAAAAACGTAAAACCAACTATAAAGATCACCCCGTCTGTACCTGAGCTGTAAAACTGTGGCAGCATCATGCTAATGGCGCCAGTCAGCTGCTGGCTAAATATCAAAATTGGCTTAACTGGATCAAAACGTATGAATACAGGGAAATAAAAAAAATGCATACAGCTACTCTGGAACACTTGGTGAGGGGGGTTTGGCAACAATAGATAACTAGCCAGGCTGTAACCAGATCCAGTTTTCAATTGACCATGCAACCAAAGATCTCCAATCAGTTTATTTAGGGTTCTTTTTAAATGTTATGTCATGCATGAGTGACAACTCTTGTTGCTGACTGCAACAAATCATTTTTCATTAAACACTGCCAGACTGTGATGAAGGGGACCCTTTGAATCCCGATATACTTTGTTTTCTTATGATACATGAAAATAAAATCTGGACTTTACAAGTTGTGGTTCTGGTACTTTTCTCTTTGCACAGTTAGGCCCTGTACACACGGGCAAGAATATTTTAGGAAAAAAACGTAGTTTTCCCTGACGAGATTCATGGCAAGAAACTCTTGCCGCCTGAGTGTACAGACATGTTTAAAAAAAAACGCAGTTCTCTTGAAAGGAAAGAACACGGTGATGTCATCGCGTACAAAGAGCCTGCGCTCGTCACATTCAATGCCGTCATCTTGCTTCACCCTACCTATGCCGTGGAAGCTACCGCGTCAAAGTCATTTCGAGCATGCGCGGGTTTACACGGCGAGAGGTAAGTATACACTCTCTTGGCAGGTTCTCTTTTTTTTCTCGTCGAGATTCTGGCCAGATTTCCTGATGAGAAACCTGAATGCCTCGTACACACGAACGGTAATCTCGGCAAGAAGCAGTTTTCTTGCTGTTTTTTTTCGAGAAAACCGGTCGTGTGTACGAGGCTTAAGCCCTCGCTTAAGGGGGTTGTAAAATTATTTTTTATCCCCTAAATAGCTTCCTTTACCTTAGTGCAGTCCTCCTTCACTTACCTCATCCTTCGATTTTGATTTTAAATGTCCTTATTTCTTCTGAGAAATGCTCACTTCCTGTTCTCCTGTCTGTAACTACACACAGTAATGCAAGGCTTTCTCCCTGGTGTGGAGAAAGCCGCTTGAGGTAGAAGGGGGCGAGCAGGCAAGTCAGGACGCTCTCTACTTTGCAGATAGAGAAAGGAGCTGTGTGTCAGTGGGCATCCTGACACTCCTGCTCGCCCCCTCAAGAGGCTTTCTTCACACCAGGGAGAAAGCCTTGCATTACGGTGTGTAGTTACAGACAGGAGAACAGTGAGTGAGGATTTCTCAGAAGAAATAAGGACATTTAAAAGCAAAATTGAAGGATGAGGTAAGTGAAGAAGGACTGCACTAAGGTAAAGGAAGTTATTTAGGGAATTTTTTTTTTCATTTACAACCCCTTTAATGCAGAACTTCATCCAAAAGGGAAGTTTCGCTTTATATCCTCCTTCCCTCTTCTCTACTACATTAGGAACATTATATTTTTTTTTGGGGGGGGGGAGCAGGAACCTAGATTTAATACCCACTCAAACTTCCGCTTGGATCCAAGCAAAAGTTCAGCCCTCCCCCTCTTTGCCTGCAGCCTTCTGGGACACGTCTCAGATTTCAGGAGGCTGCGGGCACATTCACAAAGTGCTGTGCAGTAGGAAGCCGGCTGTGCAGCGGCAAGGAATCACAGCCGACTTCCCACAGCAAACATGCCGGTGTCAAGGACCTGAAGACCAGCCTGGGTGAGGACAGCGCTGGATCCCTGGACAGGTAAGTTCCCTAGTATTTGTCAGTCGGAAGGTGTCCCCATACACTGGTACTCCATCAGAAAGGTGCCTCCTTACATAGGTGCTCAATGGAAAGATGCCAACTTACACTGGTACCCATTAAAAAGTGTCTCCTGGTGGCTGGTGTAAAAGTACCCTATTACTTATGGTCAGTAGAAAAGTGCCCGCTGTCACTTGAAAGAAGCCCTTTTACACTGGTAATCAGTGGAGAAGTCCCCCAGTTGGGGTTAGTCGGAGAAGTGCCTCTGTAGATTGGCGGTCTTTAGAAAGAATGCCATGTTACATTGAGGGTCTGTGAAAAGAATGCCCTTACATTGGTAGTCATTGTAGTCCTACCTTCTATTCATGGTTAGTGGTAGGAACTCCCCTTACATTGGTGGTCAGTGGGAAGAGTTCTTCCCATAAAGAAAGCTAAAAATATCATTGGTGTCGGTGGTTACTTACATTAGAAATGAGAGGAGAGTCTTCACTGTGGGTCTTCTAAATCATGGTGCCAGAACTATGCAGGCACCATCAGACCGTAGTTTCATCTGCTACTGCTCAAAGAACCCTGGTAACCCCTAGAGGAACTCTAGGGTTCTTGAGCAATCAGAGACTGTTCTAGCTATTCTTGGGATAATGTATGCTGCATTATAGAGGAACAGTTATAATTATTATTATTAGTATTGAGCACAGGTGTCAAACACAAGGACCGTGGGCCGAATCCAGCCCTCCAGGCCATTTCATGTGGCCCTCGCACCTCTCCTGCAGCTGCATGAGAGCTCCAACCCTCCTCTGGTCCTACTGCAGACCCTTACTTTCTGCTTTAACCACTTGCTTACTGGGCACATATACCCCCTTCCTGACCAGAGGCCTTTTTGCGATTCGGCACTGCGTCGATTTAACTGACAATTGCGCGGTCGTGCGACGTGGCTCCCAAACAAAATTGGCGTCCTTTTTTCCCCACAAGTAGAGCTTTATTTTGGTGGTATTTGATCACCTCTGCGGTTTTTATTTTTTGCGCTATAAACAAAAATAGAGCGACAATTTTGAAAAAAAAAATAATATTTTTTACTTGTTGCTGTAATAAATATCTCAATTTAGGCCGATACGTATTCTACATATTTTTGGTAAAAAAAAAAAAAAAATCGCAATAAGCGACTGGTTTGCGCAAAAGTTTTAGCGCCTACAAAATAGGGGACAGAATTATTATTATTATTTTTTTTTACTAGTAATGGGGACAATCTGCGATTTTTATCGGTACTGCGACATTATGGCGGACACATCGGACACTTTTGACACATTTTTGGCACCATTCACATTTATACTGCGATCAGTGCTATAAATATGCACGAATTACTGTATAAATGTGACTGGCATTGAAGGGGTTAACACTAGGGGGTGAGGGAGGGGTTAAATGTGTACCGTAGTGAGTGTTACTAACTGTGGGGGAAGGGGGGTTACTGGGGGAGGTGACCGATCTGTGTCCCTATGTACAAGAGACACAGATCGGTCTCCTCTCTCCCTGACAGGACGTGGATCTGTGTGTTTACACACACAGATCCTCGTCCTTGTCTCTGTAACCGCCGATCGTGGGAGCCTGGCGGACATCGCGGCCGCCAGGCACGCGCATCGGCATTCCAGTGATGCGGCGTGCGCGCGCGCCGCCCAGTGGCCAGGAGGAGCGGATGCCGTAAAAACACGACGGCTCAGAGATTTAGAACCACCCTGCGGCCGTATAAAGTCGTAGGTTGTCGGGAAGTGGTTAAAGCAATGCATCCAGCTTCTTTCCAGCAGCAGCATAAGGAAAGGGGGGTGCAATGTCATGTAAGGGAGAGTGGGGGACTCAAATTCTGATGGTGGGGTGGCTCTTGACATCTAATATATGGGGAGGGGATGCGCTGGACATCTAATCTTACAAATACAACCGGCCCTTTTGAGGGCAATCATAATGCTGATGCGGCCCACAAGGAAATTGAGTTTGACACCCCTGGTATAGAGAATTTATATAGCGCCAACAGTTTACGCAGTGCTTTACAATATAAGAAGGGAGACAATACAGTTATAATACAATAAAATACAAGAGAATTAAAAGAGCCCTGCTCAAAAGAGCTTACAATCTAATAGGGTGGGGCAGGTGGTACAAAAGGTTGTAAATGTGGAGAATGAGCAGGTGGAAGTGGTAACAGTTATTGTGTTTTATAAATAAATAATCTGTCAGGCACAGTGAGCAGACTTGCTTATTGACAGGTCCGGTGGTCTTGTGATTGGACAATGCAAAAGCAGCATAAGTGTGGTAACAATAACATTTAGAACATTTCTGTGTCCAATGCCTTTTTCTGACAATCGGCCTTACTCAGCACATCAGAAACACTGTTTATTGTAATGCATTTCCAGATGTACACAAATCTAGAGGACTGTCTATACACAATACAGAAGGCTAACACTGTTGCCTGTATTTGAAATAATTCTGTCATTGTGCAGGACAAATATTCCTACAAACAGTTGACTTGCAGATGATTTGCAGGAAACATCCTCTATGCAGACCAAAATGTCTAGAAGTAATGCAAAAGAGAAGATTTAACAATATGCCACTGTGCTACTATAAATAGCAAATATAAAAAAAACGTAATAGAATTATTTAATAGGATGAAGATTTTACATCTTATTTGGTGTATATTTAGGAAACATTTTCATTTTCTTGAATGTACCAATGCATTTAATGCAAGTGTTTTAGGTCTAGTGACTATATTCTACACATTTTCAGAGAAACAACAAAAAGGTTCTATCAACAAGAAAATAACAAGTCAGTAATGCCTTTTTATCCCAGTACTTTGCGATTAAGTCAGGTTGATGTGATCCCCTGGGGACCAGTTACTCCACACAGTGACTTGCTCATTCAGCATTCATGGAACTAAAAGGAAAGTGAGTTAGCATTGCCTTATAACAGGGGCCACAGTGTGTGAGCAGCAGAATTCTCTCTGGAGCAGCCACTCCTACAGATCACTTCCAAATGTTAGCATTAAAAAAAAATACTAAACCTTTTGCCATGTGTTATTCTGTTTACATAGTACATATAGGGGAATGCTTACAAAATACATATATAGCGCCATTTGTTTCGTGAGAAGTTTAACTTCCAATATTCAGCTGCCTTTTCTTGGAGCATTTATGTCACCATCGAGCTGGTGCGATCTCTTATTTTCCACAAAGGGATGCCAGAGAAGGAACGTTCCTTAAAAGGTCACTCAACACTTTTTTGGTAATACCAGAGAGTATGATCACCTAATAGTTTCTTATGTGTGTGGGCAACTTTGGCAGTAAATTATCAGTGCCTGAGTTCCTGGGTCTGCTCACTTGCCATAATAAGTAACAGTCCCACTTTCCTTGTATTTTTAATAATAAAAAAAAGAGCAATGAAAACCCCAAAATTCCAAAGTAAGTTGGAATACCTAAGAGCCAGAGCCAGGAATTATGGGACAGATCTTACTATTAAAATATATAGAAAAACAGTGGCCCTTAAAGTGGTTGTAAACCCTTACATATACCCAGTGAAGTGACTGGCCTCAGGTGATACACAGAGATGAAACCAACCCTCCTATATAAGTTGTATCTGTATATCTTCTCTTCTCTACAACTGTTCAAAGTCTGAATTTAAAACTTGTCTGAGAGTTCAGAAAAAAGAACAGAGAACTGAAGTTACACTTTTGCAGAGCTCAGTGAGGAGAGCTCTGACAGCTGATTGGAGGGAAGGGACACACTCCTTTCACACAGCACACAGAAACAGAGCCAAAGCTGTCAATCAGCTGGAGTTCCCTCCCTATCATCCTCTTTCTCTTTTTAAAAAAACTTGTAAAGCCTCGTACACACGACCAGTTTTCTCGGCAAGAAAGCTGCTGGGAGAGCTTTTTGCCGTGAAAACCGCGTGTATGCTTTCTCGTCGAGGAAACTGCCGGAAATCCCGACGAGAAAAATAGAGAACCTGCTCTCTATTTTCTTGTCTGGATTCTAGGCAGTGTTTCCTGCTGAGAAAATCGTACGTCAGTATGCTTACCTGTCCCCAGGTAAACCCACACATGCTCGATGAGACTTTGACGAATGCGCGGTAGCATACAAGGGTAGTGTAGGGTGTAGTAAGATGGTGGCGACAGCATCGAATGTGACGAGTGCCGGCTCGATGTAGTTGATGACGTCACCGCTTTCTTGCCATTCAAAAGAACGGCGGTTCTTTTGAATGGCCATCTGTATGCACAGCATACAGATGGCCATTCAAAACCAAAGTTTTTTTCCTGACGGGATTCCCTGCTGTGTGTATAGGGCTTCAGAATGGATTCATGTTGATAGAGGAATGAAGCATCAGACAGAAATGACACTTAGTGCTCTTAATTGAAACAAGTACACACTATAGAGGGTTCATATCTCATGTCTGATGTTTACAACCACTTGAAAGTAAATGTAAATCCGATTGTTAAAATCTCATATATTTCAAAAATAATTTTCAATACTTTTTAAACCTGCTGCTTTTTATTCCACCTTGCGCTCATGTCTCAAAAGAGGTATAAGAAATCGCTAGTAATCTATCTGCTTAATGCCACTAAGGATTGTATTTTGAGTTCCTGTAAACATACTAACCTGCCAACCTTAAAACAGTGGTTTGCCAGAGTGAACTACATCCAAGAGATGAAAGAGCTTACTACAGCCCTTGGTGACAGGGGCTCTGTCCAAACCCAAAAGATGTTTTATTGGGAGGAATTCAAATGCTAGGACAAATATAAGCAGGCATTATAACCCTGTCTTGCATTTTCTGATTTTTAACTCGGTTGTGAGGTCTGCACTACACCTCCTTCTGCTCCCCGGGTCATTTGGCTGGCAGGTGGGGACTTAAGGGGGAAAGGACTCTTTTCATTCCCTTCCCCTTTACTTTCCACTTCCCGTGTTGCCCCCCCCCCCTCCTTTTTTTTCTTTCTCCCTTTTTCATTAATCGTCTTTGGTCCTTCTTGGTCTGGTATCCCCTCCAGGAGGAGCATATCCTCCCTTTCCTAAGGTTCACTCATCCTCTGACCCTACTTTTCCCGACCCTGCTTCAGCCCAGAGTTTTTCGCAGGGCTTTTTTTTTACTTTCAAAAACAAAAGACATTTTTTAAAGATGTTCCCAGAATTGTGTATGACAACAACTTCCTATCCCTTTCATGACATTGTAATATGATGCATAGCTTGTTCTTTATAACTTTATAAAGTCTCCTGTATCTTCTTGATGTTTATATTGGGATAGAACTACCATTGTGTAACATTAAGCTGATAGGATATAGTCCCATGTTACATTTTGTTTCTAATGGTGTACATCTCTCCTAAATAAAACACATTCAAACAAATCTGCTGATATGTTAAAATACCAGCTGATCATGCTATGAAGGTCCTTGTTCAGATCTCCCAACTGTTCTGACCCATACACACGATCGGAATTTCTGATGGAAAAAGTCAGATGGACTTTTTCCATCGGATTTTCCAATCCTGTGTAGCCCCATCGTAGTTTTTTCATCGGAAATTCCGATGAATTCCATCGGAGTTTAGTTATTGAACATGTTCTATTTTTTTTCCAATGTAATTCCGATGTGATTTGGCCAGGCAAAAGCCTGATCGTGTGTACGCAGCCTTTCTTCTGTGTTATCACCTTTTCACACAGGCATCTGATAGAGACTACAAGTAAAATGTGTATATCCAGGGCGCTCCAAGCATTTAAATCTTGACAGATAATGTCTGTGTTGGAGAGGGTAGCAAATCTTCACACATTTTAGGCAGTACTCAGGGAGACAAGCAATCTCTAATGGAAACAAAAAAACAAACAAGGCGCCTCTAAGTGCAGAAGTATAAAACTTTTAATATCCCCTAAAGGGGTTAAAAACACTTACAGTTCCTGTGGCAGGGCAGTCCCAGTCTGTGATGGTAAAGCTTCCAGGGAAGTCCACGAGATAACAGCCAACTTGTGCTGTGGATGTTCAGGGGACACAATAGTGCTGGAGCCTGGGGATGATGTCAGAGAAAGCGAGACAAAAACCAATAGTGTCATAGAGGCGGTATCTATGACACACTTCCTGTCCACTTCCTGTTTGTGTTCCATGTTGGTTTTTGTCTCGCTTCCTCTGACATCATCCCCAGGCTCCAGCACTATTGTGTCCCCTGAACATCCACAGCACAGGTTGGCTGTTATCTCGTAGACTTCCCTGGAAGCTTTACCATCACAGACTGGGATGGCCCTGCCACTGGAACATCTTCTGGACGCACTTACCTGCTACATGCCTGTTTCATCCACCATCTTGTAAGTGTTTTTAACCCCTTTAGGGCATATTAAAAGTTTTATACTTCTGCACTTAGAGGCGCCTTGTTTGTTTTTCTAGAGACTACAAGTGACCATCTTAGCACACATAAAGCAGGCATGGTCCACTCTTGTCACCATCAGAAAACCTTTCCTGAGAAATACCATGCAGCCAACTCTGGTCTGCATGTACGTAAACATGACGTAGCTGCAAAGAGACTGCGGAAGTTCAGTAGTACTAAAAAAAAACAAGTTTTTGACTATCCTTTTATAATACACAGTGCATTAGCAAATTAATTGTCATTCATTTTACTTCTGCTTTAGCGTTTTTTTGCAGTTCACTACGTTGTTTACTTTTTTCAGACTTTTTTCATAATTTTTTTCCCGAATTAACTTGAATGAAGTAGTTTTCCACCTCAAACATTTATAAATTGGAAGCAAACCAGGTGGGATTTTCTGATCTCCCTACTAGAATACTGTTACTAATCATTACTGCAAAACGGGAACATATATATTTGTTTGCAGCTTGGCACTTCTGATCTCACTGCCTCCTCCTATAGCAGAAGCAGTTTTATGGGGTTTCATTTGACATTTTAATTCATTCCAATCTTTCTAGTGCTTGTTTACTTTGCACATTTTCACTTAGCTTAGTGAATGAGGTGAAGTTAGGTGAAAATTCACTTTGCAAAGAAATTTTTAATTTGCAGAAATGTTTATTTTATTTTTGCTTACACATTATTGGATGATTGAAGTCAGCACAGCTTCACCTAGTTCATTAAGCTAAGTGAAAATTTACTTCAAAGTAAAAAATGCACTACTGCTTTAGTAAATCAACCCCATCAGTGTCATTGTATCACCTGTGTACTTCAGAGATTTAATTGGTGTTCTGGGATTTCTGTCTTCCACCATAAAATATACAATGATATTGCTGTCTAGTCTATAATATACCCACAAAATCAGAGCAGTACAACAGGATTCTGTTATTTATGTACACATGCACGCCTATCAGATACATACATAATGTTTTCATTATTATATACATTGCAAAGTTGCATTTATATCGTTACTGCCAATAAAGATATGTATTGTATTCCGTGATTTAGATATGTTCATTTTGCAAACGTGTTTATGTTCTGCGCACCTCTTGACAGCTGGAACAGATGATGAGGTCTGGAGAGAGTGAAACGGTTTCAGAACTGAGAAGACGCTTTCAGGAAGAGGAGACGGCTTATAAACGTAAACTGTCTGCCTACCAGGAGGGGCAGCAGAGGCAAGCTCAGCTAGTGCAAAGATTGCAGAATAAGGTAGCCACTCATGTTTTTACTTTTTGTTTTATAACGGTTGATATTTGGATGTGCATTCATTTGACCAAGATTAACAATTATGCTAAGATAAAATGGAGATTATGATGAGATGGAAAATCTGTGAATTTGATGGGATGATCAATTTATAATGAAGAGAAAACTGACGATCAGTCATGACGAACAGTTATGATGAAAAGTTTATGGCGTCTCGGCAATCACAATAAAATGGTGATATATTACCTGATTACCTCCATATGACAAAAAAATCATGATAAAGTTATAGAAGCTCAGTACACATGATAAGTTTAAAGAGAGTTCTTTAATAATTCCTAGTAACTACAATGTAAATATGGAGGGTTAGTGTTCATGATAAAAACATGGTCAGTAGTCAAAATGTAAATAAAATGGAAAATCTTTTCCAACTGGTACAGACCTTCTGCAAAATGTAAAGAAGAAATTAGATCCCCTGATTGTATGTGTGTTCTAGATAGGAGGCTGTTTTGTGATGACAGGTCTAGGCTAGCTGTCCCTGCTCTATGCCCCACCATCTTTTCTACTGCTACTTCTGGGGCCCACATTGCTGCTTATCATGATGTAACTCCCGCGCATGCTGAGAATGAGCCTAGATTTACATTGCATGGTGCATGTACACAGAAAATAAGTAATTTCTAGGTGTCCAGGGAAAAAGTTTTTTTGGCTAAATAGAATTTGCACGTCTCTTCTGACAAAAAAAACTTTTAACTCCTAGCATTATTTTTTCTTTGGACACTTCAGTTATACTTTAAACCAGGGGTCCTCAAACTATGGCCCTCCAGTTGTTAAGGAACTACAATTCCCATCATGCCTAGTCATGTCTGTGAATGTCAGAGTTTTACAATGCCTCATGGGACTTGTAATTCTGCAACAGCTGGAGGGCCGTAGTTTGAATATCCCTGCTTTAAACAAATCTCTTGTCTTGCCTATCAAGTTACAGTATGTTTGCAGATATTTATAACCAAAAATATATTTGTTCGCTTACTGAAATAAAAGTTTTGTAATAATATTGCAAATCAATCACCTTATCCACTTAGTGATTATTAACCAAGTGAAAAACTCAATTATAATTAAAAATGAAGGACTGCTGCATCAAAAACACCAATCCGGATAGGATGTACAACTAAGTAGACAAATATTCTCAAGTGCGCTGTCCTTATACAATTGATGGAATGTGAATACATCTTATAATAAATATAATAAATTGATTCACTGTCATTGTATTTATTATGAGATGTTTGCAGATATACTTAGAAGATAATGTTCCTTGTTGCCATTGCCTCTGCAAGGCGTGAGTCCGAGCTGACGGCCTTTTTCTTTGGTTCTACACAAGAAAAAGGTGATATTGAGGCCTAGAGTTTTGTTTTGTCCTAAGATGGTTTCGTCATTTTGTCTCAACCAGGACATTGTTCTTCTGTCACTCTGGCTCCCATACATCAAAAGGAGATTTGCGTTCTCTGTCTCGATGTAGTTCATGCTGTACATGTTCACCTTTTAATTACTGCTGCCATTAGAAAGACTGACTTTATGTTTGTCATCCTTGATGGGTCACCACAATGAGAAACATACTTCATACTTTTTTCTTGTCTAAGCGCTCTCTACTAGATTGGTGAGTGTTTCACTATGAGGCCACTGTTTTCCAGATTGTACTGCTGCGTACAAACGATCAGATTTCCCGTCGGAAAAACCTTGGATGTTTTTTCCAATGGAATTCTGCTCAAGCTTGGCTTGATTACACACGGATTACACACAGATTTACAGCGACTGCACTTCCAAGCACACTTTCAGTGCAATTTCAAGTACACTTTGCACTTGTAGTTTGCACTTGTAGTGCAAAGTGGATTTGCCTTTCATAAATAACCCCCATAGTGTGAATCAGCCCCAGCAGCATGAAAATGAATCAGGATTTCTCTTAATTGTTGCATAAGCAAAGATTGAAAGATTCAACTCCCAGAAATGTTGGCTACAGTGTTCTTGAGAGTGGATTGCAGTCCCCATAAAAATCAACGTAGCTCAACAGGTGGTAGACACATGTTGCTTTCTTGTTAAGAAAAGTGCCATTTCGGCTGAAAGCTTTAAACTTTTATCTGCAAATTTAAAGTGCATATACAGTATGGGCAAGAAGTTTTTGTTTGTCGTTCATGAAAAAGCACATGATTTAGTAATTCAGAGACAGTTAGGTTTATACTGCAGCCTTCAATAGGAATTGGACACTGGTACTCCAAAAAAAAAAATGGGCAGACAGGTATAACCTCTTTGACAAAACTCTGCATCCCCTGGCTCTCTTTGGTCTGATTTTGCTCTGATGTTTGCAGTTCTGATATGCCTGCGTTATGCGGTAAAAAGGTGCTGTAAACTTGCAGTAATTTTGAGTAAGGAAGCAGGAAAGTATATTATGGCACATCTTTATTACAGTTGTCTACCTTGGTTACTGCCTCATGTTCATATTGTCATAGTTATGAGGAAAGTACCCTTTTTTAAATACTAAATACACAATGCATGAATGAGACCAGTAATAATAATGCACCATCAGTCTCACAGGACGCACTTGGAAGGCAGTGAGATGTCTAGAAGTGCTAGGATATTTTTTTTACATTGACCTTCACAAGGTAATACTTTTCTGCAAAATCTGTTGCAATTTGGTGTTTTTGGACCCACCCATGGGTCTGTAAATGTTGGCTCTTAGACTTTTTCGGGAAACCTGTACTGATAAAAATTTGTCTGCATCAGCTGCCATGGCTGATCTCTCCCTCTGAAAATTGAAGTTGCATCGCTGATTGGCATTTCTGCTTGCTTTATCCAGAGTAGTGATTCAAAAAGTCTTGAAGCCTGGGACAGGCAGGCAACTAACATTTTCAGAGAGAGCTCTTGTTAAAAGATTTCTTAAAATATGTATAGTTATCACCCATTAAAAACGTGTTCTAACAATAAGTGCCTAATTTGCAGGTCTTGCAATACAAGAGTAAGTGCGGAGAATTGGAACAGAAGCTCCTTGAGAAAACCTCAGAGAGTGAGCAGCAGAGACTGTCAGTAAGTATGCAGAGGAGGCTGATTTTTTGCAACTGAAGATCCTTGTTTGTAATGATCGTATTAACCAGTCAGAATCCACTTATTTGGCTGCATCTGGTAATACAAGGGCTTTATAGGCTTGCAGTTATAAATCAGGCCAAAATTCTGATCACACCATGTCCTTTTCCAAATAAAACACTTCTAAAATAAATGTATGACATTTCCAGCAATTAGAGATCAGTGTCTTACTTACAGTATCTCACAAAAGTGAGTACACCCCTCACATTTTTGTAAATATTTTATTATATCTTTTTGCCCAGGTTCACACTGGGCTGTGGGAGTGAAGCCGTGCGAGTTCAGCTGTACTCGCACAATTTTACTCCTGCCTGTCAGTCCCGATTTCGACTGCGATTACAGAGACATCTGTGCAGATTTGTCAATGTAAATCCCGAAACCGCAATAAAGTAGTACAGAAACTACTTTTTGAAATTGGTGCAGCGCCGCAAATGCAACGTCGCACTGATTAGGGTGGTGCCATTGCCGGCAATTGCCGGAAAATGCTGCCGATTTGACATGTCAAATCGCACCAGTGTGAACCAGGGCTTTATGTGACAACACTGAAGAAATTACAATTTGCTACAATGTAAACCAAATACAAAGGGAGGTACGCAAATATGCAGCCCGCGGCAAAATGCCCAGTCCAGTGGGGCCGCATATTTGTATTACATTGGCCTCAGATTTGATAGATTGACTTCTGTACAACCAGCCTGCCCATATATTGATTGAAATTAAGCCAGTCTCTGCTGAATTGTACTCCTTATATGGGCAGCTTAAGGCTGTTTTCCTTTGGCTCTATTAAAGTGGTTGTAAACCCTTTACAACCACTGTAACCTACAGGTAAGCCTAGATTAACCTCCCTGGCGGTATGATTCTTTCAGATTTTTGGTGCTGAAAGCGGTACAATTGTTTTGCATGGAAATTTGGCGTTTTATATTGTAGGCCTGTAATTCTCATTTAAATCTGTCCAAACAAGAGTCTAGTAGACATCCTGGGTATGATAAAGTTTGAAACACAAAATCATAAATTATAATATAATAAAAAACTATAAATAATTATAACAAATAATAATATAATAATAATAAAAATTATTCAATAATGTAATCATATCAAAAACACTGAAATTTGCTCAGTTGCAAAATTGTCGCTGTCATTACTTTCAGTGTTTGATGACGAATTTCCCCACAAATCACTATCGCTCAATTCTGCAAGTGATTCTAATTTATTATCACTGTTTTCTAGCTGGTCTAAAACCACTTTTGACATAAAGGGACACTTTTTGGTTGCTATGGACAATCTCCAGTTTCCAGGCAGAAAGAACAGTTTTTATAATATAAAAGTGCATGCAGGACACTGGGCAGACCACTAGGGACAAAGGGGCTGTGTAATTATTTTATACAGTACTGTAATCTGTAAGATTACAGTGTACTGTATCTATAGTGTGTGTTTACTTTTTTGAATTTGGCGCCAATCTCCCCCCCGTGCTTAGTAACATCGCAGGGAACGGGGCTCGGCGCCACTCGGGCACTGTGTGAATCGAGCGAGGAGACAGCTCGATCACACAGCGGGGAGACATGGCAGGATCCAGGGGACAAGGTAAGTAACTCCCTGCCTGGATACTGCGGTGCGATCCCGAGTCTGGCTCGGGGTTACCGCTATTAGTACTGAAATTCCACCCCGAGCCAGACTCTGGATTACCGCCAGGGAGGTTAAGGCTTACCTGTAGGTGCTTGAAATATCTCCTAAACCTCCACGGTTTAGGAGATATTTACTATAATCACTTGTTAGCAAATGTTTAATTTATTTTACCTTATATTGATTTTAGTTGTTAACAAGAGGTTTATAATCTCACATGTGGTTCAGCCTTAACATGGTGCCCTGCGTTCATCTAGGCACAGTACAAAACATAGTAAGCCCTTTACTCAGAAGCGTTACCTACTAGGGCCAGCCATACATGGGTCAAATTTCAAAAGAATTTTCTTTGGGCATGTTGGAGTTTTTTTGAAAAACAAATGAATTACTAATCAATGCTGGGAGAATCGTGGGAGAAATATAATCGAAAAATAAATGCGCATGAGCACAAGAAAAGAAAATTCCCAGAAAGAAAGGAAGATTCCCGGCCACAAACATTCTTTTGTGTAGCAGCATGAGGTGAAATTGAAGGCTTGGGTGGTCGAATTTCAAAATCAATGGTGGCACCATCGGATCACAAAATGCACAAAATTTCTGATTTTCTAAAGAAAATTAATTCGGAATTCGACCATGTATGGCCTGCATAAGTCACAACTTAATACACTCAACAAACAGAAGGAGCTAATGAGTTCCTTCTGGTGCTCATGTATGTTGCTTTTGGCCTGAGGTGGGGGGGAGCCAAGCAGAGCCGAATGTCGCTGATCGACGTCGTTTGGAAAGGCCCGAGGACAGCACGGCTGACCTTGGCAAATCTCGGGTAGGAAGTCTTTCCGAGGTTTGCCGAGGTCAGCCGAAGTGTCCTCTGGCCTTTTTGGTAGTTTCCAAGGCTTTCCGCGCCCCACCTTTCCCCTCCCCGGCCGCATGCGGTATTGCATCCCATTGAAGTCAATGTGGAACAAATTATTTTTGTTTCCATTGACTTCAATGAAGAAACTCGCTTTGATATTCGGGTACTTTGGATTACAAGCATTCTCCTGGAACGAATTAAGCTCGTAATCCAAGGTTCCACTGTATATCTAAAACCATTTTTTTACATTTTGTATGGGGTCGGAAAAAGTTAGAACCTTTGTCGTTTTTTTTGTCTTTCTGTGTTAAATTGAGAAGATCTACCTTTGCTTTCTGTCCCATAAACACAACAGGAAGAGATCCCACCGTAGATAGGTGTCACCAGAACAGGTGTCCCTGTTGTATTATTTCCTCTTTGAAGCTGTTTTGAAGATACTTAGAACATTTTCAATACCCAATAATTTTCTGTGACAATACTCACAAAAGATGATGAACGGGGACACATACAGCCATAAAAACGTTATGGTGGCTTAAACTCTTGTCCAAAACGAAAAAAAGGTTTTGGCTTTAGATATATTTTACTATTGTTTTCTCGCATTAACATCAGAATTTCATAATAAAGAATAAGGAATTTTACTGTTGGCATTTGGCTAAATCAGAGGCCTTATCAGCATAGCTAATAATTCTCAAAGTGTAAACATGGACATTTCCTGTTATTGTTACACAAAGCTGCATAGTCGTTCCTGTAAGTCAGTTGGAGGTTCGAGACGCCTATGAGTGATGGAGGGAAATATTGCATTATTGACGTTTTACACAGAACATGTTCAGCCCATGTTTTTAAAATGCTAGGAATGTGAAAAATATTTAGGAATAACGTGCTAAACAAGTCTGAATTGGTTTTTCAATTACTAAGTTAAAAACAATGTTTACTATTACATTTAAGCAGCTTTGGCACCGTGTTTGTGCTGTTAAGCATGTCTTACTTAAATCCTCTCCAGCCCATTCCTCTGAGCACCTGTGGTGGCTGGGAACACTTATTAACATGCTACAGCCGTGTACCTTTTGTCTTCTCTTGTATTATGTGTTAAGTTGGAATGCCTCTTTCCCACCGCTGGGATGCAGGTGTGTGCAACTTTGTGATTCTTGGAGATGAAAAAAAAAAAATGGAATTGGATTCTTTTTACTTGCCTCTCCTTAAAAAGAATTTTACAGTTGTGGTATGTCACAGAAAGGCTAAAGCAAAAAAATAAGTGAATTAGATTACTAAAAGTGTTCGTAAGTCTTTTTCATTGAATTCCAACATTATAACTGAGTAGAGTTGATAAAAAAAGAGAGACTTCACCTAAAGGTCAGTACTGTAGCCGCTGACTTTTGCGAAACAGGTACTCACTAGACCATGGAGTCTAGTCTAGACCAGTCTGTCTTCTCCACAGTCAAATCTTTTCCGGTCTCTCCAGAGCCGTTATCTTGTATTTTGGAACCAACTGTGACTTCTAACTGTGACTCACAGCTGGCTCCCCACTGCACATGCGCAAGGCACAGCATTGTAGGACTGGTCCAGCAACCTCTTGGGATGTCATCTCAGAGGCTTGGGGGAGGAAGAGTATGAGTGGTACTTTCCATTTTGGGTGAAAGTCCACCTAATTGCAGGTATGAATATTTTGTACCTCGTTACATTGGTTCAGTTATATACCATAGCTAGTCGATCCCTCTGGAAGCTGGAAATCAATGAAGTAGACACCACTATTCCAGTGATCTCTACTTCCTTAGGATCCCATGTCAACAGCTACCCTTCGTCAGAGGAAATTAGTAGAAAAGAACATATGGACAGCCGCACTCCAAAAAAAACTCTGATGGTTGTCTTTAGTTTAAAAGGATAAATGCACTACAAATCACAGCAAAAAATACAGGGATGAACAGCTGACGCGTTTCGCACTATCAACTAGTGCTTAGTCATAGCTGTGACATTTATCCTTTTAAAATAAAGACAACCATCAAGGTTTTTTTGGAGTGCGGCTGTCCATATTTTCTTTTCTACTAATTGCCTTGTGCATTGCCGGCACCCTTGATTTCCTGAGAGGACATTGATCACTCAAACACATCCACTTGGAGCGGTAACTCCCTTCCCCTTCGTCAAAGGAACATAAGTCCAGATGGTATCATTGGAACCTCTTTCGCTTCTCTGATGAATTCCACCAATACATGGCAGGATCCACCGTTTAGGATCCCCATCGCCTGTTCAGAGTTACCGACCTTGATTCCCTGGGGGTACCCCCCCCCCCCCTTGAGGTATATCCCCTCTTTTTTTTTTTTTTGCGTCTCCTCGCTCTCTCTCCCTCTTTCCCTCCCTCCCTACATCTCCCTTTCCCCGTCCTCTCTCTCTCTCCTTTGACTTCTACTTTTTCTCTCTTTTTTCCTTTCATATTTCTCTCTTTCAATAAAAAAAGAAACAAAAAGTGATGGGCACAGATGTTTGTTTACCCTATAGTAGACTTCATCTAGTGGAGTGAGTCTGACTGAGTAGTTGCCTTTACTCACATGCAACTGTTTTGTATAATTGTTATACTTCATGCGTTTATCACAGTCTATATGCAATGTGAAGAGGTTTTTCTGTTATGTATCTGTGTCACATCTTCAAGTAAAAAATAAATAAAAAATAAATAAAAAAAAACAACCCTTCTACATTCTTAACACATCTTGGCACCAGCGCCATTCAGAGAAATATTTGCATTTTCTTAATGAATGCAATGCGTTCTTTGCTTGGACGAGATAGAAAGATGACGTCACCGCCCTGCCTCTCTACGTCATCCAATCAGAGAATCCTTTGCCCGTATCGATCGGCCGACCTCCTGTGTTCAAGATGCAGCATGGCAGCTGCCTGGGATGGGACCCAGAAGCAAGTGGAGATCGCTGGAGTAGTAATGTCTGCTTCAGTGATTTCCAGCTTCCAGGGGCATCAACCAGGTATTATATATGCATAGTTACCTTGGTCTAAGTTGTACCAATGTAACTATGTATAAAATATCCATACCTGGAATTCTTCTTATGTTAGAAATAGATGAGCTAAAATTGCTCATGAATTGAAATACATTGACATAGATGCTTAGGCATCAATACCCAGCACAATACTCATCTGAGATTAACCACCTACACACCACCTACACACCAGTGGTGGCTGGTGGTATATTTTCCGGTCGGTCATAAGCCATGGACTTACCCCATCTAGGTCGTGGGCGACGGCTTTACCCTGCGTCTCCTCCTCCTCGGCTTCACGGCGGCTTCCCCTGCGTCTCTTCCTCCTTGGCAGCCAATGGGATCACTTCTCTTGCCTGGGAGGAGAATCGGGAAGACAATAGTGCATATTAATTTGCTATTGTCGCACAACTGGGTGGGATCAGGGCTCAGTGCTTTGCACCCCACCCCACCCTTTTTTTAAGTAAATTATAGCCTCAGGCTCTAATCATGTGCTTCTGAAAGAGAAAAAAAATTGTAATCCATGCGTCCGGCGCCCTGCATGTAGATTAGGGACCAGGCGCATGTATTGGGGCGTGGCGCCCCTGTTCCCCGTATGGAAGGGCCGCCACTGCTGCACACATACAATATTTCTTCTTTTTCAAGCTAAACTTCAGCAAACCACTAAATATGAAGATGAAATCCATATATCAGAACTATTTTACCTGCCACAGTTCGTTTTTCAGTGTACTCAGTCTTAAATTTTACACTGCCCAGTTAGCAAAGCCAAGATGGAGACCTTACTTTTTTGTACTGCAATTAAGTAATGCAGCTAACTTACATTTTCACCCTAAGCCTGTTACTGGATAGTGATAGAACCACAGTACACTTATGGGCTCATCTGATTGGCTCCCAGTGCGAGTTAATGCAAAGTTAAATGTAGCACTAATTCATTTCTGCGTTCATTTATTTTATACCTGCTTGGAGTTCATCTTTCACTCTTCTCTTTAAAAATGTGTAATATTGGCTCTATTCTTCTCTTCATCTTACATTACTTCATAAACATCCAAAGAATTTGTTCAAGCAATGCTTAAAACAGGGAGCATCTATCATCCATCCAGCAATAATTTAACAGGGCGCATCTATCAAAATGACTAATGTCACACCAGTAAAACAAATACTTGCCGTTTTTGTGCTTTGAGAAAAGTACACAGGTGTTCTTGAAGTTTACTTCACAGTAATAGAAAGTTCACAATCCACTTTAGAAAAAAAGTAAAAGTGCTACAGAAAAATGTGCATAACAACAAGCTGGTCTGTTTTCAAGTGACCTAGTTTTTTAAAACATTTAAGCTGGCTATACACAGTACAATACTGTTTCCAATGTTGTTTTAAAATCATTCATTCGATTTTCTAATCGTTAGTTCGGTCAAATCTATGTTCTTTTTCAACTGCAGTGACAGGCAACCGTCTGAGCTTCTACCTTACTGAAAACAACCTTCCTGACCCCTCACGGTCTGGCTCACAGGACTCCTACTGAAACTCAATAATGATTTACTAACTGCTAAAGCCAATGGCCCCTATTCCATACTCTTACTACTAGACCTTTATGCAGCCTTTGTTACTGTTGACCACCATCTCCTCCTCAATAAACTCTATTCCCTTGGCCTCCAAGATTCTGCTGTTTCCTGGTTCTTCTCCTGCCTAAAAGAGAACTCCTTCAGAATTCCTCTCAACTTCCTCCTTCTGTAGGGGTCCCCCAAAGCGCTATTATTGGACCCTTTATCTTCTCTATCTACACCTCCTCTCTTGTTCACTTAATAACCTCCCGTGGCTTCTAATACCATCCTTTGCCAATGACACCCAAATCTATCACTCTACTACTCACCTCACTCTTGCATTACTAACTTACTAACTGACATATCGACATGGATGTCACACCACTTCCTCAAACAAAATCTTTCCAAAATCGAGCTTGTGATATTTCCCCCCATCTGTGCCCTCCTCCCAGATTTTTCCAAAACATCAATAATACAACTATCAGTCCTCGTACACACGACCGAGTTTCTTGGCAAAAACCAGCAAGAAACTTGCTGTTTTTTTTTTTTTTTTGCAGAGGAAACCGGTCGTGTGTACACTTTTCGACGAGGAAACTGTTGAGGATCCCGTCGAGCCAAAAAGAGAGAGCATGTCTTCTTTTTCCTCAACGGGAATGGAGAAATTTGTCTCGCCGAGATCCTCGACAGCCTAACAAGGAACTCGACAAGCAAAACGATGTGTTTCGCCCGTCGAGTTTCTCGGTCGTGTGTACGAAGATTGAGTCTCTCTCCTCACGCCAGGGTACTAGGTGTAAACCTAGACTCCGACCTATCCTTTCGGTCTCAAATCCAAACACTGTCAAAAGCTTGTAGACTTAACCTCTGTAACATCTCTAAAATCCACCCCATTTATAACTAATGAAACCACTAAGCTACTCATTCACTCCCTTGTATTTCTTGCCTTGACTATTGCACTTCCCTTCTCTAATGCCCCGTACACACCATCACTTTATGTGATGAAAAAAAATGACGTTTTTAAAAATGTCACTTTAATTGACCGTGTGTGGTGGAAAACTTCGTTTTATGTCTTCTAAAAAACGACCAAAAAAAATTGAAGCATGCTTGAATTTTATGTGTCGTTTTTCAAAACATCGTTTTTTACTTCACAGAAATTGACCGTGTGTAGCAAAAAACGTTGTTTAAAAAGACGTTTTTACACCCACGCATGCCCAGAAGCTAGTTATGAAGCGAGCTTCAATGGAAAAACGTGGTGGAACGTAACCTCGCTTTGCTAGAACATTGTGAGAAAAACGATGGTGTGTAGGCAACTTCGTCTTTGAAAATTTAAGTTTCAAAAACGTCATTTTTTACTTCACAGAAAATGTCGTTTTTTTTCATCACATAAAGTGATGGTGTGTACGGGGCATTAAACCTACCCTTACACAGGCTATTCCCCCCCTTCAGTCTATTATGAATGCTGCTGCCAGACTCATCTACCTTATTAACCACTCACTGTCTGCCATCCCTCTCTGCCAATCCCTTCACTGGCTTTCGATTGCCCAGCAAATTAAATAAAAAATTCTAGCGACAACATACAAACCAATTTACAACTCTGCCCCAAGCTACATCACCAAACTTGTCTCAAAATATCACCCAAATGTCTTTTTCACTCATCCCTAAATATCCTGATCCCTAGCTCTCTTGTCTCCTCCTCCCATGTCCGTCTCCAGGACTTCTCAAGAGCCTCTTCTATCTTCTGGAACTCCCTACCTTAATCTGTTCGACTATTTCCTACTCTGGCCACCTTTAGGCGATCCCTGAAAACTCATCTCTTCAGGGAAGCCTATCCCACCTCCACCTAACAACTGCACTTTGAATTCTTCTATCAGCTTATCCCTCACAATTATTACCTTTTGTACCACTTGCCCCACCCTATTAAATTGTAATCTCTTATAAACTCGGCCTTCTTAACCCTCTTGTATTTCTTTGCTATGTAACTATATTGTCTCTCTTTATATTGTAACGTGCTGCACAAATCCTAAATCCTGTATAATATTAATAACAAAAAAACTGAATGTTAAAAACAAAATTTTGAATTGCTTGGTTCACCTTTTCATTATTTGTGAAAAGTTGAACTAACACTTTAAGCCACATGAACACAGGGTGCTCCTCTGAAAGCATTTACTCCTGAAAGGAAAGAGCTACTTAAAAAAGCATTCGTATTGCATACGCGTCAAGCATTTGAGCCTTAATGGATTCCATTGGCTAGAATATTGATTTATTCTCGCCATTGGAATGAGTAAACGCTCGAGCTCTTAACGAGTCTAGTGTTTTGGCTGCTCATAAGCTCTTCACCTGAATGCACAGGTGATTTTTTGTATTTATTTTTTGTTTTGGCCTCTGTAAATGTTCCTCTTCTAATATGCCTGTAATTGCTTATGTGTGCATAGATACATAGGCTAACATAGGGGTACTGGGAGGTGCATTTATGGTGTGGAGAAGACATACAGGGATGCATTTTTCTTGAGCTTTTCTTGCGCTAAAGGTGCCGAGTTTTGGCACTAAAATTTCCATTCGGTGCACCTCTACTGAAAAATATAGCTGCTATATATTGGCTAATGTGCTCTTAGACAGGTCTGCACCTGCATAACGTGATCTGGATCATTGTTGCTTATTTCTGGTTCTCCTAGATTGTGGTCTTACTATTAGTTATGCGGTGTAGACATAGAGCATCTACTTACTATGTATGATTTAAAAGATGTGTGTCCTCTGTTAGTTGCAGGTAAAGCTAGATACAGTGGAGTCCACTTTGCACAGGTTGGATCAGGATCACAGCATGGACCTCAAAAATGCCTTGACCAGGCTGGAGGAGGAACAGCAGAGGTATGAAAAACTATGATTAAATTCGCTTTCACTTCTGCTTAGACTTTGAGGAGAGTAAATATAAAAAATACTGAGTAATTTTGTAGCTAAAAGTATTTTCTCTCCTAGTATTGGTCAACAGGCTACCACCAATCTAGCCATTCAATGCCATCTTGGCACACTGTTAGCCTATCCGAGCATGACTTTGGAGAAATATAATGTAATGCTTGCAGTAGAAAGTAGTTTTACATGAGCTGCCATTCTTTTGTTTGGATGTTAGTGAATTATTTTCCCTGCTAACTTACAGGAGCAGCAGCCTTGCACAAGTGAACATGACCCTGAGAGAGCAGATGGATCAATTAAAGCTATCTAATGACAACTTGACAGAAGACATGAGACATTTGACCTCTGAACTCCACAGAGCACATGAGAACTTGGAGCAGCGGGAATCAGAGTGGAGGAAAGAGAAAGAGGTGATTTCAGATAACATATAGTGTAAAGTGTTTCATTATTCATTTTCCTGTTCTGTGATTTCTGATAATCCAACCTGAAGATCTCCTGCTAAATAGGTAGCCTAAAATATCTCCTGCTGGACTACAGAACTCCTCCCCATCTTCTCATCTTCATAACATAAGGGTGGAAAGTGGTATAGTTCAGCATGGCAGAACTTAGGAAAGACTAACAACACTGTTTGAGATTTCAGTGCAACAGAGGCAGGGTTGTCAGCTCAAACAGTAAGTTAAGATCAACAGGTATTTTTATGTGTTTGCAGCATTGCAGACCAGACATGGTAGAATGTACATGTATTGGTCTGTGTCAATGAGCTTTTTGTTGTATTTTGCATTCCCATACAAGTCTAGGGGGATACAAATACCGCATTGAAGGATGTTCAGTGCAAAGTAGTTGGAGATCAACTTCAGGTCAAATTCACCTGTCAGTAAATGCTGAATGACCTCAGAAGCGTCTCATCAGACTGGTGCCAATTGACACATGCTCTATTGCGGAATATATTGAATATACATCAATTTTTTTCACACACGTACCTTAACCTGCATTACATTACAAAGAAAGCTGTTCAAATTCCCAAGCTATTTTTATAATATTTAATATTTGTCATTTGTAGGAAACAGGTGTCACTTTCAGTTGTGCTCATAAGTTTACATATCCTGGCAGAATTTGTGATTTCTTGGCCATTTTTCAGAGAATATGAATGATAACACAAAAACTTTTCTTTCACTCATGGTTAGTGTTTGGCTGAAGCCATTTATTATCAACCAACTGTGTTTACTCTTTTAAATCATAATAACAACATAAACTACCCAAATGACCCTGATCAAAAGTTTACATACCCTGGCGATTTTGGCCTGATAACAAGCACACAAGTTGACACAAAAGGGTTTGAATGGCTATTAAAGGTAACCATCCTCACCTGTGATCTGTTTGCTTGTAATTAGTGTGTGTGTATAAAAGGTCAATGAGTTTCTGGACTCCTGACAGACCCTTGCATCTTTCATCCGGTGCTGCATGATGTTTCTGGATTCTGAGTCATGGGGAAAGTAAAAGAATTGTCAAAGAATCTGTGGAAAAAAGGTAGTTGAACTGTATAAAACAGGAAAGGGATATAACAAGATATCCAAGGAATTGAGAATGCCAATCAGCAGTGTTCAAACTCCAATCAAGAAGTGGAAAATGAGGGGTTCTGTTGAAACCAAATCACGGTCAGGTAGACCAACTGCCAGGAAAATTGTTCAGGATGCAAAGAAAAACCCACAAATAACTTCAGGTGAAATACAGGACTCTCTGAAAACATGTGGTGTGGCTGTTTCAAGATGCACAATAAGGAGGAACTTGAAGAAAGATGGGCTGCATGGTCGAGTCGCAAGAAGAAAGCCATTACTACGCAAATGCCACAAAGTATCCCACTTACAATATGCCAAACAGCACGGAGACAAGCCTCAAACCTGGCACAAAGTCATTTGGAGTGATGAGACCAAAATTTCGCTTTTTGTCCACAGCCATAAACACTACATTTGGAGAGGAGTCAACAAGGCCTATGGTGAAAGGTACAGATTGTAAGCTCTAATGAGCAGGGCCCTCTGATTCCTCTTGTACCAAATTGTAATGTCTACCTTTATTTTGTTAAGCGCTGCGCAAACTGTTGGCGCTATATAAAACCTGTATAATAATAATACACTATTCCTTCTGTGTAACACGAAGGTGGATCGCTGATGTTTTGGGGGTGTGTGAGCTACAAAGGCACAGGAAATTTGGTCAAAATTGATGGCAAGATAAATGCAGTATGTTATCAAAAAATACTGGAGGAACATTTGCAATCATCAGCCAGGAAGCTGCGCATGGGACGTACTTGGACATTCCAACATGACAATAAACCAAAACACAAGACCTAGTCGACCTGTCATTGGCTACACCAGAATAAAGTGAAGGTTCTGGAGTAACCATCTCCTGACCTCAATATCATTGAGACACTCTGGGGAGATCTCAAACGTGCCGTTCATGCAAGACAGCCCAAGAATTTACAGGAACTGAAAGCTAATTTCCAATAGGAATGGGCAGCTTTACCATCTGAGAAAATAAAGAGCCTCATCCACAAATACCACAAAAGACTTCAAGCTGTCATTGATGTTAAAGGTTCAATGCACAGTATTAAAAACTGGGGTATGTAAACTTTTGATCAGGATCATTTGGGTAGTCTCTGTTGTGATTATGATTTAAAAAGAGTAAACACAGTTGATTGATAATAAATGGCTTCAGCCAAACACTAACCGTGAGTGAAAGAAAAAAAATTCTGTTGTCATTCAAATTCAAGAAATCATAAATTCTGCCAGAGTATGTAAATTTCACAACTGTATATCCAGCATAAGGAGGCTACAATGGCGTTTTCCTTCACAGTGATTTCCAATTATGCTGTGAATAGCCTATAAAAGTTGATTTTTAAGTAAAGGAAAACAAATGTTAAAAAAGAAATTGCTTAAAAATTATGGTTTCCCTTTAACTCTATGGACTGTGCAGAGACTGCATTTATGGTAATGAAAATACAGTTGAGTATGTAGCTTCAGATTACCTGGTATCTAATGTCATTAGCATGACATGACTTTCTACACTACTGCAAATTCTGTGAATGAAAAACTAAATGTTTGTTCTGTAAATGAAAAACGAATTTAACATATAAAAGTAAAAGTCAGCACATTTTTAGTAAGCTAAAAAATATTCAAAAAATATTTGATTATACGAAACCCAACAGTTTGTCTTGTGCTAACATTCTCCTGACCAGCTATGTTATCTTATAGTTATTAACCACCATAGCTAGAGCTGTACATTTATGCACTGCATGTGTCATTGTCAGCATTTTATTGCCAAATGACTGTTCAAGCTCGCACCAAAAAGCTCCCACTCATGTTTTTACGTGAGTCATTGTTCTCACTACCATTATTTCTTGTCTTACTAAAAAATGTATTGTTTAAAAAAAATAAAAAATTCACATAGGGCCAATTTATAAAGTAAAAAAAAACACCTTAAAGTATAAAGCAAAGTGAAGGTACAAATAAGCATCAGGATCAACAGGCATAGGATTATCCACAATGGTGGGTTAAAATAACACATCTGTGGTCTACAGAAATGAACAGCAGAGGTCCACAAAAAAATCAGTTTTTGGTTCTGAGGCGTAAAGAATTAGTATTGCATAAAAATTCAACTCTGAAGCCTCGTACACACAACCATTTTCCTCGGCAAAATCCATCAAGAAAAATGCTGGCAGACCTTTTTTGCCGAGAAAAACGGTCGTGTGTATGTTTTTCGTTGAGAAAACTGTTGTGGATCTCGATGAAAAAAAAAGAAAACAAGCTCTCTTTTTTCTTGTCGGGAGTCTCAATTTCCTCGTCGTGTTTCTCGTTGGGCTGGTTTACGACGAGAAACACGTTCGTGTGTATGCTTAGAAACCCGCGCATGTTCAGAATAAAGTATGAGACGGGAGCGCACCTTCGGTAAAAGTAGCCTTCGTAATGGAGATAGCACATTCGTCACGCTGTAAGGCCTTGTACACACGATAGGTTAACCAGAGGACAACGGTCTGATGGACCGTTTTCATCGGTCCAAATCGATCGTGTGTAGGCCCCATAGGTTATTTAACCATAGGTTAAAAAAAAGCCAACTTGCTTTAAAATGAACCTATGGATTCCTAACCGATGGGAAAAAAACGATCTTTAGTAGGCACGACCATCGGTTAAAAATCCACGCATGCTCAGAATCAAGTCGACGCATGCTTGAAAGCATTGAAGTTCGTTTTTTTCAGCACATTGTTGTGTTTTACGTCACCGCGTTCTGACATGATCGTTTTTTTAACTGATGGTGTGTAGGCACGACGGACCATCAGTCAGCTTCATCGGTTAACCTATGACAACGGTCCTTCAGACCAATACAAAAAATATCAGATATAATCCTAAAATCACTCTAATCCCAGCGCTCAATGGTATAATCAAATAAAAAAAAATTTTAAAAGGTATATAGCAGCTATTATAAAATCAACAATTACTAAAAAATATATGTGTTATCAGAGGAAACTAAATAAAACATTAACAGCGCTTTTTGGTCACTGACGTGACTCATGAGTCCAAAAATCTCATAACCTAAATAAACTGATAAAGAAGCTCTCAAGGTCAAAACACTTGTTTGGCAACTATTATCAGTCTCTTTGAATGGACAGCTCAATCAAAAACAAAGCTGTGTGTGTGATGAAGTGTCAATTCACATATCACTGCTGAAGCAGATAATGTAGATCAAATCTTCTCCAAGCACTACAGGACTGTATGCTTCACACTGCTATCCTCCCCCTATAGGTAATGTACTCACCAGATATTAGGTGAAAGACAGCATAATACGTACTGGATCTCAGCTCGTCTCCTCAGAGGACTGGATGGATGTCAGCAGTAATGGGATCCTGGTGTTGAATCACTCTCCTACTGCTTGTCTCTCTATAGTTGTAAAGAGATGTTTCCTTGGAATATTGGTGCAGCACAACGGTCATGCAGGGAGAGAAAGGGAGACTAGATAGTGTAAAACCCTTTTATTTTTTAATAATAAACCCCTGCTGCCCACATATGCTAACACGCTTTAAAATCATAAAAGGCTTGTCACTCAAAACAATGGTATCAGCTCACACAGGGAGGATGTTCGCAAATCACTATCCCCTGTTTTGTAAGTCCCGGGTAAATACCAGCCTTGGTGCAAGAGAGCTTGTCGTGTAGTCACGCCCTGACGCGTTTCGTGATTGGCTCACGTCTTCAGAGGGCGTCCTTCAGACCATTGTCCTCTGGTTAACCTATCGTGTGTACGAAGCCTTACAGACTGAAAAGCGCGTATCGTCTCTCATCAAACTTCTACTTCAGGGCTCAAAATTTCAAGTCCTGAGCTACTAGCCAGGCCTCAAGAGTTACTCGCCACCAGTTGCCCCACCTAATTCATACACTGCCCTGCGCCTAATTGCACCTGTAAACACGCCCTTGTAGATTATCTCATGGAATGACAATGTTTTATGCAGAATCAAGTTACACAATTAAATATTACCAACAACAACTTTAACAAAATGGGACAGGGCACTGGGGGCAGACCAGAGGGACAGGGCACTGGGGGCAGACCAGAGGGACAGGGCACTAGAACTGTGTCTCTTCCCCATTCTCTTGCTGTCTCCTCTGCAACTCCCATCCATCCTCTCTCTCTCTCCCATTCATCTCATCATCAGGAACCTGTGTGTGCGGCTCCACGCTTGCATGTCCCCACTTCCCCCTTTCATTCAGGCTGGCAGAGAGGAGAGGAGCTGCAGCACAGTGGGAGGGAGTACCATCCAGCGCTGAGATCCACACAACTGCACAGCCATTGACACCATAGCGCACACTGACAGCGCACAGCACACATTGAGACCAGTCTGTTCACAGTGCTCAGGCTAAACTGTTGGACACTTACATAGAGCACAAGGAGAAGAAAACTGCACAAACTAGAAGGCTGCCGCTCTCATGTCAGGGCAACTTTCAGTGAGCGCTGCACCGGAGTGGTAATTTTGGCAATCCTCCACCTCACTCATTACTTTCTGCTCTCCAGCTACATTGGTCGGGGCCCGGGGGAGGGGGGCAGGCTCAGAGAGGTCATACTGTTGGGTCCCATGGCTTAATGAGAATTGTAAGTAGAGCACCTGTGTACTGCTCTGCCTGTGCGCGGATCACCAGACTACTTTTCCCGAGCATGCACCTTTCCTCTTCGGCCGCCAATCTCATCGGGACTCTAAGTGTAGGCACAGATTGGAGGGAGATGCAGCCCTGTCATCACTCGCCCCCAGCTTAAATCCACTCGCCAAATGCTAGTAGGCGAGTGGACATTTTGAGGGCTGTTCTACTTAACACGCAGTAACAAGAGATTAGCAAAAGCAGCCTCAAGGGTGACGCCAGTGGAATCGAACTTCCCCTTTATAGTGCCGTCGTACGTGCTGTACGTCACCGCGTTTGAGAACAATAAGATTTTGTCTTGACAGTGTGTATGCAAAGAAAGCTTTACAAGAACCTCAAGGGTGACGCCAGTGGAATCGAACTTCCCCTTTATAGTGCCGTCGTACGTGCTGTACGTCACCGCGTTTGAGAACGATAAGATTTTGTCTTGACAGTGTGTATGCAAAGAAAGCTTTACAAGAACCTCGTTGAGGAAAACAACGTTTCTTTTACATTCTCGGTCGTGTGTACGAGGCCTGAAGCCTCGTACACACCACCGTTTTCCTCGGCAAAATCCATCAAAAAAAATGCTAGCAGAGCAATTTTGCAGAAAAAAACGGTCGTGTGAATGTTTTTCGTCGAGAAAACTGTTGTGGATCTCGACGAGAAAAAAAGAGAACATGCTCCAACTTGATTTTGACCATTGGCTATTATGTGTTAAGGTCTGATGTACTCCGGCTGCAGTATCATATCCTCATTTGTTATCTGTTATATCTCAGGGTACTACTAAGTTCCAAATATCCCTATAATTGCGACAGCATATGACATTTTGGGTTTTGGTTTTCATAGTGTTTCAACCGTTTATACTCTAATTATATGGGCTTTGCTATATTATTTTGCAGTCATTCCTACAAACAGTCTGTGATTAGGTCTCTCATTTTAATCGTTTTCAGCAATTTGATAACTTGCCAATTGTCTATGTAATACATTCCTTTTGTGTATGCTATATTGCAGAGGCATTGCTTTATCTATTCCTTTAACTGGATATATACAGTGGAACCTTGGATTGGAGTAACACGGTTAACGAGCGTTTCGCAATACGAGCACTGTATTTTAAAAAATCCTAACTTGTTCGCGAGTGTTGTTTCACAAAACGAGCAGGATCCCGGCCAAAGCGGTGTGCAGTACCACATTTGGCCTGAGGGGGGGGGGGCGCGACGGAGCCGAGCGGAGCCCAACGGCGCTGATCAGCACCATTCGGAAATGCACGGAAAGGCCCAAAGGACAGCTCTGCTGACCTTGACAAACCTTGGGAACTGAGTCTTTCCGAGGCTTGTCAAGGTCAGCCGAGGTGTCCTCAGGCCTTTCCGGAAGTTTTCGAGGCTCTCTGTTGCACCCACCTCTGGCCACATGCGGTATTGCATGCCATTAAAGTCAATATGGAACAAATTATTTTTGTTTCCATTGACTTCAATGGGGAAACTCGCTTTGATATGCGAGTACTTTGGATTACGAGCATTCTCTTGGAACGGATTTTGCTCGTAATCCGAGGTTCCACTGTACATCATATGTGCATGTATTTGTCAGCATCGATGTTGTTGTTTTAAGCCCACATCAATTGGATTCAAGGAAAACATGTTCTGCTATATAGGAAACTGATAAAGGGCTCATTGGGATCCCTTGCCAGTTACCAAAAATACAGGTCCTTGCAAGAAAAAAGACTACATATTAAAAAACAGCTGGTGAGTTTTAAAACCTACCAGCCTTTTGTTCATTTTGTCTGTGGCTGTTATCTTAAAATATATTTAAAAAAAAGGGAAAATTGCGCCAACCAAGTAATGTGCAATAAAGTCCTTTGTGTATCCACAAATAAATAATCAAATCATCAAGGAAGAAAAAATCGCACAAATATAAGTGCAAAAATAAGTGCAAATAAGTCCTTAATACATGCACATATGCAATATTAAAGTCCAAAAACGGTGAAATCCAGGACAAACAACACCCAGTGTGTAGATAAACGTGATCCGCCACCACATGGACTGAGGCTTACCAAAATGTAACCAAATAACAGCGTTATTTTAGGTCACAGCAGGATACTCCAGAGTATGGGGACACAGCTTTAAGATGGACCAGGAATGTAAACAGACCACAACTCATAGGAAATCCTCGGCGGGATACAGCAAAATCTAATGTGAAGTACTCCTCCTCGAATCGTCTCATACAGCCCAGTCGATATTAGACATGCAGGGAAGGAGACCGCACATAGGGTAGTAGGTACCAACAATTTTATTAAAAGTATTAAAAACTACTTACAAACGTAGAGCAAGTATGAGCATAAAAACAAATGCCGGCCGGCATATAGCAGAAGCCCTTCCTGAACGCGGTGACGTCACTGCACGCCGTCCCAGACGCGTTTCGTCACAAATTGACGTTTTCAATGGGAATAGACTCTGCAGTGAACCACCGCTTTATATAACCAGGCCTCGCTTTGACCGCCAGGAACCGGAAGTAACAGAAACACCATTTTGGAAGTGGGAAACTGTGTAATATAACTATGTGCGAGACCGAAAAGTCCCTAAGGCTAAGACAGGGAGATAATTATACTAACGAGACTCAAAAATATTACATGCAAAAATTATATGCATAATAATAAATAATAAATCTCGATCTGTATAAAATAACGAAACCCAAAAAAAAAATAAAGTGTTCGATACATACAAAGGCAATCCGTCCCCCTACAGATCGAAACTGAAACAGCATGCCTTTGAATTAATAAAAAGTAAATGAGCATTACCTCATTACTAAATGTACCAGTATTAAATGAATTCGATAATCCAACTCAAATGTGGAGTCCATGATAACCACAAACTGCACACTGAGTTGATCTAACTGTGTAAAATAAATTAATATAAATTATATAAAAATATATGTATAACAACATATAAGAATATATATGTGAAAAATCATAAATTATTAATATTGGAAACATGATCAGATCAACCCCCGTTTCCATAAAAATGAATTATAAAAATTAATGTGAAAAATTATTTATGTGAAAATTTTATAGTGTAATAAAAATGTATATAAATATAAAAAAAACGATTTATGAAAATTTATGAAAATTTTATAGTGTAATAAATATATATATCAATATATATCCCAATGTTGTAAAAACAAAACTAGATATGATAGAAAAAATTCCTTTGTAGCAAAAATTATTCCCATCCTGGTGAGATCAAAGTGAGGCTGAAACAGCAATATACATAGAATACCATAAAAAATTATTATACAAAAGGCACATATAAACCAATAGTATATACCTTAGACTCCAATATAAATAGCATCAGGCGTTATTTATAAACGCATTTACGTCGGTGTCTATATTGAGACCATGGGGTGCATAACATTTGAGACGGTGTATCCAGGCCATTTCCAGCCTGGATATCTCCCTTACCAGAGCACTTCCCCTCCAATTTGGTCTAAATTTATCAATACCCAAGAACAGTGTATTTCTTGGGTCTTTGTTGTGCTTTAAAAGATAGTGCTTAGACACCGAATGTTGTTCAAACCCGGTGAGAATATTTGTGATATGTTCATTCAATCGAACACGTAGTTGTCGCTTAGTGCGGCCCACATATTGTAGGCCGCATGGACATTGTATTATGTAAACCACTCCTGTGGTCTCACAGGTTATAAAGGGCTTGATGGAGTGCTCCTTCCTTGTGACAGTTGACTCAAACGTGATCGTACGTCTACTCCTACATGAATTAGTTGAACAAACTCTACACCGTCTGCACTGATAGAAACCTGTTAACTGGTTAAAAAAGGTATTCAGACCATTACGTGGGGGATTTAGAATATTCGGTGCAATCCGATTACGTAAAGAAGGTGCACCTCTAAAAACAACCCTTGGTTTATCTGGCAAAAGACCCTTGAGGACAGGGTCATTTTTAGCCAGATGCCAGTGTTTGCTTAAAAGTTGTTTGATACCTCCATGCTGGATAGAATAATCAGTAATAAAGGGGACACAACCCTGAAATTGGTCACATTCAACCTAAGGTCGCTCCATCAAAAGCTCTTCCCTGGGGACTAGGCTAACAGTCTCCAGAGTCTCCTCCAAAGATTCTATATTGTAACCTTTTTCCAAAAACCGACTAGTCAGCACCTTGGCCTGTTCAGAAAACTCAAGAGGATCAGAACAGTTCCTGCGCAGCCTGAGGTACTGGCTTTTTGAAACTGATTTAAGCCACTGGTTGTGATGGCAACTATTTAAAGGGATAAAAGAGTTGCGATCCGTCGCCTTAAAAAAGGTGGAGGTGCTAAACTCATTATCCTTAACACCCACCTTGAGATCCAAATAGTGGACCTCAGTTTGGCTGGCTTCGAACTTCAATTGTATCCCCCTCTGATTGCGGTTCAGATCCAACATGAAGTCCTCCAGCTTGGCGAGTGGGCCGTCCCATAGGAGGAGGATGTCATCAATATACCTTGCCCATAACATGAGCTCCGGCACATTGGTGTCATAGATGACATCCTCCTCCCACTTGGCCATAAACAAATTGGCCAAGCTGGGGGCATATTTAGCCCCCATGGCAACGCCCGTTTCCTGTTTATAGAACTTCTCCTCGAACCAAAAATAGTTCGAGGAGGTGGCGAACCTTAAAAGTGACATAATAAACTCTACCTGTTTGGCAGGGAGGCCAGAGTCTCGAGATAAATAAAAGAGAACAGCCTGTAAACCCAATTCATGGGGAATAATGCTATACAGAGAAGTCACGTCTATCGTGACCAGCCACATGCCATTTTTAGGAGAGAGACTGGCCAGAAGGTTAATAATGTGCCTAGAGTCTTTTACATATGACAGTATCCTCTTGACCAATGGCTGTAAGAAAAAATCCACATATCTGCCCACCCGGGACGTCACAGAGTCGATGCCACTGACAATGGGACGCCCCGGGGGACAGACAGGATCCTTATGTAGCTTAGGCAAATAATAAATGGTTGGCGTGCGTGGTGCCAATGGGATTAAATATAACCTTTCTTTCGGAGTTAGAATCCCCTCATAAAACCCTTTGGATACCGGGGCTTCCAATTCCCTTTTGTATTTGGTTTTGGGATCTGACTGTATTATTGAATAGGTGTTGGAGTCACCCAATATGTTATTCATCTCCCTTAAATAATCCAGTCTGTCCAACACCACAATCCCACCCCCCTTATCGGCAGGTCTAACTACCAATTCTTTATTCTGACATAATAGGTCTAAGCCTTCCTGCATAGTTTTATTCAGACGAGCTTTCTTAACTTCCATTAACATATTGGGTGACTCCAACACCTATTCAATAATACAGTCAGATCCCAAAACCAAATACAAAAGGGAATTGGAAGCCCTGGTATCCAAAGGGTTTTATGAGGGGATTCTAACTCCGAAAGAAAGGTTATATTTAATCTCATTGGCACCACGCACGCCAACCATTTATTATTTGCCTAAGCTACATAAGGATCCTGTCTGTCCCCCGGGGGGCGTCCCATTGTCAGTGGCATCGACTCTGTGACGTCCCGGGTGGGCAGATATGTGGATTTTTTTCTTACAGCCATTGGTCAAGAGGATACCGTCATATGTAAAAGACTCTAGGCACATTATTAACCTTCTGGCCAGTCTCTCTCCTAAAAATGGCATGTGGCTGGTCACGATAGACGTGACTTCTCTGTATAGCATTATTCCCCATGAATTGGGTTTACAGGCTGTTCTCTTTTATTTATCTCGAGACTCTGGCCTCCCTGCCAAACAGGTAGAGTTTATTATGTCACTTTTAAGGTTCGCCACCTCCTCGAACTATTTTTGGTTCGAGGAGAAGTTCTATAAACAGGAAACGGGCATTGCCATGGGGGCTAAATATGCCCCCAGCTTGGCCAATTTGTTTATGGCCAAGTGGGAGGAGGATGTCATCTATGACGCCAATGTGCCGGAGCTCATGTTATGGGCAAGGTATATTGATGACATCCTCCTCCTATGGGACGGCCCACTCGCCAAGCTGGAGGACTTCATGTTGGATCTGAACCGCAATCAGAGGGGGATACAATTGAAGTTCGAAGCCAGCCAAACTGAGGTCCACTATTTGGATCTCAAGGTGGGTGTTAAGGATAATGAGTTTAGCACCTCCACCTTTTTTAAGGCGACGGATCGCAACTCTTTTATCCCTTTAAATAGTTGCCATCACAACCAGTGGCTTAAATCAGTTCCAAAAAGCCAGTACCTCAGGCTGCGCAGGAACTGTTCTGATCCTCTTGAGTTTTCTGAACAGGCCAAGGTGCTGACTAGTCGGTTTTTGGAAAAAGGTTACAATATAGAATCTTTGGAGGAGACTCTGGAGACTGTTAGCCTAGTCCCCAGGGAAGAGCTTTTGATGGAGCGACCTCAGGTTGAATGTGACCAATTTCAGGGTTGTGTCCCCTTTATTACTGATTATTCTATCCAGCATGGAGGTATCAAACAACTTTTAAGCAAACACTAGCATCTGGCGAAAAATGACCCTGTCCTCAAGGGTCTTTTGCCAGATAAACCAAGGGTTGTTTTTAGAGGTGCACCTTCTTTACGTAATCGGATTGCACCGAATATTCTAAATCCCCCACGTAATGGTCTGAATACCTTTTTTAACCAGTTAACAGGTTTCTATCAGTGCAGACGGTGTAGAGTTTGTTCAACTAATTCATGTAGGAGTAGACGTACGACCACGTTTGAGTCAACTGTCACAAGGAAGGAGCACTCCATCAAGCCCTTTATAACCTGTGAGACCACAGGAGTGGTTTACTTAATACAATGTCCATGCGGCCTACAATATGTTGGCCGCTCTAACCGACAACTACGTGTTCGATTGAATGAACATATCACAAATATTCTCACCGGGTTTGAACAACATTCGGTGTCTAAGCACTATCTTTTAAAGCACAACAAAGACCCAAGAAATACACTGTTCTTGGGTATTGATACATTTATACCAAATTGGAGGGGAAGTGCTCTGGTAAGGGAGATATCCAGGCTGGAAATGGCCTGGATACACCGTCTCAAATGTTATGCACCCCATGGTCTCAATATAGACACCGACGTAAATGCGTTTATAAATAACGCCTGATGCTATTTATATTGGAGTCTAAGGTATATACTATTGGTTTATATGTGCCTTTTGTATAATAATTTTTTATGGTATTCTATGTATATTGCTGTTTCAGCCTCACTTTGATCTCACCAGGATGGGAATAATTTTTGCTACAAAGGAATTTTTTCTATCATATCTAGTTTTGTTTTTACAACATTGGGATATATATTGATATATATATTTATTACACTATAAAATTTTCATAAATTTTCATAAATCGTTTTTTTTTTATATTTATATACATTTTTATTACACTATAAAATTTTCACATAAATAATTTTTCACATTAATTTTTATAATTCATTTTTATGGAAACGGGGGTTGATCTGATCATGTTTCCAATATTAATAATTTATGATTTTTCACATATATATTCTTATATGTTGTTATACATATATTTTTATATAATTTATATTAATTTATTTTACACAGTTTGTGGTTATCATGGACTCCACATTTGAGTTGGATTATCGAATTCATTTAATACTGGTACATTTAGTAATGAGGTAATGCTCATTTACTTTTTATTAATTCAAAGGCATGCTGTTTCAGTTTCGATCTGTAGGGCGACGGATTGCCTTTGTATGTATCGAACACTTTATTTTTATTTTTATTTTGGGTTTCGTTATTTTATACAGATCGAGATTTATTATTTATTATTATGCATATAATTTTTGCATGTAATATTTTTGAGTCTCGTTAGTATAATTATCTCCCTGTCTTAGCCTTAGGGACTTTTCGGTCTCGCACATAGTTATATTACACAGTTTCCCACTTCCAAAATGGTGTTTCTGTTACTTCCGGTTCCTGGCGGTCAAAGCGAGGCCTGGTTATATAAAGCGGTGGTTCACTGCAGAGTCTATTCCCATTGAAAACGTCAATTTGTGACGAAACGCGTCTGGGACGGCGTGCAGTGACGTCACCGCGTTCAGGAAGGGCTTCTGCTATATGCCGGCCGGCATTTGTTTCTATGCTCATACTTGCTCTACGTTTGTAAGTAGTTTTTAATACTTTTAATAAAATTGTTGGTACCTACTACCCTATGTGCGGTCTCCTTCCCTGCATGTCTAATATCGACTGGGCTGTATGAGACGATTCGAGGAGGAGTACTTCACATTAGATTTTGCTGTATCCCGCCGAGGATTTCCTATGAGTTGTGGTCTGTTTACATTCCTGGTCCATCTTAAAGCTGTGTCCCCATACTCTGGAGTATCCTGCTGTGACCTAAAATAACGCTGTTATTTGGTTACCTTTTGGTAAGCCTCAGTCCATGTGGTGGCGGATCACGTTTATGTTACTATCTACACACTGGGTGTTGTTTGTCCTGGATTTCACCGTTTTTGGACTTTAATATTGCATATGTGCATGTATTAAGGACTTATTTGCACTTATTTTTGCACTTATATTTGTGCGATTTTTTCTTCCTTGATGATTTGATTATTTATTTGTGGATACACAAAGGACTTTATTGCACATTACTTGGTTGGCACAATTTTCCCTTTTTTTTTAGTATTTTGTGTTAGGTCACGCTATTGCTGCCTTCATAATTATTCACTTAATTAATTTACCATTTTGTTAGCGCAATTTTTTCTTTTTTCATCTTAAAATATATGCTTTTATATTTATCTTGGGTAGACATATGTAGCAAATATGTGCTTCAACAAAGTGAACTGGTGAAGGGGTCCCTGGGACCAGCTCACTACTGTACCTTGTAGGTTTAAAGCAGGGGTGGGGAACCTGCGGCCCGCAGGCCGCTTGCGGCCCGCGAAATCATTCAATCCAGCCCCCCATGCGATTGTAAAACACCGCCGCCGATTGTCACTATGGAGCGGAGTAAATGTATTTCTAAACACACTGACAATGAATGGATGATCATGGCGATCATTCATTCATTGTCCGTGTGTTTAGAAATACATTAACTCCGCTCCTGCGGCCCGCCCCTGTTAGCCGGCGCCAGCCTCCAGCCAATAGCATTAACTCCGCTCCTGCGGCCCGCCCCTGTTAGCCGGCGCCAGCCTCCAGCCAATAGCATGAACTCCGCTCCTGCGGCCCGCCCCTGTTAGCCGCCGCCAGCCTCCAGCAATTGCACTGCAGCTAAGATGCTTCCCTAGGTTTACAGCCCCGCCCGGCGGCGTGACGTCACTCACGGCGGGCGGGGATCACCATTCATGCTGGCTGGGATGGCACTGATGGGAGGAGCATAGAGAGGACGAGCCAGCGCCACCGACGAGGAACCATTTCCAGCAGCAAGTAAGGCAGCCAGACAGCATCATGAAATACAGCGAATTTTTTCATCATATTTACATTTAATAATTTTCAAATTGCATCAATGATGCAATTTGAAAATTATTAAATGTAAATATGATGAATATGATCTTTTTAATATGCAGCATGTCGGGGGGGGGGGTAAATGTCCTGCACTGGTCATGGTAACTTATGTATTAATGTCCTGTGCACTGTGCAGGACATTTACCCCCCCTCCCCCCGCCGCTATGCTGCATATTAAAAAAATCACAGACAGTCATCAAAGTTAATAATCTTCAGACTGCATCATTCTGTATGCAGTCTGATTATTAACGGTGATGACTGTCTGTGATTTTTTTAATATTCAGCATGGCGGCGGGGGGAGGGGGTAAATGTCCTACCTACACAGTTGCACTGGTCATAGTAACTCATGTATTAATGTCCTGCACTGTGAGTTACCATGACCAGTGCAGGACACTTACCCCCTCCCCCCATGCTGCATATTAAAAAAAAAAATCACAATGTCATTATGGGAAAGTTTTTATCTTTATTCAGCAGTTCTGAGTCCCGACAATCTAATCTCCCCACGTCCTCTTCTATACAGATACCCTGGCTGAGTAATGTAATTGCCGAGAACCTCTGCACACGGATTACTCCGTCTGAGCCCGAAAACCATCAAATAGTCCCTGCAGAGTAATCCTTGTGCTGCTGATCCCGGCAATTACATTACTCAGTGTATCTGTATAGAAGAAGAGGAGGACATTGGGGCTCAGATTAAATTGTCCGAACTGCTGTATAAGGATAAGAACAGTCCCCTACCAACTTTAACTACTAGTGTTCCTCCACCAGCTAAGCCACAGTACAGTTTGAATCATGTGTCCGGGTAGAAGGCGGAAGGAGACCCGGACACATGATTCAAACCCCGTACTGTCCGGGTCAATCCCGTACAGGTGGCAACCCTAGGTAAATGTCCTGCACTGGTCAATGATCATGGTAACTCATGTATTAATGTCCTGCACAGTGCAGGGTGCTGTGTAATGTAAAGGGGTCCAGTGATGCAGGGTGCTGTGTAATGTAAAGGGTCCAGAGGTACAGGGTGATGTGTAATGTAAAGGGGTCCAGTGATGCAGGGTGCTGTGTAATATAAAGGGGTCCAGAGGTGCAAGGTGCTGTGTAATGTAAAGGGGTCCAGATGTGCAAGGTGCTGTGTAATGTAAATGGGAACAGTGATGCAGGGTGCTGTGTAATATAAAGGGGTCCAGTGATGCAGGGTGCTGTGTAATGTAAAGGGGTCCAGAGGTGCAAGGTGCTGTGTAATGTAAAGGGGTCCAGTGATGCAGGGTGCTGTGTAATGTAAAGGGGTCCAGTGATGCAGGGTGCTGTGCAATGTAAAGGGGTCCAGATGTGCAGGGTGCTGTGTAATGTAAAGGGGAACAGTGATGCAGGGTGCTGTGTAATGTAAAGGGGTCCAGTGATGCAGGGTGCTGTGTAATGTAAAGGGGTCCAGTGATGCAGGGTGCTGTGTAATGTAAAGGGGTCCAGAGGTGCAAGGTGCTGTGTAATGTAAAGGGGTCCAGTGATGCAGGGTGCTGTGTAATGTAAAGGGGTCCAGTGATGCAGGGTGCTGTGTAATGTAAAGGGGTCCAGAGGTGCAAGGTGCTGTGTAATGTAGAGGGGTCCAGTGATGCAGGGTGCTGTGTAATGTAAAGGGGTCCAGTGATGCAGTGTGCTGTGCAATGTAAAGGGGTCCAGATGTGCAAGGTGCTGTGTAATGTAAAGGGGAACAGTGATGCAGGGTGCTGTGTAATGTAAAGGGGTCCAGTGATGCAGGGTGCTGTGTAATGTAAAGGGGTCCAGAGGTGCAAGGTGCTGTGTAATGTAAAGGGGTCCAGTGATGCAGGGTGCTGTGTAATGTAGAGGGGTCCAGTGATGCAGGGGGGGGGGACACGTTTAATCCCCGCTATAACAGGCTAATTTTTAAGTTGATCATTTTGTACGGCCCCCGAATGATGTTACAAAAATCCAAATGGCCCTCGGCAGAAAAAAGGTTCCCCACCCCTGGTTTAAAGAAAAGCCACAGGTCCCGAGCTGCTCTATTTCTGACCAAACCTGCAGAACTTTTTGAAAGACATATTTTTACTAACCAAAGGTTGAAACAAACAAGGCTGGTTACAAACTATGCAGACACCTATTCATAGCACGTCTGAATTCCACCCTATTGAGTAAACAGGTACAACTTTGCAATTTATCAATAACTTCAAACAGACTGTTGCTGATTGTTGAAAATGTGTGATATCTTTGTTTCAATTCATGCATATTTTTGGGATGTCTTGTTTGAATAGAATCAAATCCCGAGGCAGCATTTAAATGCAATTTTAACCAGACTCGGACTTGGCAATTCAAAAATGCAGGCTTTTCTGTGATTATTGTTAATTCATACTCCCATATTACATGACCCTTCTTTGATTTGAGTTTAGGGTCTGAGGGAGGCCATTTGGTATTCAGCTGGAGAATTTCCTGATACTGCAGTTTTGTTTTTGCACAGTGTAATGTTTGACACCTTTCTCAAAAAGTTTATTATTATTCCATTAGTGCTATGAAACATCCAGATGGTCTTTAGCAGGTTCGAGCAGGGCAGCATTTCTGCCTTTGTTCGGAGAGTGGTGGTTTTCTCTGAGGTCATGTACAAATAAAACCAGTTTCGGGTCATTTTTTTCCAAAGGTAGGCTCGTGAATAAAGATGTTATTAAGAACAAAGATTTCTTGAGAGGTTCTTAGCCACCTGTTGAAGGACTATGTAGAGATCCCCTTCAATAATGACTTTTAATTATACCCATCGTAGGGAGTGTAAACTGAACTGAAGGAGACCCAAGCCTGATAAATCCTTCTGGGTCCATTCCTATCTACAGATTTTCTTTTTATGTGAAGAGCAGGTAATCAAGATTGTGTGATTCAAGGAAAACGTTAACTCATTGGAACATACAGTACCAACTACCCTCTAATCAATGTATCCTAATTCTAGATATTTGCACATTTTCTCTATGAATGACCTTGAATATGAATTTTAAAGAAAAAAAATTACATAATCAAACTTGTTTCCAGTGAACTAACAACAAAGAGAGGAAATCCGTTACTTCAGAATGGCCATATCAAAGTCCTGGCCAAAATCTCTTTTAAATGCTGAGCAGTGATTTGATTCTGTTCAAACAAGACATCCTAAAATTGTACATAAACAATTATACTAAGACAATGGGCCAAAATAACTCCCGTCTGTTTATTTTATTGATATTTTCTGAGATAAAAAATTGTTTTAAGATGTTGCATATTTTTTGCCGCTGGCATTTTTTTTAATCTGCAGGGTACTCTGAGGCCCGATTCACACCTATTCAGGTTGCAGTTTGCATATTCCAGGTGCATTTTGCGTTTTTTAATACACCTTTTTTGATCCACTGAAGTCTATGGAACCAAAAACCAGAAACAAATCCCTGGCCCTTTCCTTAAATTGCACAGATGTGAACCACATACATATGAAACCATGTTAAATGGACTGTAGTGTGTGTCTGCAAAACTGAAAACGCACTAAAGAATGCATAGGTGTGAACCAGGCCTAATTAACTAGTAAACCTGAGCCCAGAGCATGCACACTAACATACATATTCTGAAAAAACAGAAATGCACTTAAAAACAATTATTATTCACCTCTTTATCTGTAAGCATTGTGAAGACATTACATTTGTATTTCACAACACATGCATTGAAACCTTAGCTCTTTCATATTACTGTATTTGCTGGCGTATAAGACTACCTTTTACACTCAAAAAAACTGGCCAAAAATCAGGGGTCGTCTTATACGCCGGGTCAGCTGCTCGGATGCCTGCTGGATGTGCAGTAATACTGTATGTAGCTTAGCCAATCCCGATGAGCGTTGTATTCAAATGAATACAGAGCCTTGGAGTAACAACCTCTGCCAATCTGAGCAGGCTACATACAGTAGCCTGTTCGGATTGGCTTTGAGAGTCAGAGGCGTGGGCTGATGATGTTACAGCCACTGCCAATCCAAGCAGGCTTTGTATTCATTAATAGAATACATTGCTCGCTGTGATTGGCTCTACTGTAGCTCCAGCAAGAAGGAAGAAGAATATGGCTCCAGAAGGAAAAAATATGAAGCGTCAGAAGCCTCGGAAGGGGGCCGTCTTATACGGTGAGTACAGGCAATTTTTTTTTTTTTAAACTGTCAAATTAGGGGGTCGTCTTATACGCCCGGTCGCCTTATACACTGGCAAATACGGTACTTCCTTTTGCATCAGCTTGTCAGTCAGGTGTTTTCTAAGCTGTTTGAAACTGACTGAAACCAAACCTTAGAATCTTTGGTGTCATCTTTAAGGATCTTTAAAATTAATAATGTCACATTACAAGCAGCTAAAGAGGTGATTTTTTTATTTTTTTTTAAACAATTTTTATTGAGTATTAACAAATACACAGTTACAACATACAAAGTCTTCAGAAGGTGTTCATACAATGTCAGCAGAGCAGGTACACACAAAGTACAGCATATCTGGAGAAATAAAGCATAGTGAGCATGCATTATGAAGTAATCAAAAAACAACCGATATCATATGGGTATGGGTTCTTCCGGGCTCTCCCATGTGATTTATGACTTTTTTCAAAGTTTACTGCTTGTTAAGAATATGTATATATTTTAATTCCCATACTCTGCGCACAGCAACACTTCAGGATTTGGTAATATCCCATACAACCTGGCCTTAAAATAGTTGAACTGGTTAACCAATTGACTCATATTGACATACCCGTATGCCCTCTAGTTTAATTGGTTCTACCAGAGTCATGACTGCAGCACCCCTTCCTCCCATGCTAATGCACAAATGCAAACGCTCACTTTGGTCCTTTATGCATATGTAAACGGCAATCACACCACACATACAAAAACATGGAATATCCAGGCTCAAACTTACCGACCAATCAGCAACCAACCAAATTCACCGGTCTAACAGTGTGCATTAAAAACAGGGGTTTAGTTGCACTCATTTGCAAATGCATGTGTAAGCTGCAGGCCCCGTCAAGGCTCTCTGTATACTGCAGTCCTAACTATAACATTGCATTTTAAGTCTCCTCAGTAGGAGCACATGACTGCTGATTGATAGATAAGGGGCAGGTGACTGGAGGTAGCCCAGCCCTCATTAAAGGGGCAGGAGCACACTAAACACCCAGCACATGGAAGCAAAGGTGCCAGTGTGCTGCCTGACCACAATGACATAAATACAACAAACAAAAGTCACTGCCCCTACCTATGACTGGTCTATACAATAAGGAGCGCTGGAAAGGGCGTATATACATACAAAAACATGGACTATCCAGGCTCAAACTTACCGACCAATCAGCAACCAACCAAATTCACCTGTCTAACAGTGTGCGTTAAAAACAGAGGTTTAGTTGCACGCATTTACAAATGCATGTGTAAGCTGCAGGCCTCGTCAAGGCTCTCTGTATACTGCAGTCCTAACTATAACATTGCATTTTAAGTCTGATCAGTAGGAGCACATGACTGCTGATTGATAGATAAGGGGCAGGTGACTGGAGGTAGCCCAGCCCTCATTAAAGGGGCAGAAGCACACTAAACACCCAGCACATGGAAGCAAAGGTGCCAGTGTGCTGCTTGACCACAATGACATAAATACAACAAACAAAAGTCACTGCCCCTACCTATGACTGTTCTATACAATAAGGAGTGCTGGAAAGGGCGCATATACATACAAAAACGTGAAATATCCTGGCTCAATCACACCACACATGTGGGATATATCCACGAATGTGAGCGATAATTCTAGTGCCAGCGATAATTCTACTGAGTGCAATAATTCTAGTGTCAGACTTCCTGTGTAAATCTAAACAGGTAACCGTAAAGACTTTTAAAGTGTTGCCTATGGAGCAATAGACAATAGGGTATTATATTGTGTGTATGCACTAAAATTCATTAAAGTGTATTTCCAAAAACAATTATTTGAAAAACTGCTGCACAAATATCGTGTGACATAACAATTGCAACAATCAACAATTTTTTTTCTCCAGGGCATTTGCTTTCAGAAAATATATAATGTTTGGAGGTTCTAAGTAATGATCTAGTAATTTTTTTTACATGTATATGAGAAGTGTCAGATTTGGCTTGGGAGGCAATTGCATAGCTCCCAACTGTCCCTGATTTTGAGGGACTGTCCCTGATTTGGAGCAATGTCCCTCTGTCCCCCTTATTTGTCCAACATTTTAGTGTGATCTATATAGAAGTCTATAAAATGCACTTTTTATCTATCAAAAAGTGTTTTCCAGCACTAAACCTTTCATCCAATTTCTAAATTGTCGCATTTGTAAATTCCAAAAGCCAATATAAAGGAATAGTAGTGGTAAAAGAAAAATCACTTGTGGGTTTAACCAATCTTGTTTTTTGTACAATTCTCCTTTAAGGGGGCTTGGCAAGGGGTGTGTCCTATTCCTGCATACTTTTGCTGATAGGTGTCCCTCATTTCCATGTCAAAAAGTTGGGAGGTATGCAACTGGTTAAAAAAACCTCATGATTGCAACCATAATCTTGGTTCTTTTTTGTTTTGCAAGCTCACAATACTGTAGTAAAAGTAATCTTAGTGGCTGTAGAGCTGTTTGATCTTTTTTTTTTAGTGTGTCACTGGCCTACACTGTAGACCCCTTCCACTCTGTGGCTTCCCAGCCCCTCCCAGTAGTCTAAGACCCCAATAATGCTATCAGGATGGGGAGTGGGAAGACATTGAGGAAAATCTTTTCCCCAATGTACTCTGTTGAGCATGAACCTGGAAGTGCTCATCTCATATTGTCTGAGCACTGACAGGCTGATCCCCCCCACTCCTTCAACCTTTGCAGCAATGCTGGCAGCACTCATACATCTTTTTCCCAAAAACAACCTCTGGATATGACACTGAGCACGTGCACTCAACTTCTTTGGTCAACCATGGCGAGGACTGAGTGGAACCTGTCCTGTTAAACCGCTGTATGGTCTTGGCCACCGTGCTGCAGCTCAGTTTCAGGGTCTTGGCAATCTTCTTATAGCCTAGACCATCTTTATGTAGAGCAACATTTCTTTTTTTTTAGATCCTCAGAGAGTTCTTTGCCATGAGGTGCAATGTTGAACTTCCAGTGACCAGTATGAGAGAGTGAGAGCAATAACACCAAATTTAACACACCTGCTTCCCATTCACACCGGAGATCTTGTAAAACAAATGAGTCACATAACACTGGGGAGGGAAAATGGCTAATTGGGCCCAATTTGGACATTTTCATTTAGGAGTGTACTCACTTTTGTTGCCAGTGGTTTAGACATTAATGGCTGTGTGTTTGAGTTATTTTGAGGGAAAAGCAAATTTACACTGTTATACAAGCTGTACACTCACTACTTTACATTGTAGCAAAGTGTAATTTCTTCAGTGTTGTCACATGAAAAGATATAATAAAATATTTACAACAATGTGAAGGGTGTACTCACTTTTATGAGATACTGTCTGTGTGTGTGTATATATATATATATATATATATATATATATATATATATATATATATAATATTTATAACAGTGTTTAGTGCAATTTTAAAGTGTCCTTGTACAAAATTTAAAATGCATAGCTGATGGGACTAAAAGCTGGATTGCAATATATTGTTCCTGTCAACTATTCTTTTATGAGAAATACTTGCTGTGAAATTCTCCCACTCACAATATATGAAATGCCATAGCTAGAGCTCTTATACTAAAGTACATTTGCAGAGCCAAAGTGGGTTCTGTGGTGCATGCTGGGGAGTGGTGCCAATTGTCATATTTCTCACTTGAATGGTCATAAATAAACAGGTAGCATTTTACTAATGTTTTCTTAAGTTCCTTAGGAGAAAAATGACTACATTTTATAGATAACAAAGAGTAATCTCACCAATGGAAAGCCAATGAATCAACAGAATTGCTGTTTCAGCAGCTGAGTTTGCTGAAAATTTACATAGTTAGAACATAGTAAAAAGGTTATAAGTTCAGAACCAGGATTTACAATTAATATCTGTGACCCACACAGTGAGGTAAGGCAAGGGCTCCATTTTTTTTTCTTTAACAAAACCTATGAAGTTTCTGAATAATTTGGTGCTGATTTTTTAAATTGCAGTGGATGTTTACAGAGAATGGCTCTCACTGTCAGGCTCTCACAATGGCTCTTTACTACGACCGAGAAACTCGACGGGCGAAACACATCATTTTCCCAGTCGAGTTCCTTGTTCGGCTGTCAAAAAACTCGGTGAGCCAAATTTTCCCATTGCCCGTCGAGGAAATAGAGAACATGCTCTCTTTTTGTCTCGACGAGTTTCCCGAAAAGTGTACACACGACCGGTTTTCTCGGCAGAATACGTCTCCCATCGAGCTTCTTGCTGGATTCTGCCGAGAAAAACGGTCGTGTGTACGCGGCCTCACACATAAGTGTCAGGTGAGAATTGTTCTACCATTTTACTGTGTTCAGTTGAATATACAGTCACATGCTGATGAACTTAATAAGAATTAGCGTTTTCACATGATTGGATAATTACATTTTAACAAATTTTTTATTGGGTAAAGAGTCTTAACTCCTTCAGTAAAGCAACCCCATTATGTCAGCTTTTGTTTGCATCTCTGACAGCATTTTTAGCGTTCCGTATTGATCAATGTACAGATTTATGTCAATAATATGATATTTCTTAAACCAAATTAGGTTTTGTTTCCAATTATGTTTCTGTCTTTTGTAGAGTTATACGTCTTACCTGAGCAGTGAACACAACAGTATCCTGACTCTGTGGAGGCAGACCGCCACCTTGCGTAATCAATTCCTCGATCTTCGATCTATGGCAGACAGGTATGGGGGTGTATTTTAGAACATAACTTGGACCATTTGCATGAAAGACAGCAGATCTACATGAATAAGTCAGATGACATCTATATGGCACTATATAGGTGACCAAGCATATTGTTAAAAAATACATATCTCTCTGTTTAATAGAATTAGCCATTTTATGTGCTGGATCAAATTAAAGAATTACAGTTTATTAGTTTAATATGAACTGGTAAAATTAGGGCACAAGACGAAAATATTTCACTATTTCCTGAAGAACCGTTATGCCGCGTACACACGATCGGTTTGTCTGATGAGAACAGTCTGATGGACCGTTTTCATCAGACCAAACCGATCGTGTGTGGGCGCCATCGGTTATTTATCCATCGGTTAAAAAAAATGGAACTTGTTTTAAAATTATCTGATGGATACCTAACCGATAGAAGAAAAACGATCATCTGTAGGCACGTCCATTGGTTAAAAATCCATGCATGCCCAGACTAAATTAGGGGACGGAAGCGCTCGTTCTGGTAAAACTAGCGTTCGTTATGGAGATAGCACATTCATCACGCTGTAACACGCTAAAGCAGCCCCAAGGGTGGCGCCATTTGATTTGAACTTCCCCTTTATAGTGCCGTCGTACGTGGTTTACGTGACCGCGTTCTGACACGATCGTTTTTTAACCGATGGTGTGTAGGCTTCAACTGATGGAAAAATCCATCAGACCGTTTTCATCGGATTGACCGATTGTGTGTACAGGGCATAAGCCTAAACTTTCCTTTAGCCCAAATAATGGTTGTCCCCACTTCTGTAGGGCAAACAATTAATTGTATACATTGTGCTTTGTCTTCCCATCCAGGGGTCTTGGTGAGATGAAGAACGAAATTTCACGTAGTTCACGACGCATGCACACAGCCTGTTTGAATTTAGACTCCAACCTGCGTCTGTCTCAGAATGCTGCCGGGGCTTCCCTTCATACAGCCCGCCTTGAGCAGCAACTGCGAGACAAAGTTCGACAAATGATCCAAATGCAGAGCCAGTGGGATGCTGAGAAAGTGGAACAGAACTCCAGGTAGTAGCACCACATAACATATTTGGCATTCAATAAATAGGCTGATTGTAATAACTGGAATGTGCTATATGCAAGACAGTTTGAATGGTCAGCTTTTCCCTTTGGCTCCAATGCAGACAAAATCAAAACCAAGCACCCTGGTGGTGACCACTGCCTCCAAAGTCACCCAAGGACTTGTATATTTGGTTGTGCTCTTGTTTTACAGCCCCTTGGGAATTTATTAAAGCTGGTTGCAGTAAATATATGTTCATATATGGTCCATTTGCTTAGCACCATAATACCTCTAAAGTGAATGCAGACTGTAGCATTAGCCCATTTTAACACTATCGCTCCAACATCCCCCTATCTTCTTTACCCATTGGAGCTTTACCTTGCTGCTTGATTACACAAGTCAATGATCGTTGTATGCTGGACTAGCCCAATTTTAAAAGCTTTTCTTAAAGTCTCCTGTACATGGCATGCATGTAGGTGTGAGAAACTGACACATGAACTCTGCTTTATTTTGTCCTGCTGACAGCGGCAGGAATTCAGTAAAGCAATTGTGACACTTTTCTAAGGATATGGCCCCTTCAAAATAACCTGCATCAGACTAAAATATCCTTTCAGCCAGTTATGGTAGCTTTATTGATATTTAGGACATATTCAGGTAGTTTTTGATAGCACCACTTTTGAAAGGTGGCACTATGGCTGCACAAAAACAAACAAATAAAAAATCTCCCATTTAGAGCTAATGAAACTGGAGAAAAGACCAACTCTAAGCTGGCATACAGAGACAGGCAGAGAGTTGAGTGGCATCTTGATATAGCATGGTCCTTTACCCTGAAGGATCCCGACACGCTTGACTAGGGCCAATTTAGACAGGAGCCAATTAACTTCCCAGCATGCCTTTAGAGTTTTGGGAGGAAACTAGAGTACCCAGAGGAAACCCACGCAGGCACAGGGAGAACATGTAAACTGCAGGCAGATGTTGTCGTGGTCGGGATTCGAACCAGCAGCACTTTTGCTGCTAGGTGAAAGTGCTAATCACTACACCACTGTGTGTACACTCTGTAGCAGAGCAGCATGTTTGCCATCACCGCTCTCCCCTTCCCACCTGTCACTGGTTGTCAAAGATTATGTTGGCTTCACAGTTGACAGGCTCCTAGCAACCAGTGATCCTCACAGTGAGCAGAGTCTGATGCGGAGGCTGAGGAAGTAGTTCTCAATCAGATCCATTCTGTCTTGGCCATTGGCAGTAGACAGTGGGCAGGTTACTCATAGCCAATAGCAGGCTGTCTACTGGCTATGAAATCCGCCCACTTCCTTCTGTCAGTCACAAGGGGTGCTGACCTGATGAGGAACTTCTTTCTCATTGCCATCAAGCTTTGTCTGTGTAACAGCTGCAGTGGCTGGAGAGGGAGCTCAGCTGTATAGACACTCCTGTTTCATTGCACCTCCTCTTGCAGTGCTTGCCCCAAATTCAAGTAAACTGTTGAAAACGGGTACATGAGTCTGTCACCCGCACAAACATTTTCTGCATGGAGGCACAAGGGGATTCTAAATAGTGTCTATGACATGCTTTATTAATTCCCAGAGTTTGTTATCCCACGCAAGTGCCATGCAATGTGTTATTTAGCATTAGACACATGTTTTTATTTATTTTGTTTTGTTAAAAAAATGCATTCGTCCGAAAATCCGAATGAATTTAGGTTGAATCTGTCATTGAAGGCTCATGGTGTCTGTCGAATGTTCTAAGAAGATTCGACAGAGCAGCTAAACTGTACGATGCCACAATCGTAGATTTCCGGTTGAATGTTCCGCCTACAAGCTATAGAAGAATTCTAATGTTGTATGACTAGTAATAATTATATTTATAAATTATTATTACTAGTAAACCAACATTCAAATTCTTCTATAGCCTATGGGTCGAGCATTTGACCGGAAATGTACGATTGCGGCGTCATCCAGTTTAGCTGCTTGTCGAATCTTCTTAGAACTTTCGACAGACACCATAAGCCTTCAATGGCAAATTAGACGTTTGTATGTTTTTCGCTGCTTCATCGAAACTTCGCCGTTCATGTCGAATGGTCTACTCCAACACTGTCTCTATAATTTCAAATCTTTTCTCTCTATGTCGAATCTTTCCTCTCTATGTAGAATAATCTTGGACTAATAGAGTTAAGGTTAGGCACATTCCACCACAGTTTCGATGGACACAGATTGCTATTGTCAGCATCATGTCGAATCTCCTATCTATATCCAACTGTTGTAGCAACAAAAACAAAAATAAAGCATTTTTTATGTTGGATCTTTCGTATATCAGATTCTGCGCATTCATTTTAGTTTGTTAAAACGATTATGCAAATACCCGAAATTTGACGAAAATGCATTCGGACGCAAAAAACAAATGCACATGTCTATTTAGCATAATACCCCTCATGGCTAGATGCATGTAACATGTAGTTACATAGTTGTAGATATTAATAAACTCTGACTGTCATTTGCACAAACTTAAGCAAAGACAGCTGGAAGAGTAACCACAGCCATAACAACCAGCCATATTCCTCACATCTGAAAGATGAATCCTCTTGCCTTTCCGATGTATCCCCCCCCCCCCCCTAATATAAGTGATTAATAGTCTTTTTTTTTTTACATAATTATATAAAGTATGTTGTATTTATTTCTTTACAAATGATCTAAAATCACGCTTTCTGTAAGTTTACTAAACTACTCACTTATTGCTGTTGCTGAGCAAAACAACCAATACTATCATTAAAGGATCTTACCCTTTTATGTTAAGGGGTGTAAAATTACATCAATATTTCTGTATTTAAAGCTGAACTCCAGAATACGCAAATATTATCCAAATGTATATATATTTAACTTGCATTATGGTGGGCTTACTGTATTTATTCCAGCTTTGTCCAGTAATCTAGTCTGGAACTTTGCCTCTGTGAAGGAGCTTCCTGTAATAAAGACCGGTCACTGGTGCTCTCTCTCCTTGTGTAGGGTGACTGGTCTTGTCTCCGCCCCCTCCTGTAGTTCTCTGCAGGCAGCCTGTAGTGGGTAGGCCTGCTAGGTCCCTAATAAAGTTTGTGAAGGCATTTGGTGCACAAAAAAGTGAAGTTAATTTTTTTTTTAATTATTGAAATATTTGGAAATTCAAGTTTTTGTGCCTGGAGTTCAGCTTTAACACAAGTGAAAAAATAAATTGTGTTTACATATAGTTCTAAGTCTGTCAAGATTTGTTTTTCCTGTTCCTGACACTTGTAGCACCTGTAAGAAGTTTAGATAAATATTACAGTAACTGCTATGGGAAGTGCTGATGGCGTGGTTGAGCCAATACTTCTGATGCTGTAAGCTGGAAACAGTTATTCAGGATCGGAAGTATTATCCTGTATAAGTAGCCGGATTGGCAATAACCTTATGACCTTCTTGAGAGGCTGAAAACGCAAACAGAAAGAAACAGGAAGGCTTGATACGTTTCTTATGATCGGAATAAATAGATTCCTTTGTCTGATATTTGTAGACAACACCCGCAATCCAAGAGATGGTGTTCTGTGTGTGTGTGATTCATTACCTTGAACTGTAGCCTGTACGTCACCCAATCATCTGTTTACAAAGTCGATGTAGACACTTTAGCCGGAGGAGGTTAATACTGTCTTAGGTGCTTTATTGGTCATAGTTAACATAAACATGTTAATTATGCGTACAGAATATGAATAATCTCTTAGGATCCTTAATGTGTTTCTTCTGTCAGATTCTCCTTCTCATTCTTGCACTTAAAGCCAAATCATTTGGAGGTTAAAGCCTCTTGTGCTCCTGGAACTGCTGTCTCAGCGGTTTTTTATATGAACATTGCATTGTTTCTCAGTGATGTTGCTGTGTCCAGGGAAAGAAGTAGTGTCTATTTTCATGATCAATAGTTGAACCTATTATACACAATATGTAGGGCATTTGATGTCTGTAGTTAAAAGAGAAATCTAGTCCCATGGAAAAGTAGGATATTGTTGTCAAAAGAGGAGCTGCTAAAATCACTAAATGCAATCTGTTAATTATTTTACCTACTTTAATGTAAAGTGAAGCCTCATACACACGACCGAGTTTCTCGGCAAAAACCAGCAAGAAACTTGCTGGGAGATATTTTTTTGCCGAGGAAACCGGTCGTGTGTACATTTTCGTCGAGGAAACTGTCGAGAAACTCGACGAGCCAAAAAGAGAACATGTTCTCTATCTCCTTGACGGGAATGGAGAAAATTGGCTTGTCGAGTTTCTCGACAGCCTAACAAGGAACTCGATGAGGAAAACGATGTATTTCGCCCGTCGAGTTCCTCGGTCGTGTGTGTACGAGGCTTGAGAGAGCGAAATTAGCTTTTCAAGACCTGACACCCTGAAAACATTTGTGTCTGTGCCCACATATGTAACTTTCATCTTCATGACATTGCATTAGGTCGATTAAGGTCATATCTAGAAAACCTTCTTCGACTATATAGGCAAAGGCTGAGAAAATTGCAATTGTAAAGAGAGTTTTCTAGATATGACTTTATATTGGGATGATGTCACCTTCCAACACCTTACCAATATTTAGTAGGTAGATTAAGGAAGCATCAGTTGTGACATAGGGCCTACATTTTCTGTCTTAAACCTGCTGGGGTATGACAGGGAACAAAAACAGGACCTTTTTTTATATTGCCCTTAGGCAATATTGGCCACTCAGAAGGTTAATTGTTATCTCGGGTTGGGTCCAAAAAGTGCTGTTCTTCTTTAAAGTGATTGTAAACACACTTTCTCAGTGCAGTGACTAGCTTCAGGTAATACACAAAGATGAAATAAAAGCTATTATTTACAGCAGTATGTTGTAATTGTTTATTAGCAGTCATCTCTTCTCTACATTCGTTTATTGTCTAGAATTTACACAGAATCACCGAACTTCCAGAGGCAGGGGGAGGGGATCTGATGTCACACTCTGCACAAGCTCAGAGAGGAGAGCTGAGTGTAATCTGAGACCTCAGTAGAGGGAAGGGAGACCCCTTCCCTGCACAATCTCCTAGGGAAACATACACAGCTGAGGGTGTTAATCCCAGGCTGTGTGCTGAAACTCATTTACCCATCCCTCTCCCACTCATGCAAATAGCAGGAATGATTGGGTGGGTGGATTATGAGGTGGATAAATGGGATGGATAGGTGGGTGGGTAGATGGATGGATGATGGGGTAGATGGATGGATGGGTGGGTCGGTGGATGGATAAATAAGTGGATGGGTGAGTGGATGAATGGATAGGTGGGTGGGTGGGTGGATGAATGGATGGGTGGGCGGGTGGATGGATTGGGTGGGATGGATGGACGGATGGGTTTGGAGGATGGATGGGGTGGATGGATGGGGTTGGAAGATGGATAGGGTGGATGGATGGATGGATGCGGTGGGTGGATGTGGTGTGCCAGGCTGCCCCTCCCCCTACCTGTCACACATTTAACACTAGCAGCCCCATCCAGATGTACTGTCTCGGGAATGTGCTAAAAGCTTCTCAACCCTTCACTGCCTCTGCACCCCCCCTCCTCCCCCCCAGGTCCACTACACAGGCAGCTGCTGCGGTCACCCTGAAGGTTTGAGAGCACAACACAACTGTGCGCTGCCTAATGTTTTTGCTCTGAAGGGCGTTGTCCATGAACTTGGTATGCATACAAACGGCAGGACTTTTTCAGCCAACTTTCACTAAATCACATGTTTTTTCTGCTCTTTACCGCCACCCTTTGGGCAACTTCTGCTATTGTTGTCTGATCTTTTGCATTGGTTCTGAGCATGCGTATTTGTACTTTAGCCCGATGGACTTGTGTACACACGATCGGATTTGCTCCATCGGACATTTGTTGCCGGAATGTTTGTCTGTTCTCACAGCGAACATTTGTCCGATGAAAAAGCGAAAAAGTTTGTCCGATGAAGCATACACACGGTCAGATTGTCTGCATAAACAGGTCTGTCGGAGGTTTGTTGTCAAAAAGTCCAATGGTGTGTACGGGCCTTAAAGCGGTAGTTCACCCTGACCCACATGATGTTACCATCGAGACAGGCATTGTAGCGCGAGCTACAGTATGCCTGTCCCGATTTTTTTAACCCCGTACTCACCTCGTAGTCGTCCATCGTAGATTTCGGCTCCCGCGGGGAATGGGCGTGCCTATGGAGAGGGAGGATGATTGACGGCCGGCCCTGGCACGTCACTCTCCCCGAAGACAGCCGGAGTAGGTCTCGGCTCTTCACGGCGCGTGCGCACAGGCTATGCGCACGCGTCGTGAAGACCAAGCCTATTTCGGCTATTTCCGGAGAAGCGTGACGCGCCAGAGCCGGCCGTCAATCATCCTCCGTCTCCAGAGGCACGCCCATTCCCCGGTATCTTCGATGGACGACTACAAGGTGAGTATGGGGGGAAAAAATTCGGCGCTACAGTGCCTGATTTAAAGGTAAAAGAAAAAAAAAATTTTTTTTCCTGTCGATAGGGTGAACCCCCGCTTTAAGTAAGGCTATATTTGCATGTGCGTTTGGCCATGGTGCTAATGGCAGTGACAGGAATTTTCTGATTCTTGCTGCTGTTTTTGACTGGCGTGAGCAGCTAGCTGCGGCTTCCAGGTTAAATAAAACAATTAAACCCCATTCTTTGTTTTATAGTAATCTCAGATTGTTTATTACATGACTGATTATAATACTTTGAAATTTCTTCCCTCAGATTGACAGAGTTGTCACTTAAAGTTGACAAGCTAAAAGAGGATAACAGTAAGCTAGAGAAGGAGAAGCAAAAACTGGTGAGTTAACTGATAAAATAGTATGTTGTTTAACCACTTCTCCACCGGGCCTATTCTGGTACTTCTCTCCTTCATGTAAAAATCACATTTATTTTGCTAGAAAAATAATCAGAACTCCCAAACATTATATATTTTTTTTAGCAGACACCCTAGGGAATAAAATGGTGGTCATTGCAACTTTTTTTCTTGCACAGTATTTGCGCAATCATTTTTCAAACGCCTTTATTGGGGAAAAAAAACGGTTTCATGAATTAAAAAATAACAAAACAGTAAAGTTAGCCCAATTTTTTTATATAATGTGAAAGATGATTTTTTTACGCCGAGTAAATAGATACCTAACATGTCACACTTTAAAATTGCACACACTCATGGAATGGCGCCAAACTTCGGTACTTTGACAATTGCGTGGTCATGCAACACTGTACCCATATGAAAGTTTTATCATTTGTTTAAAACAAATAGAGCTTTCTTTTGGTGGTATTTTATCACCACTGGGTGTTTTATTTTTTGAGAAATAAATGAAACATTCCGAACATTTTGAAAAAAAATGTTTGTTATAAAATGTTGCAAATAAATTTAGACCAAAATGTATACTTCTACATTTCCTTGGTAAAAATAACCCAAATCCGTGTATATTATTTAGTCTTTATAAAAGTTATAGAGTCTACTAACTATGGTATATACAGTATATCTGAAAATCGATCAATCCTCATGTACTGACAGCCTATCTCATTTCTTGAGGCCCAAAAAATGCCAGGACAGTACAAATAACCCCCAACTTACCCCTTTTTGGAAAGTAGACAGTCCAATATATTTAGTAAGAGGCATGGCAAGTTTTTGGATTTTTTTTGTCACAGTATTTTGGAAAATGAAGAAATATAATATAATAGTTTTTTTCAACTTTTTTTTTTCACACTGTCACCAGTGCATTACAGCATCATCCTATAACTGGTGTGGTGGTGATCAGGGACACTGACTGGTGATTTGTTTTCAATCTTGTTTATTTATTTTATTACATTTTGTTTTTGTTTTTTTTATATTTTTGTTTTTAATATACTGTGACCATAGCAATATAGTGTTACCATAGTAACACTGTACTACTGAATTTCACTGTTATAAGCAACCATTTTTTTTTAATGAAAACTATTATTTCATTGTTGTGATTGGCCACAGATGGGCTGTGATGGCCCTGTCTGTATCATATTATCATTGTGATCAATCACAGAGATCAACACAATGGTACACAATGAATGGCATAAATGAAAGCCATCCATTGTGTACAAATGTCATGTGATCTACTCACATGGTATCGGCAGTGGGCCGGTACACAAATCTTTCACCCGCTGTGTCCGGTGGACACAGCAGGTACATATCGTGCTGCAGCGCGGCCTGTGGGGCATGTGCAAGGCATGTTCTGGGCAGGATGTCTTATGACTTCCACCCAGGATAACAGCGCTTCCACCCAGCCCTCATTTGACTACAGGCTAGGCGGGAAGGTGTTAATAAAAAATAGAAGCATTTCCAATCACTAGTTTTTATCTATATGCATCCCTTACCTGCATTGACAGTTTTTTGATAAAGATGCACTAACCCTTTAGGCCCCGTACAGGCGAGGGGACATGTCCGATGAAAACGGTCCGCGGACCGTTTTCATCGGACATGTCCGCTCGGAGATTTCGGTCTGATGGTTGTAAACACCATCAAACCGAAATCCCCGCGGACAGACATCGCGGTGACGTGGCGGTGACGTTGACGCCGCCACGTCCGCAAACCAGGAAGTAAAATACTTCCACGCATGCGTCGAATCCATTCGACGCATGCGGGAGATTTCTGTCTGCTGGTTAGGTGTACTAACCAGCGGACATGTCGGACGGACGGGTTTCCAGCCGACAAGTTTTAAAGCCTGCTTTAAAACTTTTGTCTGCTGGAAACCTGTCTGCTAGGCTGTACACACGGTCGGATCTGTCTGCTGAAACTGGTCTGCGGACCAGTTTCAGCAGACATGTTCGGTCGTGTGAATGAGGCCTTAAAGTTGAAGGAGAAGCGTGAGACGACTATAGGTACATTAAAATGAATCTTTGTAGTTTTTGTTGGAATTTTATTTAAACATACGTGCGAAAATGTATTGTACAGTGTCTGGTAATATCTTGTGTTTTTACTTTACACTATGACATTAAACTTCACCCCCATGGAACTCCTGCAGGTGTTTTTGTAAACCCCTTGTAGAAAGATTATTTTATCTATGTAATGAAATAGAGTTGCTGCACAGTCACCTCATGAAGCATGAACTGTGAGCTGTACTCCAAGTAAAATTCCCCGAAGGGCTCTTGAAAACAGTATTTAGAGAACCCGGTTTTTACACACTCTTGATTATTTTCTTTGACTGACACTTTCCATCATTACCCTCCAGGGATTTTCTGTTAACATGGTCACTTGCAGACACTTCATAAAAAGGCTATAAATCTGAAGTAGTGAGTGAACAGGGCTCTGCTGTGTGAGATTAGGTCACTCGGAGCCCACATCTCATTCCAGGTGAAGGCAGACTGGGTGACCCATTAGTCAGGCTAATCCGAGTGAGCCACATGATGGCTTTACCAAAAGGGTGCTAGTGTATGAAACCTAAATTGAAAGTCACTTAAAGCGATACGATTTAAATAAATATAATAATAATAAAGTTGCAACCTAAGGTATAACGCCAGGTGGTACATAGGGTAATCATAAAGGGTCAGTTTTATGTTATTTTTTCCTTAGTGGTAACAAATTTATAAACTGATATATTTTATATAATTTTTCTTTTTTTTTTCTTTCTTTTTTTTTTTTTTTTTGCAAATAAACATTTAACACATTAGTGCCTTCTGACAGTCTGTGGTTTAATAAAAAAAAGAATGGATAAAGAAGATGTGCCCCTTTTTTGTTCTTGATATTTTTATTAAAATTTGGAAAGTAAGAACAAAGAATATAGTATACGCAGATACTTAAGAGCTCATGCTCCAAGTAATACATAGTAAACATAAAAAAAAGAACAATAACAATATAACATTGGATATGGATCCACAACATGTATCAAAACTACAATATTATATTAGTAAGACTTAAATATCATCAGATTTATGTTTTGTGATCTGAATTCCATTCTATCTAGGGTTGGTATAGGTAAGAACCCATTTTTGTAGGAGAAATTAGTTCTAACCAGGGAGAAGGTCTCTGATGGGTTAGATGCCAACTTGGATTTAAAGTATCTAAAAATTGCAAACCTATTTAAAAATTACTTGTCTTTTCTGAACATAGTATATATACCATATTGCTAAGAACATAAGGTATACCATACCAAAGGTATTAAACAAGTAAAAGAGTAAAAAATAAATAAAAGGAAAGATAAGAAAGAATGATGTGGATAAGATAAGGACAGTTATTGCCTTTTACACACCATCAGTTTTCCCGTCGGTAAAAAGTCTGCCGGGAAAACCGAGAACCTGCTTGGTAGCTTTTTCCCCTTACACACGGCCGGGTATCCCAACAGGAAAACTGCCATGAGAGCTTTGGTTGGGAAATCCATCTGTGTGTATTCTTCACTGCAGGTTTTCCCCATAGGGAAACTGCTGGCTTAAAAAACGCTGGGAATCCCGGCAGGAAAAAAGAGAACACACGGCCGGGATTCCCGGCCAAAAGCTCTCATGGCAGTTTTCCTGCTTGGAAAACCGGTCGTGTGTATTAAGGTTTTTTCTTTATCAATTCCCAATATTCATAGGTGAATATACATTGATTGTATAACTAAACCGCCTAATGAGGATAGAAAATGTTACTGCCCTCCCTTAAGATAGACAAAAATGTGCAAAAATTCAAAATAGAAAACATTTTTGAGAAGATTAGATCCATGGAAGAGAGAAAGAATAGAAATATTGAATGAAAGGTGCATAAAATAATGGAATGGCTGTATATTTCAAACTAGAGAAGTGCATTATGTAAATAAAGACACAATAACACACACACTATAGATTAAATAAAAAATTATTTTTAAATATTTATTTGAAACTTTTTTCGAGATTAATTACTAAAGATTGCATCTATATTCTCTGATGGGGTTGACGTGTACATTGTAATATGTGATCCAGTCTCTGAAGGCCTAGCATCGTAAGCTGTTACCTTTATTGGAACCGTTAGGTGCCAATGGTGGCAGTGTTTTTCAATGGTGTCCACAGAAAGAGTTAATACGCTAAACAATTATCTGTTTCGCCACTACCTGGTGTGTTGCACATGCACAGTTCATGCTCTATTTCCACCTTTCAGTGTGAAGTAGCATCTTCACATTATTGTTCCAATTTCCAAGAGTGCCAGCTTCCTGTAATGACTATGCTGCTGTACTGTGCCTACATTCAGAGCAGCATTATCACCTGTGATAGACTCACCAGGGACAGGGGCCTTTGGAGGGGACTGAATGCTAGCATCTTGCCTACTGACTATGGGCCATGGCATTTGAGGGAGCCACAAGCATTTAGGAAGATATTCTGTTATGTAATGCAAAAGGACATTATTAAGGAGGCCATGATGGTCTCTGCCAGGTGGGACTCAGTGGACAGATGCCAGTGAAAGGAATGCTGATTAATGAGATCTGGAAAGCACGGGTCTTTCACCCAATAGTTTATTGTGCTTATTAACACACCTTTGTCTCCTAGCAAACTATTAGGGGATGTGTTTTTACTTATGTGTATTGTAAGTTGTGATTGAGGAGACGGCAAGTCTACCCTGAAAGGTCATATCTCGGAGTCACCAAGTCTGGGTAAATGATTCGATTACTAGCTCATGTTAATTAGGTTTCTGGCAGAAATTTCAGGCTAGTTTTATCACAGGTGTCATAGAACTTGTCAGAAGTTATCATGCTGATAACAGAAGAACTAGCAGGAGAAAGCCACGGGACTTAGTGCTTTGGAGAGAGAGAGATAAGAAAACACTGCAGATATATGTGCCCAGCTCAAATTTCATTAATCGGGTTTACATCCACTTACAACCAAGTACACACAAAATGCACTATGAGGTCTGTGCCATTATAGTTATTGGAACTTGTCACATCTCTGCATTTTTGTTCAGTGCGCAAGCAGCATTTTGCTGAACTTTGCTTTGAATACATCTGCCATAGTGATGAATGCAACTGTATGAAAAACACACAATTTATGCATCATACATGACTTTTAGTACATGAAGTACCATCTCTAGCTGGAAAAGACATGTAAAAATTCACACTTAAAAAGTATTTATTTTACTGTCAAAAAAAAAAAAGTATTTATAAAGAGGGTAAAAATGCACACATTTTGAAAGGCTAAAATGTCAGTGAGGGAATCAGTGAGATTCAGTAAATTCTGATCTCTCCCCACACACACACACACACACACATTATCACTGATGCATAATAGGTGACTACATGGACCCACTACCAATGATGTCTTACATTATTATTATTATTATTATTATTATTATTATACAGGATTTATATAGCGCCAACAGTTTAAGCAGCACTTTGCAACACGAGGGCAGACAGTACAGTTACAGTACAATTCAATACAGGAGAAATCAGAGGGCCCTCCTCGTTAGACCTTACTATCTAGGAGGGTGGGTCAAGTGATACAAAGGGTAATAGCTGTGGGGGATGATCTGATGGAGAAAGTAAAAGTACAGTTGTTAGGTGGGGGCCGGATAGGCTTCTCTGAAGAGGAGTGTTTTCAGAGAGTGTCTAAAAGCAAGCAGAGTAGGAGATAGTCGGACAGATTTGGGTAGGGAGAGGCTCTAGAAAAGTCCTTGAGGCATACATGGGAGGAGGTGATTAGAGAACTAGAGAGCAGGAGGTCTGGGGAGGAACAATAGGAACGAGTAGACTGTTTTTTTTGCGACTAGGTTTGTGATGTAGCTGGGGGCCGAGTTGTGGATGGCTTTGTAAGTTGTTATTAGAATTTTGAATTTAATTTGTTGGGTGAGTGGAAGCCAGTGGAGGTATTTACAGAGAGTGGTAGCAGGCACTGAGCGGTTAGTAAGGTGTATGAGCCTGGCAGCAGCATTCATGATGGAATGAAGGGGGCCTGTGTAAAGGTAATCCTGTAAGGAAGGAGTTGCAGTAGTCGAGGCGAGAGATGACAAGGGTGTGAACTAGGAGTTTTGTGGTATGATTGGTTGGGAAGGGGCATATTTTGGAGATGTTGTAAAGGTTGAAACACCAAGATTTTAAAAGTGTTTGGATGATATATAACATATAACTCCTTTTTTTTTTTGTCTTTTATGTGATTTTTGTATATGACATTTGCCATCTGTCTTGTCTATTAGTCTGAATTTTGATCTGGGATTTCTCTGCAAACTTAGATTTTGTGTTATTGGACGCAAGCCTGTGTACAGGCAACATACATAACACCTTTTAGCTTCAGCTCAGACATTGAAATAAATAAAGTAACAGCCATGTGTATTATTATATCGACAAGAAATTATACATTTTAAACATAATTTTAAATATTTATACATGTTTGAACATAAGCTCAAAATTGTTCCTGGCGTTTTTCACCTTCAAGCCTAAATTCCATAATTTTGTTTGACTTCCTCTTGGCTTTCTTTCTAAAACCTATCCAAGCAGCCATTACCTGGCTTCAATATCTGCATTACTTATAACACTTTACCAGGCCTGTCCGCATAGCCAGATTAGTGGTTTAGTCATTTTTGACTCTATATAATGTGATGTATTAATCGATTTATTTGCATTCTGCGTTTCTGTCCTGTGTTTAAAAAGTAGGTTTGAGAATCAAAAGTAACTCTTACCTTTGATGGTAAATTACAGGGGGAATCATAGCAAGATTTCCAGACACAAGGCTTCTTTGTTAAGCAGATTACAGTGAAACTAAACTCTGCTTCTTACCAAAGCTTTTTTGCAGCTCTGCAGCTGCCTATCAGGAATCTAACGTGTATGGAAATCCTTATGATTAACTTCTCTTATTTGCTCTCTTTTGGTCATTTAAATAGACCAATAAAGGGTTTTATTATATTCGATAAGTGCAAAAATATACCTGTTTATCCTGCCAGAAATATAGTACTGACAGTGGTGGTCAGCACCAGGGCACAGCTGTTGCACAATGGTTGATTTACTAAAACTGAGGAGTGAAAGATCTGGTGCAACTCATAGAAACCAATTAGCATCCAGGTTTTATTGTCAAAGCTTAAAGTGGTTGTAAACCCTGTTACACCACTTGTACCTACATGTAAGCCTGTAAAGGTAAACTTGCACAGTTTACTATATGCGCTGCTACCGACGTCATCGGCGCATGCGCACTGAAGACACGGCCCACTCATGCCATTTCTTCAGTACGCGTGTCATGTTAGGAGTGATGTCATTGCGGCTGTGGCCAATCACAACGCCAGAACCAGCGAACCCGGAAGTAACTCCGGTAAAAGATGTCAGTCGTGGGATCGGAGTGCGGGTGGCACTGCAGGGCACTAAGGTAAGTATTTCATAATAAGCTATACTAGCTCATTATGCCTTTTGTCTTGCAGGTTGTTTTTTTTTCTGAGGTTTACAAAGTCTTTAATTGAACAAGCTGAAGATAGAAGTTGATTGGCTACCATGCACAGCTGCACCAGATTCTGCACCAGTTTTTGTAAATACCCACTCATGCTGCTGTTAAATGATGATGCTTAGCCAGAGCCAGTGGATTTGCCCAAAAATAAATCTCACCTAATGGCAGCAGCCATGTATTTGACAGCTTAGAATGTTAGATTACCACCAGGGCATTGGGGTGGTGTTTGCATGAAGATGGGTTTAAAGAAAAAAAATACTTAGGTAGGAATGAGAAGGAAGCTTAAGTCCCTCTTGCCTTGCTGAGCCAATCCTGTCCGTTTTTAAAATGTCTATATTTTTTATTTAAAAAATTACAATTTTTCTAAATATTGTATATTTTTACCATTCATTTAGAAATAATTTTTAGTGGGTTTTTTTTGTAGCTTTTTTATTTTTGATTTTCTTAAACGGAAGTAAACCCATCTATTTGATAGTTTAAAAAACAGTTAACATTCCCGGCATGCCGGAAATGCTAGGTGTCACATTTTCTTGTGCTCTCAACCAAACTGTCAAACCATCCAATGGCTGGTTTCATAACTGATCACATGTGCAGCATCGTGGCAGTTGCAGATTAAACAGAGGCCAAGATGGCAGCTTCCTTGGCTGAAAACAATAGGAGGGTTTTTATTCCACTTTAAGGCCTCTAGTTTAGCTAATACAGACATTTTAATAGTTTTCAGAAAAGTAGAATATGTCTTGTTTATTTCATATTTGCAGGTGAATATCAAGTCTAATTGTTTTGTAGCAGCTCTGAAGCAATTTTTGCTGAAAAGAGGTGGAACTCAGAAAACAAGCAAAGTTGTCATATCTCTTTTATGACAATTTTTCTTTAACAGTGTTGAATAATTGAGGCGGACCACATATTCTAAATCCCTATTCAATTACAAGATATAGATAAATATATATATATGCTTTATGTTTACAGGAGAGCAGTGGTTGTAACACCTGGCAAGAGCTGGAAGGTGTCAGAGAAGAAAGCGAGTCACTGCAACATGCACTAAATACCATAACTCAGGTGTGTAACTTCATTCCAATTGGCCATTACTTATTATTAATATGCTTCTTACAAATGGACAGCCTATTGTCTATGTTGTTGCTCCTGGGTGTGAACATATTTGTATTTATAGGCGTGTCCCAATGTATTTAGAGCTATTATTGTTAAATGAACCAGCATAAAGACTGAAGTACATTGGTTCTTCCATTTGTATGTCTTTAATAAACCTTGATTTTCCTCATCTGCTTCTATCACACAGTTGAGCATTTCCTCTTAAACACCTTCTTAACAAAACTAAAACATCCTTAAACCTAAGCCTAGTGCACAATAGCAGTTTTTTTTTTGTTCAAGCTACTCTGTTCTGACAGGGGGATGTCCCCCTCGCCAGAACACATCAGTCAGTGCTCTCGGTTATTGGCTGAGATCGCTGATCATATACCGATCGGAAGATCCTTTTTCAGTCATGCCCCTTCGACAGAAGCCAGACATTCGGCCAGCTTCTGTCGGACCAGTTGCCATACACATGGGCCAGAAGACGGCTAGTTTCTATTGAACCGGCTGATGCCACCCGATATTTGGCAGATGTGTATGACCCTTAAGTTAGCATCCATTGGAAAGATCCTCTCTTTATTGCCTTATCTTTTTCTAGTAATGAGGCGCTCTGTTGCAGCCTGGAGAGCTCCGATTTTGCTCATTCCCTTCAGATGCATTGCAATAACTCCAGACTTTCAGAGTGATCTCAATCGAATTAATGATAGAGCCAGTAAGGGAGAAATGCTCTAAAATCCTTTTTTTTTTTTCTGTATAATTTTTTTTTCTACTTTTTAAATGTGATCAGAAGAACCATTTAATTCAAATCATACATCCTGTATCTGGACCATGCTCCTCTGGATTCTTATTTACACCAGGGTCTTCCCTGTTCTCCGCTCATAATTATTTTTATTTTTTCTAAAGCCCAACATAAGTCACAGAAATAGATATTCAGCCATATAGATATTGTACTAACAGTCGCCAATTTACTGTTACAGCAGTTGTGCCGTTTCTAAATATGACTATGCAGTCAGCCAGCAGAAAAGACGGAATGCTCTCAGTAAGGCCTCGTACACACGACCGAGTTTCTCGGCAAAAACCAGCAAGAAACTTGCTGGGCTTTTTTTTTTTTGCTGAGGAAACCGGTCGTGTGTACATTTTTCGACGAGGAAACTGTTGAGGATCCCGTCGAGCCAAAAAAAGAGCATGTCTTCTTTTTCCTCGACGGGAATGGAGAAACTTGCCTTGTCGAGTTCCTTGACAGCCTAACAAGGAACCCGACGAGGAAAACTATGTGTTTCGCCCGTCCATTTCCTCGGTCGTGTGTACGAGGCATAATTCACACTGCTCTGGTCTGACAAACCTCTTTCAAGACTGTGTGAGGATGTGATTAAAGGGTGTGGCTGTTACTCAGCTCTGCTAGCACAGAGTATTGGAGAGAAGTTCTGGAAATGACAATTTCATTGAGAGAGAAAGATTTTGTTAAGCATTTCCAAAAAAATAAACAATTTGTCACAATTCCTAACATGCGTGGGAATAGGCTATATAAGGATACAAAGGTCTGTGACTTCATTGGCACTTTATTGACACGTAACTTCTGCTTTACACTTCTTTTGAGCTTTACTGTTGTACTTGTATAAACCTTTTGGCTCATGTATAAAAAAATCAATTTCGATGTAAGTAATTTGTTTATTAAATTAAGTAGTGAATTGTTAAATGTCTTGCCATTAAATATAATAAACCTATAAAGATTCTTTAGAGCATTTCAAAAGGGAATTAACTGTTAAAAAAATATGTGAAAAAAAAAAGAATATGCTGTTCCAGTTCAACATCATTATAAGTTTTGTGGCAGTCGCTTCTCCCTAAAAAGAAAAATAACTTTATTTATTATTAAGGTGTTTCCAACATGCATGCAGTATATTCATAAATTATCATTTACATGACACATACCTGTTTATAAAGATAAAATGATCGCAACTTGGAAGAAAATGTGTGTTTACTGTTTTTTGGGAGGGAGTAAACACTCTAAATTAAAAAATGCTGATCGTCCTATGACAGAGTCCAGACTACTAGGGCTAAACTCAGAATAATGGAGGTTTAAACATGGCAAGACAAGGGACCACAAGGCATTAGACACAAATATGGTACAGATTTATGGTGTATGGAGACAGGTGTAAAGGAGTGCTGAAAGACATAAAATACAACAGGGTTGCTAGAGACTTTATATACGGGATGCCAGGAGGAGCCATAAAGTCCAAGAAATGACTAGGAGATACCAAGTACAACAGAGGTTCCAGTAACAAAGCGGCAAGGAGCCCTAAGCAAGAACAAAAGGGAGATATGCATAGTACATAAAATCGATGAGTACTCAAAAAGATAACTTGACTAGGACATGGAAAGACCAAACAAAAAAACACCATACAAACAGTTACTAAAGTTACAAAAATTCTTGTACGACAGAATACAAATTCAGAAGGGATGGACTGTATTGTATTGTGTGTGTGTGTATATATATATATATATATATATATATATATATTATATTTTCTGATGAAAACTGTACTGATTAAATGAAAATCATACGATCTGGTATCGTAAAAAAAAAATTACGTGTTTGTCCCTTTGGATAAACTATCATGATCTGGTCTACATACTAAAGATCAGATTATCTTATGAGCACTGCGAAAGCGGTATTTTTTGTATGATTTTCTGATTGTGTATACGGGCCTTAAACCTAAATGACAATTATAATACTACAAGACTTCTAAAGGGCAGGGCCACCTACACAGACTAATTACACAGGACAAATTCCAAAACACCTGCATCCACAGTCCAGAAAACAATGACCATGTCTAGAAATGGAGAGGCGTTGGTTTTCAGACAGAAATTTAGAGCCTTACTGCCCATCGCTCAATGATTGGGGATGCAATTAAACCATTAAAACAAAGTTGAAAATGTCTTCTCTGAAAGTGGGTAACAGTCACTGCGAAAACTTTGCTTGATCTGTGGAACTACAAAATTAAATCATTTTACATTTTTACTTAATGGGAAGGTGCAAAAAAGAAGCAATTATCTCTAATGTAATCTACTGCAACCAGTTAGGTTTGAATTTTTATAAATTTAGCATAGACCAAGAAAAGATAAGTGCTAACTGGTTCATTTTGTTTGTTTTGCTTTATCTGAAAATGTATTCTTCACTGTGGCAAATAATACAGATGTGGCAAACAATACCCATTCTGTAGGCAACTGTCTGGTGATACATCTATGGGTCTACACTATAGACAATTCTGCTGTTTGTTATTCCAGATATGTCAAGCAGATAGTTTTTGCCCTGATATGGACAGTTCAGTGAGTGCCGGAGGTGATGAACTTAGACGGGCTTCTTCTCCATCTAGTAGGAGATCTCCCAGTCGTGGCCGTTCCCCATATAGACAAGATCCAGCTGCTAAAATGGTTCAGAGTACACTGCACAGGCACCAGGAAAGAGAGAAGGTGAGATAGTATGGCATTATATCTCATATTTATTGTACAACTTTATCAATCATCATTATCCATAAAGTGGCATTATAATTTTATTGATAAACAGTTTTTTGAAAAGTTTATGAATATAATTCAAAATAATAGTATTGTCCAGCAAATTTCTTCCATTATATAAATCAGTACATAATCTATCAGCCTGTCTGTACTTACTGTACTTGTTCTTGAGCAGGAGCTTCTGTCTGAACTGACACTGGTGAGGCAGTCAGTGGAGGACACTAAGAAGCAACTGCTGGAGAGTCTACAGGAGGCTGAGAGGCGAGGATTGGAGCTCAGGAGAGATAAGGATGAGATCAGTAACTTGCTGGAGAAAGTGAAACAAGAATCTCAGAGATGTCAGGCCAGCCTGGACTCCCTGAACAGGTAAACTAGGAGTGGTGTGCATAGCAGCAAGCTTCTCATTTTCATCTTGCTAAAAAAATTTACTGCAATAATACTCCATGTATTATTTTAAAATTAATGTATCCTGATTTCCAAATGCTATATATCCTCTGTGTGAATATCTAAAGGTGCAGAGAGTGGTAAAAAATCAGTACATTGTTTTTTTTTAAGGGCCAGTTCACACCAGACGCAGTTCCGTAAGTTTTGTGTGTATTTTTTCTGCACTAAAAATGCATGCACAGTGTTTTCCATGTATTCCAATGGCTTTAGTTGTCTCTAGTTCACACCATGCAGTCAGTTTCCTGTCAGTTTCCGGTGCATAGTGTGAACTAGAGCAATTAGAATGGGGACTTTGAAAAAGCGTAGCAACGCAAAATATGTCAGTCACGGCCCCCCGTTCGAGCCAAACGATTGCCACTGCTGTTTGAGTCTCATTTCCATCTCCTCTACTTATTTCCATCGCCTTGGTTACACAAACGCCATCGCTGACGCCATACCAGTGCGCCTAGTTTCCCATTGGCTGGTTCACTGCTCTCCAACGCGCCCAGCTCCCCATTGGCTGGTTTATCACCCTCCACTGATTCGGCCATCGCTGACGTCATCTGAGCTCACCCGGCTCCCCATTGGCTGGTTTATCGCCCCCCACGTTCTCCGCTGAGCCGTCCATCCATCTGCTGTGCGATTGTCACAGAGGTCCCTGCATAGGAGTGGTAATAACACCTACTGGCTCCCGTACAGGTCGGTACATTAGGCTGGATTCACACCTATTCATTTTTTGTGCTTTTTGAATTTTGCAGATTTGCACTACAGCCCATTTATCATGGTTTCCTATGGAACACGTTCTGTAGTGCAAATCTGCAAAATGCAAAAAGCACAAAAAATGCATAGGTGTGAATCGGGCCTTAGAGTGGTCTGCCCATCTGTCTCTCATAGTGACACCTGCAGCTTTCATCTTTGGGATCCCTGTACCACGTTCCACACTCTGTTGAGCAGCAGGGATGTTCATTATAGCAGGCATACCAGAGCCATTACACTGCACTTTCCTCATTCCACCTGTACTCAGTGGTCACTGACTGCATAGTGTGAACTAGAGCCAACTAGAGCCATTGGAATACATGAAAAACATTGTGCATGCATTTTTAGTGCAGGAAAAAAGCACACAAAAATGTACGGAACTGCGTCTGGTGTGAACTGGCCCTTATAGATTGCTTTCCAATGACATGCTGATCACTACCTCCTCATCCTCTCTGCAGTGAGTCATTGGCATATGTCTTAGAATATTGTATACTGCAGTCGTTTTTCACAGTAGGAAGACCTTGTTTTGCAGTTTTTCTTGGGTTGGCCTTAAGTAGGCTGGACTTTACCCCTTTTCTCTAAAGGTAGGTAAGAAAAATACATTTTTAAGAATTATTTAATTTACAGTCACAGCTGAAGCAATTGCTTATGTCAATATTCGACTTTTACATTTCAGGTCTTTGAACCTGATAATACACAGTCACTGTAGCAACGTACTGAGACAATAAAGATTAGTGTTTTTTTGCATTGTTTTAAAGTTCACAGGCCCAATAAAAAGACTGTTTATCATGTTACTGTACTACCTGAGTATTACAAAAAAAAACATATTTTTACATCCCTAAACCTAAAGATGTATGCTAATTATGTCGTTTTGGGTAGCAGATAATATAGGGCACATAATGCAGAACATTATAATACATTTCTAGACTCCACTGTGTAGTTCCCCAATCAGTTTAACCTTCTTCCTCTACTCCATGAGCATGCCTGTTATAATTATTTATCAACCTGCTGATGTTCGTGAAAGTCTTCTGACTTCTTAACTGTTCCGAACACCAGAAAAACCTTTGTATTATGTATAGAATACCTAAAGGTTAGAACCCTTTTTTTGTGTTTATCCATGTCCCTGTTAGTGAAAATTCATCTCAATTCCATTCATGGTTAGGAAAGAGTTATCGTGAAGAATATCCCTACCACTGACACATACAGCAAAAACTGGCCAACCTTCCCCGCTATATTAACCCCTTTTTTATTGCCATTTGTTCCATTGCCACAGAGGAAGTGAGGTAAAAAAAAATAAACAATGGGTACCTATGTATCCAAGACATAAGAGAAATCTCAGTTTAGGCCGATACGTATATTGACTGGTTTGCGCAAAAGTTATATTGCCTACAAAATAGGGGACATAATGATGATTTATTTTTTATTTATTTTTTTACTAGGAATGGCGGCGATCTGAGATTTTTTTTCGGGACTGCGACATTATAGCGGACACATCGGACACTTTTGACACATTTTTGTGAACATTCACATTTATACAGTGAACAGTGCTATAAATATGCATTTATTACTGTATAAATGTCACTGGCAGGGAAGGGGTTAACCACTAGGGGGCGGGGAGAGGGTTAAATGTGTAGCCTAGTCAGTGTTCTAACTGTGGGGGGAGGGGGGGTGACTGGGGGAGGTGACCGATCTGTGTCCCTATGTACAAGGGACACAGCATCAGTCTCCTCTCCCTGACAGGACGTGGATCTCTGTGTTTACACACATAGATCCACGGTCCTGCTCAGTTACTGGGCAATCGCGGGTGCCCGGCGGCCATCGCGGCCGCCGGGCACGCGCATTGTGTTCCCAGTAAACCGACGGGTGCGCTAGCGGCTTTAAATGACAGGACGTCATATGGCGTCCTGTCTGAACATTAGGGGATTCCGCCCGCCGTCATTTGACAGCGTGCGGGTATGAGGTGGTTAAACTAACAGTATCTAACAAAATACTTAACTTCCTTCCAGGGTGGGTTCCCTCTAGGTCTGATTAGACCGGGGATCAGCAACATGTAGATTGCGATCTACCAGTAGATCCCGAACAGGTGACTGCTAGATCTCGGCTTGCTGACCTGCCATTCCAGAGTGCAATGTAGAGAGATTACTTGTAAAGTTGGAGCTGTAGCAGGGAGCAAGAGCCACATAAGCTAATGCGTCTTCTGTAGTGCTGGCTCCTGTCCCATGTGGACTAATACCAACTGCACTCCATCTCTTATCCTGGCTAGTGGTCTACAGAGAGGTGCCAGCAGCAGGAAAGAAGAGATCTTCATGTGAGTGTGAATCAATACATTGGGTATAATAGTATAGGGCTGCTTTCACACTGATGCACTGCGGTTTAACCACAAAGCGGGTGCAGTGCAGTGTACCTGCAGATTTCCTGTGGGTTTGCTGTGCTTAGCCATAGACTTCTATTATATCATGCTGTTTTACCACCCCCCCCCCCCAACTTTAGTGTGAACGAGGCCTAATGCCGCATACACAGGATAATTTTTCGGGTTCTGAAAAACGACATAATTTTTTTTCGAACATGCTACATTTTTTAACGACGTTTTAAACTATGTCGTTTTTCGGGTTGTAAAAAAAGATCGTGTGTGGGCTTTAACAACGTAAAAAATCCATGCATGCTCAGAAGCAAGTTATGAGACGGGAGCGCTCATTCTGGTAAAACTACCGTTCGTAATGGAGTAAACACATTTATCATGCTGTAACAGACAGAAAAGCGCAAATCGTCTTTTACTAACACAAATTCAGCTAAAGCAGCCCCATGGGTGGCGTCAACCGCATGGAACTGATGAAGCATTCAAGTGTTAATGGGCACAGTAAGAGAGGACCTGCAAAGCTAAAGTAAATGTTTTTTTTTTTCAGGGGTTTAGGCAAAAAAAAAAAAAATAGGCAGGAGGAATTCATACGACTGCATCTTTATACAGTTACCCTTGGAGTTTGAATAGACCCCATTGGCTGGCTGCCTTAGTCTCAGTTTTTTCTAACATATATTATGTTGAAAGTTTATCTCACCACAGTTTTTTAAAACCTCTAAAAAGTGGTATATTCTAAGTAACAAATCCTTTATTCTATTCATCTCTGCCATTTGAGTATCTTCACTATGTCCGCGACCTATGAGAAAACGCAGCTTTTTATTCTGCTGGATACTCATGGGCAGATCTGAAGTTCATGGAACCGTCTTATCACCATACATAATTTTGGTGGATAAAGCAGGCATTTGAATAACCAACAATTTATGTAGAATCATTTCTTGGGTTGATGGTACATGTTGCTGAGAGACATCTCTTTTTATACATTTTATTTATTTTGCAGTAAAGTTTTTTTATTCACACAAAGAACATAATACATTTCAAAATAGTGCATAAACCATTATAGCATGTTACAGTCATAAGGTGCTATAGCTTTTACACGTATTCTATGAAGCTAGGTACGCTTGTAGTTGGTAAGCAGAATGATGCAATAGGTTGGTAGTAATAGGTCCCTGAACAACAAGGAAAACAGCCCTTCAAAAAGTGTACATTCAATCACAAAGACAATAGGAACACAAAAAAAATGGATGAAAGAGGGGCAGAGACTCTGTTTATTTTTAATAAGGAAGGACATATGTTTAGCTGTCTATATAAAGTATAATATATAACGTGTTTTACTGATTTCTTTTTATTGATTGTGAACCATAAATATAGACTGTATTTAGTAATGTTCCAGCATAAGTTAGACTAAGGCCCCGTACACACGACCAGTTTCCTCGGCAGAATTCAGCTTCCGACCGAGTTTCTGGCTGAATTCTGCCGAGAAACCCGGCCGTGTGTACACTTTCGGCCGAGGAAGCTGACGAGGACCTCGGCGAGGAAATAGAGAACATGTTCTCTATTTCCTCGTTGTTCTATGGGAGCTCTCGGCCCGCCGAGCTCCTCGGCAGCTTCAGGGCTGAACTGGCCGAGGAACTCGATGTGTTTGGCACGTCGAGTTCCTCGGCCGTGTGTACGGGGCCTATGTGAAAAGACCATTTATGACCCACACTAGAGGCTGACCACAAAGGAGCTTACAGACTATTTACCACAGGCATAATTAACTCAAGACCCTATGGCCAGCCATACATGGATCCTGCTTAACTGGCTGAGATCCATTAATTGACAGGCAGAATGTACCAAGTTGATCGATCATTATACTTGGGTACAACCAGCCTGCCGAATTCATTCGCAATTATTGGCAGCGGCTGCCATAGCCGCTAGCGATAATCACTGGCTTTCCCTGCCTGCCCACCCCCACTCGCTCCCTGGGAAAAGACAATGGCCCTGGCAGGAGAGATTCCTCCATCAACACTGTCTGTGTTGATAGGGGAATCGGGCAGGAAAGAAATGTGCTCCTTGTATGGCAAACCTAATACTGTAAGATAACAGAGATAGGTACTTATCCAGGACTCTTAGTTCTAATCAGTTGAGTAATTTTCTATGACATTTCTAAACAGTGTCATTGTATTGCTTTTCCTAGAGAGAAGGAAACTGTAGAGGAATCCTTGCAGACAGCAAAGCAGCGGGCTGAGGCCTCACTCCTGGATATTGAAAGACTGAAGGCAGTGAATGCAGAGTTGCTACGCCAGAGAGATGTCCTGGAGGAGCAGAAGGAGGAGCTGAACAGGGAGAGAGAGCGTAACCAGAAAGAGCTGGAAAGAGGGTGAGAAGAACAAAACTGCATTTTTATGTCATGAATGCACAATTCAGATGACAGTTTGTGTAAGGTGCTGGGGCCATTTATGCAACATAATAGAAGTAGAATATATCTACAAATGCCAAATTAACATTATATATGAGTACTTCAGGATTATGGATGTTTTACAAGATTGAACTTACATGTTGGAGTGTGTAGCACTATAATATATGAAAGTTTGCCCAAGGTTTTTGTTATAGATAATAATTCTGTTGGATCTGAAGCTAAAATTTTATTTTAGGTAAGCTGTATCAGTGTGTTGCTTGATTTATTCATATATATATATATATATAGTTACTGAGGCCATTGTCTTAAAGCAAGCCTAAAACCTAAAAATAAACTTTAGGTTCATTTAGTTAAAACAATAACAGATACTTCTGTTAAAAAAAACCTACCCACTTGCTAGCTTGGACTTCTGATTACCCCCATGACACATTCACTTTTTTAACAAAGGTTCTGTGCAAAAGGACTACTTACTCATAAAGAGTATTGGCGATGCTGCCTTACACAGAACCTGCTGATTTAATGGGATCAGCAAGAGAGAGTATTAGGCCTCATGTCAAGTTTTTAATTTATGTCCACTATATTATTGTCACTTCATAGCCAGTTATAGATTCACCAAATATTTTTACAAAAAAGGCAGGACTTTTGAGGCACTATAACACATAACTGTTTTCATAAAACTCCTACCGTATTTGCCGGTGTATAAGGCGACCAGGCGTATAAGACGACCCCCAAATTTTGTATTTTTTTTAAGATTTTTTGCCTCTACTCACCGTATAAGACGACCCCCCTTCCGAGGCTTCCCACACTTCATATTTCTTCCTTCTGGAGCCATATTCTTCTTCCTTCTTGCTGGAGCTGTAGGCAATCACTGCGAGCGATGTATTCTATTAATGAATACAAAGCCTGCTTGGATTGGCAGAGGCTGTAAAATCATCAGCCCACTCCTCTCTGACTCTCAAAGCCAATCCGAGCAGCCTACTGTATGTAGCCTGCTCGGATTGGCAGAGGTTGTTACTCCAATCCGAGCAAGCTCTGTATTCATTTGAATACATCACTCACCGGGATTGGCTAAGTGGTATATACTGTATATGGTCGAAGCTACATACAGTATTACCACACATCCAGCAGGCATCCGAGCAGTTGACCCGGCGTATAAGACGACCCCTGCCTTTTCGCCATTTTTTTTAAGTGTAAAAGGTAGTCTTATACGCCAGCAAATACAGTATTTTATTTATAAATGAAATAAAAAGCAACTCTTATCCAAAGTTTCAACACTCTTAAAAAACATGACCCCCTTTAACACATATCTGTCACCCACTTAGAGTAATACAGTTTGAGTGAGTATACAATACTCTCATAGTATATACAATTCTCTTGCTGTGGATATGACAGACCTTTACAAAAATCTCAACGCGTTTCTAGGATTTAATGTTTCCGCCTCATCAGGAGAAAAACAAGAGGGAATCAACAAACTATAAAAGTATTAAACCTATGCATATGTTAAGAACAATATAAACAAACATCTACAGTATGCAAACAAATCTAGACAGGGGTTTCATAAGAGTGGACAGAACTAACCCAAGAGATCTGGCACAGCCACGAAAAGCACCAGAAGCAAGTCAAATTTATGACTCTATTGCAAATATTCTTACCTGTGGATCTTGCTAATAACAGTACTTTCAGGCTTGCATTTAGCAGCATTGTCAGCCTAATGTGCATATTTCCTCAGGAGCTCATGCGGCAGGCTGACAGCACTGCTAATTATGAGAATGTGGCGCTTATAATTACTAGATAACTAAGTCCTCATAAATTAAATAAGACTCATGAGTATAATTCATAAAAATTAAAGTGCATAGTTATGAACATGTGCAAACTTCGCTGAAATAAATAAATAAATCACAGTGCCATCAATATTGCTTCCTATAGATATGTGCAAATATTAGCAAAAAAATTAGCAAAATAGAAAACAATTAATTTCAAGAAAATTGTGCAAAAAAGTACTGTATATATATATAAATCACATTGCCATCAATATTACTTCCAATAAACATGTGTAACTATTAGCAAAATAATGTGCAAAATAGCAAATAGTTTTCAAGAAAAATAGCGCAAAAAAAAAGTATAAAGTCCCATAAATAGTGCAGAGTGATCCAAAATAATTAAAGCATCTACACGTATCCTAATCGTGCAGCAAAGTTCATCCAAGTAAAGTGCAAGTGCCACCATCCAGTAAGTTTCCACCATCCAGTTTGCGCAGACCGTCTGCCCCAGCCTCTCACCTCATATATTTTCAAAGATATGCCTCTCTGCTATTTTCACACTGGCCGGTCGATTCCCAAAGCGTTTCCAATCGAATCACAATCACAAGGTAATGAAACTCATTCACATGTAAAAGAAGAGGAGGGCTCCACGGAGCAGTATTTTCACACACTAATTTATTATAAAACGTAGTAACTTACAGTTGGAGATAAAAAACAAACAGCGTTATACACATGGAAACTTCCGATCTCGGCCACGACTGGAAGTGACGACACTCGGCTCTTTCACTGACACGTTGCGTCACTGTTCACGTGACTTTCTCAAAGGGTATTGCACTATTTTTCTTGAAAAACTATTTGCTATTTTGCAAATGTTTTTGCTAATAGTTGCACATGTTTATTGGAAGTAATATTGATGCCAAGGGATTTATATCTACAGTGCTTTTTTGCACAATTTTCTTGAAATTAATTGTTTGATAGTTTGCTATTTTTTTTTTTGTAATATTTGCACATATCTATTGGAAGCAATATTGATGGCACTGTGATTTATTTATTTATTTATTTCAGCAAAGTTTGCACATGTTAATATCTATGCACTTTAATTTTTATGAATTATATGCATGAGTCCTATGTAATTTATGAGGATTTAGTTATCTAGTAATTGGTAAGCGCCACATTCTCTTTATTGTCATTTATTTTTATTATGTTAGCAGCTGCTTTGTTAGTTTTTTATTTAATAATTTAATCTATTCCCCCTCTGGTTTGCGCATTAGTATTCCCCAACTACTGCTAATTGTGAGGCCCTGGCTTAAATGAACACTAAAGGCATGATTTTTATTTTTTTTAAATAACAAACATTATATACTTACCTCCACTGTGCAGCTTGTTTTGCACAGAGTGACCCCGAACCGTGTCTTCTGGGGTCCCTCGGCGGCTGTCTCTGCTCCTCCTTGCAAAAGCTTTCCACCTTCATGCGAGCTCCCTCGCACGGTGGAAAGCTTTTGCGAGCGCGCTCCCATTATACAGCCCCTGTCCCTCGGCCCCGCCCCCCGGCGCGCTGCGTCATCCGCTGTGATTGACAGCAGCGCCAGCCAATGGCTGCGCTGCTATCAATCTGCCCAGCTTAGCCAATCAACGGCCAGGCTAGGAACCGAACAGGATGACGAGGACGCGCCCGGGACTTTCGAGGGGTGAGGTAAGTAAAACGGGGGCTCGGGGGGGGGGGGTGCTGTCAGATTTTTTTTACCTTAATGCATATGATGCATTAAGGTAAAAAAACTTTTACTTTTACAACCCCTTTAAGGTTGTCAACCTGCAAAGGGAAGTACAAGTACTGGCAGCGTTTTTATGTAAGAAATTTTTCAAAAGTGTCACTATAATAAAGTACTTATGAACAGTGTGCACAGTGGGGTTGATTTACTAAAACTGGAGAGTGCAAAATCTGGTGCAGCTGTGCATTGTAGCCAATCAGCTTCTAACTTCAGTTTGTTCAAATAAGCTTTGACAAAATAAAATGGAAGCTAATTGGTTTCTATGCAGAGCTGCACCAGATTTTTCACTCTTCAGTTTTAGTAAATCCACTCCAGTGAGACATGGTACCAAATATACTGACAAATAGATTTTGGGTTTATATACAGTACTTTTTAAAGATTGACTAAAGAAAGATCCCATTATGTCCACTTTCCAATGAGCCTGTAGAATTAACATAGTACTTACTGTATAAGTCCAAGATTATTATGATTATCATCTCATACATTTAATCAATTTCCTCTTGTGAGCAGTCAGGTGAGTATAAACAGAGAAGTAGAAAGATGTTCAGGAGCAGGTTTTTTGTACTTGCTGTAGTGCACCATTTTGGAGTGTCAGTAACTGCCCAAGTACAGCATAAACATTGACTTTTTCATGTTATAATAGGCAGAGAACCCAAGAGAAGTTGGAAGAGAAGGTTTCAATGTTGAAGAAAGATCTGGTTACTTTCAGAGAGAATCTAAGCCAAGCAATGCTTGAAAGAGATGTCCTGCAAGGAGAGAAGGAGTCTGTCACCAGTGCTCTTAGCAAGGTTTGTCTATGTGATGGATGGCTATCACTTGGATGCTCTGCACGTTTCTTCCTGCAGACTTCTGGTAGCAGTGGGTTGTCATCTGACTATATAGACTGGCTTTGCCCTCTGTTTATGTTGAAAATAACAATTTAAAGTGGAGGTTCACCCTATAAAAAATGTCTAACACTACATCCAGCCCAGTTCTGCATATAAAATGACACTGACCTTTTTTTTTTTTTGGCCGTAGATAGCGTTTAGCTTTAGAATTCACCGCGGCTTCCGGGTAGGGAATCCCGCGGGAGTGGGCGTTCCTATTGACATGCCAATTGATTGACATGCTAAACGACGGCGCACACAGCGCGTCACGACTTCCCGAAGGAAGCTCGGGTCGGCTCGGCTCTATTCAGCGCCAGTGCGCTGTGTGCGCCGTCGTTTAGCATGTCAATCAATTGGCATGTCAATAGGAACGCCCACTCCCGCGGGATTCCCTACCCGGAAGCCGCGGTGAATTCTAAAGCTAAATGCTATCTACGGCAAAAAAAAGAAAGGTCAGTGTCATTTTATATGCAGAACTGGGCTGGATGTAGTGTTAGAATTTTTTTATAGGGTGAACCTCCACTTTAAACCATTACGTGAGAATCAATGCAGTTTTTATCAAACATTTAGGTAAATCTTTTAGTACCACCATACATATTGTACACTAAGCCCAATTAATTGATACAATCTCACTGGCAATGTCCATTCAATTTATTTTTAACTGTGTTAGAATGTAAATTTCATCAGGATGTGGATGTTATTGAAAATGTACATGTTGCCTTTTAATGTGAGAAAGGTCATCTCTAGGACATGCCACATAGAAAATCCAGTTCTCAGCGAGAGATGGAAAATATTGATCTTAGTACAGTACACAGTGTCTCTGGTGTGGATTGTGTTTTTAACATGGATTTCCATGCCAGGCTGAATCAAGCAGAGCAGAGCTGGAACTGGCACTAAACCAGATGCGAAGTGAACAAGCGGGACTGAGCGATTCTTTGGCCAAGATGGGTGCTCTGAACGAAGGTTTAGCGCAAGATAAAGTGGCTCTGAACCGTGTCATCTTACAGGTACTTGTGCTGTATATATAATGACATGACATAGTAATATACAGCATATATAAATATGCCTTTCCTTTTTAAAGTTCTTCCATTATCTATCAGTTTAACCAATGTAACCCCCTGAAGTCTGTTCTGAACACCAGATAAAATCTTAAATCAAGCCTGCAGTGATATTGCACATTACTTTTTCAACTGGTGTTTGGAAGTGGAATGGTGGGCTAATAGAAGGAAAAAAGCTCAGGGTGTGTACTACAAGTCTTCATTTAGTGGTCAAGGCAAGATTTGCCACTATCAGCCTTGCTTGACATTTCTGTTAATGCCCACTATGCAACAAACAACCTTTAAAAAAAATTATTTTTAAAAATACATACGCAATTTAAATTAGAGTGGACACATTTTATGTTTTTTATACGAAATTGATATAATGTAATTCAGACCTTTTGTTTAAACTGCATCTATTTGATCTTGCTTTTCAATTTTTGGTTATAGCTAGAGGCCGAACGGGCTTCCCTGCAGGAGGACCGGCGTGTTAGTGAGGCCAGCTGTGCTGCTTTGAAGGAGCTTCGGGAAGCACTGGAGCTTGAGGTATCCCAGCTACAGACAGATAGAGCCAGACTGGAGCAGAGATGCCGAGACACTGAAGAGAAGCTGCAGAAGGTGGAGGAGCAGCTTCACAGTGTGCACAGAGAAAGAGCAAAAGTAAAGGAACAGCTTGCACAGGTAACAATGAAGACGGAGAAGGAAATAAAAAAACTTTTAAACATACTCTCCAGGTGACAAAAGATAATTTTTAACTAACAGTAAAACCACAAAATATACAATTTGACCTATACCAGAAGATTTTACTATCCTAGGAATTTAAAAAGTTAGAAGGAATTGTATTCTACTAGTTTAAAAGACAAGGATAAACCAGTTAGTGTCTTTTAGGCCTTTATGTTAATTGACCATTTCAGATAGTTATTGTACATAGTTACACCATTGGTAAGATTGAATCAAGACATCAGTCCATCCGGTTCAACCTGTGTGTGTGTGTTCATGTCAAAAATCATTTCCCGTATCCCTGTATACTGTGTTAGCTAAGATACCCATCCAAGAGTTTATTAGAACTATTAATACTTGAAGTATTCTACATCGTTGCTGCCCTGACAGTGAAAAACCCCCTACACAGTTTAAGGTTAACCATCTTCTCCTCCAATTTCATTGCGTGACCCAGTGTCCTTCTTGGGCTCTCTTGAGACTGAATAGTTTATTCCCTATGCCAGAATCGCCATTGAGCTATTTATATATCGCCACCATATCACCTCTCAAGCGCCTCTTCTTCAGAGAGAATACGTTTAATGTTTCTATTCATTCCTCGTAGCTAAGGTCTCCAGTCCCCTTATTAACTTTGTTGCCCTTCTCTGGACTCTCTCCAGTTCCTGCACCTCCCTCTTGAGGATTGGTGACCAGAACTGGACGGCATAATCCAAATGTAGGCGAACTAGCGTTTTAATAATGTGCCAGAATTATTGTTTTTTCTCATGAGTAAACTCCCTTTTTATGCATGCTAATATTCTGCTAGCTTTGCTTGCTGCAGCTTAGCATTGCATGCCATTGCTGAGCCTGTCATATACTAGGACCCCCAGATCTTTTTCCATCCTAGATTCCACCAGAGGTTCTCCCCCTAGCGAGTAACTAGCATTCACATTTTTAGGCCCCAAGTGCACTACTTTACATTTTTCAACATTAAACCTCATTTGCCATGTAGCTGCCCACCCCATTATTTTATTGAGGTCCTCTTGTAAGGATACTATATCTTACTGTTTGTTTTGTAAACCTGGACTTATGTTCTGTTCTCAGGCCAATGCATCAATTCAGACATTCCAAGAACAATTACAAGAAACCCGGAGAGAGCTGGACATACAGTCAGCAGCTTTGCAGCGTGCTGCTCAGCGCATGGAAGACCTGACCAATCAGAATGCAGAGCTCGGTGTGCAGGTAGCAGCTCTGGAGGCTGAAAGGCTGGAACAGGAAGATGAAGTGGAACAGCTTCGGTAATACTCTAGCACATTGTGTAGTGTAGTTTCTGCAGTGCGTCCAGTGCTAGCTTACTGAGGGTCTTCTTTCTTGTTGTCATCAACTAGTGCACAAAAAGAATCTCTGGAGAGCACCTTGTATGATACTCAGCGTCGCACAGCCCAGCTAGAAGATCGCAGAGAACAACTTGAAGGAGAGATTCATACCCTTATGCTAGCAAAACAAAACCTGCAAGGTATCAAACCAGCTACACATACTTAATATTTTACGACTTACAGATTGAACTACAGTAAAGTCTGTTGTGTTCCATTCCTTTTAAAAATAAGTAACATCTGGATAGTTAAACCACCAAAGATCATGGGTATAATAGACAGTTTTAAGCACCTCAATATGTCATTTACCCAATGTGCTCATATATCAAACTTTGCTTATCTTTACTCGAAGAAAGCCCATCCAGTTATATTCATCTTTATGTAATAGATATCTGAGATTTCTGGGGGGATATTAAACGACTGTATAATGGCTCCACGGAGCTTTCCAAAAATCCCCCTGAGATCATTTAAAAAAATAAGAAAATTTCAGATAAATGCTTTTTTGTTTACAAACTTTTTTATTCAAGTAACTTGGTGGTAGAAGTAAGAAAAAAATACAGCAATATTAAATGGGTACACTGAAAAAGAGTGTTCAAGGTACAAAGGCCAGTTACATCTTGATATTAGCAAAATGACAAAGGAAACCATAAAATTGTATCAGTAATTATAAGACATTATTACGACTTGAGCAAAAAGGGATAGCTAACAGATAAATTATTTTTTAAAGGGAAATATTTTAGGGCTGTGGAAATTAACTATTAAAGTGGAGGTTCACCCTATAAAACATTTCTAACACTACATCCAGCACCCTGCTGCATATAAAATGACACTGACCTTTATTTTTTTTCCCCGTAGATATCGTTTAGCCGTGGAATTCACCGCGGCTTCCGGGTAGGGAATCCCGCGGTAGTGGGTGTTCCTATTGACATGCCAATCACTTGGCATGCTAAACGACGGCGCACACAGCGCGTCACGACTTCCCGAAAGAAGCTCGGGTCGGCTCGGCTCTATTCGGCGCCGGTGCGCAGGCGCCGAATAGAGCCGAGCCGACCCGAGCTTCCTTCGGGAAGTCGTGATGCGCTGTGTGCGCCGTCGTTTAGCATGCCAATTGATTGGCATGTCAATAAGAACGCCCACTCCCGCGGGATTCCCTACCCGGAAGCCGCGGTGAATTCCACGACTAAACGATATCTACGGGGGAAAAAAAATAAAGGTCAGTGTCATTTTATATGCAGCACGGTGCTGGATGTAGTGTTAGAATTTTTTTATAGGGTGAACCTCCACTTTAATTCCTCGATTAATCGTTCATTTTTTTGATCGATCAAAATTCTTTTGATCGGTACTCGTGTCTCCGTCGGCTTCCGGGTCTTCAGGGAGTTCCGTCGGAGATCCGGTGATGTCACGGACAACGGGGGGGCTTGCCATGTCCATCTGAAGGGCTCCTTTGCTGTGCCTTCATATCTGCATGCCGGCGGGGCCTTACTATCTGCCACACGCAAGGGCTGTTACACTTCCCTCTATCACTTCCCTCTATTAACCTGGGATTCTACAGCCATCCACTGGGAGTTGTGATAGTTCCCTTCACGGGACATCTGAATTCAACAGTGGTATCGTTGTACACATTTTTATACCAGTATCATACTTGGCTACATGTTTTTATGACTGCTTTTGCTACCGTTTGGTATTATTCGCACCATTTTTACAGTTTATGTAGCTACATCGATTTTATCTCCAGTGCAATATTTATTTTGTTACCTACTTGAAGACTATAAAAGTTTTAATGCTATTCCCATCGAGCGCTGCCTTTGTGTGTTTTTTGTATCCTGCTATCCATTTCTCCAGTGGTTGGTAGCTGCACTGGGAATTAGCCTGCAAGGAGATCAGCCAAAAGTAGTTGGATCTGTATCTGCGTTATAATTAATCGAAATTAGTCGATTAATCGATAAAAAAAATCGATTAATAGAACACGAAAATGTTAATCAGTAACAGCCCTAAAATATTTGTTTAAAACTCCAGGCATATCTAAAAGCATTAATTAATTGGTATTAAACCAAAAAGCAGATTACCAATTCTTAGATGTTGTGTCTGCATTAGGAGGTGTGTTACTGGCCGGATCATCAGGTGAAAACAGAGGGGAAAAAAGTCTTAAAAAAAACAATTGCAGACACCACATCTAATGATTTTTAAGCTGCTAAATTACATTTACGGTTTGGGGTTTAATACTGCTTTAAGTGGGTTTTTAAAGGCAACTATTGCTCATACCTGAATTTAATTCCATGTAAAGCAGTACTCGGAAGGAGGAAGCACTAGGGACCGAATCAGATTTGCTGTATGCACATGTAGTGATATGGGACATCCTTACAGGAGGAGAGATGAGCTGGATGAGCTCCTTAGTGCATTTTTGCTTTTTAACTGTTAGTGGAAATAAAAGGAGTATCACAGACAGCACTCAGTTGTTCTGTTTTCTTTCACTGTCCAATCACAGGCTGGGGGCCAGAAAGTGACCTTAAATAACTCCAACAGGGAAAAATCTGGTCACCTACTAGTTCTGCTTTCTGAAAAGATGTGTAAGGCTACAAGCACACTGGGTGTTCAGCCCGTATGTGTCAATCCTGGGGTTTTTATGTGCCCGAGAGGCACAGGTGCACCGTCCAGCCTCACTGCCGGAAGCCTATAAAAATTTATGACAGGCTGAAATCGGCAGAGGCTGGACACTTTACCGAGTGGTACTCATGATTAGGGCTGTATATGTTCAGGTACCTATGTCTGGAACTCAGAACACGCAAAACACAGCAGGACTGAATAAAAAGAAATACAAATCCTTTGGCAAAAAAATTGCTCTTTATGAATTTAGCTCCTTTCATGGTTTTAGCTATAAAACCATTCAAAAGCCTCATGAGCAGGCCTCATCATTAAAAACGTACAGATGTCAGTAAGTGAAAATGTCTATTTGCCTGTTTAATTTTGGAAAACATCTTTCTCAATTGCTATAATTAAGCTTTAGTGAACTACAATACGAATGCACGGTTTTACCTATAATATAAATGTGGTCTATGGTTCTAAAGAAGCATAATAGATTTGTACATTATTTTTTTTAAATAGGTTTTTTTATGTGCATAAATACCAGAACACTCAAGTTTCTTTACAGCAATATGCTATATGTATCCGTTTCATGGTATAATGTCATTTTGGCTTCTTTCTCTTAGCGGAAGCACAGCACCAGGCACTGGAAGCTGAGGAAGCTATGGCAGAGCTGAGGCAGCAGAAGGTCAAGCTGGAGCTGCATTTGGCACAGACAGAGCAGGCAGCACAGCTCTCTCTCGGTAATCAGGCCCAGCAGCATCAGGATGCTATAGAGCGACTCAAGAAAGAAAAGGTTTTTATTGTTTTTTTGCTTGCCAAAATGTTGCATCATGGATAAAAGAATGCAAATTACATAATAAGGGGGCATGAGGCACTGGAGTGGTAAGAGCCATGTAGTTAGCTTATCTTGTTTCCAGGTTGCATATAACCTTGGCTAAGAGCTTGCACAAAACCAAAACAAGTTAATTTGTTTTCATAAGTCAAAGGACAATATGTAATGTACTGGTAATGCTATTTCGGCCAGGCAGACTGATATATTCCTTTCCAATTTTAGATTACATGCTTTACTCTATTGGGCCATATACTTTTCAAATATAGGTTGAAATATGTAAGAAATTAATAGAGCACAATATGAAAATCTGGTTTACTGAAATGTCTTCTCTTTGCTTATCAGAATTTCCGACAAGAAAAGTTCGATGTGAGCTTTTGGTCGGCAATTTTCGACCGTGTGTAGGCCCCATCGGACTTTTTCTGTCTGAATTTCCGACAGCAAAAATTTGAGAGCTGGTTCAGACGGGAAAAGTTCTTGTCGGAAATTCCGATCGTCTGTGTGCAATTCCGACGCGCTTAAAATCACGCGTGCTCGGAATCAAGTTGACGCATGCTCAAGCTGAAGCATTGAATTTCATTTTTCTCAGCTCGTTGTAGTGTAGTACGTCACTGCGTTCTTGACGGTCGGAATTTTGTGTGACGGTGTGTATGCAACACAAGTTTGAGCCGGTCGGAAAAAAATCCACGGTTTTCTTGTCGGAATTTCCGATCGTGTGTACGCGGCATGAGTGTAAAATGGGTTGAAATAGAGTTTAGTGGGTTAAACTTTTTCACCAGACGTAGAAGCGCATTTTCTCCAGTTACTTGCCATCCGCTTGACCCATCTCAAGATAGCAACAGGTCACCCCTGTATCACTCATTCATTGTTCTGTATACTTAGACTTTTGTTATGCTCAAATATGAACATGGTATTGGTGGCTACAATTTAGGTAATCAGCTGTGCATTGCATTCCCATACATCTCCATGTTATTATCTCTACCTGAAAACACCTCAATAAGATCCCTTTCACACTGATGGCGTATTGCAGGCCCTATAGCGTTAAAAATAGCGCCTGCAATCCGCCCTAAAAGTGCTGCTCCATTGTCTTCAGTGTGAAAGCCCGAGGGCTTTCACACTAGAGCGTTGCGCTAGCAGGACGGTAAAAAAATCCTGCAAGGCGCATTTTTGGAGCGAGTGAAGGAGCGGTGTGTATACCGCTCCTCCACCGTTGCTGCCCATTGAAATCAATGGGACAGCGTGGCTATACCACCCGCAATGCGCTGCTTCAGCAGCACATTGCGGGCGGTTATAACCCTTACTCGGCCACTAGTGGGGGTTAAATGCGCTGCAAATCCGCCCATAGCATCGTCGGTAAAAATAGCAGCATTTTACCGCCGACTCTATGAGCGGTTCAGTGTGAAAGGGCTCTAAACATTTATTGAAAGTGAAACATAGTTTAGCTGAATACACAATTCCAACATTTCTAATTCAAACACTTGAATACTTATGGAGTGAAAACAACTTCAGTAGTAGTCCATTGCAAATTCACATAAATGGGTTGGGAAATTTTTGATTTGCTGTTTTCATAGGAACACGTATAGATATTCTAGCATAGTTTATTCCTGTCAATTTAAGTTTGCCCTTATGTTCTAGACATGTTAATCAAAGAGGATCTGCCACAAACCTATAGAATGCAGAGTTTCCTTTTAATATATTTCCATGTAATGAGCTGTAATGAGCTTTATCTTTCATGAACAGGAGTCTATGCGTTTAGCTGTGATGGCGGAGAAGCAGGAAGCAGTGCAGCGGATGGAGATGGAGAAAGAAGAACTTCTATCTGAGCATGAAAACATAAAGCAGAAACTGAATGCAGAGATGGTACGCCTGCAGGAAGACAGAGAAGAGAGCCTGTACAGAGTGGAGAATGAGAAGCAGAAAGTAAGACATTTTAGTTGATTCATGGGTATATATATTAATTATTCCACCCATAAATGGATTGCAGCTGCGTATTGGGACTGGTAAAATGACTGCAGCTGGCTGTAGGAATTACTGTACCTTGGATCTGGAATATAGTTCTAAATCTGTTGCCTTGTGTCTAAATCATATTCCATCTGTCATCCAAATGCATATTTAAGTTGCTTGTGAATCAGTGAAGTCTCTTTTTGCAGGCTTTACTCCAGAAGGAGACTGAGAAGAATTCTCTAAGTGAGCGGCTGATGCAGATTCAAAGGGAGCTTTCTGACACTAGACTGGAGGCTGAGAGGTTTAGACGTGAGACTCAAGTCAAGCAAGATCAGGACAAGGTTAGTGTTAACTATGAAGCTTATGCCACGTACACACGATCCGAATATTGTACGAAAAATGTCGTCCGAGGAAGAATCGTCCGATAATCGGATCGTTAGTACAGGGATTCCGTGAGCCGATCATGACAGTTCATCCGATATTATTTTATCGGACATGCACGAAAATTTTCCTCGTACGATACCAGATCGTACGATTTTCGTTTGGTCAGTACAGTTGTCGTCCGAAAATACAACACAAATACATTACAACACATGACATCACTTCTGATTTTTTTTTTCTGTCGTACGAGAATTTTCGTGACTTTAGTAACCTATTCAATTTCTACTTTCGTCCGATTTTTGGATCGTGTGTACGTGGCATTAGTCTTTCCTAAGGTGGATATACACTGTCATGCAATCATGGGGTCATAAAAAAAAAAACACCTGTTTGAGAAAATCCGATCGAGCGAACCTTTCCCAGATTCAATACAGCACAAACTAGTTCCATGCAAATGACTTGACCATTAATTAATTTCAACTTTATGAAATGCAGTTTTTTAATAAATCAGATAATGAGTACTAGAAATACTCATGGCCCCACACTGAATATTTTTGCAGCTAATAGCTGTTATTATTTTTACATATAGAAGAGACTGGTGAGTTCGCTGAGTGCATGCCATATTGTAACATTGGTCAAGAACCTGGAAGCATGCTAAAACCACTTGTCATATTTCAAAGAGGATCTACTCCTATATGGTGACATTGAAAATACTGTATCGTACTGAGCATGTGGAAGTAAGGTGTGAAAATATCAACTGGTCCTTTGATCTTTCCTTTTGACTTGATCAGGAACAGCTGGATGGTGTTTCTTCAGAACTGAAAGCACTGCAGGCAGAGTTTGAGGATGCTGTGTCAGCTCACGCAAAAGACAACAAAAGTCTTTGTGAGCGAGTCAAACAACTGAGCCAAGACAGGGAGAGCCTAAGCAAGGAGGTAAGCTGAGATATTCACAAATGTAGTTGTATGTCCACTCCCTATTTATTTATATTTTTATTGTTTCATTAATTCATTCTCTATGTATGTGATTGGAAATATGATAATTGAATTCTTATTAGACAATCATAAAACTGGCTTCTAAGAAAAACAAAACACAGGATAGATAATGTTCATCCTTGCAGGTGGAAGAGCTGAGAACTCAGCTGCGTGTAGCAGAAGATACCAGAGATGGGTTGCGCAGAGACCTTATCGAAGTTCAGCGCCTGCTGCGAGAGATGGAAGAGACCTGTGAGGTGCAGAGGAAGGAATCTCTAGAGTTGCGTCGTGATTTTGGAGATCTGACTCGAGAAAGGGAAACTCTACAGCAATCCAATACTGAGCTGAGAGCTTCCTTTAAGAAGACAGAAACAGAGAGGAGCAGGTAAGTTACATAATAGTGAGATTTAGGAGATAACCTGCATCATCAGGTTGGGATATTGAGGCTATGTATTCATGCCAAAGCATGGTATGGTCATTGCAAATAATCCACTATACCAGGGGTGTCCAAACTTTTTTTTAAAGAGGGCCAGATTTGATGAAGTGAACATGCTTGAGGGCCGACCATTTTGCCTGACATTCTTTAAACCATTAGAATTCGGTCTAAGTGTGTTCCTCCGAGCACCAATACACACAAGAATTCTCTGGCTGTGTGTGGTGAAGAGATAAGTTTGGCCGTGTTATTTGTATATACTGTATTTATCGGCTTATAACATGCACCTTCACTTTAAAAAAGGAAGTTTCAGGAAAAAAAATCTTACATTTTAAATAAAGAACTGTGAAGAAAAAAAAAGGGTCAGTGCCCATCTGCAGCCTCACCGTTGCCATGAATACAGCGCCCACCTCATTTCCATGAATGCAGCACCCTCCGTATTGCCATGAATGCAGCACCCTCTACATTGCATAAAATGCAGCACCCATTGTATTGCCATAAATGCAGCACCCATTGTATTGCCATGAATGCAGACTCACCATTATCATCAGTGCAGCCTGCAGAGGAGACAGGGAGGGGGCGAGACGAGCGCCAACAGACAAACAGGAGAAACTCCAGTTTTCTTGATGAGGCTCTTTAATTGAAAGTCCCGCCTCCTGTGATGGACAGAACAGTTGTCCAATGGCCGTGTAAACGGGAAATTCTCTCCTGTCTGCACAAAAGATATATATGTCAAAATCACCAGGAGGGCTGTCCGAAACCGGAACGCGGGCCGCGATTGTCTCGCGGGCCGGACTTTGGACATGCCTGCGCTATACTGTCTTTAATGTTACAACCTTCCACACTTGTTCCTGCATGCTAGGAGGGTTAGTCAGACCCCAGTTCACATTGGAGATGTCATAGGTTTACTTAAGCTCAGAAATAATGTATAGGTCCCATTGATTACAAATTATGACCATGACCCGACCATTGGGGAAATAAATCACCAACTATGCCTATTTTAATTTTGCTACTGAGTATAATGTACCTTTACTTAAGGCCAGGTTCACACTATTGCGAATTGGATGCGATATCTCTGCATCTAATTCGCAATAGCAGGAGAATGTGAATGGCTCTCTATGGAGCCGGTTCACATATCTCCGATTCGGCTCCAGTGCGAATTTGCACAGGAGCCCTGTGCGTCTTTTGGTCCATTTTAGGTCCGAATTCAGCCCAAAATTCGGGCTGAAATCTAACCTGAAATGGTAAACCTGGATGCACTGGACCCCTGCTAGGAGCAGCATCGGTATTAGGTGTAAACAGAGCCTTAAGGTATTGTAAGATTATACAGTGACTATTTACTTAGTATGCCCTCCTAATGTGTTAACTGTATCCACTAACTATTTGTGCTTTCCATAGAATTCCTTTTCAAAAGGCTTTTCAAATACAACTAAACTCTAAAGTTAGTATATGGAGATTAATTTGATAGACAGGTGAACTCCATGGACATATCAGAGTTGCCCCTGGGGTACAGGTATCACTGGCTGAGAAATTCTGAAGTACAACCTAATAAAAAATATTTTAAATAGATATAGAAGAAAAAAACAGTTGCAACATTTGAACTAAAATAATGAATAGGGTAAATTATTTCTTTAAGTAAATATTTTAAAAATAATAAAAAAAAATGTAAAAATCAAATAGTGTACACATTCAAGAAGTTTATATTAATTAAAAAACAACATTTTTCTTGGATGCAGTATTGGGTTATATTTTTATCTTCAGGTATATGTTAATTGATAAAGAAAAATGTGTATCTATGCTACATATTTTTTACTTAGAAGGTAAAAAGATTTTTCCGCTTTGTGTGGTTTGTGGCAAACTCCATGATATTTTTGACTTAATACGTCTCTCAGAGACTCCACTGGCAAGGTGTGCCCATCAAAACTGCCAGTTCCAGGCAATCATTGAGGCTGTTACAAAGGACTATATTGCTTTCATTAATCCCCAATGGTTAGTCCACAATATGAAATCCAGCTGTGAGACAACCACCCCTCCCTTATTTCCTTGTGGATGGAGCTGGAGACACAAACTGCTGAAGGCAAATCTTACCACTGGAGATCTAAAAAGCTGTTCGCTATAACCATAGACACCTTCCTAAAACTGAAATAGCAATTTTTGGTGGCGTTGACCTTTAAGTGAGGATAGTATTACTATTATTATACAGTATTTATATAGTACCAACAGTGTGCACAGCATATAATATAAAGGGAGACAGTACAGTTACAATGCATAACAAGAGGGTTAGGAGGGCCCTGCTTATAAGAGATTGCAATCTAATAGGATGAGGAAAGTGGCACAAATGTTAATAACTTTGAGGGATGAGCTGATGGAAGAAATAAAAGTTCAGTTGTTATATGGAGGCGGTAGGCTTCCCTAAAATGATGAGTTTTCAGGGTTCATCTAAAGGTGGCTAGATTAGGACGTAGCCAGACAGATTGAGGTAGAGAGTTCCAGAGGGTAGGAGAAGCTCTAGAGAAACCCTGGAGGTGAGTATGTGAGGAGGAGACTATGGAGTTAGAGAGCAGGAGGTCATGGGAGGAACAGAGAAGGATGGTTTGTGTGATATAACAATAAAATAGTGAATAGATGATCCTGGTGAATTAATGTCACTATTCCACAGCCTGCAGGTTGCAATAGAGGAGAAACAGCAGCGAATGGCTGTATTGCAGGAGGCAAAATCATGTGTTGATCGCGAAGCGGTACAACTGAGAACTAGCCTGCGAGAAGTGGAGAGAGCTCATATAGAGGCCCGCAGACAGCTCCAAGAGCTACGGAGACAGGTTTGCATTGGATGTCACTTTAATTACCAATAGATCTGCCAGTCACTGCATGCTTCATACCGGTGTTTTGCAGCTTCAGAAAGCACACAAAATAAATTACATTTGAAATTTGTCTGAAATATGTTTTTAAAGCTCTTTAAACGCAGTTTTGTTTATTCTAAACTCCAACCAAAGTAATATATTTCTTTAAAAAGTTTGTGTGTTTTTAGCTACAGCTTGTGTAAAGTGCTTTTATGATATTCCTAAAATTCCCAACACAGCAGGGTTGCTGGTAAAATATGGGAGATGTACTGACAGAGCAATTTTTTTTTACTGACAGCCTGAAAAATGACAGAGGCCCAGATTCACATAGAACTGCGGCGGCGTAACGTATCGTAGATACGTTACACCGCCGCAAGTTTTCATCGCAAGTGCCTGATTCACCAAGCACTTGCATTAAAAATTACGCCGGCGGCCTCCGGCGTAAGCCCGCGTAATTCAAAGGGGCGTGTGCCATTTAAATTAGGCGCGCTCCCGCGCCGGACCTACTGCGCATGCTCCGTTTTGAAATTCCCGCCGTGCTTTGTACGAAGTGACGTAATTTTTTTGAACAGGGACGTGCGTAGCGTACTTTCGTATTCCCGGACGTCTTACGCAAGAACAAAAACAATTTTAATTTCGACGCGGGAACGACGGCCATACTTATACAGCACATACGTGGGCTGTGTAAAGTTAGGGTAGCTAAAACGACGACTAACTTTGCGACAGGAAACTAGACTAGCAGCGACGTAGCGAACGCGAAAAACCGTTGTGGATCGCCGTAGCTACTAATTTGCATACCCGACGCTGGTTTACGACGCAAACTCCCCCCAGCGGCGGCCGAGGTATTGCATCCTAAGATCCGACAGTGTAATTCAATTACACCTGTCGGATCTTAGGGCTAACTATGCGTAACTGATTCTATGAATCAGTCGCATAGTTAGGAAGACCCTAAAACAGAGATACGACGGCGTATCAGGAGATACGCCGTCGTATCTCTTTTGTGAATCTGGGCCAGAATTCCTATTAAAAACTTAGACAATCAATATTTAAACAGTATAAATACGATATGGAAACACTAACAAGTAATTTTCCTGGTTTACACTTACAAAGGTCATCAGAGCATGACAAACTATCAGCCCCTGATATCCACAGACAGGTGTAAAAGTCACAGATTTTTACAAACTGTCAGTAAATTATCTGACAGTTGGCAACCCTGCTGCTACATAGCAAAGTTCTGACTGGAGGGAGAGCCAGCAGTGTCAGGTAACATGCTGTATTGCTTTTTGCAGTGCTGTCAGTCTAAAGGCCCGTACACACAATGGGATATTCCGACAACAATTGTGTGATGGAAGGGTTTTTGTCAGATAATCTGACCCTCTGTATGCTCCATCGGACAATTGTTGTCGGAATTTCCGACAACAAATGTTGGATAGCCATGCTCTGAAATTGTCCGACAACAAATGTGTTCTGTCGTATTATCCAATCGTGCATACACAATTCTGTTAGACTAAAATCCAAAGTACAAACATGCATGCTCCGAACCAATGCTAACCATCAGACAACAATAGAAGTTGCCCAAAGGGTGGCGCTAAAGAGCTGAAAAAACACACAGTTTTGTGTATGTTGGCTGAAAAAGTTCTGCCGTCTGTATGCAGAACAAGTTCACGACCAACGCCCTTCGGACAAAAATCCACAGATTTGTCCGACGGAATTCCGATTGTGTGTACGATACTTTGTATAAAAGGAGAGAGCAAAGAGATGATCTTGTCAGTGTGCTGCTGATTTTTCATTGTACAGTCTAGGTTAGGTCACTCTGTATCATATAGGTACTTCACTTGTGCGTAAAGTATGTAGCCCTACCACATATATTTAAAAATATAGGTTATAAATAGACCTTAGAAATTAAAGGTGATTTATTTACTGTATATCATGCCTGGACAAATTGGGTGCTTGAAGATTTACTTTATTCCCATGCACACAGGTGAAGACCCTGGGTGGAGAAAGCAGCCAGAGAGAGCAAGAAGTGGCTGATCTACAGGCACGGATCCAGCAGGAAGAGCATAAAGAGCAGCAGAGCCGCAGAGAGTCCCTGGAGCTGAGACAACGTATTACAGAGAGCGAGGCAGAGAGAGAGGCTGCTCGTAGAGAGGTGTGTGACATTCTAAAATATCATCACATACTACACAACCATGTGTAATGATATATTCCTTATTAAAAACGTGTATTTAAACCACTTACTATAAATATCACTTCAGCTTTTGATGTTTGTAGGAAGTTCTTCTTGTCTATATATTTTATGATGATTTTAGAGAGAAGTGCCTAAACTTGCGGCGGCGTAGCTTAGCCTGTTTAGGCTATGCCGCCGTAAGTTAGCTAGGCAAGTACATGATTCTCAATGTACTTGCCTGCTAATATACGGTGGCGTAGCCTAAAGCGGGCGGGCGTAAGGTCGCCGAATTCAAATGTCTTGGAGGGGGCGTGTTTGATGGTAATGAGGCTTGACCTCAAGTTTTTTACGGGTTCTTTTAACTGCGCATGCGCCGGGCGCCTACATTTCCCAGTGTGCATTGCGGCTACGTACGCCGCACGGGCCTATTGATTTTGACGTGGACGTAAACAACGTAAATCCCGATTCGCGGATAACTTACGCAAACGACGTAAAAAATTAGAATCTCGCGGCGGGAACGGCGGCCATACTTTAACATTGTTATTCCACCTAATAGATGGAATAACTTTAGGCCTGCTAATGCCTTACGAAAATGGCGTAAATCGACTGCGGTGGCCGGGCGTACGTTCGTGAATCGGCGTATCAACTCATTTACATATTCTACGCCGACCGCAATGGAAGCGCCACCTAGCGGCCATCCAAAATATTGCAATCTAAGATATGAAGCATCGGATGTCAGTGGTGACCATGTCCACTGACACCCGATCCGCTAAAATCAGACGGATGTCGATACGTCACCATCCATCCTGGCGGATCGGAACAGTTGAGATCTGATGAAAACGGACATGCTATCCATTTTTGTCCAATCTCTCCATAGACAAGCAGCGGCGCTCGACAAGCCCCTACCTGCTCAGTGAGCAGAGAGGGACCTGTCATCTGCGGAGATCAATGGAGAGATCTCCCGCTGAGCTGGCGGACGCTGCTGATGAATCCGTCCCCGTGTGGAAGGGGCCTTAGGGATGACTTGTCCAACTAGGACAAGGGGTAAAGACTTCTCAAGGCAGCTCTGGAAAAATATTGTAGCAAAAGCTGGCACTCACAAAGGAACTTCTGTAAAATGACTTTTTTGATATACAGGGTAACACTTAAAGTACGTGTTTCGGCCTACCTTGCGTTAATCGTGGCCATAATTACAGTTCTGGAAAGGGGTTTCTAGTCTAAATAACAAGGGAGACTAAATAATACAGAAATAGACTATAAGCTACAAAAAAATTAAACATAGTCCATTGCCTATCTCCACTCAGTGCCCCAATGTTATTTTCTGGTATGCCATATGCAGTAGAAAGCCCAGTTTTCATCCATTGATGTCACAATATCAGGTACGCTTTAGACCAGGGATGCCCAACCTTTTGTTGAGCGAGGGCCACTTAAGTGACTTGGTAACCGGTCGTGGGCCACAATGAGTGGATCGGGCGGATGACACGTCTATGTCCACTCTGCATATCGAGGGCAGACACAGCCCACTCTACTCTATGGGCCCTTCAATCCGATCCACCCAGGCGGAAGGAGATGGATCCTCTTTTGTTTTTTTCTTTAGCGGATCGGATTGGAGGTAAGCGGTGCACCTGCTGATCAGTTTGAAAGCAGCCCAGTAACCACGGCAGAACAGATATGCCCATATTTGGTATCGCTCCGCCTGTGACAGGAGGCGGTGCTATACAGGAAGCATCGGCTTATGCGGCTCTGCCTCGTAACCACTTAATTTCTCTACCGCCGGCTTCATTCACAACACTAATGCTATGGGGTGATGGATCTCGAGGGCTCTGCGGGCCACATGTGGCCCCCTGCTTTAGACATCCACTCTTTTGGGAAATTTGGTAAACAGATGGTATTGACACAAGTAAGATTTAGGCTGGTCATATGCTGTCCATTCCTCTAATAGAGATTCGGAACTTACCTCTTCTTGCTGCAGTCAGCTTTAGGTCTTGTGTGCAAAATACATATGAGCAACCAGCACACATATTAACGATCTATTGATAACGAAGGATGAAAAATCTTATTGTAAGATAAACACCTTTATCATTGTATATAGTTTTCATGTGAATTTTGTTTGCAACACACAACTGGAAGGATACTAAATTATAGACCCCACCTGGTTTGGCCATACATTGGAGTGCATGGCCATATCCGAAAGGCCTGACCTTTATATGTTTAGTCAGGATTGAATAAAAGCTGAAATGATTGACACTTTTTAAAGGTATATGTGGTAGAGTAGGCTGCAGTCCTGCAGTATTGTACAGTTCAGTTATTTTGCAACACAATCAGAAAATCAATTAAAAAGCGTTGTTCTTTTCTTGATTTCTGTGGCAAAGATTCTCCATTTGTATGACAAGGTTAAGTCAGGATAATGAAAGCCTGCAGACTTACTTCAGCCAGATGATATTAAGAAAAAAATTCTCAAGGAGTCTACCAGGCTATAAGTGTCACTAATTGTAATATTTTCTGAATTCCTTAGATATTGGCTCTGCAGCAGCGTCTCTCAGCTGTAGAAACTTCTTCTCGCCAGCGTGAAAAAGAACTTGAGCAGAGACTCAGCGAAAGCCGAGCAGGGGAGCAAAGGCTGCAGGAAGGATGCAAGACACTGCAGGAGCAGCTACAGCGACTTACAAGTGAGGCTGCCGATTTCAAGCTTAAGTTTGGAGCATGTGAAACTCGAGTGCGAGCACTAGAAACTGAAATGAACAGGATCCAGACAGCACGCAGGGATGCAGAAAATCAATTAAACAGCCTTTATTCAGCATTCAGGAACACTCTGGGCATGAGGGGTCGCAGTCCATCACCTCTTAGAACTGGCTCTCCCGGTAAAGGTGAGATATTCCCATGGGCTTTACAGCTGCATTTGAATGACTGCCATCTTGCTTTGTAAGTGAAACAGCAAATATAAATTTTACCCTAACAAAGTGTTAAAACCAAGTAAAAGCAAAGCTTGTGGTGACTGTATTAGTTTGATTTTGCAGTCTTTTGTCATTTTTTTTCCCCAAAATCACACCCCCCCAAAAATAAAAAATAAATAAAGTGCCAAATGTAAAGAAGTTCACCCCTTTTAGGTAAAGTTCCACTTTAAGCTGGCCATAGAGGTGGATGGAAAAATCCCCCCGATCGGACATTGGGGTTTATTTACTAAAGCTGGAGAGTACAAAATCAGGCTCACTTCTGCATAGAAACCAATCAGCTTCCAGGTTTTATTGCCAAAGCTTAATTGAACAAGCTGAGGTTAGAAGCTGATTGGCTACCTTGCACAGCTGCACCAGATTCTGAGTGTTCCAGTTTTAGTAAATCTACCCCATCGTATTCTAAGGGCCCTTCCACACGGGCGGATCAGTAATGATCCGCTCTGTGTGTCTGCATTTGCTCAGCGGGGATCCTCCGTAAAATCCCCGCTGAGCTGGCAGCTGACAGGGTGGTCCCCGCACACTGTGCAGGGACCGCCCTGTCGTTCCTCCCCCCCCACCTATGGGGGATCGGATGAACACGGACCGTATGTCCGTGTTCATCCGATCCGGCAGACGGAAGAAATATATGATTTTCTTCTATCCAAAAAAAACGGATCTTTGCGGAGGCGGAACGATTACGGGTTTCAGGAGATGGTCATCCGCTGACACCCGCAATCACATAGGGACCCATGTATGTCCCGTTTTCATCCGCAACGGATGGATGAAAATGCGGACATACGGTCCGCACGTGTGAAAGGGCCCTAACAGTGGGGCCTGCTGCAGCCACTAGTTGTCCAGTATGTCTCTTTGACAGAAGTTGATCAAGCGATCAGCTTTTGGTTGAGCAGGGACGGTCACACACTGATAGAAATTTGCATGGTCCCTGCTAAACTGTCTGAAATTCAATCAGTATATGTTCAGCTTTACTTATTGCTCTTACTTCGTATCACAATGTAATGCTATAACATTTACATATACAGGATTTGCTGGGTCGGCTAGTACATTTTTGGATGGACGGAGAACGCCAGGCTCTCGCAGTGGCTCCCCAGATCGCAGCCGCTCTCCATACCCCGAGCTTGAACCTGAAACTGTGAAAGCGGCACTAAAGGACCTTGTGCAGGAACTGCGGGACACTCAGAGGGAGAGGGTAAGCAACTAGACAGTATGATACTGTGACCTTACAGGATGTGACTGTATTTAAAAGGATCAATTGGGGTCAATAATGGAAAGAAAAAGAACGATATTAAAGTTTTGTTATAATAGCTACCAGAATTGAACTCCAAATTTGTTTTTTAAAGATGCCAAGGAGTTAAAGCGCAACTAAACTCTCCTGTCCTTTTCAACCAAGGAAGCTGCCATCTCTTAGGAACCATTCACATTCTGCGTTTTAGGATCTCGGGCAGAATCGCTGTGATTCTGCCAGCAATCTCAAATTGCACTCCAATTGCAAAATGCATGTTCAGGTGCCATTCATTTTCGACAGCACCTAAAAATGCATTGTCAACCAAAATAGAGCAGAAGCTTCTTTTGGCTGACAAGCTTCATGCATTGCAATTTCCTGCAATTTCAGCATGATTTAGTGTGTCATGAAGCGTGCCAAAAACGCACCACGTTTAGGTGCCATTGGAAATAAATGGCACCTCAACATGTGTTTTGTGATTCTAGTGAAATTTGAGATCACGGGCAGATTCGCATCAATTCAGCCTGAGATCCCAAAGCACCAAATGGATGGCGCCTTAATATGGCATAGATGGTCGGAACCAACTGGTATTCAAACCATGTGTGGGCAGTTTGAAAGTACCCAAGTCGATTGATCGATCGACTTGGGTACAACCAGCCTGCGGCTGTTATAATACCTAGCTACTGTAGCAATAATCACTGTGCTTTTCCGGCAGGGACAGCTGAGAACACAATGGCTCAAAAGGGATTCCCCCATCAACAGTGACTGTGTTGATGGGGGAATTAAGCAATTTTTTCTCCTGCAACCGCTGGTCTATGGTCGGTTTAGGCTCTGTTTGATCTATAACGGCCATGGTTCTGCACATGTGATCAGTTATGACACCAGCCATTTGATAGTTTGGTTGTGAGAGTTAGCATTCCCAGAATGCCGGTAATTTAACTGTTTTTTGAAAACGTAATTCACAGGTATAATACATGTGGCATATTTAAATTAGTTGTCAATTTTCTGCAGCATTTGTTGTTGTAGCCTTGTACATGTCATCTGTCTGCTAATAAAATGTGCTTTCCCTGTCCTGTAAACTGCATAGACACATGTTAGATTGAATGCACTGGAATAGATGGAAGGCAGCAGAACCAGAATAGCTCACAGTATAGATCCTTCTACTCTAATAACTGCTGTACAGGGAATGGTGGGGAGATAAAATAAAGATAGCCTATTGTATTAACAATACTTTAACATACAATACATTGGGCTAGATTCAGGTAGGGGCGCGCATAGTTACGTCGGTGCAGCGTATCGTATTTACGCTAAGCCGCCGTAAGTCAAAGAGGCAAGTGCTGTATTCACAAAGCACTTGCCTTCTAAGTTACGGCGGCGTAGCGTAAATGGGGCCGGCGTAAGCGCGCGTAATTCAAATGTGGATGAGGGGGCGTGTTTTATGTTAATGTATGATGACCTGACGTGATTGACGTTTCTTACAAACGGCGCATGCGCCGTCCGTGTACATATCCCAGTGTGCATTGCTCACAAGTACGCCGCCACGACGTATTGGTTTCGACGTGAACGTAAATTACGTCCAGCCCTATTCGCGAACGACTTATGCAAAAGACGTAAAGAATTCAAAATTCGAAACGGCAACGACGTCCATACTTAACATTGGCTGCGCCTCCTAATAGCAGGAGTAACCTTACGCTGAAAAAGCCTAACGTAAACGATGTAACTAAATTGCGCCGGGCGTACGTACGTTTGTGAATCGGCGTATCTAGGTCATTTGCATATTCTACACCGAAAACAACGGAAGCGCCCCTAGCGGCCAGCGTAAAATTGCACACAATTATACCCCGCCGTATTCAAGTTACGTCGGCGGAGGAAGCCTATTTTTTGAACGTATCTGCCTTTGAGAATCGGCGTAAAGATACGACGACGCAGATTTGAAATTACGGCGGCGTATCTGCTACCTGAATCTAGCCCATTGTTTTAAAATAAATGCTTGACTGAAATAAATGTTTTTTTTTTTTTTTTTTTATATTTACCTGGGTTTTGTCTTTGTCTTTTTTATACTGTAGTCAATGGTAATAAATCTCTATCCTAAGTGCTTGGCTATGGCAATTCATACATGGCCTGCTGTCATTCTTTGGGTTGATAATTAGGAGACAGATCGAGTCATTGGTTGCTAATGTTAAAGAAATATTTGTTTTATTTCCATCATTGAATATTAAAATGCATTCTGTTAATGCTTCTACTTTCTGCTACAGGATGGCACCGGGATGTCTCTACATAGACAGCTGGACGATCGCACAGATCAGTGTGAGCGATTGCAGAGCCAACTTCAGAAACTGCAGAGACAGGTCACAGAGCTCCAAGAAGGTATATATTTATTTTACTGAGCAATGACTGCATTGCTGGACAAGCTTTTTTGCCTGCCAGGTGCAGCCATACATTTGTGATAGAATTTCACACTTTTTATTTATGATTTGCCTGTAATTATGTAAAAAACGTTACTCAAATATATGCTGGTAGTGCAGCCACTCCAAACACCACATTTGCTATTTATTTGGTGTAGGTGTTATTTAAGGGATGGAACAGTACAGTATCAAGGTGTGAACATGCTAGCCTTGGAATGATATCCCCTTGCTTTCCTTGGCTTCCTCCATATATTAAAAAGGTTGTAAAGGTAACATAAAAAAAATAACAAAGATGTCTATACTTACCTGCTCTGTGCAATGAAATTGCACAGAGCGGCCACAAACAACCTCCTTCTCTGGTCCCCCACCAGCACTCCTGGCCCCTTCCTCTCTGTCCACTGCCCCCATGGAAAGCTGCTTCCCATGGGGGCACTCGTGCATGCTCGGTCCTGAGCCCCACTGCTGCCTCCATTAACACAGACAGCAGGACTTGGCTCTGCCCCCCCCCCACTCCCTCATCACTGGCTTTGATTGACAACACAGGGAGCCAATGGCTCTCACAGCAGTCACGTGATCAGAAACTCATCCTGCTGATTCCTAATCACAAATCATGACCGAGAGCTGTCAAAGATAGCTCAGTCAGTGTGCTGGAAGCATGTAGTGGACACATATGTGCAGTGGCTGTGCATCAAGGCCCACTCTTTATGCCCCTGCATATATGTGTAACTTGCTTCAGTCTTCTTAGTACATAGGGGGTGTCTGTATGACATGAGTGAGTGAGTGACTTGTATAGCGCTACAAATGCGAACTGAATCGCCTCAAGGCCCTATGTCCAATTTCGTCAAGGTCCTTCAGAAAAGGGGGGTCTTAAGTTTTTTCCTGAAGGCCCGATGGTTTTCTTCCATGCGGATGTTCGTGGGTAGAGCGTTACATAGCCGTGGTCCTTGGACTGCGAATCTTTATTTACCTTTCGATTTGTAACGGGACTTGGGCATGTGGAGGAGATTTTGATTTGTTGATATTTATAAGATAGCAAGCTCCCATAGAGAAGGGACTGACTTAAATTAATATAAAAATACTGCGCTATACACATTAATAAACAACATAGTAGCCAACACTACAATCTTAACAAAAATGATGTGTATAAATAAAGTGAAAACAGTGAAAAAGGCGCAATGGCATGGAAAGGACTCATCCAACCCGACACGTTTCGTCTACAAAGACTTCAAGTGGGCTTTAATGCCTTGTAGAGTTGTTTGCCAATCACGTGGTCCCTAAGATTGGCTCTTACAGCAGTCACCTGATCAGGAACCCATCCTGCTGATTCACAAACCGTGACCAAGAGGCTCGAGCTGTCGAAGATAACTCAATCAGTGTGCTGGGAGCATGTAGTGGAGTGGACACATATGTGCAGTGGCTGTGCGTTAAGGACCACTCTTTCTGCCCCTGCATATATGTGGAACTTGCTGCATTGGGGGTGTCTGCATGACATCAGATAGCAAGCTCCCATAGGGAAGGTACTGATTTAAATGGTTTAGTGTATTCCGTAATATGCCGGTGTTGTATGAAATGTGAAATGATGATGTAATAACAAGTACTTGGTATGACAGAACTGTGTGACCTCATACACAGGCAAGTTAGACATTTCTGAGACAGATAAAGGATTATTTCTCTTTACCCATGTAGAAATGATTAATCCATTTACTATACTTGTGGCAAAATAAAAAATAGATGATAGATTTGGAGTGGATGTGTGGAGCTCTCTTCATATGAATCAACTGGCTGATGGGTTTCTCCTTCCTCCAACCACCCAAAGGGCAGCAAGACTTCAGATCTTCTCCATCAATAATGCTATGCATGCAGTTATTAGATTAGGATCATTTTCTAGTAGAATGCAAATCATCCAGTTATTTATATATGCTACAGTATTTATACACTTAGCTACAAAGGAAACATGAGCTCCCACAGCAGGTTATTATAATCACCACCTGTCAAAAAAGTCCACCAGCAGAGCTTTGTTGAGGTGAAATGCAGACATTACAAAGAATCATCTTACGCCTAATTTCTTCTTTTGAAAAAACACAAAAATATTATGCAGTCAAAGGTATGCAGAGTTTAATCAGTCTGTTAACCTTTAAAAGTATTTGATGACATATTTTCTATCCTTCAGTTTATGTTATGTACACCTCTCAGCAATGAAAACTTTGCAGCCCCGGGCTATGTTCTAAAAGGGTGTGACCCGGCAACCTTAACAAGGAGATGTGAAGGGAAGGACTTGATCCTATTCTCCGCTGGAGGATCTTCACAGGCTCCAACATAAAGGCTAGGATTATGACATAAATGTGGAACGGCACTTTTTGTTCTTTAAAATCCAACCTCTCAAATGAACTATGTAAAGTGAAAGACACGATGAAAGCTTTTTACATGTCATGCTCACACAAGGGTAACAACAACTTGGTGTCTGCATGCGATACCCCACCTGTTTTTCTTTCAAATAGTTTTTATTGAGTATTCAAGTATGCAGTACATCATCAGTGTGGTAACATCAATATCAACAGGAAGCAAACACTGTAGAATATTATAGATGGTTCAAGTGCATAAATACATACAGATAGAAGCAAACAGATAACTGGGGAAGAAATTTGGTATTATATAGAAAAAACAAACGGTAGGGGTTACCAGATATGTTTATAAGGTATACACCAGTAGGGTGAACTGGGTAGAAAGGGTCTTGAGCAGGAAGGGAGGGGGGGGGGGATAGGAGGGGTTGGAGAGCATCCAGGTTAGGACAGTGCATTCAGAAAGGGATCAGTGGTTCCATTTAGTGTCATACCAGAGTCGCCATGGTTTCCAATATGTCATTAGGGCGGGGCCGGAACATTTTCTACGAGCAAGGATAGTTTCATATGTGGAGTGGTTGTGTGTTAGTTTCACTATGTCTGATATCGTGGGGATGATATTTGATTTCCAGTTCCTGGCAATGAGAAGTCTGGTTGCTAACAGGATGTGGGATGTCACTAGTTGCAGAGGAGGTGGTATGTCGTCAATGGTCAAATTGAGGATAGCCAGTTGGGGGGTCAGCGTTAGAGGGAAACCCAACACCTCCCTCAACACTAGCTCTAGTGTTGTCCACATAGGTCTTAAGTTAGGACATGTCCAGAATACATGTATGAGGGTGCCTGGGCTTCCGCACCCTCTCCAGCAGTCCTGTGAGGTGTGGGGATAGAATTTAGCTATCCTGGATGGTGTTAAGTACCATCTCAGTGTCAATTTTTGGGCGAGTTCCCATAAAGCCGTACAAGAGGTATGTTTGTAAGTGGATTTTATTGCCCGCTGCCATTGCTGATCAGAAAAGTGGGTCTGCAAGTCTGTTTCCCAGTCAATGAGGGGTTTGGATTTAGTGAAGTAATTTTTTTCTTGGAGGGTCGAGTATAGTAGGGAGGTACCTTTGGATGAGTTTGTCTCTGTAAAGAGGTATCGCCATATGTTTACTGGTATAGATCCTTCCATAGAAGGAGTGGCCGAGAGGCAATGCTGTAGCCTATAGTAAGTGAAGTAGTCAGAAGTGGGGGCATGGAGAGTCTCCTGGAGTTTTAGAAAGGATGAGTTGGTCATGAGAGGGCGTAGTTCATGAGTGTATGTCAGTTTTCCCGTCAGCCAATTCGGGATCCTAAGGTCAGGAGTCAGTAATTTCAATGTATCTATAGGTATAGGGATGGGTTTAGTTGGAATATCCGACCATTTCATGCCCTGAAGTATTTTCCAGGCTTTAACTGAGGCCTGAATGGTGGGTGAGTAAAGGCAAAGAAGAGGGTTTTTGATCACTGTGCTAAATAACCAGCGGGACAGGTTACCGCCCGGGATCATGTTGGATTCTATGTCGCACCAAAGTCCCACCTGTTTTTCTGTAAATTACAGGAACAAAAAAAAAATTGTGATTGCTTCGTTATGTAATGGACCCTTTCTGTTTTGGTATGTGTTCAAATAGACTAAAAGGGTAATTTGGGAAAGTATAACTTATTTGTCCTTTGGTGCATAATATAGCTGTAGTCCTCAGAAAAATTCAGTGTATTCAACAACATTTCAGCAAAGGTATCAGGTGATCCCACCAGTAGCACATCTACTGTCCTAGGGTGAAAACGCTCATCACTGTACTGTATCTATGGAGGAGCAGCAGAAAGTATTCTAAAGCCTCACGATCGGACTTCCATCAGACAAATCCATGTAATTTTGTCTGAAGGGCGTTGGCCGTGAACTTGTTCTGCATAAGGACGGCAGAACTTTTTCATTCAACATTTGCAAAACTACTGTAGCGCTCACCCCTGAAGGAGCCGCTGGATAGAATAGGGATGGCGTGTTACCTCTGTGAGCGTCTAGGGGTAGATGATGATGAGAGCAGCAATGATGGAATGTCCAAACAGCAGGTGTCTTTCTTGTGCTTTTATTTCTGCCCAACACAGCAAACAGTAAAACTTGAGGTAGATAGATCAAAGATGGGTGAGGAGAAGGATTAACAGATTCAGGCCTAACAGAACAGAAGCATTCCTGCCTCCAACGACACTTCACTTTCGTCACCACTCCAGCCGGAGTGGGTATAGTGTACCTAGACAGGCCTCCCACACCGACCTGGCAGCCAGGGTATCACTCGGCACTTTTGAGAGGAACAGGTCTCTGCTACAGACCTGGCCTCAGGACTTAGGATATGGAGACTGTTCCCCTCAGTAAACTTCTTCTTGCCTGAATCTTGCCCAGGTAGTTTCTATTAGGTTACCAACTGATAGGTGGCTAACTTCCACCCCTCAGTGTCCGGTTACCTCGATCCCCGGTGGATTGTCTAGGCTTTGTTGGACCGCCAGCCTCTCATTGGCGCTCCTCAGACGGACTCCCCACCGAACAGCTATCGCGCTTGGGATCTCCTCAGAATTGGGGACCCAGTTGATTACTGGGGCCCCGCCATAGCTTCAAATGCTCCGGGTCCCGGAACCAGGAACGGAACACCTTGTGGCACGCGCACCCCGGCCTGGTAGGCCGCATTGCCGGGGGCCATGATGTGTGGTCACCCTGAAGGTGGGTGCCACACCCGGAACAAGACCCCCGTCCAATGGTGTCTGCTCCAGAAGTACCTTCCCCCGCGAGGGAAAACCCCTCCTGATTGGCTGCTGGCAAGAGGCACCCCAGCCTGGACTCCACTGCTGCCACCTGCCACCCCAGGGTGGAAAAACACCTCAGGAACACAGAATGAACCGACAGTACAGCCCAGCTGAAACAGAAGCCTAATTTGTACAAATCACTTGGATGAGAGCTAACTAACTCTCTCATCCCCCTTAAATTTAGAATAGCACCTGTACTGAAAGTACACAGGCGCTACACTACGTTGTTTTTCTGCTCTTTATCGCCACCCTTTAGGCAAATTCTGCTAATGTTGTCTGATGGTTAGCATTGGTTCAGAGCATGCGGATTTGTGTACACACAATCGGATAATCCGACGGAGCACATTTGTTGTCGGACAATTTGAGAGCATGCACATTCAACATTTGTTGTCGGAAATTCAGACAGCAATTGTCCGATGGAGTATACAGACGGTTGGATTATCAGACAAAACACGTCGGACAATTGTTGTCGGAATATCCAGTCATGTGTACGGGCCTTAAGACTACTGAACACTTCCATTCTTCTCAGCTCCATAACATTGGGTACGGGTATTCTGTAGTCAACAAAGAGAGCTGGGAACAATGCTAACTGATAACAGTCAGCAAAGAGGACAGGAAGCTATTAGCTGGCAAGATTTCTGTCAGGATCAACAGGTATTTTTTTCAATTTGCAAAAGGGAGATAACAAAATGCTTTATTGGTATATTTAAAATGATTCTAAAGGCAGAAGGTTTTTTAAACCTCTTATGCACACATTCTATGCATGAAGGTAAAAAACCTTCTGCAGGCAGCTTCCCCTAGTGCCCCCTCTCCAATATTTACCTGGGCCCGATCTCTATCCAGTGACGTGCACAAGAGCAGCCACTCTCTGGGTTCTCTTCCTCCTCATTTGCTCAGAGACATCAGGCAGGAGCCATGGGCTCAGAGACATCTAGTGAAGAGGGAGCGGGGGGAAGGGCTGAGCCACACTCTTTGTGTCTTACAGAAACACAGAGCAAGGGCTTGGGAGAAAGCATGCATGAGTGCCCCCCTAGCAAGCAGCTTACTAGGGGGGGGCACTCAACTGGGGGGGGGATCAACCAGGAGCAAAGACAGGGGACCTGTGAACAGGAGGATCAGGGCTGCTCTGTGCAAAACCATTGCACAGAGCAGGTAAGTATGAATTAAATAAAATTGTATCCTTTAGTATCACTTTAACTGGTTAAGACCCGGACCATTATGCAGGTTAAGGACCTTGCCCCTTTTTGCAATTCGGCACTGCGTCGCTTTAACTGACAATTGCACGGTTGTCCGACGTGACTCCCAAACAAAATTGGCGTCCTTTTTTTCCCACAAATAGAGCTTTCTTTTGGTGGTATTTGATCACCTCTGCGGTTTTTATTTGTTGTGCTATAAACAAAAATAGAGCGACAATTTTGAAAAAAAATCAATATTTTTTACTTTTTGCTATAATAAATATCCCCAAAAAAGATATATAAAAAAGTTTTTTTCCTCAGTTTGGGCCGATACCTATTCTTCTACATATTTTTGGTAAAAAAAAATCGCAATAAGCGTTTATCGATTGGTTTGTGCAAAATGTATAGCGTTTACAAAATAGGGGATAGTTTTATGGTATTTTTATTAATAATTATTTTTACTACTAATGGCGGCGATCAGCGATTTTTTTTTTCCGTGACTGCGACATTATTGCAGACATCGGACACTTTTGACACATTTTTGGGACCATTGTCATTTTCACAGCGAAAAGTGCTATAAAAATGCACTGATTACTGTGAAAATGACAATGGCAGTGAAGGGGTTAACCACTAGGGGGTGCTGTAGGGGTTAAGTGTGACCTAATGTGTGTTTTTTACTGTAATGGGGTGGGGCTGGATGTGTGACGTCACTGATCGTCGTTCCCTATATCAGTGAACAGACAATCACTGACACTGCCACAGAGAAAAACGGGGAAGGTTTTTTAACACTCACTTCTCCCCGTTCTTCAGCTCCTGTGATCCGATCGCGGGACACCGGCGGTGATCGGGTCCCGCGGGCGCGATCACGGACCTTCGGACCGTGTCTCAAGCATTCCGCCCGCGGCGTGCTTGCGACCCACAACTGGGCTCTTAAAGAGGACGTACAGTACAGACCAAAAGTTTGGACACACCTTCTTATTCAGAGAGTTTTCTTTATTTTCATGACTATGAAAATTGTAGATTCACACTGAAGGCATCAAAACTATGAATTAACACATGTGGAATTATACATAACAAAAAAGTGTGAAACAACTGAAAATATATTTCATATCCTAGGTTCTTCAAAGTAGCCACCTTTTGCTTTGATTACTGCTTGGCACACTCTTGGCATTCTCTTGATGAGCTTCAAGAGGTAGTCACCTGGCGCAGCACCCCATCACTCTCCTTCTTGGTCAAATAGCCCTTACACAGCCTGGAGGTGTGTTTGGGGTCATTGTCCTGTTGAAAAATAAATGATGGTCCAACTAAACGCAAACCGGATGGAATAGCATGCCGCTGCAAGATGCTGTGGTAGCCATGCTGGTTCAGTATGCCTTCAATTTTGAATAAATACCCAACAGTGTCACCAGCAAAGCACCCCCACACCATCACACCTCCTCCTCCATGCTCCATACAAAGACACGGGGGTTGGAACCAAAGAACTCAAGTTTGGACTCATCAGACCAAAGCACAGATTTCCATTGGTCTAATGTCCATTCCTTGTGTTCTTTATCCCAAACAAGTCTCTTCTGCTTGTTGCCTTTCTTTAGCAGTGGTTTCCTAGCAGATATTCTACCATGAAGGCCTGATTCACACAGTCTCCTCTTACCAGTTCTAGAGATGTGTCTGCTGCAAAAGGTGGCTACTTTGAAGAACCTAGAATATGAAATATATTTTCAGTTGTTTCACACTTTTTTGTTATGTATAATTCCACATGTGTTAAATCATAGTTTTGAAGCCTTCAGTGTGAATCTACAATTTTCATAGTCATGAAAATAAAGAAAACTCTTTGAATGAAAAGGTGTGTCCAAACTTTTGGTCTGTACTGTATATATACGTCCATGTGCCCAGCCGTGCCATTCTGTCGACGTATATAGTCGTGTGGCAGTCCTTAAGTGGTTAATAGAGCACAAGGGAGTAAATAATATAAGGTCATTGTTCGGGTTTACACCTGGTTTTAACATGGTTACAGTATATGCTCTAAAATCGCTGTACGTACAATAGTTTTAAATATAACTGGCATAAGTACCCCTATCTGTCCTCATATTACATTCCTGTAATTGTAGCATTCAAGTTGGGAGAGGCAGGGTCAACACCCTTGGTTAGTCAAAGCATTAACATAGGAGGGGAAGTGATGACTTCACCAATATTTCATTCATTGTCCAGTCAGAGATGGCAGGAAGGTTACTGACCAAGCTTAACTCCCTTAGAGAAAAGTAAGGTCCCCAACATGCTATGTGGCATGAATACCTGGATCATAAGAATGGCTGAACAAAACTACAAATCTTTCAAAAATAAAATATTCTTGAGTTTGTTACCTGTAGTTTCACCCTTTTGTTATCCTGCATTACAGTCTCACTTTAGGGCTCTCATTAAACAATTTAAAAAATCCTGCTTTTTTGGAATAAAAAAAGATTTGTTACTCTTTGCAACCTGAAAACCTTAATAAACGCATATAAATACAATTTACTCTCTCTACTGCAGGGATATGCAATTAGCGGACCTCCAGCTGTTGCCAAACTACAAGTCCCATGAGGCATAGCGAGACTCTGACAGCATCAAGCATGACACCCAGAGGCAGAGGCATGATGGTACTTGTAGTTTGGCAACAGCTGGAGGTCCGCTAATTGCATATCCCTGCTCTACTGGCACACCGTCTGTCCCAGAAAGGTCTAACTAAACTATAATATGACTATAATATAACAATTTAAAAGAGAAGTATGGCCAAAGCTCTTTTAGGCATGCTTCTCATGTGGGTCACAGGAGTGCACTTAGGTCTCCTTTCCTGTTACCCATAATCAGCCAACTGAGAGCTGACATCATAGAGCCGCTCCAGACTCTGGAGCGATCCTGACAATAATGTCGGGATCAACCCAGATTCCTGACTGTCAGCTGGCTCAGCCCCTCAGCATGCCACTGAGAGCACGAGCCAGCCGTTTCCACCCCCTCTCCTGCCCGGTGCTCCAGTGAGCGCTTGAGGCCTCGTACACACGGACGAACAGTCCGCTGAAAACGGTCCGCCGGACCGTTTTCAGCGGACATGTCCGCCCGGAGATTTCTGTCTGATGGTTGTACACACCATCAGACAGAAATACGCGCGTAAACAATACGCGGGGACGTGGCCGCGACGATGACGCGGCGACGTGGGCGGCCCTGGAAGTTCAAAGCTTCCACGCATGCGTAAAATCAGTACGACACATGCGAGGGATGGAGGTCGGTCGGACGTGTCCGGTGAGTCTGTACAGACGACCGAACACGTCTGACGGACAGGTTTCCAGCGGACAGATTTCTTAGCATGCTAAGAATTTTTTGTCTGCTGGAAACTGTCCGATCCGCCGGACAATTGTCCGGTCGGGCCTACACACGACCGGATCTGTCCGTCGGACCAGTTTCAGCGGACAGATCCGGTCGTGTGTACGGGGCCTGAAGGTCAGAGCACAGTTCGTTGACTGACAGTGACCGCTTTATGCTCAGAGCAGACCCAAGAACTGAGCAATCAGTGGACAGGACACATGATTGGTCAGGTTTTGAGTTTAGAGCCTGTCGGGGACAACTGTAGCATCAGTAGGTAGATAAGTATGTATGTTATTTGTTCCCACACTTCTGCTTTAGGTGTTGCTTATTTTGACTAGGATGGCTACTACCACCAATATAACATCTAAAGAGTACCGGCCCTTTCACACATGCTTTCTGATCAGGTCCGCCTGTCAGTTTTTCAGATGGACCTCCATTCACTCCTATGGAACAGCGGATGACATGTCCGCTGACACCTGCTGCTATCCGATGCGATCCTGTCCGCCAAATCCAAATGGATGGAGACCCTACTTTCCATCTGTCTGGCAGATCGGATGAGATCAAATGAAAACAGACAGGTCTGTTTTTATGCAAGCTCCCTGTAGAGGAGAGCGGGACTCTGCCAGGTCCATCTCAGTATAGTGATAGAGAAGGACCTGTCATCTGCCTGCTCAGCGGGGATCAGCAGATCGATCCCCCCACTGAGCAAGCAAAGCCGGTCACATGGACAAGCCTGTGTGAAAGGGGCCACCTGGATCCAAAATATATTTTTGGATTTTTTGGGGTATTTGTGGGTACATATTGAGCTCTTTAGAATATGGACTGCCACCATGCTTGCCTCCTACCAGCCTAGACCATCTTCCTTTTTTCTGTAAGTTTGCAGCAGCTCTCCAATGACTTCTCTAAAACCTTTAAAGCATAAGTGAAAGCATACGACTAAATACACAGTTGAACCTTTACATTTTGTTTAACACATTTTTTAATTCAGACAACCTTGCAATACACCAAAGCCATGTTTAGGCCTTACTTTTCTTCACTTCAGCTAAAGCAATACCGCTTGATCAATTCTGTGATTGGAAAGTGAAGGTGCAAAAAAAGTTAAAGAGGAGGTTATCTGTGAGCTCTATCCCTTAATCAGCTTGCTATATTTGTTATGTGTTTTATGTCACAGCACTGCGTAAGTCTTATTCTTATAGTGCTGTCCCTTTCTACCGATCTGAATTCTAATTTAGAGGTTTTATACCTGCATATTTTTTTTTCACAAGAATAAATATCTGCCTATGTTAAGCTTTAAACTTCTAGCCTAGATGGCACTGTTAGACAAATAGTACGGTTGTCAGGCTTCCAACAGACTTGTATTTTTCAGGCTCCTGTGGCTTTTTTAAAATGATCTTTCTGCCTATAAGGAGGTGGTTGGTTTAGCAAAGCAACATGAACCCAGATAGCAAGCAATTGTGCTGCAAGTTTGAAAATGACTTGCTAAGCTATTGCTAGACTTGCCAGGCTTCACACATGTGGTGCACATTGCATGAATCCAGATCAACTTTCTTTGCAAACATTCTGCAAGTCTGCTGCAAGTTCTGGTTCAGTTATGTTGTGCAATAGTCATCCCACCACATGGGTCACTGTGGCTGAATTTTCATGCCAAAGACTTGCTCTTGCTGTAGCCTCACCAATGCAACTTTGCTTTTGCTAGAGGCTTGCCATGCAAACTTGCTAAAAATTGCAAAAGTGTCAACTAGAACTTGTGCTTCAAGTGATCTGCAAGTGTACAACTTGCCAGTGAAAATGTGCAGAAAGTTAACAGACTTACAATTCAACACTGCCACAAATTTATGGCAAGTTATCCTTGCTATCTGTGAACCTTACCTGGTCTAAAGCAATTCTGAAGTAATAACAGTGCTGAAGTGTAGGCACCAGGTTCTACTCTTTGTCTTCAGATTGACCTGTGTCTCTGTAAATCCTTTTGGATTCAAGGGCCCAGGCTTTACACAGGGTTTCGATTTCTGCCCAAGTTCAAGTTAAGCCTTAAGCTCCTAATACTAAACCTGTGCACTGTCATTCAGTTGTAAAATGTCAATGCATCTTTTTCCCACTGCAGTTCTAGCTTTTGTCCGGGAAGAGGCATAGCAATGGAAGGGTGAGCTTAATGTTGAATTTGGCAGAAGTCAAGATCCCATGTACCACCTGGGCCTTGATTCCAAATGTAGGGAAATAGGATCAATTTAAAGACTTCCACAGGTACTTTCTTTTAGAAGTGTTATTACTGTAGAAAAGTTTAAGGCCAGATGAGATTTACTTGGGGCGTATATTGTCCCATGCATCACTACAACCCATGGTAATGATTCATTTATTAAGTGGTCTTGCATAGCAAGAGCACTTATTGTTATCTCACATATATATTATTATTCTTATAGCCAAATTTACCACCCTAACTCCTCCCACAGTTTTTACACTACATAGACGAGTAATATACCGAAACGTGCGGATTGTTCCCAATCGCGTTGCTATTACTTTGTGGAATGTTTCGCTTAATCGTTCGCGAAATATCGTCGTTTTTGCGGCCAAATTTTTCCATAGGAATGAATGGTGAAGCTTACAGTGTGGAATGTCAAAAACTGAAAAATCAGGACATGATTTGTAAACTGCGACCACTCCCTCATTTTCAAGCCGACCTACACAAATCGTATATCAAAACGTTCAGCTATCCCTGCTGCCACTACACGTGTTCACGGCTAAGCGATCTACCAAACCATTTTCACAATACGGCCATTTGTTTGCAACCTATGCCATCAATTGACCTCCATTGACTTACATTGAAATTCCAGTCAGGAAACCAAAAATCTTTAGGACAATATATAAACTGCGACTATGCCTTCAATTTTTATATTTCAGAGACATACTATACATCAAAATGTAGGTCTGGGTGTTGTGAACTGTATAATGTATAGTTTTTAAAATACAATCATTTGAATAGGACAAATATTAAAAAAAATCCATAATCTCTGAGTCTGTGTTTAGAGGCTGCATATCAACAAACACTGGTTTCCTAGGAGACGCTGAGGTAATTAAAACTCCTCACACACACAGCTGTAAGGGGATTCTATAGCTCCTCCCACACAGATATAGGAGAACTGGAGAAAGTGCAGAGAAGAGCAACCAAACTGATAAGAGGCATGGAGGAGCTCAGCTATGAGGAAAGATTAGAAGAACTAAATTTATTCACTCTTGAGAAGAGGAGAATAAGGGGGGATATGATCAACATGTACAAATATATAAGAGGTCCATACAGTGAACTTGGTGTTGAGTTATTCACTTTACGGTCATCACTGAGGACAAGGGGGCACTCTTTACGTCTAGAGGAAAAGAGATTTCACCTCCAAATACGGAAAGGTTTTTTCACAGTAAGAGCTGTGAAAATGTGGAACAGACTCCCTCCAGAGGTGGTTCTGGCCAGCTCAGTAGATTGCTTTAAGAAAGGTCTGGATTCTTTCCTAAATGTACAGAATATAACTGAGTACTAAGATTTGTAGGTATAGTTGATCCAGGGTAAATCCGATTGCCTCTCGGGGGATCAGGAAGGAATTTTTTCCCCTGCTGTAGCAAATTGGATCATGCTCCGCTGGGGTTTTTTGCCTTCCTCTGGATCAACTGTGGGTATGGAGTTGGGTGTATAGGATTTTACTGTGTTTTTTTATTTTGTTTTTTGTGGTTGAACTGGATGGACTTGTGTCTTTTTTTCAACCTGACTAACTATGTAACTATGTAACTATGTAACTATGTAAGTTGTGAGGTGATTTCTTTGAGTTGATCTCTGTGAGGTGATATATGTGAGGTGATATCTGTGAGGTGATTTCTGTGAGGTGATTTCTGTGAGGTGAGTTCTGGCTTCTACCACACAACTGAGGCAAATTATATCTAGTCTCACACAGCTCTGAGGAAAATTATAGCATTATAGCTCCTTCTTCACAGCTCTGAAGGGAATTATATCTCCTCCAACACATAGCATTATGCCATCTAAAGGAAAGAGGTCTAAAGCTGCAAAGATACGCTGGACTAAACAGGACCTTTCAGACCCACGCTTTTGGGATCCGGAGCCCCACAGCAGCATAGTGGAAATGGAGGTTAGTAACCCTCCATAGCAACCAGTCCATAGCAACCCTCCATAGCAACCAGTCCATAGCAACCAGTCCATAGCAACCCTCCATAGCAACCAGTCCATAGCAACCCGTCCAAAACAACCAGTCCATAGAAACCGTCAATAGCAACCAGTCCATAGCAACCAGTCCATAGCAACCCGTCCATAGCAACCAGTCCATAGCAACCAGTTCATAGCAACCGTCCATAGCAACCAGTCCATAGCAACCAGTCCATAGCAACCAGTCCATAGCAACCAGTCCATAGCCATCAGTCCATAGCCATCAGTCCATAGAAACCCGACCATAGCAACCCGACCATAGCAACCACTCCATAGCAACCCGTCCATAGCAACCAGTCCATAGCAACCAGTCCATAGAAACCATCCAAAGCAACCAGTCCATAGCAGCCAGTCCATAGCAACCCTCCATAGCAACCAGTCCATAGCAACCAGTCCTTAGCAACCCTCCCATAGCAAGAAGTCCATAGCAACCGTCCATAGCAACAAGTACAAGTCCATAGCAACCAGTCTATAGCAACCAGTTTTGATGGGGTAGTTTTTGATGGATCAGTTTTTGATGGGGCAATGGATCGAACTGGATCAACACACTGTTGGATCACATTTACATCTCCAGGGGCACTGTCTCAAGTCAGGAGTATTGGTGGAGGCAAGACCACGTCGCACAATTTCCCCAGAAATTGTATCTTTTCTAGTTCTTAATGCCACCCCAATGCACCTTGCCAATGACCAGTAATACACTACCATTCATTGCGGTGTGGTATGTTGCAAAACATTCTGCATGTCTGTTTTTTCTATGCGTTCTGGAACATTGGCAGCTTATTTAAATAAATGGGCTACAATAACACCAAGCAAGTTAATGTACAAGTTACCAACTTACAAAATGCAATTAAAATAATATATTTGTTGGAAATTTTTTAAAAACGTCCTCACCCCTTTTACCTCCTTGCATGTCATAGCCCTCTCCTCTTTTGGGAGAGTCTAACTACTGTGCTGGGCCAGCTCCCTTCAACTCCCCACATAACTTTTCATGCAGCTGCTGGAGCAATAGAGAAGGGTAATGCTATAGAGCAGGGGTTTCAAAACTTTATAGGCAAAGGGCCAGTTACTGTGCTTTAGAAGGTGTAGGATTGTGACCACTGAGAGTAGAAAATTCCTCAGACTTGGTGGTCAGAGGTGGTAAAAAAATTACATAACACCGCCTGTAGGCGGTCGGAGGTGAAACCGTGCCTCATCATTGGTATTAGTGGGAAGAATAGTTTCCATTGTTGGTGTCAGTGGGAGGAATGTTGCCCCATCGTTGGTATCAGTGGGAGGAATAGTGCCCTATCATTGGTAATAGTGGGAGTAGTAGTGCCCCATCAAGAATAATCCCCATCATTGGTGTCAGTGCGAAAAATTGTGCCCCAATGATGGTGTCAGTGGATAGGATAGTGCCGCATTGTTGGTGTCAGTGGGAGATATAGTGCCTTGTATTGGTGGAAGGAATAGTGCCCCAAGGGCTGGAAAAAGGCAAGCAAAGGGCCACATCCGGCCCACAGGCCGCAGTTTGGAGACCACTGCTATAGAGCAAGTGTCTCCAATGGTGGCCTGTGGGCTGAATGAAGCCCTTTGCTTGTGTTTATCCGGAACTTGAGGCACTAATCCTTCCACTAATACCAAAGATGGAGTACTATTCCTCCCACTGACACCCCGATTATGTAATTTATTTTACTGCCATTGACCACCAAGCCTATGGCATTGTTTACTCCCACCAATGCCAGGGTATTTTCTACTCCTACTGGCCACAGTCCGGCCACCCTTATATCTGAAGGGCAGTAAACCGGCCCTTTGTTTCAAAAGTTTGGAGACCCCTGTTACACTGTAGAGTGTTACTGAAGTGACAGTCCTAGGTCTGCTGGGGCTGACATCACATCCTAGATGGTGGTGCCCAGAAGTAGCCATTTGGATGTCTACACAAGCAAGGCTTGTACAGGTAATAACATACATAAAATGTACATGTAATCCTGTAAGTATGTTAAATGAACAGAAGATTGTTGTTGAAATGAGTGGTCTGATGAAAGGGTCTCTAACTCAACACATGTTAAGCCTTAAGTAACTAATCTGAAATCCGCAGAACAAGTAGAAAAAAATCTCAGCCACTGCACACCATACAAGCCAGGCGTGTACCCTCAGTGGAATTCACCAGATGGGGGACATAGAGCAGAGACCCTAAAGTCAGATTAGGTTGACTGATCTGAAATGTTTAAAATTTGTGATACATACAAAGTAAACACTCCAATATCATGTTCTTTTTCTGTAATAGATGTCCATGTGAGAATACAGCCATGTTCCAGCCAAATATTCTGACTGAGCACTGCACTTTTATCCTGCAGCTCATGTTTAACTGCTGATTTCCAGTTCACAAGCCAAACCCAGCCGCATGAATTATGTTATCAGCCACTTTAGATTTGGCAGAAGGGAAAGATAGCATGTTCACACAGCCCTTCAGCAGGATTACTGGACTGGAAGTCTGCTGTGTGTAGAAAACAAATTGCTCCCATTATAACAGATGAATGAGAATTATCTTCATTCTCGATAAGCATGAAATATTTAATACATTCATTTTCATTTTGGGGAGATGAATGCTGGTATTTTTTGGTGTAGAGCTCCCAGGGTAGAAGGGCAGAGAGCACTACCTTAAGTGATTGTAAAGGCAATAGGGGTTATTTACGAAAGGCAAATCCACTTTTCACTACAAGTGCAGTCGCTGTAGATCCGAGGAGGACATGCAAGGAGAATAAAAAAACATTATTTTAGCTTGCACATGACTGGATGATAAAATCAGCAGAGCTTCTTCTCATTTTAGATCTTCCCTTCAGATCTACAGCGACTAGACTTTCAAGTGCACTTTCAGTGCAATTTCAAGTGCACTTGTAGTGCAAAGTGGATTTGCCTTTTCGGAAATAACCCCCAATGTGTTTAATTAAAAAAAAAAACATGTTATACTTATCTGCTCTGTGCAAGGGTTTTGCACAGAGCAGTCCTGATCCTCCTTTTCTCGGGGCCAACGCTCCTAGCTCTTCCCCCCTGCAGAATGCCCCCATAGCAAGCCACTTGCTATGGGGGCACTCATGTATGCTCAATCCTGAGCTGTCTCCTTACTGGCTTGGACTGACAGCAGCAGGATTCAATGGCTCTTGCTGCTTCTTTGTCCAATGAGGTGAGAGAGAGATACTGATCTTGTGAATATTGCTGGATCGAGATTTGGCTCAGGTAAGTATTTACAAGGGCTGGGGGTGTGAGCTGCATGCAGAAGGTTTTTTACCTTAATGCATAGAACGAGAGCGATCATCACTGGGTCAGTTAACTCTGCAGTTAACCCTTTACACATACACAACAGGTATCGCCACATATTTTAACAGAAACGCATATAGATTCACAGCATCTGCTGTAAGAATTCTGACTTCTAAGAAACATCTGTAATACACACTGTTTTGACAGACAGCGATATGACAGATGTTAAAATACAGTAGCACTCAAAGAGACAAGGATTTGTTATTTTTTGCTGTAGAGATTTAAAGATAAAGCTTAATGTCTTTAATAAAAGCTAAAAACCTAGACAGTAACCAGCAGTGAAATAAATGGGAATAAAAGTGGTTTTAACAGTGTCCAATAACTTCCGCATATATCTAGTCTGATAGAGTTACTGACCCTCAAAGTGACTTCCTGTCTCTGATGTTGTGCAAAGTTTTGATGGAATATTAAGTGAGCTTGACCCAAAAGGGGAAGCTCCGCTTGTCTGCCTCCTCCCCCCTCGCAGCCACATTTGGCACTTTTCAGGGGGGAGAGGTTACCTGGTTTTGACAGGTTCATGCTCCCACTTCCAGCTGTTCTCACCGCAGCGAAGTCAGCAGGAACCATTCACAAAGCACAGTGCACTTCACTTCAAGGCTTCGCTGCTGGTTTCCCTTAGTGGAGATGGTGGCGGCAGCACCCGACAGCCGATTGAAAAATAAGCTCCCCAGCCAATTGAAAAATAGGAACCCGAGACGATTGGAATATCAGCTGGGGGGGAAGACATCGCTGAATTTGTGGACAGGTAAGTGTCTTAATATTAAAAGCCAGTAGTTACAATATCTGTAGCTGCTGACTTTTATTTTTTTCTGAAGGAGCCTCCCAGGCTGCCGCTGCAACACCTTTTGTGGCCTTTGAGGGGGGCATTTTCAGAAATAACAAGGCCAATCAAAAAATCTGAGGAGTTTGGAGTAGGAGGATTAACATGTATTGGATATTCCGGCAGACCATCCCACAATGTCCGTTTTCTAATTGTGTTGATATTTTCCTATGATCACAAGCTACAGTCTAATAACCCATACATTATTATGCAGCATCAAAGTACTATTTGAAACATGCAACACATTGAAACATATGACTTCTCTTAAGGGAGGCAAAGCTTTGCTTCCTGGTAAGGCAAAACTGTTTGAGACACTACAATACATACTCTTCCACATAAGAACATTTGTAAATACCAATGCAAAATGTTACGATGACAATTGATTATAATGGGAATGTAATGGAAGTGTTCACGCTTTATTCCTAATATGTATTTTATTTCATATGACTAAGCACTGTTTGTTAGCGTGAAACGCGTCAGCTCTTCTGTCCGTTCTGCTGTGGCATGTATTTTTTATTTAATTTTTTGAATAAAAGGCAAAAACTTTTTTGGAGTGTGCCTATCCAGAACTTCTTCCTGTTTTATTGCTATATGCATTGCCAGCACCTGGGCTTCTAAAGTGGAGGAGAGGTTTTCACCTTTGTTTGACCTACCTAGAGCGGTGATATCCCCTTCCCTGTATTTTATGGTTGCTGTACCTGATAACAATAAAAACTATTGAGAAAGAAATTACCATTTGATAGAGGCTTAACTTTATATTTGTAAAATGCCTAAACCACGTATGAGATGGAATGTGCCTAATCTGCCTCCTGTACCTTGTAGTATAGGGGTGTTTAGTCTTAAAATAACGATAGTCCTCTTCTATTGTCAGGTGGATGTTTGTTAATACTGTATATAATTTCATCAGATCAGGATTTTAAAAACATAGCTGGATTTTGGTTCTTCAGTGTGAAACATCCAGGAATGTGGCCTACTTTCCCTTGCAAGCCAAAATATATCACATGCCATAATGCCTATACTAATGAAGGTTTACGATACTATTATTATGCTGTTGACTTTAAAAAATTGTTTAAATACTTATGCCGCGTACACACGACCGTTTTTGAAAAATGTATACACAAGTCCATCGGACAGTCCAAAGTACAAACATGCATGCTCGGAATCAATGATCACCAAACATGACATTAGCAGAAGGTGCCCAAAGGGTGGTGCTAAAGAGCTGAAAACTCACGTAGTACGTAACTACGTTTGTGTTTGTTTTACCAACTATTGTGTGCCGTTTGTATGCAAGACAATTTCATGGCCAATGCCCTTCAGACAAAAGTCAGAGGCTTTGTCTGCAGAAAATCTGATCGTGTGTACGAGGCCTGAGGCACAATATGAGGCAGATTCAATATAAAATCATACAGTTTATTACAATCAGTAAAATGTCATCTTAATAAACACATTACCCCAGCAAGGAAGACATATATTGCAAAGTAAAGTACCCAACACTGGAATTGAAATAGGGCTCCCCTAGTGTTCATATAGATTTAATTATTTTTTCATTTCTTGATGCTGATGCCCTGATATTACTCCAAATCCAGACTCAGCGCATTTCGTGGGAGATCTTGCTATTTCAGGACAAGTTGGATTGTGAATTGCACTAAATATAATTGAAAAAAACATACTATTATATATTATTCACAATATTTCAAAAGTACATCATAGATATTTCCTGATAACTGTATTAAATGCTTACATATTGAAGAGAAATATTACATCATGGACTGCATGCACATACAGATCTTGGGGATGGACACAGGAGCCAAGAGGAGCCTGACATACCCGATGGAGCTCATGTAATAGATAGCGAATTTATAGTCCGGCATGATCCCTTCAGTGTCTCTAATATAATAATTTTAAAAATGTCACTAGCTGAGGCCACTGGCAACAGACTTGAATCTAAATGATTTATCACGGACTTGTGAACATTAGAAAAATGAGGATGGCATCAGGTCTTCCCCCTTTAGTTTGCGGATCATCAGCTCTCATTATCTTTGCATCCAGTATTGCCTGTGGTCGCCTTAAAACTAATATTTCCCCCATTACTGACTTAGCATGCCGTGTTCTGCACTGTGTGCCTCTGTGTAGAGCCATGGTTTTTGGTTCCTCATATCAGAATCTTTAGTAAGAAGTACAGCGAGCTGCACGGTAGTGACATCACCAACTTCCACTCAAAATCCCCAGAGACTAGCGGTCAGGGGCAGCAGTGCCTTAGATCTCACGCTGCAGATATACATGCCAAAGCACCCTTACAAGCCAAGAAGTACACTGCTGTTTTTTCAGGAGGAGCTTCAGGCAAAAGGTAAATTATTCTGGGTACTGCTTGGGCACAAATAACATTTCCCTATAACATAACAAATCATTACTCTTTGTGTCCAATCTACTTTAAAGCTGAACTCCAGTCATTTTTTTAATGTGAAAAGGTTAGATCCCATCAACTTTTTATTTGTCATTTAGATTACTGCTCAAGTCCTGTATATTTGACAGGATTTAGACAGATCAGGAAGTGAGGGAAAATGTCACCACTTCCTATTGATTTGATGGGTGTCAGAACAGGAAATGAAGGAAACTTCTCCTCACCCATAGACAGTAATAAATAAAAATGTTCTAGTATAGTCAGAAAGTTTAGAACTCCTGTCAATATTTTATTCATGTCTGTGTCCCTATATGAGAGATTTCCTCCTACTTCATGTGAAGGTGACTTATATTATCATTTTTTTAGGCCAACATGAGACAGAGGAACAGCTGGGCACAGCCAACACAGAAATGCGATTGCTGCAAGACAACCTGCGTCAGGTAGAGTTGGAACGCCAAACTGCTATTGAACGTGCTTCAAAATTGGAGCATAGCCTACGTATGTGTGACGATGAGAAGAGGGATTTCCAGGTATGTAGCATGGTACTAGAACATAAGCATTGCTTCACTTCAGTTTTCTTTGAACATTCCTCTCATAATTTCTCTAAAGATGTACCCCAAACAAGGATTTTGTATTAATATCTCTTCTTCAGTTAGCAAGTAAGGATATTGTTACTTTAGCTACTTTAGCTGCCAAATACTACTCAAGCCTAACACAAAAAGCCTGTTCTTATCTCTCAAATTTTGCCCAAACTAGTTATGGAAAGTCAGAATGACCACATTAAAGCTGAATTCTAGGCAGATACAAATGAAACAAATAAATATGGCTCAGTAATCAATAATGCATAAAAAAAAAAAAAATTCAAATGGAAGTACCTGAATTAGAATTGAAACTGGTATTAGCCCCTGGTATTTCCTGTGCAGCAGGGCTGTGAGAGGAAGAAGCAGCACACGGAGCTTATCAGTTCATGTGCTGAATAAGAACATGCTGAAAGGAAATGAAAGCAGAGTGACAGAGAGCTCACCACTGTGCTGTTTTTTCTTTGAGTATAAAGTCAAATGCTGGGAAGGGTCAAGGATAATTTGGGATCAGAGAATGTCAGTTAAATTATGCTGGCCATCAGACTTGAGCACATCAAGCGACAGCATTATTATACTGATACACAAATTATATAGCGCCAACAGTTTACGCAGCACTTCACAATGTAGAGGGGGACAGCACAAATATGGTACAGTTCAATACAGAAGGCACAGGAGGGCCCTGCTTGTAGAGCTTACATTCTAAAGGGAGGGGGATAGTGGTAGTACAAAAGGTAATAGCTGCGGGGGAGGATTTGATGGTGGTGGCTTGGGTATGGTTCATAGGCAGGTCTGGGATAGGCTTCCCTGAATAAGTGGGTTTTCAGGGATCTCCTAAAGGTGGACAGGGTAGGGGCTGATCGTACATACTGGGGCAGGGAGTTCCTGAGGATGGGAAAGGTTTGAGAAAGTGGTGTGACATCCATACCGATATGTCATTCAGTAAGTTTGTGATCTGTGAGGAGATCGAGGGGGGGTAAGTTGAGGAGTGAAGATATAGATCTGGGTGTCATCAGCGTATAGGTGGTATTGGAAGCCATGGGAGATCTTAACTGGCCCAGGGAAGAGGTATAGAGCGACAATAGGAGGGGCCCAAGGATGGAGCCTTGGGGTACCCCTTTAGAAAGAGGAAGAGGAGTGGAGGAGATGGAGTTGTAAGTGACACTGAAAGTGCACTGAGATAGGTAGGAGGAGAACCAGGATAAAGCATAATCACGGAGTGGAGTTTGCTGAGGAGGAGCAGGTGGTCAACTGTGTAGAAGGCAGCAGAGAGGTCCAAGAATATGAGTATGGAGTAATGGCCATTGGTTTTAGCAGTTAGTAGGTCATTGGTGAGTTTTAGTAGGGCAGTTTCAGTGCAATGTTGTGGGCGGAAGCCAGACTGTAGGGGATCGAGAAGGTAGCGACTCATTCGGTCATGGACGAGGCGTTCAATGAGCTTGGAGGCAAACAGGAGCAGAGAGATGGGTCTTAGGTTATTCAAACAGGTGGGGTCTAGTGAGGGTTTTTTTAAATATGGGGGTAACCAGTGCATGTTTGAGCGGGGAAGAAAAGGTGCCGGAGGAGAGGGAGAGGTTGAAGATGTGGGTTAGGGAGTTTAGAATAGAGCGGGAAGGTGGTCACAGTAATTGTAAGGGGACAGGTGGTGAGGTGGGCCACAGAGAGGAGTTTATCAACTTCCTTGGTGGTAACAGGGCAGAAGGAGGAGATTATTGAGTGTGGTGTTTCAACTTATGTGTTAGGTAGGGGACAGTAAAAAAGTACTGCAAAAAAATTGAAGTTAAATATTGCATTTCATTTTTTATTTATATCCTCACTATCGTAGGAACGACTGTGTCGGGCTCGCAGTTGTGAAAGCAGACAGGAGCTGGAATGTAAGAGCCTAAGAGAAATACTGGAAGCTTCAGAAAACCGCAGTACAGACCTGGAACTCAGGCGCCGCTCTCTGGAAGGGGAACTGGAGAGGACGCGGCTTTGCCTAGCAGAAAGAGAAGCAGAAGTTCTGGCTTTACAGGACCAAGCACAAGACTTACAGGAACATTTGAAGGAGAGCGAAGACAGAGAGGCTGGCCTACAGAGAGAGGTGCAAAAGCTGAACCTGGCCTTGTCTAGGGCACAGGATGGAGAAAGGCATCTGCAGGAGAAATCACAGGGGCTGACACAAGCTCTAGGAGAAGCAGCAACTGGCAGGGGTAACCTGCAGGAAGATGTGAACAAATTACAAGGAGCTCTGACAGCAGCTGAGCAAGACAGACGGGTCCTGCAGGTAACGTCTCCACCATCTCCACAAAATTCCATTTTCAAGAGTACAGTTTAAGGAACTTATGCCTCGTACACACGATCGGAATTTCCGATGGAAAAGGTCAGACGGAATTTTTTCATCGGATATTCCGACCGTTTGTATGCCCCATCTGACTTTTTACATCAGAAATTCCAACGGAGTTAGAGTTTTCCAACGGAAATTTCGTTCGTCTGTATGGAACTCTGATGGTGAGAAAAACATGCATGCTCAGAAACAATTCGACACATGCTCGGAAGCATTGCGCGTAATTTCTCTAGGCTTGTCGTAGTGTTGTACGTCAATGTGTTTTTGACAGTTGGAATTTGGTGTGTCCGTGTGTATGCAAGACAGCTTAAACCCATCGGAGTTTATTCCGACGGATACTCAGATCTTGTGTACAGGGCATAAGGCTAGCCATACACAACTAGATTTCTTCATCCACAATAAACAGCATTGCTAAAGGAATTATCCCTGCCAGCCATTGTATTCTGACAGCTTCAACAACTGTTATGCCGCGTACACACGGTCGTTTTTTTGTGATGAAATAAAACGACGTTTTAAAAAGCGTCATTTAAAATGATCGTGTGTGGGCAAAACGTTGTTTTATGTCTTCTGAAAAACGACAAAAAAAAAATTCGAACATGCTTAAATTTTTTATGTCGTTTTTCAAAATGTCTTTTTTTGTGTCATAAAAAAATGATTGCGTGTGGGCTAAAACTACGTTTAAAACAACGTTTTTAAACCCGCGCATGCTCAGAAGCAAGTTATGACGCGAGTTTGAATGGAACAGAGTGCCGTCGTACGTGTTGTACGTAACCGCGCTTTGCAAGAGCATTTTCAGAAAACGATGGTGTGTACGCGGCATTAGAATACAGGATGCAGGATATAGTCCCTGTTCAACGGAGAATTTTTCACCCATCAACTTAATTTTCAAGTTTCATGAGGTGGTTGGTGTCAACGAGTGGATCTAACTGTGGCCAGTTCTATTAGAATTTGATAAAAAGTTGTGTGTGGCTAACATAAGTTCAGTACTGATAGCAACTAGTCGGAACCCATTGCAATTATGACTGCAGTAAAAGTGATTTTTTATTGGTTGCTGTAGGTTACTATGATTTCAGAGCCATGTGATAAAAGTTAAATGCTCTATTTAAAGGGAAAGTATATAGCCAGATTCAGAAAGACCTGCCTAACTTTAGGCAGGCGTAGCGTATCTCATATACGCTACGCCGCCGTAAGTTAGAGAGGTAAGTACAGTATTCACAAACAACTTGCGTTCTAAGTTACGGCGGCGTAGTGTAAATCTGCCGGCTTAAGCGCGCCTAATTCAAATTGTGAAGAGGTGGGCGTGTTTTATGTAAATAAAGCATGACCCCACATAAATGACGATTTGAAGGAACGGCGCATGCGCCGTCCGTGGACGTATCCCAGTGCGCATGCTCCAAATTACGCCACAAAGACTTATTGGTTTCGACGTGAACGTAAATTACGGCCAGCCCCATTCACGGATGACTTACGCAAACGACGTAAAACGTGAAAAATTTGACGCGGTTCCCACGTCCATACTTAACATTGGCTGCGCCATCTTTTTGGTGGATTATCTTTACGCCTGAAAACGCCTTAAGTAAACGGCATATCTTTACTGCGACGGGCAAGCGTACGTTCGTGAATAGGCGTATCTCGCTGATTTACATATTCTAGGCGTAAATCAGCGTACGCGCCCCTAGCGGCCAGCGTACATAGACAGCTAAGATACGACGGCGCCGGCGGTCGTATTTTAGCAACATTTAAGCGTATCTCAATTTGAGAATACGCTTAAATATACGACGGCGCAGATTCGGAGTTACAACGGCGTATCTACTGATATGCCGTCGTATCTCTTCCTGAATCTGGCTAATAGTCTTTACAATTTTTGTGCATAAAATTGAGATGAAAAATATATATAAAACTGATGTAAATAATCTTATCAATATGTGTTAATTAAAAAAAACTTGTCTCTGTATAAAATTTGTAATGGCATACAGTATATGCATGTGGGCAGCTTTACAGTACACAATGGTTTATGGCTTTGCTGCTCCTCTAAAAACGCAAGTGCATGAGTTGCTAATCTACAGTATATTTAATAACAATAAAATAGAAGAACACGTTTTTGAAACAATTAATCTAATAATATTTCAAAATGACGTTCTCACTGACAATAATGAAAGATGGATCGTTCTGCTTCCGTTCTAAATATTTTGCTACTGCAGGCTTCTACCTATATGACTATTTTGCAAATGTCGACATTTAGAGATAAATAAAATACAGTAGATCCCACAATGATTAATCCAGCTTCTAATTACTGGGTGTTTTGTCATTCTTCCTCAGGAGCGCCTAGATTCTGTCCGGCAAGCACTAAGTGACAGCAAGAGACAGAACATGCGTCTCTCACAGACAGTGCAGGAGCAGCAGCAGCAGCTGGGGGACATACAGCTGGCATGCAGAGAGTTTCAGGCAAGAGCAGAAGATCTGCAGCAGGTGAGACAAGATCATGAAGGGCAGGAGAACATTTAAAAAAGGATGTCTGAAAACTGATAAGAAAACAAATTGGAATTCCAATGAGTATTTTTTTGCACAGGGTTTTCTCTTCAGTCTTCATGGTACGAACATGTTCCCTTCGGTACCTGCCCATGTTTGACTTATGCCGCGTACACACTTTCATTTTTCGGCAGTTGTAAAAAACGTTTTTTCCAACTTCATCATTAAAACGATGTTGCCCACACACGGTCATTTAAAAAAAATGTACGATGGCACTATAAAGGGGAAGACATTAAAGCAGTCCTTGCACTTGTTTTTTATGTTTTATTGTGGGAGATTAAACTTGGATGGGGAATGGGAACTTATAAGATGCCCAAGTAATGAACAGTCAATATTGGGACTACTATATACATTCTAGTGTATACTCCTCTTCTCCTCCTGCACATCGCTTCCTTTCTGAGTATCACTCCTCCTGCACATTGCTTCCTATCTTGCACTCTCCAGACTAGCTAGCACTGTAAGCCTGACACTGGCTCAGCCAGGCCCAAAGCAAAAGGCCCTTTACAGGCAGGGACCACGGGCCTCCCAGTTCTCCCGATGGCGTGATCACACACCAGCCCCTCTGGCTGCCTCTTTGGAACTCCTGGAGACTTTCCCGGCAGTGTTCTCCCACTGTCCTCTCCTGCTCCACCTGTGCCTCCTGGCCAGGACCCCTCTGCGGGTTATAAGAGGGTCCCGTCCGCACCTGAGCCCAGGCCGAAGGTCACCCCCCAGACTGGGGAGCTCCCTCAAAGGCCCCGACAGCCTAACACTCCATCTCCATCTTCCACCCGATACAACTACTCAGCTGGGCTGACCCTGGGTATTTAAGCTAATTCAAGTTGGGGATTGGTCAGGGCTCCCTAGAATACCCCAGGTGGCTCCACCTCCCCTCTTCACCTTTCTTTCCAGAACATTCTGGAAAGAAATGGGAGGTCCTGGTGACACCACCTGCAAGGCACCCAGCACTGCTCTAGCCTGGAATCTTTAATACTCTAAACAAAAACCTGCACTATCCCTTCTAGCCACTAGAGGGTGCTACACAAACATGAGTAACGTGGATAGCTAAAGACATTAACCACTAGAGTACCGGGCCATCGTCAAATGACGGCTCCACGGTGACTCTGAATATTCAACAGGACGTCATTTGACATCCTGTATTCTTGCGGCCACTGGGGGGCGCGCGAGCGCGCCGACGGCGGCGCGCGCGCGCCCGGCGCGTCCCCGAGATGCCGATGCGCGTGCCTGGCGGTCGCGATGTCCGCCAGGCACTCGGAATCGGCGGCTACAGGGACAAGACGTGGAGCTCTGTGTGTAAACACAGAGCTCCACGTCCTGTCAGGGGAGAGAGGAGACCGATCTGTGTCCCTTGTACATAGGGACATAGATCGGTCACCTCCCCCAGTCACCCCCCTTCCCCCACAGTTAGAACACAATTCAGGTATACATATTAACCCCTCCCTCACCCCCTAGTGTTAACCCCTTGAATGCCAGTCACATTTATACAGTAATTAGTGCATATTTATCGCATTAATCGCTGTATAAATGTGAATGGCGCCAAAAACGTGTCAAAAGTGTCCGATGTGTTCGCCGCAATGTCACGGTGACAGTAAAAAAATCGCAAATCGCCGCCAATACTAGTAAAAAAATTAATAAAATAAAAATGCCATAAATCTATCAGCTATTTTGTAAACGCTATAACTTTTGCGCAAACCAATCAATATATGATCATTGCGATTTTTTTACCAAAAATATGTAGAAGAATACATATCGGCCTAAACTGAGGAAAAAAAACGTTTTTTTTAAAAAAAAAATTGATATTTATTAAATAAAAAAGTAAAAAATAGTGTTTTTTTTAAAAATTGTCACTCTTCTTTTGTTTATAGCGCAAAAAATAAAAACCGCAGAGGTGATCAAATACCACCAAAAGAAAGCTCTATTTGTGGGAACAAAATGATAAAAAAATTGTTTGGGTACAGTGTAGCACGACCGCGCAATTGTCATTCAAAGTGCGACAGTGCTGAAAGCTGAAAATTGGCTTGGGCAGGAAGGGGCGTAAGTGCCCGGTATGGAAGTGGTTAAAGAGCACTTATCCTTTTTACATTAAATAGATGTAAACATCATTCTCTTAGCATTGTAATTTTAGCTTTTGCAATAATAATGTAATGCGGTTGGTATAAAAAGTAATGGGGCACATGGAAAAGGGTATCTATGCCAGCATGATCACTAGATACAGCCATGTGCAATGTAGCACTCTTTTTAACACTGCATTCCCAGGTTCAGAATGTTGTGTATTGAAGTAGAGGTGTTTTGTCCCCTGCAGGCTCTCTTGAAGCAACAGCAGAGGGAGAAGGATCAGGGCGTCATGACCCTTGAGCTGCAGGAAAGGGTGAAGATTCTGCAAGGTGACAAGACACAGTCTGCTATTGACAAACAGGATATACAGCACTCTGCAGTCCTTTTGGAGAAAGGCAACAACAATCTGAGAAATGCATTGGAAAAGGTCAGTGTATAAACAGGACATTTTTCAGCATATAAAAAAAGGTGTCTTACCTGCCAATAGGGTTGCCACCTCATCCCTTTAAAACAGAACACATATGAATTCCACAGGTTCTGAGGCTAATTTAATTTAGATAAGGCTCCACTTGAGTTCAATTACCACCTTAATCAGCCACAGAACCTGTGTAATTCATATGTGTTCTGTTTTAAAGGGATGAGGTGGCAACCCTACCTGCCAATAACACAAAACTGTAAAATATATAATGCACTCTAGCATTCTAGCAATGTGTATAACAATGACATGGTGTTTGAAGGAGAAGTACAGCTAAAGCTTGTTTGGCTGTACTTCTCCTATGGATCATAGGAATGCAGTTCGTTTTGCACTCCTGTGACACGTTTTTAGCAGCGGCGGATGAAGTCTGCTCTCTGCTGACATCACAGAGTCGGTCCAGGCTCAGGCGTCATCATGACCATAGAGTCAGGATCCGCTCAGATCCCTGAACCGCCACCTGGCTCAGCCTCTTAGCAAGCCGCTGAGAGCCTGAGCTGGCCGCTTTCCCCCCTCCACAGCCCAGCGCTCCAATGAGTGCTGGGGGGGGGTGGAGCATAGAGCCACTGACTGACAGTCAGCAACTCTCTGCTCAAACCATTAACAAATCACACAGCATTAGCTTTTACCTATAATGTGTGTGTGTGTATATGTGATTGTGACAGTAGATTTTACATTTTCTGGGTTTAGAATTGATTTTCTATGTACATTTATATAAACACAGGAAAAATGAAAAAAAAAAAAGTCCAATTAATAAATTAGTACTGTTAACAGAACCACAACCAGAAATATCCACTTTGGAGTAAGAGCTGGAAGAAGGGCAGACATTTTAATCGTGAATTTATAGAACTCCTTGTTACCAAATGTTTTCACACTCAGTGTCCATGTACTTAAAGTAAAAGAGTGAAATTATTTATATATCCTATTAGATTATAACAAGAGCTTTCTAAAAGTGTTTCTTCACTTCTGATACCAATATGCTTTAAAAGGCAGTCACATATAATATAATGTTTGACTTTGAGTTAAACCTTGCCCCACTCACTCTCAATCTGCCTATATGGAAACCCAGACCTTTTGTCTCTTTCTTAACAGTAAGAATTTTTTTTATCAATAAAACATTTGTTTTATGATGCTTCCAGGTGCCTAAGATGGAAAAATAGACATTCAAACAAAGAACAGAAAAAATCTAGATCTAAAGGTAGAATTTTTTCGACAAAGTTCATATACAAAAGATCATTTAACCACTTAAGACCCGGACCAATATGCAGATAAAGGACCAGGCCCCTTTTTGAGATTCGGCACTGTGTCGCTTTAAGACCCCATTCACACCTCCGCGACAAAACGCCGGACGCTCGTGCCGCTGGAGGGGAGAATTCCCATTGCTGTCTATGAGATGGTTCACATCTCATAGACGCCGTACGCCTGTCGCCTGAAAAAAAGTCCCGGACCCTTTTTTTCAGGCGGCATTGGCGTTCGGCCATACAAAGCAATGGGAAGGCTTTGTTAAAAAAAAAAAAAAGTTACACACTCGCGGCAAAATACGCGGCGTATCTTGTCGCGGAGGTGTGAATGCAGCCTTACTGACAATTGCGCGGTTGTGCGACGTGGCTCCCAAACAAAATTGGCGTCCTATTTTTCCCACAAATAGAGCTTTCTTTTGGTGGTATTTGATCACCTCTGCGGTTTTTATTTTTTGCGCTATAAACAAAAATAGAGCGACAATTTTGAAAAAAAAACAATATTTTTTACATTTTGCTATAATAAATATCCCCCAAAAATATATAAAAAAAAAGTTTTTTTCCTCAGTTTAGGCCGATACGTATTTTTCTACCTATTTTTTGTAAAAAAAATCGCAATAAGCGTTTATCGATTGGTTTGCGCAAAATTGATAGTTTACAAAATAGGGATAGTTTTATTGCATTTTTTAAAATAATTTAGTTTTTTACTATTAATGGCGGTGACTGTGACATTATAGCGGACACATCGGACAATTTTGACATATTTTTGGGACCATTGTCATTTTCACAGCAAAAAGTGCTATAAAAATGCATTGTTTACTGTGAAAATGACAATTGCAGTTTGTGATTTAACCACTAGGGGGCGCGGAAGGGGTTAAGCGTGACCTCATATGTGTTTCTAACTGTAGGGGGGCGGGGCTGGACATGTGATGTCATTGATCGCCTTTCCCTATATCAGGGAACAGACGATCAATGACAGCGCCACTGTGAAGAACGGGGAAGGTGTGTTTACACACACCTCTCCCCATTCTTTAGCTCCTGTGACCGATCGTGGGACTCCGGCGGCGATCGGGTCCCGCAGCCGCGGTCACTGAGCTTCGGACCGGGTCGCGGGTGCACGCACCAGGCGCACGCCCGCGACCCACGCCTGGGCATTTAACAATCACGTACAGGTACGTGATTGTGCCCAGCCGTGCCATTCTGCCAACGTATATCAGAGTTAGGCGGTATTTAAGTAGTTAAACATTAAAATCCTGAATTTCAAATGATTGGACTACTAACTAATGCTGACTCCAGAAAGGGGCTTATTTCTCATGTATATGGGATGTCAATGACTAAGATACAAAATCATATTCTAATCCCTTCTAGGAAGAGATAGGAAAAAAATTTGGGCCCTTAATGAGAGACTTTTGGGGCTCACTCAACTGTTTATTCTTTATAGAGTTTTTTATACCCTTGCTAAACTGTATAGGTGGAGGCGTAAGGATATGGATGTATGCCCTAGATGTGCCAGGGGCCCGGCAGATTTTATCCATGTGATATGGCACTGCCCAAAACTCCATATAATATGTATTGGCAAGAGGTTGTGTCTCTCGTATCCTCCATATATCAAACTACTCTATTCCTGGACCCTAAAAGGTGTCTTTTCAATATCAATATAATTTGATGATATGGCACCTGATGAGGCAGTAGATCCTATAATTGGTTTGCTTCATATAGCACAGAAAGTATTTGCCCAAAAATGGATGTCCTCTAACCCTCCAACAACTGTGGAGTGGAAAAACCAAGTAAACATTGTTATCTCCTGAGAAAAGCTCATATCCCAGCATAGGAATTGTCCCATTGAGTTTGGAGGCACTAAATGCTCTTAAAGTCTAGATTTTACTTCTTTAAAGAGGTCCCATTGTAACACAAGCCATATGTAATCGATCAGTACTCTGGTCTATTTGTGCAAGTTTGGTTATGTTTAGGTTATTAGCTACATGTGCATGTTCATACAGTGTACCTTCCTTACTTGGAACATATAAGTGAATCTATAGTTATAATTTGATGTTATTGTTGTGTTCTCTACCTTGCTGCCAAACAATCTAATGTTTGCTAAATATGGGTATACGTATGCTTAAGAAAATTGCTAATAGCTTTGTTTTGGATTACTTGAACTGTCACTGTATGTCTGACTACCTTCTAAAGCCTCATACACACAGTCGGACTTTTTGCCAACAAACTTCAAAATGAGCAAGTTTGCAAAAAAATCCGACCGTGTGTACGCTCCATCGGACAAACTTTTTCGGTTTTTATCGGACAAAAGTTCGCTCTGAAAACGGACAAACTTTTCGCCAACTTTTGTACAAAGTGCAAATACGCATGCCCAGAACCAATGTTAAAATCAACCAACAATAGCAGAAGTTGACCAAAGGGTGGCAGCAAAGAGCAGAAAAGAGCTGAAAAACCATGTGATGTTGGGAAAGTTTTAGGAAAGTTTGCAGAAAGATCAGAGCGTGTGTAGGCTATGGGTGTGCTCGGCCAACTCCCTTCGGGCAAAAATCCAAGGAAAAGTTTGTTTGAAGTCCGATCGTGTGTATGAGGCTTTAGCTTGTAGTCTGTAACGTGCTGCTTATGGGGCTGTGTGTTTCAAACTTAAAACATTTATAAAAAAAGATTTGATTTAAAAAAAAAAAAAACTTTTTTCCAACCCCTATGTTATGATGTTTTGTGTCTTTGGTCAAACACACTTTTGTTTGAAAGATCGGCTACTTTTTTCTTTTCACATTCTGAGATCAAACCTGCTTTCCTTCACATCCCCTTTTCACTGTACTGTTTGAACTTCTAGCATACATAGTAATAGGGACAGACTGTTCTCCTCTTTTTTCCATTAGAAAGTTTTATTGAGAATCTTTTAAACCATACAAAACAAATCAAGGCATCCACCAAGACACAAGAACCTTTAGTCCCTTGGAAAGAGTCCATTAAGCCTGGACCTTAAAGGACCAGAAAATATTACTTTGGCAGTAAAAAGCTGTATACACAGTGAGAGTAGCTAAACAATCAAAACAAAATAATGCCAAAATGGTACAATAATATAACAATAATATGTGTACCCCGAGACCAAAGGGGGGGTGTCAGAAGGCCCTGGTACGAAGCATACATCCAGACTCAGCATGTTATCCAGACTAAGGTTCTTCAAAAGACCATACCAAGCACATATTCAGGGTGAACAACCGTTTGCATGTCGAGGTGTACAACAAGAGATTACAGGCCTGTAACTGTTCTACTTTTTTTTTTTGTAACTGTTCTACTTTTTATGGAATGAATAAACATCAAAGCTAAGATAATGGAGCAGTTTCTGTTAATATTTTACACAAGTTCCTCTGTTATAGCTCTGGTTATAAAAAAAAATTATTAGTATTGCTATGTGCCTTTTCTAGATTTCTAAAATGTTTGTGTCATTTGTTGTCAAGTCACATCTTTTACAGTTAAATGTAATGTTTTATGACTCATGCAGGTAAAACGTGAGCAGCTGCGTTTGGAGGAGGAAGTACAACGCCTCAGCATAGAGAAGGAACAAATCAACCAGTTGGTGATTTCCCTGAGAAAAGATCTGGCAGAATCACAAAGACAGAATCAGTACCTGGAGGTAACGTCCTGCATTTTTCACCAGCAGAGTTAGGGGCAGACTAAAATTTACCCTACATAAGATTTTTTATTTGCATTTCATTATACATGGTAGGAGATATCACAGATCTTTCATGTGCCAAAAACAATGAGATGGTGGTACCTATGGGACATGAACAATTGCAGGACGTGACCAGATGACGTAATATTCTCCCTTCTGTTTCAATATTTTTATTGGAATATTTTCACAAAAGAGAATACAAAAGTTACGACAAAGAATGTGGATCTTCCACCATGTAAAATACTTACAGAATGGGTAATAGTCCAATTATTTTTTAACATAAAAGAGCATAGAAAAGGCGTTCTTCCAAAATGAAAAACTGCACAGTCAGTATAGAATGCACTGTCAGTATGGGATAACCTCAAAACTTGTTCAAGACTCTAAGTGATGCATTAACAAGTCACATCTCAGTCCTTCTGCGCACTAAAGGACAGAGCAACTACATATTGCGCTTCCAAACTTAAGGTCGGCTCATTGACCACAATGGCTATACCTATGATGACAATTACAGGCCTCTTATCTTTTTAAGTGGGAGAACTTATTGGTGGCTGACTAAATACTTTTTTGCCCCTTTGTATCACTCATACCTAGCTCTTGAGCAATGGGGAGATCACCCAACACTTCCTGAATAGCGAAAATCTTTGTTGAGAGATTAGTAGACAAACGGAACCCATGAATATAAGGCTAGTTTAAAGGGGTTGTAAAGGTAAAAAAAAAAATCCCTAAATAGCTTCCTTTACCTTAGTGCAGTCCTCCTTTACTTACATCATCCTTCGATTTTGCTTTTAAATGTCCTTATTTCTTATGAGAAATCCTCACTTCCTGTTTTTCTGTCTGTAACTACACACAGTAATGCAAGGCTTTTTCCCTGGTGTGGAGAAAGCCTCTTGAGGGGGTAGGGGGCGAGCAGGATAGTCAGGACGCCCACTAACACACAGCTCTTTTCTCTATCTGCAAAGTAGAGAGCGTCCTGACCCTCCTGCTCGCCCCCTCCCCCCTCAAGAGGCTTTCTCCACACCAGGGAGAAAGCCTCCCATTACTGTGTGGAGTTAACAGACAGAAGAACAGGAAGTGAGGATTTCTCAGAAGAAATAAGGACATTTAAAAGCAAAATCGAAGGATAAGTGAAGGAGGACTACACTAAGGTAAAGGAAGCTATTTAGGGATTTTTTTTTGTTTACCTTTACAACCCCTTTAAGGCCTAATACACTCTGGACTATATAAAAATGTCAGTAGCGTTAGCTGTAGGATGAGTTTTGCAGTGTTTTTGCAGTAGTGTTTTTCATCATTTTTTTTGCAAAATTTTACTCCCACAAAAGCTTATGACTCAAAAGCGTTGATAAGCGCAGAATAGACACGTTTTTATCGGAGTTAGATAATTTTTACAGCTGAAAAACTGCTCTTATAACCCTCTAGTTCTGGGTGTTTTTTCCTGCCAGAAAACGCCCCAGCAAAAAAACGCTGATAACAGCCTATGTGTGCATGGACACATAGGATAATATGCTGAGGAATTTACTGGCTGTAGAAAAAAACACCTGAAGCCAAAAACTGCAGCTGTAAACATGTCCAATGTGCATGAGGCCTAAAAGTGATTATTCTCTTCACCAATATTATTATAACATATGCTGTACAGGTAAAATAGTAGTATTTCCATTGTCTACAAACAGGCCCAGATGACAGATCTGGAACGAGCTCATTCTCAGAGACTGATGGAAGTGAGTGTGAGACATCGGCAGGAGCTGGACGCTGAGAGCGAGAGGCTTCGCACAGCTCAGCAACAGGCAGAGATAACACTGGAGAACAGAGAGAGAGCACACAGGCAAAGGATCAGAGGCCTGGAAGAACAGGTAAACCAGTTTCCTACTGAGAAAGAAAAACCATATGGATGAAACCCCATGTTATTAAATATGTTCCATTCTGACAGGGATAGATGACAAGCAGATGTCTGTTGTGCTTCAATGGATCTATTGGATTAGAATATTTCAGTTTCTTTTGTTCAATAAAAAAAAATACTTGAATGATAATGACATTTCAATGATAATGTTAATCAGGACAAATAGAGAGGGTGGATCTCCCTTAAGGGGGTACAGAGAGCAATAAAAGCATAATAGGTGTTCTAATACATATCTACTATAGGCAAAACTTAAATAAAAAAGCTTTGCCTGTAGTTATACTTTAATGCTGTTAAAACACATATACTGTATGTTCCCTTATGAGTGTGTGAGGGCAAATTACAATTTATCAAAGAAAATATTTACCAGTAGTCAATGTGCAGAACACAGTTACTGTACATTATATCATGTTTTAGTGCTCCTTTGTCATTAGAGAGTCCACCTAGGTTGGTGAGACAACTTGACAGGTATATCGTATGAGTGTGTGATAATCTGGCGAATCCTAAAATGTAAGACAGGGTAAGCATGAATTAACCACTTGCCGACCGCGCCATAGGCATTTTACTGCTACAGCGCGGTCGAGTTATTCTGGGACGTCCTCCCAGAATCATCCGTGAGCGCCGGGTCTAGAAGACCCGGCGCATCACGGATCGCGGTAAATTGCCGCTGATAGCGGCCGTTTACCACGTGATCGCTCCGTCAAATGATGGAGCGATCACTTGTAAACAAACCGGCGTCATTTGATGACGCCGGTTCCTCCCTCTCCTCTCTGTACCATTCGGTACAGTGTGAGAGGAGGGGGGGGGAGCGGGGGTCAGCAGCAGCACTGAGGGCTGGATCTGTGACAACTGCAGTCACAGATCCAGCCATCCATCCCAGCTCAGCTATCCCTGCGCAATACTCTGCAATACCCCAATATTCTGCAATACCCTGCGCGATACTCTGCAATACCCCAATACTCTGCACGATACTCTGCAATACCTCAATACTCTGCAATACCCTGCACGATACTCTGCAATACCCCAATACTCTGCAATACCCTGCGCAATACTCTGCAATACCCCAATACTCTGCAATACCCTGCGCGATACTCTGCAATACCCCAATACTCTGCAATACCCTGCGCGATACTCTGCAATACCCCAATACTCTGCAATACCCTGCGCGATACTCTGCAATACCCTGCGCGATACTCTGCAATACCCCAATACTCTGCAATACCCTGCGCGATACTCGGCAATACCCCAATACTCTGCAATACCCTGCGCGATACTCTGCAATACCCCAATACCCTGCGCGATACTCTGCAATACCCCAATACTCTGCAATACCCCAATACTCTGCAATACCCCCCATACTCTGCAATACCCCAATACTCTGCAATGCCCCAATACTCTGCAATACCCTGCACGATACTCTGCAATACCCCAATACTCTGCAATACCCAAATACTCTGCAATACCCATTTTTTTAAAGCGCCCCTGTCCCGGTGTGCTCGCATGCAGAAGCAAACGCATACGTAAGTCCCGCCCACATATGAAAACGGTGTTCAAGCCACACATGTGAGGTATTTCTGCGAACGTTAGAGCGAGAGCAATCATCTTGGCCCTAGACCTCCTCTGTAACTAAAAACATGTAACCAATAAAAGTAATTAAAGCGTCGCCTATGGGGATTTTTAAGTAGCGAAGTTTGGCGCCATTCCATGAGTGTGCGCAATTTTGAAGTGTAACATGTTGGGTATCTATTTACTCGGCGTAACTTCATCTTTCACATTATGAAAAAAAATTGGGCTAACGTTACTGTTTTTTTTTTTTTACGCACAAAACATTTTTTTTTAACCACTTCCATACAGGGCACTTACGCACCTTCCCGCCCAAGCCAATTTTCAGCTTTCAGCACTGTCGCACTTTGAATGACAATTGCGCGGTCATGCTACACTGTACCCAAACAAAATTGGCGTCCTTTTTTCCCCACAAATAGAGCTTTCTTTTGGTGGTATTTGATCACCTCTGCGATTTTTTTTTTTTTTGCGCAACAACTAAAAAATGACTGAAAATTTTGAAAAAAAATAAAGTTTTTATTTTTTTCTGTTAATTTTTTTGTAAATAAGTTTTCTCTTTCAATTACGGGCACTGATATGGCGGCACTGATGGGCACCGATGAGGTGGCACTGATGGGCACCGATAAGGTAGTACTGATGGGCACCGATGAGGTGGCACTGATAGGCGGCGCTGGTATGCGGCACTGATGGGCGTTGGTATGTGGCACTGATGGGCACTCATAGGCGGCACTGATGGGCACTCATAGGCGGCACTGATTGGCACTGGGCGGCACTGGGCACTCATAGGCAGCACTGGGCACTCATAGGCGGCACATATGGGCACTCATGGGTGGCACATATGGGTGGCACTGATGGGTACTTATGGGTGGCACTGATGGTACTTATGGGTGGCACAGATGGGCACTGATAGGTGGGCACTGGGCATGGATTGGCACTGTGGGGTGGTACTAATTTTTTTTTGCCCATTTTTTTGTTGTTTTTGTTTTTAATTCCCTGGTGGTCCAGTGTGGCGATCCGAGGGGGGGCTGCGCTGATAAACAATCAGCGCAAACCCCCCCTGTCAGGAGAGCCGTCGATCGGCTCTCCTCTACTCGCGTCTGTCAGACGCGAGTGAGGAAGAGCCATCAACGGCTCTTCCTGTTTACATCGTGATCAGCCGTGATTCGACACGGCTGATCACGTGGTAAAGTGTCTCCGTGAGAGACACTTTACCTAGATCGGTGTTGCGGGGTGTCAGACTGACACCCCGCAACAACGATCGCCGTGATGCGCGCCCCCGGGGGCGCGCAGCGGCTCAGAATCCTGAGGATGTCATATGACGTCCAGTCAGGATTCTACAACCACTTTGCCGCCGTCAATCTGTCATTGGCGGGCGGCAAGTGGTTAAAAACACGCGTTCAAAAAATTTCTGCGAAAATACCATGCGAGATAAAAAGTTGTAACGGCCGCCATTGTATTCTCGAGGGTCTTTGCTAAAAAAGCATATATAATGTTTTGGGGTTCTATGTAATTTTCTAGCAAATAAATGATGATTTTTACATGTAGGAAAGAAATGTCAGAATTGGCCTGGGTGCTTTAGAACACCTGATGGTGCTCCTTGCATGTTTGGCCTCTGTATGTGGCCACGCTGTGTAAAAGTCTCACACATGTGGTATCGCCATACTCGGGAGGAATAGCAGAATGTGTTTTGGGGTGTAATTTGTGGTATGCATATGCTGTGTGTGAGAAATAACCTGCTAATATGACAGAAACTAGTTTTTATTTTTATTTTTTACAGAATTTTCAGTCGTTTTTCTTTTATAGCGCAAAAAATAAAAAACCCAGAGGTGATCAAATACCACCAAAAGAAAGCTCTATTTGTGTGAAAAAAAGGACAAAAATTTCAAATGGGTACAATGTTGTATGACTGAGTAATTGTCATTCAAATTGTGAGAGCACCGAAAGCTGAAAATTGGTCTGGTGAGGAAGGGGGTTTAAGTGCCCAGTGGTCAAGAGGTTAAAGAACTTGTCCTTGTAATCACAAGAGAATAGTGTTCTAGCAAAGAATACATTCAGGTACATTCACTTGCCCAGATGTGCCCTCATGAACCCAAATGAAGGTATTAGGAGATCTGCAGCAGATTTACAGCAAATGTAGCCAAACGGTTTAAGAAGTGTGAGTTTCCATAGGAATTTATGTATTGTGCTAGTTTAAAGTGCTGAATTGTGACGGGTGAATCATTGCAGCAAATGTAACAGCGATTGTTGCAGAAAGCATTATTTAAAAGGAAAACAAAAACAAGTCTAGATGTCATTTTTTTTTTTAAAGAGGTGAAATTGGCAGCAAGTAATGACATCAAACATGCTTTATTAATCAGCCAAATGCATTGTCAGCAAAAGTAAGGTAAATCTTGGGAGAAGCTGCCAAATCGAGCCATAAAGTATGGGTCATGAGGTCTTTCAGTCTCATAATTTCTTTAACCAGATCTTTCCATTCAGCTAGTAGGAGAGTTGGCACCGTTCTCTCTAGTACTTAATGATAATGCGATGGGCAACAGTTAAGACGTATCTAAAAAACCTTCATTTGGTTGGGGAAACTGTAACATCAACAGTAATCCTGTTTGCAGTTCTGCTCCTGGTTTTTCAGTGTTTCCCAAACTTGTCCTTGTGTCCTTAAATGATAGTTCATGTTTTGTGACTATGCCCATTTGAATTTCATTGTATACCAAACATAAAAACTGTTGGTGAGACTTGAAGAGAGTTTTGTGAAGCACAATTTTAATTTATCATAGTTGTTTATTTTTACAGGATTATGCCAGTGCTCTCTGTTCCTTATGTCATTTAATTCTGATTTCCCATGTTAGCAAGCAATGAACCGTGGACAAAGGGGTTGTAAATTCAAGACTACATGTTTTATATCTGGATTTTGTATGTTTATTTATGTTTTTATACTCTTCTAAGGAATGTATTAGTGTGTCCGCTCTACACGGACATGTGTTCTCTTATGTTGGCCAATTACATGACATTTTTTTTCATCATCTTTCACTGGGGAAAACAACCACATCGTTTACAGGTTTTGAGTGACCCACCAATTAATGTTCTGGTGGCAATATATTACATTTATTGCAGCACCATTGCATTTTTGATCTGTTTACACCCAATTTTACATGTTTGGTTGATTGAAACTAATGCCGAGTACACACTGTGATACATTTGCCTATATGTCTCAGTTTACTGCTCCCTGCTAGCCAGGTTATTGATGTGCTAATGTCCCCTCACTATTTCTAAAGGTTAATTGATCTATTGTGTTGTGTGAAGGAGAGCTGGGTTTAAGTGGCTTGGGTTAATTATTCTGATTGCTTCATTGTGGTAATTATCTCTCTATATGCGGCGTCGAGCGGTCTGGTTGATGTATTCAGTACAGCTAGTGCTCAGCGTCATTGATGTCATTGTCTAAAGAAAATGTGTTTCAGCATCGGCCCCGTCGTGTCTACCTAGTCATCTGTATGGAAGCCCCAGTGTGAGGGGGGCGGAGATTTGTCATTGTAACAGTTTTGGAAATGACATATAAGCTGTGTGTGTTATAACATTAAAGTCTGTGTTGTTCAAGCAGTAAGCTGGTCTCATGTGTGGCTTTCTGGGCGATTCCAGGGATATCCCTCCTCGTGGAATATTGGGGTGATTTTCGTTATGGGAAGAAGGGAACGTTGACGGGGATAGCATACCGATACCGTCACAATTGGTGGCAGCAGTGGGATTTTTCCCTTCTATTCCCCTTCACACCCGGATTCCAAGCAGACACTGGAAGAACTACTGGAAGTTCGTGGAAGGATTGCTAGCAACAAAACCAAGCGGGTCATCATAGCAGAATCAATGGAGCTAGACCAGGAGGACGGGATTGCAGCAACGCCAGCAGTACAAGAGATGGAGACACCAGTGATTCAGGAGGAGGAATCGCCAGCCAACAAGCTAATGAGAGAGAAGCTAGCGTGGTTCGGCCCGAACCCAACGCCAGATGTGGTACTGAAAGTGATGGACATGTTAGTAAACGCAGAACTACAGAAGGATAAACAAATAAGAGACGCAGAACTACAGTTAAAACTGGCAGCAGTCCAACAAGCAGCCGCACCTTCTACGAACAGTGAGATGCAAGGAAGATTCCGTTTAGCGCTTTTAAAGCTTTTGATGAAAAGGACTGTGAGATTGATAACTTCCTGGCGGATTTTGAGCGACAATGTAACCTGCACCGAATAGCTAGAGGAGACTGGGTTGCAATATTGTCAGGCAAACTGTCAGGCAAAGCTTCTGATGCTTTCCGGACCGTGCCAGATCAGGATATTCATAGCTACGCCCGGGTTAAAGAAGTGCTCCTGGCTCGTTATGCAGTAACCCCAGAGTCCCACCGACAGAAGTTCAGGGACTCACGCAAAACCACGAAAGACTCTTATGCGGAATGGGCATGCCAATTGTCCCGGTCGGCCTCTAACTGGGCTAACAGCAGCCAGGCCACCACCGCAGAGGACATTTTGCAACTAATGCTCCTGGAGCAATTTTACAATCACATCCAGACGGACGTCAAGGATTGGGTGAGAGATCGCAGGCCCATGACTCTACCAGAGGCCGCAAAGTTGGCGGATGAATATGCAGATACTCGCAAGACGAACCAGGTCACACCACAGGAACAACCTCCACCACAAACGGTGCCCTCACACCCACCAACCGCTAGATACCAACCTCCTAACAGACCGGTGACATCTAGCCCTCGCTATCATCGCCAGGAGGGCAACGAACAACGCTGCTTCCGGTGCAAACAGCTGGGTCACTTCAAGCAGAATTGCCCCATGAATGACAACACCAGGTCAAATTGGTCTCAACCTGGGTACCGCCCACCAGCAGCAGCCCATTGTGTAGACTCGGCTTGGGATCCAAAGGAGCTGGGTCAGGAAGAACCATTGGGCACCCCTTACGAAGCCCTCATGGTACAATCTGTTATTACGGACAACAGGGAACACCATTGTCAGCTGGTCATGGGCGACAGCCCTGAGCCGGAGGGGCCCTGGAGGGAGCTGGGCAGAAAGAGGCACCGCCGGCCACCCTTCAAGAAGAAGAGGTCCTGGAAGCCGTATAATAAGCTGACCTGGGAGGAGAAGAAGCGACTGGAGGAGAGGGAGTCGCAGCGGGCATCCCAGATGCGTGCCGAGATGTTCGCCAAGGGCCCACCGGTGGCCCCTTACACCACCACCCAGTTCCTGAGGATGAAGGACCACGTGGAGAGCCTGCAGGACATGAGCAAGCAGGAGCTGATCCGTGAGTACATAGAGCTGGAGGAGTGCATAAGCCGCATGGAGGAGGAGAACAACCACCTGAGGTCACAGCAGCATGAACTGGAGATGGAGCTGGAGAAGCTCCAAGAGGAGAACCGGCGGCTGCGGAGGGAGCAGGGGGTGGCTGACCTTATGGGGCTCTGATTCCCCTCCCCCCCCCCCCGGACTCTGAGCACCAGTGCTACAGCATTTCAACAAATATAACTTTTTCTTTTTATGAATCTCCTGGGATTGTCACTTCAGAGCCATAACCTGCCCCCTCCCATAGCGGGACACCTAGACGGCGGCGCACAGACCCATTCGCTGTCTTCACACTGACTTCTGGTGACTTTGCAGATCGCACAAAGACTTGGGGACTGACCGGCGTGTGATCTGACGACCCGGTGACATACCTGAGTCTGAAGCAGTTGCCAAGGGAGGTCAGTCATGCCAAACGGAGTTAACCTCTGACTAATAGCTCTGAACCCGTCAACCCTACTGGACCAGGGAAGGTCCAACCGGGTTTGCCGGAGCAGGGAGCAAAAGGGGGGCCATTGTGATACATTTGCCTATATGTCTCAGTTTACTGCTCCCTGCTAGCCAGGTTATTGATGTGCTAATGTCCCCTCACTATTTCTAAAGGTTAATTGATCTATTGTGTTGTGTGAAGGAGAGCTGGGTTTAAGTGGCTTGGGTTAATTATTCTGATTGCTTCATTGTGGTAATTATCTCTCTATATGCGGGGTCGAGCGGTCTGGTTGATGTATTCAGTACAGCTAGTGCTCAGCGTCATTGATGTCATTGTCTAAAGAAAATGTGTTTCAGCATCGGCCCCGTCGTGTCTACCTAGTCATCTGTATGGAAGCCCCAGTGTGAGGGGGGCGGAGATTTGTCATTGTAACAGTTTTGGAAATGACATATAAGCTGTGTGTGTTATAACATTAAAGTCTGTGTTGTTCAAGCAGTAAGCTGGTCTCATGTGTGGCTTTCTGGGCGATTCCAGGGATATCCCTCCTCGTGGAATATTGGGGTGATTTTCGTTATGGGAAGAAGGGAACGTTGACGGGGATAGCATACCGATACCGTCACACACACGATCATTTTTCGGCATGAAAAAAACTTTTTTTTTCAAAAACGTCATTTAAAATGATTGTATGTGGGCTTCACATCATTTTTCAGGTTCTGAAAAACGACAAAAAAAATTATTCGAACATGCTGCATTTTTTTAACGTCTTTTTAAACTATGTCGTTTTTCGGGTTGTAAAAAATGATCGTGTGTGGTCTAAAACGACGAAAAAAAACGTGCATGCTCAGAAGCAAGTTATGAGACGGGAGCGCTCGTTCTGTTAAAACTACCGTTCATAATGGAGTAAGCACATTCATCACGCTGTAACAGACAAAAAAGCGCAAATCGTCTTTTACTAACACGGAATCAGCTAAAGCAGCCCAAAGGCGAATGGAACTTCCCCTTTAAAGTGCCGTCGTACGTGTTGTACGTCACAGCGCTTTGCTAGATCATTTTTTTTAAACGATGGTGTGTAGGCAACATAGTTTTAATGATGAAGTTGGGAAAACGTTGTTTTTTAGACATGCTGAAAAACGACATTTTCTTTCATGCTGAAAAATGATCGTGTGTACTTGGCATAAGAAATTCTTAAATTATGAGTGACAGATTTCTGTAGACTATTCTATTGCATTTACTAATTTGTCAGTTAAAGGTTGATGAAAAGATACAAGTGGCCAGCATATCAGTCTATCTATGTTGATTTACCCTTTAAAATTCCAACGCTTGATATTTCTGAGAAATGCAAGGAATAACATAAACAGCTGTATTAGTGATAGTTATAGGCGTATTCCTGAATCAAAAATGGAGGGAATAACAGTAATTCAGACCTTATAAACAGTAATACTGCAGTAAGCATTTATAGGTACTTATGTTTTTTTTTTTTCCTTTTAATTTGATAGGTGAGCACTCTACAGGAACAGGCAGAACAGGAGTTGAAACGTAGACAACAAGCCTTACGTTCCGCCCATTAGCCTGGCAGAGAAGAATATATACCTGAAGTACTGAAGCTGTATACGGAAGCTACCTGTAGCTAGATGAGTTGTTGACAATCTTGTGTAAAGAGGAAAGTCAAGAAATCTAAATGTATTTTTGTTATATTTATATAGACATAAAAAAATGGCTATTAAGGGAAACCTGTACTGAGGAAAACATTGGCTTGCCATTGTTGACCTTCCCTTTTGAAAGTTCTATTTTTGTTGCTGTCATACCGATCCAATGGCTTCAGTGCTTTTTCAATTTCTGAATTGGAACATTTCAGAAGTTCTGACTTTACTGTGACTTTGTTTGCTGCATTCTTGTTCTATGTGAGTGACTCATAAAGTATTGGAGCCAAAAACAGCCAAGGAGCTAGCATTTTCTGAAGGAGGTCATAAATGGCAGCTTTTATATATTTCTGAGTATATCGTTCATTTAAACATTGCATTTAGTGACTGTGACTCTTTTATTTGTATCAGCTACAATTACATGAATGTGAATTATTTTCTATCCTTTTATAAAACATTTTTTTTTACTGTGACTGGAGTAATAAATAGATTGGGTAGTTCATTATTTTTTATAAGGCATCAGGAGTTATGCTATGGGCGATAGCCATTGGGCTGACTCAAGTTACATGTTCGCTCACGATTGTCACTTTTATGTTACACTGATTATTGTTTCTTTTTGTATGTTTTTGTATTGTTTATTACGCTACCAATAAATATATTTTCAACTCTAAATAGATTGGGTAGGTTTTTCCTTGAGTGGTGGGTTAGGCATCACATGAAAAAAAGTATAATTTATAGCCCGAGTATTATTATCTTTAATGTCCCCCCCTTAACTTTGTTGGAGTTTCTATGAACCTTTGACTCTGAAAAACTGCTGCATATATTTGTATGATAAACACAGTACATTGTTAGATCTACTATACATTACAACCACAATACCATTGTATGTGTAGACTTATTATTATTAATATACTGGATTTATATAGCGAGCGCCAACAGTTTACGCATCGCTTTACAATATAAAGGGGTACAGTACGACTACAATACAGTTCAATACAGAAGTAATAGGAGGGCCATGCTCATGGAGCTCATGGAGCTTACAATCTAAAGGTAGGAGGAGGTGGTACAAAAGGGAAATAAATTATCCAAAATGATACGCAACCAATGTAAAATAAAAAAATCTACTTTCTATATGTTTGGCATCATGTCTCATTGTATATAGTTTTTGTGAATCTGTTGCAAAGTTTCTTACCTGCTGATCCTGCCAGTAGCAGCACTTCCTGCTGCAGGCTGACAACAGTAACAGCCTCGCATATAGTAGCAGCTGTGTCAGCCCGCTGTGTGCGACCTTTCAGTTGGCCAATAGGCTGTTTATCAGATATGCAGCCCAATGGCCAACTAAAGGAGCTCACAGGGAGTGCTGAGATTGCTGCTTCTTATTAAAAGGCAGTGGCTTGGCATTGTCAGCCTGCAACAGGAAATGCTGTTACTTGCAATATATTTAGGTAAGAAACTTTGCAACAGATTCACAAAGAAGAATTTTCTTAAGAAAACTGCATACATTGAGACACAGTGCAAGACATACTGAAAGATAGATTAGGAGTTTACATACACTTTAATTTCAAATGTTTAAAAATGACAATAACTAAATGGAGGCGGGGGGGGGGGGGGCTGTTCTAACACACCAACCTAATGAGCTTGCTGAGGAATATATGTCAGGGATAATTCTAAAACAAATATTGAAAATTAGGTCACCTGAGCAGTATAATACTCTTCGACATAGGGCGAGAATTAGCCCCCTTTCACACAGCCGGAACGATCTGGGCCACCTGTCAGTATTTCAGGCAGACCCAATCAGACCATCTATGGATCAGCCGATGCCCACAGGCATTTGTCCATTTACACCTGCCAACATCTGATCCGATCCTATCTGCTAAAAACAGACGGATCGGATGACAGATGGATGTAAACAGACAGGTGGTTTGTTTACATCGGACTGCCCATAGAGGAAAGTGGGCTATGTCTACTCTATATAAGCGGAGTGGACAGGGACATGTCATCTGCATGCTGAGCGCGGATCAGTGGACAGATCTGGGGTCTGCCCGTGTAAAAGAGCCTTTAGGTGTTTAATGCCAAGTATTTATAAAACAAACAGATTCTTAAAGCGGGGGTTCACCCTTAGAGGGCACTTTTTAGCCTTAGATTCCTGCTCGTTTTGTCTAGGGGAATCGGCCATTTGTTTTAAAATATGAGCAGTACTTATCCGTTTACGAGATGCATCCTCTCCGCCACTTCCGGGTATGGGCTGCGGGAGTGGGCGTTCCTTCTTGATTGACAGTCTTCCGAGAGGCTTCCGACGGTCGCATCCATCGCGTCACGATTTTCCGAAAGAAGCCGAACGTCGGTGCGCAGGCGCAGTATAGAGCCGCACCGACGTTCGGCTTCTTTCGGCTACGAGTGACGCGATGGATGCGACCGTCGGAAGCCTCTCGGAAGACTGTCAATCAAGAAGGAACGCTCAGTCCCGAAGACCCATACCCGGAAGCGACGGAAGAAGATGCATCTCGAAAACGGGTAAGTACGGATCATATTTTAAAACAAATAGCCAATTCCCCTAGACAAAACGAGCAGGAAGCTAAGGGGGAAAAAAAAAAAAAAGGAATTGGTTGAACTCCCGCTTTAACTTCATATACTTAAATAGTGTATGTGGGTGTATGCAGCTAGTTCTTGGAAATAAACAAAAATGGGAATTAACAAATAATGGCACAGGGGTCACTGTATACCAACCTTTTGGGAACCTGCCCACTTCTTTACGAGAATGGCACAGGCATAAAGTCTACACCATCCTTCTAAACTGAGAAAATGGAGCAGATCTTGCTTCTTAGTAACAAAGTGATGTAAGCTCCTTTGGTAATTTGGAGTGATCTGCTTTTTATGATGTGTCTGTGCCAAACAGTTTACCTCCTATATGCTAAGCTTGACTTGGCAGGGATCTGCGGCAAATTTCTATATTAAAACGGCAGCAATCCCTATTGTTAATTAGGCACCAATGGCAGTTTCTTTTTTACTCTGAAATAGAAACGGGCATGGGTGCTGCAGATAGACCTGAAAAAAGGTCTATTTGCTTTGTAAATGTGGCACATGCCTTTAGCTCCAGATTTGTGTGCTGGCACAGGAATGTGTTGCCATCCCCCCAATGTGTTCTTTAAAATACTAGCTCTTCATTTCTGGTCATAAAATGATCAATCAATAGGGACCTTTGCAGCTTGACCTGTAATGATATCATACACTATGCAAGTTTATGGTGAGACAGTGTTTTATTAACAGAGTTTTTTTATATCATTTCATTTATATCGTGTTTTTGTATCTGCAAGCATTTTGGTATTAATAAACACCCGTTTTCATACAAGACTGTCTTGTGGCTTCTAAACAAATATCTGATGTGTAACTGGAGGCTGAGAAGGGAAAGGTGCAGCAAAACAAAATAATTTGTATTGCATTGTAACTGCTTTTGCTGTATATAGAGTTTCACTGTTTCCACACATATGTTGTTACTGCAGTCCTATATAAAAAAAAAGTGTTATATTGGTGTACCTTTAAAATTCAATATTTTGAGCTGTTCCTGTGAATTTTGGTGTGTACATGCAAGTCGTATATCTATTATCTCCCACATTTGTGCAAATGCTACATAGCACCAGTCACAGCAGTTCCTGACCTCCAATCTAACATCCCTACTACACTCATATACACATACTGGGGCCAACTTTGGTCGGAAGCCTGCTAAAGCCACTAGTATGTTTCTTGGTAGGAAACCCACACAAACACAAGGAGGACATACAAACACAGTGAAGATAGTGTACTCATTGGGATTCAGATTTATGAGCTAGGGCAACAAGGAAAGAGAAAAACATTTAGAATATTGAAAAGTACTCTGTGATTCAATGGAGACCAAATATTCTTTTCAATATTTATGGCCTCATTTCACACAGGGCGATAACATGCATGCCCTCTCTATTAGTTAAAGTGATACTAAACACACAGGGCCAGATTCACGTACGAGCGCATAACTTTGTGCGGGCGTAGCGTATCCTATTTACGCTACGCCTCCGCAACTTGGATGGGCAAGTGCAGTATTCACAAAGCGGCGGCGTAGCGTAAATGGACCGGCATAAGCCCGCGTAATTCAAATGTGGAAAAGGTGGGCGTGTTGTATGTAAATCAATCATGACCCCACGTAAATGACGCGCCTAACGAACGGCGCATGCGCGCGCATGCTCAGTATCACGTCAAATTTACTCCATAAGATACGCCAGGCCCATTGCCTGTGACGTGAACGTAACCTACGCACAGCCCCATTCACGTACGACTTACATAAACGACGTAAAAAGATACGCTTGCCGACGTCCATACTTTGCATTACCTACGCCTCATATAGCAGGGGTAACTTTACGCCGGACGTAAGCCTTACGTAAACGGCGTAGCGGCCGCAAGTACGTTTGTGAATCGGCGTATCTACCTAATTTACATATTCAACGCGTAAATCTACGGAAGCGCCCCTTGCAGGCAGCGTAAATATTGCACCCAAGATACGACGGTGTAGGAGACTTACGCCGCTCGTATCTTGGCCAAATCTATGAGTAACTGATTCTAAGAATCAGGCGCATAAATATGACGGCTCACATTCGGACTTACGACGGCGTACGTGGAGATACGCCATCGTAAGTCCGCTGTGAATCTGGCCGATTCTGTTTAATTTACATTATCCCTTCTATTTCTCTATGTGGATGATGGCACTGTAATTATTTTAATAAAAAAAAAATCAAAGTACCTTTTTCCTAATTTATATACAGCTGTCACATGACCCAGATCTTTCCCAGCTTGTCTGCAGGGAAACATAAGCAGAAGGAGCTTCTCCTCCTCTGATGCTGGTCACATGTTAAAAAAAACAAAAAAAAACAGCCTTTGGAATACAGAGTAAAAATAAATAAGTAATTTTCTTGTGCAAAAATAAATACTGTATATACTCGAGTATAAGCCGACCCGAATATAATATATGAGACACCTACTTTTACCACAAAAAACTGGGAAAAAGTATTGACTCGAGTATAAGCCTAGGGTGAGAATGCAGCTGCTACCGTAAGTGGAAAAGGGGGTCAACAATGCCCATCTGCAGCTTCACTGTGCCCATCTGCATGCCTCAGCCTCACTGTGTCCATCTGCACATAGTATAGTGCCACATCATATAAAAATGTCATATTAGATAATAAATGGCCTTCAGCTTTCACTCATACTTGTTTGGAATCCATAGATATACATTAAAAGAGAGAGAGGTTATATGATTATTTTAAATATCCTTGAATTTTTACTACAGTTGCTGATTGGTGCTCGGGACTCCATGCTGAATCAATTTTAACACCTGGTTTACAAATAACTGGCATGTCTATGAATGTAGCTGAAAATATACAGGAAAATTTCACTGTGCCATCTCCCTGCCCCGTGTACCTGATCCCGGTGCTGTGCCCATTCTGCAGCTTTATTATCTCCCGGCCGGCGCTGTGATCCAGGAAAATATTGCTGTGCCATCTCCCTGCCCCGTGTACCTGATCTGTGCCTTATTATCTCCCGGCCAGCGCTGTGATCCAGGAAAATATTGCTGTGCCATCTCCCTGCCCCGTGTACCTGATCTCGGTGCTGTGCCCATTCTGCAGCCTTATTGTCTCCTGGCCGGCGCTGTGATCCAGGAAAACATTGCTGTGCCATCTCCCTGCCCGTGTACCTGATCCCGGTGCTGTGCCCATTCTGCAGCCTTATTATCTCCCGGCCGCCGCTGTGATCCAGGAAAATATTGCTGTGCCATCTCCCTGCCCCGTGTAGCTGATCTCGGTGCTGTGCCCATTCTGCAGCCTTATTATATCCCGTCCGGCGCTGTGATTTATTCAGTCGGCGTCCATGCAGTGTACCAAAGCCCCGCCTCCTCCGTGACTGAACATTGACTCGGTTTCCCAGCAGTGAGTCAGTGTTCAGCCTATCACAGACGAGGAGGAGGCGGGGCACTGCACTGCACGGCTGCGCCGACTACACTGAATATATCACTAGCGACAGGATATTAAGGCTGCAGATGAGGACAGCAACGGGAGGACTCGAGTATAAGCTAAGAAGGGCATCTTCAGCACAAAAAAATGTGCTGAAAACCTCGGCTTATACTCGAATATATACGTAAGTATTATTTATAAACGGTTTTAATATGTCATATAAATATAGATTTGAAATCAAATCTTTTTTATTTTGTGGAAATAACATTGTGTGGGTGGATTTCTGACAGTCAGGCCCCTCCAGCCTGTGTCTTAGGCTTTGAACACACGGTCGTTTCAAACCGATGAGAATAGTCCGACGGGCCATTTCCATCGGTTCACCGCTGAAGTGGTCTGATGTGCGTACACACCATCGTTCCAAAAACCGATCGGGTCAGAACGCGGTGACGTCAAACACACGACTAGCTGAATAAAATGAAGTTCAGGCGGACCTGATCTATAGATGAACTACCTCCAAGTTTATCCAGATTCGGGAACAAAACAGAAAAGGTCTGCATCTTTTTCTGTATTTTTGGACCTAAATGTGATGGATGTGATTTAAATGCAGCAGGAAACCAGACTGAAACCTCGTACACACGCATGTTTTTCTCGGCCAGAAACAGCAAGAAAACTGCTGGCTGAGCTTTTTGCCGAGAAAAACGTGCGTGTGTATGGTTTTTTGTCGAGAAAACTGCCTGGAATCTCGACGAGAAAAATAGAGAACCTGCTCTCTATTTTTTTGTCGGGATTCTCAATTTTCTCATCGTGACTCTCGTCCGACGAGAAAACCGGTCGTGTGTATGCTTAAAAAACCACACATGCTCAGAATCAAGTATGAGACGGGAGCGCTCCTTCTGGTAAAAGTAGCGTTCGTAATGGAGATAGCACATTCGTCACCCTGTAACGGACTGAAAAGCATAAAGCTGAAAAGTGCGAATCGTCTCTCACCAAACTTTTACTAACACGCAGTAACACAAGATTAGCAAAAGCAGCCCAAGGGGTGGCACCATTGGAATCGAACTTCCCCTTTATACTGTCGTTGTACGTGTTGTACATCACCGCGTTTTAGAAAGATGAGATTTTGGCTTGACAGTGTGTATGCAAGGAAAGATAGACAAGAATCCCATCAAGCTTGCCAAGAATCCCGTCGAGAAAAACAAATGTTTTTTTTTGGACGGGATTCTCGCCTGTGTGTACAGGGTTACAGATGTAAAAAATGTGACATGTCCCATTCTGCACTGATTCAGCTGGGATGCTATTCACAGATCCCCTGCTGATTGGATCAAATGGTGCTTGTGTAAAAAGGGCCTAAATGTATTTTTAAAAACAATCAATGTAAATGCCTGAACATAAACTGGTATCAGTCTCAGTCCCTGTATAGAAAATCTGGAGTATGCAAGGTACAGCAGTACAAGGAGCCAATCAGTTAATGTGCTGGCAAGAAGCATGTTGATAGGTAAGCGCTGCGCAAACTGTTGGCGCTATATAAATCCTGTATAGTAATAATAATAATAGGAGGAGAAAGCAGAGTGACCAAGATAATGAGCTTAGCACTGTGCTGCTTCTTGTTTCACTAAGGACCCTTTCACACTGGGGCATTTTTCAATTGCTTTTGGGCTAAAAATAGAACCTGTAAAGCGCCTGAAAAATGGCTCCCCTGCAGTCTCAGTGTGAAAGCTCAAAGGCTTTGGCTACTTTCACACTGAGGTGCTTTGCAGGCGCTATAGTGCTAAAAATACTGCCTGCAAAGCGCCCTGAAAGAGCCTCCTATAAATCTGTGTTGAGGATATTAAAATGCATCACGGTTTTCTGTAATGGTGCTCTAAGCTTATGTATACTGTTGCGGCTGCAAGGTATAACCGGACATTATTTTAAAATGTTAGCAACTGTGTAATTATAGGATCTGTAGTTTAATAAAAAGTAGATGTTATCCCATCTCAAGAAAGAAACCTTTGTAAACATTTACTGCCCCGTGTTTTACAGCTCCATCATACAGTCGTTTGCAAACTTGTGGTAATATATGTAAAGAAACAGCTAAAGGTACAAGCTAACAATATAGCAATTAGTGCCATTTTGACACTCTGCCATTGACAGCAGGAATTCCGGGCTTTCAAAATTGTCCAGCATATGTACTTGTGGTGTAAATGACGCTCACAAATTTGAATGCAAATAACAAAACTCAGGGTTGATTCAACTGAAAAAGTAAAAGGACTCTCTCTTTCTGCAGTGAATAGTTATGGCATGTGAAGATGATTTAAGGAATAGCACTACTGTGTAAACACTGACCCTGCTGCTTTACAAAGTTCACACATACACGGAACTATCAACTTGATGAGAGCTGTCAGAGACACACTGAATAAGTCACTCTGCTCACCTTCCAGAATCATACACTACACCATTCTCGTCATCCAAAATTCTTAGTGCAGTACATTTTCACATTTTAGCACGCCATCATTTATCCTCTGAATGATTCTTGTAGTAAGCCTAAAAAAATAAAAAAGGTATGTCATTGTTCTACTGTGGCTGAAAGGACAACAAACCTCAAAATGAAACTTTCTTTTGTTTGGTAAAAAAGTTCCTCTTCAGGGTAGGTGTATATAGCAGGGACTTGCAGTTAGGGGAGGTAGGTGAGGCATAAAACAAAAAACAATTGAGGGTCGTAGCTCAGCGACCTGGAGTCACAGACACCCCAAATTTAAGGGGTAGGTAGCTGAAGTCTGGGGCTCCTTTGACCTATGGTTCTGGAGATACGGGCTCCTTGCACAGCCTGTCAGTAGCTAAATACAGAGCGGCCATTTTGAACACTGTTTGCAGCAGACTGAGAGGATGGGCTCACAGTGCCTCTCCTCACTTCTTGTCAGAGGCACTGAGCTCAATGGACAGCTTGGAGTCTTGGACCAATGGTAAAGTACCATTGGCCCAAGATGTCCAATAAAAATGCTGCAGTGAAGGCACGCCTCTCACTGCAGTGTCATAGAAGGGGGCATGTGTCTAAAAGACACATGCCCCCTTCCAGCCCTCTTAAATACAAGGAAAAAACATGTGTTTATGTGTATAAGATTTACCCACAATCCCATGTTTTTCTCACACAGTTAAAGCGGGGGTTCACCCCCAAAAAAATTTAACATTACATTCAGCCGAGTTGTCAGAATGACAATCGGCTGTTTTTTTTTCATTTTATCCCCGTACATACCGTATTTTCACCGCCGCTTCCGGGTATGTCTTCTGTGGGACTGGGCGTTCCTAATTGATTGACAGGCTTACGACCGTCGCATACTGCGCGTCACGAGTTGCCGAAAGAAGCCGAACATCGGTGCGCAGGCGCCGTATACAACCGACTCACAGTCCGGCTTCTTTCGGCAACTCGTGACGCACTGTATGCGACGGTCGGAGGCCTGACAATCAGTTAGGAACGCCCAGTCCCGCAGAAGACATACCCGGAAGCGGCGGTGAAAATACGGTATGTACGGGGATAAAATAAAAAAAAACAGCCGATTGTCATTCTGACAACTCGGCTGAATGTAATGTTAAAACATTTTTTTAAGAGGGTGAATGAGAATCTGCTGCTGTTGAAAAGGTTTTATTCAAGTTAAATTATATATGTATATGCTATATGTTATAACATAATAATTTATTATTTATCTATTTACTGTGAAATTACTGGTTGAAAGTTATAACTTCAAACTTCAGTTAAGCCACCTGCTTGAGTACTGTTTTTGAAAATATAGTAAATTACCTTAAAAACAATACAATTGAACCTCGGATTACGAGCACAATCCGTTCCAGGAGTATTTTTGTGATCCAAAGTACTTGCATATCAAAGCGAGTTTTCCCATTGAAGTCAATGGAAACGAAAATAATTTGTTCCGCATTGACTTCAATGGGATGCAATACCGAATGCGGCCAGAGGTGGGGGGCACCAGAGAGCCTTGAAAATGTCCAAAAAGGCCCGAGGACACTTTGGCTCGTTTCCTGCGCCCCCGTACCTCAGGCCAAATGATGTACTGCAGACCAATGTTCAGCTTTTCTCGGCCCCTGCGCCCCCATACCTCAGGCCAAATGAGGTACTGCAGGCCTATTTTCGGCTCGGCTTCTGCGCCCCCGTACCTCAGGCCAAATGAGGTACTGCAGGCCTATTTAGCTTGAATTCTGCTCGTCTTGTGAGTCAACACTAGCAAACTGAGTCAGAATTTAAAAAAAAGTTGCTCGCAAATCAAAATGCTCTCAAACCAAGTTACTCTTAAACTGAGGTTCCACTGTATATAATAATATGTATATTACTTACTTATGGTAACTAACCTCTTGCCACCCAAGCCAATTGTAACACTTCTCTCCTACATGTAAAAATTATAATTTTTTTTGCTTGAAAATAACTCAGAACCCCCAAATGTGTGTGTGTGTGTGTGTGTATATACATATATATATATATATATATATATATATATATATATATATATATATATATATATATATATATATATATATATCAGACACCCTAGAGAATGAAATGGTGGTCGTTGCAACTTTTTATGTCACACAGTATTTGCTCAACAACTTTTTAAATGTGTTTTTTTTTTGGAAAGAAACTGTTTTATGAATAAAACAAAATAAAAACACTAAAGTTAGCCTGATTTTTTTGTATGTGAAAGATGATGTTATGCAGAGTAAATAGATACCTAACATATCACACTTTAAAATTGCGCACACTAAAATTTCCTTAGGCGACGATGTACATTTTTTTTACAGGTTACATGTTTAGAGTTACAGAGGAGGTCTAGTGCTAGAATTATTGCTCTTCGCAGCGGATGTAACCTGTGTTTATCTAGCACTGATACTAGCCAGTGCCTCATAAGTCACTGACCATCACCACCTTCTCTGGGGTAGTCTGACACAGAGAGGTCTAATATCTCTGTTTCTGTCAGAGACCCTCCAGGGGACACTTTGTTGAATGCTAAGGGCCAGATTCATGAACAATTACGGCGGCGTAACATATCCCCTTTACGTTACTCCGCCGCAAGTTTTCGTCGTAAGTGCTTGATTCACAAAGCACTTGCGTGTAAACTTGCAGCGGCGTAGCGTAAAGCTGTCCGGCGCCTAATTCAAATGGGGCGTGTACCATTTAAATTAGGCGCGTTCTCGCGCTGAACGTTCTGCGCATGCTCCGTTAGGAAATTTCCCGCCGTGCTTTGCGCGAAATTATGGCGCCCTGACTTGTTTTTTGAACGGTGACGTGCATTACGTCCTTTCGTATTCCCGGACGTCTTACGCAAAAAAAAAATTGAAATTCGACACGGGAACGACGGACATACTTTAACATGGCTGGTCTGAATCTAAGCCATGAAATAGCAGGCTTAAGTTTGCGACGGGAAAAACCGACTAGCGACGACGTAAGAGAATGCGACGAACGCGCGTACCTTCGTGGATCGCCATAAACAGATAATTTGCATACCCGACGCGGAAAACGACGCAAACTCCACCCAGCGGTCGCCGAAGTATTGCATCCTAAGATCCGAAGGTGTACGAAGCCGTACGCCTGTCAGATTTTAGCCAAAAGCCGTCGTATCTTTGTTTGTGAATTACAAATAAAGATACGACGCGGCAAATTTGAAAGTACGCCGGAGTATCAGCAGATACTCCGGCGTACTTTTTCTGTGAATCTGGCCCTAAGTTTCCTCCTTTCTTAGAAAAAAGAAATTCAGTTAGCAGTTTTTTTACCATCGCAGAAGAAAACCTTGTCTAATTGAGGATGTTCATTCCACCCTGAATTGGAATATTCTACTGTCCCCCCCCCCCTATAACAGTGGCCCTGGCTCAGGCTGACAAGGTTCGATATGTTGAATGCCTCCGACTAGTGAGGATGCAGGCTGAAGATTCATCCAGACCCAAAGTGCGTTGTAGAAATAAGAAGAGATAGCCCAGCAGGGTGAAACATGTTGGGGAGCATGGCTTGGATGAATCAAGCTGAGGCTGCTTTTACTTGCTAACCAGCAAGTAAAGCCCCCCCCCCCCCCCCAAGTCTGCACCTACCCCATGCAGGTTGCGACTTCTCCTCCCAGCCAATCTGGGCTTAAGACCCACTTCCTGTCCTGATTGGCCAGGAGGAGAAGCCGGAAGACAATAACGAATATTGATTCGCTAATGTCACAAGTGGGTGAGCTTTGCTCCCCGAGCCCAACCATTTTGAAGGTTGGTAGAGCCTTGGGCTCTAATCGTGTGCTTAAAAAAAAACTTGTAGAAATCTATTCATCCGGCACTCCGCATGGAGATTAGGGGGTGGTGCCCCTGCGCCCCCTCCCTCATGGACCGGCCGCCACTGGAACTGACACTGTTATTCCAGAGCTGATACTGTTATGTCAATGTCCGATTCTGTTTCTCGTTCACTGACTTTGTTGGCCTGGTTGTTAAAACCCAGGTTCTGAGAGATAAGTATTTTGGATTTAGTGATTTCAACAATGCTTAAAGCTAATATATCTACTTTCAGGAGTAAGCAGGCTTCAGTCCCATCAGGAGAAAGCAGGCTGCAGTCCTGTCCCCTCAGGAGCAGTCAGGCTGCAGTGCCAATCACCGTCCCCTCAAGAGCAGGCAGGCTGTAGTCCCCTCAGGAGCAGTCAGGCTGCAGTGCTGGTCCCCAGGCAGTCCCCGTCCCCTCAGGAGCAGGCAGGCTGCAGTCTCCTCAGGAGCAAACAGGCTCCAGTCCCATCCCCTCAGGAGCAGTCAGGCTGCAGTCCCCTCAGGAGCAGTCAGGCTGCAGTGCCGGTCCCCATCCCCTCAAGAGCAAGCAGGCTGCAGTCCCCTTGGGAGCAGGCTGCAGTCCCCATCCCCTCATGAGCAGGCAGGCTGCAGTCCCCATCCCCACAGGAGCAGGCAGGCTGCAGTCCCCATCCCCTCAGGAGCATGCAGGCTGCAGTCCCCTCAGGAGAAGGCAGGCTGCAGTCCCCTCAGGAGCAGGCAGGCTGCAGTCCCCATCCCCTCAGGAGCATGCAAGCTGCAGTCCCCATCCCCTCAGTAGCAGGCGGGCTGCAGTCCCCATCCCCTCAGGAGAAGGCAGGCTGCAGTCCCCTCAGGGCAAGGCTGCAGTCCCCATCCCCTCAGGAGCATGCAGCCTGCAGTCTCCATCCACTCAGGAGCAGGCAGGCTGCAGTCCCCTCAGGAGCAGGCAGGCTGCAGTCCCCATCCCCTCAGGAGCATGCAGGCTGCAGTCCTCTCAGGAGCAGGCAGGCTGCAGACAGTCCCCTCAGGAGCAGGCAGGCTGCAGTCCCCTCAGGAGCAGGCAGGCTGCAGTCCCCATCCCCTCAGGAGAAGGCAGGCTGCAGTCCCCTCAGGAGCATGCAGGCTGCTGTCCCCATCCCCTCAGGAGCAGGCAGGCTGCAGTCTCCATCCCCTCAGGAGCAGGCAGGCTGCAGTCTCCATCCCCTCAGGAGAAGGCAGGCTGCAGTCCCCTCAGGGGCAGGCAAGGCTGCAGTCCCCATCCCCCCTCAGGAGCATGCAGGCTGCAGTCTCCATCCACTCACTCTGGAGCAGGCAGGCTGCAGTCCCCTCAGGAGCAGGCAGGCTGCAGTCCCCATCCCCTCAGGAGCATGCAGGCTGCAGTCCCTATCCCCTCAGAAGCAGGCAGGCTGCAGTCCCCATTCCCTCAGTAGCAGGCAGGCAGGCTGCAGTGCCCATTCCCTCAGGAGCAGGCAGGCTGCAGTCTCCATCCCCTCAGGAGCAGGCAGGCTGCAGTCCCCTCAGGGGGAAGGCAAGGCTGCAGTCCCCATCCCCCCTCAGGAGCATGCAGGCTGCAGTCTCCATCCACTCACTCTGGAGCAGGCAGGCTGCAGTCCCCTCAGGAGCAGGCAGGCTGCAGTCCCCATCCCCTCAGGAGCATGCAGGCTGCAGTCCCTATCCCCTCAGAAGCAGGCAGGCTGCAGTCCCCATTCCCTCAGTAGCAGGCAGGCTGCAGTCCCTATTCCCTCAGGAGCAGGCAGGCTGCAGTCCCTATTCCCTCAGGAGCAGGCAGGCTGCAGTCCCTATTCCCTCAGAAGCAGGCAGGCTGCAGTCCCAATTCCGTCAGGAGCAGGCAGGCTGCAGTGCCCATTCACCCAGGAGCAGGCAGGCTACAGTCCCCATTCCCTCAGGAGCAGGCAGGCAGGCTGCAGTGCCCATTCCCTCAGGAGCAGGCAGGCAGGCTGCAGTGCCCATTCCCTCAGGAGCAGGCAGGCTGCAGTGCGGGTCCCGGGCAGTCCTCGTCCTCTCAGGAGCAGACAGCCCTCTTCCAGCATCCTCCACCATCCCGTACAGCAGGCGGACTGCGAGTCCCATGATGCTTTGCACCGAGGCTCACACATTCCTCAGCTCCTCTCCAAACTTCTGACTTGAACCAGCTCACTCACGGACGGCCCTTCGGGGCTCTTTAAGAGACGGCGTCACGGCGGATAGGGCTGGAGCTGATTGGTAGGGGCCCCCACCTCTCGTTCCGGGGGGGTTTGTTGGAGTAATGGGGGAGGGGACAGAACCCCCCAGTAAGTTCTGAACAGAGAATTCAGTGTCACTGAGCCGCAGGCAGCGCAGGGAGACTCATCAGAGTGCATGGAGCTGAATAGGGAGGGCTGCGAGCTACAAAGGGAGCAGTGACGACTGGGTGCGGGGAGGACACCGGGGGGACAACAGGCTGAGGGGACCAAGGTAACTCAGGGACACTATGGCATGCCTCAGGACCACTCATAACTTGTAGCTGAATGGTGAAGGGACAACCTGTATGAGGGCTGCGATAGGGACATCCTGCTACAGAGGGACCACAGGGACAGGCTGCCTTAGGGTTGGCAGAGGTACCACAAGGACAGGCTAGTTCTGGGTTGGTAGAGTTACCACAAGGACAGGCTGCCTCAGGGTTGGCAGAGGTACCACAAGGACAGGCTTGTTCTGGGTTGGCAGAGGTACCACAAGGACAGGCTAGTTCTGGGTTGGTAGAGGTACCACAAGGACAGGCTGCCTCTAGGTTGGCAGAGGTACCACAAGGACAGGCTAGTTCTAAATTGGTAGAGGGACCACAAGGACAGGCTTGTTCTGGGTTGACAGAGGTACCACAGGGACAGGCTAGTTCTGGGTTGGTACAGGTACCACAGGGACAGGCTAGTTCTGGGTTGGTACAGGTACCACAGGGACAGGCTAGTTCTGGGTTGGTACAGGTACCACAGGGACAGGCTAGTTCTGGGTTGGTACAGGTACCACAAGGACAGGCTAGTTCTGGGTTGGTACAGGTACCACACGGACGGGCTAGCTCTGGGTTGGTACAGGTGCCACAGGGACAAGCTGCTTTAGGTTTGGTGGAGTTACCACAGGGACAGCTTGGTTCAGGGTTTTTAGAGGTAACGGGACAGGCTACCTAAGGGCTGGGAGATACAAAAGAGACGGGTAGGTTCAGGGCTGATAAGGGAGATAGGACAGATTGATTCATGGTTGGTAGAGGTAATAGAAGAACAGAATACTTTAGGGCTGGGTGAAATAAAAGAGGGACAGGCTGGTTCAGGGTTATAGTAAAATAAAGGAAAACCAGAGTTCAGGGTTGACCGAGGAACAGGCTGGTTCATTGTTTGTGGAGGTAACAGTGGACAGCCTAGTTAGTTCATTATTGTAGGGTTAATATATGGAGGAACCAGTTAAAGTTTGAAGGAGTTAATAGAGAAACAGGCTAGTTCAGGGTTGGCAGAGGTACCAGTTGGTTCATGATTGGTAGAGGAAATAGAGGACGGGTTGGTTCAAGGTTGATAGAGGTACCAGAGGAGGGACTGGTTCAGGTTTGGTAGAGGTAATAGAGGACAGGCTGGTTCAGGGTTGGTAGAGGTACCACAGGACAGACTGGTTCATGGTTGGTAGAGGTACCCACAGGACAGGTTGGTAGAGGTGCCATAGGACAGGCTGGTTCAAGGTTGGTAGAGGTACCACAGGACGGGCTGGTTTAGGGTAATTAGAGGTAATAGGACGGGCTGGTTCAGGGTTGGTAGAGGTACCAGAGGAAAAGGTTGGTAGAAGTGACAGAGGACAGGTTGGTTCGGGATTGTTGGGTTACTATATAAACAGACCAGTTCGGGGCTGGCAGCATAGGGACATGCTGACTTAGGTTTAGTGGAGGTATCAGAGGGAGAGTTTGGGTTTATAGGAACATCAGAAGGACAGTTTGGTTTAGGGTTGGTATAGATACCACAGGGAAAGGCTGGTTCAGGGTTGGTAGGGGTTCCAGAGGGACAGTCTGGTTCAGGGTTGGTAGGGGTTCCAGAGGGCTGGTTCAGGCTTCATGTAGGGGCATCATAGGTCAGAGATGGTGTGGTGGCAGATGCATTGAAGGTCTTGGAGGGCGTATAGGGTTGGTTAATGGGCTGCACAGAGTCTTCCCACTGGTTGGCGTGTGGTACATGCACACTATGGTGGATATTGGTGTAGACAGGAGCATTGTAGGGAAATGGTTAAAGAAGGATAATACAGGGGGTTGTACAGTTTGAGAGAGAGAGATGATTCTGTTGGTTATGAGGCTGGATGAGTAATGCCAGGGATAGAAGGTAAACTGACAGAATTCACATCCTTTGCAGAACTTGGGAGATCACAAGGACTAAGGCTTCTACTGTGTAGTGACAATTATATCCTTAGCTAATTGCACAATTATAGAAGACAACATAAAGATGATACAGTTGCACTATGTTGTGGGAGAGATATAAGACTCCAAGCCATTGGACAGAGTCACCAGAGGTTTTCAGAGGGGGGGTTGAATAGTGTGGTCATCACATTAGTATAGGACATTGTACACACTATCTGGGTCCAGCAGTATCACCCTGGTTGGTGTGTGTTCTGTCACCTCTGGGAATGGGTTCACTTGCCCAGATCTTGCTTCTGTGGTATGTGTTTTCCATTGCACATGGCTTGGTACCTTTGTCCGATTTCTACCCCTTTGGCCATGAAGAGGGTGACTCGATAACCCGAAGACAAGACGATGGTGGATCAGGATTACTACCTATCTCTAGAGCATTTACTTTCTTTGGGGACAAGCACAGTGGTCTTTATGTGAGTATATTGCAGAATATTACTATTCATTGTTATCTTGACATAGATGTAAAGAAAAGTTTCCTATCTTGCAAATCTAATAGACTTTATCCACCAATCATGCTGGTCTTCTAAAAGGATATACAAAAGACGAGTAATAGGTAATTGACATTTTTGATGCCTTGCTGAAAATGAATTCTCTCTTGTATCTTCTGTGCAAGCGGCATTGTGTCACTTTTAAATGGATTTGATTAAATACTTGTACTACAACAGTGGGAATTTGAGCATTTGTATGGGAAAGGAAACTTCTTTTAAACTGTACCATGCAATCACCCTGAACAATATATAGATTCCTCCTAAGGACATAACTGTAATACTATGTAACATCATACTAACTCAATGTGGATCACAATTGCAAAATGTAGCGAATGCAATGCAGAATAAGGCAGTTCAGTGTGTATTTATTATTAGCTGGCAACTATCCAGATATCAGCTTTTTTTTCACTTTATTTAAAAAATGTGACTTCTTGCCATAAGTTATTGTACTTAGCAATCTTATTAAATAAGAAAATCTCTTCTGGTGAACCCTACCTGTTTGCACACAACACCCCTGGATGTAAGGGCATAGAACATTTTGGTATTTCAGTTTTGGTTGGACACCGTGGTTTTAATAATTTGCCAGAATAAATGACAAATATATAGCTGTGCCAAACAGGTGAAAACCAAAAGTGAATGTATGTAAAACATATAAATAAATATAATGTATAATCGGACACCCTCGATAATTTAAACGAAGAATCTAAACATCAAAATAAACGTGATAAACCAATAGAAAGTCCGTAAGAGTGAAATATCATAGGTGAATAAATCCCATGTAGTCCAAAGAAGTAATTGAAACTTCAATCTCCAAGTGATGAGGAAAATAATAGTAACCCGGAATGTGATGATAGGGAAACACCTCCACCTTAATGATATACTGCCTCTTACCAGCTGGTATTGATCTCTTGTCACAGGAGATCAAAAAAAGCATGTAAGCTGGTTAGATGTCCAACGTGAATGGCATCAATAAGATACAGCCTCAATCGATATATAATGCAGGATGCGCCATGAAAGAGAGAGGAGCTCACATAGCATAAAATCCAATGTAAATTTATTCAAAAAATAGTAAAATGCGCACAACATGTCAAATGCAATGTGCATGTAAAAGATCGAGCCGGCCAGTTCCTCGATCCGCCTGCCCGTGTCTTCCGGGTACAACTGAGCGTGGTGACGTCAGAACGTCGCTTACCCAACGTTTTGTCGCAAAAATGGACGTGGTCACGGGATGAGTGTATATTATTACCCTTAACTTGTCTTCTATTGCCTTGAAGCAACCAATCCAGTATGATTTAAACTTGCATGTGTAGAAATTTGCTGAAAAAATGTAAACCTTTTTTGAAGTGCTAGTTGTTGATAAGGTCAGTACAATGTCCATAGTGCACATACAGAACCTTATAACTAGTACTCCACCATGACCTTAGGTAAATAAAGACCTACTATGAGGTTTGTTTCGTGTTGTAGGTGCACAGGGGGTGTGAAAAGCCATTGTCTTTGGAAAACTGAGCAGTTAAAGTACTTAGAACCTGTACACTGAGTCCTATAATAGGATACTTTCTAGAAGCAAGCTTGTTACCCTGGGCTGTAATTGTTCCACATGCTTGATAAATATTGCTAAAACGTTAAACCAAGGTGACCAGATTTTTAAAATGAAATCCGAGAAAACTTTTTTTCCTCTTCTAGTAATGGCGGCAATCAGCGACTGCGATATTGCGGACAAATCAGACACTAAGTGACACATTGTGGGAGCCAGTGACACTAATACAGTGATCAGTGCTAAAAATCTGCACGGTACCTGTACTAAAGATACTGGCTGAGAAGGGGATAACATCTAGGGCAATCAAAGGGTTAAATGTCAGAAAGGGGCACAGATAATGGAAAAAAGACACCCCCCTAAGCTAGTAGGTGTGGTGGAGCAGGGGGGTGTAATTCAGAATTATATTTTGTTAATTCTGCACTGACTGGGCCAGATTCATCAATAGATACGCCGGCGGATCTCCCGATCCGCCGTCGTATCTGTGAGATCCCACGGTCGGAGCTATGCGACTGATTCATAAGAATCAGTTCCGCATAGATCTCCCTTAGATCCGACTGGTGTAAGTGATTTACACCAGTCGAATCTTAGGCTGTAATCTCCCGCCGGCCGCTAGGTGTCGTCGCTTTGTTTTACACGTCGCATATGCAAATGAGGAAAACCGCCGATTCACGTCCGTACGCCCGCCCGTCGCTCTTTTTCAATGTCGTTTGCGTTCGGCTTTTTCCGGCGGAGAGCTACTCCTGCTATATGAGGGGTAGCTAATGTTAAGTATGGCCGCCTTCCCGCGCCGAGATTCAACATTTCTACGTCGTTTGCGTAAGTCGATCGGGAATCCCGATGGCCGCAATTGACGTACCCGCCGCTAACAATGACGTCCTAGCGACGTCATTTGGAGCATGCGCACTGGGCTTTTTCGCCGGCGGCGCATGCGCAGTTAAATCGGCGCGGGAACACAAATGATTTAAATTGTACACTCCCCCTAGCCGCGGAATTTGCATTCCGCCGGGGGGAGTTACGATCCAACGGTGCAATTTGCGAGGTAAGTGCTTTATGAATCATGCACTAGCCTCGCTAAATTGCACCGACGGATCGTAAACCAGGTAGATCTAGCGGATCTAAAGATCCGCTGAGCTACCTGAATCCGGCCCACTGTCTTTGAAATTGCCCCCGCCCCTGTTCAAATCCAATCCGGGGACAAAACCAGGGACAGACTTGGTCCCGGGACAGTATCCTCAATCCAGGGACTGTCTCCAGAAACTGGGGATGTCTGGTCACCCTATATTAAACAGCTCTCTATAGTCAGATGCATTTAGAACACTTCCTTGTTTAAAAGTAAACAATAGGTATAGTATTAACCCGACCTCCTTGAATATTGAAGATTTGCACGCAAACTATTATAGTCAAGCATTTCCTTGTAAAATTCCTGCACAGGTTCTTGTAGATGTTTGATCAGTCTGAGCATTGTCAGATAAAATTGTGTTGTGTATTGGACATGTGTGATAGAGCACATGGTCATTTACAGGCAGTCCCCGAGTTACGAACACATTAGGGACTGTAGGTTTGTTCGTAAGTGAAATGTTTTTGTAAGTCAGAACACTGCTTCTGAGGCCCCGTACACACGACCAGTTTCCTCGGCAGAATTCAGCTTCCGACCGAGTTTCTGGCTGAATTCTGCCGAGGAAACTGGTCGTGTGTACACTTTCGGCCGAGGAAGCCGACGAGGAGCTCGACGAGGAAATAGAGAACATGTTCTCTATTTCCTCGTTGTTCTATGGGAGCTCTCGTCCCGCCGAGCTCCTCGGCGGCTTCAGGGCTGAACTGGCCGAGGAACTCGATGTGTTTGGCACGTCGAGTTCCTCGGCCGTGTGTACGAGGCCTGAGTGTAACTTCTGCCTGTGCAGGGATGTGGGATGTTTCGTTTTCCGCCCGTGCAGGGATGTGGGATGTTCCGGGCGCTTCTGGGGCTCTTCTGGCCATGCAGTACATGAAGTACTGCAGTGTGGAATGTGGAAAGATAGCTGCTTGGGGGTATCAAGGACCAGTGTGGAGCACAAGCAGAAGGGATTGAGGCCGTTCGTAAGTCGGGGACTGTCTGTAGTTGAATTTTCCAGCATACGGAGAAATATTTTGAACCTGTCACCTTATAATGTCATAAAAGGTAATGGTTTCTTCTATAGCACACCCATTAAATGCAGTGTTATAACAGATTTAGGACAGTTGTAATTCTAGGTAAGAACATTGTGTCGACTGTCACATAAATGTGGCTATCTATTGCCAGTTAAAAACCGATGCATACCTGTAAGAAAACAGAGCAAAGAGAGCAGCTAACATTGTTCAAAAGAATATAACCATGTATCTTATATGCCTACAGAAAGGGCTTGTTAGCAAGTATTCTTTAACTACTCAGTGCATAGCAGTAACGTGTTTGATGCCTTGCCTCTGGGATGAGTTGCATCACATCTTTGCAGGACCCAGTTCAGTTAAATTAAAGGTCAAAACAGAGCACAGTTCATCAGAAATCCAGAACGCAGTTCATCAGAAATCCAGTACGCAGTTCATCAGAAATCCAGTGCGCAATTCATCAGAAATCCAGAACGCAGTTCATCAGAAATCCAGTGTGCAGTTTATCAGAAATCCAGTGCGCAGTTCATCAGAAATCCAGAACGCAGTTCATCAGAAATCCAGTGTGCAGTTTATCAGAAATCCAGTGCGCAGTTCATCAGAAATCCAGAACGCAGTTCATCAGAAATCCAGTGCGCAGTTCATCAGAAATCCAGTGCGCAATTCATCAGAAATCCAGAACGCAGTTCATCAGAAATCCAGCACACAGTTCATCATGTTGGTGGCAACCAGCTGTGAACAATGTTTTTTTTGCCATGTTTTGTGTATTTTGAAAAACACAGCAAATTGCATGATGGTCATGATGGTGCAGGTGGTTAGATGAGACCTAAATGATATCTGATTTGCTGTGGTCTACTACATTTAAGCCCAACTCCAGGCTCCCCCTTCCGATTTGGCCTTCACTAGTATGTTATCCTTTTTTTTTTTGGTTTGCTAATTAACTTTTTCAAGTCATCTGCCCAGTCAGTTGATACTGCAGGGTTCTCTACTCCTCTTTTCTGGGCCTGGCAGTCTTTTCTGGTGCAGAGAGTGGCTCTGATGGGAATACATCAGTGTCGCTCTCTGCAGGATAACACTGTGAATGTAGGACACTATAGTGACACAACCAGATGACACAATGCACTTGCAGTATGAATTGTGAGAAGGTTACCTAAGATGAATAAAAATAATTTAATATGGATTGAGAGAAGGTATTGTTGCCAGATCTGCATGTCGGGCTGTACTGCAGAAGAGCTTGAGACTTTAAAGCCCAGTTCCAGCTTTGACAAAAAAGCGGAAAATCAATCTCCCAGCAGCTCTAAAAAATAAAAAAGCTGTGTCTGCTATCCAGCATATTCTGCAAATTTGCGCATTTTCTTTTGACGCTAAGGGGAGCGGTCACATCAATCCTACAGTCAGGTGACAGCGCTCTGTCCTAGTGATTGGATATTAGATCATATGGGAAGGGTTCACAAGGTAACAGGCTTATTTACTAACGGAAATGGACTGTTGTGACTTTACAAGCAAGGTAGCTCTTTGCAAGGGAATTTTCTCCAGAGCTTAGTGGTTGAGGTGGAACTCTGCTTACTTCCATCTATTCAATTATGTTCAAGAAAAAATGCATTTTTTTTCCACTTTCCTTGCATGTGATTGAGCATTCTTTGCAAATTGAAACTTTGCCACATTCACTAAAGCCCTGTACACATGATCGCTTTGTCTGATGAAAACGGACCGATGGACCTTTTCATCGGACAAACCGATCGTGTGTGGGCCCCATCAGTTTGTTTTAAACTGTGTATAAAAAAAAACGATCGTGTGTGTGGAAGTCCATCGGTCAAAAATCCACGCATGCTCAGAATCAAGTCGACGCATGCTCGGAAGCATTGAACTTCATTTTTCTCAGCAAGTCGTTGTGTTTTACGTCACCGCGTTGGACACGGTCGGATTTTTGGCTGATGGTGTGTAGGCAAGACTGATGAAAGTCAGCTTCATCGGATATTCGACGAAAAGATCCATCGGATTAGATTCCATCAGATATCCGATTGTGTGTACAGGGCTTTAGTTCTGGGGCAAATTATCTTTAAAAGTGGACAGCCTATTTGCTTTTAGTAAATCAACTCCAGTGTCTTTTTAAAGCGTAGCTCCACTTTTGTTGAGAAAAAAACATTCCCCTCTGGGTGGTCTGTGTACATTGTAAGGATTTTAACAAACTTTGTTGCAGATTCCTACCTTTTGTTTTTCTGAAGGGAGTATAATGGGAGTGGTTTCAGAATTATCAACCAGCTGCTGCAGCTGTTGGGCTCTAATGAGGAAAATCGCAGGGTCTGCATCCCTTTAGACATGATTTCCTATTGGGAGTATCTTATTAAAGATTACATTTTTGTTGCAGGGGATGCCAAAAATCTGACTTGTATCTTGGTGTGGACTTCTAGAAAAATTTGTGAGCCAATCGCACAAGCACCAAATTATGTTTCTAGGGGGTGTTCTGTACACATTTTGTGTACAGAACACCTCCATGTAGCCATATTGCATTGTATTTTACAGAAAATTACAGTGGTTGCAGATTGAAAGGGAAAGCTAATTTTTAATAACATTCAATTAAAATATGACTTGTGTCTCAATTATATATGCTATATTATTTTTGTATTTACTTTTCTTTTTCCCCCCCATGAAAGTGGAGTTACCTTTTAAAGGGAAAACATGATGTATTATTTTAGCGGTTTCTGTAAAGTTGTATGACTTTCTTATTTTTATATGCTTTCTCTTATATTGGTGTTTATTGTAAAAATTTACAGATTAACTATTAGAGGGAGTAATTCCTGGCTCAGCAGTTTCGCTCCGCTTCCTGCTTAAAATGACCCTCCTGGGTGCTACGTAACTAAAAACCACACTAAAAAAAGATGCTGTATACTTGTCTTTTTGGAGGCCCGCATCTTCAAACTCTGCTGCTTTACTAATCCCCAACTGCTGCATATATCTGCCAGTTCGAGTTGTGTTGAAAATGTAATCCCCCCTCCCGCATCACTGTGGTTCCTCCCGCAGACTTGTATGTCCTGCAGTGATGTAGTAGCTTGTAAGAGCAGGGCTCAAGTCCTGGGGGAACGCGTGGGAACGGAGTTCCTGCACTTTTTTCACAGCAGGAACTCAGTTCCCTTTGCAGGACTAGAGCAGCCGAGCGGCCCGAAACAATTCGAGACGATGCCCAGCTCTAATCACTGTCAGGGGCAGGCGAACCTTAGTAATCCTTTATGTTACTGGCCGCTTCCTGTATATGGATTCATCAGGTAGTGTGCGGGTATTCCGTCACTTCCTCAATGCCGCAATGTCTCCTGGGAGCTTTTGTCATTGTTCTCAGGAGACATTGCGGAGGTCTGACGCGAGTTATCACAGAATTTAGAAAGAAGTTGCTTCTTTCTAAATCCCGCTTCCAGGAGACATTGCGGCATCGAGGAAGTGACGGAATACCCGCACACTACCCGATGAATCCATATACAGGAAGTGGCCAGTAACATAAAGGATTACTAAGGTACAGTGGATCGAAAAAAAAAAAACATGCGGTTTAGTAATTATGCATATGAGCGTATCATTTTTTTTTTTTGGTGGGGGAGTGGATCTTGGGTGGGAGTTCCCACACTTTTTTCCCCAGGACTTGACCCCTGGGTAAGAGGAACCACAGCATTGGATGTCTTTGAACAGGGATGGCAATCAGGGCCGTCTTTACCGCAGGGCAAACGGGGCAGCTTCCCAGAGCCCTGTCACTGTTTGGGGCCCAAAGCAGAGCTGCCATTTAGCCTGCGTGCTGCCCGCAAATCGGCACATTGGCCCTGTAAACCCCCCCACACACAGTCTGTCACCAGCGTGCTGCGCGCACAGTGCAGCAGTGCCAGTGCTGCATTTTCTCAATGAAGGAGCTGGCCGTGGGTGAACGGAGCCTTGAGCGCCATGGACGCTCTGGCCCCGTTCCTTGCTATGTGTGCACCATACAGTCACTGCTGCCTGCCTGGTGACATCACGACGAGGAGTGCGGAGCCCCAACATTCAGAGCGATCCGGAAGAGGATTCCTCCTCCTCGTGCCTAAGCTCCGCCCCGACTCCGCCCCCCAACTCCGCCCCCCAACTCCGGGTCTTCCCTGAGGGTGAAGGCTGTTCCTGCCTGGAAAAAAGGTATGATAAATGCTCCCTGCACTGCCCTGAGTAGCTCATGGTCACACTGCTCCCTCCCATACACTGCTCTCCTCCAGTCATGCTGTACAGTTCCCCCATACTGCCTTCCACTACCCCCCCATTATACTGCTCTCCACTAACACCCCTCCCATCATACTGCCCTCCAATAACCCCCCTCCCATTATACTGCCCTCCACTAACACCCCTCCCATCATACTGCCCTCCACTAACCCCCCTCCCATTATACTGCCCTCCACTAACAACCCTCCTATCATACTGCCCTCCACTAACACCCCTCCCATCATACTGCCCTCCACTAACCCCCCTCCCATTATACTGCCCTCCACTAACACCCCTCCCATCATAATGCCCTCCACTAACCCCCTCCCTATATACTGCCCTCCACTAACCCCCCTCCCATTATACTGCCCCCCACTAACCCCGTTCCCATCATACTGCCCTCCACTAACCCTCCTCCCATCATACTGCCCTCCACTAACCCCCTCCCATCATACTGCCCTCCACCCATCATACTGCCCTCCACTAACCCCCTCCCATCATACTGCCCTCCACTAACCCCCTCCCATCATACTGCCTTCCACTAATCCCCCTCCCATTATACTGCCCTCCACTACCACCCTTCCCATCATACTGCCCTCCACTACCACCCCTCCCATCATACTGCCCTCCATCAACCCTCCTCCCATTATACTGCCTTCCACCAACCCTCCTCCCATTATACTGCCCCCTTCCATTTACATTATACTGCCATCCACTTCCCCCTCCCATTATACTGCACTCCACTGCCACCCCTCCCATTTACATTATACTGCCCTCCACTACTCCCCTCCCATTATCCTCCCCTCCACTGCCACCCCTCCCATCATACTGCCCTCCAATACCTCCCCTCCCATCATACTTCCCTCCATAGCCTCCCCTCCCATCATACTGCCTTCTACTGCCACCCCTCCCATCATACTGCCTTCCACTGCCACCCCTCCCATCATACTGCCCTCCCCTACCTCCCCTCCATTCATACTGCCCTCCCCTACCTCCCCTCCCATCATACTGCCCTCCACTGCCACCGCTCCCATCATACTGCCCTCCACTGCCACCCCTCCCATCATACTGCCCTCCACTACATCCCCTCCCATCATACTGCCCTCCACTGCCACCTCTTCCATCATACTGTCCTCCACTGCTACCAACTCCCATCAAAAACTGTAATAAAAACTATAATGGTAACAAATAAAAAAACATCAATTTAAAACTACTGAAGCCGCCCACTGCCCTATTGACCACTTCCACTGCTTTACTGACCATGTTCACTTCCCTACTGACTGACTGACATCATTCACAGTCAACACTGACACCACTGGCGGAACTACCAGAAAAGGTTGCACTTGCGACTGGGCCCTGGCCTTCTGCCACCATGGCAGGGCCCAAGACTGCAGGACTGCACAACATGTGAAAGGGATCCGCTGTGGGACCATTAAGGGTGGTGGGATCAATGGGAAGGGCTCTGCGCTCGGTTCCCACTCCTCCCCGCGCAGAGTGTTGCTGACTGTCAGTCAGCTTCGCTTCTGCTCTAATTCTCAGCGCTCATTGGAGCGCTGAGCTGTGGAGGGGCAGGGAGAGGCTGTCTCAGCAGCTTGCTGAGACTGCGCTCAGTTCAGTGTCGGTGCCCGGCTCTCAGTGACTGACCTGGAGCAGCGAGAGCAAGTGCAGAACATGGATGGCCGTGTCGATCCCTCCCGCGTGTCCCTCCCTCACGGTGCCGACTCACCCACCCGCCAAGCTGATGTGCTGCAGGAAGAGACCGGGTTCCGCTGCTGGCTGCCCAAATCGTGAGTACCAGCTGCCCCAACATGCTGATTAGTACAGAGGGCTGGGTCCCTCTGACACTGTCCTCTGCTCTCTACTCCTCTCCTGAACCTTTGTGGGAGCCCTCTCCTCTTCCTGCATCTTCCATCTAACCTGCACTCCTCACCCTATACTGATCTAATCTATAGAACCCCCACCCATACTGATCACCCTGTAAAACACTGTACTCCTCACTATACACCCTGCCTCCCCCCCACAGAACCCTTGACCCCATACTGTTCTACTCTACAGATCACTGCACCCCTCACTATACACCCTTCCCCCACCTTGTAGAACACTATCACTCACTGTTCACCCTGCCCCAACCCCATAGAACACTGTACCCCTCACTGCTCACTTTTTTTTTAGATAATTCTGTGTGTGTCTGTTTTTTGAGACATTGGGGTCAGGAGCAAAATTGCATTGGCGGTGGGGGGCCCAAAAAAAAATGTTTTCCCAGGGTCCAAACCATATTAAAGACGGCCCTGATGGCAATGTTACAATCACTGTTGTTTTAGCTGGCCATAGACGCAAAGATTTCTTTAGCTCAGCCTGTGGGTGTAATGTAAGAAATCAAACAGGTTTCTCCATCCACGCTAAACACCATTGCATTCTGATAGCTAACACCTGCAGCTGTCAGAATACTTGAAAAGAAATTGCAGCTGATTGAATGCATTCATTGTTTAGGTGACAGTTTTTCACCCGGCTCCTTCAGGAGGAGTTCCAGCCAGCCTGGGGAAATTCTTTTTTTAAGTCATCAGCTACAAATACTGTAGCTGCTGACTTTTAATATAAGGACACCTACCTGTCCAGGGAGCCCGCAATGTTGGCACCCTAAGCCGCGTCGTTTATCAGCTCCGAGTGCGGGCGCCGACATCTTCACTAAGGGAAACAGGAAGTTAAGCCTTGCGGCTTCACAGCCTGTTGCCTACTGCGCATGCGCGAATCGTGCTGCACTTTCTGAATGGTCCCACTGTCTTCTGGGACCTGTGTGCCTCCCAGAAGGGGGAGGGGCCAGAAGCTTTGTAGATCGCTGCACAACGATGCAGCGATCTTACACGGAAGTGGGAGCTGATACCTGGCTTTGACAGTATCTGCCCCCCCCCCCCCTGAAAGATGCCAAATGTAGCAGCCGGGGGCGAGGAAGAAAACAAGAGGAGCTCCCCTTTCAGTCTTCAGATCGTTTGTCAAGCTGGGTAGCAGTGGCAGGGCCACCTATGTATCGAAATTTCTGCCTATTCAGCAGGAAACGGACGAAATTCAATCCGTGTAAGGCCAGATCTAGTTAAGCTCCGTACACAATTTTTAAAAATTAAATACTGATATAATGGTCACAATTAAAATACCAAAGACATTTCCTTTTAAAAGTCTATTATCACTCCATCGTCACTCTCTAGGTTATCGCAGTTTGGACTTTTCCTGTATCATAACCCATTTATTTAATTCCTGTATTTATTTAGTGCAGAGATATTGCAACTTATTTTACACCAATGAACCGTGCCTGTGTGATTGCCACTGTAAAGGAATGCCAATGTGACAGGAATTGTGGCCCTGTGCAGAGTTTGAGTCATTTTGAGACTGGGGTCATGGTAATTCTGCTGGGTCATTTTGTCTTTGGGTGGAAATAGCCCCCATAAAGAATCTGGCTCAGCAGCTGTAACGTGACAATATTAGCCCTACCTGTAATCATTTCTACCCTGCTAAATATGAAAGTGTGATACAATTTTTGAGCTTTGGTCATTTAAAATGCCTAGAGGTTGTAGATTTAGATTGCAGCTGGATAGTAGAGGAACAGAGGGCTGTGTCTGTTTTGTTTTTTTTCTTCGGAAATCCCAAATCAGTGGCTTTATGGGCTCTTGCAACATACTTAGACACATATTGTGTTGTGTTCAAATCGTGACTCAAACAATCATGTTCAGTGTGTGTACAGTGGGATAATACTTCGGAAAGCAGAAGGGTTAGCGCCATTTAAAAAGGCAGTATTTATAAGACTGGAGAGAGGTGGGTGGGTGTAGGGGAATAAGGTCTCTGCCATCTGACCTTATTTTATAACAATTTATACAGCTTATGCAACAATATAGAAAGCTATTTGCCCCAGTGAAAACAATTTGTTCTTAGTATGTAACTCCACTCCCTAAAGTTTGTAAAGTTTTTTTTTTTTTTCTAACTGAAAGGAAAAAAAAAATGTGGAAATTTGACTATTTAATTCCTTGGAGTAGTGGAACTAAATCCAGATGTAAATTGCTGGAAGCAGAGGATCTCAGCAGTGCTGGATTAAAAACACATATACATTTTATTCTTCAAAGCAAAACATTTTCTAGCTGCACACACGAAAAGCAGAGACTTGTGTACATAGCAGTTTGTTTACTTTTCTAGACACACAAGTTAAATTAAGTGTTAGTGTACATCTCTGTTCTCATTGTGTATGTAAGATTTATGATGTGCTTTATATTGCTTTATACCACAGACTGCAAATGAGTCATCACAGTGTTTTAAGTACAGTAATGAAACAAAAAGCTAAATATCTTAATCGTACAGTATAGGAAACCTATTTATGAACCAGGGGTTAATGTCATGTACCTTCAGGTTATTGGACACTGGCAAGCTTTTGAGGGCACCCCACCCCCTGGGACACCGTCCCTATAACCCCGCCCCACTCCGTGAATCCTCAGTTCTGTGCTAGTGTCTGAAAGTAATAAACCTTTTCACCTTCATGGAAGAATACGTTTCAATAGTTTATTATTTTTCTTCATCATTTTCGGCAAATTCTTTATTCAACACCTCTGTTTTTTAATGCCTATGTAGACGCAGTGTGTCTGGACTGGTGCAAACTCAGTAAAACTTTGGGAGCTGTACCCAGTTTCAGGGCACTGGATCCTGCATTGGGTGTTATACAGGTCCAGGGTCATGGTCCATCCCTATGGAATCCAGTCCCCAAAGGCCCCTATGGGGGAATGCCCACCATGACCGGCAAAGCCTGGACTTTATATAAAGTCCAGCACTGTAAACGTGTAAGGCAGGGTGACCCTGCATCTCTGACCATTACTGTAAAAATGGGGCTGTGCTTGAAATATATTCATTTCACAGTGCAAACTTTTTAAACTTGGTGCAAAAATTTAAACTACTCAGAGCTTAGTCACAGATGGATGTCCTGGTGTTACATCATACCACTGGTCACACACTTTAATGCCACTTCCTCTTAGAGCCTCTGTAAGGTATTCATGCGCTTCCTCCCACCCTTTTGTCACAGGAATTTGTTACGTGACTGTCCATACCTGGGTTACCACAAACTCCTTACTAACATATTAACCTATTTTCTGCACTCTAATCTGTGAATACCATCCAGGTGAATACCCTCACTTGTAGCTATGGTGGAGACTAGATGAACGAGAACCAATTCAAAACTTCCGGTGAATTTTTGCTCTGCCGAAGACCCCCATAACACTCCACCTCAGAATGATGACGTGTCCCTTGCATAGGAGCAGGACCTAATTCTAACACCGATGTCTGCATCATATTCTAGCTCTATTTCAGCATGCAACATGCGGCCAACTTGACAGAATCAGAATTTTCTGTCCCAATTCATTGGACAGATTATGTCCTTAATACAGCCATCTTTGTCCAGGGCTCAGAAGTACAATGCCCCTCCTACTTCCATTTCTCAACCTGAGTCTTATTCCGATATGCCAGTCCTAGAGGCTGCATATACAAAAGGAAGCAAAGAGTAGAGGTAGACCGATATGGGTTTTTCTCTGGCCGATGCTGATATTTAAAAATTGGGGCAGCCGATGGCCGATATATGATGCCGATTTTTGTGGCCGATATTTTAGGCCGATTTAAAAAAAGAAAAACTCAACCACTCCACTCCTTCCTGCTTACTCCTGTCACTCTAGCACACACTTGATGTACTCAGTACAGATGGGACTGGCAGGTGGCACTGGTTTGGAACTGGCAGGTGGCACTGGTTTGGAACTGACAGATGGCACTGGTTTAAAACTGACAGATGGCACTGGCAGGTGGTACTGGTTTGGAACTGACAGATGGCACTATTGGCACTAGCAGGTGGCACTGGTTTGGAACTGACAGATGGCACTGGCAGGTGGCACTGGTTGGCATTGGCAGGTGGCACTGGTTTGAAACTAACAGATGGCACTAGTTTGGGACAGATGGCACTGGTAGGTGGCACTGATTGGCAGTGGCACTGGCGGGTGACACTGGCTGGCAGTGGTGGGTGACACTGGCTGGCTGTGGCTGGTGGCACTGATTGGCACTGGCTGGTGGCACTGATTGGTGGTGGCACTGGCAGGTTTCACACTAAGCCGAGTGAAACTGTAACTGTGTGAAACTAACAGAGAGAAGAGAGAGAGAGCTGTCAGCTCGATGTTGGGGGTGGGCGGACCTAGCAGCTAAATTACACCAGCCAATGATTGGGCTGGTTTAGAAAGAGAGCGGAGCCACATACACGTAGCGGCCCGCCCAGATACCATCTCATTGGCTAGTGTAATATAGCTGCTGGGTCCGGCCCACCCCCGAAATTGAGCTGACAGCTCCTCTCTCTCTCCTCTGTTACTTGTCAGTTTCACACTCAGCGCGGCGATTGATGCTGCCAGAGCCGCTGAGTGTGGAGAAGGGAGGGGGAACGGCGGTCAGTGTAAAATATCGGCCTAATTTTGATAATAATCGGCCGATGCTGATTTATCAAAAATGGCCAAATATCAGCCGATATATCGGTCTACCTCTAATACTGAGGCAGTAAAAAACGAAATGCCGGCAACTCTGGAAATTCTTCTGTAATCTTTTATTATAACATGACCATTAAAATTTGAAACTGACGCGTTTCGGCACTTAGCTTTGTTCAATAACATTGAAAAAGTTATTGCCTATGTCTGCAAGATCCTTGACTTTGCACTCCTCTGTCTCTCTATTCACCTTTGGATACAAAAACCCCCCACAAAATCTTGAAAAACATTCCCTGTGCATGAAAAAACAGAATGTGCAGTCTGTGATGACTGGATCATGCCAAAAAGGATTTTATTTTCCCCAAAAGTCTTTGACAATTTCTATCGAGTGGAAAAAGAGTTTGCAAAGAAGTGGGCGAATCCTGTGGTGTTACGGCATCCCGTAACCTGGGATCGCTGTGGATCTATCCTATTCACAGTGTTACTGGCTGGCCTCATTACCATGGCACCACCCCCCGCCCTCACATTTGGTTATCAACCTTTGAAAATACCTGTTCACCATATCAACATGTGCTCTCAGCACATGTCCAAGCTGGGCTCCATTCTCAGGGGCACCTTCTATGCATTACCTATCTTCACATACCTAAGTAGATCTCTCCCTATATGTCTGCCCTCGGGCTGCCACATGGGACCCCAATTGGTGATCCCCGCCTCTCTCCCTTGCGGGGGCTTCATAGACATGCTTCTGACGAAGCGGCCATCGCCGCGAAACTAGTTCTATGTCGTGACCTTCAACCCACACATTTTCCCTTTCTTGGGACTATTATATTGGTGTTATGTATGGTCCTCACCATTTTAATTTTTCATTTTGTCTTTTGATCCTGTACTTAATAAAAATTATTTTTTATATTCTCAATTGTATCTTTATTACTTATCTGTACCAGTACCGCAATAGTCCAATTGCCCCCCCCTTTTTTCTTGGCTCTCTGGTTCGGGGACCTTAGACCCAATTACTCTACAGTACACAGTAGGTTTGTTTCCTGATGCGAGGTGTCACAGTATAATGGACTCATGGAAAACAAGATGAGAAGCCTCCAGTGGTGAGATGTGAGGGCCAGTGGAGGTGGGACTGTTATGCATTTGCTCAGAGAACCCACTGGGTGCTACAGGATGTAATCTGGGAAACTGGCAGCCTAGAAGGTCCTGGTGTATTAATGTAATGGTGTATCAAGGGAAATATTTAATGGTTAGTTCTCCTCCTCACTTCACATAAGGCCCTCCACATTTGTATTTTGAAATACTAATGGTAAATGGCTGGATAAACATATTTGTATATTTTGCTTCCAAATGCTGTCATTTTTTTTTTTTTTTCAATAAGTTATTTTTATTTATTAGTAAAAACTATTTACAGATGACATGTTATAGAAAATGTGAGGGAGATGCTGTTCATTGTTTTAATATTAAATAAAGCATTTTGCTATTGTAAACACAGTTTGAGACACATGCCGAGTACAGAAGATTGGGCAATTTCCGACAACAAAACCGTGGATATTTTTGCGACGGATGTTGGCTCAAACTTGTCTTGCACATACATGGTGGCACAAATGTTGTCGGAAATTCCGATCGACAAGAATGTGGTCATGTACAACACGTACGACGCCACTATTAAAGGGAAGTTCAATACCAGTCGTGTTAGTAGAAGTTTGGTGAGAGACGATTTGCGCTTTTCAGCCTCGTGCTTTTCAGTCCGTTACAGCGCAACAAATGTACTATCTCCATTACGAACGCTAGTTTTACCAGACCGATCGATTCCATCTCATACTTGATTCAGAGCACGCATAGAATTTTGTGCGTTGGAATTGTCTACACACAATGGGAATTTACGAGAACAGGTTTTGTTGTCGGAAAATTTGAGAACCAGCTCTTAAAGGAACACTAAAGGCAGATTTTTTATTTTTTTTTGGTAAAATAGCAAAGATGGTATACTTACCTCCACTGTGTGGCTCGTTTTGCACAGGGTGTCCCCAAACCCGGTCTTCTGGGGTCCCTCGGCGGCTGTCTCGGCTCCTCCTCGCAAGAGCTTTTCACCTTCATGCAAGCTCCCTCGCATGATGAAAAGCTCTTGTGAGCGCTCTCCCGTGATACAGCGGCGGCCGTAGCCGCCGACTGTATCACTCGGACCCGCCACCTGGTGCGCCACGTCATTGGATGTGATTGACAGCAGCGTTAGCCAATGGATGCATTAAGGTGAAAAAACATTTACCTTTACAACCCCTTTAAATTTTTGTTGTCGGAAATTCCAACAGAAAATGTCCGATGGGACAGGTAGCAGCTTCACTTTTTACAGTAAGTTTGGATTTCAATATAACTTCATCACCCTGTAACTTAGTGTTCACTGTATGCAATTTTTGCCTGTATTTTTTTCTTTGTACACACTTTGATCTATTATTTACTTTAAAGCGGAGGTTCACCCCTACAATATACTTTTTTCCCTTAGATGGATGCTCGTTTTGTCTAGGGGAATCGGCTAGTTGTTTTAAAATATGAGCCGTACTTACGGTTTACGAGATGCATCCTCTCCGTCGCTTCCGGGTATGGGCTGCGGGACTGGGCGTTCCTATTTTGATTGACAGTCTTCCGAGAGGCTTCTGACGGTCGCATCCATCGCGTCACGATTTTCCGAAAGAAGCCGAACGTCGGTGCGCAGGCGCAGTATAGAGCCGCACCGACGTTCGGCTTCTTTCGGCTACTAGTGACGCGATGGATGCGACCGTCGGAAGCCTCTCGGAAGACTGTCAATCAAGAAGGAACGCCCGCTCCCGAAGACCCATACCCGGAAGCGACGGAGAAGATGCATCTCGAAAACGGGTAAGTACTGCTCATATTTTAAAACAACTAGCCGATTCCCCTAGACAAAACGAGCAGGAATCTAAGGGGAAAAGAGAAAAAAAAAAAAATGGGTGAACTCCCGCTTTAAACATGACCAGGGGCGGACTGACCATTGAGTCACTCGGGCACTGCCCGAGGGCCCAATGCCACTAGGGGGCCCCATCAGGGTTGCCAGGCTCAGTAAAACCAGGGACAGTATGTAAAAATCTGTGTTTTTTTTAGATCTGTCCCTGATATGTCCGAAACTGACATGCTTTTAATGTGAATATCCCAATATTTTAGTTGCCCTGCATCTGCACTGCCTCCTGGCGTGGTGGCCATCTGTAAGCCAGAGGGGCCCCATAATCTTCTATTGCCCGGGGGCCCCATGAGTTGTCAGTCCGCCCCTGAACATGACTGTCTTGTGTAGAAATTATTCTTATGCTGCATTTCAAAGAAATAGCTTTATATATCCATTTATAATATTCCCTATGTGCATACTGTATGTTGCAAGCATCCTAGAACTTTGTTTATCTGCAGATTCTTTCCACTCTCCAGTTAGTTTATTTTCCCCATACTGTAATATAAACATGTTTACTGCGAGCTGGTCAACCTAGGATCATAACTATGTCTTTCATGCATGTGATAGTGGGAGATAACGACCACATTCCTCCAAAGGTGTTTTCTGTTTACTTTTCCTATATATACCAACCTGTATAGTGTTAATAAAAACAACATTTCTAAGCTGTATCTTAAAAATTCTCAATTGACTTTTCATGACCTACTGAATCAAAGTTTAAATATGTGAAGGTTTGGCTTGTATGAAAACTGCATGTAACGCTTACATTTATTAGGCTAGAAGGAAAATGTTTTTAACCACTTGTCCACCGCGCGCCGTCAAATGACGGCGGGCGGAGGACTCCATTGTTCTGACAGGACGTCATATGACGTCATGTCATTTAAATAGGGAATGCGCGCGATCGCGTGCGCGCATCCCTGTACTGTCGGTGGCGGCGTGTCACCGAGACACCGCTCGTCACCGACAGGGGTGAACAGCGGCGCGGATGCGCTGTTAACCCTGTGATCGGCCGTGATGAATTCACGGCTGATCACAAAATAGGAAGAAGCGGTGTATGCGTCGCGCGCGCGCCGCGAGTGCACGTCGGTGGCAGCGTGTTCTCGGGAACACTGCTCGTCACCGACAATGGTACACAGCCATTGGTCAGGGCTGTGTACCACGTGATCAGCTGTGATCCATTCACAGCCTGATCACTAAGTGTAAACACAGAGCCTGCAACACTGTTGCCAGCTCTTTTTCTCCTCACACATCGTTTCCAGTGTGAGGAGAGAAGAGCTAGAAGCAGTGAGTTAGTTCTGTGTTTCTGTAGTGTCTGCACAAACACCACACCTGTCCCTTTGCCCCCCCCAATTGTCACTAGTCACCCAACAGTCACCCATAAAGTGCACCTGTCACACAAAGAGACTGCCATCAACCGTCAACCATCAGTGACCTGCCCTGTCCCGTCACCCATCAGTGACCTGCCCTGTCCCGTCACCCATCGGTGACCCGTCCTGTCACCCATCAGTGACCCGTCCTGTCACCCGTCACCCATCAGTGACCCGTCCTGTCACCCGTCACCCATCAGTGACCCGTCCTGTCACCCGTCACCTATCAGTGACCCGTCACCCATCAGTGACCTGCCCTGTCACCCATCTGTGACCATCAGCGGTGCACCTGTCACCCATCACGCGTCACCCATCAGTGACTGTGCTCTATCTCCCATCACCCATCAGCGGTGCACCCGTCACACATCAGTGACCTGCCCTATCACCCGTCACCCATCAGTGACCATCAGCGGTGCACCCATCAGTGACCATCGCCGTCACCGTCTGTCGCTTGTCACCCATCTGTGACCATCACCCGTCACCGTCTGTCGCTTGTCACCCATCTGTGACCATCACCCATCACCGTCTGTGACCTGTCACCCCATTAGTGACCATCGTCTGTCACCCATCTGTGACCATCGCCGTCACCGTCTGTGGCTTGTCACCCATCACCCGTCACCGTCCGTGGCCTGTCACCCCATCAGTGACCATCTCCCGTCACACCATCACCCATCAGTGACCGTCACCTGCCACCCAACGTATACAGCTACCCGCCAAAATGTCCAAAAGATTGTATTCTGGTGAGGAGGCGTTCCAGATCATCTCAATGACCGATGAGAGCACCGGGGAGCTCTCATCAGATTCCATTTCTGATTCCGAATCAAATTCGTCATTTGAACCGATTGAACACAGCAATGACTCAGATGAAGAATGGGTCCCCCCTAAAAGGGCAAGGCCCTCTGAAAACCAGGCAGCCGCCAGCAATAGGCCCAGTACCAGCGCTGCCGCCAGCAATAGGCCCAGTACCAGCGCTGCCGCCAGCAATAGGCCCAGTACCAGCGCTGCCGCCAGCAATAGGCCCAGTACCAGCGCTGCCGCCAGCAATAGGCCCCGGGAACAAAGGTCCAGTACCAGCGATGCCGCCAGCGAAACCCCTCGCGAACAAATGCCCAGGCCCAGTACCAATGCTGCCACATCACATCCAAGTACCAGCGCAAGAAATTCAACCCCCCCAACTCCTGGAGTGTCACGTCCCCCAGGAGCCAGGGCCACTACATTTATGCCAGATGTTCTTGCCAATCCAACATGGCTGCCTTCCGGATCTGGATCAACAATTATTCCCCCTTTCACAGCACAGCCAGGTGTGCAGGCCAACACCCAAATTTTTTTAGAAATTGATTTTTTTCATCTTTTTTTGCCGACACTTTTCTGCAGTTCCTTATCAACCAGACAAATTTGTATGCCCAGCAGTTTATTGCCAACAACCCCCAATCATCTTATGTCCGTCCATTTGAGTGGAGAGAAGTAAATTTGGAGGAGTTCAAATTGTTTATTGGCCTTACGATAAACATGGGGCTTAACAAAAAAATTCAAGGACATTCCTATTGGTCCACCAAACCCATCTACCACCAGCCCATGTATTCTGCCACAATGCCCAGGTCCCGATATGAAATGATAATGAGATTCTTTCATATCAATGACAATACCCAGTGCCCTCCCCGTAATCATCCAGATTCCGATAAGTTGTATAAGATTCGCCCCCTGATAAATTTCCTTTCCCAACAATTTGCAGAACTCTATGTCCCCGATAAACACATATGTGTGGATGAATCCCTGGTACCCTTTTGTGGCCGTCTAGGAATAAAGCAATATATTCCTAGTAAAAAGGCTAAATATGGTGTCAAGTTTTACAAACTGTGTGAGAGAGCCACGGGATATTTGTATGCGTTCCGCATATATGAAGGAAAAGATTCCCAGCTCCAGCCCCCTGAGTGCCCGGCCTACATAGGCACAGCTGGAAAAATTGTATGGGACCTGGCTTACCCACTCCTGAGAAAAGGATATCATCTTTACCTTGACAATTTTTATACGAGCCTGCCCCTTTTCCGACACTTATATGTTGAAAAAACCCTGGCCTGCGGAACCTCCAGAAAAAATAGGAAGGGCTTCCCACAATCCATTGTAAGCAAAAAGCTGCAAAGGGGGCAAAGAGCAACACTGAGGTGCAACGAAGTGCTGGCCTTGAGGTGGAAGGATAGCAGAGACGTGCACATGCTGTCCACCATTCATAATGACACTGCTGTTGTTGTTCAACGAAGACAAGGTCCCATTGAAAAGCCAACATGTGTCCAAGAATATAATTTGTACATGGGGGGGGTGGATTTCAACGATCAAATGATTCAGCCCTATCTATCAATAAGGAGGTCCCGATTCTGGTACAAGAAGGTAGCAATTTACCTTATCCATTTGGCCATTTATAACTCTTATGTAGTCTACTCCAAATCCACTGAAAACCCTGCCCCCTTCCTACACTTCACAGAAGAAGTAGTCATGGCCCTCATCTATGCAAAAAGACCCCCCTCTGAAACCCTTTGCTCTGATGTTGTTAGCCGACTTCATGGACGCCACTACCCTTACAACATCCCACCATCCGAAGAAGGCCGAAGACGGCAAAAAAGATGTCGCGTGTGCAGCAAAAAAGGATTTCGAAAAGATACCAGCTACCATTGTCCCCGATGTCCCTCCCAACCTGGCCTTTGCATTGGAGAATGCTTCGAAAATTATCATGAATCCCTAAAATATTAGTCTATATTTTTAACCATTTCCCCCATCTCACCATTTTCTGACCATTTTCATCCTACTGCCTTCCACGTGAACTGACCCTGGCCTGTTTTTTGACTATGCCTCTGCCTACCGTTTGGACTGCTTATACGTAAATTGACCCTGGCCTGTTTTTTGACAATGCCTCTGCCTACCGTTTGGACTGATTTCACGTGAACTGACCCTGGCTTGTTTTATGGACTATGCTTTTGCCTACCGCTTGGACTGCTTCCACGTAAACTGACCCTGGCCTGTTTTTTGACAATGCCTCTGCCTACCGTTTGGACTGATTTCACGTGAACTGACCCTGGCTTGTTTTATGGACTATGCATTTGCCTTCCACTTGGACTGATCTGTTGCCCTGCTATTGTAGTACACAGGGGTCTCACATATGTGAGGGGCTCCAGAATAGTTTTTCCGGATGGAGAAAACATTTTTTTTGTTTTCTCCGGGTTTCGTAATTTCCGGATTAGGGTCTGGAGTCCGGAGGCTTCATAGAGATTTGGGTGGGTCGAAGCCTCTACCCCTGTGCCCCTGTGCACAGGTCTTACCCGATTGCAGCCCTCAGCCTGCTGCTGACTTACTGCCATCATGCCTGCCATCATATTTGCCTGCGGCATGAATGAGCCAGACCACTGCTACCTGGAAATATGCTGCCTGGAGAATCACTATAGCTGTCGCTAAACACATCCCTGACTGCTGCCTGGACCAGTGCTCTCTTCTGTGGACACTACTAAAAGCACAGGTAAGACTTTTTTTTACCCTTTCCGCAATATAATTTATTTTGGATTGTAATTCTAGGTATGTACATGCTATGTGTTAGAAATATGAAGAGCCTTCAAAAATGATAGGTTGCCAGGAAATTATATATGTAATGTATGCTCCTAGAATGCCTGATGGTGCTACTTGGATGTTGGGCATCTGTATGTGGCCAAGCTGTGTAACAGTCTCACACATGTGGTATCCCCATACTCAGAACGAGTAGCAGAATGTATTTTAGGGTGTAATTTTTGCTATGTACATGCTATGTGTTGGAAATATCTTATAAATGGACAACTCTGTGTAAAAAAAATGAGTTTTCCCAAAACTTCTGGAAAAAAAATAACCGCTCAAAAGACTCATTATGCCTCATAGATTATACGTTGGGGTGTCTGCTTTCCAAAATGGTGTCATTTGTTGGGCAATTCCATTGTCCTGGTGCTCCAGGGCCTTCAAAAGTGTAATAGGTGGTTGAGAAATGAGATGTGCAATTTATGCTCGTAGATCGCCTGATGGTGCTACTTCAATGTTGGGCCTTTGTATGGGGCCAGGCTGTGTAAAAGTCCCACACATTTGGTATCCCCATACTCAGGAGGAGTTGCAGAATGTATTTTGGGGTGTCATTTTTGCTATGCATATGCTATGTGTTCGAAATATCTTTATAAATAGACAACTTTGTGTCAATAAAATGCGTTTTCATTTTTTTTGCACATTTTCCCAAAACTTCTGGAAAAAAATAACCGCTCAAAAGACTCATTATGCCTCCTAGATTATACGTTGGGGTGTCTGCTTTCCAAAATGGGGTAATTTTGTGGGCAATTCCATTGTCCTGGTGCTCCAGGGCCTTCAAAAGTGTAATAGGTGGTTGAGAAATGAGATGTGCAATTTATGCTCGTAGATCGCCTGATGGCGCTACTTCAATGTTGGGCCTTTGTATGTGGCCAGGCTGTGTAAAAGTCCCACACATTTGATATCCCCATACTCAGGAGGAACAGCAGAATGTATTTTGGGGTGTAATTTGTTGTATGCATATGCTCTGTGAGAGAAATAGCCAGTTAATATGTCAATTTTGTAAAAAAAAAAAAAAAATTCTTCATTTTGCAAAGAATTGTGGGAAAAAATTACAACTTAAAAAAAATCGCCATGCTACTTATTTAATACCTTGGAATGTCTACTTTCTAAAATGGGGTAATTTGGGGGGTATTTGTACTTTTCTGACTTGTTAGTATCTCAAGAAATTAGATAGGCCGTCAGTACTTCAAGTGTGATCAGATTGATCATTTTTCAGGGATTGGCACCATAGTTTGTAGACTCTATAACTTTCACAAAGACCAAATAATATACACCAATTTGGGTTATTTTTACCAAAGATATGTAGCAGTATAAATTTTGGCCAAAATGTATGAAGAAAAATTACTAATTTGCTAAATTTTATGACAAAAACAAAGAAAAAGGCAATTTTTCACAAAATTTACGGTCTTTTTTTGTTTATAGCGCAAAAAATAAAAAACCCACGAGTGATTAAATACCACCAAAAGAAAGCTCTATTTGTGTGAAAAAAAGGACGCAATTTTTATTTGGGTACAATGCTGCATGACTGAGTAATTGTCATTCAAAGTGTGAGAGCACCGAAAGCTGAAAATTGGTCTGGGTAAGAAGGGGGTTTAGAAGCACTGTATTGAAGTGGTTAAAAAGGACCTAAAGAAATACTTTCTCAACTTTTTTTTTTAACCTAGAGGAACCCTTGAAATAGTCTCAGGAAACCACTGTTCATATTTACAAATATCTACAACTACTTTAGAATGATGGACACAGGATGAATGCTCCTTACATTTGTGGTAATTGGGGAGAATCCCTCGCTTACGGATAGCCTAAAACAGGGCTCAAAATTTCAAGTTCTGAGCTACTTGCCAGGCCCCAAGGGTTATTCGCCACCAGTTGCCCTATCCTGCCCCACCCCTAATTCCGCCCCTAAACACTCATAAATTATCTCATGAAATGATACGTAAAACAACTTTATCAGTGCCCCTCAGCACAGCCTCACCTGTGCTCATCAATACAGGCTCACCTGTGCCCACCGTTGCAGTCTTACCTGTGCCCACCATTGCAGCCTCACCTGTGCCCATCAATGCAGCCTCACTTGTGCCCACCATTGCAGCCACACGGTGCCCATCATTGCAGCCACACTGTGCCCACCATTGCATCCACACTGTGCCCACCATTACAGCCACATGGTGCCCAGCATTGCAGCCTCACTGTGCCCACCATTGCAGTCACACTGTGCCTGTACCTGCCAGTGGTGCTCCCCCCCCCCCCCCCCCCCGGCTCCCAGGCAGCCCAGCTCTTCACCAGCCCTTATTTTCTACTCGCAAAATGCAAGTAGGCGAGTGAAAAATTTGAGGGCTAGCATAAAAGATTATTGGTGTCAGTGATTACCTATCAGAGAAGCAGAGATAGTTCTTTGCTCAAGGAACCACTAGCAACCTCTGGAGGAATCCGTGATTCATTGGAACCCTGGTTGAGAAAGAGTACTCCAGGTCCAGTTTTGTCTCATATATTAGGGCAAATACATTATTACTCCTCATGCACACTGGTGATTTTTACTTGCCAGCATTATATGATTGATTTGAAGCACAGTTGATTACATTTATTAATTAGCACAGGGTGTCATTCATAGCAATCTATTATTTAAAGTGCATTTGTTCCAGATTGCATGCAATATTATAATGCACCAATCAATTTACATAAGGGTAAGCAATAAGCAAAAGCCTCTATATTTAGAGGGCAAAAATCACAGAATTGCTTTTAAAGTCATACTAAACACACACTTTACATTGTCTCCTCTATTTTTGTATATGAATGATGACACTGTAATTATTTTAATAAATACATCTAAGGCTGTCTGCAGGGAAACATAAGCAAGTAGGAGCCTCTAGTCCTCTGCTGCTGGTCACATGTTAAAGAAAAATAATATATATAGCCTTTGGGTTACAGAGTAAAAATAAATAATTAATACCAATAAAGTGTTTTAAATTGTCATACAAATATGTCTTTATCATTTTGTGGAAGTAACATGATGTGGATTTTTGCCAGTCACAGGCTGTGCCATACCCCTCCAGCCTGTATCTTAGAACAAAGGGGTGAAGCCTTCATCAATCTACATGTGATATCAGAAGAAAATAAAAGAATCCTTGAATCCACACTTCATTTTAGCGATAACCTAAATAATTAATTAGTGTACCGGTCGATTCGCCAGGACTAGACGGGATACCTGCCAAAAAGCAAAAAAGCTATATAAAAAAATGTGAAAGAGGAGGGATAGAGTGGGCTGTAATTTACCACAGTGTATACACCCACATTTGTGACACTATAGTCACATGAACTGCTCAGATGTGATAGGGATTAAATGCTCTGCATGGAAACCCACTGGAAATGTGCAGAGTTGCCACCACAGCTGAAAATCCCTAGCTAAATTGGGGACATGAACAGAAGGGGGAGATAGAAAGCAGCAGGACCAACCAGGTTTTTTGCAGAATACAAAAATAAAACATAGTGAGTGAGTATGAACAGCATGTAAGACACCATTTATTGACAGTTTTTTTAGTATGTGGGTTAGAGCTGCATGATTAATCGTCAAGAATCGTTATCGCGATCTTTTTTCCCGTTGCGATTCTTGAAACAGGGTTTCACAATCTTTGATATGAAAATAATTTTCTCTCTGCACTTTGGTATACAAAGAATTTCCTGTCTGCTCTCAGCCAAAAGTCAAAATCTGGGCAATCTGCCAAGTTTTGAAAACATTCTTTATCAGTGGAAAGTTAAAGTGGAGTTCCACCCATTTTTTTATGTTTGTCTGTGCTGCATGCCCTAATCTCATAATGTTCAGAATGGACGATTTTTATTTATTTTGTTGCTTGTAAATACCTTTATTTTGTAGTCCTTCATTACTTCCTCCTCCTTATTAGCCTAGGCTATTAAGTCACCAGGCTATTCGCAAGGGTTTCTGGGATAGGCATCATGTATCCCAGTAGTCCTTGCAAATAGCCTATTTGCATAGAGAAGGGGCGGCAACTTCCTCTGACACTCCCGTTGCTATGGAAACCTGACTGAAACCTATTACATCGCTTGTGCAGCACTGAGCATGTGCGAGATCTGCAAGGCTGAAATCCAGGAAGTCATACAGTCTGGCTTCATGATGCCCCACACTTAAGATGGCCTTGGTCTATTTCTAGATTATAAACTAACTAAATGCTCTAACAACCTAACAAAACGGACCTTAGTTTACAGACTTTACTAGACTACATTAAGCTTGTGTATTACAGGGGTATTTATATTTAAAAAGTGAAATTGTGGGTGGAACTCCCCTTTAAACATTGTATCACATCAAAGGAATAAACTTCTGTATGTAAATTAGGAACGTTTAACCACTTAAACACCAAACTTTTTTCTGACAGCTCTTTTCAAGTTAAAATAATTTTTTTTTGCTAGAAAATTACTTAGAACCCCCAAACATTCTATAATTTTTTAGTAGAGACCCTAGAGAATAAAATGGCGGTTGCTGCAATATTTTATGTTGCACTGTATTTGCGCAGCAGTCTTTTTAAATGCAATTTTTTTGGAAAAAATTACTTTAATGAATTCTAAAAAAAACTAGCCAGTAAAGTTAGCCCATTTTTTTTTTTTTTTGTATAAATGTAAAAGATTTTACGCCATGAGAATCATGAGAGAATCGTGATCTTCATTCTAAGCAAAAACATCGTTATTCTCATTTTGGCCAGAATCGTGCAGCTCTAATGTGGGTTTAGTGACACTTTACAGTTTAGACTTTTGTTTGAAATAAAGTGGGCACCTTGAAAGTGACCTGCCACAAGCTGACAACCCTATCCTACCTTACTTTCCCATCTCCATACTAAAATGGGCGCAGAGTTCTGAATAAACTGGCCATATGCTTCATAGGATTGTATCATATGAACAATGCCATGGCAGGGATCACTTAATCAATTGTCAAATGATAAGTTCACCTTTCATAAATGTTACATAATTACATAGTAGGTGAGGTTGAAAAAAGACACAAGTCCATCAAGTCCAACCTATGTGTGTGATTATATTGAGGGGGTAACATGTTATGAATGCACCACCCTCGTGCCTCCCCCGATCCCAGGAACCTTCTTCTTGTGTCTGCTGCCAGAATTAAAAAAAGATGCAGCCGTGTGGGTCTCTGCCCACCCGGCCACGTCACTCCTTTACAGTCCTCTATGAATTGAAAACTACAAGGTCCAGTAGCTTTTGTGGTTGTTAGCTTGTAGTTTTTAATGAACTACCACAGTGCTTTGAGTGCCGTGGTAGTCCATTGAGTCTTCCTGTCAGAGTATGAGGTACGAGCAAGCCTATACACTGACAGTTCTGCAGGAGACCTACATGGCATCAACGATCTGCTTATCATTGGTGCAATGCTTTACAGGCTCCAGAAATAAAAAACAATAAATGCCCATTTTTTTACCTGCAAAAAAAAAGGGCATTCATTCTTTTTTGGCAAAAAGTAAACTTATCCTTTAAGGGTTTCCTTCAAATAAAACCGGCCAGTTAGTGCAGTGCCTGAACATTGAACCTCCCTATGGCAGTGATAACATACTGGTTTCAAGGGCGTTTCTTACATGGTAAACCAAATGGAAGAGATTTAGCACAAGATTCTTTAGGGCCGTTAAAGCTGAACTCCATCTTTGGATTAGGGCTGCCATCTTAACCCTTTAAACCCAAACACATTTTAATTAGACTGATTCTGAGGGGAATTTACTGCAGGTAAGGCACTAAGTGAGTTTGAAATACCACCTTTATCAGCCACAGAACCTGTGTAATTAAACAGGAAGTAAATCCTAAAAAAAACCTGCAAGACAAAGGCATAATGAGCTAGTATGCATAGCATGCTAGCTCATTATGTAATACTCACCTCCAATCGAAGCCCCCGCAGCCGTCCTCGTACACCGCTCGGGTGGCTGACATCTTCCGGGTATCGCGGCTCCGGCGCTGTGATTATCCGGAGTCGCGATGACGCATGCGCACGGGAGCCGCCAGTCATGGCACAGGTTCCTTTAGGAACGGCACAATCGCTGTTGCTAAAATGCACCTCCGCCGTTGACCGTTGTCGTCATTTCCTTAAATATCTAAGGCCCCATACGGTCGGACAAAACCGTGGACCGAGGTTCAGTTTCATCGGTCCAAACCGACGGTGTGTTTTCCTTCGGTCCAAAATTTTAAAACATGCTTCAAAACTGAATCGATAGACCGCTGCCCGATCGTTCCAAACCGATGGTTAGTACAGAAAAGCATCAGTTCAAAACCCGCGCATGCTCAGAATCAAGTCGACACATGCTTGGAAGCATTGAAATTCGTTTTATTCAGCACGTCGTGTGTTTGACGTCACCGCGTTCTGACTCGATCGGTTTTTGGATCGATGGTGTGTACACACATCAGGCCACTTCAGCGGTGAACCGATGAAAACGGTCCGTCAGACCAATCTCATCGGTTTTGTCCGACCGTGTGTATGGGGGCTAACATGTGAGTCCTCTGGATGGGTGGTATAAACTGTACGTACACTGAGCAAAAGGCCTATTTCTTTCAAATATTCTTCACAAATCTGTCTAAATCTTTGTTAGTGAGCACTTCTCCTTTGCCAAGATAATCCATCCACCTCACAGGTGTGGCATATCCAGATGCTGATTAGACAGCATGATTAGTGCACAGATGTGCCTTAGGCTGGCCACAATAAAAGGCCATTCTAAAATGTGCAGTTTCACTGTATTGGGGGAGTACGAAAACCAGTCAGGATCTGGTGTGACCACCATTTGGCTCACGCAGTGCAGCACATCTGATCAGGTTGTTGATTGTGGCCTGTGGAATGTTGGTCCATTCCTCTTCAATGGCTGTTACGAAGTTTCTGGATATTGGCAGGAACTGGAACACGCTGTCGTATACGTCGATCCAGAGCACCCCAAACATGCTCAATGGGTAACATGTCCGATGAGAATGCTGGCCATGCAAGAACTGGGATGTTTTCAGCTTCAATGAATTGCGTACAGATCCTTGCAAAATGCGGCCATGCATTATCATGCTGCAACATGAGGTGATGGTCGTGGATGAATGGCACAACAATGGGCCTCAGGATTTTGTCACGGTATCTCTGTGCATTCAAAATTCCATCAATAAAATGCACCTGTGTTCATTGTCCAAAGCATATGCCTGCCAATAACATAACCCCACCGCCACCATGAGCCACTCGATAACATCAGCAAACCACTCACCCACACAACGCCATACATGCTGTCTGCCGTCTGCCCTGTACAGTGAAAACCAGAATTCATCTGGGAAAAGAACACCTTTCCAAAGTGCCAGACACCATTGAATGTGAGCATTTGTCCACTCAAGTCATTTACAATGACAAACTGCAGTCAGGTTGAGACCCCCCGATGAGGACAACAAGCATGCAGATGAGCTTCCCTGAGACGGTTTCTGACAGTTTGTGCAGAAATTCTTTGGTTGTGCAAGCCGATTGTTGCAGCAGCTGTCCGCGTGGCTTGGAAGTGAAGATGCTGGATGTGGAGGTCCTGGGCTGGTGTGGTTACATGTGGTCTGCAGTTGTGAGACCAGTTAGATGTACTGCCAAACTTTCTGAATAGCCTTTGGAGAAGGCTTATGGTAGAGAAATGAACATTCAATTCAAGGGAAACAGCTCTGGTGGACATTCCTGCAGTCAGCATGTCAATTGCACACTCCCTCAAAACTTACAACATCTGTGGCATTGTGCTGTGTGATAAAACTGCACATTTTAGAGTGTCCTTGTATTGTGGCTGGCCTAAGGCACACCTGTGTAATAATCATACTGTCTAATCAGCATCTTGATATGCCACACCTGTGAGGTGGATGGATTATCTTGGAAAAGGAGAAGTGCTCACTAACAAATATTTAGGCAGATTTGTGAATAAATATTTAAGAGAAATAGGCCTTTTGTGTACAAAAAAAAGTTGTAGATCTTTGAGTTCAGCACATGATAAATACGGGCAAACACAAAAGTGTTGCCTTTATAATTTTGCTCAGTGTAGTTGAGGCTGCAAACAGCATACTGCACTGTGTTCCAGGTTTGAGCCGAGACTTCCTATCTCATATCTGGAACACAGTACAGTCTATCACAGCAGTGCTCAGCCATTCAGAGAAAGCAATGTATTCTATCAATACAAAGTTTCCTCTGAGTCAGGGGTTGTAACATAATCGGCCTCTCTAAATGGCTTAGCACAGCTGTGATAGACTCTACTGTGTTCTGGGTATGAGGCTATGGGGGTTATTTACTAAAGACAAATCCACTTTGCACTTGTAATTTGCACTTGTAGTGCAAAGTGGATTTGCCTTTCATAAATAACCCCCATGTCTCGGCTCGAACGCGGAACACAGTGCGGTATGCTCTGTGTAGCCTCAGCTACATACAGTGTATACAGCACATCCAGTGGCCTCAAATGTTAGTAAGGGACATAGGGGGCTATTTACTAAAGGGAAATCCACTTTGCACTGATGGTGGAAAAAAATCTAACAGGGTTTATAACCTTCCCTTGCTCTCTCCAATATACTACTATTTACAATAAAGTACTATACAGGTCTTTTTTTTTATCACATTTGAATATAGAGTGGGTGAGTAAATAGGTTAGTAATAGTATGTACAGTATGTGGGTAAATCTTCCAATGGTGACACTAGTTCTGGGGATCTGGGGGTCCCCAAGGAATTACTCTAGATTGCAGGGATTTCCTCTCACTTCCTGTTTGGCTATAGGACAGGAAAAGAAGGGAAATCTTTGCAATGGGACACAGATGGTGGAACAAAATCTAACAGGGTTTATAACCTTCCCTTGCTCTATTCAATATACTACTATTTACAATAAAGTACTATACAGGTCTTTTTTTTTTATCACATTTGAATATAGAGTGGGTGAGTAAATAGGTTAGTAATAGTATGTACAGTATGTGGTAGGCTCACTTAAAGCTATTAAACACTTTAGCGTCCGTAGGGTAGTACATAGGCATCAATAGGTGTAAACCTGCAGTATGTGCTATGAAAAGTCTCCTTCTCCATCATAATCTTGTGAAATAATAACTGGCTGTGAAAATTTACCACTGCCTATTGACTATTTCACTGAATAAATTCTGCTGTGATCTTGTGGTAACCATAGACAAAACATTTGTTACATCATCCATCCAAAATCACTGGGGTGGCTGATGATTAAAAAGATGTGGCCCTTTCCAATACTAAAAAAATATAGTTACATGTAGGAAAACAAAGTAGAGTCCATACCCCTATATGCACATGGTCATCTGTGTGTTTCCAGTGCAACATATGATATGCACCATAAACTTAATGCCAGACAGATGTCACTGAGACCACATGATGTATACACATTCAGAATTTCTATGATACAGATCTATTTTGGTGCATTCTGCATAATTGTGTATATTATACAGCCTTATTGGAAGATAAGATGAATGTGGCAAAGGTAAAGATGCAAGAAATCATTTGTGAATACTGTAACTTAGGCCCTGCACTTGTACATGAATGGCTCCAAAAAATGTAGGCGGCAGATAATAGCCAAACGCAATCTAGTTAACCTCTTTGCACCAAGCGTACGCAGATATGCGGCCTCGGGTTTAGGGGGTAATACTGGGAAGCTGCCTGCAACTGCAGGCATTATCCCGGTACCGTTTTTTAGAGCGGGTGGTCGGCTTTCCAGGGATAACAAAGCCACTCGGCTGTTATACCGAAGGAGCGGGAGGGGACATCCTCCCCTTCTGCCACTCTTACCGGGTCTCCCGTCCACCGGGAGACCCGATCCGCAATGCGCCACTTCCGGCGCTTAGAGACAGACTGGCACGAAGCCGGAAACGGCTTTGTTCCAGTCTCCTGTATATAAACACGTAAGCGATGTCAATTCCGGTTTACTCGGCTGCCAATGGCGCAGATTTAAAAAAAATAAAAGTATTCAGAATCGCAGTTTTTGGCGATCTGAATACTTTGAAGTGCAAAGGAGGGTTTGGGGGTCCCATAAAGAGTACCTGTCACCACCTATTACTGTCACAAGGGATGTTTACGTTCTTTGTGACAGCAATAAAAGTGATTTTTTTAAACACAAAATAAAAAAAATAAAACATTTTAAAGCGCCCCTGTCCCCGTAAACTGGCGCAGCAAAGAAAACGCATACCCAAGTCATGCCCGCATATGTAAACTATGTTCAAATCACACATGTGAGGTATCGCCACGATCGTCAGAGTGGGAGCAATAATTCTAGCACTAGACCTCCTCTGTAACTCTAACCTGGTAACCATTTTTTTTTTTAAAGCATCGCCTATGGAGATTTTTAGGTACCGTAGTTTGTCGCCATGTCGCCAGTTTGTGTGACATGTTTGGTATCTATTTTCTCGGCGTTACATCATCTTTCACATTATACAAAAAAAATGGGCTAATTTTACTGTTTTAGTTCATGAAAGTGTATTTTTCCCCCAAAAATTGCATTTAAAAGACCACTGCACAAATACTGTGTGACATAAAATATTACAACAATCGCCATTTTTTTCTCCAGATTCTCTGCCAAAAAATATGTATAATGTTTGGGTGTTCTAAGTAATTTTCTAGCAAAAAATACGGATTTTAACTTTAACTTTAAACACCAAATGTCAGAAATAGGCTTAGTCATGAAAGGTTAACAAATAACAAACTGTTTTACTTTTTCTTTTACAAAGAATTTTATTAATATACATAACAACTACACAGTTTAACAGTGAAAGGATACATTATGAATAAACATAACGAAAAAAAAAAGCATTTTATGATGGTAATAAGAATGCTATTAATAAGAAAATAGTGAAAAAGAACAAAGTAAAAAACAAATGAAAGTTAGTTACATAAGTGCAGGTCCCAGAAATGCCGCTAGGGCATTGTCCATTTTTCAACAAATGCTTATAGAGCCTATCTAAACGGGGGCCTAACTATAAATAGTTCTAGACATCCATTCATGCACCCAACTCTGCATGGTCTATGCCCGGTGGCCTGATAGATTTTAAAAAGAAGAATGAGAAAAAAAAAATACTGAAAGGGAGAAAAAGCAAGGTCTAGGATTAGCAGAGATGGAAAGGGTTTAAGAAGGGATGGGGGCTCCCGCGGTAGGGAGACAGAGCACTTCAGATCCGTAACTGTTTTACTTTTTCGTGACCTTTTTTTTAGAAACATGTTTCAGTTGAGGCTGACAAAGTATGTGAGCCCTCCTATATCAAAAATAACATATTTTTTTAAGCGTTGCGCCTCACCTGGGCTGCGGTCTCAGCTCTGGATTGGCCATTCCAAAATTAAAAAAAAAAAAAAAATTCCTTAGTGGTGTCCTTCTGTGATCTGCATTGCTCAATGTTTTCAAGTGTCAGGTTTTCAAGAGATCACTGCAGGTCCTTTGCAGTTACATGCATGCAGCACGGTTTTTGTAAATTGGTACAGTATTTCCCTTTGTTTGTAAACATTTTTTCCTACTTTTGTATACTTGCTCAGCATTTTGAATGATCTTTCTATTTTTTTATGTTTGCTTGATTCCATTCATTAGGGAGTGAGTGATCCTTCTTTTGATCGGGGCATGGTTCATACAAACATAACTTTCCTGAGAAGGACAGATGCCGTAACTAGTCAAACTTTTATATATTTTATTTTGGGACAGGGCACCTTTAAACTACATTGCTGACCTCATTTAATTCATTGGACCACTTTGTCTAATTACACTCCTTTCAAGATGCTATTTTTTCTAAACGTTCACTTGCTTTTGCTATGACTTTGCTTGAAACATTGTTTTAAATAAAGAAAACATTTTTTTTTATGACAAAGCAAGTGAGTTGTTTGTTAAATAAGACTGTTGATATTTATTAATATAATTTAGATGACTATCCATTCACTTTTTTTTGGAACTGATTTATATAGAAATTTAGTTAATTCCAAGGTTCTGTTTAAAAAAAAAAGGGTTTATCTATACACACTGTAGTTGTATGCTGTATTTAGCATGCGGAAAACAAGGCATCTGGTGAATGGACCAATGCATCTTTCTTTTTTGGTTTTATATGTGAATCTTTATGTTTGATTTAGTCTACTTATATTTAGCTTCTCTTGGTTCCTTCCTCCCCCCTTCATCAACATGCTAATGAAAATGTAAAAAATTTCCATTTGCATTACATACCTTGTTTTAGACTCAGTTTCATCATCAATGCATCACTTTGCTTCTCTATGCAATGCAAGTAGATCCTAACTGGTGGCGGGCCCAGAAGAGTGCTGTACGTAGCTTCTTGCAAACATTACTATGTCAGCCTGGAGGAGTGGCCATTCCTGGGAAGGCTGCATCTGCGTTTCTGGATGCATTCCAGATGCTTTTTTTTTCACTGTACTGGGGTTCGGTGCATTTTTTTACCTTTTTACCTAGTTCTATGTGGGGAAAAAAGCAGCATGTTGTACTTTTTTTCTGAAATTTAGAAACACTGGAACCCACTGCACTGGTGTAAACGATGCCATTTGAACCCATATAACCTACTTTGCATGCTTTTCTGATGCAGAAAAAGAGCACTGCACTGCATGTGGTGAGAACGGGCCCTACATTGTTTTTTTTAAGAGACAAAAAACTTTTGCTGCGACTGCTCTAGTACCCCACACAGTACTGAAGTTTGTCCCTACATCTGTCACTTATGTGGACAGCTTGGTCTGCATTTAAATGTGGGGAAACATTGGATTTGTATGCTAAGCAGTCTAAAAAACATGCTAAAAAACATGATTATTAAATTATACATAATAGTGGTAATTTATTCTAAAAAATGTTTTCAAGTAAATAGATGTGGACAATTAAACATGAATGACCTTAGCTTTACTATTTGTCAGCACTCATTCACCCATGGTACTGTAAAAACAAGAAAATAAATTGCATTATTTTGTAGTGGTACAGGATCAGCCACCTGAAAATACACAATTGCTGCAAAAAATATGGTTGTAGAATCTTTAAACTGTCCTTTTTAAATGTCTGAGTATTCTACATGTACTTTAGTTTGTAAGGTAGCAGACTCCAAATTTCATGCCATGTTTTTCTTCCACAAGGAAGTGGGTTTGGAGGTTTTATTATAGTTCTTAAACATAGAACAGATCAGCACAAAAACTGTTATAAAGTTATTCAGACCTAACCTAATTAGTCTTTGGATTGAAATGGGCCCTCTTCAGTCAGCAACTTTAAACCAAGATTATTTTTATTGTCTTTATATTCATCTCAACCGCTACAAATGCCCCAGGATACAAACATTTTTCTACTGAACTTTTTACACATTTATTGAAAAAATAAATATGCACACAGTCCGTAGAAAGTCTTTGTTTTTTTGTTTTTTTCAACACTATGAAATATAAATGGAATAAAGAATAAAGCCTATCATGTAGTGTCTAACCATAGCCTTCATGCCTGTGCCCTAGCTCACCTCCTTCAGGGAACCACAACTCATATCATATTTGATGGTCAATAGGGATGTGGGAGGGAAACATGACCATGGCAGGGATCACTTTTTTGGTTGGGCTTTAAAAGTTAATAGTGGAAATCCAAATTTGTTAAATGAAGGGCAGTTTAGCAAAATAGGTACTATGGCATTGTTTAAGGCAGCCATGCTATAAGTTCCAAGACAAAGTTGGGAGAGCTGTACACCCAACCATAGTGAAGTAATACTTCTGAAACATTGCAAGGATGACCATTGTTTTCCAAACAAGCATGAAAGCAGTCCATTTATCCTGGTCTTTACATAACCCTCATCCCTTCCATGGCCAGCAATAGGGGATGCTTGTGCGTTAAAAAATGCCAATCCTCATTGGTCAGAGCACCGAAAGGGAAAGTAAAAAATGTTGCATTGGCAATCTTGGCCCGGCCCTGCCCACTCTGAAGTATACATGGTTATGTTTTTTTTTTTTTTTGCTTTGTTGAAATTCCTGTAAAAAAATAGAGGTTCTCTAACCTTGAAATGCCCAAGGCACAAGGCTCCTGACAGAGGCAAGATATTCCATGATCTACCTTGGCCAAAGCAGGTGGATCCCACTGCTTATGGACCAAACAAGGTTGGTCCACCAAATACTTGGTGAGGGGCTTTGCTGAAGAGAGACCCCTACGGAAGAGAAGAAGCAAAAGACCTGAAGGCCACAGAGCCTCCTCCCAACATCAGGGTATCTCCTCAGATGAACTGTCCCTCCATTTTCTGTGCAAAAACACAAAAAAGTGCTCATGCATGAATACGTGACACAAAACAACATCAAACAAAAAAGGTGGCATGTGCAATACATAGCAGGCCTTTTGGCCAGTATATAAACCCGCCTCAGCTAGCCAAAAGGCTTGTCCAAAAGCATAGTGCAAGAAAAGCATAAGGTGAAGTGACCTAGTGCCAGGTAAACATCAATGGTGTGGTGCAGCTCAAAAGTTTTTTGTCTTGCACCCCTAAGACGCCACCTCCAGGGAGCACATTACCATGAGCAAAGGTATGCGTTTCAGTAAAAAAAATTCCCTATGTAAGCATGATCTGTGTAATCGATTGTGTGTTCCCCGGAGAAGAAGAGTGTTTAGTAAGTTAAGCTCTTCCAGCCGATGTTGCGCATATATGCAGCCTCTCAGCGAGTGGGCTTTGATGCAGAGAGACTGCATATATGCAGCCCTATGTAAACACTTTTCTGTGCGGAAAAGTCGCTCATGGGGTCCAGAAAGCTCCCGATGCATACTTGCAATCGGGAGCCTTTCGATCATCTGACCACTGTGACAACAAGCACAGTGTCCCACATGGTTTACAACCACTTTAACTCTTGGCGTCCGGAAAAGTTGTCAGAAATGACTCATGCAGAAAGCAGAGGAACAAGGCAGCAGACAGAAATTACTCTTAGTGCTCTGGATTGAGACAAGTACACCATATAGAGGGATATGCTTTGTTTATATTTAATGTCTCAGGTTTACAACCCTTTGAATCAAACTCCAAGTCTGCAAATATATTTTGGAGCTGTAGTCTTAAATATATGTGAAGTTACACTCTGCTGACACTGTGGCTTACATCTGAGAGTTGGTTAGCGATTCTCGTTAACAGCCCTGTGGTTTTGAGCATTTTTTGTTTTGTTTAAAGTCTCGTACGTTGATGAGGTAAGCTGCGGATATCGGTGGATTCAGCATAATCAGAGTCAGAAATTGTGCAACTACTGTGCCCTGTGCCACTTGGCTTAGAGCTCCAGGCAGTTATTCTGCTTACACTAGCACTGTATTTGCTCTCGTCTTTCATATAGTTTTCCAATTCATGGTTGAAATTACTAAACAGTCTTAATTGAAATATAGTTACAGTATATGATTATGTAAGTGTAAATGGCTGGGTCAACACCTTGGCTTAATTAAAAATTTTAATAAAATATATATTTTTAAAGTTTTAAAAAAAAATATATATTTTTTTAAATTCCATAGTTAGGTAACATTATTCCTAGCACTCACCAATACCTAACCTGCATATAAAAATAAACTTTTGAGTTCACATTATCAAAAGAATATGTATAAACAAAGTACACAGAAGCAAATGATGCTGATGATGGTTGAAAAAGCTGTGGTTTATATTTAATAATGGTCACATGTACAGGCTGATGTATGAAAGGTTCGGCACAATCTGTCCATTGATAATGTGATCCGACATGTGACATTGCTTCTGCAATACTGTAGGCTCATTTAAATTAGCAGAGTGATTACAATTAATGCTAATACAGAGATTTGTGTCAGAACAATACAGTTCTCCTTAAAGGGTTAATTAAATTGTCAGATCCACTTAAATTGTTACTGCTGAGCAGTTTAATCGGTTTCTGCTAAGTCCATTTCAACAGATCAGCCAGGTTAATCTGCAGGTTAACCCTCAAACCTGACCCATTTAGGTTGTTAATTTCTTGCAAGATTTAAGTGAGCTTGATTGGTCTCACAGTCTTTCAACAACACCTAGACCCAAAGAGGTAAAGGCAGTCTCTCTCTCTGAGCGGGAAGCTGGCTGCCGCGTCCTTTACATCCGATGACTTATCAGCTAAATGTAAACTAAAGTATTGCCGGGAATAAAATGTGAGAAAAAAAACAGCGTGGGGTCCCCCCAAATCATTCCAGGCTCTTTGGGTTTGGCATGGATTTTAAAAGGAAACCCACACCAAAATAAAAAAAAGGAGAGGGGGTCCCCCAAAATCCATACCAGACCCTTATCTGAGCATGCAGCCTGGCAGGCCAGGAAAGGGGGGTGCCCCTTGATGGAGACAAGGGCCTCTTCCCCACAAACCTGGCCGGTGATTGCGGTAGTTTGCGGGCAGAGGGCTTATCGTAATTTGGAAGACCCCTTTAACAAAGGGGGCCCCCAGATCCCGTCTTCCCCCCATGTAAATGAGTATGGTGTACATTGTACCCCTACTCAGTCACCCAAAAAAGGTGTAAAAAAAATGTAAAACACAGAGACAGTTTTTGACAAATCCTTTAAGCCGACTTATGCCAGTTTATGGCAAAGCCCAATAACTGTCTAAACTGGTCTATCAGGTGCATTACTGCCCTCAGGGAGTGTCCAGTATCCCCCAAATACAGCAGGGTGTCGTCTGCATATATGGAAATATTTTCCGCTCTATGTCCTCTGTGGAAGCCCATGATGTCAGGGGAGGCCCCCACCATAGCCGCCAGAGGCTCCAGTGCAAGGGCAAACAGCAGGGGCGACAAGGGCACCCCTGCCGTGTACCATGAAACAAAGGGAAGGGCTTTGATAGGGAGTCATTTATCCTCACCCTAGCCATAAGGGCTGCATACAAAAGCTGCACCCAGGAGATAAATGTATCGCCCAGACAAAGCGCTGCAAAACCTCCCACAGATATTTCCACTCCACGCTGTCAAAGGCTTTGGCAGCATCGAGAGAAAAGATGGCCCTGTTGCCAGGGTTATCTACTGGGATCTGAGCGTTGAGAAATAGTCTTCTAATGTTCAGTGCCGTCGATCTAGCAGGAATGAAGCCAGACTGGTCAAAGTGGACCAGCCCTGCCACAACTTCCGAACGTCTAGTGGCCAATACTCGTGGCAAAAATTTGATGCCTGCATTGAGCAGAGAGATAGGCCTGTAGGAGTCCGGTTGTAATGGGTCCTTGCCCGGTTTTGGAATCACTATTACAATAGCCTCATTCATGGAGGAGGGTAAACTACCTTCCTGAAGGGCATTGTTTAGGGTGACAAGTTAGGTATAAAAAAAAAACCGCCCCCCCCCCCCAGTGTAGATCCAGCATCAATCACAAAGAACGGCGCTGCTGATCCAGTAAACATCTGTTGCTGGCTCCTACCTTCTGCCTTCTAGATTCTGATAAGCCCTTCAACATTCACATCATGGATGTGCAGCCAACAAATCTGCAGCAACTGTGTGATGCTATTATGTCAATATGGACCAAAATTTCTGAGGAATGTTTCAAACACCTTGTTGAATCTGTGTCATGTGTATTTCTACTGTTAGCGAGGTGGTAATACCCAAATACATTAGATATTATGATCTTCTTAAAGGGTCACTAAAGGATTTTTTTTTGCTAAATAGCTTCCTTTACCTTACTGCAGTCCTGGTTTCATGTCCTCATTGTTCGTTTTTGCTCTGATGTTGCTGTAATTGTTCTCTGTTCTGGACACTTCCTGGTTGTCTGTTTCCTGAGGACCACAGTACTGGGAGATTCTAGTTTCATTTTCCAAACCATCACTGCTCTATGGCTCTGTACATGCACAGAGGCAGGATAACATGCAAAAACAAAACTAAATGCAAAAATGAAAGTAGATGCAAAAACAAAACTACAGGTAAATTAAATGATTGATTTGTATCTATTTTTAATACATTTTAAAAGGAATCAGTTAACTATTATGTCTCTATACCCTGTAAACAGTCATTTCAGCAAAACAATTCCTTTAACCACTTCCCGACCCCCGCATGTACATATACGTCCACAATATGGCACGTACAGGCACATGGGCGTACACGTACGTCCTCGCCTATTAGCGGGTGGGGGGTCCGATCGGGACCCCCCCCGCTACATGCGGAGGTCGGGTCCGCTCGGGGAGCGATCCGGGACCACGGCGCGGCTATTTGTTTATAGCCGCTCCGTCGCGATCGCTCCCCGGAGCTGAAGAACGAGGAGAGCCGTGTGTAAACACGGCTTCCCCGTCCTTCACTATGGCGGCGCATCGATCGCGTCATTCCCTTTATAGGGAAGACACGATCGATGACGTCATTCCTACAGCCACACCCCCAAACAGTTGTAAACACATACTAGGTGCACCCTAACTCCTACAGCGCCACCTGTGGTTAACTCCCAAACTGCAACTGTCATTTTCACAATAAAGAATGCAATTTAAATGCATTTTTTGCTGTGAAAATGACAATGGTCCCAAAAATGTGTCAAAATTGTCCGAAGTGTCCGCCATAATGTCGCAGTCACGAAAAAAATTGCTGATCGCCGCCATTAGTAGTAAAAAAAAAATAAAAAATAAAAATGCAATAAAACTATCCCCTATTTTGTAAACACTATAAATTTTGCGCAAACCAATCGATAAACGCTTATTGCGATTTTTTTTACTAAAAATAGGTAGAAGAATACGTATTGGCCTAAACTGAGGAAAAAAAATGTTTTTATATATGTTTTTGGGGGATATTTATTACAGCAAAAAGTAAAAAATATTGCTTTTTTTTCAAAATTGTCGCTCTATTTTTGTTTATAGCGCAAAAACTAAAAACCGCAGATGTGATCAAATACCACCAAAAGAAAGCTCTATTTGTGGGGAAAAAAGGACGCCAATTTTGTTTGGGAGCCACGTCGCACGACCGCGCAATTGTCTGTTAAAGCGACGCAGTCCCGAACTGTAAAAACACCTTGGGTCTTTAGGCTGCATATTGGTCCGGGGCTTAAGTGGTTAAGGAGTGGAGTTTATAGTGTTAGTTCACCCATAACATATATTTAAAACAAGGGTCTAATCCTAGGAACTGGCTTATTGTATCTTTTGATAACTCCAGCAGCATGGTCTCAGCCTGAGGCCTCGTACACTAGACCGAGTAACTCGTCGGGCGAAACACATCATTTTCCTCGTCGAATTCCTTGTTAGGCTTGTCGAGAAACTCGAAAAGCTTGCTTTGCGTACACACAGTCAAGACAAAATCTCCTCATTCTCAAACGCGGTGACTACAACACATAGGACAGCAGGGGAAGTTCGATTCCACTTGCACAACTCTTGGGACTGCTTTTGCTAATCTTATGTGTTTGCGTGTTAAGTAAAAGTTTGGTAAGAGACTATTTGCACTTTTCAGTCTGTTACAGCTTTAAAAATGTGTTCTCTCCATTACAAATGCTACTTTTACACTTAAATGAGCAAGCACGGGTTCCCTTAGCATACACGCTCAAGTTTCTCGTCGGAAACCAGCCCGACGAGGAACTCGACGAGCCAATTTGACTCCCGTTGGCTCGACGAGTTCCTCGACAGTTTCCTCGATGAAAAATGTACACACGACCAGTTTCCTCTGCAAAAAAACTCTCCCACCAAGTTTCTTGATGGATTCTGCTGAGGAAACTGGTCGTGTGTACGAGGCCTAAGAATAATTCTCTCTGCTTCATCCAGCCTCAGAGACTCACTGCTGCTGCATTCTCCATAATGTAAACGAATTTAAAGGAAAAGACCAAGCAATGTGAGAACCTTTGTAATGACAGCAGTGTGTTGTACCCAGGATCAGGTACAGCGATCCCACCACTGATGTCTTGCCATAATAATAATAATAATAATGAACTAAAACAATGGTTGCAGACTCCATACATTGTTTGAGAGGAGAAAGAAACTCAGGACAAACCTTGTGCAGCTCCCAACAGCAAATTAGCATGTAGTGGGTACAGAAAAACAATCGATATTCACCAAGAGTCTTGATTCCTCAGGTAGACTGCAAGGCTATCTGTGTCTCAATCGTAGAAGATAAATCGAGCCAAAGGTCTCACACTTTATTGAATTTATTTGGGCATCCATGAGAAATGTAGGTCATCGGCTGATTTCCATTTTAAGACAAGTAGCAGGCCAAGAAAGGTCTTAGTTGCCCGATGAAAGGCCAAGGAGTCGTCCAGCCCTCAAAACGGAATCCAATTTTCATAGGACTTATTATCGTACACACGATAATTTTTCAGCATGAAAAAAATAATAGATTTTCAGCATGTCGAAAAAACAACGTTTTCCCAACTTCATCATTAAAACGATGTTGCCTACACACCATCGTTTAAAAAAAATGATCTAGCAAAGCGCGGTGACGTATAACACGTACAACGGCACTATAAAGGGGAAGTTCCATTCGCCTTTGGGCTGCTTTAGCTGATTCCGTGTTAGTAAAAGACGATTCGTGCTTTTTTGTCTGTTACAGCGTGATGAATGTGCTTACTCCATTATGAATGGTAGTTTTACCAGAACGAGCGCTCCCGTCTCATAAATTGCTTCTGAGCATGCGCAGGTTTTTTACGTCGTTTTAGCCACACACGATCATTTTTTACAACCCGAAAAACTACATAGTTTAAAACGTTAAAAAATGCAGCATGTTCGAATTTTTTTTTTTGTCGTTTTTAACCACTTAAGGACCAGCCCATGTACATATACGTCCACAATATGGCACGTACAGGCACATGGGCGTATAGGTACGTCCTCGCCTATTAGCGGGTGGGGGGTCCGATCGGGACCCCCCCCGCTACATGCGGAGGTCGGGTCCGCTCGGGGAGCGATCCGGGACCACGGCGCGGCTATTTGTTTATAGCCGCTCCGTCGCGATCGCTCCCCGGAGCTGAAGAACGAGGAGAGCCGTGTGTAAACACGGCTTCCCCGTGCTTCACTGTGTCGGCGCATCGATCGCGTCATTCCCTTTATAGGGAAGACACGATCGATGACGTCATTCCTACAGCCACACCCCCAAACAGTTGTAAACACATACTAGGTGCACCCTAACTCCTACAGCGCCCCCTGTGGTTAACTCCCAAACTGCAACTGTCATTTTCACAATAAAGAATGCAATTTAAATGCATTTTTTGCTGTGAAAATGACAATGGTCCCAAAAATGTGTCAAAATTGTCCGAAGTGTCCGCCATAATGTCGCAGTCACGAAAAAAATTGCTGATCGCCGCCATTAGTAGTAAAAAAAAAAAAAAAAAAAAAAATGCAATAAAACTATCCCCTATTTTGTAAACACTATAAATTTTGCGCAAACCAATCGATAAACGCTTATTGCGATTTTTTTTACTAAAAATAGGTAGAAGAATACGTATCGGCCTAAACTGAGGAAAAAAAATGTTTTTATATATGTTTTTGGGGGATATTTATTACAGCAAAAAGTAAAAAATATTGCTTTTTTTTCAAAATTGTCGCTCTATTTTTGTTTATAGCGCAAAAACTAAAAACCGCAGATGTGATCAAATACCACCAAAAGAAAGCTCTATTTGTGGGGAAAAAAGGACGCCAATTTTGTTTGGGAGCCACGTCGCACGACCGCGCAATTGTCTGTTAAAGCGACGCAGTCCCGAACTGTAAAAACCCCTTGGGTCTTTAGGCTGCATATTGGTCCGGGGCTTAAGTGGTTAAGAACCTGAAAAATAATGTGAAGCCCACACACAATCATTTTAAATGACGTTTTTGAAAAACTACATTTTTTTTCATGCCAAAAAATTATCGTGTGTACGCGGCATAAGAATTGTGATCAGAGAAGAAATAAAATGAGTGACCCTAGACCAAAAAGCCTGTATCAGTGGACATGTCCAAATCTTGTAAATTATGCTTTTGCATTATTGATAATGTTTTTGAATTGACCTAAAGAAACTCCTACAGAAGTGGTTATGTTTTGCCCATATCAAGTTTTTTTTTTTTTTTTTTTTTTTCTTCATTCAGTCTGTGGAAAAATAAAATAAGGAAAGATTAGGGAAAAGTTTTCCACAATGTCCCTTCTATTGAGATGTAGCTCTTTAGCTCTGTGTGCCCCTGATTCCTGAGAGGTTCACTTGCTAGGTGAATATTTTGGTACCCATATTTATGGAGCTGTGGGTAATGTAAACAGCAAAATATAATTACCTTTACATGAAAATATGTGTATGTAATTTGACTGAAAGCTGTACTGAGGCAGAGACTGAGGTACAGTAAATAAACTGAAACTTAACTGCAGCCAGCCATCATGTTACAGATTTCTTTATTAAATCAACACTTTCAATAGGCAGCACCTGAGCCCCAGAGAAAGTTACTACTGCAGTTTTCCCTTTCATCAGCAGTTTTACTATTTATGTTTGGAGAGCTGTCAGCTTATCGTCCTATGTCATAGAACTGGGACTGAATGTTACCCCGAAGACCAAGCCACCCGGGAGACATTTACTGCTAATGTCCAGGTGACAGCTGTCAGCTTGGCTAACACCCAAAAAAATCAAAACTAAAAGCACATTTTGCAATGGAAGCCACCAATAGCAAAATATACAAATATGATTTTTTTTTTGTGTATGAAACCATTCATAAATATTGACTCTGTATTTCCTGAAATTCTGCAGGGCTGTTTTTCTTTATTATGTAAGATTGTACTCAACAGGGCTTATTGTAAAAAATCGAGGAAAAAGGAAGGCTACCTTTAGTAACCAATTAGATTTAATGTGATGGCATAAGCAGATATTTGAAGGAACTTTTCCGGAAAGTGCATTACAAAGCGCAAGTGTTGCTGAGAAATATAAAACAGTGCAACCACTCCTTTGCGAGATAAAAAATGTAATGCTACAATGCGTGACAATAAATGTCAATAGCTACAATATCTCACAAAGGTGAGTACACCCCTCACATTTTTGTAAATATTTTATTATTAAATCTTTTCATGCAACACTGAAGAAATTATACTTTGCTACAATGTAAAGTAGTGAGTGTACAGCTTGTATAACAGTGTAAATTTTCTGTCCCCTCAAAATATCTCAACACACAGCCATTAATGTCTAAACTGCTGGCAACAAAAGTGAGTACACCCCTAAGTGAAAAATGTCCAAATTGGGCCCAAAGTGTCAATATTTTGTGTGGCCACTATTATTTTCCAGTGTTGCATTAACCCTCTTGGGCATGGAGTTCATCAGAGCTTCACAGGTTGCCACTGAAGGCAAGACACACTTGTCTTTGTACTCATCACCTGGTTGCTGCCACACACACTTGACACCATCTGAACCAAATAAGTTTATCTTGGTCTCATCAGACCACAGGACGTGGTTCCAGTAATCCATGTCCTTAGTCTGCTTGTCTTCAGCAAACTGTTTGCAGGCTTTCATGTGCATCATCTTTAGAAGAGGCTTTCTTCTCGAACGACATTAATGCAGACCAATGTGATGCAGTGTGCGGCGTATGGTCTGAGCACTGACAGGCTTACCCCCAACCCCTTCAACCTCTGCAGAAATGCTGGCAGCACTCATACATCTATTTCCCAAAGATAACCCCTGTATATGATGCTGAGCACGTGCACTCAACTTCTTTGGTTGACCATGGAGAGGCCTGTTCTGAGTGGAACCTGTCCTGTTAAACCGCTGTATGGTCTTGGCCACTGTGCTGCAGTTTGGTTTCAGGGACTTGGCAATCTTCTTAAAGCCTAGGCCAGTGATGGCGAACCTTGGCACCCCAGATGTTTTGGAACTACATTTCCCATGATGCTCAACTACACTGCAGTGTGCATGAGCATCATGGGAAATGTAGATCCAAAACATCTGGGGTGCCAAGGTTCGCCATCACTGGCCTAGGCCATCTTTATGTAGAGCAACAATAAATTTTTTCAGATCCTAAGGCCTCGTACACACGACCGAGTTTCTCAGCAAAAACCAGCAAGAACCTTGCTGGGAGATATTTTTTTGCCGAGGAAACCGGTCGGGTGTACATTTTCGTCGAGGAAACTGTCGAGAACCTCGACGAGCCAAAAAGAGAGCAAGTTCTCTATTTCCTCGACGGGAGTCTGATTTGGCTCGTCGAGGATCTCGACGGGCTGGTTTTCAACGAGAAACTCGGACGTCTGTATGCTAAGAAACCCGCGCTTGCTCAGATTAAAGTATGAGATGGGAGTAAAAGTAGCATTTGTAATGGAGATAACACATTTTTAAAGCTGTAACAGACTGAAAAGTGCAAATCGTCTCTTACCAAACTTTTATTTAACACGCAAACACATGAAATTAGCAAAAGAAGCCCCAAGAGTTTAGCCAGTGGAATCGAACTTCCCCTGCCGTTGTATGTGTTGTATGTCACCGCGTTTGAGAACAAGGAGATTTTGGCTTGACTGTGTGTACGCAAAGCAAGCTTGTCGAGTTCCTCGACAAGCCTAACAAGGAGCTCGACAAGGAACTCGACGAGGAACTCGATGTGTTTCGCCCGTCGAGTTTCTCGGTCGTGTGTACGAGGCCTCAGAGATTTCTTTGCCATGAGGTGCCATGTTGAACTTCCAGTGACCAGTATGAGAGAGTGGGAGCGATATCACCATATTTACCACACCTGCTCCCCATTCACACCTGAGACCATGTAACACTAACGAGTGACATGACACCGGGGAGGGAAAATTGCTAATTAGGCCCAATTTGGACATTTTCACTTAGGGGTGTACTCACTTTTGTTGCCAGCGGTTTAGACATTAATGGCTGTGTGTTGAGTTATTTTGAGGGAACAGCAAATTTACACTGTCATACAAGCTGTATACTCACTACTTTACATTGTAGCAAAGTGTAATTTCTTCAGAGTTTTTACAAAATATTTACAAAATTTTTATATATCTGGCCAATCTTCCTTATTTTTAAATGCCCTAGTTTAAAAAAAAATTGAAAACCATAAGTTAACCATTTTAATACTGGACATTTTCACCCCCTTCCTGCCCAGGCCAATTTCCAGCTTTCAGCGCTGTCACGCTTTGAATGACAATTGTGCAGCCATACAACACTGTAGCCCAATGAAATGTTGATGATTTTTTTTCCCACAAATAGAGCTTTCTTTTGGTGGTATTTGATCATCTCAGCGGTTTTTCTTTTTTGCGCTATAAACAAAAAAGACTCACAATTTTGAAAAAAAAAAACGCAATGGCCCGGATTCATGAAACACTTACGCTGACGTATCTTGAGATACGCTGCGTAAGTGTACAGATGCGCCGTCGCATCTATGCGCCAAACTCTTAAAACAAGATACGCCTGAAATGTGGCTTCATCCGACCAACGTAAGTTCCCTACGCTGTCTTATCTCGGGCGCATATTTACGCTGGCCGCAAGGGGCGCTTCCATTGATTTACGTGTCGAATATGTAAATGACCTAGATACGCCGTTTCACGAACGTACTTGCACCCGTCGCAGTAATCTACGCCATTTACGTAAGGCGTACGTCCAACGTAAAGTTATTCCTAGGAGGCGCATCCCATGCAAAGGTATGGACCACGTAACAGCCGTCGTATTTTACCTTGTTTACGTAGTACTACGTGATTAGGGCTGGGCGTAGGTTACGTTCAGTGATTCGACGTATCTTAGGCGTTCGTTCCGACGTGATTCTGAGCATGCGCACTGGGAAGCGTCCACGGAACGGCGCATGCGACTTTAGTTCGGCCCTTCATTTGCATGGGGTCACGCTTCATTTAAATGGATCACGCCCACTTCCTTCCTACTTTGAATTAGGCGGGCTTACGCCGGCCAATTTACTTTACGCTGACGCAACGTTGGGAGCGAGTGCTTTGTGAATACTGTTCTTGCCTCTCTATGTTACGTCAGCGTAGCGCATATGAGATGCGCTACGCCGGTATAAAGATGCTCCGATCTACGTGAATTTGGCCCAATATTTTTTACTTTTTGCTATAATAAATATCCAGATTTTAAAAAAAAAAACACAATTTTTTTTCTCAGTTTAGGCCGATATGTATTCTTCTACATATTTTTGATAAAAAAAAAAAAAAAAACAATAAGCGTATAGTGATTGGTTTGCGCAAAAGTTATAGCACCTACAAAATAGCGGATAGATTTCTGAAATTTTGATTATTTTTATTTTTTCACTAGTAATGCCGGTTATCTGCGATTTTTGTCAGGACTGCGATATTGAGGCGGACAGATCGGACACTTTTGACACTATTTTGGGACCATTGACATTTATACAGCGAACAGTGCGATAAATATAAATATGCATTGATTACTGTATAAATGTAATTGGCAAGGAAGGGGTTAACGCTAGCGCTCGTGGATCCCTCAATAGAGACTTTCCGGCGGCCCTCCTGTGCTCCTGTGACACTGCATGTGGAAGTTCCCACCCGCTCTAGCACTCTGCCAGTGCTCCAACATTTTTCACGCAAGTTTTTAGTGTTGTTTTTTACTTACTGGTATATATTATATACGTTTATACTGAATAAATTCCTAAGCTGTTTAAAGGATTAGCTTGGCGCTTCTCTCTCCTCCTTTTGCTTTCCTTTTATTGTTTAGTCTGTCATCTGCTAGGCAGAGGCGTATCTAGGGTATGTCAGCCATGGCAAGTGCCATGGGTGCCATATGAAGGGGGCGCTGGTGAGTGGCTGGGCAGCAATGCACTTACCAGGGTCTGATGGTATCTTCTTCCCTCCAGGCTCCCGAGCAGGCTGGATCTCCTTTTTAGCACCTTTGCTAATGGACTATTTCTATTTAGTGGGACTATTTCTCATTTCTTACTCCTGTGAGTGCAGTCACTGGTTGCGGAGTAAGCAGGCATTTCCCGATGCTACCTCTATAGTTCCGGCTACAGCAGCCCTGATAACTGAATATCACTCCTCAGCCTGCTGTCAGGGATGCTATAGCCAGGACTATAGCGGTGGCATCGGGCCGGTGTATTTCTCGACAGGACACCTGGACTGTGGACTCAGTCATGTGTCTCCTCACATGCCTTCTGACTCGAGGTCCTATCAGTGCAAAAGCAGAGCCCAGCCACCTGCCCAACAAGAGGGACGGCTGTACTGCCAGTGCCTTATGCTGAGACTGATCCTCTTGATTAAGATGCAGGAAAATTGTTCCTACTTTCCCCTCTCCCTGCAGGCCATGGCTCCTTTGTAGTCTAAATCATATTTTTTTGGGCCCCATGAGATCAAACACAGGGGCCCAGGAGGCTGTAAAATGGATGGATTATTTTTTCTAATTTTTTCCCCGCTTGTATGTAGTTAATGGCAATAAAGGCTCTCCCATTCCATCTGGTCGGATTGGCAGCGCACAAAGAAGGATGAGGAACATCAGTTTCTCCCTCTCCTTTGTGACAACTGAGGCCATAAGTTATGAAGATTTCACCACTTCCAGTATCAGTTCTGCATTTACCTGAAGACGGTTCTGCATTTACCTGAAGACAGGTGAATTATGTTTTTGAGGTTAGGGCAGGGCCGGGGATGGGCCCAGGGGTGGGGGCATGGGCCCCATCAGGTAGGCTGTAGGGGGCCCCATGATATCTAACAGCGGCCCTGGTCTCTTGTAAGGGGGTAGTGGGGGCACAGACTGGCAGTGGCTGGGTTTGTGCAACACTGCAGCAGGCAGAGAGAGAGGGTGTCCTCTTGTATATCAGTGCAGTCATCATTTTCAGTCACACTGTGTGTGGGGGACTGGGGAGCAGCAGAGAAATAAGAGCACAACCTACTATGCTGGAATTTGTAGTCCCATGGAGGTGGGGAAATGCTCACACATACTGTGAAGGGAGGCTGGTCATATAAAGTTAAAGGCTCTGTGCTGTTACAGGGCTGCCATGGCTGACCTGACCCCTGTCTAGAAATACTTATTGTCTGGCACACTGCTTTAAGGGGGAACTATGCAGACTCTGGGGTAAAGGGGAACCCTGATGTAAGTGGGATCTCTGGACTCTGTGATAACCAGATACCCCCTCACATCAGACGCCCCCCTACAGTCTGCAGAGATCCCCTTTGTGTCAGAGTCCCCCCCCCCCCTTACAGTGTATATAAAGATGACGCCAGAACCCACAGCATTCTTTAGATCAGATTTCCCAGTGTGAAGGGGAACTCTGTGGATTCCGATGTAAGGGGGGGCTCTCTGGGAACTCTAAGGGGGGAACTGTGATATAAGATGTAACGCTATTGACTCTGGTGAAAGGGGTAATTAAAGCGCTTGACTTGTAGTTTTGTTAGCTGTTTTTTTTTGTTAAGATTATCTGAAAGATGGGTTTCAAATGTTTTAAAAAGGGGTGCAGTTTCAGTGCTTGCCATAGGCGCCATTTTCATTAGATACGCCTTTGCTGCTAGGACCCCCGGTTCTCACTCCATCCTTGATTCCCCCAGGGGTTCTCCACCTAATGAGTAGTTTGCCTTTATGTTTTTTGCCCCCAAGCGCATTACTTTACATTTCTCCACGTTAAACCTCATTTGCCATGTGGTTGCCCACTCAATTATTTTGTTAAGGTCATTCTGTAAAATTTCCATATCCTGATGTGACGTCATTGCCCTGCTTATTATTGTGTCTTCCGCAAAAACTGAGATTAAGCTATTCATCCCATCCTCTATATCATTTATGAATACATTGAATAGAATTGGTCCCAAGACAGAACCTTGTAAATTAAGCATTTGTGGGGTCCAGCACAGGAGAGCCGCCATATATTAACAGTTACAGTGGTTAAGGTCATCACAGAGGACAAGAGGAGGCCCTCTTTAAAGTGTTACTAAACCCTGTATTCACTATAGATAGTCTTCTACAGTGCACAGAACATGGAAGTGCAACAGTTTCAGTTAAAAAATACCTTTTCTCATCAGCAGTATATAGCAGTCCTGTGACTTCTATCAGTGCCTGGTTAAAGCTTGTAGGAGGAGTTTTCATACTGCACTGGCTGTACTATCAGGATGCAGGAACTTTGAAGAAAAAGGATTGGACAGCCGCACTACCACAAAATCCTTAGAAAGGTTGCCTTTAATGGTAAAAAAGGAACAGCACTACAAATCACAGCAAGCAGTGGGGTATAAAGCTGACGCGTTTCACACTGTAATGTCAGTGTTTAGTCAGATACCCTTACTATCGGTCTGGTAAAACCATTGTTACTGAGATAGTAAGTGAAGGAGAAATCTTCCAAAGGAGCCCCAGAGGGCAACCACATGGCAAATGAGGTTTAACGTGGAGAAATGTAAAGTAATGCGCTTGGGGGCAAAAAACATAAAGGCAAACTACTCATTAGGTGGAGAACCCCTGGGGGAATCAAGGATGGAGAGAGAACCGGGGGTCCTAGCAGCAAAGTTCCTTTTTTACCATTAAAGGCAACCGTTCTAAGGATTTTGTGGTAGTGCGGCTGTCCAATCCTTTTTCTTCAAAGTTCCTGCTCCATGCATTGCCTGCACCCACGCTTCTAAGAGGACATTGATTGTATAGTACACTCACCTGGAGCGGCAGTCCCTTTTCTCTCTATCAGGATGCAGGACTCCTGACCCTCTGTCTGGACAGTGCTGATTGGCCCTGTGCTGATCACATGCACCCCCCCCAAGAAAAAAAATTGTCTAGCAATACACACTAAACTGAGCATGTGCAGCCTGACTCCAGTAACTCTGTCTTATCCGGACATGTTTTGGGGGCAATGCAAGAAGGGGAGGATCTGTGCATACAGGATCAAACAGCTTTTTTACACAATGCGGAAGAATAACCCCTTAGGTTCAACAGTGAGTATAACAACATGCTTTACTCCATATACAGACTGATTTTACTGTTGTGGGTTTAGTAACACGGAGGCCTCGTACACACGACCGGGAATCTCGTCAGGAAAAAAACGTTGGTTCTCAACGGGATTCTTGTCAAGCTTGACGGGATTCTTGTCTAGCTTTCCTTGCATACACACTGTCAAGCCAAAATCTCGAAGGGCTAAAGTGCGGTGACGTACAACACGTACGAAGACAGTATAAATGGGAGGTTCGATTCCAATGGCGCCACCCCTTGGGCTCCTTTTCTCGTGTTACTGCGTGTTAGTTAAAAGTTTGGTGACGATTCGCGTCTTTCAGTCTTCCTGCTTTCAGATCGTTTTCTGCTGTTCAGAATGCTGACAAATATGCTATCTCCATTACGAGCGCTAGCTTTACCAGAAGGAGCGCTCCCGTCTCATACTTAATTCTGAGCATGCACGTTTTTTTAAGACACATGACACATGAAAGTTTTTCTTGTCGTAAACCAGCCCGACGCGAATTTCGACGAGAAAATTGAGACTCCCGACGAGAAAATAGAGAGCAGGTTCTCCTTTTTTCTCATTGAGATTCACGACAGTTTTCTCGACGAGAAACCATATACACGAACGGTTTTCTCGACAAAAAGCTCTGCCAGTAGTTTTCTTGCTGGTTTCTTGCCGAGAAAAACGGTCGTGTGTACGAGGCTTAAGTCTGGAGGGAAAGAGATTTATATTACAAATAAGGAAAGACTTCTTTACAGTAAAGGCTGTGAGAAATGAGGAATATACTCTCTCAAGAGCTGGTTCTGGCCAACTCAGTAGATTGCTTTAAAAAAAAAAAAGTCTGGATTCTTTCCAAAATGTACATGATATAATTGAATCCAGGGAATATCTGATTTCCTCTTGGGGGATCAGGAAGGAATCATTTTCCCCTGCTGGAGCAAATTGGACCATGCTTTGCTGTTTTTTTTTCCTTCCTCTGGATCAATTGTGGGTATAGGATTGTGTATATACGACTGTAACATTTTTTTCTCTTTTATTGCTTGAACTTATTGGACTTTTGTCTCTTTTCAACCATTCTAACTATGTAAGGGGAAACTGAAAAAGTGAAAGGTAGCAGAGTGTTCCTCTTGTTTATTTTTGATTCCAGATCTTAATAAAAAGAAAAGATATACAAAAACACATTTTGTTTCCTTAAAAAGACAAATTTGTGAACAAAGCTACATCATAGCATATTTTTACTCTCCAGTATTTTTTTTTTTTTTTTTAGGAGGTTTAAAGCAGAACTTTGTATGAACTATATGATGGTAGGTAGACTTATTACTTTTTTAAATGTATGAATAAATGAATGTGTGCATGTGCAAGATGCTCAGAAGCCACCGAACCCAGAAGAAGACTGGGTTAATGTGTCAGTGGCAACAAGAGAGATCACAGCTGTCGCAGTGCAGTAGGGGTTCCTTCTGCAGGTAATGTGCAGACTTGCTTATTTTGGCATAAAGTCCACCTGCCACAATGTGGTTTTAATTCTGCTATAAAGCTAAAATCCAAGTATGATCTTTATTGTATAATTACACTGGTTCAGCTTGCCATAAAGTAAGTATACATATCTCATACCTTATGGGCCTGCTTCAGAAGCTGTCAAACACTGTAGTAGTCAGTGATACTACAGTGACAGTTGTGATCTTCTGGGTGATGCTTGGGTTCTGTGCGAGCAGCTTTCCCTCTGCACACTGACCACAGTGGGTCACTTGCTCAGCACTGCTGGCATTCAGTTTAAAATAGAAATGCAAGATAAAACATTTGTGTGTGTGTGTGTGTGTGTGTGTGTGCGTATATATATATATATATATATATATATACATACACAGGCCCGGTCTGGCCATAAGGAACACAGAGTACTTGGCCGCAGGGATGGGATCTACAAGGGACACAACTGGTGGACAGGAGGGAAAGTGAGTGCGGCTCCTCATGCTCCTTAATGTTCTTCCTGTGTGACCCGATCGTGGGACACCGGCGGCGATCGGGTCCGCTGTTCCCGCGGGGACGGTCACAGAGAAGAGGACCGGGTCGCGAGTGACTGGGATCTCAAAGGGGATGTACATGTATACCCTTGTGCCCAGCTGTGCCATTTTGTCGACGTATATCATCGTGCTGGGGTCCTCAAGCGGTTAAAGCTGAATTTCTGTCAGCAACAAATGGTTTAGCGCTGAACTCCAGTCAGTAATAACATTTTGGTAGTATGTGCTTAACCCCTCCCTCCACAGCCAGGTTTAAATGCTTGTCTACTCTAGTGGAGGTTTAAATTTAAGGAATGCTTAACTTATTCCTTTTTCTCTGACAGCCGGGGCTCTCCTCTGCTTCTCCTATGTGGATGGGCCCTCACTGTCCTCACATACAATGTAAGACCACTGGTTCTGCATCATACCTAATTATATACTACTTTTTATCATTTTATCACTGACTGAAAATTATCTCTAACCCTTCCCTACTATCCAAATCTAAAATTAAAGTTTTGGCTAGGTGTATTCTTAACCACTTCCCGCCCAGCCTATGGCCGATTTACGTCCGGGAAGTGGTTACACAATCCTGACAGGACGTCCCGTGGGGGCGCGCAGCGCGGCGATTGGTGATGTGGGGTGTCAGTCTGACACCCTGCATCTCCGATCTCGGTAAAGAGCCTCCGGCGGAGACTCTTTACCACGTGATCAGCCGTGTCCAATCACGACTGATCACGATGTAAACAGGAAGAGCCGTTGATGGCTCTTCCTCACTCACGTCTGATAGACGTGAGTATAGGAGAGCCGATCGGCGGCTCTCCTGACAGGGGGGGGTTCGCGCTGATTGTTTATCAGCGCAGCCCCCCCTCGGATCGCCACACTGGACCACCAGGGAAGCCCACCCTGGACCACCAGGGTAGGGCAAATAAAAAAAAAAGCATGAAAAAAAAAAAGTCGGAATAAATAAATAAAAAAAAGCATTAAAAAAAAAAAAAGATGCCAGTCAGTGCCCACAAATAGGCACTGACTGGCAACATGGTTAAATCAGTGCTGCCCCACAGTGTCCATCAGTGCCACCCCAGTGTCCATCAGTGCCACCCCACAGTGTCCATCAGTGCCACCCCACAGTGCCCATCCATGCCCAGTGCCCACCTATCAGTGCCCATCTGTGCCACCCATAAGTATCCATCAGTGCCACCCATAAGTGCCGCCCATGAGTGCCCATCTGTGCCGCCTATGAGTGCCCAGTGCTGCCCATGAGTGCCCATCAGTGCTGCCTATGTGTGCCCATCAATTGCCATTCAAAGTGCGACAGTGCTGAAAGCTGAAAATTGGCTTGGGCGGGAAGGTGCGTAAGTGCCTGGTATGGAAGTGGTTAAGAAATAGAAAGGGTAATTGTGAAAAAAGGTTGCATTCAATCCCATCAGTTAGGCTGCAAACGTGTCAGTCCGAAATACAGTTATCCACTTAAGGGAGAATCTGCAAATCTGTGTGCCGTGCACTCATGAAAATATGGAACTGCAAGCATGAAAAAACATAAAAGTAATATATAACTTTTTGTGTAAGCTTCAGTAATAGAAAATAATAGAAGTAATAGAAAATACATAAATACTCACTGCAGATGCACTGAGTAAGATTCATCAAGCAAGTTAGTGACAGAATCGGGCAGCAATCTGGCACACATCTGGCAATGTCTTGTTTAGCAAAGGATTTGCAACAGGCTTTTAAAGCAGAGGAGTGGAATTTGTGATCCAGCCTATGATTCTATAGTAAATGGTATAAAGGTTTTGTTGTTAAAGTTTTGCATCGTCTTACAATGTGAGAAGGTTGACAAATGCTTTGCACTATAACAGGGATATGCAATTTGCGGACCTCCAACTGTTGCAAAACTACAAGTCCCATCATGCCTCTGCCTCTAGGTGTCATGCTTGTGGCTGTCAGAGTCTTGTTATGCCTCATGGGGGTCCGCTAATTGCATATCCCTGCACTATAATATCCACTCTGGCCATGTTGTCAGTGCTTTCTTATTGAGGGAAAACTCAGGGAAGACATCTCAGCCCATGGTGATTTTGGCTTAATAAGTCACAAACCGAAGTGACATCTCTGCAGCTCTTACTTACTATGGCCTCCTCCACCACTACAAGTTGTTTGTTAGGGTGCATTCACACCACGATTTTGTCATCCGTTTTTTACTCACGATTTTAGCTTTAAAATCGTACAAATCTGTATGGCAAAACGGATCCATTCACTGCCATTCATTAATTTAGGTCCCCAAGTGCATCCGATTTGATCCGCATACGATTTAATACGATTTAAAATCGTATCAAAAAACGTGTCTGCCCACGATTTTTGGTCCTGATTTGAAATCGTATTACAATCGTGTCCGTTTTTTTTTTATATTGTGGTCAATGTAAATCGTACTGAATCGGATGACTGTGCGATAAATGTACCCGATTTTTTATTACTAGGGTTGAGGGAACCCGAACGGAGGTCCCCGCAAATTCAATAACCAGACCCTTTAGGTCTGGTATGGATATTCAGGGGAACCCCGCCGTCAATTTAAAACAAAAATGACGTGCGGTTCCCGGTAAATATCCATAACCAGACCCTTCAGGTCTGGTATGGATATTCAGGGGAACCCCGCCGTCAATTTAAAACAAAAATGACGTGCGGTTCCCCCTAAATATCCATAACCAGACCCATTATCCGAGCACGTTGACCTGGCCGGCCGCAGAAAAGAGGGGGGGACAGAGTGCGGCCCCCCCTCTCTCCTGAACCGCACCAGGCCACATGCCCTCAACATGAAGAGGAAAGGTCTTTCCTCTTCATGGTCTTCCCCAGTGACGTAGCAGAGGTACGTCAGAGGGGGCAGGGTCACGTGACGGGTGGCTCTGCCTCCTCTATATAAGAAATGTCACCGCTTCAGCCGCTCATTCGCTGGGCTGTGCCCAGCGGTGAGAGGAGGTCCGGGATGCTGCTGCGCCGGATGAATGGATCTTCACATCGCCGGAGCGGAGATCACCCGACGCTGGATCTTCTCATCGCGGGAGATCACCCGCACCCGTCGCAGGATCAGGACAACGCTGGAAGCCGGGAACGAGTGGATTTTTCAGCGCTGGATTTTTTTTTTTTTTTTTTTTTAATAAAGGACTTTATTCTTTTGTGTCAGTGTGTTTTTTTACAATACTTTTTACTTCCTTCGTGAAATGGTAGAGGTACAGTGTACCCCATTACCATTTCACACAGGGGGGGGGTCAGGATCTGGGGGTCCCCTTTGTTAAAGGGGTCTTCCAGATTCTGATAAACCTCCCGCCCGCATACCCCCACAACCACCGGGCAAGGGTTGTGGGGATGAGACCCTTGTCCCCATCAACATGGGGACATCCTCCCCATGTTGAGGGCATGTGGCCTGGTGCAGTTCAGGAGAGAGGGGGGGCCGCACTCTGTCCCCCCCTCTTTTCTGCGGCCGGCCAGGTCAACGTGCTCGGATAATGGGTCTGGTTATGGATATTTAGGGGGAACCGCACGTCATTTTTGTTTTAAATTGACGGCGGGGTTCCCCTGAATATCCATACCAGACCTGAAGGGTCTGGTTATGGATATTTACCGGGAACCGCACGTCATTTTTGTTTTAAATTGCCGGCGGGGTTCCCCTGAATATCCATAACTTCAAAAATCTTCTTTTTCCCAGACATTATTTAAAATCAGGATCCGATTTTTTAGTGAAAATTTTGACATACGATTACATACGATTTTGTCACATACGATTCCATCCGATTTAACGGTCCGTTTATCGGATGGTAAAATCGTGGTGTGAACCTAGCCTAAGTGGCACTTTCTCTTTCATCAACATTGTACCAAGCAGGCTTGCTGCTGTGGCAATTGAAAGGCAAATGCTCTACCAGTCACTACTATCATTCCCCAACTCACATCTCACGGCTGGTTTACTAGCAAGCTGTAACCATTTGAACACGCTATGCAAGATGAGAAATGAGTGAGGATGACATCTACCATTGGCTGGTAAATTTGTACCTTTTGAGAATTGTTTTTATATATATATATATATATATATATATATATATATATATATATATATATATATATATATATATATATAGCTACATGTTGGTTAGTATAATAAGTCTTGACATTGCACTTCATATATTAGAAAAAGGTTATATTTGTGTTCTAATATGTTATGCATTTACTCAATAGTGTTGCATAACAGGTCACATTTTTGTATTGCTATTAGTTATGTTTTTATTCTAACATCTTTAGAAAGGTTTGGCCATACATGCATGTTCATGGTTTTGTTACGTTTTATGTAAAGCATATGCTTTTTATGTTGGCTCCTTACCTAATCTGGCATTAATTCTGTAGCAAGCAAATATTGCACAATGTTTTCTAAATTTAATTAAGAAGATCCCACAGGGAAGACCTAGTAATGTTACTTTGACCTGCCACTATGTAACAGTTAAAATGAGGGTTGTGTAAATTGAGGGTTTTGAGACTAACTAGGCATTTAAATTGGAGCTCAGAAAAAAAAGTTACTCACCATTAAGGCCATTAAACGGTGGTAATGTTTATGTGCATAACAAAGCTGACCTATAATTAAATGCAGTGCTTCACATTTTTCAGTAGGGCACATTTCAATTCTACTTTTATCAAAATGTTTTCAATAAAAAGTACTTATGCTTTGACATAATTAAAAAAGGCTTGACTATCAACCTCCCTCTTGGAGGCTTAGGCCCCGTACACACGTCTGAGGAACTCGACGTGCCAAACACATCGAGTTCCTCGTCGAGTTCAGTGTGGAAGCCGCCGAGGATCTCGGCGGGCCGACTTTCCTCATTGAACAACGAGGAAATAGAGAACATGTTCTCTTTTCGGCCCGACGAGTTCCTCGTCGGCTTCCTCGCTGAAAAGTGTACACACGACCGAGTTTCTCGGCAGAATCCAGCTCCGACCGAGTTTCTGGCTGAATTCTGCCGAGAAACTCGGTCGTGTGTATGGGGCCTTAGGTATTATTTACATGGGTTTGAAGATCCGTAATCTTCTCACCTGCTGAGTTTTCACAACCCTGTTGACTTCTATAATGAACAGATACTGCAGGGCACATTGCATATTACCACTGTTCCCTGTAACTCAGTATTAAGTTGCATTTGTGTCCGTTTGAGTTGAGGTCCTGTCTTGACATATCCATTCTTCATAAGATAAAGGAGATATTACTGACGGCTGTCAGAACCAGTTTAGTTCTGTAGGCATAAGAAAACACCCTTGATCTTCTCACTTAATCATTTGAGTCTTCCTCAGCTCCATCAGGTGAAGCTGATCCTACCCAGTGACCACAGGGACATCCAGGTGTACTCAGGATTTATTAGTTGTTTGTCCTCAAAATCTCTGCCCTGAGAGGTTTTAAGCATGCTCCAACACCATCCCCTGTAAAGTTTGTCCCTGACCTTCCTAACCTTTTAACTCAAGCTTAACTTGTGACCCACATCGCTATCTCTGACTCCAAATCAAAGTTGCAACAGTCTGTCTCTGTTTTTGTTTTAGTAGTGCACTGCCACATCAGACTGGAATCGGCAAAGCCTCCTGACTCCACTGCACCAGCATGCACGTTCACAGATTGCACAGTATAGGTTCCCCTTTCCATATAAAAGCATCTGTTTTCTAAACATGGGGCTTTTATAGGTATATTGCATGCCTAGCCCAATTTCCCAATGCTGCGTACGCCTGCCATACAATTAAATAGTTGTATGCACCTGCGCTCTTGTAAATGGCGATGCAACTTCTGCAAAGAAGCATTGTTGCTTACAAGAGCTTAGCCACATACAGCCATTCACTATGGAAGATAGTATGTGGCAGTTGTGTCTCCCCAGGCACTGGAAAGCATCCAAAAATTACACTAGGCATATATTATGCCTATAAAAGCCTCTTGCGCATAAACCCTTAATGTTGTTCCACCTGTTTTGAAGGGTTTTTGGTTTCACAGCCTCTTGCTAGTTCAGGCTCAGTGTTCCTTCAATTGAAGTCATTTACCTTGGGTGGCAACTTTTTCTGTCCTGGTCTTGAACATAGGTTCATCCTCTGTAGCCTTCCCTTGGTCGTTGGTAGCTTCCCCTGTCATCTTGGGAGGCTTTACCTCAGCTCTTTCAGATTTATTTATTGGTCATTTAGGTAGTTTTTTTTATTGCAGACAGTTCCCAGTACCTTTTTTATGGGTCTATCAGTGGCTATTGTCCACCCCTTGATTGGACACCTCAAATTTTTTCGAATTCCTGTGTTCCTCAATAGACGAGAAAGGAAATACGATTTTTGTACTCTGCTGCCCCGTACACACGGTCGGAATTTCCGAAAAGAAAAGTCCGATGTGAGCTTTTGGTCGGAAATTCTGTCTGACTTTTCCTGTCAGAATTTCGACCCCAAAAAATTTGAGAGCTGCAAAATCCAAGGTTTTTCCGACGGAAAATCCGATTGTGTGTACGCGGCATGAGAGTCCATGATGGACACTACCCCTATGTGTCTTTTGCTTTTCCTGGTACTGTTTTTACACAAAATTAAGGCATGCTGGATGGAAGACAGGTTATACAGGGGCTGGCATGCAAATTTTCTGTTTGCCAGTGTCCCATCCTCCTACAAACAGCAGTATAATCCATCTAGTTTGGAATTCCTGTGTCCTTCAATCGATTCCAAGAAATAGATTTTATGGTAAATAACAAAATCCTATTTTTGCTCTTCATAAGCAGATATAACAATATGCTTTCAACGATATGTTTAACAGACAAAAGAGAGTAATATAATAATATATATATATATATATATATATATATATATATATATATATATATATAGTATATGCATTCAATATGGAAACGTCTAACTTGCAAAATTAATTAATTTAATTAATTATCAATATCACAATTTAAAAAATATAAAAAAAAATTCTAGTTGATTTAACTTTGCTTCATAAAGCATGCTTAAAATTGTTCGCCTGTGTTGCATCCAACACCAGTATGTGAAATATCACTGAGTGGAGTATCAGCTACCTACAACTCTCTGTCATTTCTGAAAAAAAAACAAAAAAAAACACTATCAGTAGATTTTAGCTAATGTACTGTACAATGGAAGATTGCAGTTTGAATGAGTTTGAATTGCAGTTTAGATGCAGCCTAATTTGAAAATAACTTTGTATTTTCTTTTTATTAAATACAGTTTACATGGGATAAACTAAGTTATTTACATTTGCTTGGAGTTCAGGTCAGATCTGATGAACAGTACTCCAGATATCATACAGCTGCATGCAAATATAAAAAGTGGAAATTAGGTCCTGTGTTTGGCAATATTGTGTTCCCTCAATAGATTTCATACCCCATATGTTTTCTGTTAACTGTAGAGAGTTCTGCTTTGGAATGTATACCTCAGGCGCTCATAAGATAATTTGATAATCATGAGAAGATGAAGATTATTGATCTTTTGTATGCCTTGGATTATAACGTGTGAATAAAAGGTGCATGTGTATTTATGGTTCCTTCTACTTCAGATACAATTAGCAACACTCTCACTTAAGAGTCAGTGCTCCTCGCTACTACCTATATTGACTAAGGTCTCCTGAACTCTCCTGCTCTTACAGCTCGATATGTGAGTGCCCTTGCTGGTTTAGCTCATTCTATACAAGCAGTATTGCATAACTCCCACATTTCTAACAACCTTTAGCACAAAGTGTGTAGAGAAAGGCTAAACCCAAAAGTGCTTTTATCACTGTTTTCTTTATACCGTTTTTTTATTTTATTTAATTTTTTTTAGAAATATGATAATAAAAAGGTCTGTGTGAAAGGATTAGTGCAGTTCTAAGCCCAAATGCAAGTTTGAAAACCTTCCAGACCCACAAGCCAAAACCATCCAAACCTGCAAGCAAATCCTCCTTGCAATGAAGGGACATCTGCTAGTCTTTGCAACCACCTGATCCAAAAGCATATCAAATGCATTGGTGAAGGACATGTTGTCCAAGGGTTACAAGCCAGTATTTCATAATCTACCTCTATCATGGTTTTTGCTCTTATCTGCCAACGTCTCCATGATCATTGGCAGTCCTTCATGCTTCCATGGCACAACTGCTTTCTCAAGGAGTCATTACTTCCTTTTCAGAGCAAGGAATATTTCAGGATTTCTACTCCAACTTGTTCATTGTCCCCACAACAAAAGCAGGCAATCAACCCATTTTATACCTGAACGTGCTCAACGCTTTCCTTCTTGTAAAAAATTTCCAAATGAAATCTAGAATGATTCCCTGACTCTTTGGCACATCAATCCTTCTTACATTTTGCTTTGATCACTCAGTTCATCGCTCCTACTTTTAGGCTTTCTACTGCACCTCAGGTTTTTATCCAGAAGCTGGCTCTTGTTCTATCTTTGCAGTAATCTTATGACGTCCCCATTCAGGGATATCCGCACAACCTCATACTCAGTTAACAGTCAGCACAGACTTTATCAGTCAATGTCCACCACACTGTTTAGCCTCTGCAAAGGTTCAGTTGGATCCTGAACCCTCAGATGTCAGGCCTCCTTCTAGATCAGTGGTTCTCAACCTTTTAGTGCCATGACCCCTTGATAAAATTTTCCAAGTTGTGGGGACTCCGAACAGTAAAATTATTTTCGTAGCATGGGTTGTCAGCACCCAAGGCAAGACAAGTAATTTGTGCCTCTAACCCATGGACATTTAGCGCTCCCAGAGTCCCCTCTACTCGTACAGTATTAAATCCTCATATGGTACATTTTAGGATGTACCACTCACTCTCTTTGTTCTCTTTTCCCTTTTATCTCTCGCTATCCTAATTTCTCCCCCCCCCCCACCCCTCTCTCTAGCCGTCTTTCTTGTTTTTTCTCTTATCTTTCTCTTTTTCCCTTTCTTCCTCCCCTCTTTTCCTCTCCCTTCCATGTATTCTTTATTTTTATTCCTTCTATTACTGGGGGGAATGGAATGAATGGGAATGGGATGAGTGCTGGGGGGAGTTCTGATCAGCCAACTTAGGTGCTCTGATCAAGGTCATCTGCTGATCTGAGAACTGTAGTGGGGACTTTTAATGACAACTATAATCACAGGTACCCACTTCGTCTTCGACTTTGTGGTGTCTCATAGCAGTGACACCTATGCTGAAATCAGGAGATAGGGTCTACTCCAACCCCTCCCATTTCACAATCCTCAGCAGTCAGCTGACCTTTAGTCTCCTCCCCCCAGACATGCCGTGAACCGAATGGGCGGCTGCGAAGAGACTGAGTAGGCGGCCGTGGGCTTTAGGAACAGCCCAGCTGGGTGGCCACAGGCATCAGAGACAGCCCTGCTGGGTAGCCGCAAATAGGCTGGGAGAGTGGTGCGGGCTTCAGGAACAGTCCAGGATTTGGTGACCCCTGGAAAATCATCATTTGACCCCCGAGGGGGTCCCGACCCCCAGGTTGAGAACCACTGTTCTAAATACTGCTCAACCAAGATTCCTTTTTCATGGGATAAGATTTGGATCCTTCATTCCTAGCTGTGGATCTTGCGGTCCAAGGGCTGTCCTACTTTCTGGTTTTGCATTGGAGGTCTGGGTCTGATGGTTGTCTCATTTTTACCCATTTAAACCCCAGACCACTGAAACTCAATATTTTGGCTGCTTGGGACACGAAGGCACATTCTCTGGACTATTACATATGTCTAACACCCAATACCAGGTTTTCCTTAGTGTGGTGGCTCACAAATCCAGCCTTGGAGTGAGGAAAATCCTTTCTCCCACTGGTCTGGAAGATTCTCACGATGGACATCAGATGATCATGAGTCCTGCACACAAGGAAGCTTGTATCTTGATCGACATACTGGAGCTGGTTATCCCTTCAATATTGGACTTCGGATCTGGATTCATTCAGACTATATTCCAGCAGTGACAGTATATCAAACATAATGGAGGAACAAGAAGTCTTGAAGCTCAAGAGGAAGCCAGTCAGATACTGACTTAGCCAGAACTTCCCGTTGCAGCACTGTCTGGTGTAAATATATTCCATACATTAAAAATTGGCAGGCAGATTTCCTAAGTTGAGAGTGTCTGGAATTCGGGGAATGGTGTTTTCCTATGGAGGTGTTTCAGGACCTCTGTTGCAGGTGGGGGATTCTGGCTTCCAGGTTCAAAAACAATCTAAGCAAGTTTGCCTCCAATCACTCCACGGGATCAGTTCATCCTAATCTATGCCTTCCCTTCTGTGAAGCTCCTCCCTCATATGCTCCACAGGATCAAGATAGAGGGCATTCTGGCGCTACTCATTGCATCAAACTAGTCCAGGCAGATGTGGTATTCCAACATCATCAGCCTTCTTGTATACTCTTTGTGGGCTTCTCCAGACTGCCTACATCTCTTGTCCTTAGAACTGGTTTACCATCCTGCTTTACAGTTGCTGGCTTTAATGTCATGGTTGTTAAAGCCCAGGACCTAAGGAATTGGAGTATATCTGAATTGCTAATTCCTACGCTCCTTAAAACTATCAATTCTAGGTCTACAATTGCCCTTAAATGCATACTTTGATTGGTGTGAGGCAAGAAAATTCCATCCTAGCAAATTGTCTAGTCTAGTCTAATCTGGATGGCCCTAAGTACTGTACTCTTTTGATCTAAACCCCAATTATTATTTTTCAAAGACCTCTTGTTTCTGATTCTTTGGTAAAACCCTAGGGGGAGGGGAGTGCACACATAGCTCTGCCTATATGTCTAGTTGAAGCTCTGTGGGACCCCAACTTGATTCTGTTCTTCAAAAACTTTCCTTTAAACCTATCAAAGCTATATGTTTGTCTACCCCCACCAACAAGGTGGCATTTCTCTTTGCCATCACCATGGTGAGACGAGTTTCCAAGTTTGCAGCCGTGTCTTATAGTAAACCTTTCTTGTGCTTCACAGAGGCGAGGTTGCCTTAAGGCCTAGGGCCTCCTTACTTCCTAGGGTGGTGTCTTCCTTCTACCTTAACCAATTAACCAAGATTTTCTACTTACACCTGTCTGTGCAATGATCTCCCTTTATTGTTTGAATGTGATATACTGTAGTCTGTTGGAGTTTATCTCTCTGCCATGTCTTCTTACAGATTGACTTACTTCCACTTTATGATTCCGGAGGACCCCCTTAGGTGTCAAACTACCACTTAATATAGCTTTCTAGGAAGTTAATTTTCTAGACAAATTGGCACAGTTTAGCACAGCCTTTCTCAGCCCTTTTAATGCAGGGGAAACCTTCAAATAACTTTTAGGTCTTCTTCCTATTTTGGCATCTACGGCTATCTGGATATGCCAAGGTGGGTTGACACAACTACCATGCATGTGCACTGGATGAAATTTATCCTGACATCAAGGCTTGAAAATTTGCTTCAATACATTTAGAATCAGTGAGCTAGAACAAGTATAGAGAACAAGAGCTCTGACTACCATGTGAGTTTCTGACCTAGAATAAGCATAGTGCACAGTGATCCTAAAGTGAAAACAGAAATCCTTCTTTTATTGTGAGTTTAACATTCCTGGGATAAATCAGTGGGCATGGTGTGTATATAAATAACACAACGCTCCAAACTTCACCAGGTAAATTGATAACAGGAGATAGAGATTATTTACTATATGTATTACAAATGAATATTTAGCTAGTTGCCTAGAGTTCCTCTGTAAGTACGAGTCTGCATTTCACAGCCAAGAATCTCTGTCATATTGTCAATGAGATTCGAAGAGTAGTCATCGTATTGCACCATGTGTTGTGCTTTTGGACTGGATTAATGCTCCTCAGTGGCGTCAGTTTTCTTAAATATTGCCCTTTGTCTATTTTGGAGTCGGCATTCCTGCTGAGAAATGGATGTTGCAATTTTTAATGTCCCACAACACTGCATTCTATTACTGTCAGATGAAAGATTCCAATTCCGAAAAATCTTAAATGCACACAGCTGTATGGGGGAGGGGCAGAGATAGGTGCACTCACTTAGCATAAACACGAACGAGACTCTACCTTTTTAAAAGGACGCGTTCCCACCAGCCTAGTGTGAATAACCAGACTATGCCTAAGGGAAGTACAATGAGTGTACTGGGGCATCATGTAAATATTAATGTTAGCAGTCTGAGCCTGACCTCATCTAACCTCTGCAAGTCACATAAAGCTGGGAATGGTTTAATTAAGGTCAGCAAGAACGCGTAAAGATTAAATTGTTTACATGACAGAGACTTCATCGTATATATAATATTTGTTTATTTAACTATAACAAGAGGAGGGGGGACTGGATGTTCTGTTATCTGAGGCTTCTTCCCACTACAGAAACAAATCCCCTGGACCTGCTGCCTAGTAACCAGAATTAACAATAAGAATGGCTTTATATTTTACTGGTATGTTCTCAGGGTAATTCTACCCTATTCCTCAAGGAGTGGTTATGCTAAGTGCAAGAATGGCTGGATTGTAATATATACAGAAGGGTCTCCCATCGGGATAGCATTATAACTTTTTATTTTTTTTGCTAAATGCAGAATAAAACTGTCTGTTTTTATTCATTTAATTTTCTCTTCTTTTTTGCTGATTGCATTTTCTTTCTTATTGCATGTTTGTGGTTTGTTATATAAATTGTTAAGCTGTAGTAAATATTGTATGTTTGTTTTTTTGTACTATTTCACAAAATGTACAATGAGCTTCTTAAACAAATATAAAATTGGAGGGAAACTATGTTGAGTCCTAGTAAGTACAACTCTTATTTACATTTTTAGGCAATTTTTACGTTTTATCATGCTTGGTGTTCCCTTATTCAAATAATTGGATTTCACATATACCTTTTATTCTTTACATAAACTAGCCATACACAGCTTTTTGGATAAAGTTTTGGACAACAGAATTTCGGACAGGACTCGAGCTGTGGGTGGCCTTGTAAGCACTACCCACCTTGACAAACTTTAAGTAAAGGAGTCAGGTGGAATATTGTCAGCCAAACAATAACATATTGTTATGTTTCGTATAAGATGTAGCCACTGTTTATGTCAGGGATCCTCAAACTACGGCCCTCCAGCTGTTGCGGAACTACACATCCCATGAGGCATTGTAAAACTCTCACATTCACAGACATGGCTAGGCATGATGGGAATTGTAGTTCCTGAACAACTGGAGGGCCATAGTTTGAAGACCCATGGTTTTGGTATTCATGCAGCAGCAGGCAGATACTTTAGCCGTCAGTGGAGATTTCTCCATCTACACAGTTTAGCATTCCAAAAGGCTATCAGTGTGATGCCTTGTATACACGACTGGTTTTCCCAACAAGATTGGTCGGGAGAAAAACGGTCGTCTGTATGCTCCATAGCAGTTTTCCCAACGAGAAAACTGGCCATAAAAAAATTAGAACCTGCTCTATTTTTTTCCCGTCGTGTTTCCTGTCAGTCTTTTTCTCGTCGCTGAAAACCGTTCGTGTGTATGCTTTTCCAAGGGGAAAAAAACACGCATGCTAAGAATCAAGTATGAGACGGGAGCGCTCGTTCTGGTAAAACTAGCGTTTGTAATGGAGATAGCACATTCGTCCCGCTGTAACGGACTAAAAAGCGCGAATCGTCTCTCACAAAACTGTGATGTCTGTGGATATAACAGTGGGGGTGATTGTGGATATTACAGTGGGGACTATATATGGTGGTGATCCGAAAAATGTATGTGCATTATAATTAATCAAAATTAGTCAATTAATCGATTAAAAAGGTAGATTAATGGAACACGAACATTTTAATCAGTAACAGCCCTAAAATAAAGACAAAATAATATAACACATATAATTGCGACACTAATCATTTAGTAATTGAATGTTATTAAAAATTACCGTATAAACTCGAGTATAAGCCAAGTTTTTCAGCACATTTTTTTGTGCTGAAAATGCCCCCCTCGGCTTATACTCGAGTCTCTCCCGGCGCTGTACCCATCAGCAGCCTAATCCCCCGGCGCTGTGATACATCTTCAGTCTTGTATCTCCTAGCACTGTGCCCATCTTCAGTCTTATTATCTCCTGGCGCTGTGCCCATCTTTAATCTTATTATGTCCCGGCGCTGTGCCCATCTTTAATCTAATTTTGTCCTGGTGCTGTGATACATTCAGTGTAAGCCGTGTAGTGTAACCAAGCGCCGCCTACTCCTCCTCGTCCGTGATAGGCTGACTCACTGCTGGGAAACTGAGTCAGTGTTCCGTCACGGAGGAGGAAGAGACGGAGGCGGCGCTTGGTTACACTACACGGCTTACACTAAATGTATCACAGCGCCGGGACATAATAAGATTAAAGATGGGCACAGTGCCGGGAGATAATCGGTTGAATTCCGCCGCAAAAACGCAGCCGACGCCCCTACCGCCCCTGTGTGAAAGGGGTGTACACCACAGTCTTCTAACATCTTCAAACTCCATTGATTCCTTCTCATGTATAGTAGTTGACCTATCAACACTCTCTTACTTTAACAACCCCTGCTTCACAAATAATTTTCTCAATCTTTTAGTATTTTCTGATTTTGTCAACACTTTAAATCGTTCTGACACTGGCCATACACATTCTATTTTGAGTGCATAATCTCCTTTATGTCTGCCAACAACAATGTAGTGCAGGGGTCTGCCTGACTGGATAAAAATCTAATGGAGATTTCAGGTAGGTCTTTATATTTGCTAAAGGACATTGTACATTATATTGTAAAGTGTACAGTTAACTTTTATACACAAACAGCTTTTTATCCCGTCAAACCCCTCTGCTAAAACAATTTTAGCTTACTTTACTCTACACTGATTATTTCATTATGATTCTATTTGACATGGTCCTTATAATTCTATAGCTTGTATTAAAGCAGAACTTCACTGCATCTGGGCACCACAAACCAAAAACAGTTTATTTCATTATTTTCAATATTTTTATTCAAGTTTTACAAAAGAGTTTTGTTTCATTTATTTTTAATATTGAAAGCAAAGTCACACATCCATGCATGCCTCCATGCTTTATTTTTCTAAGAAATCCCTTTGAAAAACCCAATTTCTAGCCATGACCATCTTGAGTAAAAACAGATGTAGGGCCAGATCCACAAAGAAGTTACGTCGGCGTATCTATTGATACGCCGCATAACTTCTAAGATGCGCCGGCATATCTTTTTTCTGTATCCAGAAAGCAAGATACACCAGATTTTTGCTTAGATACGACTGACGTAAGTCTCTTACACCGTCGTATCTTAGTTGCATATTTGCGCTGGCCGCTAGGTGGCGCTTCTGTAGATTTACGCACAGAATATGCAAATTAGGTAGATACGCCGATTCACGAACGTACGTGCGCCTGGCGTATCTATATGCGTCGTTTGCGTTAGGGGTCGGACTGGCGTAAAGTTACCCCTGCTATAGTGAGGCGTACGCAATGTTAAGTATGGACGTCGGGACAGCGTCTAATTTTCCGTCGTTTACGTTGTTTGCGTAAAACGTTCGCGAATAGGGCTTTGCGTAAGTTACGTTCACGTCGTCTAGGCATTGAGCGGGCGTAATTTAATTTGAAAATTCGATGTGATACTGAGCATGCGCGCGCATGCGCCGTTCGGAAAAAACGTCATTTACGTGGGGTCATGCTTCGTTTACATAAAACATGCCCCCCTGTTCCTCATTTGATTTAGGCGCGCTTACGCCGGCACATTTACGCTACGCCGCCGTAACTTTAGACGCAAGTGCTTTGTGAATACAGCACTTGCCTCTCTAAGTTGCGGCGGACTAGCTTAACTACGATATTGTACATTCACATCAGTCCCTGCCCTCAAGGAGCTTACAATCTAAGGCCAACTCACATTCATTCGCCCTTAGCTCAGGCATGCAGGTAGGAGGATGTGCTTAGCTGAGAACCCCCCCCCCCCCCCATCTTCGAAGATTCCTGTGATGTATGACACCATTTGTTTAGGTCTGTAAACCAGAAAGTAACTGAAGAAGTGTAAAACAAGTTTAAAGTGGCTGTAAACCCTCACATATACCCAGTGAAGTGAACAGCCTCAGAGGATACACAGATATGAAACAAATCTCCCTACATAAGTTTTACATGTATATCTGCTGTCTTCAGCTTTATATATCCTTTAGAAAGTGCACATTGTGTTACAGATTTTATCTTCCTGTTCAGCACTGGCAGTGGATTATTGGCATACAGCCAAGACAGCTAATTGGAGGAAAGGCACACACCCCCACTCCACATTGGCAAAGGAAGTAATGTGCAGAGTTCTGCTGTGAGAAGGCAAGCTTTCTGCTAATCTATTTATAGCAACCTCCCACTCCGTGCTTTGAAGAGAGATAAGAAAACACTACAGATATACGTGCCCAGCTCAAATTTCATGAATCGGGTTTACATCCACTTTAAACCAAATAAGATATACAGTACATTCCTATCTGTGTAACTAATGATAGCAGCATGAGGATTAAAAATAGTCAATGTTAATTGAGAGAGTGAAGTTCTGCTTTAAGGTGCCAGAAGAATTTTTATCTACAGTACATCCAGAAAGTATTCACAGCGCTTCACTTTTTCCACATGTTGTTTTGTAGCAAGGTCCCAGACCTCCTGCAGTCTAATGAGAACCTCCAGGGCCAGAGATGGCTGACATCCTTCTGTATATAGTGAGTTGTATGGCATAGTGCAGACGTGTCCAAATTCCGGCCCACCGGGCCAAATGTGGCCCCCCTGTTGATTTAATACGGCCCCCTGGGGATTTGGATATATATATATTGTTTGTGGCCCCCAGGGCCACAAAAGATATATACTGTATTTATCGGCGCTGCCTTGGAGGGGGCAGGACGAGCGCCGTCAGATTACATGAAGAGAATCTCCTGTTTACTCAGCAGTGTCTGTATTGGAAGTCCCGTCTCCTAGGATACCATTGGACGACTGTTCTGTCTATCATAGGAGGACTTTGTATTAAAGAGGCCGCCGAGTAAACAAGAGATTTTCCTGTTTGTAATCTGTCGGCACTCGTCCCGCCCCCCTCCCTCTGCCCTCTGAGCCTGCAGATGGGCATCGATCAGGCTGCACTGATGGCAATGGTAAGGCTGCATTCATGGCACATGTGAGGCTGCATTGGTTGCAATGGTAAGCTGCATCGGTTGCAATGGTAAGGCTGCATTCATGGCACATGTGAGGCTGTATTTATGGCACATGTGAGGCTGCATTTATGGCACATGTGGGGCTGCATTGGTTGAAATAGTGAGGCTGCATTCTTGGCAATGGTGAGGCTGCATTCATGGCAATGATGAGGCTGCATTCAAGGCAATGGTGAGGCTGCATTCATGTCAATGGTGAGGCTGCATTCATGGCAATGGTAAGCCTGTGCGTGTTATACGCCGATAAATACGGTATATCCAAATAGCACGCCCAAGATCATCCTTAGTCCTGAGCAGCGCTCTGGGATTCGTTGGTGCGACAAAATAAATATATACAGTATATCCAAATAACACGCCCAAGCTCATCTCTTCACCACACACAGCCACAAAGGCAAGAGAATTCTTGTTTGGCCGTGTATTAGTGCTCGAAATAACACACTTAGACCGAATTTTAATGATTCAAAGAATGTCAGGCAAAATTGTCGGCCCTCACGCATGTTCACTTCATCAAATCTGGCCCTCTTTGAAAAAAGTTTGGACACCCCTGGCATAGTGGGTGTAATGCAAGGTAGATTGATTGGGCGCTAGACACTTCTTAAATGTAAAAGAGATTTTCTTTCTCTTAACAGAACTTTGCGAGAGAAGGTTAGGGCCAGGACACCCTTGGCTAGTTGCAAGATTAATTGGCAGACTCCGAGACTTCAACAGGACAGCAATGCAGGGAAAAAGGCATACAGTTCCTAACACAAAGTCTAACAGTTCCTTTGCTTCCATTAGAATCACTTCTTGTAGTTCTTCAGCCCACTGAGCTCTCAGTCTCTCTCACTAGACTAGTTTATTCACTGTCATCTTCATGGTAGTATCTTCCTCAAGCGTCACCCTGACCTTGCTGCTGGGTCCCTAGCTTGACACTCAAGATACATCTCAAGCTTCAACCCACTGGCCTGCTCAGTCTCTGGCTTGAAATACAAGGCTGCTCTTCAAGCATCACCTCCGCTGGCTGGGTCCCTGGCTTGATACCCACTGAAGTTTCCTGATTCTTCACTGTCCCTGGTTGGTGAGAATACTGCTCTGGTACTTGCTTCAGCTACTCACTGTGGTTCCTGGTAATAAGGTGGATGGTCCCTTAGTGGCAACAGCTTCCCCTCTACCTCCGACCACGACAGGTTCTCTGGCGGGCAGAACCGTCACTTTTGGTTTGACTGCAAGCCGCAGTCCCAACCCTGCACTGCTCTCTTTCTTCTGGATAGGCCCTCAGCCTAGCAGCCAGATATGCCCGGGATAGGCCCAAACTCTGGCCTAGCAGAGCAGGCAGTTCAACACACGTCCACCCTGACAGCCATCCAGGTAGCACAGAACCCTGATCACCTGACTCCACCTAAATATATAGGTTCTTCCAGCAGGCCAAGGGATCCATGAAAACCCCTCCCCATTGGCGGGATACCCCATATACCCCTAATCTGACCTTGCATTAAACTTCTCTTATCTAATGCCACCAAGTACCCGGCCACCTAGCGGCAAATAAAAGAAGTGCAGCAATTACAGACTTATCACGTACACACGGTCGTAATTTCCGGCAACAAGTGTTCGATGTGACCTTTTTGTCAGAAAATCTGACCTCAAAGTTCTACAAACAATACCCCATAATGACAACGTGAAAGAAGTTTGTTCAAAATTTTTGCAAATTTTAAAAAAACAAACGGAAATAGATAGATAGATAGATAGATGCATGATTTTGAGCTTAAGGGCCGCCCTGCCGCAGTATATGTACATTGGGCGGTCTTTAAGCGGTTAGGGATATCGTTTTCTAGGGACAGGCTTTTTATATTCATTAATTTATCACTACTTTTCAAAATCGGCCAAAGTAATATTGAACTCAAAAGAAAAAATGTGTTATGTTACAGTTAATCAGTCCTTAGATGCGGTTGCTGCATTAACTTTATTTTTTCTTTCCTAACTTCATCAACTACAGACCAATCTGTCCTGCAAAAATGACAAAGGGTTGAAACAAACTATTTCAAGTGGTACTAAACTCCCCTTATCCCCCATGTTTTTTTCCCACTTACCTATAGTGCATACCTCAAAGAACATAGAAAATCCAGAATTGTCCTGCTGCGATCCATTGTTCACTTGCCACACAGTAGGTCCTGCACTGCCATCTTTGTCCTCTTCAGCTGGCTGCCTTTACCTGGTGTAGACAGCCAGCTCTGATAATGCACCAGCCCATTCTCTGGACTGCCCCCAGCCAATCCTGCAGCCTCCTTGGAGATGTGATGTAAGTATCCCAGGAGGTTTCAGGAATAGATACATGTCATTCAAGCTTAGGCCAGAATAGCGGTAGGGGTGGGACTAACAATTCCCCCCAAAAAATGTAGATAGGAAAACAAAAATCCTGCATTTTTGCTTGCTTAATGGGGGGTTTAAAGGAAACGTAGTTTTAGGAGTTTAGTTCTGCTTTAACACTGACAGGGGTGCTTAGAATGGTCAGCTTTTAATAATGTATGTAAAACCTTTATCCCAAAAGGAAAAGTTCATATAAATCTGCTATTGCATCTAACACTACCCTCCCCCCAGACTAACAATGCTGCTGTCCAAAGGTGTCTCCGTTGTTCCTGCATCCAGAGTGGAGACACCTCAAGACAGGAAGTGTGTTACTGGCCGGATTACCAGGTAAAAATAAAGGAATACAATAAGCTAAAATAATTGGTATGCTGCAACATATAACATTTTAATAATAGGTTTAATAATGCTTTAAATACCAATATTTCATGCATTTGATAAAAAAAAATTGGGCAGGTAATAGAATTATGTTTTAGTACATGTAACAGCTTGTATCTTCACTTCTAGTTTAGAAACCCACACCTTAACATATGCCTGGTGCCAGGACCACTCCTCCCTCAGCAGACTTGGGGGGAAAAAAGCAACAAATATATTAGTGTTTGTCATCTGCTCTTTTATGAAAATCTATTAAAATTAACAATACAAAACGTTTGCTTCATCACAATGTATTTTCTTTTAGCTAATCTGGGTTCTTAATCAAGCTGTTCTCCTTCCTGGGAAAGAGCCCAAAGTGCCTCAAAACATTGCATTATGATAAAGAAACCTTCTTGTACTACAGATTTTAATGGGATTTATTAAATAGCTATTTTTTATATTTCAATCTGTTTAATCAAATATTTCAAGATACAAAATAAGAAATAGCTGTATACAGCAATATAATTCTAACCGGTCAAGTTAGCACAGGGGTGCCCAAAAGAGCAAGGGCCACTTAACCACTTAAGCCCCAAGCCTGTTTTTCAGATTCGGCGTTTACAAGACTAAAACATTTTTTTTTATAGAAAATTGCTTAAAACCCCCAAACATTATATATATATATTTTTTCTAACACCCTAGAGAATAAAATGACGGTCATCGCAATACTTTTTGTCACACCGTATTTGCGCAGCGGTCTTACAAGCACACTTTTTTGGGAAAAAAAATCACTTTTTTTAATTAAAAAATAAGACAACAATAAACTTGGCCCAATTTTTTTATATATTGTGAAAGATAATGTTACGCCGAGTAAAATGATACCCAACATGTCACGCTTTTAAATTGTGCCCGCTCGTGGCATGGCATCAAACTTTTACCCTTAAAAATCACGATAGGCGACGTTTAACAAATTCTATAAGTTGCAGTTTTTGAGCTACAGAGTAGGGCTAGAATTATTGCTCTCGCTCTAACGATCGCGGCGATACCTCACTTGTGTGGTTTGAACACCGTTTTCATATGCGGGCGCTACTTGCGTATGCGTTCGCTTCTGCGCGCGAGCTCGTCGGGACGGGGTGCTTTAAAAAAATGTTTTTTTTGTTTTCTTATTTATTTTTATTGATTTTATAATTTTTTACACTGAAATAAAAAAAAAAATTGTATCACTTTTATTCCTATTACAAGGAATGTAAACATCCCTTGTAATATAAAAAAGAATGACAGGTCCTCTTAAATATGAGATCTGGGGTCAAAAAGACCTCAGATCTCATATTTAGACTTAAATGCAAAAAAAAAAATGGGAATTTTGTAATTTAAAAAAATGACAACAAAAAAATTGTCTCTTTAAGACGCTGGGCGTGACTGACGTTTTGACGTCACTTCCGCCCAGCAAAGCTATGAGGACGGGTGGGGGCCATCTTGCCCTCAGTCGAGTCCTCACTGATCAGGCAGCAGCACCCGATCTCCTCCGCCGCTACCGACGGCTCCGGTAAGCGGTGGAGGGCAAGGAAGAGCGGCGGGAGGGGGGGCCCTCTCCCACCACCGATAACGGCGGTCTTGTGGCGAATCCGCCGCGGAGACCGCCGTTATCGTTTACATGCCCGCCCACAGAGAGATGGATACCTCGGTTGTGGCAGCAGCTGCTGCCGTTACCGAGATATCCATCTTTAAAAAGAGGACGTATATATACAGTGGGCGGGCGTTAACCGGTTAAGGGACTTGGTAACCGGTCGTGGGCCACAATGAGCAGAGCGGGTGGATGGCAGCCCGCTCGGCTCTATAGATCCGACTCTACTCTCAGCATACCAAAATCGCAGGTAATAGAAGTCTATGGTTCAGTGCAGGAAACCCACAGGTGCACTTTTCTGCACCTGTGGATCAATTTGAAAGTAGCCCAGTAACCCCTGCAGAACAGATATGTCCATATATACACTGTGATATTAGTAATAAACTTACCTTTAATAACAGTATTCTATTCTATTTTATTTCATCCCATAACAGGAGGTCGTGGGCCACATCAGAGGGCTCTGCGGGCCACATGTGGCCCCTGGGCCACTGGTTGGGCCCACCTGGGTTAGCACCACAAAGATAATAGTACATGTAGTGAAATACAGACACTGTTTTTTGTGCAGGTTAGCTGTGCTTTCCCATGAAGTATTGCAATTTTTATGCGATTACAGAACGTGCTCCAAAACTCCTGCATGCTGCATCTTTGGTGCGTTTTTTAAAACTACACCAAAACCATGGGACAAAGTATATGGGGAAAACGCAGCAAAGCCACCCTACAGCAACAAAGTGTGTAAAATCAGAATGCATTCCAAAAAAGATAAGTGGTTAACAGGAATCTGAATCATAGAGCCACATTATTGGTTGTAACCTTAAGAAAAAAAAGAGCTATTTTTTTTTTTTACAAAGAAATCTCCATGCAGATAGAAAAAATGTGCAGCTTGTATTGAGAATGTTACCTAAAACATGCTGAAACATTTAAAAAACAATGTACCTTCTACTGTTGTGAAATACACTGGCGAGGCATAGCATAACAAGGCAATAAAGCAATCCTAATGAAATACATGGATACACACATTTATATTACTGTGTGCGTGTGGCTTTTTATAATGCGTATTTTAAATTCCAATTTATTATAAAGTGGAAGACTACATTTTCTTTATTTCAGTCTCTCATAGGAGATCTTTTAAAATGTATTGTTAATATATACGATGCATGCAATAAATGACCTGATTGACATTTTATAAGATAAGAAAACTTTACAAGCTCAGAAAATTACATGGTTAGTATACAATAATTAATGTAGCATACTGTTGGGTAGATTTTCAGAGTTGCATCATTCCATTTCTAATGTTATATTTGCACACACAAAAACCTCTGAACTGCACAGCAGCCTTGATTTCTTTTTTTTCTTTCTAACTACCAAGACTTCCACATTTAGGGTAGCTTGCCCATTTTTTACATTACTGTTAAAAGTAGATAACTGCTTTAAAGTGCACATACAGTGGGGATCGAAAGTTTGGGCACCCCAGGTAAAAATGTGTATTAATGTGCATAACGAAGCCAAGGAAAGATGGAAAAATCTCCAAAAGGCATCAAATTACACATTAGACATTCTTATAATATTTCATTTACACTTTCAAAATGACAGAAAACCAAAAAATGACGTCTTCAAAATTTTGGGCACCCTGCAGAGTTAATATCTTGTACTGCCCCCTTTGGCAAGTATCACAGCTTGTAAACGCTTTTTGTAGCCAGCCAAGAGTCTTTCAATTCTTGTTTGAGGTATCTTTGCCCATTCTTCCTTACACAAGTCTTCCAGTTTCTTGAGATTTCTGGGCTGTCTGTCACACACTGCTCTTTTAAGTTCTATCCATAGATTTTCAATTATGTTGAGGTCAGGAGATTGTGAAGGCCATGGCAAAACCTTCAGTTTACGCCTCTTGATGTAATCCCACGTGGATTTTGAGGTGTGTTTAGGATCATTATCCATTTGTAGAAGCCATCCTCTCTTTAACTTCAGCTTTTTCACAGATGGCATCAAGTTACCTTCCAAAATTGCTTAACAGTTGGACAGAGGTTCTTTTCATTAAATTCTGTGCCCTTTCTTCTCCAAACGTACCTTTGCTCATTCTGGCCAAAAAGTTATATTTTAACCTCATCAGTCCACAGAACTTGTTTACAAAGTGCATCAGGCTTGTCTATATGTTCATTTGCAAAGTTCAAACGCTGATTTTTGTGGTGAGGACGTAGAAGAGGTTTTCTTCTGATGACTCTTTCATGAAGATCATGTTTGTACAAGTATCTCTTTATAGTGGAATAGTGTACCACAACTCCAGTGTCTGCCAGATCTTTCTGGAGGGATCGCGCAGTCAAACGTGGGTTTTTAATTGCTTTTCTCACAATCCTGCGAGCTGTTCTGTCTGATATTTTTCTTGGTCTTCCAGATCTTGCTTTAACTTCCACTGTTCCTGATGACTGCCATTTCTTAATTACATTCCGAACAGAGGATATTAACATCTGAAAATGCTTTGCTATCTTCTTATAGCCTTCTCCAGCTTTGTGAGCGTCAACTATTTTCAGTTTCAGTTTTCTAGACAACTGCTTAGAAGAACCCATGGTGCTGATTGTTGGGGCAAGGTCAGATGAGTCTGGGCATTTAAAACCTTTGAGATTGACATCACCTGGTCTTCCCAGACGATGATTGAGAACAATCCATGACACTGGCAGGTCTCAGCTTTGCAAAGGGGGCAGTGCATGCTATAAATTCTGCAGGGTGCCCAAACTTTTGCAGACGTATTTTTTTTGTTTTCTGTAATTTTGAAAGTGTAAATGATGGAAATAAAATCTAACTTTTTTTGACATATAAGAATGTCTAATCTGTAATTTGATGCCTTTTGGAGAATTTTCCATCTTTCCTTGGCTTCGTTATGCACATTAATACAAATTTTTACCTGGGGTGCCCAAACTTTCAATCCCCATTGTATATCTGCAGTGTTTTCTTATCTCTCTTCAACGCAATAAGTCCTGTGGCTTTCTCCTACTCCGTTCTTCTATTATCAGCATGATAACTTCTGACAAGTTCTCCGACACATGAGATAAAAGCAGCCTGAATTTTGTGTCAGGGTGGATGATATAAATTAGCAGAAAGTTGCTCTACTCACAGCACAGCTTGGAAAGTCTCTGCCTATGTGGAGGGGGGAGGGGTGCCTTTCCTCCAATCAGCTGTCTCCCAGTGCAATCTAACACTACACTGCTACTGCTGAACGAGGAAGTGAACATTCTAACAGGACATGCACTTTCTAAACAGTATATAAAGCTGAAGAAAGCAGCTATACATGTAAAACTTACAGTTGTGTTCATAAGTATACATACCCTGGCAGAATTTATGATTTCTTGGCCATTTTTCTGAGAATATGGATGATAACACAAAAACATTTATTTTGTTCATGGTTAGTGTTTGGCTGAAACCATTTATTATCAATCAACTGTGTTTACTCTTTTTAAATCATAATGGCAACAGAAACTACCAAAATTACCCTGATCAAAAGTTTATATACCCTGGTGATTTTGGCCTGATAACATGCACACAAGTTGACACAAAGGGGTTTGAATGGCTATTAAAGGTAACCATCCTCACCTGTGGTCTGCTTGCTTGTAATTAGTGTGTGTGTATAAAAGGTTAATAAGTTTCTGGACTCCTGACAGACCCTTGCATCTTTCATTCAGTGCTGCACTGACATTTCTGGATTCTGAGTCATGGGGAAAGTAAAATAATTGTCAAAGGATCTGCGGGAAAAGGTAGTTGAACTGTATAAAACAGGAAAGGGATATAAAAAGATATCCAAGGAATTGAGAATGCCAATCCAATCACTAGTATTCAATCTCTAATCAAGAAGTGGAAAATTAGGGGTTCTGTTGAAACCAAACCTTGGTCAGGTAGACCAACTAAAATTTCAGCCACAATTGCCAGGAAAATTGTTTGGGATGCAAAGAAAAAACCCACAAATAACTTCTGGTGAATTACAGGACTCTCTGAAAATATGTGGTGTGTCTGTTTCAAAGATGCACAATAAGGAGGCACTTGAAGAAAGATGGGCTGCATGGTCGAGTCACCAGAAGAAAGCTATTACTACGCAAATGCAAATGTATCCTGCTTACAATATGCCAAACAGCACAGAGACAAGCCTCAAACCTTCTGGCACAAAGTCATTTGGAGTGATAAGATCAAAATTTTGCTTTTTGGGCACAACCATAAATGCTACATTTGGAGTGGAGTCCAACAAGGCCTATGATGAAAGGTACAGAGGTGGATCGCTGATGTTTTGGGGAAGTGTGAGCTACAAAGGCAGAGGAAATTTGGTCAAAATTGTTGGCAGATGAATGCGGTATGTTATAGAAAATTACTGGAGGAACATTTGCATTAATCAGCCAGGAAGCTACGCATGGGATGAACTTGGACATTCCAACATGACAATCATCCAAAACACAAGGCCAAGTCGACCTGTCATTGGCTACAGCAGAATAAAGTGAAGGTTCTGGAGTGGCCATCTCAGTCTCCTGACCACAATATCATTGAGCCACTCTGAGGAGATCTCTAACGCGCAGCTCATGAAAGACAGCCCAAGAATTTACAGGAACTGGAGGCTTTTTGCCAAGAGGAATGGGCAGCTTTACCATCTGAGAAAATAAAGGGCCTCATCCACAAAGACCACAAATGACTTCAAGCTGTCATTGATGTTAAAGGGGGTAATACACGGTATTAAGAACTGTGGTATGTAAACTTTTGATCACTGTAATTTGGGTAGTTTCTGTTGCCATTATGATTTTAAAAGAGTAAACACAGTAGATTGTAGAAAATGGTGTGACCACAAATATTTGACAACTTTTGGGTGCTTGAGGCCAGTAAGGGTCAATATTTGGGTCAGGGATTGGGGGGAAGGGGATTTTGGGGGGGACTTTTCGCGGCACTGATACAAACAATCTGGTAAAAGGTATCGATATTTATTTAACAAAGAAAATACAAATATAACACAAAGGAAATTTTAAGAACAATCCCCACATCATACATCAGAAAGTGATTAACAGACTGTGTTTTAGTGGAATCGATGACCTCGACCGGTTTCGCGGTTTTACCGCTTCTTCAGGAGGAGATTATGTTCTAAAAGGTATGTATAAACAAATGAAATAAACAAGCAGAACATACAAAATATATATACATTGTGTATAGTTCAAAACAGCGCATTATACAGTAGAGCAAAGCACTCACCCAGGCTGGTCATATGGTCGGACGTGGAGCCTGGCAAAGGCCTTCTGTGGCGCGTGGAGGAGGATATTTTTATTTAGACGGGCTATTAGGATAAGGAATAGAATGAATAATATATATATAGGGAGGATGGCCGATTAATTATTGAGGTATGGATCACCAGGGGGTGAAGAAGGTGTGTGAGTGACCAAACAGGATGAAAAGGACAAAGAAGGGAGGGGGGGGAAAATGAAAAAAAGGGGGGGGGGAAAAAGGAGGAGGAGGAAGGAGTGGGAAAAGGGAAAGGGGGGAGTAGGGGAAGAGGGGGAGGAAGACAAGAAGAGGGACGGAAAAGAAGTTATTGGAACGGGGCAAGGGGGAGGGGAAAGTGGGGGGGGAGGGAGGGGGAGAGGGGAAAGAAAGGGGGGGGGTTTTTGTTAGTAGAAGGGAGAAAGGAAAAAGAGGGGAAAAGAGGGAGAGGAGGGGGGGGGGTGAAGGTGGTGAGGAAGCAAGGGGATATTGGTCGAAAGAGAAGAGTAAAAAATAACCCTGAAGTGGGGGAATGTAAGGGAAAGGGGAAGGGGAAGAAAAAAGAAAGGGGGGCAAAAGTATTAGTGAAGTGTGAAGGGTGAGGAAGATAAGAAAGGTGAAAAAAAAAAAGGGGGGGGGGGGACGAGGGAGAGGGCTGGTGAAGAAAAAGAGGGGGGATTTAACTGTGATAGGGGATTAGGAAAATTAAAACGGGAAGGGAGATTTAAAGGGCAAAGGAAGGAAAAGGGGGGAAAAATTGGGGGGGCCAGTGGGAAGCACCAGCATATATACATCAAGAGTGCGGTGTTGCATGATAGATGGTTGAAGAATAAAATTTTAGAAAAAAAGTGATTAATTAAAAAGATCTATCACCAAGCGCCTACTGAAGTTAAGAGTACCCATCACCAGGATAACCAATCAATAATAGGAAAGTTCCCCATAGGGGCCTTACCATCAATATATTAATAGTACACAATTTACTGGGGCACAAGGATTAAGGTGGAATCAGCCTTATGTAGTAGCTTTACATTGCCAGGATAAGGGCAATCGCTGTGCAGTCAGTCCAACTGAGAAATCCAAAGAAGGAAAAATTTATCCATGAGGGCAATTGCCAGATCGAGGGTAGAGCAGTCTTAGTGACAGGCATCAAGTGTACTCACCTCGAATGTAGGACATTCACATGTGTCCCCAGGGAGAGCGTCCGTGCTAACTCACAGAAGCGGCTGTGTAAGCCGCTTTTGTAAGTATCCCTGGACGGCGTGTGACGTCATCGAATTGCGACGCCGCCGCCGTCCAACGTCCCACCAACCCATGCACGTGAGTGCGTGGGTGTGTAGCTGCTGACCCAATGGCGGTGCGCCAGGTCATAGGCTACAAGCTGAGAGCTCCAATTGGTGCTCACAGCCGGGGACGACACACCACGCGCCAATAGGAAGGGGAGAAACCAGGTGCACGGCCCAATCAACCAGCCAGGGTGTCTGAGCTCCGAGAATACGCTGTATTGTAAAAAAATACATAGACATTTGCATTGCATGTAAAGTGATACACATATTCAATACTAAATATATAAAAATAGCGTGGGATTACCCCATCACAATGCTTGGCTGTTAGTTCAGAGTTAAGGGTCTTTTTTGCCAAGATAGGGTATGGAGATATCATCACATAGTTACCCTCTAATGTCCATATATATATATATATATATTTTGGGGGCAGATAGACGCCTCCGCATTAATGCCACAACCTATTTAGGGATGATTGGCAATTAGGACATCAGTATGTTTTTCCAAAGAGAAGGAAAGGCACGGGAAGAAAGGAGGGGGGGGAGAAAAAGGGGGGGGGGGGAAATAAGACCGCCATCTAGGGGGCTGGAGAGGGATCTCAATACTAGCGTAAGAAAGATTTGTAGGAGTTCATTTCATTTAATCCTGGGAAGGTTGTGGCATCGAGATGCTCGATCCACAGGCATTCTTTCTGTAAAATAGTCCTATTCCAGTCTCCACCCCGTGGATGTTGTGGGATTATTTCCAAGATAAAAAACCTTACGACAGAAAGGTCATATCTATGATATAGTCCAATATGACGCCCTACTGTTGTTAATTTCCCTACATTTGAATCGTAAAGGTGATCACCCAAACGTTGCCGAAATTCTCTAAATGTCTTGCCTATATAAAAGGCTCCACAAATACAAATCATGAGATAAACAATGCCCTTCGTGCCACAATTGGCAGAGAATGGGGGGTAAAAGTCCTCGCCATTGGGTAACAGAAAATGATCACCCTCCATCACCCATGGGCATCTTGGACAGCTGCCACATCTGTAGGTGCCCCTAGGTGATGTGTGCGCTGTGTCCTCCGTAGTGTAATGACTACTGGTCAGTCGGTCGCGTAGTGAATAAGCCCGACGAAATACCAGTTCGGGTTGTTGTTTAACATATTTCTTCAAAATATTGTTTTCAGCGAGGATGTGCCAGTTAGCTTGCAATATGTTACGTAAGTCATTATGATGTGCAGAGTACGTTGTGATGAATCGTACTGATTCATGTATACGTTTTTTGATATTTTTAGAGGGGTCATACAACAAGGATTGCCTAGGTCGAAGGCACGCCCTATTGTAGGCCTTTTTCAGATTAGTGTGGGTGTATCCACGAGCAAGGAGACGATCTCGTAGTTCATCTGCCTGTCTCTTAAAATCTGTAGGTATTGTACAATTCCTCCGCAGTCGTAAGTATTGGGCAAATGGGATACTTCGAATGAGGGGCCTAGGATGGGCACTCGAGGCACACAAGAGGGTGTTTCCCGCTGTCGGCTTCCTGTAAAGGTCAGTGTATAATGTACCATCCGCCTGTTTGATGACAGTCAGGTCCAAAAAGGGGACCTGGCTCTTATCAAACACCACCGTAAACTTCAAATTAAACTCATTGATGTTGAGCATCTGTACAAACTCGAGTAGGGACTCATTGGAACCTGTCCAAATGATGAACAGGTCATCTATGAATCGATACCATACCAGTATCTTGTCCATAAATCTGCTGTATAATTCGTTTGCATTTAGGAAGCGTTCCCATGCACCCAAATATAGGTTTGCGTAGGCTGGGGCACAGGAGGTGCCCATAGCCACGCCCTGGGTTTGCAAAAACAGTTGATCGTTAAAAATGAAGTGATTCCTGGTTAGGATAAACAATAACAACTGTAAAACAAAATTTACCAACGGCCAGGAGGTGTTCTCCTGTTCATAAAGGAAAGAGCCAGCCATCCTGACACCCTGCTCGTGGGGGATGCTTGAGTACAGGGCCTCTACATCCAAGGCCACGAGCAGGGCGCCAGGAGGGACTTGGATTCCCTCGATGTGTCTCAATAAGTCCGAAGTGTCTCTAATAAAGGACGGAAGACTGGTCACGTGTGGCATAAGAAAGGCATCAACAAACTTACTGGCATGATCTGTAAGTGAACCAATGCCTGAAACAATCGGTCGTCCAGGGGGTTTTTGCAAACTTTTGTGGGTTTTTGGGAGGGCATAGAAGGTAGAAAGACGGGGGAATCTGGGGACAAGATACTCGAGGGTGTCCTTGTCTATTAGGCCTTTGTGATAAGCCTCAATGCAGATTGTTTTTAATTCAAGAGTAAATGAGTCAATGAGGTTAGGAGAAATGCGGCAGTACCAGTGATGGTTATTTAGTATGGATAGGCACATCTCCTGATAGAACAAGTGTGTCATCAGGACAATGTTCCCCCCCTTATCTGACTGTTTTATTACAATTTCGGGGTTCTTTTGTAAGGTTTTTAATGCTTTAGTTTGATTCTCAGTTAGGTTTGGGGTGATCTTCTGCCATTCCTGTCGTTTCAGGTCACGTATTGTGGCCTGTACGAAGGACCAGATTGTGGGACAGGTCATTAAATCCGGGAATTTCCTAGAGGGAAGGCGGAACATTTTGGGGGGAGGGGGAGGGGGGGGACGGGGGACATGGAGATGGAGGCTCCTGGGATGGATTGGGTTCCGGAACGGAGGGAGGTTCCGTGTCCTCCGGATTACTCTCGTCGTAAAGGAGCATGAGATCGCGGAGCGCACGGAACTCTGCCACTGAGAATTGCTTGGTGCGCTCCGCGAGCTCATGCTCCAACCTTACACGATTTCGATCATTATCAAAAATGAATTTATATGTCAAATTCCGGGCAAACAGGTAAAGGTCTTTGATTGTGTGTGTTACTTTAAGAGGGTCGAGTGGGCAAAAGCCCAGCCCTAGTTGTAGGACTGAGGATTGATCCTCAGATAGTGCATGGGGGGTGAGATTTATGATATTCAATTGGTTGTTTTGAGGGGAGTGGGTTGTAGTGGGGTAGGTAGAGTTTGGTTGGGTTTTAGGACGAAAGTGTCCAGGTTTCCTTGTTGTCTTTTTAGGTCTAAACAAATGGTCTCGTCACTAGTTTTTGTGTATCTGTTGGTCATCAGGGCCGTGTTCAGTACCTTAGGAATAGCACCATGTAGTGACGTTGATATAGCTAAATTGTCCATGGATACATTGGTGTCAACTAGGTCACCTGCCGTAGGTACACGTTTTTGAATAGTCTTGAGGGCTTTCTTATCTTTTTTAGTCAAGGGCGGGTGAGGAGGGGTCACTCCACCATATCTTAATCTCTTGCGGGTAGAAATAGTCCCTGGGGTACTTAGGGGTCGTGTACCACTAATCTGAGAAGCCATGGAGGAAATTGATGAGTCAGATTCAATTTCGGTGTTAAGGTTACCGGGATGTCTATTACGGTTCAGATTTCTCCTACCGGTTGGGCCGGAGGCCCACTTATAGGCATATCCCTCGGTGTAAGCGGTCTTATCTTTGTTGAACTTGGTCTGTTTTTGGCAGATAATTTCTTTGTTTAGGATTTCCAAACGCAGTTTTAATTCTTTCCACTTGTCGGCAAAAACTTGATTGCCATTCAAGTGTAAAGATTGTGTGTTCATGCCTTCAATTTCCTTGTCCAAGGTAGTCATATCTAGGGTATATTGTGTCACTAACGTTTTTATAAGTTCAGTGCTACAGTTCAAGAGTGTCTTTTCCCAATTCTTTTTGAATTCGGGTGTGGGATCTTTGATCGTGGGGAAGATTTGTACCCGTAGCCCAATAGGGCAAATATTTTCCAACAGATATTGTCTAAAAAATTCTATATGCCAATATAGGTGTGACTTTCGTTTAAGGAGAGCATACATTTTCAAAAAATACGTTTTGAGGTCATCCTCAAGTTTGTGCGTATTGAGACAAGATGTTTGGATAGTAGACATGAAACCAGTCCAATCAGTGCCGAGAACCTCCATCATAAGGGTGTAAAGGGACCAAATCTTGGCAGAAGATTCCACTAAAACACAGTCTGTTAATCACTTTCTGATGTATGATGTGGGGATTGTTCTTAAAATTTCCTTTGTGTTATATTTGTATTTTCTTTGTTAAATAAATATCGATACCTTTTACCAGATTGTTTGTATCAGTGCCGCGAAAAGTCCCCCCCAAAATCCCCTTCCCCCCAATCCCTGACCCAAATATTGACCCTTACTGGCCTCAAGCACCCAAAAGTTGTCAAATATTTGTGGTCACACCATTTTCTATATTCAATGGGATGTAGGCACAATTTTCACCTATTATACCCCTATTTTAAGAGAGGCGACACTCTCCCCTTTTCTTCAATTATCAATTGGGTGGATAACACACCCGTTTCTCATAAAGCAGGGCCCTTCTCCCTCCCCCCTACCCCCTGCCCCTTTACCCTGGAGCAGGTCCTTGCTTACCCCTTTGAGTGCCTCTAAATTCTAAATACTACACCACATCACTGTATATAGTGATTGCCTGGCTGTACCATTGAGTTTTTTGGCCTTCTGCCAAGATTTGGTCCCTTTACACCCTTATGATGGAGGTTCTCGGCACTGATTGGACTGGTTTCATGTCTACTATCCAAACATCTTGTCTCAATACGCACAAACTTGAGGATGACCTCAAAACGTATTTTTTGAAAATGTATGCTCTCCTTAAACGAAAGTCACACCTATATTGGCATATAGAATTTTTTAGACAATATCTGTTGGAAAATATTTGCCCTATTGGGCTACGGGTACAAATCTTCCCCACGATCAAAGATCCCACACCCGAATTCAAAAAGAATTGGGAAAAGACACTCTTGAACTGTAGCACTGAACTTATAAAATTGTTAGTGACACAATATACCCTAGATATGACTACCTTGGACAAGGAAATTGAAGGCATGAACACACAATCTTTACACTTGAATGGCAATCAAGTTTTTGCCGACAAGTGGAAAGAATTAAAACTGCGTTTGGAAATCCTAAACAAAGAAATTATCTGCCAAAAACAGACCAAGTTCAACAAAGATAAGACCGCTTACACCGAGGGATATGCCTATAAGTGGGCCTCCGGCCCAACCGGTAGGAGAAATCTGAACCGTAATAGACATCCCGGTAACCTTAACACCGAAATTGAATCTGACTCATCAATTTCCTCCATGGCTTCTCAGATTAGTGGTACACGACCCCTAAGTACCCCAGGGACTATTTCTACCCGCAAGAGATTAAGATATGGTGGAGTGACCCCTCCTCACCCGCCCTTGACTAAAAAAGATAAGAAAGCCCTCAAGACTATTCAAAAACGTGTACCTACGGCAGGTGACCTAGTTGACACCAATGTATCCATGGACAATTTAGCTATATCAACGTCACTACATGGTGCTATTCCTAAGGTACTGAACACGGCCCTGATGACCAACAGATACACAAAAACTAGTGACGAGACCATTTGTTTAGACCTAAAAAGACAACAAGGAAACCTGGACACTTTCGTCCTAAAACCCAACCAAACTCTACCTACCCCACTACAACCCACTCCCCTCAAAACAACCAATTGAATATCATAAATCTCACCCCCCATGCACTATCTGAGGATCAATCCTCAGTCCTACAACTAGGGCTGGGCTTTTGCCCACTCGACCCTCTTAAAGTAACACACACAATCAAAGACCTTTACCTGTTTGCCCGGAATTTGACATATAAATTCATTTTTGATAATGATCGAAATCGTGTAAGGTTGGAGCATGAGCTCGCGGAGCGCACCAAGCAATTCTCAGTGGCAGAGTTCCGTGCGCTCCGCGATCTCATGCTCCTTTACGACGAGAGTAATCCGGAGGACACGGAACCTCCCTCCGTTCCGGAACCCAATCCATCCCAGGAGCCTCCATCTCCATGTCCCCCGTCCCCCCCTCCCCCTCCCCCCAAAATGTTCCGCCTTCCCTCTAGGAAATTCCCGGATTTAATGACCTGTCCCACAATCTGGTCCTTCGTACAGGCCACAATACGTGACCTGAAACGACAGGAATGGCAGAAGATCACCCCAAACCTAACTGAGAATCAAACTAAAGCATTAAAAACCTTACAAAAGAACCCCGAAATTGTAATAAAACAGTCAGATAAGGGGGGGAACATTGTCCTGATGACACACTTGTTCTATCAGGAGATGTGCCTATCCATACTAAATAACCATCACTGGTACTGCCGCATTTCTCCTAACCTCATTGACTCATTTACTCTTGAATTAAAAACAATCTGCATTGAGGCTTATCACAAAGGCCTAATAGACAAGGACACCCTCGAGTATCTTGTCCCCAGATTCCCCCGTCTTCCTACCTTCTATGCCCTCCCAAAAACCCACAAAAGTTTGCAAAAACCCCCTGGACGACCGATTGTTTCAGGCATTGGTTCACTTACAGATCATGCCAGTAAGTTTGTTGATGCCTTTCTTATGCCACACGTGACCAGTCTTCCGTCCTTTATTAGAGACACTTCGGACTTATTGAGACACATCGAGGGAATCCAAGTCCCTCCTGGCGCCCTGCTCGTGGCCTTGGATGTAGAGGCCCTGTACTCAAGCATCCCCCACGAGCAGGGTGTCAGGATGGCTGGCTCTTTCCTTTATGAACAGGAGAACACCTCCTGGCCGTTGGTAAATTTTGTTTTACAGTTGTTATTGTTTATCCTAACCAGGAATCACTTCATTTTTAACGATCAACTGTTTTTGCAAACCCAGGGCGTGGCTATGGGCACCTCCTGTGCCCCAGCCTACGCAAACCTATATTTGGGTGCATGGGAACGCTTCCTAAATGCAAACGAATTATACAGCAGATTTATGGACAAGATACTGGTATGGTATCGATTCATAGATGACCTGTTCATCATTTGGACAGGTTCCAATGAGTCCCTACTCGAGTTTGTACAGATGCTCAACATCAATGAGTTTAATTTGAAGTTTACGGTGGTGTTTGATAAGAGACAGGTCCCCTTTTTGGACCTGACTGTCATCAAACAGGCGGATGGTACATTATACACTGACCTTTACAGGAAGCCGACAGCGGGAAACACCCTCTTGTGTGCCTCGAGTGCCCATCCTAGGCCCCTCATTCGAAGTATCCCATTTGCCCAATACTTACGACTGCGGAGGAATTGTACAATACCTACAGATTTTAAGAGACAGGCAGATGAACTACGAGATCGTCTCCTTGCTCGTGGATACACCCACACTAATCTGAAAAAGGCCTACAATAGGGCGTGCCTTCGACCTAGGCAATCCTTGTTGTATGACCCCTCTAAAAATATCAAAAAACGTATACATGAATCAGTACGATTCATCACAACGTACTCTGCACATCATAATGACTTACGTAACATATTGCAAGCTAACTGGCACATCCTCGCTGAAAACAATATTTTGAAGAAATATGTTAAACAACAACCCGAACTGGTATTTCGTCGGGCTTATTCACTACGCGACCGACTGACCAGTAGTCATTACACTACGGAGGACACAGCGCACACATCACCTAGGGGCACCTACAGATGTGGCAGCTGTCCAAGATGCCCATGGGTGATGGAGAGTGATCATTTTCTGTTACCCAATGGCGAGGACTTTTACCCCCCATTCTCTGCCAATTGTGGCACGAAGGGCATTGTTTATCTCATGATTTGTATTTGTGGAGCCTTTTATATAGGCAAGACATTTAGAGAATTTCGGCAACGTTTGGGTGATCACCTTTACGATTCAAATGTAGGGAAATTAACAACAGTAGGGCGTCATATTGGACTATATCATAGATATGACCTTTCTGTCGTAAGGTTTTTTATCTTGGAAATAATCCCACAACATCCACGGGGTGGAGACTGGAATAGGACTATTTTACAGAAAGAATGCCTGTGGATCGAGCATCTCGATGCCACAACCTTCCCAGGATTAAATGAAATGAACTCCTACAAATCTTTCTTACGCTAGTATTGAGATCCCTCTCCAGCCCCCTAGATGGCGGTCTTATTTCCCCCCCCCCTTTTTCTCCCCCCCCTCCTTTCTTCCCGTGCCTTTCCTTCTCTTTGGAAAAACATACTGATGTCCTAATTGCCAATCATCCCTAAATAGGTTGTGGCATTAATGCGGAGGCGTCTATCTGCCCCCAAAAAATATATATATATATATATATATGGACATTAGAGGGTAACTATGTGATGATATCTCCATACCCTATCTTGGCAAAAAAGACCCTTAACTCTGAACTAACAGCCAAGCATTGTGATGGGGTAATCCCACGCTATTTTTATATATTTAGTATTGAATATGTGTATCACTTTACATGCAATGCAAATGTCTATGTATTTTTTTACAATACAGCGTATTCTCGGAGCTCAGACACCCTGGCTGGTTGATTGGGCCGTGCACCTGGTTTCTCCCCTTCCTATTGGCGCGTGGTGTGTCGTCCCCGGCTGTGAGCACCAATTGGAGCTCTCAGCTTGTAGCCTATGACCTGGCGCACCGCCATTGGGTCAGCAGCTACACACCCACGCACTCACGTGCATGGGTTGGTGGGACGTTGGACGGCGGCGGCGGCGCAATTCGATGACGTCACACGCCGTCCAGGGATACTTACAAAAGCGGCTTACACAGCCGCTTCTGTGAGTTAGCACGGACGCTCTCCCTGGGGACACATGTGAATGTCCTACATTCGAGGTGAGTACACTTGATGCCTGTCACTAAGACTGCTCTACCCTCGATCTGGCAATTGCCCTCATGGATAAATTTTTCCTTCTTTGGATTTCTCAGTTGGACTGACTGCACAGCGATTGCCCTTATCCTGGCAATGTAAAGCTACTACATAAGGCTGATTCCACCTTAATCCTTGTGCCCCAGTAAATTGTGTACTATTAATATATTGATGGTAAGGCCCCTATGGGGAACTTTCCTATTATTGATTGGTTATCCTGGTGATGGGTACTCTTAACTTCAGTAGGCGCTTGGTGATAGATCTTTTTAATTAATCACTTTTTTTCTGAATTTTATTCTTCAACCATCTATCATGCAACACCGCACTCTTGATGTATATATGCTGGTGCTTCCCACTGGCCCCCCCAATTTTTCCCCCCTTTTCCTTCCTTTGCCCTTTAAATCTCCCTTCCCGTTTTAATTTTCCTAATCCCCTATCACAGTTAAATCCCCCCTCTTTTTCTTCACCAGCCCTCTCCCTCGTCCCCTCCCCCCCCCCCTTTTTTTTTTTTTTTTTTTTTTCACCTTTCTTATCTTCCTCACCCTTCACACTTCACTAATACTTTTGCCCCCTTTCTTTTTTCTTCCCCTTCCCCTTTCCCTTACATTCCCCCACTTCAGGGTTATTTTTTACTCTTCTCTTTCGACCAATATCCCCTTGCTTCCTCACCACCTTCACCCCCCCCCTCCTCTCCCTCTTTTCCCCTCTTTTTCCTTTCTCCCTTCTACTAACAAAAACCCCCCCCCTTTCTTTCCCCTCTCCCCCTCCCTCCCCCCCACTTTCCCCTCCCCCCTTGCCCCGTTCCAATAACTTATTTTCCGTCCCTCTTCTTGTCTTCCTCCCCCTCTTCCCCTACTCCCCCCTTTCCCTTTTCCCACTCCTTCCTCCTCCTCCTTTTTCCCCCCCCTTTTTTTCATTTCCCCCCCCCTCCCTTCTTTGTCCTTTTCATCCTGTTTGGTCACTCACACACCTTCTTCACCCCCTGGTGATCCATACCTCAATAATTAATCGGCCATCCTCCCTATATATATATTATTCATTCTATTCCTTATCCTAATAGAGCCCGTCTAAATAAAAATATCCCCCTCCACGCGCCACAGAAGGCCTTTGCCAGGCTCCACGTCCGACCATATGACCAGCCTGGGTGAGTGCTTTGCTCTACTGTATAATGCGCTGTTTTGAACTATACACAATGTATATATATTTTGTATGTTCTGCTTGTTTATTTCATTTGTTTATACATACCTTTTAGAACATAATCTCCTCCTGAAGAAGCGGTAAAACCGCGAAACCGGTCGAGGTCATCGATTCCACTAAAACACAGTCTGTTAATCACTTTCTGATGTATGATGTGGGGATTGTTCTTAAAATGTCCTTTGTGTTATATTTGTATTTTCTTTGTTAAATAAATATCGATACCCTTTACCAGATTGTTTGTATCAGTGCCGCGAAAAGTCCCCCCCAAAATCCCCTTCCCCCCAATCCCTGACCCAAATATTGACCCTTACTGGCCTCAAGCACCCAAAAGTTGTCAAATATTTGTGATCACACCATTTTCTATATTCAATGGGATGTAGGCACAATTTTCACCTATTATACCCCTATTTTAAGAGAGGCGACACTCTCCCCTTTTCTTCAAACACAGTAGATTGATAATGAATGGCTTCAGCCAAACACTAACCATGAGTGAAAGAAAAGTTTTTGTGTTATCATTAATAATCTCTGAAAAATGGCCAAGAAATCATAAATTCTGTCAGGGTATGTAAATTTACAAGCACAACTATATGTAGGGAGATTTGTTTCATCTCTGTATCATCTGAGACTGTTCACTTCACTGGGTATATGTGAGGGTTTACATCCACTTTCAAAACTTTACTTTAAATCCCTTGGCTTCTTTAATAATATCCAGGCGAATCTAGTCTGTATGCAAATATACCCTTTTACATTTCCCTTTCTCTTCCTGTCCTTTTAGAGCTGCAGTGGGAACATCCAGGGCACTGCCAGTTCAGCTTTTTCTTGTTTGCTTTTTAAGCCATCTGTAGACACAAGGAAACTCCAAGTTATGCGTATGATGTTATGTCAAAGAAAAACATCTCTAGATCTCTATCTTCATGAATCCATAATCGGCTAGCAAGGATCTGCTGGAGAATGCATAGTTAAAGTGTATGTCCAACCAAAACATTTTTTTTTTAATTTTAGGTAATATGGCAAAGGGTTAGAACTCCTGCCATGTTTTACCCACTGTGTGGATTTTTTATGTGGAGGTATTGCCTTATTTATTGTGCCAGTGACAATGGTTTAAAAGAAGCAACACAACAACAAATACAAAATGTTTTTTTTTTTTAGTTGGGAAGTCTAGAACCCTGTAGAGCCACCTGATTACTTTTGGGAGATTGTGAAGTGCTTGTCAGCCCCCTTGTGACAGCAAAATTGTAAGTGCTTGTAGACACTAGTGCGATTTCTGATGCGACTTGAGTTGCACAGAATTGCATGACATAGGGTAATCGTGTTATATTCAATGGTGCCCATTCTCATCAATGCGACTCAGCGTGGTGTGATTTTGGAAAAGATTCCTTTGCTACTTTGATGTGATTCACAGGGTTACTTTGCCCCATAGAATATGCAAAATTTTGTAGCCAAGTCGCATCAATGTCGCAATACATAATCACACTTAAAATTGCTACAAAATTGTATCACAGTAGTGTAAAAAAAGCATACATATATGGAAGGAGCACCAGACCAAAAGATAAGAGTCTATATAAATGTATTAATATTGTGTTAAAAGACAGTTAACACATTTCAGGGTCAAAGGGGGGGGGGCGCCTTCATCAGGGCTTTCGTTAAACATGGGAACCTTGAATGGACTCAGAGTAGGGTCTTTCCTGTTTGAATCTGTTCAGGGAAGCTGATTGCTGGATTAGGATTCCTGGCCTGCAGTATCTGAATCATTAGTCAACCCCCCCCCCCCCCAACAAAGCCTGTCTTCTGATGGAGATACTGCAGGTCAGAAATCCTAATCCAGCAATCAGCTTCCCTGCACAGATTCAAATGGGAAAGCCTTACTTTGAGTCCACTCAAGGTAATCATTTTTAACTGAAGCTCTGATGAAGGGGGGGTGTCTTTTAACACAATATCAATAAATTAATGTGGACTCTTATCGTTTGGTCTGGTGCTCCTTCCATATACGCACATCTTTTTCTGGTAACCTTCTGGAATACCCACTGAAGTGTAGCCTTGTCTGTTGTAAGAAGCCTAACCTAAGCCAGTGGGCTCTTCAAATGTTTTTTTGCCATCTCACTACTTTGTTTAAACTCATATCAAAGTCCTGCACCTCTTGGGTGCCCTTTTTCCATTTAATGAAATAAAAGTGTTAAAAAATAAAATAGATAAAAAAATAAAAACAAGCTTGTGTTTGCTTTAATGTTTGAAAACAAATCTTTATGTTTTCACTATTCGTTTCTTTCACCACCACTTTTAATTGTGTTTGTATTTTTGGCAATGACTGTCAGAGAAATACAAGATTGTTTCTGAAGTGCCACATGATTGCTGTTTAAGTGGCTCTCAACACAGCTTTCCAGCAAATGAAAAACATTAGTATGCTGTTCTGCTTCTAAATCTATAACTGTAGAATACATTTTCCATTCCATCGCTTTAAAGACAAATATACCTAAAAAAGAAAAACTGTCACAAGAGTGGTTTGTAGCCTGAAAGTGCTGGCCTCTCCCGAAAATGTTGGCTGTTTTGTTGACCAACTTGCTTCAGTACTTTAACTCCAGACAAATATGCAGCTAAGGACTGCCTTCTACCCTGGCCTGCATACCTGTTCAGGTCAGTGACTCGAAAAAATACTGAAGCCAGTGAGTCAGCATAACAGCCAGACAGCAAGCATTTCTATAAGGTCAGTGGTGGCAACCCCCCGTATTGCTTTTATATTGAATGACAGATCATTTATTATTTTTAATAATACGTTTGTTGTTTTGTGTTGCAGGTAAACAATAATGGAGTTGTCTCTTTCCTGCGAGAAGTGTCTCAATTTACACCTGTGGCATTTCCAATCTCCGGTGACCGCCGCGTGGTAGCTGCCTTTTGGGCTGATGTAGACAATCGCAGAGGAGGGGATGTTTTTTACAAAGAGACAGAGGATCTCAGAATTTTGAACCGTGCCAGCAGAGATGTCATCTCTTACTTTCCTGACCTGTCTGAATTCAGTGCCACATGGGTCTTCATTGCCACTTGGTACAGGGTTACTTTCTACGGTGGAGATGCCAGTTCACCTGTAAGTATAATCAGTGCTATTACTGGTTCCCATGTGGTCCGGTTCAGGACAAATTTTACACTGCGCCCCCCACTTTGCTAAATCTTGGAGTAGGTTTATAGTAATAAGCCACATTTGTCTGGTTTTGTTTAAATTAAAGATAGTAATTCCTTCGCATCTGAAACCATACCCAAAACATATTCAACTTCACTAAATACAAAAATCTATAATAATTTCTTTGTTCATTACACTTATTATGTTGTTGTATTCATTTTTTTTATACTTTCGTCTTTGAATGTATTTGTTCCTAATTTCTGTCTACTATGCTGCTCTGACAGGTGAACACATTCCAGATTGTACTAATTACAGACGGGCTTCGTTCTTTTACCATCTTTAACTATGAGACGATAGAATGGACAACAGGGCGACATGCCAGCAGTGGTGGTGACAGTTCTGGAAGAGGGGGTATTGCTGCCCAGGTAGTGCATAGTTTTTGCATTTGTAAGCTCTGAAATTACACAGGGTACTATTGTAACTTTGTGTAGTCCACTAGATCACATTTTCCCACTTGTTGCTAAGGGGGCAGACAAAACAAACCTCTGTGATTATAAACCCTTTCTACGGGAGACTGGCCTCTACCCCAATTGCTATTTGTATCTGCTTAGATAGTCGTTTTTATGCTTAGTGTTCACAGAAGGGGGATACTTTATTTCATTATAGGAACCAAATATTATTATTTCTATTTTAATAATTTTCAGAATTGAACATCTTGCAGAAGTTCCTTTCCAGCCAACTGGAAGTAAAGTCCATATGTTCAATAGTAAAGCTGGTCATGCATTTTATCATTTTCTTGTTAAATTTCCTTTAGGTTCACCTTTAACTCTGTAGTGCAAGGGCCTGTCTGATTGCATACAAATTGAAAGTGTTTAGGCCAGCCAAAGTCATTCCAATTTCCTGGTTCAGGTTGGAAAATAGAGGGATTTAGAACAGCTGGGATGTGATTGGTTGCCATCAAGACTAAGGCCCCATACACACCATAGAATCTATCCGCAGATAAATCCCATCAAATGGGTTTCTGCGGATAGATCCTATGGGGTGTACACTCCGTCGGATATTTATCCGCAGATAAATCTCCCCTGGGATGGATTTCCAGCAGATGGATATTTGCTGACATGCTCAACAAATCCATCTGCTGGAATCCATTCCAACGGATGGATCCGCTCGTCTGTACAGACTTACCGGATCCATCCGTCCAAAGGGATTCCCCGCACGCGTCGTAATGATTTGACGCATGCGTGGAATTCCTTATATGACAGCGTCGCGCCCGTCGCTGCGTCATAATAGCGGCGACGGCGCGACACGTCATCGGCAGAGGATTTCAGCGGGGATTTCAATGCGATGGTGTGTACACGCCATCGCATAGAAATCTTCTGAAATCCTCGAGAGGATTTATCCGCGGATACGGTCCGCTGGACCGTATCTGCGGATAAATCCTCTCGTGTGTATGGGGCCTCAGAGGCTATCTGTTCCTTCAGTTTTTATACTTTAGGAAGCCAGACTAAAGCTATCCATATAATATGCAAATTTCCCCCAATCATGATGAACTGACTGCAATTTTCTGCTTGGGTGGCCCTGTCACCACCCTCCCTTTCTGTCCGAATAAAATCACTGCAGCTGGAGATTAGTCCATCCACACATTTTAGCATGGATGAAGGATACTCCTAGATTTTTTTTATAAGTGTATGGCCAGCTTTAGGGACAAAGAGCACTAGTCTTCCAGTAAGATTCTGTTACGTAAAATCATCCCTGAAGTGTTTTTAGTTTAAACTTCCAGTTAGTCAGTTACAATTAAAAAAAAATTAAACGGTTCATTTGCACTCAAACTTGTACCATCAAGTAATTGGTAACATTATTATAAACTCTTTTGACTGTAAACAATGGATAAGCCAAAATGTTTTTTAAGGATACAGCTTGTCTGCATTTTTTCCTCATTAATCCCATTATTTTTAATGGAAGTAATTTCCTTCCCAGAGTTGTACTAAAATCATTAGTTAATGTGTGGATTATAGGTTTTCCGTAGTGTGTCTACAAAAACAATATTGTTTTTCCCTGGACCACTTAACAGCTAACCTGCTTTCCTTTGTAGCGCTACCCCCGGAGGAGCCGCTGATCAGATTTGGGATCAGCGTGTTTAAGTTACCTCTTACTGTGTCCAGGGGTGATGGTAGTTCTGAGAGCAATAACAGAATGTCCAGGATCGTTGGTTGACGTTTTTCAAATGCTTTATTTTCCTGTCAAACACGACCAAAATGTAACTTGAGGTAGACAGGATAGGTTGGTGAAGGTAGAGCAACTTCACAGTATCAGGCTATGGATAATAAAGGCAATCCTGCCCTTTAGCAATAATATTTGTATACGTCGCCACTCCAGCCAGGGTGGGTGAAGTGCCCCTGGACAGACCTCTCTCACAGGCCTGGCAGCCAGAGCGTCACTTAAAACTTCTGGGAAAGGAAACAAGTCTCTGCCACAAACTTGGCTCTAAATTAGATCTGGATGTCCAGATGAGACCTCTGCCACAGGCCTAGTGCTTGAAAGTTAGGACGGTAGAGCAAATCCTCCCAGTATGTCTTTGGGGTCACTGACTGACAGCTTGAATGTAACCTGTCAGTGTCCGGTGCCCAGATCCCCGGTGGTTCGTTCAAGCCCTGTTGGATCACCTGCCTCCGGGTTCTCCTCAGACCGTTCCCCCACCGATTAGCACCCAGCTTGGGATCTTCTCAATAGAAGTGGGGACCCAGTAAGTCACTGGGGCCCCTTTGCAGCATCAGTTGCTCCGGGCTATGAGAGCCCAGAGTCAGGAACTCCGCGTAGCACGCGACCCCGGCCTGGTAGGCCATAGTGGTAGGGCCCGTGATGTGCGCACACCCTAAAGGTGGGTGCCGCACTTGGAACCAGGAACCCGCGAAGAACCCCAAACAACGGCCTCCGCCACAGAAATACTCCTCCCCAGCATTCCCCGCGAGGAAAAACTCCTCCAATTGGCTGCTGGGAAAAAGCGGCTCCGCCTGGACCCCTCTGGTGCCACCTGCTGCCCAGAGATGAGACTGCATCTCTGGGGCACAGACTGACCCACGGGACAATCCAGATTTGGTGACAGCCAAATTTGTCAAATCAAAGAATGAGAGTAACATAACTCTCTCATTCTCACACTAAATTTAAGCATAACACCGGTACACAGCATAACAAAGGTGTACACAGGCGCTACACCTTTATATGATGAAAAAAGGAATGTGCAGTCCAAGACCAAATACCTTTAAATAATCTTTGTAACTACTTACACATTACACTTTATGATGGTGATTAACAACATAGCTTACATAAAGCAGAAATGTATAGGCTCATTTTTTGTTGAGATGCCACTTTTTGTTTTCTTCTTAAAAAGTGGTATGGCAGCGTTGGAGTTTCATTTTTGCCTCATTGTAAAGGTTTGTTTTTTATTTTCTAAATAGGTTACTTTAAGCTAGTGCATTGTTGGTTCAGTTACATTTTCCTTCGATTTCCCTTCTAAATGTTTTTTTTCTTTGTTTTCTTTGTCTGAATTTCTCATTTCCTGTTCCTCTTCTGTAAGGTGTTCAGTAAGCTGTTCTAAATGACTTTCCACCACTCAGGGGATGGTGGAAAGCTTACTGAGGAGGAACAGGAGGTGAGAAATTCAAAGAAAGAAAAAAAACATTTAGAAGGGAAATCGAAGGAAAGGGTAAGTGAACCAACAATGCACTAAGCTTAAAGCAACCTATTTAGAAAATAAAAGACAAACCTTTGCAACCCCTTTTAAGCAGAGGTCAATTTGACATGAGCAAATTGTCATTGTTGATTTGTAGATGGTTGAGTCATGTAGTTAGTATATGGAATCATTTTCACATCAAAAGTAATTTGTACACTATGGCCTGGATTCACGTAGCACTTACGCCGACGTATCTCGAGATACGCCGGGTAAGTGCACATATGCGCCGTCGTATCTATGCGCCTGACTCTGAAAGCAAGATACGCCTGAAAATAGGCTTCACCCGACCAACGTAAGTTTCCTACGCCGTCGTATCATGGGCGCATATTTACGCTGGCCGTAGGGGGCGCTCCCATTGATTTACGATTCGAATATGCAAATGAGTGAGATACGCAGATTCACTAACGTACTTGCGCCCAACGCATTAATATACGCGGTTTATGTAAGTCGTACGCCCGACGTAAAGTTATTCCCCATCTATGAGGCGCAAATCATGCAAAGGTATGGGCCAGGGAACAGCAATCGTATTTTACGTCGTTTACGTAGTAGTACGTGAATAGGACTGGGCGTAGGTTACGTTCAAGTCGTAGGCAGTGATTCAACGTAACTTAGGCAGTTGTTTCGATGTGATTCTGAGCATGCACACTGGGATGCGTCCACGGGACGGCGCATGCGCCGTACGTTAATCGTATCTTTATGACGCTCAGTCCATCATTTACATGGGGTCACGCCTCATTAGCATGGCTCACGCCCACTGCCACTTACGACGAGTTACGCCCAGGGAACCCAGCATAGATTAGGGAGCAAGTGCTTTGTGAATACTGTGCTCACCGCTCTGCGCAGCGTCGGGGTAGCGTAAATTTTGATACGCTACGCCGGCATAACTATGCGCCAAGGTATGTGAATCCGGGCCTATAAGTGTACACTGGGCTTACTCAGTCCTGTCACCTAGTTCTTACATTTTACATATACTGGCATTGTGCACTAAATTGCACATGCAATGCAAAATAGAGAGCAGGAAGGAAAAGTGTTATAGCAGAAGGGACATAGGGAATCCCTTCCATCCTAAAACGACCTATTATCAATTTTTTACTTTTTAAGTTCTGCTTTAATCTAACAGCTGCCTTCTTTGCAAGGGTTTTATGATGACCTGCTACTGAAGACTTTTAGAAGAGCCCCTAAAATGCAACAGATTAATATTGCAGTGTTTTTATGGGGTGTCTTTAATAGAAACGGAAGCAATGCAAGCAATTTGCAACAATGTTCGCTTGTATCTGTATGTTGATCATGTGAGCATTGAAATAACTTCACATTGTCTACTGGGAGTAGCATTTTCTGCAGTCTTTGTGCTGTTTGTGTTATGTGCTATGTATTGTGTGCATTCTGTAATGTGTATGCTGTAGATAGATGTTTTGTGCTGTGTATTCTCCATGCTTTTCACAATCTTTGCGTTGTGTTTAAGCCATGTGTTTTGTGCAGTGTATGTTCTGCTTTTGCATATTGTGTATACTGAATGTGACGCATTTGTGTGTGCTTTGTGTCCTGAATGCTGGGCCTCATGCACACTGGACGTTAAAATAACGTTATAAAAAGTTTTTGCTATAGCGTTTATTAGCGCTTTTCCGGGGTTTTTTTCAAACGTTAAAAACACTGGTGAGCCGTGTTTTTGAGCGTATATCGATGTTTATCAGCGTTTTTTAAAGTTAGAAAGCCCCAGCCAAAAACAGTTGATAACAGCCTATGTGTGCATGGACACATAGGATAACATGATGGGGAGTTTATTGACATCAAAAACATCTGAAGCCAAAAACAGCAACTGTAAAAAGTCCAAAAACATCTAGTGTGCATGAGGCCTTGATGTGCTCAACGTCTTCACTTTCTGGGAATGCAGGAAGTGACATACTTTTATTTTTAAATAATATTAAGAGTTTTCTTACATCTCTGTAATTCAGACTTTGCAAATATTATTTAGTACAGTTGTGGCCAACTTAACAATTATAGTGTGGCCCATGACACTTCCAGAGAGTTAAACAATAGCAGCATGCTTTCATGCGTTGCATTGAGTTAGGCAGCCAACTCAAAATGATTGGGCTGTAACGCACCTCAGTGTCTAAATATTTCAGTTCTGTTGTAATTTTTATGCACACTGAAGAGAAAATGGGAGTAAAAAAAGCCCCAATGATGGTGTCAGGAAAAGTTAGAGTAAATACCAGTATGCATGTAAGTGGACACAATATTAAACCCTATCAACTGTGTAATTGAATACAATATTAACCCTAAGCATAGATGTCAGTGACTGCAAAATAGCCCCCAGCATCGGTGTCCTTGACTGCAATAACCACCCCCGGCATTGATGCCAGTAACTGCAATAATAATCCCCAGCAATGGTATCAGTCACTGCAATAATAACCCCCAACATTGGTGTCAGTGGCTGCAATAATAACTTCCAACACTGGTGCCAGTGACTGCAGTAATGATCCTAGCTATGGTGCCAGTGGCCACAATAATAACCCCCTGCATTGGTGTCAGTGGCCGCAAAAAAACAAACAGCATTGGTGTCATGAACACATTGGTGGTCAGCAGCAGTGCTATTTTAAGCGTTTTTTCATTGATTGTCAGTGGCAATGCTGTTAACCCCTCCTGCATTAATGGTCAGTGGCAGTGCAGTTTACATTCCATCCCTCACTTCATTGGTGATCAGTAGCAGTATTGTTAAATCCCCATCTGCATTGGTGGTCAGTTGAAGTGCCATTAACATCCCCTCCCCTTTATTGGTGGTCAGCAAGCAACGCTTTTAACCCAATTCTATATTTACTTACCAGATTACCTGCTTCTTCATCTCTCCCAACCTAATGATGTTGGGTGGGGACTATACATTTACTGTTGGGTGCAGATCACAGTACTGGATTGACAGTACTGGGCTCAGTTCAGTAGTGTGTGTGTGGGACACTTCCACTCTGCAAAGTGGCCAACACTTGGCAGGCTACATAGAGAGAGCCAGCAGGCTGCACATTTTGGCACACATGGCACCAGGGGTTTAGTGGGTTCTTTTTTCAGTTTGGAACTTCTATTTGTTATTCCCTGTCATGATTTCTTTTTTGTCCCTTAGGCAGGTTTCAATGCAGGAGATGGCTGGAGGTATTTTAATATCCCTGGCTCTCGTACAGATGACATTGCAGGAATTGCAAACACAACTAACGTAGGAATTCCAGGACGCTGGGTATTCCGGATTGACAACAACAATGTTCAGGTTGGAGGATGCAGCAATGCAAGTACGTGCACATGATTTCAAATTAATTTGTGAGCAAGCCAACGTTTGTTAACCCAAGAAAAAAAAATGATCCTGCTTCTTTAAAGCATGTTATATGACACAGTGCTTGTGCTGTGTCATTTGGCACCTTGTAACACCTAAAAAAAACCTGGCTGACCCTGCCAGTTTCTGCCCTCCCCTCTGTAAACTGACCACAGTGAATCGTGGCTGCTGAGCCCTGACACCATGGTCAGTTTGTGTGCCTCTGTCATCCGCAGCCCTGCTCTGTGTCTCCTCTCTGCTCCTGTGTCCTCCTCCCTCCTCCTTTTTCTGCCTGTCAGCTTGTGACAGTGCGCCCCCCTCCTGATGCTTGCATAACACTAACCTGTATACACCATCAACACTGCCTCCTATTGCAGTGTCCCCCTCTGTGTGTGATTTATAAAAATACATTCTGTAAATACTTAATTTGAGAGCCAAGATCGGGATCACATGACCGGCCGGCTCTCTCATCCTCCCCTCCTCCTCCGCTCCAGACAGACGTCAGCGGGGGAATCTCAGGCCCCTCCTGCTGCATCTGTCAGAGGAGGAAAGAAGAAAGTCGGCCAGTCATAGGATCATGATCTCGGCTCTGAAATTAGGTATTTACAGCATTTATTTGTATAAATCACACACAGAGAGGGATACTACAATAGGAGGCAGTGCTGATAGTGCATACAGGTTAGAGTGGCTTACCAACCACTTTAAAACAGATGATATTTGTAGGTCTGAATTCCATCACAAATCCCCAAAAATTTAGGAGGTTATTCCTCATTTTTGAATATTGGGCCTGAGCTGTGCAAATCATTCCTTTAAACAATAGATACAGCCTAAAACCATGGAACCATTTATTCTAAATTGCAGACATCTGTTACAGAACAGTTTGTCATCATCAGTGAAGTGTATGAAAATCAACCCCCCCCCCCCATTAATTAGTGAGAAATGCAGTGAAGCCCTCTAAAACAGAAGGTATTTGTAGGTCTCATATTTATCACACATGCAAAAAATAAGTGGACAGAGTCTTCTGTCTTCAAAGAAATTAGAGCTATTTTTTAACATTAAGCAAGCACATAGCAGTATGTAAACCACTATCAAACAATTATGAGGGCAGAGCAAAGAGTTTTCATTTATTTTCCTCTTGCTCTCTATTTACTAAAGTTTTTGTCTCATTATACAGGATAAATAAAAACATAAATCAAAAACACCAATAAAATATTGATATATATTGCTACCAAATTAAAATGGACAGAAGGGCAATTATATTGTCGTAGACATATTTGTCTAATTAAACAATGCTAATCCTTAACACGCCTGCACATCTGGGTAACACATTACTGCTCATTTTAAGCTGAATGTTGTGTTTCATTGTTGGGAGTTCTGGAATCCACCAGTAAGCAAATATTGACCTCAGCATATGCCAAGGAACCAAGCTTCAGTCTCCAAATATTTGACATTGGATTCAATGAAAAACAAATATATGTATGAGAGTGCTATTTTTCTCCACCTGACAACATTTTGGAAAAAGGTCCACTGGATATAACATCCTTAAATGCTGTTTGAAATAAAATATGTGCATCGTCTCCAAACGATTCTAAGCTAGTGGGTAAATATTTCAAAAATATTAATATTTTTTTACTGCTGCATTCTATTTTTAGGGAAATCTGCACTGAGAAAAATGGAGGCTGCATATGCAAATGCTTGGCTGTCATATTTGTCCTCTGTCTTCAGTACTTTCTAGATCATTGATCCCAAGGAAACATACAGATCAAGATAGATTGGGTGAAGGGTTGGTGATTACTGAAGCCATTGATTTAGCATGATAGCCATGAATCCAGCAGCTTTAAGAGAGCATTTTTTACACATTGATTTATTTTAACACTATGTGAATATTTGTAGAAATGAGCCCTATTGAGGACTTCCATCGCCTGGGCATGTGTCATAGATTACTGTTCTGGCCTTACCAACAGGAATAGAGGAGCAATAGAAAAAATTCAATAAAGTCATGGCTTAGGGCAAGCATCTGTCAAATAGGGGTAGGTCTGCATCTGGAGAATGTAATCTATACATAAATGCGCTTAAAATGGCTGGGGTGGTGGTATCGTTTAACAAAAGTGTGCTTATCTATAAAAACAACAATATGAAGGGTATAGACTTGGTGAAGAGTGCAGCATCCAAGTCAGATTTTGAAATGCATCAGCATAGAACAGTCAAAATAAGAAACCTGATTTTTGCTGGGTTGCTCTTGGTTCCTGAACTTTGTGTATCACATTTTAATTTATAGATAAGCTCAAGATATGCATGTGCATTTTGTGAAACTGAAAAACATGTTTTACAGCCTCTGTTTGTTGGACCCTTCGACCCTGTCAAAATGGAGGTCGCTGTATAGATGACTGTGTCACCGGCAACCCTTCCTACACATGCTCTTGTCTAAGTGGCTTCACTGGAAAGCACTGTCAAATTGGTAAGAGTTTACTTTGATGATTATATATTATATTTATGATGCTTGTAGTACACACCAATATAAAAAAAACATTTTTTATTAAGTTTTAAGTTTGCACATACATAGTAAAAAAAAAACAATAAGCATTTCCTTCCCCAGTGAAAATATACTTTACCATAGTTTACCCGTATCTTTTGTATCCCAAAAATAAATTATTGATACTGTGTAATAACTTAAGAACAAACCCAGAAGAACAGGCGACTTGTTTTTGTGTAGAACACTTGTGAGTTCGAAGCCCATTGGGAACATGATCATCATGAACTACTGCTGACTCTTGTTGTTTAACTATTAAATGATTGTAGACTAAGGCCTGGTTCCAGTGGCGGCCGCCGCCTGTGTCTGCTGCCTGGGGGGGGGGATCTGGGTGCTCGCTGCCGCCTGTGTCTCCTGTGGGGGGGTAGTTTTGGTTGTGCCGCCCCCCCCAAAAATAGTGAGCACCAGCCACCACTGCCTGTTTCAAATTTTTGTGTTTTTATGTGCATATTGGAACACACAAAAATACATGCGTGATAAAAAAAAATACATTTATTCCAATAAGGCTGTTCACATCTGTGCGCTGCAATGGTAAAAAATGAGGCCTAGATGATTGTGCATTCTCATAAGCTGGAATAAGGAAAATGCATACAAAAAAACTGACAAAAGCAGACATGTATAGATGTGAACCTGGCCATAGAACAGATAAGAATTCCAATAATTTTTTTTGTCATGATTAAAGCCATAGCTCACTGGATCTTGTAGCTGTCCATAAATACTCACCAACACCCAGACTCCCTGCTTCCAGCCTGGGCGTCTTTAGAAACACATATCTCTTTTATATATTGCAGATATGGGGAGATGCTTTTCTCAGCCCTGTCAGAACGGAGGCTCGTGTGTTGATGTACCTGGTTCCTTCACCTGTCTATGTCCCCCAGATTTCACTGGACCCATGTGTGATACAGGTAATTGCAGGAAGTTTTGTCAATAAATTGTGTATATTTTTTATTGAAATGTTTGTTTTTGATATGGAGAGAAGATGGCCAAAAGGTTGGGGAGGCATCAGAGGAAGCTTTAGCTGGCAGTGAACGAAGGTCAGAGGGTACTAACGGGGCAGCATTGGTAGGATAACTAGAGTACCTAGAATTAAGGCAGGTATGTTGGCAAAATCCTATTGCAGCCTCAGAACATACAAGTAGAAATGACTGTGTTTGTACAAAATGTAAAGGCACATTCAAAAATGCTATAAGTTTGGTTAATAAAATGGAATGACTGGAACTTCAGATACATGAGGAATATTTTGATTTTGTGGAGACCTACTTTGACAGCTACCATGACTGGCTTGCGACTATCCAGTGGGCAGGGAAGGTAAAAGAGGAGGAGAGGTGTACCTGTATGTCAAGAATAATTTGCTAGTAAACACAAGGGATGACATTGCTTACGAGTCAAGGGAGGAGGTGGAATTCTTTACGCTTCCATTTTCTTCAAAGGGAAGAAATAAAAAGGAAATAATGGGTGTATGCTACAGGCCCTCTAACATGAAGGATTAAAAGACTTATCTACTTTTACAGTTAGAAATGCCGCGGAGACAGGGCAATGTTATCATGGGTGACTTCAATTATCCCAAATTTTTTAGGCAGATGGAATTGCTCATTCATCTAATGGTATGTTTATTTTAACAGTGAGAGACAGAAAAACAACAAAAATATGAAGAAGAACACATTTAAAAAAAGATGTAAATTGATCGACATCTGCTGTGTTTAATCCCAGTATGGCCGGGACACGTGCGCCCCCTACCCAGGAGTATCAGATTATGTTCCTAGTACGTGATCTGGCGTAGCCTAGTCGCCCTGCCGCGGTATCTATGTTATACGGTCGACAAACGTTTATTAAGAAAAAAATAGTTCTCTAAAAAATATAAGGCAGAGGGGTCACCATCAACATTCCAACCCTAAAAATAATGCAATAATAAATGTAAAAGAACAATCGGGTGGCTAAAATAGACCATGAAAGACACTGTCATGGATATGCAACAAAGTCTGCCTGCTTACCTGATCTCCATGTGTTCATTATAGGCCTGACCCTCCTTCTGACTGTCTCTTATCACCTTCCTCCCTGTATGGCTCCACCCTAGGCCATCCCAGGAAGCCTATATTAACCATTGCACTGCTAGTCTGCTTCGCTGTTCAATAATGTAGTTTGCTAAGTTCCTGTTTGCAGTGTGCTACGATCATCTTCCTGTGTACCGTTTTTGGCTTGTTCCTGACTTCTGCTGTTTGCCTGTGCCCCTGACCATTTGCCTGTCCCACAGTTACCCTTGTCTGCCTGTTGCTCTGACCTCGGCCAACCCATCACCACCATTTGTCCTGCTGGTTGCTTCCCCTCTCTCCCTGCGGAGTGTGACCTAGGGAATCCTGGGTGTTTTGACCTGGATCCAGTTGCGGCCAAGGCCATTCTCACCACTAGAGGCTCTGGTGAACACAAAACTGGGTCTTAGACTCCGCGCCCTGGGTGAGCTTGGGTTCACGCTTTCTCTCTGCTAGCAGCAATCGGCTATAGGGTTCACTACCCTGTGGTGCATCCCTGACCCCAACGGGGTGCAATTGTCACCTGGCTATGGGTGACCTGACAGACACATAGTGGAGGAGAGTAAAATGAAATCCCTCAAAATGTTTTAAATATATTAATATTAAAAACATTTCGATGGATTTTTTTTTTAACTCTTTTAAAAAGACAAGGTCAGCAAACATTGGCCCCATAAAGGATAATCAAAGAAAGTTGGTTACAGGTGGCAAAGAGAAAGCAACTGTATTAAATACATTCTTCTTGATTTTTACAAAGGAAAATAAGGGCTATAATTAGCAAGACTGTGTTGTTAGTAACACAGAATGATATGTAACCTTGTGGCTAACAAAAGCTTCAAAAAAGACTTGAAAAATCACCAGGACCAGATGGCCTGTACCCAAGAGTCCCTAACCACTTAAGACCCGGACCATTATGCAGGTTAAGGACCTTGTAAAAAAAATATATAAAATATATAAATAGCTGCGCTGCAATGTTGATTAAACCTAAATCGTGGTGCAATCGTGAATTGTCAACCCAAAATCAATCAACACAAATTAATGAACAACAAAAATATGTGCTTAAAAAATTCTATAAATATGGAGCAGCCTCTTGACTTGTAGTTGTCATAAGGGAGAACAGGGTGAAACAGTTCGAAAGATCACAATATATAAAAGTCCTCCAGTGAATAAAGGTAGGTAACTAGAAATGCTGTAACACCCAGGAAAAGTGCCGTGATCCTGCAGAAAAGGTTCCTCCACCTCAGATATAATGTCTCCTTACCAGCTTCACTGATCTCCTGATTGAGATTGTGACAGTGTGTGGCTAGTTATCCCCGCTCTTACTGCTGGATTTCAGACACCAATCCCTTCAGAGTCTCACAGGTCCAAAGTGTTTCTCCCATGTAGGAAGTCCCCATGTAAATATATAAAACATGTTGTGTATGGTAGTCTGCACCTACCATACACAACATGTTTTGAGTATGTAGTGCAGACTACCATACACAACATGTTTTTTTCCTCAGTTTAGGCCGATACGTATTATTCTACTTATTTTTGGTAAAAAAAAAAACGCAATAAGCGTTTATTGATTGATTGAAGTTATAGCGTTTACAAAATAGGGGGTAGTTTTATGGAATTTTTATTCATAATGGTGGCGATCAGCGATTTTTTTCGTGACTGCGACATCGGACACTTTTGACACATTTTTGGGACCATTGTTTCACAGCGAAAAGTGCTATAACAATGCACTGATTACTGTGAAAATTACAATGGCAGTGAAGAGGTTAACCACTAGGGGGCGCTAAGGGGTTAAGTTTGCCCTAAGGGAGTGATTCTTACTGTAGGGGGGCGTGGCTGCAGGTGTGACGTCACTGATCGTCGTTCCCTATATCAGGGAACAGACGATCAGTGACACTGCCACAGAGAAGAACGGGGAAGGTGTGTTTACACACACCTCTCCCCGTTCTTCAGCTCCTGTGACCCGATCGCGGGACACCAGCGGCGATCGGGTCCGCGGGTCCCGCGGCGCGGTCACGGACCTTCGGACCGGCGGCGAGCACTCGCGACCCACGGCTGGGCTCTTAAAGGCGACGTACAGGTACGTGCCTGTGCCCAGCCATGCCATTCTGCCATGCCATTCTGCTGATGTATATCAGCGTTAGGCGGTCCTTAAGTGGTTAAAGAACTTAGCCATGTTATAGCCAGACCATTATTCCTAATATTTAAGGACAGCTTATTGACTGGAAATGTACCCGGCTGATTGTCAAAAAGCTAAAGTGGTACAGATATTCAAAAAAGAGCTAAGATATATACCTGGTAATTACAGACCAGTCAACGTAACAGCAATAGTATGTAAGCTATTGAATGGGGTGATAAGGAACCATATCAAAGAATTTGCTGATAAAAATAATCATTAGTAGTAACCAGCATGGATCTATGAAAGTTTGTTTTTGCCAGACTAATTTGTCTTTATGGTCCTCAGCTAAAAGCTCTCATCAGCTATAAAGTGATCAGTAATATGTGAGTGTAGCAGAGAGTATGATAATGGAGGATAATGTGCAGGCCTTCATGTATCAATGCTTTCCATGTTTCTCTGATATTAAAAGGATTTATGGCAGTTTAGTTCTTTCTTGTCCTATTTATCCTAGAGGTATCGCCGTGTGTTTACAAGACCTGCTGGAATGGAGGAGTTTGCCAGGACTACTATGGACTTGCAGTGTGCCAGTGTCATCCCAGATACACCGGGCAAAGCTGTGAGACAGGTATGGAAGCAAAATCAACATAACATCAAAAAGCAAATCATGTAATAATTCTGGAAATATCCTGCAATTAAGACATGAAATATGAATTAAGCATCAATGTAAACAGGATTTATTGTGTGAGATTCCATGTGGGTTTACATTCTTTTTCCAGCCTGGAAAGTAAATGTGAATGCAAAAGTTTAAATGTTTAAGTGTATGTAAACCCAAATACAACATTTTAAATATGTTTTCACATTCACTTTTTTTGTATTATGTCTCTACTAATCTGCTCAACTTTACATAGTCAAGTCATAATTTTGTATATGCGTCCCCCTGTTATACAGTTTAAATGCTTTCCCACTGCCTTGCAATTCAGCAGTCTTATCATCTTTCTGTGTGTGCTTCTGCTATAGGATGGTCTCCCTATGGTCAGAAAACATAATCTTTGCCCATCACCCTGTATATGCCGCCCTTCTCACAGCTGGAAGCAATATAGAGTTGCAGGGGACATTAGTCATCTGCCTGTCATGTTCCACCTACAGCAGTGAGAAGTATGGCGTGAGCTGCTGATGGTTAGAAACTGGTAGTGACAGTGAAGTACAACTGAATAAACCTGAAAAAATAAATTTTGGGGACAAGAATGTGATTGACAATAAGAGTGGCTGCAACATTTGGCCAATAAAACAAAAGAAGAATAACAATGTACAGTTTGTTAGTACAGCTTGGTGACAAACTAGCAGCATTGGGTCCAGGGGAGAATCGTAGAAAGCACTTAGATGGATGACGGTCAGTCTAATAGTTAAAAGGTAGAGGAAAATAATAGCTTTCTGTGCCACAAGGGACATAGCAGTAAAAAGTTGTTTACAGTCTCTTGATATTTTGATACCTGGGATATTGATTACACCAAAGAGTGCCCACTCAGGTGTTAGAAGTATGCAGTTTGCTAAGTGTGTGGTCTTGTTTTTCACTACTAAGTGGCAAAAACATTTCATCTTTGGACACATCCAAAAGGCATAGTACAAGTCCACATCTAAATGGCCACATTTAGAGCAGCAAGAGGAGGAGCTTAGGCCCCCACAAAATAGGAGCGATGTGGCGATACATAAGAATGGCGAAAAAGCCAAAGCATTATTTTGCTTGTTGTCAACATCAACCAAAGATTTTATAGACCTTTACAGTGCCACTGATTAAGAGTAGGAAGTCCAAGCTGTTCCACAGGGGAAGAAAAAGTGATACATAGCTATTTAGCATGCAGCGTGTGTGCATTTTATGCCATGACAAACACATGGAGTATAAGGGAGGATTCAGTGACACCTCAGTGGCAAGAGTTCTTTAGGAATATGGAAACAAATTATCATATTACGAAGGTTTATGTTCTGGTCAAGTTCATTATCGAGGTTCCATTAATCCAATCCCTTACGTGTCTAGTTAGAGAGTGATACAGTTACAGATCAGGAAAATTAAAACTTCTATTGCTGGGAGGATGTTGTAGCGTATATAGGCCTGTGGTATTTCTCCTGCCACCCCAGGTGAATTCTCTGAACAGTTTATTGATATACTTCACAGTGTTTAACCACTTCCTTACTGGGCACTTAAACCCCTTCCTGACCAGAGGACTTTTTGCGATTCGGCACTGCGTCGCTTTAACTGACAATTGCGCGGTCGTGCGACGTGGCTCGAAAACAAAATTAACGTCCTTTTTTCCCCACAAATAGAGCTTTCTTTTGGTGGTATTTGATCACCTCTGCGGTTTTTATTTTTTGCGCTATAAACAAAAATAGAGCGACAATTTTGAAAAAAAAAAAATATTTTTACTTGTTGCTATAATAAATAGCTCAATTTTTTTTTTTTACGTTTTTTTTTTATCCTCATTCTAGGCCGATACGTATTCTACATATTTTTAGTAAGAAAAAAAAAAAAAAATCGCAATAAGCGACTGGTTTGCGCAAAAGTTATAGCACCTACAAAATAAGGGACAGAATTATTATTATTATTATTTTTTTTTTACTAGAAATGGCGGCGATCTGCGATTTTTATTGGGACTGCGACGTTATGGCGGACACATCGGACACTTTTGACACGTTTTTGGCGCCATTCACATTTATACTGCAATCAGTGCTATAAATATGCACTAATTACTGTATAAATTTTTTTTTTACTAGAAATGGCGGCGATCTGCGATTTTTATTGGGACTGCAACGTTATGGCGGACACATCGGACACTTTTGACACATTTTTGGCGCCATTCACATTTATACTGCAATCAGTGCTATAAATATGCACTAATTACTGTATAAATTTTATTTTTTACTAGAAATGGCGGCGATCTGCGATTTTTATTGGGACTGCGACGTTATGGCGGACACATCGGACACTTTTGACACATTTTTGGCGCCATTCACATTTATACTGCAATCAGTGCTATAAATATGCACTAATTACTGTATAAATGTGACTGGCAGGGAAGGGGTTAACACTAGGGGGTGAGGAAGGGGTTAAATGTGTATCCTAATTAGTGTTCTAACTGTGGGGGAAGGGGGGTGACTGGGGGGGTGACCGATCTATGTCTCTATGTACAAGAGACACAGATCGGTCTCCTCTCTCCCTGACAGCACCGCTGTCTGCGAGAGCCGGGAATGAGAGATGATCTCATATGTAAACATATGAGATCATCTCTCATTGGCCGCACAGATCGCCTAGGAAACGGCCGCTCCGATTGGCCGTTCACGGCGATCTGTGACTGGCTGTGTCCAAGGGACACGGCCAGCACAGCAGTTCCCCGCTGCGCGCTCGGGAGCGCGCGCGGGGAACGCGAAAAGGGGCGGCCGTAAAAACACGGCCTCCCAGAGAAGTAGAGCCACCCGGCGGCCGTATATAGTCGTACGGCCGTCGGGAAGTGGTTAAGGAATAGGGGGAGAACCTGTATGGTGCAACAAAAAAAAAAAAGCTTAGGGAAAGCTACAATTTTTATTAAGCTTATACTGCCCATATAAGAGGTATTGATAACATAACACTTTATTCAAAGTTTTTTTAAAGAGTAAACGGAATAGGAAAGATAGCAATGTAGTACATAAATTCCCATACCACGTATAATAACATTTACAGTGGGGAAAATAATTATTTGATCCCCTGCAGATTTTGTACGTTTGCCCACTTACAAAGAAAATGGAGGGTCTATAATTTTTTAACATATATGTATTTTAAATGATAGAGACAGAATATCAACCAAAAATCCATAAAAACTCCACATAAAACAAATGCTATAAATTGAGTTATGTGTATAACGGGGGTATTCCTGCGCTAATATGGGTAAATAGAATTGCTAAAGGGTGCCGCAAACACCGTAATGCGTCAAACAATACCCACGAAAGAATCATAAAAAAATCAAATAGTGATGTTGCGCTCCCTCATAAAATGACATATAAACCTAGATATATAAATGCAGAGAGAATCCATTATATAAATAAATATATAAAGTGCTGCTGTGCTGCAAACAAGTGACTACAAGTGCAATGATATAAAGTGCAATGATAATAAATATTCAAAAATGTATAATGATTGGAATAAAAAGCAATGGGTGTAGAATTAGAAACAAAAGGAAATAAAGTCCATTGTGAGTGTAGCAAAGGGTGCTCAAGTGCTGGCGAATCTCAGAAGGGGAAAATCAATTCCTCTGGATCCAGGGTGCAGAGTGTAGTGTTCATGGTGCTCTGTAACAATAACAGGTGGCACTGTGACTTCTGTGAGAGGTGGCCCTTCGGTGTAAGTAACACCCGTAGGTGTACTACCTTCTTACCTTACTGCTGTAAGGTAAACAGCATTGAAAGATATGGTGGAATGCTAGGTCATTCGAAATGGGGGAGGGGATTCCTTCCTTCTCCAGTGTTTCCAGTAATGTGTGGATGCGGGATGGGGGGGCCACTCGGGGGCTCGAGTATGGATGGAGAAATAAGAGAATACAGAGCCTCTTGGTGTAGTACGTTTTGGCATTTTAAAATTCACAGTTTATTTCAATAAAAAGGGTACTCACACTTCAAATGATGTAAAGTGCATTGCATAAAAATGAGCAGTGAGCTCGGGACCTTGTTGCGTCACTTCCAGTGTCCGTATGCCTGCGTCCTACGCGTTACGTCACTCTCACGTGACTTCAAAGGGGATAAGTATACGGTGCACGGAAGTGTATATATACACATACACTATATAAACACTTCCGTGCACCGTATCCCTATCCCCGTGCACATGCCTATGCTTAGCACTTGTTCACTGTTAGACAGCTGCAGTAGTAAATTTGTTTTCTGTTTAAAGAAACACTTTGCTGTTTAAAGAGATAAACTCTTAAAAAATAGACACAAGACATCTTTTAAAATAATGGAACTACCGTTTGTATTGTTTCTGCCTCTTTGTAGCTTCATTAGCAATCATTTTATTAATTTCACAACCTTACCTTTCTGGTTTCTAGAGATCAGACCATGTTCTTCCCGTCCTTGCTTGAATGGAGGGATATGTGAAGATCTTGAGGATACATACAGCTGTCTGTGTTCTTTAGGATTCACTGGAGCACATTGTGAAACTGGTAAGTATACAGCAATCCAGTACCCAGCTGATAACCGTTCATTCTGATTTCAGAGGATTTCAGAGATCAGAGGTCTTGTATCACACTAGAGCAGGGGTCTCAAATTGGCGGCCCTCCAGCTGTTGTGAAACTTCAAGTTCCATCATTCCTCTGCCTGTGGGAGTCATGCTTGTAACTGTCAGCTTTGCAACGCCTCATGGGTGGTTTCGCAACAGATGGAGGGCCACCAGTTTGAGACCCCTGCACTAGAGTATCCCACTAGGGCAGGGGTTTTAAAACTTTCTAAACAAAGGGCCGGTTTATTGTCCTTCAGACTTTAGGGGGCCGGACTGTGGCCAGCAGAAGTGGAAATTTTTCTGTCATCAGTCAGAGCAAACATCGCCCCATTTGGTATCAGAGGGAGGAATAGTGCGATCATTGAGAGAGAAAGTGCCCCATTGTTAATGTCAGTGGGAGAAATGGTGCCCCATTGTTGATGTCAATTGGCAGAATTGTGTCTTATATTAGTGGGAGGAATAGTGCTTCAAGGGCCAGGTTCAGGCAAGCAAAGGGCCTTTGCTTGCCTGAACCTGGCCCTTGGCCCTGTGCCGCAATTTGGAGACCACTGCACTAGGGTATCACACTAGGGTTAGCAAGAATAAGTCAGTTCAATGAAAAGGGATAAGAGAAAAGCATAATACAAAGCTATTGTACTACCAGTAATTGTAAATTTCTTCAGTAATATACTGCAGTAACATTGCAATGGTATACGAAACGTAATTTTTTTATATCGTTTTCTTTCTCATTCATTAGGGGGCACAGAGTTAACATGAAAGTTATACTACTACTTACAATAGATTGGATACTTACAAGTTGTTAATCATCCAGATATAACCCCTCTTACTCTGATTAGGCTTCAGTTTTATGCTAGTACCTTAGAAAAATAGACATATCCTCTAAGATGCAAACACTTCCCAATAGGCTTTTTTTCTGCCTTATCGATATTATGTTTCCATCAGTCAAGCTTCCTTGCTTACTGCAGTCAGAGAGCTAATTTTTTGTAATTTGCATGATTGGTTAATTCATGCTGTAGCCTTTGAAACTGTAGCCAAACCTCACCATGCTAAGATGTGTAAGCGGCTTTTAATGTGACTCTAGGATACTGGGCTCTGATTGCAGCACTCTTCAGATACCCAGTGTACTGTGTGAGTTAGCTGAAGAGCGCTTTACAGGTCCAGGGCTAGGGTACACCTGCCAGTGGAACCCTGTACCTGAAGTCTCTTCAGTGAGTATGCCCACAGGTGGGGCAAAGACTGTCTGGAAGGGGAAAATGTCCTAGTCTCTACTCTGGCACGTTCTGGCTTGAGTGTGTTTGGGAGCTGCAGGATGCCTTCTGGACCACTGCTACTGTAAGTCAAGGGGTCATTCCTTTTTGCAGCCTGTCATGTGCATTATATGCTATTCTCCTTGGCTGTACCCACCCTGAGGTTATGGCCTGGGACTCTGGCTTTAACACTTCATGTGTTGAAGGGAAAATGTGGGAATCTGGCAACCTGCTCCCGCCTTACTAAGCGTGCGTGGTCACCCTCCTCCTTGTCATGCTGTTTCCTACTTTTCACACAAAGCCTGCACAACTACTTCCATGCTCCTTTGAAAGATAAACCATGGCCCTCCCAGCTCCTGGCTCACTAATAACTCTGGAGCAGCTTGCAATGCCCCTGCCCAGGGGCCTGAGGCTGACGGCCTGAACAGGTTTTCCCACTGGTGTCCTCACATTCTCCAAGTGTGACTCCATTTTTGAGCATTGGGTGTAGAGCTTAGGGCAACTGACCATACAAGTGTGAACAGACACAGTTAGAAAGAATAGGATTCTGCGTTGTCAGGTTTAGGCAAGCAGACAGAAAAATTCTGCATGAATGGGGACTTAATGAATAATGTTCAAAGTTTGTTTTGACTTTGCAAAAAGAAATGTATAATGGTTTTGTACATATTTTGTTTCTTTATTTATAAGAACAGGAATAACAAAAGATGAAGGTGCAACATTTAGCAACTCACATGACTGATGAGTAAAAGAGGCACAACTAAGTATGCAGGCATCTGGGGTAAAGCTGTCCACATAGACCATCCCCCACACTGCCGACTCTCACCGCTATCAGTCTGCAATCGTGACCAGGAGGACTACCCTGCAGTAGAGCGATCTGAAAGCATGCCTTGAACCACTCGTGGAGCGCAGCATGGAAGGGACAACGTCAATGGCGGTGAGGAGTACGGTCTATGTGGACAGCTTTACCCCGGATGCCTACATAATTGCATGTGCCTGTTTTATTCATCAATCATGTAAGTTTCTAGTGTTGCACCTTCATTAAATGTAACTGTGTTTCTACACTTAGAGGTGCATCAGTTGTCTTTTATACTTAGTTGTGACATGATGCTACTTGTGTATCAAGACATCGCTTGTATATCAAGTCAAAATTTATATAAAATATTGCATGTCTTGCAAAACGCTCTCTACAGCGGGCAATCTGACTGATGCTAGGGGGAACTGATTAACTGCCACTGACATCTCCAGTGACACTATTGCAGTGATCAATGCTAAAATATACACTGTCACTGTAGTAATGACACTGGCTGGGAAGGAGTTAACGTCTAGGGCAATCAAGTGGTTAAATATGTGCCTAACAATGATTAGTGTGTGTACTGTGTAGTGTTTTACTAAGCAATGTACCGGTTTTTACTCCCTTTACAGGGATAAAAAACCTGGCACATTGCTGTTTTATGAAGAGAGCCCTGTGTTGCTTTCCAACACAGAGCTCTCTTCTGTCATTTGCTGAACTGATCAGTTGGTGCCGGCCATATAAATATTGCTGCTGTAAATGGCAGCACTGTCTTCTAGGTCCACGTGCGCATGCATGAGTGGCCCAGAAGAAAGCCACGTCGTATAACTACGAGATTATGCCTGTATGAACCAATCTGCTGCAGTAAATGTGCTGTGGCAAGTCGGCAAGGAGTTAAGAATGCCTTTCATTTTCAGAAATCTGTGTACTATTTCACTGTATTTATGTATAGTCCACCTCTCTTATCAAGCCCTAATTGGATGAAATGTGCTGAGTAGCGGTCCTAGAGCAGGGCTTTTACTGCAATGTCTCTGGTTGGTTTTCACAATAAACATGGATGTTTGTGATATCCTGGGTGCATTGCCTTTCTTTCTGTTTCTGTTTTTTTAGCCCATATCTCAATACTGTACCTTTATTGTTTGCCCTGACATAAGTTAGGGAATGTGTCTGCAACTGAGCGGAAACTTTTTTGCATTTCTTTGTGCAACTGCTGGAGCCACCACTCAGGTTCCCTCTGACTATCAATGTTTTTGTTCTTAGAAATTAGACCTTGTTCCTCATCCCCTTGTTTAAATGAAGCAACCTGTGTGGAGTCAGGAATTACATACTCTTGTTCTTGCCCTCCTTGGTTCACGGGGGCCCACTGTGAGAATGGTAAGCTTCTGAAACTAAAAGTCATATTTGGTTTCTGTTAGTAGGCAGAGTTTTGTATCCACTTGCTTATTATCTATGATAATCTGTTTCTAGAGATCAGACCCTGCTCATCAACTCCATGTAAGAATGGGGCAACATGTGAAGATCTGGGCGATACGTACAGCTGTCTATGTACCAGAGGATTTACAGGGATGAACTGTGAAACAGGTCAGAAGGTTTGAAATAAAATATGATCTAGTACTGTTGGTTGGAATATGTGGTAGGTGGTTAGCTCTCCGTGAACTACACTATTCCCAGTTTGATGATATTAAAATCCTGTTATAAGAGAAATATGTTGGCTTCACTATGACCTAGAACAAATAGGAAAATGGAATTCTTACTTACTGAAATCTGTTTTCTAGATGTTTGTTCTGAGTCTGAAAATCAGAAGTAAAGGAGCCACACACAGCCAGGCAAAATGCAATTCCAGAAGCAAGCCAGCAGTAGCAGTAGCAGCCACCATATTTCACTTAAAGCAATATTAAACCCAAATCCAAAAATATATTATATTAAATGTGGTGGCAGCGTTAGTTTTCTTTTCTTTGGCTTTCTCTCTGTTTGCACCTGGTGATCTGGCCAGTAACATACCTCCTGTAATAAAAACAATCTGAAACGAAAAGAAAAACAAGACATACCTGTGCTCAAATCCCAATAGCTTGTACATGTATATAATCCACCAGGTGCTAAAGGGGTGTGACCACATATTAACACTACAAATTCTAGATCAACCCTCTGCACACTGCTATTCACCCTTTCCAGCAAACTATGCAATGAAAAACAGGGATTTTTAGTTCACACATTTTGCAATACGTGTTTAAGCTGGCCAAATGTGTCACAGTAATCCCTCTTATGGTCAGTCCTAGTGGAAATTTGCTAGAAAGGTTGTATAGCATGTGTGTGTGTGTATTATTGAGACTTAGCCCTGGAGGAATGAGCACAGTAGGCACAACAGACAGCAGATTTGTCAGTTTGGGGAGGAGTGTAGTGTTTCGTGTATTAGCAGATTTAGATACACCAACAAATTGAATCCAAACTCCAGCTCACACTTTATAATCAGTTACAGCAATGTGTTTTGTGATAAAGGATTTGCGTGAATAAATAAAAGCCGATCATTTTATTCACCCTTGCTAGTGTTAAGTGGTTTGTCTTATCCATGTAAACTGATACATTCTGCTGGTGAGCTTGAACTTGTGAAAAACCGACTTGCTGGCTGGATCACCAGATAAAAATATAAAAAAGAAAGCTTAAAAAAGGAAACAAATGCAGCCATCACATCTAAGAATGGGTAAGCTGCAATATAATAAATGTTTGCTTTTGGGTTTAATACTGATTTAAGATATAGTCCTAAAGGGGTTGTAAAGGTTTGTTTTTTATTTTCTAAATAGGTTACTTTAAGCTAGTGCATTGTTGGTTCACTTACCTTTTCTTTCCATTTCCCTTCTAAATGTTTTTTTTCATTGTCTTTGTCTTTTGTTTTTTTCTGAAGTGTTTAACTTTTCTTCTACTCACCCTCAGAACTAAAGCCGTGCTCTTCTTCTCCATGTCTAAACGATGGTCTCTGTAAGGACGTAGGCTCTAGTTACAGCTGTCTGTGCCTGCTCGGGTTCACTGGACAGCGGTGTGAGACCGGTGAGATGTTCTAATTTGCATTTGCTTTTATTCATACTATATTTTAATATGTCTAAATGCCGTAGATTAAGTGGCCTTCCTGGTATATAATTGACATTATTAGAATCTCTTCAATTTCTCTTATAAGAGAAGAACTTTATTCAAATAGAAAAACAATGCTGTTTTAAAATGTGGAACTCTTCCACTCGGTCATGATGAAAGTACTTTTGTAAAATAGAATAAGAGAAGTACATATTACATCTTGACAGCTTAGACTTTTTCCTGTTTTTTTGGCATGCTTATTTATAACATGCTGATGAGGAGTAGGCACACACAGCTCTCCTGTTTTATTTTTTCCCATTGTAATTTATTGTAACTTTCTGTATCTTTCCAGAAAGATACCCTTTTTTTTCTGAAATTGCATTGCAGTTATGTTATGCGGCCAGTATATGTACAAATATTATTTCATTGGTTTCCGACGAGCATACTCAAATAAGTCTTCTTCCATGGGGCCCATGAATGTGCAGCTGTGTTTGTGGTGACAGTGTGCTGCGCAGCACACTTCCAGCACAAAGACTGAGCTCTCACCAAGAGTTTTGGGTCATACTAGTTGCTAGAGGAGAAAGATGGAAACAAAATTCTAGTTGCTAGAGGAGAAAGATGTAAACAAAAAAAAAAGTATTTATTCAAAAAAAACTAACAATAGAGGATAATATCAGGGTTTGATCAAGGTCAGTGTTAGAGTCAAAGTTAGGTTCACAGGTCATGGTGAGGTAGGGTTCAGAGGTCAGTGTATTTTAGGTAGGATAAAAAAAAAATCTTTGGTGTCAGTGTGTTTTAGGTTCGTGAAAAAAACAAAATGATTGTTTGTATGCTATAAATAACATATACATATTTGGTATCGCTGCGATCGCCAGTAGAAGGACGTTTTTTTGGGGTTTTTTTTTATTGTGTTTTGGTAGTAGGTTATAGTAATAGCAAGAAATATACAGCTACATTTAAAGTGGAGTTCCACCCATAAATATAACATTACATCAGTAGTTGTAAAAAAATGTCATTAGTCCTTTAAGAATTTTTTTTTTTTTTAGATGCCTTCAAAGTGTTGTTGCTAGGCAGAATCTTCCCTCTTCCTGCACCTAGGTGCTTAAGCTTCCTAACCTACACTGCACAGACTCCTGGGAATGTAGTGGGTGTAACTTTCCAGGAGTCTGTGCACTCCCCAGTCTCGAAGAATCATGTGACTTGGACAGTACAGGTGCTGAAACCCGATCTGAAAACTATTACATTGCCTGTGCAGCACTGAGCATGTGCGAGATTTGCAAGGCTGAAATCCAGGAAGTCATACAGTCTGGCTTCATGATGCCCACACTTAAGATGACCCCAGTCAATTTCTATTTTATAAAGTGTCTAAATTCTGTAACAACCTAACAAAACGGACCTTAGTTTACAGACTAACTTTACTAGAATACATTAAGCTTGTGTATTACAGGGGTATTTATATTTAAAAAGTGAAATTGTGGCCGGAACTCCGCTTTAAAATAAATAATTTTTTCTACTATTTTGTGTGCCAGTTTGCTTTTTATAATTAAAAAAATTAATCTGGAGATATCCATTACTATTTACCACCAAATGAAAGCCCAATTTGTTTTGAAAAAAACAAGGTATAATTCACCTAAGTAGTTGCGATGATATATAGAGTATTACTAACATGTATACCAGTGATAATACTGCATGCATCTGACCACATAGTATAGTTGCATTTCCTATGTAAATTCGTTACATTTTTTCATTCCAGAGTTGAAACCATGCTCTTCGTCACCATGTCTAAATGGAGGGATGTGTGAGGATACTGTTGATACGTACCGGTGTGTGTGTCATCAAAGGTTTACGGGGAAACACTGTGAAACAGGTCAGAATGGGAGGAATATTGTATTATTTAAGCTGGTCACAACTCACAGATATTATACTTAGGTTACTCAGTGGGCAGAGTGTCATTCTTTTTACAGGTGAGCCAGTTGGGCCAAGCTCACAAGTAGCCTCTGAGGTGAGGGAAGAGGGGTGGAGAAAATACTGTTACACCGTGCCAACAAATACTGTTGGATCAGATTGACCTACTCAGTAAAATGTCTGACTTGGGGTACACCCAATTTCATAGGCTCTGCAGTCTGTCATCACATCTTTGTTGGTTTCCTTGACCCAAGAATGATAGGTAGTGATAGGACTACTTGTGTCAGTTGTATCACTTCTGTGCCAGGATTCCCCACAAAAAAAAAATGGAATCTGATAAGTTGTTTTGGGCAGCATATGTACTTATGTAGCCAGATTCAGGTACGTTTACGCCGGCGTATCAGTAGATACGCCGTCGTAACTCTGAATCTACGACGGCCTTAATTTAAGCGTATTCTGGAAACCAGATACGCTTAAATTAGGCTAAGATACGAGCGGCGTAAGTCTCCTACGCTGTCGTATCTTAGGGTGCAATTTTCCCGCTGGCCGCTAGGTGGTGCTTCCGTTGAGTTCGGCGTAGAATATGTAAATGACTAGATACGCCGATTCACAAACGTACGTGCGCCCGGCTCATTTTTTTTACGTCGTTTACGTATGGTTTTTCTCCGGCGTAAAGTTATTCCAACAAATAGCTGGCCTAGCCAATGTTAAGTATGGCCGTCGTTCCCACGTGGAAATTTGAAAATTTTACGTCGTCTGCGTAAGTCGTCCATGAATGGGGCTGGACGTAATTTACGTTCACGTCGAAACCAATACGTCCTTGCGGCGTACTTTGGAGCAATGCACACTGGGATATGTACACGGACGGCGCATGCGGCGTTCGTAAAAAAAACGTCAATCACGTCGGGTCACCAAACATTAACATAAAACACGCCCCCTCATCCTCATTTGAATTAGGCGCTTACGCCGGCCCCATTTACGCTACGCCGCCGTAAGTAAGGAGGCAAGTGCTTTGTGAATACAGTACTTGCCTCTCTGACTTAAGGCGGCGTAGCGTAAATACGATACGCTACGCCGCCTTAAAGATATGCGCCCATACCTGAATCTAGCTAATAGATATGCGATGAAAATAACCTGATCTAGCTGTTTTTAGCCATAGTAGACAACAGACTAATGTCTTTCAGCACCATAAGACCCCTCTAGCTGTTTTAACGTAAGGGTAATGACTTGTGGTATAGATTTGAAATTGATATGTGACCACTATGTTTTTTACTGAAGTAAACTCGTACCATGTGTGTTTGTCCCTTTTTCCTGCTCCATAAGCATGCATCTTTAACTTATCTGAGCACTCTTTTATTGGACAGGTGGCTAAAATACAAGTCTATCGGCAGTCCATTGCCTCCACATATATCTATGGCCAGCTTTAGTTTTCCTCATATCAATAACTATATTTAAATAATTTATAAATAATTTATATAATGTTCAATTACTGAATTAGTTACGGTACCTTAATTTCTTTAAACCTTCTTGATTTTGCTGTCAGTTCTTTTCTTTTTGCGTATAACGAAAGATTTACTGTAGTTTACCATAACATGTACATTTTCTCACATACACAATTCATTCATACCCTTTGCTATAGGAAATGAACAGAAAATGACAAAAGTTAATAGTGGTGATCTATCAGCAGCATGAATTTCATCTATCATACAAAATATTTTGTAAAGCTGGTCTGATTCTGATTCTGATTCAGAAAATTTACCAACACCTGCCTATTTATCTGAACAATCCATTCTAAATATATCCAGTTGGTAGACCATCACACTGCAGCTACTGGTACATTTTGGGAACCAGACTCTGTTTAAAGCGATCCTCTCAGGTCCACAGCGAAGGTGAAATAAAAAATGTCAACCACCCAAGTCAATGTATACCTTGTATACCTTGTATAAGTAAGTTGCAAATGGTTTGAGCAGTTTATAGTGGTTCTAAAGGCAGAGGTTTATTTACCTTAAGGCATTCTATACATTAAGATAAAAAAAACTTCTGGGTGCAGCCTTCCCCTACTAATAATTACCCAAGCCCCATCTCGATGTGCATGAGTGCAGCCGCTTTCCTGGGTCTCTCTCTCCTCATTGGCTGACACAGCAGCAGGAGCTTTTGGTTCCTGCTGCTGTCAATCACAGTCAGTGAGCCAATGAGAAGAGAGCTGGGGCAGGGCCGAGCCATGCTCTGTGTGCGACTAGACAATGTCTATTCACAGGGGCACGCCTCAAGAGTGAGCCTGCTCGAGTGCCCCCATAGCAATAGGCTTGCTATGGGAGCACTTTGGGGGGGGGGGGCAGAACCACCAGCGGGGGACCCAAAAAGAAGAGGATCTGGGCTGCTCTGTGCAGAACCATTACCCAGAGTTGGCAAGTATAACATGTTTGTAATCTTTTTTTTTTTAATAAAACCTTTAGAATCACTTTAAAGAAAATACAATAGAAAAACTTCTCGGGCACACGTACCTGCTAATCAACAAAAAACAACTTTACTTGATTTAAAACAGAGTTTTTCGTTACATGTATTTTCAAGCTTATGTGGAAGCAACACTGCCACTCAAAGGCACCTCTGTAAAGTGTGGTCCCTAACTCTAGTCTAACAGAGCTTCTAACATGGGACATGTATAGCAATTAATACATCGGGGTAGGTATGCTTTGGATATAGCCCATTTCTGAATAAATGTGCAGGGAATCCACAAAAAGCCCAGCACAGCTCGAATGACAGCTTTTTTTTTTGCTGATCAGCAGGTAAGTGTGCTTGGACACTTTTTGTATTGTATTGTTCTCTGTTGAGGGAGGTAGAATCAAACATTTTAACCGTGAACAACAAGATATTTTTATATGGTAATTTAACAACCATTATAAAATTCTATGTGGTTTGTTTAATTTATATTTGCCTCCAGTACTAGATTCTCTCATTCCATTCCAAGTTAGTCATGTTCATAGTTAAGAAAAATAATGCTTACAATTTTATAGGGTTTTCCCAGCTTTATATTACTTTTACCTTGTATGTGCCTTGTGGCAGCTTGTGACAAATCCATTGGTTTACCTGTCTGGGTTTCTGCTGTTGTTTTTTTTAATATAAACTAGACAGAAACCTTTATTCATATCAAGTGTTTTAATTGGAGCCAATGTTTTTTAACCTGTGCCATATCCAAGGGCAAGGAATACAGACTTGGATGATATTTGTTTAGTCAAGAAATGTGACTAATGTCTTCTGCTGATACATGTTGCATTCTTTATGAAATGAAAAGATGTGTCAGACTGATCTTTTTTCAGCTATCTAGGATGCATGGCATCCTATTAGTTGTGCCTGGGTCAAAATCTTTTGAAAAATAAAAGGTATGGTCTGAATAGATCATCACTCAGGACAAACAGGAGCAATGTGGAGTAGAGTATACAGTTGTGCATATTTATTGCAATACAGCATGAATTATATATGCACTAGCTAAAAAGACAAAACCTGGTGTCTTCATTAACATATCAGTGACAACAAATGTGAAGAAAATTTATATTTTTAAATGTTTTTGTTGTTTTTAACTGGATATTGGTGTAGTTATAAAAATTTGCTGTTTGTTTGTTTGCTTTACTCTATAACAGTGGGTGCGTTGTCATGGCTGATTGATTCCCCTATGTCCATGTTTTCATTCACCTAGCTTGTCCCTATTCACCAAAGGGACAAGACAACTTCCTGTTCCCTATCTCACAGCGTCCAATGCATGTCGCATCACAAATGTGGGAATGGTAATGTACTGCTGTGAATGCTCTGCCTGTTTGTGGCTGTGTCAGATCTAATTACTGCTCCTGCACCTGCACCAGACACAGATACCCAAGGGTTATGGGATATGTTGTTTCTGTACAGGAAATGTCAGTTCTTGGACTACAGACAGAGGTCATGCATTAACCTGTGTAGTGCTATGCTGCATGCCTTGAACACAAAGAGAAACTTATGATACCTGAGTGTGAAGATTTACACTTTTATAGGCTGTGTGTACAGATCAACAAATGGCACAATGAAACTATGTAATCAATGCATGTCTTATGCAGGTAAAAAATACATGGTGCAGGTAGAAGGATTTACAATGCCTTTAAGCCATTCCCACTTGTGCCACAAGATCTATTCTAAAACATGGATCCACTGGAACATGTTTATATTCTCAGATGAGGGTAATCCCTCTTCGAACCTAATGCTCAGTGCATCCCCTCGCCCTGCCCTTCTTCTTCCAGCGAACTCCCCCCCCCCCCCTTTTCATACCTTTTCTGCTCAGTCTTTTTCTCCCTCTAAACCTCTTTTCTCTTATCGTCCATGGACGGACACAGCTCCTTAAATCTTGACAAGTGGGTTATGTTCCCTGTTTACAGGAGAGGACTAGGCAGAAACATGTTAGATAATTAAATACGTGTTACATTAACAGAGTTGAAAAGCCCCGCCGAAGGGGCGGTCCCTTTCAAACATAACCCTCCTCACTGCAGCATGCAGCCTCAGTTTTGTTCTGCCTAGCAAAGAAGAAGGACGTATGGCTCCCTTTGGGCCCAGCACCCAGAGGAAAATTTTTCTTTTCTTTTCTTTTATTTAAATTTTTTCTTGAAGAATCTTCTTTCAACTGTCGGCTGAGAGACAGGCTGGATAATATAGATCCTTGTAGTCTACTCAGCCCGACCAGCAAGCGTGGGCACACCTTTGCAAAGAGGCTGGGTCTTCCACACCATACCCTATGACTCCTGGGGTGGCCGGTGAGCTTTGCTCCGAGGTCCACATACGACTGGACAGTGGACCGGGCCGACAGCTACCTCCATTGCGGTTGTAGGTCTTTTTAGACTTACCCGTCAGCGAGTCCTTGCTCGGACGGGTAAGTACAGTCCCTCCCGCTTAGGTGGGTTGGTATGGCTGGGCATTCCTGGGGTTTGGTGGTCCTCTTCTCCTTCCTTCCCTGCTCCTTTACCTCTGCTAACATTTGCCGCTGTCGGGGGAGGGGGGGGGCCTTCCTGAGGGGACTGTGTACCTGGCCTGAGTTTTTTTGTACTGGGGCTTTTCTGTGAGGGTTTTTTTTCTTTTTTGGCACTTTTAAATCCCTGGAAGGCTTTTTGCCGCATTTTGCCGCGATTCTGCCGACGCTGGTGCCATTTTTTGGGTGGTTTTTCAATTGCATTGAAAACTTCCATTGGTGGCCATTTTTTCGTAGCCGCGCCATGGCGCAGCTTACATTGCTGTCGCCAATTGTCCTGTGGCCGCGTTCTGAATGCTCGGCGGCCATCTTTGGGTAGTCCTGACCTCTAGTGCTGACTCTACGGCGCACACAGGTCCTTTCGGCTGCCACAAGTTACCTCACGTTTTTTTTCCTCCCCACACGCCATGTGCTGAGGGTGGATGGCAGCGCTGGGCAGTCTATTCCTGAGGTGAGTCCCCTGGGTACCCTGGTCAGCGCAGCAAAGGGTGAGATGCCCTGAATAGGGCCTGGGAGCTTCCATTTTGTGGCATACACTTGCATGATATATATGCACACTATGGGCCAGATCCACAAAGCAGTTACGCTGGCGTATCTATTGTTGACCTCACGAAAACTTCATTTACGTGAGGTCAACACGTATTGTCATAAAACACACCCACAACTAAGTAATTTGAATTGCGCGCCCTTATGCCGACACATTTACACTACGCCGCCGTAACTTATGGCGCAAATTCTTTGTGGATACGGGAAATAAGCTGTAAGTTACGGCGGCGTAGTGTATCTGAGATACGCTACGCCGGACTTAAAAAAGCGCCGCGCTACGTGGATCTGGCCCTATGTGTATGTATTACTAAACTTTGGAGTCAGTATCTGGTCCTTCCCCAACATGCTTGTGGTGGCAGCAGGTGTTTAGTGCCTGGGATTCCCATAGATGCTTTTTATTGTTGGTCCTGGACACTTTGGTGCCAGGGTGGGGGCGGATTGCGGTCGGTCGGGGGTTAAAAGAGTGCCCCCTCCCCCCGTTATCCCCTGGGGAATGCTCTGTCATGGAGCCATGAACCAGGTACCTGGGTCTGCAGGATAAGGCACTTAGGGGTGTGCTTCACACTGCTGTAAGGGACTCTCTTTAGCTGGATAGTGCAGCTGGGTTTCCGCTGAGAGCTCTGTCTTTTTTTTTTGGGGATCACACAAATCAGACCGCTTTGTGTAGGTTTTTTCCTTCTGTGCCCTTCTTTGCTAATTTCTAAGATGCGGAATGAGAAAAGCCGCTGAGGGCTTTTGTAGTCCCTCACCACCTGGCGGTTCAGTGCCCCTTGAGGAAAGCCTTTTAAAGAGAGTGGGCCTCTTCCCCGGTGGTGGACCCTCTGGTTGTCATGTATAGGTGACCACCCTCCCCCGCTTGTATGGATCTGACTGATAGAAGATCCGAAGTACTGACCCGTTCCATGTCTACCATGCTGGGGTCTGCCTGGCGGCTTATTGTGGCCACTACGCTGGGGTCCCAGTCACTCTTGGAGTGAGCATTTTGCACCAGACAGTGGAGGAGCACCGACTCTCTCCCGAAGTTATTAGGCTAACAGACCAGCTGGTCCAGAGCCTGGTATATGTCTGTGATGTTTCACTGGATGCCACGCCCTTGGTACCCAGGTCTTCAGTTTCAGAGATGGTTGACGCCTTCTCTGGTTGGAATGCTGGTCTGCTGGTCAGGCCTCTAACATACGCCCTGGCAGATTTACCCTTTTATGGGTGGGAGACCTTTTAGGTCCTCGCTGGATGACATTATCAAGGATGTCACTGGAGCTGTGATTTAAGGAGGTGAGTCTGTCAATGGACGATAAGAGAAAATAGGATTTTTTGTACTCACCGTAAAATCCCTTTCTCTGAGTCCTTGGACGGACACAGCTCCCACCCCTCCTTTTTTAGGTTTGTACGGCTTGTTACGAACTGAGGCTGCATGCTGCACTGAGGAGGGTTATGTCTGGAGGGACCACCCCCTGGGCAGGGCTGTTCAACTCTGTTAATGTAACATGTATTTAATTATCTAACATGTTTCTGCCTAGTCCTCTCCTGTAAACAGGGAACATAACCCACTTGTCAAGATATAAGGAGCTGTGTCCGTCCATGGACTTTTACGGTGAGTACAAAAAATCCTATTTTTCCATAGTTTCCCTCTAGCCCCGTAACCCCTGTGTATGCACCCACCTTGTTAATAACTAAGAGAAAACTTTCTGTCATTATTTTTACTGTATATGTTTGTGATGGACCACCCTGAATGGCCATCTTTGTTTTATGTGGTTAATGTACATGCTCAGTTAACATGATACCGACCACTGTATGACGCTGTACCACTTTGTATATGTATGTTTCCATTGCAACTAGTTATCTTTTGAATGCTGGATACTCTAAATAAAGAATTTGCCAGGAAAATAAATATATATACTGCTGTAAATGACTAAATAATGTCTCCAAAAAATCTCCTATATAGACCTAAAGGGGTTGATTTACTAAAACTGGAGAGTGAAAAATCTGGTGCAGCTCTGCATGAAAACCAATCGGCCTCCAAGTTTTTTGTCAAAGCTTAATTGAACAAGCTTAAGTTATAAGCTGATTGGCTTCTATGCAGAGCTACACCAGATTTTGTACTCTCCAGTTTTTAGTAACGCAATCCCAAAATGTGTCACCATAAAAAAACATTCCACATATCAAACCACAATTTTCATGACTAAGCCCTGTGGGGGGGGGGGGGGGAACATGTCGGAGGTGTGACCTGGACGGAATCTAGGCTGAGGCTACTTCCACTCTTTACATGAGAGTTTTGTGTGATGTGTGACTCCTGGGACATCTTTTCCATCCTTACTGACTTCAGTGGAGCTGGGTCGAGCTCTTTCATTGCCTGCACTCCCAGCGGTTGTCAGCGTATAAGGATCAACTACATTGGAGTCTGAAACTGCACCCAGAATTTCTTTGCCGGAACCAAATCTAACACACACACTGCTGCAGCCCTCTGATTCAGGCTGTCTCACAGACCAGTACCATGTGACCTGCCTGATTAGGCTCTAATCCAGAGGCTGCCCCCCCTTATGTTTTTAAATGCACAAAAAGAGGGATTTTCTAGAAAGTCTTTTCCTACCCTGGTTTAGTCAAGTTGGGCCTATGCAATGATCTGTCAAACACAAAGAGGTTATTACCTGGGTGTTTTGGTAGATCATAAGTCTAATAATAGCATGCAATGCCAAGCTGCAAAATCCTTTAAAATTAAAAGAGGTATGGACTGCGGAGAGATAGGTATCATTTTACCCCTGTTCAGTTTTGGGCACCAGTTCACAAAAAGGATATTGGGGAACTGGGGAAAGTGCAGAGAAGGGCAATCAAATTGATAAGAGGCATGGAGGAACTCAGCTATGAGGAACAATTAGTTGAACTGAATTTATTCTCTTGAGAGGAGGAAATTAAGGGGGGGATATGATCAACATGTATAAATACATAAGTGATCCATATAGTGAACTTGGTGTTGCGTCATTTACTTTAAGGTCATCACAGAAGACAAGGGGGAACTTTTTACATCTGGAGGAAAATAAATGTAATCTCCAAATATGGAAAGGCTTCTTCACATTAAGAGCTGTTAAAATGTGAAATAGACTTCCTCAAGAGCTGGTTCTATCTAGCTCAGTAGATTGTTTTAAAAAAGGCCTAGATTATTTTCTAGATACACATAACTGGAGACTAATATTTATAGGTAAAGTTGATCCAGGGAATATCCCATTGCCTCTTGGGGGATCAGGAAGGAATCTTTTCCCCCACTGAAGCTAATTGGATGATGCTGTGTTTGCCTTCAACTTTGAGTATAGGATTGTATATTTTTTTTCCCTTCTATTTGTTGAACTGGATGGACTTGTATCCTTTGGACAGAATTTCACAAGAAATGGTCTGACCCCAACTGTTGACTGTTGACCCTACTGTTGACTGTTGACCCTCCCATTCTTGCACTAAATGATCAATCAACTATTTATATTGTGAGTACTCCCTCCTTTAATGATTCAGTGGATGGTTGTCTGGAGACTTTTTTAAAGTCCACCTTTGCTCTGACCAATAGCCAGCCATAGCCACCTTATCAGTTGCTCAGACTATGGCAAACTGGGCTGGAGAAATTAATAGTGAGCTTTCTGCTGATATATATAATCCTAATATTTCTTCAAAATTGCAGCTCATGTCCTCGGTCCTTTCATCCTGTGTAGACACCATGGAGAATGTGATCTTCCAGATCTTTAGAATGTCCTTACTTTCTATGCATTTGAGCAGAAGTTTAATAATTGGCGCCGAGCTTCTATTTAGAAATTCCCTTAATGAATACATTAACCACTTAAGCCCTGGACCAATACGCTGCCTAAAGACCCAAGGTGTTTTTACAATTTGGCACTGCGCTGCTTTAACTGGTAATTGCGCGGTCATGCAATGTTGTACCGAAACAAAATTGCGTCCTTTTCTTCCCACAAATAGAGCTTTCTTTTGATGGTATTTGATTGCCTCTGCGATTTTAATTTTTTGCGATGTAAACGGAAAAAGATCGAAAATTTAGAACAAAAATGATTTTTCTTATAACAAAAAGTAAAAAATATCGAAAAAACGAAATTTTAGTCAAACATTTAGGCCAAAATGTATTCAGCCACATGTCTTTAGTAAAAAAAATCGCAATAAGCGTATATTTTTTTGTTTTCGCAAAAATTATAGCGTCTACAAACTAGAGTACATTTTCTGGAATTTCCGCCATGTTTTTATAGCGTTAGGTACCCCCATAAATTTTCAAACGCTATAAAAACATGGCGGTGAACCTAAAAAAAAAACTAGCTACCTAGTGGCACGAGCGACACTAATACAGCGATCAGAAAAACGATCGCTTAGTGACGCTGGCAAAAGGGGGGTGAAAGGGTTAACTAGGGGGTGATCAAGGGGTTAAAACCTTTATTGGGGGGGTAGGGGGCTATCCTGGACCTAACACTAACTGCCTGACACTAACTGCCTGTCACACTGACACTAAATGCAGTGATCAGTAAATTATCACTGCTATTTAGTGACAGTGTGACTGGGGGGGTGATCGGGGGGTGACCGGGGGGGGGGGGTTGTATGCCTATGTGTACAGGTGTCAGTGTAGTGCTTGTGTACTCACTGTGTGATGTCTCCGCTCCTCCGCCGGACGAATATGCCGGCGGGAGGAGTGGTGACATCACTTCCTCCTCTGCCTGTGTTTACAATGCAGGCGGAGGAGGGCGGGGGAGGAAGCGGATTGGCTGGGGAGCGATCCGGAGGGGGCGGACAAAAACGAACCACCGCCCCCTCATCCCGATTCGCTCCTGAAGCTTACCGGACCGCCGCAAGTACCGGGGGGGTCCCGATTGGACCCCCGACCCACGTCAAGCAGAGCACGTACAGGTACGTTGATGTGCCTGTCCGTGCCATTCTGCTGACGTATATGTACATGAGGCGGTCCGGAAGTGGTTAAGGCAGCTATTGAGGGAAGGCGACTCCTACACTATTATTCAAATTATATCACAATTCGGACATCCCCTCATAAACTCAAATAAGGATTACTACCAGCTCCTCTGTTCTATTATGCCATACTACACTGTGTACGTGTTTGTATAAAATTGTGCCTGTAAATACCTTATTTCAGTTTGTTCTGGCCGGTCACCTGACCTCTGGCTGCTTTTCTGCCCCAATCTACAAGTTACATTGGGAGGGGCCGAGATCTCCCTCTGACGTCAGCTGGGAAGTCACCTGACCGCTGTGCTGTTCGCTTAGCCCCTCCTGCTATAGCCCTTAGTTCGGGGAAGGAGAGTGGCTAGAGGTCAAGTGCCCGGCTAGAAACAAACTGAAGTAAGGTATTTACAGGCACAATTTTATACAAACATGTACACAGTGTAGTATGGCTTAGCAGAACAGAGGGGTTAATAGTAATCTTTATTTAACTTTACAGCCAGCTACTAATAGCAGCAGGAGGGGTTGGGGTGAAGAGATTGTCTCACACCTACAGGAGCTGACAGGCAGGGAGGGAGAGAGGAGAGCAGCGGGTCACAGAGATTTTTAGGGTTACAACCTCTTTAAGTATAGGATGTGTTTGCCTCTCCAGGCGTCATCATCTTCTGTGGGTCCTTCAGGCTGTGCAGAACCACATCTAAGCCCACTGAACCTGCTAAAAAGCATTGGAGGCTACCTCCTGTCTCTGGAAGTGAAGGGTAATCTACCAGCATTTATCCAAACCTAAAAAAGAGACGTCTTGGCTGTTTCTTTCATGCTGCCTTCAAGCGAGATGCACAATGAATCTTATTGCTGTCCTCAATATTCTTCCTTTGCTCATATCTGCCTCTATTCACTGCTTTTTTACAAAGGAAGATGGTTTCACTAATCCCTTATTGTTACAATTGGCCTTATTGTTGTAATGGGAGTTCATCTTCTTTTCTCTTGGGAGAGAATACAAGGACTTTCCAAATACTACTATAAGTCCTTTTACCCATGATGTGCTGATCAAAATGTATGCAGTAGCCAGGCTCCCATAAGGTTTCCAATTTTCCTGCCATTTGTCTACTTTAATAGTTAGGCTTTTCCCTAGTCTCCTATAGACCTGCCACTAGATTTCTCATTTAAGAAATGTTCTCATCTCTTAGTAAATGCAGCGTGGCAAGTTATACTCACCTTTTGTTCACGTGTTCATATAATATTTACATTACAAACAGAAAATGTATATATTTTTGGCGTATTTTGTGGTGCTAACTTATTGGACCCTTTGTCATTCCCTGAACAATCACAGGCTGCCTTGGAGACTTGCTACCATAGTACTCCTGAGCCTGAATTCTTGCCTCCGATGCTTGACTGCCACTGCTCACAGTACTCCCCACTACATGTTATTATATTTTTTAATCCAGGCATATATAATGAGTTTGGAAATTATAAAAGGAATGCTTAAATAATGCATTACAATTAAACTAAACCCGTTATTATTACTAGGTTTTTAGTCTAATAAAATGTACTGGATATTTTAGTTGACTAAAATACAACTAAAACTAAAATAATTCAGATGACTAAAATACAACTAAAACTAAAATGACACTTTAATCAAAAGACTATGACTAAAACTAAATCGGAAATTAACACTGGTCTCTTAGCCCATGAGAGGAGAGAGAGAGAACCAGTGCTGCTGCAGACGGGACAGTGCAGGATCGATACAGGTATTTAGGGAGGGGGTTGGAAGGAACAACTAGTGGAATTTTTTTTTTACGTTAATGCCTTCCAGCTGAGCGTATGCGGAGGAGCAAGAGTGGACGTCCCCTCCTTCCTGCCGCCTTTCCGACACTCTTACCAGGCCTCCTGTCCCACCGGGATAAAATCGATCCACGATCCGGCACTTCCGTCGGCTAGAGAGAAACTGAAACAAAACCAAAAACGGCTTCATTCCAGTCTTCTTTCGGTAAACACAGAAGCGACATCACAATGTCACTTCCAGTTTTCAGCTGCCAATGGCGCCGGTTTTAAAAAAAGTGACAGTATTCAGAATCGCCGTTTTTGGCAATCTGAATACTTTGAAGTACAAAGGAGGGATTTGGAGTCTTTTAGACCCCAGATCCCTCCATAAAGAGTACCTGTCATTACCTATTACTGTCACAGGGGATGTTTACATTTCTTGTGACAGCAATAAAAGTGCTAAAACAAAAAAAAAATTCTCTAAAAGTGACAATGTAAAAAAATAAATAGGATTTCTTTACTTAATGCACCACCATCCCTGCATATGTAAAAGGTGTTCAAATCACACATGTGAGGTATCGCCACGATCGACAGAGCGAGAGCAATAATTCTAGCATTAGACCTCTTCTGTAACTCTAACCTGGTAACCGTTATTTTTTTAAAAAGCATTGCCTTTGGAGATTTTTAGTTACCGTAGTTTGTTGCCATTCCATGAGTGTGCCTAATTTCAAAGCATGACATGTTTGATATCTAAGTTTAGGCTAAGTTTATTTCTTTTTTTAATCCATAAAAATGTGTATTTTTTCCTTAAAAATTGTGTTTGAAAGACCCCTGCGCAAATACAGTGTGACATAAAATATTGCAACGACCACCATGCTAAAAAAAAATATATAATGTTTGGGGTTCTAAGCAATTTTCTAGCAATAAATACAGATTTTACCTTGCAAGCAAAACATTTTAGAAATAGGCTTAGTCGGGAAAAGGTTAATGCAGGTAATGCATTAAGGTAAAAAACGTTAGCTTTAGAACCACTTTAACTGTTCAAGTCACTTAACCCTTCTTGTGTTTCCTGTGAGCCTGTTCCTGCTGTTTTAGCCGGTTTGTTGCCCACCACTTGATTCATTGCTTGGAGTTATCCCGTGGTCTGTAGATTGATACCTATCTCCAGTACTGTGTGATAAAGATAATAAAAATGTTGACATACCTGTAAATTCCATATCTTGAATTACAGTCATTTCTATTTTTTGCTTGCATGTGATTGGATGATGTAAGTCAGCAGAGCTTTACCTCATTTACTAAGATAAGGGAAATTTTCCTTGCAAAGTGAACAGCATATGTGCTTTAGGTAAATTAACCCCTTTGAGACAGTGACCTAGAATGAGTATGCAGATTAAGAGTTCTGATTTTTGTTTGCCATCACTGGTCATATGCCTGTTCTAGGTCAGTTATTTATGAAGGACTGAGGCTAGACAGCCAGGCAACTAATATATTCTGAATCCCATCAGCAGTGGCAGTCCCATGTTTGTGGCAGTACAGTTTCTCTAAATTAGTTAAAGCAAGTCTTCACCTGGCAACATTAATGCTTCTTCCTCAAAATGCCTGCATGAAGCCCTCAGGGACTTCGCACTGGACATCACTGCTGTATTATTATTATTATTATTATTATTATTATTATACAGGATTTTAATAGCACCAACAATTTGTGCAGAGCTTTACAACATGAGGGCAGACAATACAGTTACAGAAAAATTCAATACAGGAGGAATCAGATGTCCCTGCTCATTAAAGCTTACAATCTAGAAGGGAGGGTCAAGTTATACAAAAGGTAATAGTTGTGTGGGATGAGCTGATGGAGAAAAAAAAAGTACAGTTGTTGGGCGGGGGCAGGATAGGCTTCTCTGAAGATAAGGGTTTTCAGTGATCGCCTAAATGTGGACAGAGTAGGAGATAGTCAGACAGATTGGGGTAGGGAGTTCGATAGGATGGGAGAGGCTCGGGAGAAGTCCTGGAGGCGAGCATGGGAGAAGGTGACAACGGAGCTAGAGAGCAGGAGGTCTAGGGAGGAGCAAAGGGAACGAGTTGGTTGGTATTTTGAGACTAGGTCAGTGATGTAGCTGGGTATCCAAGTTGTGGATGGCTTTGTAATTTGTTATTAGTATTTTGAATTTAATTCATTGGGTGAGCAGAAGCCAGTGTAAGGAATTGGCAGAGAGGCAGCAGACACTGAACGGTTGGTAAGGTGCATGAGTCTGACAGCAGAATACATAATGGACTGAAGGGGGATAGCCTATGTAAAGGTAAGCCAACAAGGAGGGAGTGGCAGTAGGGGATAGATGACCAGGCAGTGAATTAATATTTTTATGCCATTTCTCTGTTTTCATCTAGGTTTTTACAAATGTATTCTTGCTATTTCTTCTAGAAGTCAGGCCTTGTTTCTCTTCTCCTTGTCTGAATGGAGCATTGTGTAAGGATGTGGATGAAAGTTACAGCTGTTTATGTACGCGTGGATTCACTGGGGAGCGCTGTGAGACAGGTAATCTCATCCCACATCTCTTATCTTACTCCAGTACTTCTGTAATACAGCGGGTAAAAAAAATATTGAACATGTCATCATTTTTCTAGGTAAATATATTTCTAAAGGTGCTATTGATGTGATTTTTGTTTACCACACAGTGGTAACAACTAATGCAATTCATCCAAACAAAGAAACCAAACCAAATAAGTTCAGAAACCAGGTTAGGGCCCTTTCACACAGGGCAAATCAGTAATGATCCGCCTCCGTGTGTCTGTAAGCTCAGCTGGGATCGCTCCGTATATCCCTGCTGAGCCGGCGGCTGACATGTGTCCGTGTTCATCTGATCCGCAGACGGAAGAAAAAATAGGGTTTTCTTCCATCCGCAAAATCGGATCTTTGCAGAGGCGGGTGATTACGGGTGTCAGCGGATGTCTATCCGCTGACACCCGCAATCACATAGGGACCAATGTATGTCCCTTTTTCATCCGCAAACAGATGGATGAAAAAGCGGACATACGGTCCGCACGTCTGAAAGGGGCTTAACATGTAATAAAATAGAATGACTCTGGGAAAAGTATTGAATACTTGAAGAAAGGAAGGTGCAAAAAGGCATGGAACGCCAAGACACTAGCTGAAATCTATCAGTAATTAGAACGCAATCCTGCCCCCTGTGAGTGCAAATTATATTGGCTGGTTCAGTCTCAACTGATGGCCTATAAAAAGGTGTCTCATTACCAAGGTGTCACACAAGAAACATCTCATTATGGGTAAAAGAAAAAGGGCTCTCTCAAGACCTTTGCAACCTTATTGTTACAAAAGCTACTGATGGCATTGCTTACAGAAAGATTTCTAAACTTCTGAATGTTCCAGTGAGCACTTTTGGGGCCATAATCCGTAAGTGGAAAGAACATAATTTCACCATAAAAAGGCCACAACCAAGTGCTCCTCGCAAGATTTCTGACAGAGGAGTGAAAGGTACTATTGTTTTAAAGAAACAATAAATAGTTCACTCAACCGCCATGGCCTGTATGCACGCTCACCATGCAAGACTCCATTGCTGATAAATAAGCACATTAAAATTTGCTGCACAACATCAGTGTTGCCAACAGTCCGTATTTTTATGGACAGTTCGTAAAAACGGGCACTTTTTTCCCCCATTCGTAAATGGTTGCAGGAATGTGCCAGTAAAAATAGCAGAGATCTGTTCGGCATTGGAACTGCGCATGGTGATTGGAGGCAGGGGTTGTTGGTGGCACCGCAGAGGGGGGGGGATGGAGACAGGGGTTGTTGGTGGCACCACAGAGGGGGATGGAGGCTGGGGGTGATTGGAGGCAGGGGGCCTGGGGGAGATTGGAGGCAGGGGGAGATTGGAGGCAGGGGGAGATTGTGGCACCGCAGAGGGGGTGAAGCCAGGGGGTGTTGGTGGCAGAGGGGGATGGAGGCAGGGGGTGATGTGACTAAATAATTTGTCCTTATTATATTGAAAATAACTAAAATAGGTTTTTACCTTAACCACTTCAGCCCCGGGCCATATTGCTGGTCAATGACCGGGCCACTTTTTGCGATTCGGCAATGCGTCACTTTAACTGACAATTTTGCGGTCGTGCGACGCGGCTCCCAAACAAAATTGGTGTGCTTTTTTTTCCCACAAATAGAGCTTTCTTTTGGTGGTATTTGATCACCTCTGTGGTTTTTATTTTTTGTGCTATAAACAAAAATAGAGCGACAATTTTGAAAAAAAAATGAATATTTTTTAATTTTTGCTGTAATAAATATCCCCAAAAATATATAAAAAAAATGTTTTTCCTCAGTTTAGGCCGATACGTATTCTTCTACATATTTTTCATAAAAAATATCGCAATAAGCGTTTATTGATTGGTTTGCGCAAAAGTTATAGCGTCTACAAATAGGGCATAGTTTTATGGCATTTTTATTAATATTTTTTTTTTACTAGTAATGGCGGCGATCGGCGATTTTTATCGGTATTGTGACCTTATGGGGACACTTCGGACACTTTTGACACATTTTTGGGACCATTGCCATTTTTATAGCGATCAGTGCTATAAAAATGCATTGATTACTATAAAAATGCCACTGGCAGGGAAGGGGTTAACACTAGGGGGCGTGGAAGGGGTTAATTATGTTCCCTGTGTGTGTTCTAACTAAAGGGGGGATGGGACTGACTAGGTGAAATGACTGATCGCTGTTCATACATTGTAAGAACAGATGATCCGTCATTTCTCTCGGTTCTCGCTCTGTAACGAGCGATCGCGGGTGCACGGCGGTGATCGCGCCCACCGGGCATGCGCATCGGGACCAGGGGCGAGCGGGGGGCGCACGCGCCCCTAGTGGCTGAATCGCGAGATGACGTAAATCTACGTGATCTCGCGCAGGGGAGCCAACCTGCCGCCGGCTGGTCGGCAAGTAGTTAATATCTACCTTAACCACTAGCTGACGGACGTACGACTTTGTACGGCCGCAGCGCGGCTCTCAATCTCTAACAGGCCGTCTTTTTACGGCCGCCCCTTTGCTCGTTCCCCGCGCGCGCTCCCGAGCGCGCAGCGGGGAACTGCTGTGCTGGCCGTGTCCCTTGGACACAGCCAAACACAGATTGCGGTAAATAGCCAATCGCAGCGGCTATTTACAGCGCAATCTGTGCGGCCAATGAGAGATGATCTCATATGTAAACATATGAGATCATCTCTCATTGCCGGCTCTCCCCTCCTCACACAGACACCGCGTGTGAGGAAGGGAGAGAAATCAAAGTAACCAGCGATAAAAAAAAAAAAAAAAATGACTAACCAGTGCCACCACCTGTGCCCCCCACAGTACTACAGTGCCCCCCACAGTACTACAGTGCCCCACACAGTACCCCCCAGTACTACAGTGCCCCCCACAGTGCCTGCCACAGTGCCCCCCACAGTACCACAGTGCTCCCCAGTACCACAGTGTGCCCCCCAATACCACCGTGTGCCCCCCAGTACCACCGTGTGCCCACCAGTACCACCGTGTGCCCACCAGTACCACCGTGCCCACCAGTACCACCGTGCCCACCAGTACCACCGTGCCCACCTGTGCCACCATGCCCACATGTGCCACTGTGCCCACATGTGCCCACCTGTGCCACCAGTACCACCTGTGCCCAGTGCCCATCTGCCACCTCAGTGCACATCTGCAATCAGTGCCCACCTGTGCCACCTCATCAGTGCCCACCTGTGCCACCTCATCAGTGCCCACCTGTGCCACAGTCAATCAGTGCACATCAGTACCCATCTCATCAGTACCCATCTCAGTGCCATCTGTGCCACCTCATTAGTGCCATCTGTGCCGCCTCATTAGTGCCATCTGTGCCGCCTCATTAGTGCCATCTGTGCCGCCTCATCAGTGCCCACCTGTGTCCACCAGTACACAGGCCTCATCGGTGCACATCAGTACCCATCTCATCAGTACCCATCTCAGTGCCATCTGTGCCGCCTCAGTGCCATCTGTGCCACCTCATCAGTGCCATCTGTGCCACCTCATCAGTGCCATCTGTGGGCATTCCTGGCTTGTTAGGGTCTCAAGAAATGAGAGAGGCCTTCAGTACATCAGGTCTGATCAGATGTGACAATTTTTTATGATTTGCACTATAGCTTGTAGACTCTAAAACTTTCACACAGACCAAATAATTTACAAAAACGTTGGGTTAATTTTATCAAAGACATGTATATTGTGGCCAATATTTATGAAGAAAAATTAATAATTTGCAAAATTTTATCACAGAAACTAAGAAAAAATATTATTTTTTCCAAATTTTCGGTCTTTTTTCATTAACCTCCTGGGCGGTGTTCCCGAGTCTGACTCGGGGTGAGATTTTTGGGCTAGGATCGGTAACCCTGAGTCAGACTCGGGCTCGCCTCGCTGGATGTACAGGGAGTGTTTACTTACCTTGTCCCTGGATCCAGCGATGCCACCGCGCTGTGTGAGCGAGCGGGACCTCGCTCGATTCACACAGCGTCCTCCTGTGCCGCCGATCTCCGTTCCCTGCGACGTTACGACGCACGGGGACGGAGAACGGCGCCAAATTTAAAAAAGTAAACAAACACATTACATACAGTATACTGTAATCTTATAGATTACAGTACTGTATGTAAAAAAAACACACCCCCCTTGTCCCTAGTGGTCTGCCCAGTGCGCTGCATGTCATTTTATATAATAAAAACCTTTTTTTCTCCCTGCAAACTGTAGATTGTCCATAGCAACCAAAAGTGTCCCTTTATGTCAAAAATAGTTTTAGATCAGCTAGAAAACAGCGATAATAAATTATAATCACTTGCAGAATTGTGCGATAGCGATTTGTGTGGAAATTCGTCATAAAAAAATAAAAGTAATGACAGCGACAATTCTGCAACTGAGCACATTTCAGTGATTTTGAGTTGATTACATTATTGAATCATTTTTATTATAATTATATTATTATTTGTTATAATTATTTATAGTTATTTATTATATTATAATTTATAATTTTGTTTTTAAAAAAATTTCATACCCGGGATGCCTATTAGAATCTTGTTTGGTCAGATTTAAGTGAGTTATTTCTAAAAATTACAGGCCTACAGTATAAAACGCCAAATTTCCTTGCAAATAATGGTACCGCTTTCAGCATGTTTTTTCTGAAAGAATCATACCGCCAGGGAGGTTAATAGCGCAAAAAATAAAAACGCAGAGGTGATCAAATACCACCAAAAGAAAGCTCTATTTGTGGGAAAAAAAGGACAAAAAAATAATTTGGGTACAGTGTTGCATGACTGAGTAATTGTCATTCAAACTGTAAGAGCACCGGAAGCTTGAAAATTGGTCTGGTCAGGAGGGTGTTTAAGTGCCCAGTATGGAAGTGGTTAAATCACATTGCTATTTGCCTAGCGTACTTGTTTGTAGCCTAAATACTGAAATTTTCACCTAAAAATGTAATTTAGTAACTTTTGTGAAATGCCAGTAAAAACTTGGCTGCGCCAGTAAATTTCGGGTGTTGTGCCAGTAAATTTCAATCTGGTAGGTTGGCAATACTGCACAACATTTAGATAAGCCTGTATAATACTGGGAGAATATAGTCTGGTCTGGTGAGACCAAAATGTAATTCTTTGGATGCCATAATACACACCATGTTTGGAGGTCAAATGGCACTGCACATCACCCCAAAAACACCCCCATACCAACAGTGAAGTTTGGAAGGTGGGAACATCATGGTGTGGGGCTGTTTTTCAGCATATGAGACTGGTAAACTTCATTTGATTGAAGCAAGGATGAATGGAAAAATGTACCAAGATATTCTTGATAATAATTCGCTGCCACATACCATGGATGATGAAGATGAAACGAGGGTGGACATTTCAGCAAGACAATGATCCAAAACACAAAGCCAAGAAAACTCTCAATTGGTTTCAAAGAAAGAAAATGTACCTGCCAGAATAGACCAGCCAATCACCTGACTTGAATTCAATAGAAAAATCTATGGAAAGATCAGAGTTCATAGAAGAGGCCCACAGAACCTTCAAGATTTGAAGACTGTTTGTATGGAAGAATGGGCCAAAAATACACTTGAGCAAAGCATGCAATTAGTTTCTCCATACAGGAGGGGTCTTGAAGCTGTCATTACCAACAAAGAATTTTGTACAAAGTATTAAATACATTTTAGTTAGCGTGTTCAATACTTTACACTTCATTTCAGAACTTATTTATTTTGGTGTCTTTATATGTGTGGATTGCATGGGTTGTTACCAACGTGTGGTGAAAATTTTATGTCAATAACACCTTTATGCCCTGTACACACGATCGGTCCGTCCTTCAGACCATTTTCATTGGTTAACCGATGAAGCTGACTGATGGTCCGTCGTGCCTACACACCATCGGTTAAAAATACGATCGTGTCAGAACGCGGTGACGTAAAACACAACTACGTGCTAAAAAAACAAAGTTCAATGCTTCCAAGCATGCGTCGACTTGATTCTGAGCATGCATGGATTTTTAACCAATGGACGTGCCTACAAACGATCGTTTTTTTCTATCGATTAGGTATCCATCGGTTAAATTTAAAACAAGATTGCTTTTTTTTAACCTATGGATAAATAACTGATGGGGCCCACACACGATCGGTTTGGTCCGATTAAAACGGTCCATCAGACCGTTCTCATCGGTTTGACCGATCGTGTGTACGCGGCATTAGAAATATATTTACCTACAAAAAAGGTGACGTGTTCAATACTACTTTTACTTGCTGTATATGCATTTCTTTAGCTGCTCCTAATACCACATGCACAGATATCAAGCATTGTATAACACATCTTTGTCTGATCTACTCAAAGGCAGCTCTCGGTTGTCATAAAGAGTGACATTACTCAGTAAAAAAAAAAAAAAACTCGTAGGATTTTAACTCCTTATACTTTTCAAAACTTCAAAAAAAAATTATCTATACAGCATTCATCAATCCTCTGTAAAGTTATATGATACAATAATCATCTGGTCAGCACTTGCAGATGAAAGAAGGCATAAATGTTTTTGTTTTGTTTTTGCAAAACTTATAATCATTGTGGCACATGGTTTTAAAATCACTAATCAAAGGCAAATAGAGCAGTGCTACATAACATTCCACTATTGGCTGGAAGGAAGATCTTGTGCTTGTATCTGCTTGCAGTCTCAGTTGGCTTCTGCAAAGAAAGTTAAAGTGTCTTACAACAGTATGACCGCAAGTGTGCGAGATGTCATCAGTGCCCAGGACTCAGTGAGATCTGTCCTTGTATGTATGTGTGTATATATAAATATATATATATATATATATATATATATATATATATATATATATATATATATATATATATATATATATATATATACAGTGGGGATCGAAAGTTTGGGCACCCCAGGTAAAAATTTGTATTAATGTGCATAACGAAGCCAAGGAAAGATGGAAAAATCTCCAAAAGGCATCATATTACAGATTAGACATTCTTATAATATGTCAACAAAAAGTTAGATTTTATTTTCATCATTTACACTTTCAAAATTACAAAAAAACAAAAAAATGGCGTCTGCAAAAGTTTGGGCACCCTGAAGAGTTAATATCTTGTACTGCCCCCTTTGGCAAGTATCACAGCTTGTAAACGCTTTTTGTAGCCAGCCAAGAGTCTTTCAATTCTTGTTTGAGGTATCTTTGCCCATTCTTACTTACAAAAGTCTTCCAGTTCTTTGAGATTTCTGTGCTGTCTGTCAAGCACTGCTCTTTTAAGGTCTATACATAGATTTTCAATTATGTTGAGGTCAGGAGATTGTGAAGGTCATGGCAAAACCTTCAGTTTTCGCCTCTTGATGTAATCCCCCATGGATTTTGAGGTGTGTTTAGGATCATTATCCATTTATAGAAGCCATCCTCTCTTTAACTTCAGCTTTTTCACAGATGGCATCAAGTTACCATCCAAAATTTGCTGAAATTTTATTGAATCCATTTTTCCTTCTACTCGTGAAATGTTCCCTGTGCCACTGGCTGCAATACAACCCCAAAGCATGATTGATCCACCCCCATGCTTAACAGTTGGACAGAGGTTCTTTTCATTAAATTCTGTGCCCTTTCTTCTCCAAACGTACCTTTGCTCATTCCGGACAAAAAGTTCTATTTTAACCTCAACGGTCCACAGAACTTGTTTCCAAAATGCATCAGGCTTGTCTATATGTTAATTTGCAAAGTTCAAACGCTGATTTTTGTGGTGAGGACGTAGAAGAGGTTTTCTTCTGATGACTCTTCCATGAAGACCATATTTGTACAAGTATCTCTTTATAGTGGAATAGTGTACCACAACTCCAGTGTCTGCCAGATCTTTCTGGAGGGATCGTGCAGTCAAACGAGGGTTTTGAATTGTTTTTCTCACAATCCTGCGAGCTGTTCTGTCTGATATTTTTCTTGGTCTTCCAGATCTTACTTTAACTTCCACTGTTCCTGATGACTGCCATTTCTTAATTACATTCTGAACAGCATTGTGAGCGTCAACTATTTTCAATTTCAGTTTTCTAGACAACTGCTTAGAAGAACCCATGGTGCTGATTGTTGGGGCAAGGTCAGATGAGTCTGGGCATTTAAAACCTTTGAGATTGACATCACCTAGTCTTCCCAGACGATGATTGAGAACAATCCATGACACTGGCAGGTCTCAGCTTTGCAAAGGGGGCAGTGCATGCTATAAATTCTGCAGGGTGCCCAAACTTTTGCAGACGCCATTTTTTTGTTTTCTGTAATTTTGAAAGTGTAAATGATGGAAATAAAATCTAACTTTTTTTTGACATATTATAAGAATGTCTAATCTGTAATTTGATGCCTTTTGGAGATTTTTCCATCTTTCTTTGGCTTCGATATGCACATGAATACAAATTTGTATCTGGGGTGCCCAAACTTTCGATCCCCACTGTATATATATATATATGCTTTTGTGCAGAATTATGTAAACATATGTTTTTACTTGTTGGTATAAGATGAGTTCCAATGATCTATTGTCTTCTTTTTGAGAAGAAGCGCTTTTTTTTTTGTTTTATTTTGATCTTTACGGGGCTGTTTTTAGCATCTATATACACTGAGCACATAGAGATGTCATATAAGTGGTGGGAACACTAGTGTTTGTGGTATTTCTGTTGTCGTGTTTCTTGAGTAATATTTTATATAGTTTTTGGTTTAATAATTTCTGCTTCTTTGTTTAGAGATCAGGCCCTGCGCATCACTTCCTTGCCTGAATGGGGGAACATGCAAGAATTTGGAAGATGGTTACAGCTGCGTGTGTACAGGGGGGTACACCGGTGAACGATGTCAAACAGGTTAGTAATTTAAAAAGAGTTTGTATCTTGTTCTTTAGTCCATTATTAGAACATAAAATTAAATAAATACATTTTCAAATATATCTCTTGTGTTGATAAAGGGGCCATGCCCAGACAGATTGTATAAGAGAACCTGTCATTGCCTAGTGTTGCAGCATAAAAGGTCTTTTTTACTAGAAAAATATAGCATGCGACCTTCATACTGAATCATTTATATTCTTTTATCCACTTACGCAGTTTCTTTGAAGATTTTTCCTTTCTTATGCCAATTTTGTTTTGTGTTTTACTGTGGCATAGAAAAGCATAGCATGTCACAAGTAAGATGGGAGGGCAGGGTGCAATTTTTAAATGAGTATGCAACAATATTAGCATTTTTCACCCTCTTTAGTTACATTAGGAAATAAGCTACTTGCCAGTTTTGCAAGTTGTTTTTGTTCCCAGCAGAGTTCTTTTGTAATATTTCTTCTTCGTCTAGAGATCCGACCATGTGCATCCTTTCCTTGCCTTAATGGGGGCATCTGTGAGAACACACCTGATGGATTCACTTGTTTGTGTAGACAAGGATACTCAGGCCTTCGTTGCCAGACAGGTAAGAGCTGTATATACTTTATGGTTTCTGCTAACTATTGGTGTACATTTTACCTGACTGCTGCAGGCTGCTGTCTATCATATGTATATGTGCTTCTCATTGAGAAATTGTACTGATAAAAAGCAACTCTTTTACATCTTATTTTTTTTAGAGATTAAACCATGTTCTTCATCTCCATGCCTAAATGGGGGAGTGTGTAAGGACGTGAGTGTTACTACTTATATCTGTGTGTGTCCTCGAGGATTCTCTGGTTCACGCTGTGAAACAGGTAAAATAACCATTGTCTCACTTTCTGCGTTAAAGCTGTAGTTGCTGTCTTTAGTTTATGTAGCTGAGGCAAATTGGTACTGAGAGTCAGGTTATACCTTGTCTAGTCTCCTAAGTAAAGGGAAAATGTAGTGAATGCTCAGTAAGATATATCTTTCATTTTGATATGACTTTTACATTTTACAAACTTGCTCCTCAATATGTTGCCATTGTATTAAATACTGACATTTGGAAATAAGCATCTAACCAATGATCTCAGTGATTAGGTTAAACGGATTCCTCTCTGCTTAACAACTTTTTTTATAACCACACAGGGGATACATTGGGGCAGATCCACAGAGATCTGCACCCGCGCAGCGTATCAGAGATACGCTACGCCGCCGTACCTTACCTGGCGTTATTTCGAATCCTTAAAGATTTTGCGCCGTAAGTTACGGTGGAGTAGTGTATCTCTGGCGGCGGAATTCAAATCAGCGATTAGGGGGCGTGTTTCATTTAAATGAAGCGCGTCCCCGTGCCGAATGAACTGCGCATGCTCCGTTTATAAATTTCCCGCCGTGCATTGCGCTAAATGACGTCGCAACAACGTCATTTTTTTTAACTTAGACGTGAATTACGTCCATCCCGATTCACGGACGACTTACACAAAAAAAAAAAAAATCTAATTTCGACGCGGGAATGACGGCCATACTTAACATGGCAAGTCTAACTATACGACGGAAAAAAGCAGCTTTAACTATACGCCAGAAAAAGCCGACTAGAGACGACGTAAGAGAATGCGACGGCCGCGCGTACGTTCGTGGATCGTCGGAAAAAGGTAATTTGCATACCCGACCTGAAAACATGACCTGTTGGGGCGCCTTGAGGACTGGAGTTGAGAAACACTGCTATATAGATACAAATAATACAAAAAACAAGCCTTTTTTTTAATGTTATTAGACATTATAAAGGGTATTTGCATGTTAAAAAAAAAAAAAAAGACTGTAGATTCCCTTTACTCCCTTGGCTATCAAGGACACGTTATTTAGAATGTGGATGCACACTCTTCTAGGCGGCCAGTGACCAATGGGGTGTACTGAAATGAAGGATACACTAGGGCGAAAAAACTGAAACCGAAAATTACAGTTTTTTAAAAATAATAACATTTTGATATTTTAAATTGTTTAATATTCGTTATTTGACTTTTTAATTATCATGAATTTAATGAATAAAAAATACAATACAGTAATGTAAAATAAGTATTTTAATAAAAAGTAACCCACATAAATTGGACACAGAAAATAAAATAAATACAAAATTAAATAAAGAAACTTACAGTACATATGCTGCACAATAATAATAATAATAAAAAACAACCAAATAAAAATAAATAAAAAAAACAGGCATAATATAAAATGCCAAAGACTAGGAGCCTCTATGTTTGAGTAGACATATGATATTTGCACTGTTTATTGTTCAAAAATAGAAGAACCATAAAAAAAGACAGAGGGTGCACAGGCTATTATACACATCATACTACTAAGTCATCAGGTCAGTTGTATCAAAGCTTGTTGTCAAAGTAAAACATCAGCTTCCAGTCCACGATACATCATCATTTGCATCACATAATGAGAGTGGGACAACTGGAAAACCCAACAACAGGCTAACGTGTTTCAAGGACTTGCCTCTTCCTTAGGCCCCTTGCACACTGGGACGTTTTTCATGCGGTACTGCGCTAAAAATAGCGCTGCTATACCGCATGAAAAATCATGCCCTGTACTCTTCAATGTGAAAGCCCAAAGGCTTTCACATTGAAGCGATGCGCTAGCAGGAGCGCTCCAAAAGTCCTGCTAGCCGCATCTTTACAGCGGTATAGGAGCGGTGTGTTCACCGCTCCTATACCGCGCCTTCCCATTGAAATCAATGGGAAAGCGCGGTGATACCGCGGTAATACCGCCACAACGCGGGCGGTATTAACCCTTTTTCGCCCGCTAGCGGGGGTTAAAACCTCACCGCTAGCGCCCGAATATCGCGGTAAACACGATGGTACAGCCGCGCTACAAGTAGCGCGGCTATACCGTCACCGCGGGTCTGCGCCTATGTGTGAAACCGGCCTTATGCCGCGTACACACGATCCTTTTTCGGGTTGTAAAAAACAATGTTTTTCAGGCTCTAGAAAAAACTAAGTTTTTTCCAACTTGATCATTAAAACGGCCTTGCCTTCACACGATTGTGAAGAAAAAAATGCTCTAGCAAAGCGCGGTGACATACAACACGTACGACGGCACTATAAAGGTGAAGGTCCATTCGGATGACGCCACCCTTTGGGTGGCTTTAGCTGATTTTGTGTTAGTAAAAGACGATTCGCGCTTTTCTGTCTGTTATAGTGTGATGAATGTGCTTACTCCATTATGAACGAGCGCTCCCATCTCATAACTTGCTTCTGAGCATGCGTGGATTTTTCACGTCGTTAAAGCCCACACATGACCATTTTTTACAACCCAAAAAACGACAACGTTTAAAACATAGTGAAAAAATAGAGCATGTTGAAAAAAAAATTGCCCGTTTTTCAGAACCCGAAAAAGCCCACACACGATCGTTTTAATGACGTTAAAGAAAAACTTCATTTTTTAGAACCCGAAAAATGATCGTGTGTACGCGGCATTAGAGCCAGAGCTCCAAGGAGAGGCAAGTCCTCAAAACACATTAGCCTGTTGGGTTTTCCAGTTGTCCTATAGGTGATGTGATATGATGTATTGTGGACTGGAAGCTTACTTTGATTAAAAGGTTGATAGAGTACACCTGTTGGTTTGTTGTATATTACTTACCACAAAGAGAGGTATTTCTTAAGATAATGCACTAGGCTGGTGCGCCCTCTGTCTTTTTTTATTTCAGATAGTGAATCCACTGACTTCCGTAGTCATAAGAGGGCATCAAGACGAGGCATGTCCAGTGAAGCCAGCAGGGAAAAATGTAGGCAACAGTCTGGGGCCCACTTCCAAGCATCGGAGATTGTGGAGTTGATTTACTAAAATTGGAGAGTTTGAAAAATGTACAAATTTAGCGCGACTGGGTATATTATTATTAACAATGTAGGGGGTGTATAGTAATAAGGGGGCGCTAATAATAGGTGATAAATAAATTCCAAATTCTAGCGTGAAACAATATGTTAACTAGAAGGTCAACAATACAATAGTGATTTAAAGTGCAAGTGCTTAAATGATAACAACATCAAAAAATAAGTGCAAACAGGTCCAAAAAATGCAGCAATGGTCACTAAGTGATAAGCAATTGGTAAGTCCATGCATCAAATGGTTAACTTGAGAGTAGACACCATCACCACGGAACAGATATCAAACTGGTGACACCCGGTGAGAGGTAGAGGTAAGTGCCTACTTACCAGACCACCATGACCCTTTGTTTTTAAAAAGGATCAGGTGGAGCTTTAGTACAGTTGGTGGCCTAAGGTCGCCAGGAATGGACTCCAACAGAAGAAATTACCATGGATAAATTCAAGTGAAGTTCCGCGATTTATTATATATACATTTGTATATATATATATACAGTAAATCGCAGAACTTCACTATGGCCCGTTTTTCTTCATTTTATCCATGGTAATTTCTTCTGTTGGAGTCCATTCCTGGCCAGTTCCATTCAGGTACCAGTACAGACCTTAGGCCACCAACTGTACTAAAGCTCCACATGATTCTTTTTAAAAACGAAGGGTCATGGTGGTCTGGTAAGTAGGCACTTACCTCTCACCGGGTGTCGCCAGTTTGATATCTGTTCCGTGGTGATGGTGTCTACTCTCAAGTTAACCATTTGATGCATGGACTTACCAATTGCTTATCACTTAGTGACCATTGCTGCATTTTTTGGACCTGTTGGCACTTATTTTTTGATGTTGTTATCATTTAAGCACTTGCACTTTAAATCACTATTGTATTGTTGACCTTCTAGTTAACATATTGCTTCACGCTAGAATTTGGAATTTATTTATCACCTATTATTAGCGCCCCCTATTACTATACACCCCCCACATTGCTAAAGTTGTTTTCACACCACTATAGGGGAGCAGCTTCCTTAATATATTTTACATTACCATAGCGCAGAGCTCTCTATTTACTCATATTATTATTAACCAATGAGCTTTGAAGTTCTTCGGCTTGTTCAAAGCTTTGACAAAAAAAAATGGAAGTCGATTGGTTAACCTAACCTTCTACGCAGAGCTGAGAACTAATTGCCCTAAGTTCTCTTCCTAAGGTGTCAGGGCACTGCATGTGCGATAAAAATGTATTAGCTAGATTCAGGTACATTTTCTCAACTTTGCGTAACTTAAGGAATTTAAGCTACGCCGCCGTAAGTTAGCGAGGCAAGTACATGATTCACAATGTACTTACCTGCTAAGTTACGGCGGCGTAGCCTAAATCGGCGGGCGTAAGGGCGCCTAATTCAAATGTGTTTGAGGGGGGCGTGTTGTATGTTAATGGGGCTTGACCTTACGTTTTTTACGTTTCTTGCGAACTGCGCATGCGCCGGGCGCCTACATTTCCCAGTGTGCATTGCGGCTAAGTACGCCGCACAGGCCTATTGATTTCGACGTGGACGTAAACGACGTAAATCCCGATTCACGGACGACTTACGCAAACGATGTAAAAAATTTGAATTTCGACGCGCGAACGGTGGCCATACTTGATATTACTATTCCAACTAGGGCCTAGCTCTAACTTTACGCGGCCTATCTCTTATGTAAACGGCGTAAAAGTACTGCGTCGGCCGGGCGTACGTTCGTGAATCGGCGTATCTACTCATTTACATATTCTACGCCGACCACAATGGAAGCGCCACCTAGCGGCCATCCGAAATATTGCAATCTAAGATAGGACGGCGCAAGCCGTCGTTTCTTAGATATGTTTAAGCGTATCTCTGTTTGAGCATACGCTTAAACATAAGTCGGCGTAGATTCTGAGTTAGGTCGGCTTATCTACTGATAAGCCGGCCTAACTCTTACTAAATCTACCTATATGTATGTAGCTGCGGCTACACACATACATAGTCAGACAGTATACCATACGGTGGTCTGTGTTCTGGAAAGCCCATTCCCAGACTAGTCTACAGTCTGGTCTACAGCAGCGGCGCTCAGCCATTAACAGCAAGCAACTTGATTTGAATACATTGCTTGCTGTGATTGGCTGAGCGCCGCTGCTGTAGACCAGACTGTAGACTAGTCTGTGTTCCGGGAAGTCTCCGCCCATACCTGGAACACAGTGTTGTATACTGTATGTATGTATGTAGCCAGCCACAGATACATACAGTTTCACAAATGCAGCAGTCTGACAGCTTAGGGAGAGACTTATAGGTAGATTCAGAAAGAGTTAGGCCGGCTTGTCAGTAGAATCTACGCCGGCGTTTGTTTAAGCATATGCTCAAACAGAGATACGCTTAAACAAAGCTAAGATAGGACGGCTTGCGCCGTTCTATCTTAGCTTGCAATTTTTCAGCTGGCCGCTAGATGGCGCTTCCATTGCGGCCGGCGTAGATTATGTAAATGAGCGTGTACGCCGATTCCCGAACGTACGCCAGGCCGCCGCAGTCGAAGTACGTCGTTTCCGTAAGGCCTTAGGCGGCCTAAAGTTATTCCACCTATGAGGTGGAATAACAATGTTAAAGTATGGCCGCCGTTACCCCCCGCGAGTTTCAAAATTTTTACGTCGTTTGCGTAAGTCGTCCGCGAATCGGGAGTTACGTCGTTTACTTCCGCGTCGAAATCAATAGGCCCGTACGGCGTACTTAGCCGCATTGCGCCCTGGGAAATGTAGGCGCCCGGCGCATGCGCAGTAAGGAAAAACGTCAAAAAACGTGAGGTCAAGCCTCATTAGCATTAAACACGCCCCCCCAACCCATTTGAATTAGGCGCCCTTACGCCCGCCGTGTTTACACTACGCCGCCCTAAGTAAGGAGGTAAGTGCTTTCTGAATCATGTACTTTCCTCTCTTACTTAAGGCGGCGTAGTGTAAACATGCTAGGCTACGCCAACCTATTTTTAGGCGCCCCTACCTGAATCTACCCAATAGTTTGGCCCAACAAAAACTTGTAGTTCAAAAGCTGGAGTTCTCTTTTAAATTGAAAGTGCAAAAACTGTAGAAGAAGTAGAACTAAAATGAACAACCAACAAAATAACAAAGGGCCTGCCCTACCCTTTCTATTCTGTTAGTTATTTCAAGTTGTGAAGTATCACTGTAATTGGTACAGTAGGTGTAGTGCAAAAGTGGCACAACTAGACAATTTGACCATAATTCATTGGGCTGTGCTATTGCTTTCTAATCGATTTCAGTAAAAGTGGCAGATTTTGTTTTACGAACAAAAGTTGTTCAGATTTCTCACAGGAGAGACGGTTCCTCTTCTCATCAAGAATACGCTAGACTGAATAGTCTCTCACTCTCCTTCTGGCGATAGGCTGTTCATCTAAATAAATCTCCAACTGTTGGGTAGCTGCGGTTGTTGTGGCACTGCTATGGACCGGGGTGCATTCATGGAAAATTTCTTCAAACATGCCAGATATCGAGGGAGTGTGCTCCTCTTCACTTGTATGCAACCGTTTATTTGTCATACTTTCCTCTGTGCTACACCTGAATACTCCTTCACCAGATGCTTCCATCACCTCCATTTGTGCCTGTATAATTTCCAGTGCACGCTGCTTTTTCTCCATATTAAAATAATGCTCTTTAAATTGAGGATCTAGAACTGTTGCAACGCAGTACAGAGGGTTGGACTCTGTGTCTTGAAACCGGTTGTTAATGGCTTCTAGTAGAGTGGTTTTAGATGTTTTTACGCCATGGTCTGTTTCTGCCTTTTTTCCTAGCAGACGCTTCAGTGCAGCAATCAAGGGAATAACTTCAGCAATGGAAGCATTAGCTGAGCCTATTTATTTTGTTAACTGTTTAAATGGAGATAAAAGAGACAAACTATTTTCAGCTAACATCCACTGATGTGCACTAAGTGTTGCCGGCTGCTCATAATCTTCAATGTATGCTGTTAAAACTTGCTTTTTTCTTTCGAAAAGACTTTGCAACATATAGTAGGTGCTGTTCCAACAAGTGACTACATCTTGCTGCAGTCTATTAGCTGGCATTCCAAACTGTATCTGCAAAGCTTGCAATCTGGAAAAGGCAAGCAGAGAATGCTTAAAGTGGCCCACAATTTTTCTTCCTTTTGATACGATATCTGATATGGTGTGCTGACTCAGCAATCTCTCATTCACAGCCAATTGTAGTGTGTGTGCCATACACGGTATGCTTTTAAGTTCACTGTCCTCCATTGTCTTTGTCATGTTCTGTGCATTATTTTGGACAATCAGATGCACTTTAGACTTTTCCATGTGCCAAGTGTCAAGCATGGTTTTTAAAGCATCATATATTGCAGCTACAGTATGTGATCCAACAAACTTACGTGCGTTAAGTAGGATGTTTTGCAATTGAAATTTGGCATCTATCCACTGCACTGTCAAGCATGCTTGTTGGACTGACGTCTGAACTCCAAATGTCGGTAGTAAAACTGCTGTGATGTCATGAGCTCATGAACATGTTTTCTAACAGTGCCAAACAATTCAGTTAGACATGTATCTGCAAAGTAGCGTCTGCTTGGTAGTGTGTAACGCGGCTCAATATGTTGCATGAGCCTACGGAATCCAATGTCCTCCACAACAGAGAATGGCTGGTCGTCTTATGCAATAAATTCCATCATTTTATCTGTAATGGCACAAGCTTTGGGGCTGTCACTTGTAAAAAAAATGTACTGTATTTGCTGGCGTATAAGACTACCTTTTACACTTGAAAAAACTGGCCAAAAAGCAGGGGTCGTCTTATACGCCGGGTCAGCTGTTTGATGGCTGCTGGATGTGCGGTAATACTGTATGTAGCTTCGGCTACATACAGTATATACCGCTTAGCCAATCCCGATGAGCGATGTATTCAAATGAATACAGAGCCTGCTCGGATTGGAGTAACAACCTCTGCCAATCCGAGCAGGCTACATACAGTAGCCTGCTCGGATTGGCTTTGAGAGTCATAGAGGCGTGGGCTGATGATGTTACAGCCTCTGCCAATCCAAGCAGGCTTTGTATTCATTAATAGAATACATTGCTTGCCGTAATTGGCTCCAGCTCCAGCAAGAATGAAGAAGAATATGGCTCCAGAAGGAAGAAATATGAAGCGTCGGAAGCCTCAGAAGGGGGGTCGTCTTATACAGTGAGTACAGGCAAGAAAACATAAAAAAAATTAAAATTAGGGGGTCGTCTTATACGTCCAGTCTTATACACCGGCAAATACGGTACCTTTTCGAAGACTGTGGCCATAGATGGTGTTGAACTTAATGTGCTTGAGCCTATGGTACTTTTTGGAAGCATTAGTGTTTTCTTGTATTCTGCATTATGAACTGGATTACGTGTTTTCAGGTGGTGTATCAAACCTGTTGTTGAAAAATGCCTTGACACTGTACCCCTCTTGAAATTTCTGCTGAAAAAAGACTGCAGATTGCAAATTTGGGGTCTTTATCAGAAACCTGTAAATATTTCCACTCTGCAGACATGTCCACCTTTGCTGGTAGCGCAGAAGAATAGCATAGAGTGATCTATAGTGGGAGTGAAATCTGAGGGGGGGACGACAAAAATCTATTTTAAAACTAAACCCCAGGTAGCTATATATATATTATTGATTGCATGATATTTGTTTGAGATATTCAGTATTATATTACTACTAGTACTGTGTCTACTGCTAGAAGCAGCATGTTTAGAAAAAACATACTGAAATATAGCATACACTATGCATTACCTGGCCTGTTTAGTAGTAGTAGTAGTAACATACAACTGAATATCTCTTTTACTACTTGAATTGTCAGTTAATAGAAAAGATCTCCAACAGCAATTCTCACCGGCGAATAGTAGTAATAGTAGCCACCCAGGAGGGTCCACTCTCCAATGCAGCCCCGCATGCTCCTGTCTCCTGAGTCCCAACTGTGTCTCAACCACGAGGAACGTACTCTCGACTCCAGCGTCCATCCGCAGGGAATGTGCTCCCAAACTCCAGTGTCTCAATTTTTTTTGCCAATGTGCCAAAAACACAATATTCAGGATTTTTTTTTTTTCCGTCCGACAAAATTTTGGTGCATCCCTAGTAATATACTCTGGCAAGAAAGAAGATTGGTGAATATATTACAGTTTCATGTTATTATAAGCAAGTAGGGATTTGTATATTGTGCTGTGTTTGTCTGCATATAGTTTAGTGTATTTTTAAAGAAAATATTGTTATTGCTCTCATTGAAAGTACAAAAATAACAGTCCCATGATGAAATTGTATCCTGTCAGCCAGTACCTGGCTGCAAAAGGGTTACATGCCAGCAAAGTCCTACTCTAGCAAGGTCTTCTTTTCTTAAAACATTAAAGTATTTTGATGTAGTATAGTATCATTGGCTTTCTTTTCAATTTTCTTAGAAACTCGACCATGCTCCTCATCTCCTTGTCTGAATGGTGGGATGTGCAAGGACATAGATGATAGCTACAGCTGTGTATGTCCATGGGGATACACTGGACAGAGATGTGAAACTGGTGAGATGTCCATCCATTGTATTATATAAATGTTGGTTATAGTGTATGTGGTAATAAAAATGTAAATTGATGGCATAAATCTTTGCACTCAGGCTTAGTTTTTAGCATTCAAATGCAGGGTTATATTCTTCCAGTAAACATCAGACTTAATGAAGTGCTTCAGTGTGCTAAAATTGAATGTCTTCTTTTTAGATCAAATATGTGAAAAGAGGTTTCCCCAAAGTTTTGCCAATAAATCAAACCATCCTATGTCGCTTCATGTTTTTTCCAACAATACTTGTGCAGGGAACTTTATCACAGCTCTCTAGCTATCTCTAGAAATCAGCTGTAACAACTCTGTAAAAATATTATTTCCTTACTGTCAATTTTAGTTTAGCTTCATTTATTCGTCTATGGCCTCATGCACACTGGGCTTTTAGCTCTGGTTTAAGTACGGGTGGAAGGTCTAGTTGCATAGTACAATTCCGGTGTATGCAGCCTGTCAGTCTCTGTGAGAGTCTGACAGCTGCTGTGGCTGGATGCTGCATCAAACGGTACTTGCATTAAGTGCAGTATGCATCCAGGGAGTTATTTTATATTACTAATAGCTGACCTTAGCCAATAGAAAAACAATTTTCAGCCAGGAAAGAACAAGAATGACAATTGTAAAATGACAATGATGTAAAATTTGACATTACCTTTAAAAGTCTGGGTTTCCATAATGCGCATTATGCAGCGATTTGGGATTGTAGTGTAATCTTGACGATTCTGCTCACGATCCCAAATCGAGAGATGTGAATGGGGCTTTGGATTGAATAATAAGACAAATATTATGGTTTATTTAAGTCTGTGGGATCACAGCAGAAATCCTCTGATTCTAACATTGAAAGGATTTGCCCTAAGAAGCCCTTTTAATGGACGGTAATTGTTTTTAAAGCTGGGCATACACTTATTGAAATTGGGCCATTTCAGTAGGGACCGGCCACATTACAATCAGTTTGTTCCTGCTGTACAGAAGTTGATTGTTAGGCCTCGTACACACGACCGAGGAACTCGTCGTAAATGAAACATCGTTTTCCTCGACGAGTTCCTTGTCAGGCTTGTGGAGAAACTTGACAAGCTTTCTTTGCGTACACACTGTCAAGACCAAATCTCCTCGTTCTCAAACGCGGTGACGTACAACACATACAACGGCAGGGGAAGTTTGATTCCACTGGCACAACCCTTGGGGCTGCTTTTGCTAATCTCATGTTACTGCGTGTTAAGTAAAAGTTTGGTAAGAGACAATTTGCACTTTTCAGACTGTTACAGCGTGACAAATGTGCTATCTCCATTACAAACGCTACTTTTACCGAAGGTGCGCTCCCGTATCATACTTTATTCTGAGCATGCGCGGGTTTCTTAGCATACACACGAACGTGTTTCTCGTCGAAAACCAGCCCGACGAGGAACACGACGAGGAAATTGAGACTCCTGTCGAGGAAAAAGAGAACTTGTTCTCTTTTTTTCTCGTCGAGTTCCTCGACAGTTTCCTCAATGAAAAACATACACACGACCGTTTTCCTCTGCAAAAAAGCTCTGCCACCATGTTTCTTGATGGATTCTGTCGAGGAAAACGGTTGTGTGTACGAGGCCTAAGATTGACTTCTGTCAAAGGGAGATGCTGGAAAACCTTCCTTGATCAGCAGGCAGTGGGAGCCGGTGTGAAAATACAATGTTCCCTCATTTGTGTGGATTGAGAAATGTATATACTTTTTTTTTTTTTAGCCAACAGGCTGAACAAAGAAAAACGAACAGTGTAAAGCCTAGTACACACGCTCGTTTTTCACGGCGGTAAAAAGTCTGCAGTGAAAACCGAAGGGGAAAGCCGAGAACCCGTCAGGAAAACTTCCATGGAGCTTTGGCCGGGAATCCCGGCTGTGTGTATGCTCCATGGGCACTGCCTCGCAGTGTTTCCCATAGAGTATTAGTAAATCTGGCGGGGAAAAAAAGCCGCCGAGAATCCCGACGGGAAAATAGAGAGCAGCTTCTCTATTTTCCTGGCGGGATTCCCATCTGTTTTCCTGATGGGAAAACTGCGAGGAAGCATACACATTTCCGGTTTTCCCGGGCAAAAGCTCTCCTGGCAGTTTTCATGACGGGAAAACCGGTCGTTTGTACGAGGCTTATGACTAGATAACATAAGGGGCTTTTGGTTATCTGCCTGGGAACTCATTAATCAAGGCTCCAGTGACTAGTTCCTCTTATCTGTCCATAAGTGATAACCTACTATAATGTCTCATGTCAGATAATATAGCAATAGCAGAAATTTCCTTCCCCATATCAATATTCAGATTTTGTTTGCTTGACATTTTCTGCTGCAGCTGTTTTACTGCATTTACTGTTTGTTTAATGTACTTTTAATGAGTATATTTTCTGTAGGATGTTATAGAATCCCTGCATGACATAAAAATAGTATTATGAGACAGAGTTTCTATTTTCTGCACAGGATTAAGGCCGTGCTTGTCATCTCCCTGTATGAATGGTGCCACTTGCGAGGACATGAGTGATGGTTACAGCTGTGTCTGCACAGAAGGATATACTGGAATACATTGTGAGACAGGTGAGTAGTACATATCATTATTAATGGAGAGATGCAGGGATATTTATTAGGCTTTGTGTAATGTGTGCGGCTGACCATACATTCCTGCTAATTAATTTAAAGTATGTCTAAGGTTGGGTGGTTGGCCTGAAAGCCAGTATTGGGGGTGGTTGGAATACTGTATTTCTTTCAGAGTTCCATCCTCTGCTATGATGGGTTGCAGCTCTTTGGTTATCTTTCTTATTCCTTCTAGTGCTGGATTGAATATGGTTACGAGAGGTGCATGGTATTCGTTTTTTTTTTCTCTTTGTACTGTAGAAGGTTCTCTCATTGGGTTTTCAAGGCAGTGCTTATGCTTGTACTGAATTTGTTGCTTTAGCCCCTCTTGTGGAATGATTCTGATGGTACTTTTAGATGTTTAATTCTGTCTTCTGGATTAGAGCATTTGCTGTGGTATCTAGTGGCCTGGCAGTGCAAGTTGTTTGGTGTGTTGGTGTTGAAAGCTGGAACTTTGGAGATAGTTATATTGGTCAATGGATCACAGGAGTACAGTTGGTTCAGCACTTCTGTGACCCAGAGTCTGCCAATAGCGGGCTGATGTCACAGGCAGGCTCTTGGGAGATTCCAACGTTAATGTCAGATCCACCCAGATGCTTGGACTAGCAGCCTAACGCAGCCTTTTAAGGAGCTGCTGAGAGCTTGAGACAGCCACCCCTGCACAGCCTGGCACTCCGATGAGTGCTAAAAGGGCAGAACAGAGAGCTGGTGATTCACAGTCACAGGCTCTCTGCTCACTGAGGGCCAATAACCAAGAGATCATCAGTCTTTGATTGCTCAGCACTCAGTCTTAGAGGTAGTGGAGGACATATGTAGCATTGTATCAATGCTGCATCCACCTAGGTGAGTATGGCTGTTTGTTGTTTTATAGTCCCGCACTTCTCTTTTAAAAAGTAACATTTTTTGGTTTGATTTGGTAGGTGAATGTATTAAAAGGTATGTGAAATTTTCTTTATATTTCTTCATTTTATGTCCGTATGATGAAAATATAATTAGAAAACAAAAACAAAGGAGCCTAGAAAAGTAGATGAACAGGAGCATGTGGTAAGTGTAATCAGAAGAGGTTCCAATAGCCGGGCAGTCCCAGTTTTTAAAGAAACTTCCAGTGTAGTCCAAAAAGCAGCTAATGTACGCTGTAGGCTTAGGAAACACAATAGCGCTGGAGCCCAAGGATGACGTCAGCGGAAGCGGGACGAGAACCAGCGTGGAACACAAACAAAAGGCAGAAAGTGTGTTATCAATGCGGGACGTGTTTCGGAAAAGCTCATTGGTTCCTTCTTCAGCCATACTGGGACTGCCCGGCTATTGGAACCTCTTCTGATTACACTTACCACATGCTTCTGTTCATCTCCTTTCCTAGGCGCCTTTGTTTTTGTTTTCTGTTTACTTTAGAGATTGCTTGTCTCCCTGAGTGCTTGCCTGAAGTGCATGAAGACATTATATCCCTCCTAAAACAGACTCAATTTGTTAGGTCCTAGTATTTGGAGCACCCTGGATATACATTTTTTCCTGAAAATATAATTATGTATGGCTTTTGTTGCAGGCTGTTAAGGATTTTGTCCTCCAGTTCTGTCATAAATAGCTTGGCATACTGGGCGAGAATAAGGGTATACCTCACCGCTTGTCCTGAAAATTGAATTGTTAGTGCAAATAGAAAAGTATCCCAGAGAGTACCTGTTTTTTATTTTTTATTTTATTGAAATCTTACCAGCAAAGTATCCATAGAAACTCCTTGTCCTAGGATGACAACCCTTACATTTTAGCTGCAGTTGTCACACTTCCCTGCACATTCTGGACTACAAGCTGTCAACTCACAGTGTACTAGTACATTCTGCCCTTTACGCCACAGCAAAACAGTGTTTTTTAATTCTGGCTGGAGCACACACACACACACACACATATACTAGAAGTCCCTACAAAGAGTATCTACAGGATGTACACAGTAGGTAGGTAAGGCATAACCAAAGTAAAGAAAAAGTTCTTTAACTGTTTATTCAAGGGCACAGGGTCAGAAGAATTCTGAGATTACTAGCTTATACTGTTCCTACAGGAAAATTGGATACTGGCAAACAAAACAAAGTGTCCACCAGTATGATCCTTGCCACTCCTATCATGCTTCAGTTTATTGCTAGTGTCCTAAGAAAAAGAGAGAAGCAAACAAATACCAGTACACCACTTTGAGGAAGGTGTGGGGCTAGCCTATGTTGTGACCTGCAGGCACAGGATTCTGATAGTTTCAGTCTCTAGACTCTAGACACTGCAGGGCGCTGTACAGGTCAAGGTCCGTGATACATCCATGCGGTGGAATACTGTCAATGAAGACTTCTCTGGAAGTATTCTTGACTGGTGGAATGAAATCTATCTGTTTTGAACTTGTTTTGCACTGTTTAGGCATCTTCCACTGCTTGTACTATCTGCTTGTTGTAAGGCATCATCCAGACTGCCATTTGGTAAATGTACCAGGGCTTGTTCCTATGGAGCCTGGTGCGTGTTTTTGTGTATCTCAGCTATTCCCTTTGGGGTTACTGTCATTTATGGGATGCAATATGTTTAATTATCTTGGACATTCTACATTGGCACTGCAACACCTAAATCTGTTCCACACTACTCGTAGATGCTGCCACACACTGGGTGGTGGTTCTGCCCACTACGTGTACACATAAAGATGTATGTGTGTGCACTTTCACTATATCTCCCACAATCTGCCTTTGAGATTCACCACATCTTCTTGCAAGGTTCAGGTTCTTCCTCCTTACTACTGTCTTATAGTGACCTGATCAAAAACAGTCATTTAACTAGGAACCTGTCATTGCTGTCATGTTCATCTGCCAAACCTGATGTCATGAACGAGTCTCCTATACGTACATATTCAGAGAACCTTTTGGCTTAAATGCTGGCCTGTGGAACATCAAGGAAAAAAGCACCTTTTACAAATGCCCTTTGATGCTGAATGCCTCTGGCACCTCCCTGGACTACATTATCAAGGTTATCACAGGGAACAGAATACTTCTTTGCCATAACAAAAGAACGCTAAGCCTTTGCCCTGATGCTAAGAATAGCTCCTTTTTTTCTCTCATTCCTTTGAGTCCAGAACCCAATTCCCCCACAAACCATGGACTCCAGAGTCAACAACGCTTGCGAGCAAGTCTCTCCACATGGCTGCTAGCTTTTGCAAACTCTTGGACCAAAAAGCATGCATTAGTACAGGATACAGTGTCCAGGAGCTATAAGATGGAATTCCTAAATGTATTTGTGTGTATAATTCTCTGTCCAAGGTTTACAAGGGAACTTGGTTGCAGACTTGGACTTGGGGGCTTGATTCAAATGAGAGGCTGAAGCTTAGCTGTCCTTTGTTTTTTCAAGCTTTGGCCAGTATTTACAGCTGCTGACTTTTATTAAAAAAAAAATCAGGGTGAAGAACCAATTTAACCCTTTCATGACGAAGGGTAAAACAAATCTTTTAACGTTTAAATACAATTTTTGCAACTACTTAGTGTATCCAGGTGAATTATACCTTGTTTTTGTAAGGACAAATTGGGCTTTCGTTTGGGGTTAAATGATAGTAGATACCTCCTGATTTCTTTTTTATTAGCTTTTACAAATTAGCCTTTTTTTAAATGTAGCTATGTATTTCTTGCTTCTATCATAACCAACTCCAAAAAAAATCTCCTGCTTCTTACAATCACAGTAATACCACATATGTAGTAGATTTTGAGCAGTGTTTTGAGTCGTTGTCTTGGTGAAATATCCAGCCCCGGCGTAACTTCAACTTTGTGACTGATTCCTCAACATTATTCTGAATAAACTGCTGATATTGAGTGGAATCCATGCGACCCTCAACTTTAACCAGATTCCCAGTACTGGCACTGGCCCCACAGCCCCACAGCATGATGGAACCTCCACCAAATGTTACTGTGGGTAGCAAGTGGTTTTCTTGGAATGCTGTGTTCTTTTGCCACCATGCATAATGCCCCTTGTTATGACCAAATAACTCAATCTTTGTTTCATCAGTCCACAGCACCTTATTCCAAAATTAAGCTGGCTTGTCCAAATGTGCGTTTGCATACCTCAATCGACTCAGTTTGTGGCGTGTGCAGAAATGGCTTCTTTCGCATCACTCTCCCATACAGCTTATCCCTGTGCAAAGTGTGCTGAATTGTTGAAGGATGCTCAGTGACATCATTTGCAGCAAGTTGATGTTGTAGGTCTTTGGAGGTGGTCCGTGGGCTGTATTTGACCATTCTCACCATACTTTGCCTTTGCCTCGCCAATATTTTATGTGGCCTGCCACTTCTGGCCTTAACAAGGCAACAACAACTGTGCCTGTGGTCTTTTATTTCCTCACAGTGGACACTGACCCCTTATATCTCTGCAATAACTTTTTGTAGCCTTCCCCTAAACCATAATGTAGAACAATCTTTGTTTTCAGGTCATTTGAGAATTGTTTTGAGGCCCCCATGTTGCCACTCTTCAGAAGAGAGTCAAAGAGAACAACTTGCAATTGGCCACCTTAAATACATTTTCTCATGATTGGATGCACCTGTCTATGAAGTTCAAGGCTTAATGAGCTCACCAAACTAATTGTGAGTTCCAATTAATCAGAAGTGTTGAGCGGAATACGCCATATTCGATTTCGCGATATATCACGAATATATAGCCGAATATTCGAGAAATATTCGCTAAAATCAAATATTCGTGATATTTTATCGAATAAACAATATTGCGAAATTTCGCTAATGCGAATGCGAAACTGATTGCGAAATTTCGCTAATGCGAATGCGAAATTGATTGCGAAATTTTGAAACATTCAATTTCACCTGCCCTTTGGAAAAACTGTGGTTTTACGTAATGGACCCTGCAACTAACAAGGTATTAATAAAAGAAATACATTATTATATAGATTTGAGGGTTTACTTTGACCAATTTGTATATTGATTAGTTTAATAAATATTGAATAACCATAGATTTGGAAAATACAAGTAAACCGTTTACGTTGACATCTCTTAAATGTCTTTATGTTAAACAGTTATTATTCTCATTAAAGAGGTGAAATGCAAATGATGATGACACGTGACAAAAGATGGAAAATTCTTTGAAGATGTGATACACTGGAAAAACGCACAGAAACACTCCACTCTCTCCTATGACAACTGTGGTAGGAGAACTCTGATTGGCTCTGATGCAAAAGAAGGGCGGAGAAAGTATTTGCGAATATTCGGAAATCGAATATTCGCGATTGCGAATATTCGGCAACATAAAAGGATCGCCTCAGCTTAGCTACTCGGCCCAGGGTCTCTAATCATACCAGCAATGCTTTTAGACGTCGATGGAGATCACTAGGATGTGATCTGTTTTAAAAATAAAATTGAAAAAATACGAATATTCGGAATAGCGAATATTGGCCGCAAAATTCGAGTTATTCGCGAATATTCGAATATGCCATATTCGTAACGAATATTCGCAATGCGAATATTCGTGAGCAACATTATTAATCAGTGCTAAATAGTTAAAGGTATTCAAATCAACAAAATGACAAGGGTGCCCAAATTTATGCACCTGTCTAATTTTGTTTTGATGCATATTGTGCATTTTTCTGTTAATCCTATAAACCTCATTTCACTACTGAAATATTACTGTGTCCTTCAGTTATTTGATAGATCAAAATGAAATTGCTGATCCAAACACCCAAATATTTATAAATGACAATCATGGAAATTGTCAGGGGTTCCTAAACTTTTGTATACGACTGTATAATTGAAAGTTAAAGTAAAAGAAAATCCCAAATTTTATTCCCTAGAGCAGAAATAGAGAATAATCTTCCAATGGGGACGCTAGTTCTGCTCCCTCACTTACACCAACCCTAGTGACGCCACGTGTGTGCGTTCCTTGGATAAGACTGACAGGCGTCTCAGCCAATCAGGTTGGCCGGTTCTGGCTACCGGTAACCTGATTGGCTGAATCGTCATCGAGGGCGGGAGAAGATATCGAGGCGAGGGTCGAGGACGTGTATGGCTGACACCAGTAAAGGTAGGTGGGGGGGGGAGGGGCACAGCAGCGACGAAGGGCACAGTGACATCAATGGGGACAATTGGCACAGCGGTGACAATTAAAGGGCACAGTGACGACAATAGGCACAGTGGGGACAATGGGCACAGTGGGGACAATGGGCACAGTGGGGACAATTGGCACAGCGGCATGAATGGGCACAGTGGCGACAATTAAAGGGCACAGTGACATCATTGGGCACAGTGGCGACAATGGGCACAGTGGTGACAATTAAGGGGCACAGTGGTGACAATTGGCACAGTGGCGACAATTGATGGCACAGTGGCTGTGTTTGATGGCATGGCACAGTGGCTGCGTTTGATGGCATGGCACAGTGGTGACAATTGATGGCACAGTGGCTGCGTTTGATGGCATGGCATAGTGACTGCATTTGATGGCATGGAACAGTGGTGACAATTCATGGCACAGTGGCTGTGTTTGATGGCATGGCATAGTGACTGCATTTGATGGCATGACACAGTGGTGCGAATTGATGGCACAGTGGCTGCGTTTGATGGCATGGAACAGTGGTGACAATTGATGGCACAGTGGCTGCGTTTGATGGCATGGCACAGTCAGAAGCGTTGCTGGGGGGGTGCGGTCCACACCTGGGTGACACCTGCTAGAGGGGTGACACCATCCCGACATTGAGGATTTTTTTTTTTTTTTGCGTGTGTGTCTTCCTCCACTCCGGCGAGCGGCGAGGCGAGCCTCAGCAGAGCTCAGCCTATGTCTGTCACACTGCACTGTGTGATGATGTGACGTCAGTCACATCATCACACTGTACTATCAGTTTCTCCGCCCGGACGGCGCGGCTAAACTGCTGCTGCTGCTGTGATGATTGCTGCCTGCCTGACCACACCAGTCCTCGCTCTGTGATGTCTCCAGACCCAGACTTCAGCAAGTTCGGCTGCCGCCGGCCGCGGCATGATAGTAACAGGTGCGGGGGGGGGTGTCCACCGAGTCCACCGCCGGCCGTGGCAGGCATAATAGGAACAGGTGCGGGGGGGTGTTCATCGAGTTCACCACCGGCCGCGGCAGGCATAATAGGAACAGGTGCGGGGGGGAGTCTCACTCATCTCTGTCACCCCCCTCCCTCTCTGTCTCACCCCCCCTTCTGTCACACCCCCTCCCTCTCTGTCTCACCCCCTTCCTCTGTCACCCCCCTCTCTGTCACACCCCCACCCCCTCCATCTCTGTCTTACCCCCACCCCCCCTCTCCAGTGCTGGGACAAGGTCATTTGGTGCCCAGGGCGAAGATGGCAAACTGCGCCCCCCCCCCCCCCCCCTCCCGTCCTGTATTTAAAGCGGGATTCCACCCGCAATTTTTTTTTTTTTTTTTTACGTCAGCAGCTACTAACAGTGTAGCTGCTGACTTTTAATAAGAACACTTACCTGTCCTACTCGCCCGCGCTGATGGCCCCTCCGATGCCGATCTCTCGGTCTGTGCAGGTCCCGCACCGCCATTCACACTAAGGGAAACAGGCAGTGAAGCCTTACGGCTTCACTACCCATTTCCTACTGCGCATGCGCAAGTCTAGCACCAACTTGTGAATAGGCGGCTGCTCTCTGGTTCCCCACACACAGGGCCAAATCCACAGCCAGCGGCGCAAAATAAGTTTTTACTAACTTATGTCATTTAAGTTACGGCGCCCTAAGTTGGTGTCGTAATTGCCGTATCCACAGCGCATTTGCGCCCAAAAGTGCGCCTGCCGTAACGTAAATACAGAGGCGTAAGGCGGGGTTATGGCAAGTGGGAAGGAAGTGGGCGTGCTTCATTGTAATGAGCCGTGACCCCATGCAAATGAAGGTCCGGCCGTACTGCGCATGCGCGCACGAATCTGCTGCTCACTGCGCATGTGCAGAACTTTGCTTGGCGCAATCAGTGAGATAGGTAAAAGGCCAAGTGTACTTAGTTTGAGGATCGCACTGTGCTTAACTAGCTCCAGTCAAACACACTTCATTTGCAAAAGTATTTCCCTGTGTTCCCTTCCATGAGCAATTTGCTTCTGCTCTTAGTTTGTCAGTGTTTGTTGGTAAGTTGTGTTTGATAGAGAAGTGTTGGAGGAGTAGTAGATAGTAGTTGTTGTTTGTTTGTGATAAGTGTAATTTTTGTTTGATTGTTTTTGGTAATTTTTTTTTGTTCTGTTTGGATTTTGTGTTTGGTTTTTGTGTGTTTGTATTTGACTTTGTAGTAGCTGTCTGCTTGTGTGTGTATTTTTGTGTGTTTGTCCTGTTTGGCTTCTTGTTGCTGGGTGGTGTCTGTGATGGCCCCCAAACGCAGGAAGCTGAATTTTTCACATGTTGAAAAGCAAATCCTAGCCAGGTATGTCATACAATATGGAAGATATCTACATGGGCCTGATAGCCGGAACACCTCCCCGGCCCAAAGGAAGAGGATATATGCCAAAATCACAGATCACATAAATGCGGCGGGGGGAGGGGAGACGAGGACCCCCGCTGGCATTAAGAAAAAGATCAATGATCTGAGGAGCGTGGTCCGCAATAAGGTGGCCAAGCTCACTGCGCATAGGAGGGGCACTGGAGGAGGGGGACCATGCCCCATCCGGCTGACTGAGGAGGAATGGGCAGTGGCCCGGTGTTTCGAGCCAGAGCAGGTGGTGGGCCTGCCTGGTTATCAGTCTGATGTTCCTGTGAGGCCAGGTAAGGTTTTTTTTTTGTTTTTTTGGTGATTAGCATGTGTGGGTGGGGGAAGGGAACATGTGGCAAGTGTGTGGATCCTCAAACCTGTGATTGTTTGGTGTCTTCCACAGATGACCAGGAGATTGCTGGGCCATCAGGCCAGGCTGCTGCACCACCCCAAAGACAGGAGGCTGCTGAGGAGTCCCCAGGGGAGGGGAGTGGCCAAACCTCCCCTCATGAGGAGGCTGAGGGGGAGGAGGATGAGGGGGAGGAGGATGAGGGGGAGGAGGAAGAAGATCTCCAGATTGGCCGGGAAATCATTATTGCCACAGATCTGATGACCTTTGATGATACCCTTGAGGCTAGCCTTGAGGCTCCCCTTGAGGCTACCCCAGAGGCTCCCCTTGAGGCTCCCCTTGAGGCTACCCCAGAGGCTCCCCTTGAGGCTCCCCTTGAGGCTACCCCAGAGGATCCCCCAGAGGCTGGCACCAGTCAGGCCACCATCAGGGGTAGCCCCTCCCACTCCTCCCACAACATGCCGCAACCCACAAGGGTCACTCTATCCCCTCCTACCTGGCCACAAGCCTCAGGGGCAGGCAGGATGGCGACCCAGGACACCAGGGTGGGGTCTGAGCATATGCCGGCCAGTCTGCTGAGGGACAATGCCAAGCAGACCCGCAGTCTGGGTGACATCAAAAAAACTATGGCCAAGATGGAGCACAGCCTGGATGTAATGAGGGAGTCACTCAGTGATGTGGCCACCAATTCATTGGGTGTCATCACCTGTTTGTGGTCCCTGCATACCGCCACAACAGGCGTGGGCCAGGAGGTGACTGCCCTCACCCGGGCTGTGCAGGACAACACCCGGGCTGTGCTGAAGAACACCCGGGCTGGCCAGGCCAATACGGCTGCCATCACTGCCTGCCTGACCAGGATAGCAGTGGCCTTGGAGGGCAGGCCAGCCGGAGGTCAGACACCAGGGGAGGCTCCTCCCTCCCCTGTTCCCCCCCCAATGAAGATACTCCCTCCCCTGCTCCCCCCCCCAATGAAGATACTCCCTCCCCTGCTCCCCCCCCCAATGAAGATACTCCCTCCCCTGCTCCCACCCCCCGTGAAGATCCTCCAGGTGGCCGTGCCCGTGGCCGTGCCCGTGCCCGTGCCCCTGCCCGTGGGCAGCCTAGACGGAGCACTCGCCGCCGGACTTAAATACCAGGGGTACTTTTTTTTTTTGATTTTTTGATTTAAAACTTTTGGTTATTATACTGTACTTATGATTTGGTTTATGTGTGTGAATGATGTGTGAATGTGGGGGGGTGGCATTCCTGACAAAATAAGGGTGTCCCCCTCAGTTTTGGTGGAGAAGGGATCCCCAGGACCAGGGAAAAGTCATCCTAGGTTCCTGAATGGTGCATGAATGCACAGTGACATAATTGGAGCCGTGGCGGGGCGTTACTGCTCCCAAGTACCAAAGGGGGGGGGGGGTACTTGGATCTAATCCAATTCGATGTGCATGTGATGTGTTTGTGCTAGGGACCACAGTGGTGTGCATTCATGCATTCTCATTGTGACATAAATCATGTGCGTTTCCAGAGACAAAAACATTCTCAATGTGTCATTAAACATGTGCGTTTACTGTGCAAAGCAACATTCTCATTGTCACATAATTCATGTGCGTTTGCAGTGAAAACAAATAATAACATTGTCACATAATTCATGTGCGTTTGCATCGGAAAAAAAAAAAAAACATTGTGACATTTTTTCTGGCCATTTACTGAGAAAATATGCCTTCTGCCAGGCTTCTCCTGGCTACTGTGCCCTCAGTAGACCGGGTAGAGTGGGCTAGGGGGGGATTGCCTGGGTGGGGGGTCAGGTCAGCACGCAAGTTAATCTCCAGTCCCCTTCTCGTTGCAAAGTTATGAAGAATGCAACAAGCCCCTATTATTTGGCACACAAAGTCTGGGGAATACAGCAGTGTACCCCCTGTCTTGTCCAGGCATCTGAAGCGGGACTTCAGCAGGCCAAAAGTACGCTCCACTACTGCCCGGGTGCGAATATGAGCCTCGTTGTAGCGTTGCTCTCCTGGGGTTTGGGGGTTCCGGAATGGGGTCATCATGTGAGGGCCCAGGGCATATCCAGAGTCACCTGGAAGGCAAAAGACAGGAGGATATTAGTCATGCATGTGCCCCATGTGATGTCTGCATCATGGGGGGGGACATACCTGACACACATGTCACTCACCAACCAGCCAGCTGTCTCCATACACGTTCTGCTCCAATTCACGTGCTATGTTGGTCTGCCTAAAGATGTAGCTGTCATGGCACGAACCTGGAAATTTGGCACAGACATGCCAGATGAGGCCATGGGCATCCACGATTACCTGGACATTGATTGAATGCCAGTTTTTTCGATTCCTGAACAGGTGCTCTGTATCATGGGGGGGCTGTAGTGCCACATGGGTACAGTCAATGGCCCCGATGGTCCGTGGGAATCGTGCAATCTGATAGAAATCAGCCATGCTCTTCATTCGCTGGTCCTCCTGGGTGGGCTTTTCAAATTGACTGCCCATGCGTCTCAGTATTGCAGGGACAACCTGGTGCACACACCTGCTCATCGAGGACTGTACCATCCCAGCCAGACCTCCACATGTTCTCTGAAAAGACCCAGTGGCCAGAAAATGCAGGGTGGCCATAACTTTAATGTGAGCTGGCAGGGCATGGGATCGTTGGGTTGGGGTGTTCAGATCATCCTGCAGGATCCTGGTTAAGTCCAGGATGGCTTCCTGGTTTAATCTGAAGTGGCCAATGACCTCAGACGCAGTCATGCCAAAGAGATCTTGGCGTGGCCGGTAGATCCTCTCCTGTGCCCTCCTCCTCCTCCTCTGTGCCCTCCTCCTTCTCTGCGCCTGTAAAGTGGCGAGTGCCGTTATTATCATTGATGGCCCAGGCATTTTGGCAGTCACAATGAAGTGTTGGCAGCTCTTCCGAAATCGTGTTGCTTCAACAGACCTTTACAGGGCTGGTGTAAAATTAGGGCTGCTTTTATAAAGTCTAATTTTGCTCCAGAAAACTAACAGGTGCGCACAGGGCGTTATCTACGGCGCACAGGGCGTAATCTACGGCGCACACACTTAATTTTGAGGATCGCCCTATCTCCCTCATTTGCATCTTTGCCTATCAAATAAAGCGGCGTGACTAGCGTAATTTGCGTCAGAGGATGCGCCAGAGTAATTATTTTAAGTAGGACGTAAAAACCGGATTTTTCGTTTTGAGGATCGGGCGCAAAGATACGCACGGAGTAAAATTAGAAATCTCGAGTTAAGTCGGCGCATCTGCTTTGTGGATTTGCCCCTCAGTTCCCAGAAAGCAGCGCGCCCCATTCACTAGAAGAAGACGGACCGCGGCTTAGGAAGAGGCAGATTAAGAGGCAGATTAAGGACTTCCGCATAGCAACAGGTATTTCGGGTGAGTATAAATTTTTTATTTTTTTTCATTTATTTTTTATGATTTTTAGGCTACATTTTTTTTCCTGAGTGGAGCTCCCCTTTAAGAAAGAATCAATGTTGTTTCAAAACAAGAATATACTTAAAGCAATACAAGTTCTATTTGAAAATATAAAAAAAAATGAAATCAAGGGAATAACCCCCTTCTTGAGGGTTAAAAGTTCCCTGCTAGCGGCCGAAAAGTACCGCTTAAATAGTGAAACTGGCGGCGCTTTACCACTAATGGACACGCCACACCAGTGTGAAAGAAGCCTTATATGAAAAAAAGTCAGTGGCGGCAGTGGAAATTGCAAGGACCGCACACGGACCAGTGTCCGTGTGGGGACACCTTGCCGACCCCTGTCCATGCTGCATTACATCTACTCCCACCTATCATACAGCTATGCCAACCTGGACATCACAATACACTGCACACTTCCACTACAAGGCAGCCCTCCTCTTCCAGCCAAAATCCATGCAGGAGAGGGTGCACACACTGTACACACCACACACTTCCCCATCTGTCACAGCGAAAATTAAACAGCAATGGTGGTCAGTAACCTTGCCTCATCCTCCTCCCCTCCCCCAATCCAGCCATTTATTAATCTGTTTTTGCTTACTTTTACACAAGTTCAGTCCGGACTGTAGCATACTCTGTCACACTGCAATCCAGTCTCCAAATCTTCTAGCGTAGCTTCTTTGCAGCTAAAGCCTGGCAGCAGCTCATTGACTCCTCTAGGTCACAGCGCCGAGACCGACACAGCTCCCTGCGCTCCTCTGAGTCCTCCCACCTGGCCGTGAGTGACGTCACGCCGCTGGCAGGTACTACGAGACTCCTCTGTGGGGGGAGTAAACAGTAGGAGACAGTAAAACTAAGGGAAGGGGGGGATGCAGGAGCGCACACACAGGGCACACACAATTTGTACAGTGCCGCTGGGCGCTGACACAGGTGACTTAAGTTGTACACACTGGCGCCCTTCCTATAGAAAATGGTAGCGCCCAGGGCACGTGACCCTTCCGCCCCTGCCTTGTACCGGCCCTGCCCCTCTCTGTCACATCCCACCCCCCCATCTCTGTCACACCCCACCCCCCCATCTCTGTCTCACCCCCACCCCCTCCATCTCTGTCTTACCCCCACCCCCTCCCTCTCTGTCACCCCCTCTCTGTCACACCCCCACCCCCTCCCTCCCTGACACCCCACTCTCTGTCACACCCCCACCCCCTCCATCTCTGTCTTACCCCCCTCTCTGTCACATCCCACCCCCCCATCTCTGTCACACCCCACCCCCCCATCTCTGTCTTACCCCCTCCATCTCTGTCTCACCCCCACCTCCTCCATCTCTGTCTCACCCCCACCTCCTCCATCTCTGTCTCACCCCCACCTCCTTTATCTCTGTCTCACCCCACCCCTTCCATCTCTGTCTCACCCCACCCCCTCCATCTCTGTCTCACCCCCACCTCCTCCATCTCTGTCTCACCCCACCCCCTCCATCTCTGTCTCACCCCCACCTCCTCCATCTCTGTCCCACCCCCACCCTTTCTCTCTCTCATCCCCCTCTCTATCACTCCCCACCCTCCTCTCTCTCCCCCCCCCCTTCTGTCTCCAACCTTCCACCCCCTCTTTCCCTTTTAGGGCAAATTCCCACTAAATCAGCATGAAATCAAAGAGCAGCCGGAGCAATTTGACACTCCAGCCACTCTGCATTGCAGGCTGCTAGGGGGCAATATGATTAACAGTTTGGTGCATCATACTTCCTCCTCTTTTTTTTTGTACAAACTTTGTAGTGTATATAATGTACATTTTGTTCTCCAAAATGTCAGGCAGCACGCCGTCGTTTCAGGTTCTCAAAGAAATGCATTCTGTTAGTAGATTTTTCATGTTTTCTCAGTGTATAAAAAAAGTTGTAGGGGGCAGGCAACGCTGTTTGGGGGAGGGAGGCGCTTCAGAGTCCAGTGCCTATAGGCTCCTGAGATGTGAATTCTAATCCTGGAGAAAGAGAGGTGGGGGGAGGGGACAAAGAAAAATGGAGAGAAAGAAGAAGGGATAGAACGAACAAGAAAGATGGATAGGGAGAGAGAGAAAAGGGGAAGAAAGGAGAACAGAGAGCAAACAGTAGGGCAAAAAAAATTTGGAAAAGGTTATTGGGGGGGGGGGGGGGGTGACACCATATTTTACCGCACCAGGTGACACCAACCCTAGTGACGCCACTGGTGACAATTGATGGCACAGTGGCTGCATTTGATGGGCACAGTGAGGCTGCAATTTTTTTTTCCGTTTGCGCCCCCCCAAAAATTTTGAGCACCAGCCGCCACTGCCTCCTACTACTGCGTTTGGTCAAAACTGAAGCATGATGTAAGTGGGAGGGGTTATACTGGCTAACTGGAATTCTTTTTTTATTTTATTTTTTGCCATAATCCAATACAACCCATATGTCTCAGAATTTTTCTGACCTTGTGTCCCTTAATTAACTCCAAGATAAAGATTTTATGGTAAGTAACAAAAAAGAATGCAAAACTTTTTTACTTACAGTGCTACACAACACTACATATATATTGGTAGGCATTTAGTTTTACATTAAGCTGTTTATTTCTTCTTTCTTGTTCGTGTTTCACCAGAGATCAACCCTTGTTCATCTTATCCATGCCTTAATGGAGGCACCTGTGTAAATCAGGGTGCAAATTACAATTGTTCCTGTCCCCAGAAATTTACCGGGGAGCACTGTGAAACGGGTAAGCTGAGCATTGATAATTGGTGAGAAATTCAGTGCGCTACTGTGAGTAAACGAATGTGATAATATAGCAGTGATAATAGGATGTGTAAAATAAATAAATCTGAGGCCGCTGTATCTAGGAGTGTTCACATAACACAAAATGAAAATAGATAAATAAACAAATGATAAGCGCTTCAAATACGTGATCTAATTCACAGTGGAGGGTAATACCAGTGATGAGTGCACAAACACAATAAGAGGTTAAATGTGATAAATAACCAAAATATTTTCAAAATATCACAAATGATATGAACCTGAGAAAGTGCAAATAGTGCAATGAGATGTCCTTCAATATTAAATGCAAACAACAATTGGTGCAAGTAGTGGTTCAAAAAATTGAAAAATATATAAAAGAAAAAATGAATGGATGATAATGAGATCAGAGTGTGATCGACAGTCTATATAGGATGGATCAAATGAAATCAATTTCTGAATCTCTGCTCTCCTCCCTCAAGTGGTAAGCAAATATCCTCATAAGTGTTGTAGTTCCCTTACCTGCAGGGTACTATATATGAGCATATAGTATAGACTCCACGACGTGATGGTCCTGCTCCTCCGAGTATGGATGACTCCTCCTGCTCCAGCTGATGGGTCTCTCCAAGCTGCAGGGTACTATATGTGAGTATATAGTGTAAACTCCACGGCGTGATGGTCCTGCTCCTCCGAGTGTGGATAACTCCTCCTGCTCCAGCTGATGGGTCTCTCCAAGCTCCGTGGTCCGGGGTGAGCAGTGAGATGGGGGAGAAAGGAAAAAAAAGTGCCTCCAATAGTGCAGTAGGTATGGGCTCAATCCGGTTTATTATAGTAAAAGTTAGGTATGCAGGTACATTTTGCAGGGATGGGCACATGCAGATGACAAATTTTAAAAATCCCGGGGACGCGGCGTTCTAGGTACCGCCTGACGTCTGGTGGCCTCCGGCTTGTGCGGGTGTGTGAATATTGGTCTGACTCCCTGTCAGACCAATATTCACACACCCGCACAAGCCGGAGGCCACCAGACGTCAGGCGGTACCTAGAACGCCGCGTCCCCGGGATTTTTAAAATTTGTCATCTGCATGTGCCCATCCCTGCAAAATGTACCTGCATACCTAACTTTTACTATAATAAACCGGATTGAGCCCATACCTACTGCACTATTGGAGGCACTTTTTTTTCCTTTCTCCCCCATCTCACTGCTCACCCCGGACCACGGAGCTTGGAGAGACCCATCAGCTGGAGCAGGAGGAGTCATCCACACTCGGAGGAGCAGGACCATCACGCCGTGGAGTTTACACTATATACTCACATATAGTACCCTGCAGCTTGGAGAGACCCATCAGCTGGAGCAGGAGGAGTCATCCATACTCGGAGGAGCAGGACCATCACGTCGTGGAGTCTATACTATATGCTCATATATAGTACCCTGCAGGTAAGGGAACTACAACACTTATGAGGATATTTGCTTACCACTTGAGGGAGGAGAGCAGAGATTCAGAAATTGATTTCATTTGATCCATCCTATATAGACTGTCGATCACACTCTGATCTCATTATCATCCATTCATTTTTTCTTTTATATATTTTTCAATTTTTTGAACCACTACTTGCACCAATTGTTGTTTGCATTTAATATTGAAGAAGCTGAGCATTGAAATGGGAAAGCCAAGCATACACAGCATTGTTTTATACTCTGTATATAGGCATAATCAGGTAGATGTATCCAGCAGGGCAAACCTGCAATTCTATACTATGGTATTCAGAGTCTCATGGGAATGCTGTACTGGTTCATTCTTATTGATATTAGTACATAATTCAGATACATCAATTAAAAGCAAACAAAGGTTCTAACCTTTCCTTATCCTATAGTAATAGAACTTAATCATACAGGACACAGGCTGGATATTCTTAGGCCCCATGCACACGAGACGCTGCTAAACTCGAGTTCAGAGGCATTTGGGCATTTTTTTCAACTGTCCCTGAACACATTTAATGTTATCTTATGTGTCCATGCACACAATCACGTTTTTTGGCGTTTCAAAGCAGTTGGGTTTAGGGCCGTTTTTCCAAACCCAAAATTTTGGGTTCAGAAGCATTCAGCTTTTGCGTTTTAGACGCAAATCGCGGCAAATCGCGGCAAATCGCGGTACCGGCGTTTTGCCGCGATTTCGTTTATAGGCGTTTTTAAAGGTGACCTATTTTTCTACATTAGAAATCTCAAAAATGATGGCAAATGATGAAAAACCATAAAAAAAACATAAAAAATTTAATTGCTTGCATTGCATTGTGGACAATCCACAACTTGTGGCAGGTGACGTGGCCAGTGGACAATCCACAACTTGTGGCAGGTGACATGGCCAGGTGACGTGGCAAGTGGACAACCCACAACTTGTTGTAGGTGACGTGGCCAGGTGATGTGGCAGGTGACGTGGCCAGGTCACGTGGCCAGTGGACAATCCACAACTTGTGGCAGGTAACATGGCCAGGTGACGTGGCAAGTGTACAATCCACAACTTGTGGTAGGTGACGTGGCCAGGTGACGTGGCAGGTGATGTGGCCAGGTGACGTGGCAGGTGACGTAGCCAGGTGACATGGCAAGTGGACAATCCACAACTTGTGGCAGGTGACGTGGCCAGGTGACATGGCAGGTGACGTGGCTTGGTGACGTGGCCAGTGGACAATCCACAACTTGTGGCAGGTGACGTGGCCAGTTGACGTGGCAGGTGACGTGGCCAGTGGACAATCCACAACTTGTGGCAGGTGACGTGGCCAGTTGACGTGGCAGGTGGCGTGGCCAGTGGACAATCCACAACTTGTGGCAGGTGACGTGGCCAGGTGACATGGCCATGTGACGTGGCAGGTGACATAGCCAGGTGACATGGCCAGTGGACAATCCACAGCTTGTGGCAGGTGGCGTGGCCAGGTGACGTGGCAAGTGGACAATTTACAACTTGGCAGGTGACGTAGCCAGTTGATGTGGCAGGTGACGTGGCCAGTGGACAATCCACAACTTGTGGCAGGTGACGTGGCCAGGTGACGTGGCAGGTGATGTGGCCAGGTGATGTGGCCAGGTGACATGGCAAGTGGACAATCCACAACTTGTGGCAGGTGACGTGGCCAGGTGACATGGCAGGTGACGTGGCAGGTGGCGTGGCCAGTGGACAATCCACAACTTGTGGCAGGTGACGTGGCCAGGTGACGTGGCCAGGTGACGTGGCTTGGTGACGTGGCCAGTGGACAATCCACAACTTGTGGCAGGTGACGTGGCCAGTTGACGTGGCAGGTGACGTGGCCAGTGGACAATCCACAACGTGTGGCAGGTGACGTGGCCAGTTGACGTGGCAGGTGGTGTGGCCAGTGGACAATCCACAACTTGTGGCAGGTGACGTGGCCAGGTGACGTGGCCATGTGACGTGGCAGGTGACATAGCCAGGTGACATGGCCAGTGGACAATCCACAGCTTGTGGCAGGTGGCGTGGCCAGGTGACGTGGCAAGTGGACAATTCACAACTTGTGGCAGGTGACGTGGCCAGGTGACGTGGCCATGTGACGTGGCAGATGACATAGCCAGGTGACATGGCCAGTGGACAATCCACAGCTTGTGGCAGGTGGCGTGGCCAGGTGACGTGGCAAGTGGACAATTCACAACTTGGCAGGTGACGTAGCCAGTTGATGTGGCAGGTGACGTGGCCAGTGGACAATCCACAACTTGTGGCAGGTGACGTGGCCAGGTAACGTGGCAGGTGATGTGGCCAGGTGATGTGGCCAGGTGACATGGCAAGTGGACAATCCACAACTTGTGGCAGGTGACGTGGCCAGGTGACATGGCAGGTGACGTGGCAGGTGGCGTGGCCAGTGGACAATCCACAACTTGTGGCAGGTGACGTGGCCAGGTGACGTGGCCAGGTGACGTGGCTTGGTGACGTGGCCAGTGGACAATCCACAACTTGTGGCAGGTGACGTGGCCAGTTGACGTGGCAGGTGGCGTGGCCAGTGGACAATCCACAACTTGTGGCAGGTGACGTGGCCAGGTGACGTGGCCAGGTGACGTGGCAGGTGACGTGGCAGGTGACATAGCCAGGTGACATGGCCAGTGGACAATCCACAGCTTGTGGCAGGTGGCGTGGCCAGGTGACGTGGCAAGTGGACAATTCACAACTTGGCAGGTGACGTAGCCAGTTGATGTGGCAGGTGACGTGGCCAGGTGACGTGGCAGGTGATGTGGCCAGGTGACGTGGCCAGGTGACATGGCAAGTGGACAATTCACAACTTGTGGCAGGTGACGTGGCCAGGTGACATGGCAGGTGACGTGGCAGGTGGCGTGGCCAGTGGACAATCCACAACTTGTGGCAGGTGGCGTGGCCAGGTGACGTGGCAAGTGGACAATTCACAACTTGGCAGGTGACGTAGCCAGTTGATGTGGCAGGTGACGTGGCCAGTGGACAATCCACAACTTGTGGCAGGTGACGTGGCCAGGTAACGTGGCAGGTGATGTGGCCAGGTGATGTGGCCAGGTGACATGGCAAGTGGACAATCCACAACTTGTGGCAGGTGACGTGGCCAGGTGACATGGCAGGTGACGTGGCAGGTGGCGTGGCCAGTGGACAATCCACAACTTGTGGCAGGTGACGTGGCCAGGTGACGTGGCCAGGTGACGTGGCTTGGTGACGTGGCCAGTGGACAATCCACAACTTGTGGCAGGTGACGTGGCCAGTTGACGTGGCAGGTGGCGTGGCCAGTGGACAATCCACAACTTGTGGCAGGTGACGTGGCCAGGTGACGTGGCCAGGTGACGTGGCAGGTGACATAGCCAGGTGACATGGCCAGTGGACAATCCACAGCTTGTGGCAGGTGGCGTGGCCAGGTGACGTGGCAAGTGGACAATTCACAACTTGGCAGGTGACGTAGCCAGTTGATGTGGCAGGTGACGTGGCCAGGTGACGTGGCAGGTGATGTGGCCAGGTGACGTGGCCAGGTGACATGGCAAGTGGACAATCCACAACTTGTGGCAGGTGACGTGGCCAGGTGACATGGCAGGTGACGTGGCAGGTGGCGTGGCCAGTGGACAATCCACAACTTGTGGCAGGTGACGTGGCCAGGTGACGTGGCAGGTGACATAGCCAGGTGACGTGGCCAGTGGACAATCCACAACTTGTGGCAGGTGGCGTAGCCAGGTGATGTGGCAAGTGGACAATTCACAACTTGGCAGGTGACGTGGCCAGTTGATGTGGCAGGTGACGTGGCCAGTGGACAATCCACAACTTGTGGCAGGTGACGTGGCCAGGTGACGTGGCAGGTGATGTGGCCAGGTGACGTGGCAGGTGACGTGGCCAGGTGACGTGGCAAGTGACACGCTAAATACACGTACACTGCTGCTCTCTCAGCTGCTCTGGTCTCACAAAATAGCTGAAATGGTTAAATAATATTGTTTTTTGAGCTTAGGGAGGGTCTTATGATGTTTCTTAACCAAATGCTTATAAACGCAAACGCGGTAAAACGCGGTAAATCGCGGTAAAACGCCGCGAAATTCGCGGCAAAAACGGGCGTTTTAAACGCCGGTTTTTGCGTTTGAAAACTTGTGTTTAGATGAGTTTGCATTTGCTTCTCGTGTGCATGGGGCCTTAGACTTTAAGTTATAGGCTATTACCTTCAGGTGATTGGGCACTGGCTAAGCTCTTGGACAAACCCCTGGGAATACCTCTAACCTTTCCACACTCTGTAAACCTCAGTCTTTTGCTAGTGTACTTTGGCTATAGACCTCTTTCCCTGATGTAAATGTTTCTATGCTCCACTAGTTCTTACTTCGAATTCTTGTCCTGTTATCGGACCAATACTGTAACCTTATAGAAAGTATGATACCTAAAGTGGTTGTAAACCCCACAAATTTTCAGGCAGTCCCCAGTGTTTGATAATCCCATGTGCCCAGTGTGTGTGCTTTATTAAAAAAATTGCCAGAAAATTACAAAGTTATTTTAGCAGCAGGAGGGGAGGGATGGGGCACTGACACGAGCTGACTGGCAGGGGTGGAAATAAAGTTCTAGTGGGTTATATGCAAAGCCATCAACATATTCTCATTTTAAAACAGTGTCCTGATTCACCATTAACCTGGAGTATTATTCATTTCTTTTTTGCAATAAAGGAGTTAATTAGCTAGTAATGTCAGGAAAAGGGTGTCCTTGAAAACCTAAACAGTCTGTATCCATCATGGTTTAGGCCTTAAAGATTGTGATTTTTAGCAGCTGGTAATCGTATCACTGGAGGGGTTTATACTGCTAATTAACAGCCCGAGGCTGTGGAACATGACTGTTGACTGGCTGTGACCTTTAAATTCTTGGTTGTTCTGTGACTCATTGGATCACGGCCTATGTACTCATCTCAAACTTCCAGTAAATATTACAATTCCGTTTTTGGTTTGTTTTTTTCCCCCTAGATGATAATTAGCACATGAATACAGCTGATATGATGCAACAATAATGTTTGGTTAACTCTGCTCCTTATTCTCTTTTTAAATAAGCCCTTAAATCAAACTTGTCATCAACTAATGAGTAACAGTAACCTTTGTAGTATATATTTCTCCTGTTTATGATAATAAAATGGAGATAGAAACCCCAGAAAATATGGTTTTATTTTGTTTACAAAAAGGGTTGATGTTTTCCTGAATTGCATTGTGATTGTAGTGCATTCCGGGGTCTTGTTTAAAGTGTATATCCAGCCAAGTTGCCAGTTTTTTTGGTTTGGACTTAGGACGGTTAGAACCCACATTAAGGCCCAGATTCACAGACACTTACGCCAAAGTATCTTCTGATACGCCGCGTAAGTGCACTGATGCGCCGTCGTATCTATGCGCCTGATGCTTGAAATAAGATACGCCTGAATTTTGGCTCCATCCGACCGACGTAAGTCTCCTACGCTGTCGTATCTTGGGCGCATATTTACGCTGGCCGCAAGGGGCGCTTCCATTGATTTACGCGTTGAATATGCAAATGACCGAGATACGCCGATTCACGAACGTACTTGCGTCCGTCGCTGTAATCTACGCCGTTTACGTAAGGCGTACGTCCGGCGTAAAGATAAACCACCATATAGGAGGCGCAGCCCATGCAAAGGTATGGACGTCGGAACAGCCGTCGTATTTTACGTCGTTTACGTAAGTCGTACGTGAATGGGGCTGGGTGTAGGTTACGTTCACGTCGTAGGCATTGAGCCGTCGTATCTTAGGGAGTATATGTGACGTGATTCTGAGCATGCGCGCGCATGCGCCGTTCGTTCGGCCCTTCATTTACATGGGGTCACGCTTCATTTTAATAGATCACGCCCACTACCTTCCTACTTTGAATTAGGCGGGCTTTACGTTACGCCGGCGCAAGTTTGGGAGCGAGTGCTTTGTGAATACTGTTCTAGCCTCCCCGATTTACGTCGGCGTAGCGCATATGAGATGCGCTACGTCGGTCTAAAGATGCGCCGCTCTACGTGAATCCGGGCCTAGGTCTTTACTGGTATTCAGCGTTCCATTGAAAAGATATCCTAATACTTGCTGTCCTGGTGACAATGGTTTGACCAACAGCTGTGTGTTTCCTTAACTGTTGTCACCAGGAACACAATGTGATGGCAGATCTATCTAATTGAGCCTTGGATAGCAGTAAATATTAAATACTTAGCATGGGCTTTATTCCTTCCCCATTCTATCCAAAACTGGACTTTAAATGTAAAATATAATGTTGAATTACCTTGGTGAATTGTAGCTATTGATAGTGAATATGATTAACATCCCATGGTACACTGTTACCTTAACCTCAGTAATGTTGACATTTGATGACCATAGAACACTGAATATTCCACAGACACTTGTAATGAACATATTCTCCTTATGTTCTAGAGATCTTGGAAGTACCAGGGGCCTGTTCTTCCTCTCCATGTCAGAACCATGGCATATGTCAAGAAGCTGAGGGGGCATACCAGTGTGAATGTCCTGCTGGATACACTGGTGTAAACTGCGAGAACCGTGAGTATATTTCACATAATCATCTTTTCCAGACTTTCCAATTAGTAGCTGGAAGATTTTTTTTTTAATAGGGATCCTGTTAAGATAAGAGTATAGGAGCTGCTCTAATTAACCTGTTTGGATGAAACATCCTTCCTTTACTACTTTGTGAGTACCTGACCTTAAACAAGTACTTGCGTAAAAGGTATCTTAGCACAGTATTAGAAATGATGAGTAATCCTCCTTTTTTGGAATATATGATATAATGAGATGTGATTACCTTCTGTTTTAGGAAGGATTTATTATGCTGTGCACTGAGAGAGGGCTTTTTGTTCACTTTAGACCTTCTCACCATAACCTGTATGGTTACACAATCTTATTGGGTCCCAAGCCCTACTTCATAGAAGACATGGTTTCTATACACAGCACTGATGATGGCCAAATAGCCTGAAACATCTTTATGCAGTTGAAATAAATGGCTTTTTAATATTAGACTCTTTATTAGATGCCAGCAATTCTGAATGTGCATATGGCCAGTGGGGTGTAAAATGCTGATTAGCATGACTCTGGCCACTAACTTGAAATAAGATATAATCCACCTATTTTAAGGATAGGTGATGGAACAAGACATGTGAATAGATGATGTTTTAAGGGGGCGTTATTGTGCAACGTCCCTTCTCACCATAACCTATTTGGTTATACTGTTCCTTAGCAGGAGTTCTGACACTTCACTGGCTTCATGCAGGTTTTGGAAAAGTGGCTCACATAGTAGTAAAGGAGTGATAAGGGTGACAACACTGGACCCTGTACCTCAAAAAACTAATCAGAAATTAAAACTCCCATATTGATAACTTCTCATTCAGCTCTTTTCATCGTGCCATTAATGGAGTTCTGCTTCCATAAGATTGCCAGGGATAATTCCGACAAGCAGCAATCATCTGGTTAACTCTGATCTGTTCTTATAATGATGATTATCACAGATCTGCCTCCATTAAAAAAAATTGCACCGTGGACAGTAGTACACTAAACTCCAGAATGTTATATACATGGAGTATATAACACGCAACCCATATTGAAAGGTCATGTGGTCTCCACCTAAATGTGAACTTCAAGCATGCCATAGTGGTAGCAGCATTATATGCATCACATATTGATGCTATATATGATTTCACAAACAACATTGCCAAAAATCTGCTTCATAAGGAAAATGACTGTAGATCGACTCCACTAATATTACAATACATCTGCTAATGACTGGTTAGATAAAGCAGTACCTCTGCCTAACAGCTATTCAGATCATCAGTATTGGGTGTAAAAAAAATATATATATATTTTTTATTTATTTTTTTAAAGCCTGTGGCATGCATAACACAACCCAAAAACTTCACCTGGTGCTGGAAAAAATGTGCACACACATAAAGAGTGAAACACAAAAAACTGTGACGGGTGCATATATATATATATATATATATTTTTTTTTTTTTGCCATTTAAAACTGATAACCTATTATTTATTACTGAATAAAAATAGTTATGGTTTCTGAGGTGCACATGTACTTTTAGGCCCCGTACACACAACCAAACATGTCTGCTGAAACTGGTCCGCGAGCCAGTTTCAGCAGACATGTTTGGTCGTGTGTAGGACCGAGCGGACAGAATTCCAGCAAACATTTGCCCGCCGGGCCTTTTCCCAGCGGACAAATATTCCTGGACTTGTTTTAAAACAGTCCGCTGGAATCCTGCCCGCTCGGACATGTTCGGTCGTCTGTACAGACCTACCGTACATGTCCGAGCGCCCGCCATCCCTCGCATGCGTCGAATGACTTTGATGCATGCGTGGAAGCATTTAACTGGCAGGCCCGCCCATGTCGCCGCGTCATCACCGCGGCGACGCCGCGGACACGCCCCGCGTATTGTTTACGCGCGGATTTCTGTACGATGGTTAGTACAGCCATCGTACAGAAATCCCCGGGCAGACATGTACGGTGAAAACGGTCCGGCGGACCGGTTTCATCGTACATGTTTGCCCGTGTGTACACGGCCATAGTGTACACATATTGAGACGTATGTGAGTACTGGGAGTAAACTATATTACGTCTGTACAACCAATGTCTGATGTTTTCACAAAGCTTGGCAAACATATGCTTTTGCAAGGAGTATTACCACAGACCTGATTGACAGAGGATGTTTTTCTATGGTTTGATATTGATATTTCAGTGAATATCTTAATTAACAGAAATATACGTTGGTTGATACTTTGCCTAGTATCCAATTTGCTGACATTTATTGGCAAAAGGGTGTTAAATTCATGAGACTGCAATAGTAAAACAGTTTCCTGTCAATTATCCTCTTCTGCAATTCTGTATGTCACTGCCAGCAACAGGATAAGTGTTCCCAATAGACGAAGAGTTGAATGAATGGGTATTTAATGTACTGGCGTCTAGCAAGCTATTCTGTAAGTTCATCCTGACTGGACTTTATACTGGGGTGAATGAGAAGAGCAGCAATAGACATAGTTAGGGATTTAAAGTCATTATCTCAGATAATAATCATCTTTGTCAGATCCGGAACTATAGCACTGTTCAGAGATTTTATTATTTACAGTATCCATTGTCTACTACACTGCCTGAAATCATTGCCATACTGTTACTAGTTAAACATGTGCCTGCCATTGTAAGTCTGTGGTGACTCTTTAGTGATCTGCCTTTTCTCCTGAGTTTGTCCCAGATGTGTCCGATGGCTGTGCCTGCAGGAATGGGGGCGAGTGTGCGGACGGGAACAGCACCTGTCACTGCCTACCAGGATACTTTGGGCTGCTTTGTGAATATGGTAAGGTTAAAATGTATTATTACTGGCACAGCAGATCTATGTGTGAATATGATATAGCAAATCTCAACTCAAAAATTCTTCCTGAGCTAAGTGATTAGCACTTCTGCCTAGCAGCACTAGGGTTGCTGGTTTGAATCCCAACCACGATAGTACCTGCCCAGAGTTTGCATGTTCTCCCTGTGCCTGCGTGGGTTTCCTCCCACACTCCAAAGACATGCTGGTAGGTTAATTGTCCCCTGTATAAATTGGCTCTAGTATGTGTAGCAGTGTGTTGCCACTAGTTACTAACATCCACGCATATGCCTGCTGCCAGACATCCATACGTCACACTTGTAGAGAATGAAGTCTTTTGCTTTTTTTTTTTCTTGTTTTATTTGGGGGATTAAACTTGGTTGGGGAAAGGGATATGGGATGCCCATAGAACAATTGGTATTTGCAATTCTGGAGCTGATCCGACTTCACATTGGCAAATAGTTACTCATTATCTTCACAGAACAAAAATGGTGGACTTCTAATCTTGACAGACTTTTTCACCTCAGGACTTCTCCCGCCTCTGCACTTCTCCCTGCAGACTTCTACCTCCAGGACTTGCTGATTAATGGGCCAGTTACCCTTCTTCATGGGCCTGAACATTTAGTTAATAAAGCATACTTGATGAAGGACTACTGATCTCAGCAAGTCCGACTTGCAAATCCTTGGACATTTGACACAAAACTTGACACAAAACCCACAGTCTCTCCTCTGGCTCTGCACCCAGCTCCCCTGGCATGCCTCTTCCAGATCTCCACTGTGCCTCACTCACTGAATCCTGTCCTAAGTCCTTCTTGAAAGATTTACCCGGACTGTGTGGACCAACTGCTCCTCCAGCTCCTGCGCCCCTCCCAGATGATGGTATATCTCCAGCATGCAGTCTAGCACTCCATATTTCATTTCACCCAGCCAACAACTTCTCCCCAGCAGGCTGACTGTGAGTATAAACAAGAAAAACAAGGATGCGCCAGATCTAAGTGCAGTACGTAACGTTTTAATGGGTAAAATAAAGACACACAGCCAAATGGCTACTCACAAGTGTAGAGAGATAATAGGCATGTAAATGGACTAAAATCCAGGGTCACTGAAGTCCGATGTATTCCAGTTGTCAGCATGAGATGGAAGCAGCTGTAGTTGAAATGTAGCAGCAGACGGAGCAACCAGGCGAAGAGACAGCAATCCGTGCTGAACACCGTACAAAGCGGCGTGCGTCTCAGGGTGAACCGCAGACTTTATGTGTGTCATTATTTTACCCATTAAAACATTACATACTGCACTTAGATCTGGCGCATCCTTGTTTTTCTTGTTTATTACTTTCAGAGCCAGCTTCTGCTTTCTGGGACTGCTGCCGCCAAGCGTTTTTTGGACTTATTTATGAACTTTAATTTAATACTTTGTGACCAATTAGCCACTAACTCTTCTACCACGTCCGAAATTTATGATATTTTATTTAGACCCATGAGCCACTGCTGTCTGCTACTTACCTTCCCTTGCGCCATCTGACAATTGTTTTACATTGACTGTGAGTATATGTAGGAGGCCTGCCCCCTGCCAATCCTAGTTGGGGATTGGTCAGGGCTCCTCACATGTACTCCATGCCACTGCAACTCTCAGCCCTGCCCCTCTTTTAGAACATTCTCACTGAAAGCAGGGGAGGTGCCCAAGAGCTAAAGCACATGTCGGTCACACCCACTGCTACACCAACCACTCTCAGCCCCCAGATCAACAACAAACAGGCCTAGCGCGCAGCATTAGGCCCGTTTTTTTAATTTACCTGCGCTGACAGAACGTTAAACACTACACATCTAGTACATATGTATGGAAGAGAGTGCTACTTATGTGTATGTGTGAATGTAAGTTAGGGACCTTAGATTGTAAGCTCCTTGAAGGCAGAGACTGATGTGAATGTATACAATATATACAGTATCTCATAAAAGTGAGTACACCCCTTACATTTTTGTAAGTATTTTATTATATCTTTTTATGTGACGACACTGAAAAAATTACACTTTGCTACAATTTAAAGTACTGAGTGTACAACTTGTATAACAGTGTAAATTTGCTGTCCCCTCAAAATAACTTAACACGCAGCCATTAATGTCTAAACCACTGGCAACAAAAGTGAGTACACCCCTAAGTGAAAATGTCCAAATTGGGCCCAATAAGCCATTTTCCCTCCCAGTGTCATGTGACTCGTTAGTGTTACAAGGTCTCAGGTGTGAATGGGGAGCAGTTGTGTTAAATTTGGTGTTATTGCTCTCACTCTCTCATACTGGTCACTGGAAGTTCAACATGGCACCTCACGGCAAAGAACTCTCTAAGGATCTGAAAAAAACATTTGTTGCTCTACATAAAGATGGCCTAGGCTATAAGAAGATTACCAAGACCCTGAAACTGAGCTGCAGCACGGTGGCCAAGACCAAAGAGCGGTTTAACAGGACAGGTTCCACTCAGAACAGGCCCCGCCATGGTCGACCAAAGAAGTTGTGTGCACGTGCTCAGCATCATATCCAGAGGTTGTCTTTGGGAAATAGACATATTAGTGCTGCCAGCATTGCTTCAGAGGTTGAAGGGGTGGGGGGTCAGCCTGTCAGTGCTCAGACCATACGCCGCACACTGCATAAAATTGGTCAGCATGGCTGTCATCCCAGAAGGAAGCCTCTTCTAAAGATGATGCACAAGAGCCTGCAAACAGTTTGCTGAAGACAAGTAGACAAAGGACATGGATTACTGGGACCACGTCCTGTGGTCTGATGACACCAAGATAAACTTATTTGGTTTAGATGGTGTCAAGCATGTGTGGCGCGGCAACCAGGTAAAGAGTACAAAGACAAGTGTGTCTTGCCTGCAGTCAAGCATGGTGGTGGGAGTGTCATGGTCTGGGGCTGTATGAGTGCTTCCGGCACTGGGGAGCTACAGCTCATTGAGGGAACCATGAAATGCTGTGTCATTCCGCACTCTTTTTTTATGTCTTATTTCAGAGGTGACATCACTTCCATGTAGCATGGGCTCCCAGTGTCCTGATGGTGGATCATGCATGGAGTATGGAGGCAGTTACCGATGTGTGTGTCACACAGATTATATCATCAGTAACCACAGTAAGTATGTGTATGAGCGTGTGTGTGTATTATTGTTGCTGTATATAGAGGAGAGTTTGTCATTTACTGTACCTTTTAATTGAAGTATGTTTCTAGCCATTATTCATTGTATTAACACAACTCTATACTTTTCCACTCCTACAGTAGATACCCTAAATAATATCTGTGTTTTTAGGTTTATATGATTACTTCTGCCGTGTATAGTGAGTTTGAATATGCTGATTGTTATTAACCGTCTTTAATTTCACAGAAGACTTAATGATCCTATACAAACACATAAAATAAATATTTTATTAAAACACTCAAACCTAACTTGGGGAAAGAAAGAAAAATGTCCTGTAGAATCCCTATAAAGCTTTATGCTTGGCACAGTAATACTGTAGCTAGGCAAAGAACTTTGATCATATGTCCTGAAATTCCAAGCTGTAATGTGCAGGAGTACATCCATTAAAAAACACTTTGGGCTTTTGAGGCTAGCCAAAAACATTGTGAGATTCCACCCTAAAGGGATTTCTGCAGTTACAGGTGTCTTGGTTGCATACAAGATTTGAGGCCACAGAAAAACCCTTCATCAGGTATAACAATACGCTTACAGTTAGAAAGTTATAGAATTTTAATCTTCTCTGTGCCAAGATGCTATGATTTAATTAACTGCCAGTCTGCAAGTTCCAACATTTTAAAAGTTATGTGCTTTCAAATTTAGAATGTCAACCATTTTGGATGAAATTTGCAGCGCTTACAGCGAGTTTTGTTGAAGCTTTTAAAGTACCATTCCACTCCAGTTTGTAAACGTTGAACACATCCTAATGGTAGTGCTGATTGCCTCTTTAAGCAAGCTGCTAGCAGGTTTCAGCGGTTCTTGAAGCTTGTTGAAGAGAAAATATGAAAAAGAGCCAGGTATAGTACTGGAAACCTTAGCCACATCCCAATTGAAATGAGAAGAACACAAAAAGGGGATAGCCCAGGTATTTTATAGACAAAGGATAAAGACCAGATAAAGGAGTAACAGGCGCGTGAATAAAATAATTTATACAAAATGTATTAGGTAAAAAAAAGTAATATAATTAATACACAGAAATATATAAACCTAAAAACAAAATAGATAGTCATGCTAAATAGTTACATAACAGCTAGGTTCTGAAACACAAGGTTGATCTCATGATGAGAGGCCAAATGAGGTGCATGTACACAGAAGTCCCTTTTATTCATAAGTCCTTCCGTTTTTAGTCCATATAAAATGATTATAGCAATGTGAGGTTGTGTAACGGTAAAATGTCCATCCACAAATGGCAGCCTCCACAAAGGGATTAGAAGCAAAATCCAGCAGGAGCTACAGAGTATAAAAGAGAAGAGAGGAGCCTCTAAGTGTAGCAATATGGTTACCTTTAATGAAGGTACTACATTTATCAACTCACATGGTTGATTAAAACAGTCACATCTTGGTATGCAGGCAACCGGGTTAAAGCTGTCCACATAGACCATCCTGCTCACCGCCAGATTTCATCGTTGTCAGTCTGCAGACATGACTCGAGAAGACTACCCTGCAGTAGAGTGATCTGAAAGCGAGGCCTGAAGCGCTCGTTGAGCGCAGCATGAAATGGATGACGTTGAGGGCAGTGCGGAGGATGTTCTATGTGAACAGCTTTATGACGGATGCCTGTATACTTAGACGTGCCTATTTTAACCATCAACCATGTGAGTGTGCTCAATGTTGTACCTTCATTAAGACCCCTTTCACACTGGGGCTTGGAATCAATGGGCACTGCTGCCGAAACGCCTGCCAAGCACTTTGGCAGCGGCGCTTTGGGGGTGCTTTTAACCCTTTATTCGCCCGCTAGCAGGGGTTAACAGCGCCCCGCTAGCGGGCGAAAAGCACCACTATTGTAGCGGCAAAGCGCTGCTGAAATTAATGGCGCTTTACCACTAACATCCCTCGCCCCAGTGTGAAAGTAGCCTAAATGTAACCATATTGCTACATTTAGAGGTGTCTCTCTTCTCTTTTATACTCTTATACTGCTTGTCTTGCAAAACACTCTCAAACCAAGTTACTCTCAATCCAAGGTTTTACTGTATATTGTATGTATTTTATGATGTCCAATTAAAGTCTTTTTAGCCTAAAAGCTTCTGTGCAATAAATTACACTTGTTATTAGTTCCTGAATATCAACACCAAAATACAGCACTCCTATACTGAGCACCGAGACCTTGGCACTAAAAATCACCCCCATTGTTTGCACGGGTACCAAAACTGACTATTCTCTGGAGCTAATCACAGCTGTTTTTCTGTTTCCTACCTTCTTTTGATCTCTTTTAGAATATATTTTCAATGTAATTAGGTTTTTGTGAGTAAAGTATTTCATTCATTTTGGTCACTCCAGCAATGCCTTCTCCCTGTGACTCTGACCCTTGCTTGAATAGTGGGAGATGTGAATCACATGAAGATACATATTCCTGTGTGTGCCCACGAGGCTTTTATGGAAGAACATGTGAGAAAGGTGAGCTACTTGTCTGTTTTTCTACACTTGAAATGTTATAGGCCACAACACTTGCACTATAAAAGTCAAGCATATCTGTAAAGTAGACATACAGTAACAGCTGACTGCTGATTGATTTTTACTCAGGACCTTCTTGCTTAAACCTTTAGGGCCCTTTTAGACGTGCGGATCCCGTGATGATCTGTGTTTAACCATCCACTTGCTCAGCAGGGATCGCTCCGTTGATCCCCGCTGAGCCGGCAGATGACAGGGAGGTCCCTGCATACTGTGCAGGGACCGCCCTGTCAGATCTCCGCTCTCCTCTATGAATTTTTCTCTGTCTGCAGAAACAGACCATAGCGGGGACTGATGAGATCGGATGTCAGCGGATGTTCATCCACTGACATCCGCAATCCCATAGGGATACATGTATGTCCGTATTTCATCTGAAAACGGATGGATGAAAAACGGACATATGCTCCGCAGGTGTGAAAGGGCCCTTAAGGACCTAACCGGGTACATATTTATACATATTTATACATGTTGGGTACACTATGAATTTCTGAAATGCTACTTTTTACTTAGAGCAGCTGCCTTTGGCTTGACTCCTAGCATTCTCTCAGCTGCTGTTTTGTCTCTTGATTGCAATACTTGCTGCATGATATACTGCATGTAGCCAAAGCAACATCCCATCATTCATAGTATTTTAATACAGTTTAAATATTGATAAAAAAAAAAAATCCAAGTTAGGTCATCAATCTATGTAACTTTGATACCAGTCAATCAAATAGTGCAAACAAAAAGTAGCGCTAATAAAGTATCAATTATAAACGCGTGACATACATTCAAAATTGTTTAAAAATGTGAATAAACCATATATTAGAGTGTCCTTAAAGAGTGCATCCAGAAAGAAATATAAATAAGTCCTTTAGAAATCCTTCATCCAGGAAAGAATTCAATCCACATAGTGTAAATAGATATCCCCATTCATCAGCTAGTGCAGTATAATCCACCAATGATAGAGGAGATTCCACCACCCTGTGACACGGTTAAAAGCGCCTCTTACCAGATCAGATGGACCGTCACATTAAATGATCATAATATGCTCAATACATCATGATCAAGGACAACTTCACCAAGGCATACAAACGCCCTCAACAACTGATGTCATCAAAGGATAAAAATAAAATAAAAATAATCTCTCATCATGAAATGCTTAATAATCTCTTCTTTTATGTAGTCAAAATTTGTGTCCACATCCACATTAAAAAAGGTGCAAAATAGCAGAAAAAAATAAGTTTCTTACATGAAATACTATTGTAGCAGGCTGATAGCTTGGGCATGAAAAAAGCTAGATCGGACCGGCAAACAGACTGACGTCTTCAGGGGATAGGCTGAACCAATTTAAATATTATTAAACACAAATTTGTTATTTTAAAAAAATATATATTTTTTGTGGTTCATAGGTTAATAACATTTGCAGGCTTCTAGCTCAAGGTTTTATTTTCCAGCAAATAGAAGGAAGCTGAAGGACATATTGAAAGAAAATTACAGGTTTAAATCTTTTTTTTTTTTACGTAAATAGCCTAGAGCAGGGGTGCTCAACCTTTTAAAGAGCGAGGACCACTTAAAGTGATTGTAAAGGCTTTTTTTCCCCCCATATAAAAATAACAAACATGTTATACTTTCCTGCTCTGTGCAGTGGATTTGCACAGAGCAGCCCTGATCCTCCGCTTCTCGGGTCCCTCTTCTTTGATCCTGGCCCCTCCCACTTGTTCAGCGCGGGGGCACCGGAGCTGAGTCACAGACATGAAGCTGCGGCCCCACCCCCTCTCTTTCCCAATTGGCTAACTGACTTTGATTGACACCACTGATGTGTCTCGGCCAATCAGGAAGGAAAATCTCGGACGTCTGAGACAGTCGTAGATATCGCTGGACGGAGAGGGACCTTAGGTAAGTATTAGGGGGGCTGAGGGGGGCTGCTGCACACAGAAGGCTTTTTATCTTAATGCATAGAATGCATCAGAGTGTACATTTTAAACAATAATTAGGATCATCATTTTCTGTGGGACCAGTCCCCATTGGATGTTCACCCACAGTTTAATCATAATCACAAAAAGAAAGAGTGGATGACACTAGTGTGAACACTGACTTTGTTTACTCTTTACAAGGGACTATGTCCGGTTTTATGCCAGTCATTTCTTATGTTAGTCATTCAAGCACAGACACTGTTCAGAGTTGTGGTAAAAACATTTCTCAACTATGGGGTCTTACCGCCCCCCAAACTGAAAATGTAAACAAGCCTTTACTGTCCTGAGCCCCCTATAAGGCTGCTTGCACACTGATGCGCTGTGATTTAACCTCAACTTGGGTGCAGAGCAGTGCACCTGCAGCTTTCCTGTGGGTTAGCTGTGCTTTGCCAAAGACTTCTATTATATCCTGCAGGTTTGGTGCACTTTCTGAAAGCACACCAAAACTACTGCATCCAGCAGTTGTGGGGTCCTTTCAAAAAGAGCACAAAACCTGCAGGACATAATAGAAGCCTATGGCCCTGTACACAGGATCAGTCCAAACTGATGAAAACGGACTGAAGGTCCATTTCATAGGTTAACCGATGAAGCTGACTGATGGCCTGATGTGCCTACACACCATCAGTTCAAAAACCGATCGAGTGCAACGCGGTGACGTAAAACACAACGACGTGCAGAGAAAAATTAAGTTCAATGCTTCCAAGCATGCGTCGACTTGATTCTGAGCATGCGCGGGTTTGGAACCGATGCTTTTGCGTACTAACCATCGGTTTTGACCGATCGGTTAGGCGTCCATCAGTCAAATTTTAAAGCAAGTTCTATTTTTTTTGACCGAAGGATAACTGACCGATGGCGCCCACACACGGTCGGTTTGGACCGATGAAACGGACCTTCGGTCTGTTTTCATCAGTTTGGACTGACCGTGTGTACAGGGCCTATGACTCAGTGCAGCTAAGCCACATGTGCACTGTAAAATAAGTGAGAATCTTTTGCGCTACTAATGAGTAGATAGTGAATGTGAATATCTTAAAAGTGTGTGAAAATGTGTTCAGAAGCTTCACAATCTGTCAGTGTTCACCATACACAAATGCAGTAAAATAAATGTAAAAGTGATCTCACGCTAAAGAAAATTCACTAAAACAATACCTAAGAAACAGTATAAAAAACACGTGCAATAAATATGTGAGTAAAATTAGATGGATAATCAACAATTCCATCAAAAATGGTGTAATACATAGTGAATAGATAGTCCTAGGAAGTCACTATATAATAAGTCCCAGATTGTAGAATGGTCCTCCTATGGAGCTGGTGACTGTCTCAATGAGTAAAATAATTCCTTTGGGGGATCATGCTTGGGGGCCTTCCAAAATCAGGGTAATAAATCCAAAGATAAATCCACAATCAATCTCCCAGAACTCTCACCTCTACTGTGATAGTAGTTCACATAGATTAGGCATTAATAGGTATTGAATAATATTTTCTCCCATTTCTCTTCTATATCCTCTCCAAATGTAACTGTAATGGCTGGTGGCTTCCGCTACTCCCGTGGGTCTCCAATGCCTCAGATGCTGTTAAAAGTGGACTCTTACATGGGGAAATATTAGTGCAAGCAAAAAGCTTTTAACAGTGCTTAATAAAGCACTTGTCCACTAACTTACTACACTATTGGAGGCCTACTTTTTCTTCTTTTCCTCCCCATTTCTGTGCTCCTTGTTGGAGCTTTTCAAGACAGGCTAGCGGAGGCATTGGAGACCCGCGGAAGTAGCGGAAGCCAGCAGCCATTACAGTTACATTTGGAGAGGATATAGAAGAGAAATGGGAGAAAATATTATTCGATACCTATGAATGCTTAATCTATGTGAACTACTATCACAGTAGAGGTGAGAGTTTTGGGAGATTGATTGTAGATTTATCTGTGGATTTATTACCCTGATTTTGGAAGGCCCTCAAGCATGATCCCCCAAAGGAATTAATTTACTCATTGAGACAGTCACCCGCCCCATAGGAGGACCATTCTCCAATCTGCGACTTATTATATAGTGACTTCCTAGGACTATCCATTCACTATGTATTACACCATTTTTGATGGACTTATCCATCTGATTTTACTCACATATTTATTGCACATGTTTTTTATATTTTTTCTTAGGTATTGTTTTAGTGAATTTTCTTTAGCGCGAGATCACACATGCACTGCGTTGCACCTGTGGATCAGTGTGAAAGCAGTTTAATAGTTGTTAACGCTTTTATAGGTGCTAATATGTTGATTGCAAAAGCTATTATGCCCAGTATATGTGTCAGTACACTGACCTTTTTTTCCTCTTGCAGCTGCTGCTGTCATTGCTCTCCAGGCTTGGTATCACTCCGCCTGGGACAGCAGCTGGTGCTACAGAGGAAGCATAAGCTTATGCAACTCCTGCTCCCTCTGAAGCCACCTGCTCCCTTTGCTGCTGGCGCCGGCTCACTACACTATGTTGCTCTGGGATAATAGGTCAGCAAGCCCAGATCCCGATCAACAAGTTGCAAACCCCTGTTTTGAGGTTACAGGCCACATCAGAGGGCCCCGCGGGCCATGGGTTGAACGCTCCTGGTCTGGAGGGCATTTTTTTTAATTCTACCCCAGTTGTCACAGTTCAAAGTATCTCAAGGTCAAATGCAATATGTCATATTTTCTCTCCTGTATTTCTGTCTCCTTTCTCTCTCAGTAAAGCCGGCTCTGTGCAGTCTGTTTCCTTGCCGGAATGGAGGAACATGTAAGGAAGTCAGCGAGGAGTATTACTGTGTTTGTCCTTATCCATTTACTGGGAAACACTGTGAAACAGGTGAGTAAAGGATGTGTCCGATAGGAAAATAAGCGGAGGCACATTTTTAGCAGTACATGTGCTTAATTTACTTATATGTTTGCCTATTTAGTTAACAGATCTGCTTCCTCTTTCCAATTCAGGCATGAGAGGCCCCTGTTCATCAGGTCCTTGTCACAATGGTGGCACGTGTTTCCATTATCTTGGCAAATACAAGTGTGATTGCCCACCCCACTTTTCTGGAAGACACTGCGAGAAGGGTAAACAGGAATTCTACATGGTTTCTTTCTATGATTGCCACCCCAGGATCTAGTTTTGAGATTTCATACTACTTTTGGTAGTGGTGGTCACATGAAGTGTAGGATCAAAGTACTTTCTTCACAAGATAATGCGAGGCACAGTTGTGTTAAAATGTATGGTACTTTTAGGCAGGTTAAAGGGGAGTTCCACCCACAATTTCACTTTTTAAATATAAATACCCCTGTAATACACAAGCTTAATGTAGTCTAGTAAAGTTAGTCTGTAAACTAAGGTCCGTTTTGTTAGGTTGTTAGAGCATTTAGTTAGTTTAAAATCTAGAAATAGACCGTGGCCATCTTAAGTGTGGGCATCATGAAGCCAGACTGTATGACTTCCTGGATTTCAGCCTTGCAGATCTCGCACATGCTCAGTGCTGCACAAGCGATGTAATAGGTTTCAGTCAGGTTTCCATAGCAACGGGAGTGTCAGAGGAAGTCGCCGCCCCTTCTCTATGCAAATAGGCTATTTGCAAGGACTACTGGGATACATAATGCCTATCCCAGAAACCCTTGTGAATAGCCTTGTGACTTAATAGCCTAGGCTAATAAGGAGGAGGAAGTAATGAAGGACTACAAAATAAAGGTATTTACAAGCAACAAAATAAATAAAAATTGTCCATTCTGAACACTATGAGATTAGGGCATGCAGCATAGACAAACATAAAAAAATGGGTGGAACTCCACTTTAAGTTACTGAAAAGAAGAACTAGTCAAGAGTTCTATTTAGTGTGTATATATTTTCAGTTTTCATATTACATTATTTTATACAGTTATATCGTAATTGTATTTAGTTCCCAGGTCAGTTAATGTATATAAGACAATAGTGACAATAATGCAGCTGCTGATGAAGTCTGCATGAGCAGGAGAGCGGGGAAGGTTGAATCTTGGAGCAAAAGAATGGGTAGAGTGGGTTCTGTACCAACCCCTGTTATTTCTGTTTTAATGAGCTTTACCAATATAGGCATATAGTAATTTTGAAAGCTGGCCTATTTCACACTCTCTCTTCTCTAATGTTTTATGCAGGAATCACCCCTACTTGCACCTTGCACTTACCAAATAGCATATCTGCACTCACTTTGTTGTCTAGCCAGAGCACCAATATGACTGTGTTTTCCACTCATATTGATTGGTTGTCTGTGCCTGAGCAGCCAATTAATAGCACTTACAGCAACACAAATTCCAGTCAGAGCCATAGTAGCATAGGACTGATGGCCCAGAACTGCTGTCTGCTTAAAATGCTAATGAGGACAAGGAGCGTGGAAAATGAGCTAGCCTTCAAAATTGCTTAAATCCACAAAGTCTTCTAGCGTAACTAATGGCAATTTCACAAAAGCATGTGCTTTTCTGACTGCTTTTGTTATTTTATAATGTGATTATATTTTCATCAAAACATTCAATTTACATACAGACATGTCACATACTTGTGGAATTGTTATTTTTTTACTTTAAATAGTGATTTACTTAATTGTTCATAACAGGACACTTCAAATTAATGACATTGGGGTATGCTGCCACTTTCGGGTTAAGGGGACACTGGTCTCAGTGGACGAGGTTCATGTCTTTAAGGCTCGGTTCACACTGCTGCGACCTAAAAGTCGCATGACTTATAGTGCTACTTTGCCAGGCAACTTCGGCACAACTTCAGCGTGATTTTGAAGCAACTTCAAGGAATGCCTGGGCAATCTTCCTGTAATGTTGGATACAAATCACGTTAATTAAGGTGAGGATCCGACTTGGAAGCAACTTACATTAAAGTCTATGAGCACAAGACGGATAGAAGTCGCCTTGAAGTAGTACAGGAACCTTTTCTTCAGTAGTGCTAATTAAGATAGCTTTCATTAACTAAAATGGGATTTCACATGTCACGCGACTTGGGGTCTCACAAGTTGGATTCCAAGATGCAGCAGTGTGAACTGAGCCTAAGTAAGCTATAGATAAGATGTACGAGTCCCTTTTAGGCAGTTCTGCAGTTCTGCAGTTCTGCAGCTGGCAACAGCTCTGGTGGGAGTCTACCAACTGCTCAAAGTTTGGGTAATCTGATACTGAGGATCCTGCCATTGGTTAGTACCTGGAGGATTTTTCAAGCACTTTAAGTTTATGGGTTGATGCCTTTGAAGATTCTGGCGACTTTGAGACTGGGTGTAAAGACCATCCATATGTGGAGACTCCTATAATTAAAATGCTGCTCAGCTGAACTTCTCTGTAAGAAGCAGCTTGAGAGGCTACCCTTTGAAGTTGATTTGGTAAAAGTATACTATTGCCTGTTGAAGGAGACATTGAAACTGGTAACTTTTTTTTAGATTTCAGAAGGCTGGATCTGCATCATGCATTGCCATGGTGTTGGTGAGCCATAGCAATGAATGATGTTGTGCACACTGGCCCTAAAGTTTCATTAGTTGGTAAGGTGCTGGCAGATGGCCCACCTGCACCATGGCAAAGCATGTCATAATCCAGGCAAACTGTGTTCCATGTTCACAGCAACCTAGATAAACCCAAACAGCACCCTGATTGATAAACACTGGTTTTGACTTACTGAACAGGAATAATAGGTTCATTTTTGGTGGTGATTTTAAGAAATATCCATCCAGATCTGTTCTCAGAATTTATTATGTATTTAACATCATAACCAATATAAACATATTTTTTAAATACAGTTTCTGTATTTGAACTTTTTGCTTAAAGTGCATCTGTGCCGATACTATAGACCAGCCTTTCTCAATCTTTTTAACATGAAGGGACCCTTGAAATAACTTTCCAGTCACAGGGGAGCCCTGCTAATAGTTACTTTATCTACAGAGAAGAACAATCCTTACATGTGAGGCCATTGGGAAGAATCCCCGTCTTACAGATGGCAAACAATATTACTGGTGTCAGTGGGAAGTTATTTGAGTGGCAGAAATTGCTCCTTGCCCAAGGACTCTCTAAGGAACATTTTTTGATAAACACCCAGTATGTTTGAAATATTTCTGACACTATTGCATTATGATGTCTTTATAGCAGAGTTGGATTGTGGACCTCCAGAGCATGTGAAATATGCCCGGGTAGTAGTGACATCAACAGGGCCAGGTGGTAGAGCTGAATATCATTGTAATGATGGCTATATAATGAGCCTGCCAAACAACACTCGTGTTTGCAGTGAAGATGGGATGTGGAGTGAGGCACCACAGTGTGAGGGTAAGAGATTATCCATGTTGAGGGCCTGGAGAGACTGAAAAAAAAACACACATATGGTACTGTACTAAAGCTTGTACCCCTTTTTTGTGATTTAGAAATTGATGAGTGTGAATCACAGCCGTGCAAAAATGGTGCAGTGTGCAAGGATCGCATTTCCCATTTCCTGTGTGAATGCCCAGAAGGATATATTGGTAAACGTTGCGAATTAGGTAAGCACTAATCTGGCAATAAAATAATATTTCTCTTATCGTCCATGGACGGACACAGCTCCTTTAATCTTGACAATTGGGTTATGTTCCCTGTTTACAGGAGAGGACTAGGCAGGAACATGTTAGATAATTAAATACATGTTACATTAACAGAGTTGAACAGCCCCGCTCAGGGGGCGGTCCCTCCAGACATAACCCTCCTCACTGCAGCATGCAGCCTCAGTTTAGTTCTGCCTAGCAAGGAGAAGGACGTATGGCTCCCTTTGGGCCCAGCGCCCTGAGGATAAATGTTATTTTTTATTTTACTTGTTCTTGAAGAATCTTCTTTCAACTGTCGGCTGAGAGACAGGCTGGATAATATAGATCCTTGTAGTCTACTCAGTCCGACCAGCAAGCGTGGACACACCTTTGCAAAGAGGCTGGGTCTGCCACGACATACCCCATGACTCCTGGGGTGGCCGGTGAGCTTTTCTCCGAGGTCCACATATGACTGGGCTGTGGTGTTGTCTCACTCACAGTGGACCGGGCCGACAGCTACCTCCATTGCGGTTGTAGTTCTGTCAGGAATGCGCTAGCGAGTCCTCGCTTGGACGGGTAAGTACAGTCCCTCCTGCTTTGGTGGGTTGGTACGGCTGGGCATTCCTGGGGTTCGGGGGTCTTCTTCTCCTCCCTTCCCTGCTCCTTTTCCCCTGCTGCATTGCTAACATTGCCGCTGTCAGGGGGAGGGGCCTTCTTGAGGGGACAGTGTTATCTGGCCTGTGTTTTTTCACTGTTAAAAAGCCCTGTGATAAACACAGATGTTTATGATTACCCTGTATTATACTTCAGCGAGTAGTTAGATGCTGACTGATTGGTGATCCTTACCCACCTGTAACGGTTTTGTATGGTCATTATATCTCATATGCTCATTGCAGTGTATCTGTGTCTTATCCTTAGATAAAAGTAAAAAAAAAAAAAAAGCCCTAGGAGGCTTTTCCTGTTTAAACGCAGCATTTTGCCGCCATTTGGCACACAGGTCCCTGCAGATGCTGCACAGTTACCTCACTGTTCTTTTCCTCTCACACGCTGTGTGCTGAGAGCGGACGGCAGCGCTGGGCAGTCTCCTCCTGAGGTGAGTCCCCTGGTTACCCCTGGTCAGCGCAGCAAGTGGGTGAGAGGCCCTGAATAGGGCTCTAGGAGATTTGTTTATTTGTAAGGACAGGTGTGCATATTATAATACACACTATGTAAATATTATTAATATCTGGAGTCAGTATCTGGGTCCTTCCCCACATGGTGGTGGTGGCAGCAGGTGTTAGCACCTGGGATTCCCACAGAGGTTTTATTGTTAGGCTGCATTCACATTGTAACGCCGCGTACGCGGCGTATTTTGCCGCGATTTGTTTACTTTTTTTAACAAATAATTTCCATTGATGTCTATGCCCGAACGCCAATGCCGCCTGAAAAAAAGGGTCCGGGACTTGTTTTCAGGCGGCAGGCGTACGGCGTTTCGGCGTTCGGCGTGAGATGTGAACCATCTCATAGACATCAATGGAAATTCGCCCCTCCAGCGGCACGAGCGTCGCGCTTCAGGCGTATATACGCCGAGGTGTGAATGCAGCCTTAGTTATTGTCAGTTAAAGCGACGCAGTGCCGAATCGCAAAAAGGGGCAAGGTCCTTAACCTGCATAATGGTCCATGTCTTAAGTGGTTAAACTGCAGATTGACCCCAGTTTTCATCTCCTGTTTTGTGGGCTGCATAGCAAGTTGTTTGCCATGTTTCACATTGGCCAGTTAGACTGCTTTTGGACATCACAGTTGTCTCCAAATTTCTTCTGACCCTGTGTCCTCTAAAGTATAACTGAAGCCATTTTTCATTTTGGACCCATGTCATTGCAGCAATTTCCTTCACTTCCTATCTCATAGCCAAAACAGGAAGAGAAAGGAAATCTCTCCAAAGTAAGGGAAATCCCTGGTAGTCACCAAGGTTACCAAAATTGTTGTCCCTATTGGAAGATTTACTCTCTATTCCCGTTTGGGTGACCACTCAAAATTTGAGAATTGTCCGTCACTTTCAGCGATAATGGCCAACAGGACAAAAAAGAGATGGTAAATCTTTCGGACACAGACAGAAAATAAAAACCGGCAAGTGTTCTTATCACTTTCTCTGTCCTTCCCATTCTTTTCAAAATGAAAATTAAAAGGTTTGTCTTTAGTTATACGTTAATGAACAATAAAAAAACAGGATATTTAACATACTGTATGGTGACATTTTTTTCTTCAGGATCCACTCCTATTGCTGGTTTTCAAAAAAAAAAAAATGGAGCATGATGGAAGTGGAAGGGTTATGCTTGGCTGACTAACAGCTTTTTTCTAGTGTTCAATTCTCCTGTAGGCAGCAGTAAAACAAAGTTATCTCATTATTCCCGCCAGTCTTATTAAAATCTAAGAAAGGGATTTTCTGGTAAGTCAAAGGTCCTGTTTTTCTCTAAGAACACAAAGAAAAAAACTATTCAGCTTCCACTAAACTAAGCCCTATAGTGTCTGGTTATATACATGTAAGGATATTAGACTCCAGTTTTCTTTGTGGCAGGGACTGATGTAAACCAGTTCTGAGTTTACAATTAGGTACTGTAGAATGTGTCGGTGCTAATGACTCTAATTTTAAATATCACATTGTTGAATTGCAGAGACGAATGAGTGCCTCTCTGAACCATGTAAAAATGGAGGCAGCTGCCAGGATTTAGCTGGGGGATTCTTGTGTACATGTCCTGACGGCTACATTGGGACACAATGTGAGACTGGTAAGGATGTCTCTGATATATTTTCCATATAACATATAGACAAGGGGTGCTCTTGTACTTTGTGCATTCAGATATGAATGAAATACGGTATCTTTCAGCTTGTGTACCAGCTCATGTTATAATATAAATCACACTCACTATTTTTAATTTTTTTTAAAGTATACCATGCAATAATAAATGAAACTGTATGGCTGAATGAGGGTATTAAAGTGATTGTAGATTTTTTTTTAGCTAAAAATAACAAACATGTCATACTTGCCTGCCCTGTGCAGTGTTTTTTTGCACAGAGCAACCCGGATCCTCCTCTTCTCAGGTCCCTCTTCAATGCCCTGGGCCCCTTCTTCCTGTTGGGTGCCACTACAGCAAACAGCTTGCTATTGGGAAACCCGAGCTGCACCTCGACCCCACCCCCTTTCTCTCCTCATTGGCTTACTGATTTTGATTGACAGCAGCGAGAGCCAATGATGCTACGCTGCTGTCTCAGCCAATGGGGGAGTCCCGGGCAGATGGGATCCTCCTGCAGCTTCACTTGATAGAGATTGCCTCAGGTAAGTTTTAGACCCCTTTCACACTGAGGCATTTTTCAGGCAAGTATGCTCTAAAAATAGCACCCCAGTGTGAAAGTCTGAGTGCTTTCACACTGGGGCGGTGCGATTGCAGGACAGGGAAAAAAAGTCCTGCAACCAGCATCTTTGGGGTGGTGCGAGAGCAGTGACTACACCGCTCCTCCCCTTCCTATTGGAATGAATGGGCAGTGCTGCCGAAGCGCCTGCAAAGCACTTCGGCAGCGCCACAACACTGGCACTTTTAACCCTTTATTTGGCCGCTAGCAGGGGTTAGAAGTGCGCTAGCGACCAAAAAGTGCTGCTATAACAGTGGTAAAGCGCCACTAAAACAAGTGACACTTTACCAGTACCACCCTCACCGCCCCAGTGTGAAAGTAGCCTTAGGGGGGCTGATTGGGGCTGCTGCACACAGAGGGCTTTTTATCTTAATGCATGATGCATTAAGATTACAACCCATTTAATTAAGGTATAGAATGTGATGGAAGAGTATTTATTACTACAGTATGTCCATATTCAGCACATAGTAAATACAAATAAAAAATGGAACAAAGCACACTTTTCTTTATAATATATACTATTGTGTCTAAATATTGTGTATACCTGTATGTTTATGTGTAGTTTTTCAGTTTTTTTTTTCACTGTGCTTTCAGAGCCCATTCACATAGGGGCGACTTGGGATCCGACTTGAAGTCGCCCCAAGTCGCGCTGTTGAGAGAATCAATAAAAGTGAATGAAGCCATTTTAATGTATACTTCTGAAGTCGCTCCGACTTCAGAAAAGGTTCCTGTACTACTTCAATCCGACTTCTAGGCGACTTATACCCATTGATTTCAATGGAAGTCACCTCAGAAGTCAGATCACTGTCTTAACACAAGCAACAATACAGGAAGAGAACATACATTTGCAGGCAAACCCCTCCCTTCACCCTCCCTCCCACAGAGCTGATTGTAGTTTGATTGGCCACCTTCAAGTCGCCTGTCCTGGAGCAACCAGAAAACACGGCAAAAATACTGTTCTGTTGTGATGAAAAAAATTCTGGGACTAGGAAAACAAAGAAATGTTTCGCAAATAAATAGGCGATCCTTGCAGAAGGGTTTCACTAAAATCCTGTTTGTCTGGACCTTAGTTTTAATATTTTGGGAATAGGCCCTCTTTAAAGCTTTAGTTTGCGCACGGCTGGTCCTAAGACATGCCCATTTTATATAGGCCACTACAAATTAATAAAGGCTAGTGCAGAGCAGCAAACAAAAACATTTGTTTACTATGTTTAATATTGTTAAATGGGTTGTAAAGGTAAAAAATGTTTTCCCTAAATGGCTTCCTTTACCTTAGTGCAGTCGTCCTTCACTTACCTCATCCTTCGATTTTGCTTTTAAATGTCCTTATTTCTTCTGAGAAATCCTCACTTCCTGTTCTTCTGTCTGTAACTACACACAGTAATGCAAGGCTTTTTCCCTGGTGTGGAGAAAGCCTCTTGAGGGGGCGAGCAGGAGTGTCAGGACGCCCACTAACACACAGCTCTTTTCTCTATCTGCAAAGTAGAGAGTGTCCTGACTTGCCTGCTCGCCCCCTCCCCCCTCAAGAGGCTTTCTCCACGCCAGGAAGAAAGCCTCGCATTACGGTGGTGAGTTACAGACAGAAGAACAGGTAGTGAGCATTTCTCAGAAGAAATAAGGACATTTAAAAGCAAAATGGAAGGATGAGGTAAGTGAAGGAGGACTGCACTAAGGTAAAGGAAGCTATTTAGGGAAACATTTTTTTACCTTTACAACCCCGTTAAGCATAATAAATAGGGGAAAGCAATGTCGTCAAATATTTATGTATCATGTAATGCGAACCTGTAAAAACATGCGTCTCTTAGGAAATGTTAGAGGGAGAGGGAACTTCTGTTCAGAACTTGCTGTCCAAACACACAGCACTTCTCCCCTACAAAGATAGAAGCATCTGAGTTTTTCTAACCACTATTTTTTAAGCTGCATATTGGAAAATATGCTTAAGAAAGTTATAACGTTTATGTTTACATAAGGGCAGATAAAAAATCATATAGGAAATTAAATACGTTCACTTTTAAATCTGGAGACAATACTTTTTTTTCCAGAGCTGGATGGCTGTGACTCCTCTCCGTGCCAGAATGGGGGCATCTGTGAGAATCTAGCAGGATCGTACCTGTGTGTGTGTCCTAGGGGATACTACGGCTATCACTGTCAGACAGGTGAGGGTGTCTGTGCTGTGTCAATATAAGGTCCTATTGTCCAGCATGCCACTAATTATTATTATTATTATTATTATTATACAGGATTTTTATAGCACCAACCGTTTGCACAGCACTTTTCAACATGAGGACATAGTACAATTACAATACAATATAACACAGGAGGATTCTGAGATCTCTGCTTGTTAGAACTTACAATCTAAGAGTAAGGGTCAAGTATTACAAAAGCTAATAGCTGTGGGGGGATGAGCTGATGGAGAAAATAAAAGTGCAGATGTTAGGTGGGGGCACAATAGGTTTCGCTGAGGAGAATGGGTTTTTCAGGGATTATTTAAAAGTGGACAGAGTAGGAGATAGTCAGACAGATTGGGAAAAGTCCTTGAGGTGAGCATGGGAAGAGGTGACAGGAGGGCTAGAGAGCAGGAGGTCTTGGGAAGAAGAAAGAGAATGATTAGGTTATTTTGAGACAAGGTTAGTGATGTAGCTGGGGGCAGAGTTTTGGATGGCTTTGTAATTTGTCAGTATTTTGGACTTAATTCGTTGGGTGAGCAGAAGCCAATAGAGGGATTGGCATAGAGGGGTAGCAGACACAGAATAGTTGGTAAGGTGGATGAGCCTGGCAGCAGCATTCATGATGGACAGGGGAGATAGCCTGTGTAAATGTAATCCAGTGAGGGGTTTCAGTAGTTGAGATGAAAGATGACCAGGGAATGAACTAGGAGCTTTGTGCTGTCATTTGGTAGGAAGGGGCGTATTTTGGAGATGTTGCATGGGTTGAGGCGGCAAGATTTGGACAGTGATTGAATGTGGGGCCGAAAGGAGAGTTCAGAATCAAGTATTACACCTAGAACCTTGGCATGCAGGGACAGGTTGATAGTATCATCAATCTTGGCAGAGCAATCAAGGGAAGAGGCACATGGGGGAGAAAATAGTATGAGCTTGGTTTTGGATATATTGAGTTTGAGGAAGTGGTATGGCATCCAGGCTGATATGTCTGTTAGTAAATTAGTGATACCTGAGGGGACTGAAGATGTGAGCTGAGGGGTAGAGGGATACATTTTGGTGTTGTCGGCATAGAGATAGTATTGGAAGCCATGGGAGGCTATTATCTGACCCAAGGAGAAGGTGTAGATGGAGAATAGGAGAGGTCCAAGAACAGCACTGGGGGGACCTTAACAGAGAAAGAAAGAAGAGAGGACGATGTAGAATTGTAAGTAAAGCTAAAGGTGCGGTTAATTAAGTAGGATGAGAACCAGTGAAGAGTACAGTCACTGAGACCAAAGGCAAGGAGTTTTTTGGGGAGGAGGGGGTAGTCCAAAGGCAGCAGAGAGATCCAGGAGTGGGAGTACAGAATAGTGTACATTGGATTTAGCCATTAGCAGATTGTGAGTTTTAGGAGAACAGTTTCTGTAAAGTGTTGAGGGCGAAATCCAGGCTGAAGGGGAACAAGAAGGTTATTCTCAATGAGGTGGTCACTCCGTTGGTTGTAGACTATACGCTTGGATAAACTAATGTACATCCTCATTTCCTTCATTCTTATACCTCTTGATTTATGGTATGAAAACATACAAAAAAAATATATATATTTACAAAACAAGTGTACTAAGCAACAAGATAAAAATAAGCAGCAAATTAGTTGCTGCATTTACCCCAGATACCAATACATGAATTCAAATAAAGCTAGACCCTTAAAGCGGCTGTATTACTAAGGACCTCCAAGTTTGGATTAAGCATTGTTACCATGGTACTTGCTACTGAAAACGTGTTCTGTTAAGCCTAGTACACATGGGCTGAATGTTGGGCAGCATTGGCCGGTTAAATAGAAACTGTCCGACATTCAGCCTGTGTAAACGGCAGCCGGTCTGACAGAAGCCGGCAGTTCAGCTGGCTTCTGTCGAAGGGTCATGACCGAAAAAGGTCTGACGACCGACTCCTGATCAGCTCTCTCGGCCAATGGTCGTTCCCCTGTCAGAATACAATAGTACAGCAGGGGGACATCGATGTACTAACATCGGATTGTAGTACAGCACCTCTGACCTGATCTGTCAGTTTGTAGTGTGTACGAGGCTTTAGACTAGAATATAATGCATCTCAATGTCCTGTACTTTGATGCTTTGTCAACACTCATTCAACAGGGATGCAGATAACACTTACTGACTTATAGGTGGGTGCACAATTTATTGGCTTTAAATTTGTGAAATCCTTGTTATCATTCTTATGTACAGTATATGTAAAGTATATATATAGTTTAGTATGTTATTAAAATATTCCAACAAGATCATTTCTTTACAAGTATCTTTTACTTTTTTTTATATACAGTGCCTTGCGAAAGTATTTGGCCCCCTTGAACTTTGCGACCTTTTGCCACATTTCAGGCTTCAAACATAAAGATATAAAACTGTATTTTTTTTTGAAGAATCAACAACAAAAGGGACACAATCATGAAGTGGAACGAAATTTATTGGATATTTCAAACTTATTTAACAAATAAAAAAGTGAAAAATTGGGCGTGCAAAATTGTTCAGCCCAACTTTCAGTGCAGCAAACTCTCTCCAGAAGTTCAGTGAGGATCTCTGAATGATCCAATGTTGACCTAAATGACTAATGATGATAAATAGAATCCACCTGTGTGTAATCAAGTCTCTGTATAAATGCACCTGCACTGTGATAGTCTCAGAGGTCCGTTTAAAGCGCAGAGAGCATCATGAAGAACAAGGAACACACCAGGCAGGTCCGAGATACTGTTGTTGAGAAGTTTAAAGCCGGATTTGGATACAAAAAGATTTCCCAAGCTTTAAACATCCCAAGGAGCACTGTGCAAGCGATAATATTGACATGGAAGGAGTATGAGACCACTGCAAATCTACGAAGACCTGGCCGTCCCTCTAAACTTTCAGCTCATACAAGGAGAAGACTGATCAGAGATGCAGCCAAGAGGCCCATGATCACTCTGGATGAACTGCAGAGATCTACAGCTGAGGTGGGAGACTCTGTCCATAGGACAACAATCAGTCGTATACTGCACAAATCTGGCCTTTATGGAAGAGTGGCAAGAAGAAAGCAATTTCTTAAAGATATCCATAAAAAGCGTTGTTTAAAGTTTGCCACAAGCCACCTGGGAGACACACCAAACATGTGGAAGAAGGTGCTCTGGTCAGATGAAACCAAAATCGAACTTTTTGGCAACAATGCAAAACGTTATGTTTGGCGTAAAAGCAACACAGCTCATCACCCTGAACACACCATCGCCACTGTGAAACATGGTGGTGGCAGCATCATGGTTTGGGCCTGCTTTTCTTCAGCAGGGACAGGGAAGATAGTTAAAATTGATGGGAAGATGGATGGAGCCAAATACAGGACCATTCTGGAAGAAAACCTGATGGAGTCTGCAAAAGACCTGAGACTGGGACGGAGATTTGTCTTCCAACAAGACAATGATCCAAAACATAAAGCAAAATCTACAATGGAATGGTTCACAAATAAACATATCCAGGTGTTAGAATGGCCAAGTCAAAGTCCAGACCTGAATCCAATCGAGAATCTGTGGAAAGAACTGAAAACTGCTGTTCACAGACGCTCTCCATCCAACCTCACTGAGCTCGAGCTGTTTTACAAGGGTGAATGGGCAAAAATTTCAGTCTCTCGATGTGCAAAACTGATAGAGACATACCCCAAGCGACTTACAGCTGTAATCGCAGCAAAAGGTGGCGCTACAAAGTATTAACTTAAGGGGGCTGAATAATTTTGCACGCCCAATTTTTCAGTTTTTTATTTGTTAAAAAAGTTTAAAATATCCAATGAATTTTGTTCCACTTCATGATTGTGTCCCTTTTGTTGTTGATTCTTCAAAAAAAATTACAGTTTTATATCTTTATGTTTGAAGCCTGAAATGTGGCAAAAGGTCGCAAATTTCAAGGGGGCCGAATACTTTCGCAAGGCACTGTACATGGCACTTTCACATTGCAGTGTTCCATGTCAGACTACAGGATAAACATGGGGAATTCTACATTAAAGAGGGAAAAGTGGAGCAAAGCAAAAAGCAGATATTATTTCTTCTGTTCTTTGTAAGCGCATTTTTTAATACAAAATTGGTCATACTGTAATCAGAATAACTTTTTGTTTTATAGTGAGTGATTTATGCCTCTTGAACCCATGTGGCAGCCGTGGCGTCTGTGTGTCTGGTACGGATGGCACTGTGAGTTGCACATGTCGGACTGGCTTTACTGGGATCACTTGTGAAAGAGGTAATTTCCTAGGAGTTTGAGTCTCTGCACCCAGCACCTGGAAGCTTCCCATATTTCTGGTAGACATTGACTTATCATCATTAACTATGTTAGCGCAAAGACCATAGGTAATAAAGTTACCATGTAAAACTATGCTTATACCTGACTACATAAAGCTGAATTGTGAATCTGACTTCCACAAATTTGTGCTATATATATATATATATATATATAATATAAATATATATATATGAATATATATATAATATAAATAAATAAATATATATATATATATATATATATATATATATATATATATATATATATATATATATAGCACTATCTATATCTGGAAAACAGACAATTTTTTTAAGAATGAATTTTGTCTATTTTTCACTTCACATGGTACAACAGAACAGTACAAACCGTAATCTAGCCTTTTGTATATTATGCAGTGTTAAAACCAGGTACCAATCCTCCCGCTTCCTTATTTTAGTTAATGACTGGTGACCTGAAAACCACTGTTTGTGGTGTAGGAAATTTGTTTCCAAATGCGCCATCTGCAGAGCCGCCTGAACGACGTGCCAGTGTTTAGACTCTTATCACAGCCACCAATCAGAACTAAACTTGATTTGGAACTTTGAATGTAATAGGTGGTACATTAAGCAGAGGAGGACATTAGGCTGGCCATACACTAGTAAAATTGTGTTCTGAAATGTTTGTTTTCAGAATGTTCATTGGATTTTCTAATCATTAGTGGGGTCAAATCAACAATTGTTTTTGACCATAGTGTGGAGAAAATTTGAAGGAGCAGAGAATGGAAAATATTTCTTGAATGAACAGGTTTCCACCTGTGTATGTAGTTTTTGTTGGGGGGGAAATTCAATTCATACCGAAATCGAGTGTTAAAAGCAAATTAGATTTTAAAGTACTTTCTAAAAACATTCCTCAAGTCTCTGTTGGCATCATCGAATGTTTAGATGAGATTTTCATATAAGCATTCATTCGAAAAGCTACCGCTATATGACCAGCTTCAGGATGTTTAACCAGTTCCCGTCTGGCCTATAGACAAATGACAACTGGGCGGGACATGTGCTGTTCCAGGTGTAAGTAATATGACATCCTTCCTGGGCCACGCTACGGTAACATCTGTCACCCGCTGTGTCCGGTGGACACTGATAGGATGACCGATCAGTGTACTGGCTGCTGCTGGTTCCATATGATCGCTCTGACCAATCACAGCGTATCACATGAAAATTGTACACAGTGGGTGGCTTTCATTCATGTCATCCATTGTGCACTATTGTGTTGATCTCTGAGATTGGTCACAATGATCACATGATACAGACAGGGCCAATCACAGCCAATCTGTACCATGTGATTAGCTGTGGCCAATCACAGTTAACCACAATAGTAAATACTGAATAAATCAATTGCATACAGTAAAATGGTTGCTTATACCAGTGAAATTTGCTGGTATAAGCAATCATAGTGTGTAAAAAAACGTATCGGCCTAAACTGAGGAAAAACATTTTTTTATATATGTTTTTGGGGGATATTTATTACAGCAAAAAGTAAAAAATATTGCATTTTTTTTAAAATTGTCGCTTTATTTTTGTTTATAGCGCAAAAAATAAAAACCGCAGAGGTGATCAAATACCACCAAAAGAAAGCTCTATTTGTGGGAAAAAAAGGACGCCAATTTTGTTTGGGAGCCACGTCGCACGAGTGCGCAATTGTCTGTTAAAGCGACGCAGTGCCGAATTGTAAAAACGCCTTTGGGCATTTAGCAGCATATTGGTCCGGGGCTTAAGTGGTTAAGCTAGTGCATTGTTGGTTCACTTACCTTTTCCTTCCATTTCCCTTCTAATCTTTTTTTTCTTTGTTTGAATTTCTCATATCCTGTTTCTCCTCAGTAAGCTTTCCACCATCATCCGAGCGGTGGAAAGTCATTTAGAACGGCTTACTGAACACCTTACTGAGGAGGAACAGGAGGTGAGAAGTTCAGACAAAGAAAACAAAGAAAAAAAACATTTAGAAGGGAAATTGAAAGAAAAAGGTAAGTGAACCAACAATGCACTAGTTTAAAGGAACCAATTTAGAAAATAAAAAACAAACCTTTACAACCCCTTTAAGAGTAAATTGTGCACTGACAAAGGTGAAGGCAGAATCGTAGGAAGAGATGAAAAGCTTTGATCTTTCTGTTGTATGACGTGTCATGTCATCAGAAGCAGTGTATGTATAATAATAACTTGCATGCTGGAAATGTTGGACTGTGTTTAGGAGAATTTATCATTGTGGTGATTTTCATCTTCTTTCCATAGAGTTGCTGCCCCCCCTCTCTCTGTCACTTGGTGCAGTGGGGGAGAACAGTGTGTGGGTGTTTTGGACTTCACCAGAGGAAGTGCCTGGACATTTGCCTGATGGCTTCGCTGTGAGTTATACAGCACTGGACGGCTCCTCCCGGACTGACTTTGTGGAGAGGGGAAACACTGAACATGAGCTACGAGGTCTCGGCCCTGGGCGTCCTTACAACATCACCATTGTCACTGTGAAACGAAATCTGAGGCACAATGACATCAGCCGCCCGCTCACACTTACTGCACGCACGAGTAAGAAGGCTTAGTATGGCAATCTAGTGAAGCATGAAAACAAATGAGGTTTATGTTGTAAATATTACAAGGAAACCTGCCTTCCATCAGTGAACAAACACAACTATTTTCTGGGTAGAGCTAACAGTGTAGTCATATAGTCTGTGTGCAAATGACAATCCATTATCCATGAATACAGTTATTTGGACCCGCTAATGATGAGAGAGTTGACTTAATGAGATATTGGTAATTTTTTAACATTTATTGAACAAATGAACGGTTTCTGGACAAAATTATTTTGTCCTGAACTAAATAGAAGAAAGCTGTATACATTGGTACTCCTGTCTTAAAGCTGAACTTCAGGGAAACTGCTAAATAGATGAAATACATATATGATCTTTACATAGCTCTGATCCACAGCGCCGCCATGTCTAGTGGTGGCTGGAGTGGATGGGAACCTGATCTTTGCTGCACTATTACTTTTACTTACAGCTCGCTGTGAGTGGACAATGAAAGGACAAGCATCACACTAATTAACTCACTTTTTTGTCACTTTGCTGCCTCACCTTGTCAGCATTCTCCTTGCGCTGCGGCACACCAGATTAGCACACAGAACAAGCTTGCAATTCAGGAAAGTATAGGTAAAGTCATAAACCTCTACCTTCATACTCTGTCTGAGCCAGTGACTCAAGGTTTAGCATTGTAGCCAGTGGATATATAGCAACGTCGCCCTCCCCCCCCCCCCCTGCAGGAGACAGATGGGAAGGTGGCGATCACTCCTCCGTGGAAGATGAACGGGAAGGCGTGATGGCTTCCTTACCTTAGGAAGCAGATGACAAGGATCTGGGGTAGGGCTGCTGCTCCTCGCTCCAGCTTCTCCTCACTCCGGGGCCGTTGCTTCTCCTCCCTGCAGAATAGAAAATTAGTCCTGAGACCCGATTGGCCGGGACCCGCTTCTTGATTGGCTGGGAGGAGAATCAGTAAGACAATAGTGTTAATTAGTTTGCTATCATCACACAACTGGGTGGGCTGAGGGCGCTGTGCTCTGCGCCACAAGCCCAACATTTTTTTAAGCCAATTAGAGCCTCAGGCTCTAATCATATTGAAATATTATTGAAATCCATGCATCCGACGCCTTGCATGTAGATTAAGGGCCGGGCACATGGATTAGGGGGGTGGAGGCCACCACTGATTGTAGCCAAGCAACAAGCATTTGCAGTCTCTATAGTTCCCTTATGACAAGATTCCATTAACCATTTTTTTGCCCTCAGTTTCTGTTTACATAAAGCAATAGGGTGCTTTGAGTGCAGCGCTGTATCATCAGCGTTATTTATTAATGAAGTTTAAAGGGCAGTAATGATGTGCTGAGCAACCAGTTGGATATTATTTAATGTTGCTACACCGTTGCTTTATCAAATGAGACATTTGCATTTAGATGGTTGAGGTTGCAGCTTATAAGTAATATCCAGCTCTGTATGTTTGACAATATAGGACCACCAACTGTGGACAGAGCTCGTGTTAGTTCTGTCACAGAATCTTCTGTCACAGTCGCCTGGTCACTGAACCCCCACCGACACATTCCTGTGGCGCATGTGCGACTGTCTCTGCAGCACCCTAGTGACAGGACACAGCGAGCTGAGCAGGAGCCTTCAGTAGGAGAGTACACCTTCAGGTGAGTGTGAGCTAAAGTATGCGAGTCTGAGTATTCATGTACTTCCTAAAAAGTGTACTTCATTACTAATGAAAAAAATGACATAGTGGGCATATGTTTTTTGTTGCCTGAGTAAGGGCTCATAGGTGTTAATGTTCCAGTGGAAGGAGAAAAAAAGTGTAGTGTTACTCATAGAAACATATAAGATACCCTCCTACTTTTGAAAATTCACATAGCTAATCAGATGCCATTTTTTATCTTATTTCATATTCACAGAGATCTTGACCCTGGAGAGAAATACACCATTCTAATCAGCACTTTAAGCAGCTCTGACAATGACAATCCACCTTCAGAGAGCCTACCTAGTGCTCCTTTAGTAGCCTGGACACGTAAGTGTACTTTTATTTTCTTACAAATGCTGTCACTAAACAATGAGTATAACAGTATTACAGAGGGTAGTCAAGTTTGATTAAAAATGCTATTTTAGTTCAGAAGCAGCTGGTTATGTCACTGAAGATATTTCTTCTCATCCATTGAGGGACACAAGAAATTTTTACCTACAGGAGGAATGGACACTGGCAAACAATTCTACACTGCCACCTACAGGAGGCATAGACATCTATGACAATGGCCATAGATAGGTAAAGTCTTAAAGCGGATGTGCCAGTATAAAAAAATATTAAAAGCCAGCAGGTACAAATACTGCAGCTGCTGACTTTTAATATTAGGACACTTACCTGTCCTGGAGTCCAGCGCCGTCCGCAGCAGAGGATGAGCGATCACTCGTCTCTCTGCTGCTCCCCCCACCATCCTCAGTGAGGGAACCAGGAAGTGAAGCGCTCCGGCTTCACTACCCGGTTCCCTACGGTGCGAGTCGCGCTGCGCCCGCCGATTGGCTCACACGCTGTGTGCTGGGAGCCGAGTGTTCCCAGCACACAACGGGCGACAGACGGGAAGTCAGAAAAACCCGTCTTTTGCCCGTAGCGTGTGGCCAGAAGTGGGTGCAAATACCTGTCTTTAGACAGGTATCTGCACCCCCCTCCCCCTGAAAGGTGTCAAATGTGACACCGGAGGGGGGGCGGGTGCCGATCAGCGTGAGTTCCACTTTAGGGTGGAGCTCCGCTTTAAGGAAATTTGTACGAAAATTCTCAGAACATTCCAATGTCGTTTATTTGCTTTTAACAATTGATTTTGGAATGAATGGACTTTACTGAACTAAAACCACATACACTATAAATTTGTTTGGTCAAGAAAAAATTTCCATCCTGCTTCTTCGATTTTCTCGTCACTTCAGTCAGAAATTGTCAATTTGACTAAGTAATAATTAAAAAAAAATTAAAAACATTATTTTCCTAAGAATATTAATTCTAAATTATACTTACCGGTATCTATGGCCAGTTTAAGGTGGTTCTAAAAAACTCCCCACTACTTGCAGCCCCCCCAATCCCTGAGCATTTACCTGCTTCCTCTCACGATCCAGTGCTGTCCCATGTGCATCTCCAGTCTTCCCGGTCACACGGCCATAGGTTCCTGCTCCTGTGAAGAGGGGGCAGGGCTCATCGGCACTGTGTGTCTATGGATGCATACATCCTGGATCGGGACTGCATCCACACTGGAGGGCGCCTGGGGAAGAGGAGGAGCAGACAGCGCTGATGATGAACAGCCAGAGATGAGGTAAGGGACTGCGCTGTGCAATTTAATTTCCTGAGCCGGTAAGTATAACAATAATTTTTTTCTTTCAGCCCGAAAAAAGCCTTCAATATCACTTTAAGCCTGACACTATTACCTTTCCTTAGTTTTTTGCTAGGATCAAAGTCTTCAATGTTTTTCTTCAATCAAGGATGCTGGAGCTTTGTCTTTTTGATATCAACTCTCTGGCTCAGTTGTCCTCAGAATGGCTTTTAGTGTATTGCATCTGGATCCCACTGGACTAGACGTTGCAGGGATAGCCTGGAAGTGACCTTCAGGCAATGGCGTCGCATAAAGCACTTTCCAGAATCTGTTTTACTTAGCTGCTGAGCACTATCAAGATCCAAAGCAAATGTAACTGCCTCAGCATTTTCCCCTTCTCTGAAGACTCAATGAGTAGGTCGGTCGGGCTAACCACTGGGAGCTCCTATGTTTACATAGGTTTCTTGGTGAAATTATTCCCTGTTTCCACAGGTTTTGCCATGGAAGGGGTTAACGCTGTGGTATTGAGGGCCAATGTAGTTTGGTGAGTGGATTGCCATGCGCCATGCACTCTGTCCTGCCATACAGCATCGAGAAAGCATGTCCTCCATTGCTTAGCAACATGGAACTTTAATCCATTCCTGCTGCCTACCTGCAGTTACTTTGGTCACCACCAGCCATCTGATGCTCACCTGCTACCAGCTGTCTGAGTTTTGTGGGTATCTGAGGCCTTGACTTTGATGCTAAGCTTATACAATGCCTTACCACCATGTGGCCTCAATATGTCTGATTCTAGATATGAGGGGACAGTACCAGAAGCCTCCAGCTCACATTTTACCCACGGCACCAATCTGCAATCTGGAATCATGTTATCCTCTGCTCTTAGAGTCTGTTCTGACCCTGGAATCCTTTTTGGCTCCATCTGGTATGGCAGGACACTCCTCTCCTTTGGCTGAGGTTTTTACTACAGTTATGCAGGACCCAAATCACCCAGTTATTTGCTGACTTTGATCCCAGAGCCCACAAGTATGCTCTCTCCCATGCAGATATATGCTCATGGCCTCATTGGTTGTCAAGCCAGCAAGTGAGTAATTCCAGTGTTTGACTAATGAGCTTACCCAAGGAGTCATAGTCTACTGCTATTACTCTAAATTAAAAGACCGTTTTGGCTCTTACTGTTGCAGTGTGCACCACTCTGAAAACAGAGGATCAACCTGTTGATTATACCAGTTCTATTTACAGTCTTGAATGTTTAAAACTCCCAAGGTTGCAAAGTCTTTACTTTTGCATCCACATTTCCAACTGCCATTTGATCCATATGGGCTTTGATGTATAGCGTCTTTTTTGGACTAGCTCTTAACATCTTCCTCAAGAATGCTACTGGTGTCAAAAGCACCCATCTTGTTTAGCTGAAGAAGCCTAAGAAACAATCTACAAAGCTTTTTCCCTCTTTAAAGCCCTGTACACATGGCCGAGAATCCAATCAGGAAAAAAACGTTGGTTTTCCTGACGGAATTCCTGGCAAGCTTGACTTGCCAAGCCATGCATACAGACAGCCATTCAAAAGAACCGCCGTTCTTTTGAATGGCAAGAAGGCGGTGACGTCATCGACTATGACGAGCCGGCGTTTGTCACATTCAATGTCGTTGCCGCCATCTTGCTACACCCCACACTATCGTTGTATGCTACCGCTCATGCGTCAAAGTCGTATTGAGCATGCGCGGGTTTACCATGGATAGGTAAGCATACAGACGACCGGTTTTCTCGGCAGGAAACACTTTGCTGGGTTCTCTATTTTCCCGTCGGGATTCCCGACTGTGTTCCTGATGGGAAAACTGCTAGCGAGCATACACACGGCTGGGATTCCCAGCCAAATGCTCTCCTGGCAGTTTTCCTGCCGGGAAAACCGGTCGTGTGTACGAGGCTTAACTGTCAAAAAATGGCCCTTTCATTTCTCTAAACACCCAAAACAAATAATGATGCGCTGGTGTTTATAACTGTATCCAACCACTTAGCGTCTCAATTCTCCTGTGCCAATATGAGTGCGATCATAATAACATGTGAATAAACAATACTATAATACAATAAAAAAATTATATTTAGAAAAAAGTTTTAACTTGTTGAGTCTTCACAAATCCTCAAAAATTTGTGCTTTGTATTAATTCATCTCAGTGCTCCCCCATAAGAAATGCACTGACCTCACAGTGTGTGACCTCACACTTAAGTTTGGTCAAAAAAAGCTTTTTAGTCACCACGGACTAACAGATCATGCTTTCCTCCTCATTGCTCAATTGATGTACCTCAATTATGATTTGATATATGCGAGAGAGAAAAAGCTCCAAATAGTGCTTATATCGTTTTAAACATTATTCAATTAATAAAAAAATGTGCATAGAACTCACATTAAAAAGGTACTCCAGTGCACCAACTGTATACAGCGTATATCATATAAAACCAAGATGTTGCAGCTACTGCGAGCCTCTCCGTGAAAGATGCAAACAAGTTAAAACTTTTTCTGACATTATTCATTAAAGCGGAGGTTCACCCTAAAAATCAACTTTCTACCATGCCATCCAGCACACTAGCAGAACAGTTTCAAGGGTTTTACTGTAATCTAATTCACCATTCCTGAGTCCAAAGAGGGTATTTGCCCAAAACAGGATCTCAAAATTCTGAGTGCCTCTATTTGAGTCTACAAATTCTGAATGAAACCCACCAAATCTGTCATTGTCTCCCTTTACCAGGAATACTTTTTGGCTTCTGTAGACATCAATGATGCATAAGTGATTCCTGCACTGTGCTGTGGGGTCTTGCAATACCAGTTTGTGGCCCTGCCCTTTGGCCTCTTGTCTGCACCTCAGTTATTCACCAAGGAGCTCCTGTTGAAGGAACAGTCGGCGGGGGCTATGTTGAACAATATGACTTTGACCATCTAGACATTACAGTGATTCGGATGGATGCTGAACTTTTTTTTTAAATCAAAGATGTTTATTAAAAGAAACAAAAACATTTTTCTTAAACAGAAAAGAAAATCACAGCAAGTACACAGCTCATAGACACATCACCGAAACATTCTGCCAGTGCAGATGACAGTTCACACAGATAGTACAGCAGACTCCCATACAACATACAACCTCAGTCCGAGGCAACTGTTTAAAAGGCACTAGCCCCACTGGAATACCCACATCCTCCAAATGCTATACACAGCAAATTTCCAAAGAATCAACCTCCCCACTTTCTGACTGCCCCCTATGGCTGACTACCCCCCCATCTATCTAAGCAGCCTATCCATGACCAGATCTACTGGAGATAAGCCAGGGGAATCTAACCATGGAGCCCACACTTGCTCAAATTTTCTAGAGCACCCCCTGTGTTGATAAACATACTTCTCCAATCTTATGGTGTCACCCATTTGAGCAATCCATTCCTTCAACGTTGGAGGATCAACCGACTTCCAATGCCGAAGGATTAACCTACGGGCCTGAAACAGAGCTCTCAACAAGGCTTGCCTGCTATTATCGTCCATTAATGTATCATCTATAATTCCAAGAAGACACGGTTTTGGGTCAACAGGAATGTTAGTCCTATAAACACTGTTAAGGAGAGCCACGACCCCTGACCAGAATAAGTGAAGCTTGGGGCACCGCCATAGTAAATGAATTAGGTCGCCATGGTCCCTTGCGCATCTAGTACAATTGGAGTCCGACCTTACCCCCATTTTAAATAGTCTGACAGGTGTATAATGCACTCTGAGCACAATATACAGTTGGGATAGCCGCTGGGCCACGTTCAGGGAGCACAGCTGCACTGCCTGAAGTGCCTCCTCCCATTGTTCGTCCTCGAAGGTCCCCACGTCCCTCTCCCACTTCGCGGACACCCCAAGAGGAAAGTCATCTAGGTAGATATTGAGGATCATTGAGTAAGCGTCAGAGATAAAACCCTTAAACTGAGACACCTCAGCCATAAATTTGAATATCGGCGCTTTCGAAAGAACCCACGGGGCCCCCCCTGCCTGCGCCATCACCGCATGTCTTAACTGCATGTACTGGAAAAACATAGACTGTGGAAGGCGATACCTCTCCCTCAGTTCAGGGAAGGGGATTAGCTCACCCTCAACAAAAATATGCTTCAGAAGCGTAACACCATGTCTTCTCCACCGCGCCCCACAGTCCAATGAGAGTAACTCCTCATAGTGCCTATTGTCCCAGATCGGGCTGAAACCCGTGAACCCCTCTACCTCCTGCATCTGTCTAAGTTTGTTCCAAATTTTTTGCAACAGCGCATACGTGGGAAACTTTTTGTTAGATAATGCGTATGCCAGGGCCTCCATACCAGTAGGTACGCTATCGAAGCCAGTGGCATAACACATCAGGGCCCTAATGGGATCCGACCGCTCCTCGCCACCCTCTAGAACCTGACCCTTTGGCATAGCCCTGGCGATGTGTTGCGCCTGAGCCGCCAAATAATATACCCAAGGATTAGGGAGGGCGAGGCCACCCGCCACCTTTGGCTTCTGAAACTGCTCCAGCTTCACCCTAGGGGACTTGGCCTGCCAGATAAAGGTCCTAAAAAGGGAATTAATAATCCTGAACATCTTCAGAGGAATGACCACTGGAGTGTTGTGCAGGATATATAAGAGCTGGGGCATAAAGATCATTTTAATAAGATTGACCCTGCCTACTAGGGACATCTTAAGGCGAGACCAGATCTTAACTTTATCTCTAATTCTGTTCAGCAACGGTGTCAAATTAAGCGCAATAAAATCCCGTGGTTCAGGGGTAATCTGGATACCGAGATACTTAAATCCTGCAGATACCGGTACCCTGTGAATCAACCTCTCCCCGCCCCCCTGGACCTCGTCCAGCAATAAAAGCGAGGACTTGGTCCAGTTGATGACTAGGCCAGAATAGGACCCAAACCTGCCGACCACTTCCATAGCCTCCTCCAGGGAGCCATCAGTGTCACCCAAAAGGAGCATGGTGTCGTCGGCGTACAACATAATCTTCTCCTGGATCTCCCCATATTGTAGACCCCTCACTCTCTGATTCGCTCTGATCAAGGCTGCCATGGGTTCAATGGCCACGGCGAAGAGAAGCGGGGACAGCGGGCATCCCTGTCGGGTACCCCTATGCAGGGTAAGCGGTTTAGAGACATGGCCCGCCTCCCTAATCACCGCCCTGGGCGAACAGTATAGTAATTGTACCCACGACATAAACTGTTCACCGAAGCCAAATTTGGCCATGACAGCCCACAAGTAACCCCATTCTATACTGTCAAAAGCCTTGTGGGCATCTAATGACAATAGGGCCCTATTTCCCATATGCTCCGACTTCGTCTGAATGTTCAAATAAAGCCTGCGGAGATTGATGACTGTGCATTTTTGGGGCATAAAGCCGGACTGATCCGAGTGGATGATGCAGGAGATAACCTTGTTGAGCCTCAAGGCCAGGACTTTCGCTAAAATTTTAATATCGCTCTGCAAGAGCGATATCGGCCTATACGAACCCGGGTCAAGCGGGTCTTTACCCGGTTTTAGAAGGAGAACAATGCAAGCTCTGGTCATGGAGTCTGGTAGATACTGTCGATCTCTGGCAAAATTAAGAACTCTGAGCAAGTGTGGCAAGACTATCCCCCCATATTGTTTGAAAATTTCCATGGGCAGCCCATCATCCCCCGGAGACTTGGAGTTAGGAAAAAGACTGAGAGCCTCTTGCAGTTCCTCCAACCTGATCGGAGAATCCAGAAGTGCCCTCTGGCTAGCCGACAAACTAGGCAGCTCAATTCCCCGCAGGTACTCCTGTAACTCCAAGTCTGAATAAGTCACTCGGGACCTGTATAAATCAGAATAAAACCTAACTAGCTCCTCCATAATTTGTACGGGAGTATTTACAAGCCCACCCCCCTCCTTTTGTAGTGCGCCTATAGATGGGGACGTTTGGGACGCCTTCACTATCTTTGCAAGCAAACGGCCTGTTTGTTCCCCCTCCTCAAAGAAAGCCTGTCTATTGAAAAAACGTTTTCTATCAGCTGACTCCCTAGTAATCCTATCCACTGCCTCCTGTGCAGCTATCCACGCCTCTCTAGCTGCATCTGAAGGATCTGCAATAAATTCGGCCTCCAGTCTGCTCACCAACACTTCAGATTGCTCCCGTACCCCATTCGTCTTGGCCTTGATACCATTGACCTCCTTTATCAAGATTCCCCTGAGAAACGCTTTAAACGTCTCCCAGGTCAATCCCAAATCCGGGTGACCCTCATGACGCCGCCAAAACCCAGCAATCTCCTCCGCTACTTGCACATGGGAAGGGAACAAATTGAGCCAGAAGGCGTTGAGCTTCCAAGGAGCCCTAGGAAGATCCGTAGCGGGCCTAACAACCAGGGATGCCAAAAGAGGGGAATGATCCGACACCCCCCTCACCAGGTATCGAAGATCCTCCAACAGATTGACCGTCTGGGGCGAGCAGATGCATAGGTCAATACGTGACAGGGAAAGGTGAGTCTTAGAGAAACAGGAGAACAACTTTTGCTGCGGGTTCCGGCTGCGCCACGGGTCAACCCACCCCACCTCCTCCGTGAATTTCCGCAGTGCCGTTCGAGCTCTGTTGTGGGAAGCCAACGGAGGTGGATGCTTGTCCATGACAGGATCCATATAACAGTTGAAGTCACCCATGACAACAAACGGTACATCCGGGTGGTCCAACTGGTACATTAACAAAATCCGCAGTACCTCAGAGTTAAAAGGAGGGGGAACATATATAGCAGCTAATATACATTTCAATTGACCAATTTTACACAGTAAAACCACATATCGTCCCTCGTCATCTATCAGTTTGTCCAGCAGAAGAAACTCCAGGGCTTTATGGACCAGCACACTCACCCCCCTCGAATAGGAGGTATGGGTCGAGTGGTAGGCCCAACCCACCCAAGAAAAACCCAGGCAAGAAATCGTGTCCGGCACAAGGTGAGTCTCCTGCAGAACATAGATAGCAGGGGAGTACTTTTTCAAAATAGTAGTAACCATGGTACGTTTCAGGGGGCTCTGAACACCCCTAATGTTCCAAGAAAGCAATGTAACAGTACTCATTCTTAAATCGACCTATAATCCGAAAAAAGTAACAAATCGTGTACCCTAGACGCCATAGGGTGTGCATAGGTCCAGTGCGCCAAGTGTAACAAAAACATAGTACCTGAGATCCGCTTCAAGAGTTTCCTGTGAGCACTTCGGCACTGTTCAGAGCTGTAGCTGTGATAAGAAAGAATTAAAGCATGAAAAATAAAATCGTGCATGCAACCAACAAACGATACTCCCCAGTGACCGCCAGGAGAGCCCTCCATAGCATGGGACACCGGGCAGGGGTTGCAAAGGTACCAAACTAAGAAAAAAAAAGGGGGGAAAACAAAAATCAAAGAAAATCGAACACCCACCCAAGAAACCCTGTAGGTCAAGTCAAACTCCTTGATCCTACACTTCAGATGCCTCCTGAGAGAAAACTTCCTCAAGGACAAAAATATACAAAATCACTGAAGTACTTGTTAGAAAAAATTCACTTGCTCACAACGCAGTTAGAAAAAGAAGAAAAACCTGTAGGTAGTGGCTTCCCAGCCAATCTGGAATGAACAGACCTGTACCGAACCGGAATCTGCGAAACCCATATATCAGTCTCCCTCTGCCGCTGCTCTCCTGCCCTCTTGACGAACAGCATGTTCATTGGCGTCCAGCCAGGATGATGCATCAGCCGCCGATTCAAAGAAATGGGACTGACCACCCACTATGATCCGGAGCTTCGCTGGGAACAGCATGGCATATGAGGCCCGCAGCCGCTGTAACCTCTTCTTAACATCAATAAATCTTGCTCTTCTCTTTTGCACTTCCGCAGAATAGTCAGGGTAAAACGATACCCGAGCTCCATTAAATAGGATATTGCGTCGCTCCCTCGCTCGTCTGAGCACAATTTCTTTATCCTTATAGTTGAGCAGCCTAGCAATCATGGTGCGTGGCGGGTGTCCTGGCGGTAGGGGCCTAGTTGGTACTCTGTGTGCCCGTTCCACCGAATACAATCGGGTGAAGACCTCCTTTCCGAACACCTGGAGTAACCATTGTTCCACAAACTCAGTGGGATCCCTGCCCTCGGTCTTCTCGGGGAGCCCCACTATACGAACATTGTTTCGTCGTAGACGATTCTCAATGTCGTCAGACTTGAGGTCATTCGCCCTGGCAATCCTGTCAGTGATTTTCACATCCCTTATGAGTGGTGTCAGCTTGTCTTCCAAATCGCTGATGCGTCCTTCAGCAGCAGTGGTGCGTTCCCGCGTCTTCTGCAGGTCATGTCTAATGAACCCCAATTCCTCCTTCAAAGTGCCAAAATTTTCCTGCAATGAGTGTACTGACGCTGTGCATTTATTTACCGCACGCAGTATATCAGCTAGAGAGGGCTGAGCATCACCCTCATCCTCCTCATCCTCCTCCATCATCAACAAGTCCCGCGCTGAGGGGACCTGAGTGTCTACCTCATCCTCTGTCTGCACATGAAAGACTGCAGGGGTGGCTGACATATCTTCCCCGCTCCCATGTGCTGCTGCACTTGTTAATTTCTGGGCATAATAAAGAATATCCTTTGGGGGGTCTTTCCCAGTCCCACGAGGGGTTTTAGGAGGCTTACCCGCGTCCTTTACTTTCTCTGTGCCTCGTGCGCGCTGCGATAGAGGAGCCGCGGCGCCATGTTGGATTTTGGGCGCCCCGGTCTCTAGCTGCTTGCGGGTCAGCATGGCTTCCACGATCGCCGTCGATGTCACCCGGGATGTCCAGAGGGGAACCTGCAACAGGTAGGTCGAATTCCGCAAGGATCAGCTGGCTGGGAAGAGGATCAATAGAGGATTAGTGCGGGAGCTCCGTGATGCCCGTCCTCTCACATGCCGTTCTCGGCCACGCCCCCCGGATGCTGAACTTTAAGAATTGACTTATCACTTGGAATATCTTGGTCCAGTCCTGGATTCAGCTGAGGCCAAAGTGTTACTTGCACAGGAGAAGTTCAGAAACTCTGGTCTCAGATTCAAACTCCCCAGTCCAGGAGCCATCCAACTGTCCTCTTTTGTATGAGAGTTCTAGATCTGCGTCTATTTGCCCAGGCTTATTCCAGACATGTACAATGTAACATTCTGTTGCCATGGGAAAAGTCAATCTGGTCTCTTCACAGACTAATTCATCTTAATCCAAGAAGTCGCTCAGGAATCATCCTGTCTTTTGAAGGAGCCTTTTGACAGACGTCAGCCTTACTGGGCACCCTGCTGGTGCAGGAGACTTGGTTGTCAGAGTCTTGCCTCCTGTTTAACACCTTGGAACTTTGAGTTATTTTTGCGGTTTCTGCAGTGTTGAACTATGTTCCTGGAAGAATATCAACCGTGAAGGAGAAACCAGAAGCCTCGCCGCTGCAAGAGAAGTAGATTGAGGCTGGGTTCACACTGATACTACATGACAGTGATACGACTTTTATCCTACTTTGCTCTGCGACATCAGTCCTACATTGATCCTACATTGGTCCGACATCCATCCGACTTTCATGAACAGGATACTACTTTGATCCGACTTTGTGATAGTCTGACTTGTTCTTTGACCAATCAAAACAATCCCAGTTTGAGATAAATTCCTTTTACTGCTGCTGAAATCACCATGTCGGATGCCACAAGTCGGATGGTTAGGACAAGGATCCTACTTTGATCCGACTTCAGTGATATTCAATGGGCTGAAGTAGGATCAAAGTCGGACCAAAGTAGTGCAGGAACTTTTTTCAAAGTCGGACTGACTAGACTTCATCCAGACTGGCCCACTTTGACAGGTCTCTCCCATGGCGGCCGGACAACTCCTGCACCCCCCTGGCCACCCAAGCCCCCTTCCCCCCTTCACTAGCCACTAGCCATTCTATTTATTAGAATAGAACGGCTGGTACTGGTACTCTTATAGGCAGTACCAGTGGGGAAGCTAGACATTATTTCACCCGGGGCAAAGAATGAGTTCGGTGCCCCCCTTATGTGACAAGATTAGGCAGAAGTGAGAAACTGTTGAGTCAGCTGTCATGCTCCTCTGTCGTCCCCCCTGCTCCTCTGCTCCTCCCCCTGCTTCTTTGTTCCCCCCAGGTGAGTGCTGTGGGGAGGGAGAGGAGGTGAGCACTGCGGGGAGGGAGGGAGAGGAGGTGAGCACTGCGGGGAGGGAGAGACAGAGGAGCGGAGGGGGGAGGCGGTCCGCTGTCACTGAAGCCGGCCCACTGAGCCATCGCCCCCCCCGGGAAACTCCCTGTAGTCCCAATGGCCAGTCCATCCCTGCTGACTTGTGTCGGACCAGTTAAAACGACTCTCATAGGGAAACATTGATTTTTATATGTCGTGCGACATTAGCTCCTAATGTCGGAGCGTTTGTCGTACCAGTGTGAACCCGGCCTCAATCCTATCTTGGGCAGAACTTCACATTTCATCCTTGTTAGCTGTGTAGATTACAGATGTAGACAGTTGGCAGGTAGACTTCCTCAGCTAGCAGCACCTAGACCCAAGGGAAGGGGTTCCTACTTCCAGAGGTGTCCTAGGACCTGTGTTGCAGTTGGGAGACACCGAATGTAGACCTCCTGCCATGCAGATTCAGTGTCTAACTGGGCAGGTTTGTCTAAGGACACGGGGATATTGTAGCTGAAGCAGTGGATTCTCTGCTGGCTTCATGTGCTCAGTACACCCTGATCTATGCCTTTTCTCACCTGAAACGTCTTGCTTGTTTTCACATAGTTTAGATTAAGAGAGGTCCTCAATGCTCTTGACTGACCCAGAAGGTTGTGGTATGCTGACCTGGTATGACTGCTGGCAGAGGCTCTGCTGAATATATTTTGTCTTAAGGACCAATTAGCCATCCTGCTTCATGGTCACTTGCTTGTTGAGGCTCAGGTTCTGAGGAAATGGAGCATCCCTGTATCCGAATCATACAATGTTAAAAGCTTAAAGGTCTACACGCAAAGTCCATTATTGGACATGAAAGGCATACTACACTTGGTGTGCGTCTGATTTTCTCCATGGGACAAATTCTCTCCCTTTTGCAGTGGGGTCTGGATCAGCATTCGGCTCTCAGAAGTATCAAGTGTCAGGTTTCTGCTCTTCTGTTCTGTTTTAGAGATTATTGGCCTCTCATTCATGGATTAAGACATTTGTACAGGGGTCTCCCATGTAGCTCCCCCTGTGAATCCCTCCATACTCCCCCCCATTGTTCAGATGTGTTTCAGATTATGAGAGTCTTCCTCTTAGCCACTGCTTCTTTCAGGAATACTAATACCCTTTTTGTAATTGTAGTATGCTGGTAGTTTGAAGGGGTTATCCTGGACTGGCCTACAGTGTTTTGTCTTGCAATGTCCAATCCTCCTGTAGGAAGCAGTAAAGCCCAAAGGTTAAAGTGATTGTAAAGTTTTTTTTTGTTTTTTTTAATAACAAACATGACCCATAGAGCAGCCCTGATCCTCCTCTTCTGAGGTCTTCCGCTGGATCCATGCAAGCCGCTTGCTATGGGCCACTCATTGCAGTCCCCCACTCTCTCCTCACAGGCTGTGATTGACAGCAGCAGGAGCCAATGGCTCCCAGTGCTGCCTCTATATCCAGTGATGAGAGGCAAAGAAAGGGGAGAGCTGCGGCCCTCGAGCACAGCGCTGGATCGAGATTGGTTTCAGGTAAGTATTTAGGGGGGCTGAACACAGAAGGTTCTTTTTTTTTAAATAACAAGCATGTTATACTTTGCACAGAGCAGCCCTGATCCTTCTCTTCTGGGTATTATGCACCGATTAACCATAACTTTATGACCACGAACCGGTAATAACATTGATTATCTTGTTACAATGGCATCTGCCCATCAGCAGGTACACTGCTAAAACGATCCCCTGTAACCTGCTGACAAACTTGTGTTGTGTTCAATCACAGCACAGATTGGCAGGAGGCCCACTTAAGCCCCGGACCATTTTGCTGGTCAAAGACCAGGCCACTTTTTGCGATTCAGCACTGTGTCGCTTTAACTGACAATTGCGTGGTCGTGCGACGTGGCTCCCAAACAAAATTCACAGCCTTTTTTTCCCACAAATAGAGCTTTCTTTTGGTGGTATTTGATCACCTCTGCGGTTATTATTTTTGCGCTATAAACAAAAATAGTGTGACAATTTTGAAAAAAATGCAATATTTTTTACTTTTTGCTATAATAAATATCCCCCGAAAATATATTTCAAAAAAAAAAAATTTTCCTCAGTTTAGGCCGATACTTATTCTTCTACATATTTTTTGTAAAAAAAATCGCAATAAGCATTTATTGATTGGTTTGCGCAAAAGTTTTATTGTCTACAAAATAGGGGATAGTTTTATGGCATTTTTATTAATAATATTTTTTACCAGTAATGACGGCGATCAGCGATTTTTATCATGACTGCGACATTATGGCGGACACATCGGACACTTTTGACACATTTTTGGGACCATTGTCATTTTTACAGCGAGCAGTTCTATAAAAATTCACTGATTACTGTGAAAATTACACTGGCAGTGAAGGGGTTAACCACTAGGGGGCGCTGTAGGGATTAAGTGTGCCCTAGTGAGTGCTTCTAACTGTAGGGGGGATGGGCTGTGTGTGACATGATAGTGATCACAGTTTCCGATTACAGGAAGCTGTGTTCACTGTCCTGTCACTAGGAAGACTGGGGAAATGCTTGTTTACATCAGCATTTGCCCCTTCTTCCTCACCGTGACACGAACGCAGGACCCACGGTCGGAGTCACGGAGCTTACGTCAGGCGCACGCGCATCCATATATACGTCCTTTTGCTTACCCGTGCCTTTCTGCCGACGTATGTCTGCGTGCGGTGGTCGGCATGTGGTTAAACAGGAAGTTCACCCGTACGTTGCGGTGCCTGGGGCTGCCACCTGTCAGCAGTAGATGTACTTCTAGGGGTCAGCAAGATGTTAAAGGAGCTGCCACTGACAGCGTTGTGCCAGATACCACAGCATACCTTCTGAGGTCTACTGGAGTTCATCCCTCAATGGGTTATGGTGGGTGGTCATAATGTCATAGCTTATTGGTGTATGTCCAACTTCGATGAAATAATGGGCTCAACTGAGTAGAATAACTGCTGCTCTATGTTTGCAAGCCACACCTAGTAATTCTAGAAAATTATGATTGCACTTTGCTAATTAATATTATAATGATAACTGCAGCTTACTGTAAACTATCCCTAAAAGTATAACCTTTATTACAGTAGCTGGAGAATTGAAATCTCTGCCCAAAAAAACACCATTGTGACCTGCTTGCTTCAAGGTTCCTTTCAGACCTTTCTGCTCTGGTGCAGTGCATTAACAATTTGTGTGGTGCTGTGAAGGACCTCAATTTTTTGGTACATTAGGCAGCCCATTCTAATGAATAGACTGCTTTAATACAACACACATTAACACGCAGTGTAATGCGCACATGCCAAGGCAACTATATAGTGCACTGTAGTGCCATCTAAGGCTGGATTCACACGAACACATGCATGGTGCACTAGGGTGTGTTGTAGTAGCATACATATTACTGCAATGCATACAGTAAGTATGAAGATGGTCATAAGCATTGATAATAGACATGTTTTCAAGGGCATATGTTATCATTACCTTTAAGACTTTCTTCTTACTCGCCAGGTCCACTCCCACCAAGTAACCTCTCAGCAGTGCTTGTCACGACCAGCACTGTTCACCTAAACTGGGACACTCCTCCAGTTAACTCAGTGGATGGTTACACGCTGAATGTCACACACAATCATAGTACAAAGAGTCGTTATATACCAAATGGGAAGATGACATCATACACTGTCCGAGACCTGCAGCCTGGTCAGAGATACAGGATCACGGTGACAGCACTACGCAATACCCCACAAGGGCCTGTGAATAGTGATCCCAAGACCCTACGTATACAGACAGGTAAGTATAGGACATTTTTGATGCTTTTATGCTTTGTGGAGTATTTATTCTGTATTTTTATGGGTGTTTTGCACATGCATTTTACTGCAATATGCATGCAAAATATATAGCAGTCACATCGCAAGGCATGAAAATTGCTCAAATCCAAGTTAAAAATAAATAATTTCATAAATAAAAATAGAGCCTGTTGTGGGAACAGAAATGTATGTATTGCTGGTATTTTCCATGTATCTTACAGTGCAAAGGGATGGGCCTCAGGAGCGTCGCTGGTCTCCACCCAGAGTATTAAGGAACAGACCCCCACCACAGACTCCTCCAGAAGTTCGAATGCTGACAGAAAGAGGCCCTCCTCCTGCAGAGGGTCCACAAGCACACAGGTCAGGTGACTCATAGCTACATTATAGGGGAATTCAGTAAAGCTGTAACAACAATTTTCTGGAGGTAGTTCCCTTACAAACTACTAATGCCTAATTCAGGCAAACAATTGTGGTAGTGACGTTAGCATTATGGAAACATGCAGGAAAAATCAGGTAGTTCCTACTACTGCCACTTTAAGAATCTATTCATACAACAGCAACAGCCTCTTAAAAAATGAAGTTCTCAGATTAGAAAAGTGACGGTAATTAGGAAGTACACCAGTGCTCAGACTGGGGTATGTCTGGTGATGTCATTACCCAAATGTAGCACAGCCCATTTTCGGGAAATGAGGAGTATGGTATTGGGGTGGCCGGACGCTAGTTTCCCATCAGGTCCGCCTTACTTTTGATGGACGGTGGATGGCAATGGGAGAATTAGAAAGACAATGTAGGACTTAATAGCAGCTATGGAGTCTGCTTACTCAAGCAGCAGCAAGGCAGACCTGAGGGGGAACCAATCTCTCAGTTCCCCATCAGGCTCTGCCTACTCCACTACAAAACTTGGAGCAGTGGCCAGGGAGCACACAGAGAAAGAAGTGTTCAGTATGGGTATAAGCTGACGGGTACATGAATCGGGCACAAGCCCCAACAGAATTCTAAAGGGTGTTTACTACACTCCTTTATTAAGTCACCCGATTGTCTGTTGGATATATATACTTACTCCTAAATCATTATTTCCTTTTTACATATCAGATTCACAGAGCTGACAGATGGTAGAAAACGTATAACAGCCAGATTCAATCACCATCATAATAAATCCATTAATATCACAAAAGGTTAGTGTGGTCATGGGCAGTGTCAGCTGGTGACATTTTCAAGGTACAATGACATTTTGCATAACCTCCTTATACATCGATACATTTCAGAGCCTGAAGCTCCAATCAGAGTGGAGAACACAGAAGGCTCCCCCATCCCCTTGAGGCAAGCACTACAACTTCATGATCCACAGCAGACACCCAGAGAGGGTAAGTAACTGAGCCATTTTGTTTGAGATATGGAGGTTAATTAAAAGATTTGAGAATGATCACAAATTAAATGATGTGGATATTACCTCGATTATCCAATTGTCAATGCAGATGAAATTAGTATAGGAATTCCTATACTTCCTAATTTAAATAAAAAAATATAGGCTGCAATATATGTAAAGTTTTAGCACTAATTGGAATTCAATGACAAGTCCAAGCATTATGTGGTTTAAGATGTGTAAACTCTGCTAGCATCTCATACTAAACTGGCTGTAATGTCATTTGCATCCATTGCAAATACATAAATATGTTCAAATATTTTATCCTGTAAACATGCTGGATTATACTTGATGTTGGCTATCTTTTTTTTTCAAATGTTTCCAAATGTAATAATTCTATAGGCAATAATGGGCAATATTGATTTGCAAATTTCACTGAATACCAACCTGCGGTTACAGTCAGAGAACTGATATTAAATCCCTAAATCAAAACTAAGACATCTGTCCCAGCCTTTTGTACAGATGTATGCATGTTCCATCATTGAGAAGAATATATGGCCCATTTTAATTTATGTATCCACATAGAAGGACAGATATAGTTATTTGGTGTCACAAGAGTAAGTATAATAAATGAACAGGACAAAATAATTTTCTTTTTACTGTCTGACAGCAGGAGTGCGAAGGGGCTGCCTGGAAACTCCATGTATTAATGGGGGAACCTGTGTGAATGGAGAGGTCTGTGATTGCCCACCCGGGTTCAAAGGACAGCAGTGCCAGCTGGGTATGTATGCTAGAAGTATTTTTTATATATATATATATGTAAAAGAGGAAAACAATGTAATTGCACCTTCCATAAAGTAACAACTTTCACAAACTGTATTCATCTTTCATGTCTGTTAAAAGGGTCAGTCCACCTAAAACTGATATTTTAGTTTTTGATAGATGCTGGGGAATTAAATCAATTGACAAATTCTGAGATTTCTCAGACACTCTTGCCTCGTACACACAACTGGGATTCCTGACGGGAAAAGATCCGTCGGAAATCCCGGGGGGGAAACAGAGAACCTGCTCAGTAACTTTACCCCCGTACACACACACGAGAGGTTTTCCCATCTGGAAAACTCCAATGAGAGTTTTGGTCAGGAATCCCAACCGTGTGTATGCTCCATCACAGTTTTTCCCATAGAAAAACTGCCGGAAAAACATCAGTCGGGAATCCTGGCGGGAAAAAAAGAGAGAGGTGGTTCTCTTTTTTTTGTCCAGCGTTTTTTGGGCAGTTTTCGAGTTGGAAAAACTGTGAGGATCATACAAACAGCTGGGATTCCCGGCCAAAAGCTCTCCTCACAGTTTTCCCGTCGGGAAGCCCGGCCGTGTGTACGAGGCATTAGTTTATGAGATCTCATTGATTGAGTTTCCAGATCTGCACACATGCTATGAACAGTATGATGGGATCCTGCTATCCCTGCTAGATATTTTTTATTGTATTTTATAATATAGATGATGCAACAGAAGAAGTTAAATATACAATTTTGGGAGGGAGGAGATCCCCCACCCCTAGGGCAAATCTGTTTCAGCTGACTGAGCCTCATCTACATGAGGTTGCTGAAATGATGTAACTACTTTGTATGTAGCCGCATTGTTGCCACTGAGAGTGTATGAAGCCTGAGATTCCCTTCCCTTCTTGCAATATGGAATCAGAAGGACTCTACAAAATATTCTTGCCCTTGGAATAACTTCTATTAAGCCCTCTTGTAAATAGGGGGCATAGGAAGCATTTCCAAATACAAGCATGTGTATGGAGGCTCCAGAAGTTTGGTAAAAGTCATCAAGTCTGAATTTAGCCAGGCAACGCTAGATTATTGGCCTAAAAATTCTACTCCACATTCAGAACAAGCATAGAAGTGGAAAGGGAAAAACCTATACCTTGTGCTCCAAAAAAAAAAATATATATATATATATCTATATACACACAGCGGGTAAAATAATTATTGAACATGTCACCATGTTTCTAGGTAAATATATTTCTAAAGGTGCTATTGACATTAAATTTTCACATGTCGGTAACAACCCATGCAATCCATACATACAAAGAAATCACAATAAATAAGTTCAGAAATTAAGTTATGTGTAATACAATGGAATGACACAGGAAAAATAATTGAATGCATGAATAAAGGGAGGTTTAAAAAGGCATGGAAAGCCAAGACACCAGCTGAACTCTATCAGTAATTAGAAAACAATCCTGCCCCTTGTCAGTGCAAATTAATATCAGCTGGTTCAGTCTCAATTGATGGCCTATAAAAAGGTGTAACACAGGAAACATCTAATGATGGGTAAAAGCAAAAAGCTCTCTCAAGACCTTTTTGTTGCAAAACATACTGATTGCATTGGTTATGGAAGGATTTCTAAATGTCTGAATGTCCAGTGAGCACTGTTGGGGCCATAATCTGGAAGTGGAAAGAACATAATTTCACCATAAACTGGCCATGACCAGGTGCTCCTCGCAAGATTTCTGACAAAGGAGTGAAAATAATTATTAGAAGAGTTGTCCAAGAGCCAAGGACCACTTGTGAGGAGCTTCAGAAAGAGCTGGAATTAGCAGGTACAATTGTTTCAAAGTAATACACTCAACTGCCATGACCGGTATGCACACAGAAACTTCATTTCTGAACTTATTTGTTTTGGTTTCTTTATATGAATGGATTGCATGGGTTATTACTGACATGTGGTGAAAATTTCATGTCAATAGCACCTATAGAAATGTATTTACCTAGAAAAATAGTGACCTGTTCGGTAGTTATTTTACCGCTGTGTATAAAAAACAATCGAATTACTGCTGTATGGAGTAGTCTGATGCTAGGCCTACTTTTGGATCTATTAGCAAAACCCATTTAGATTATTAAAGGTCGTATTTAATACTGTCACAAATACTCTGCTGTAAATTTTGCAGTTTGGCTTTCAAAGCCGCTGTTTTATTAAATCATTCATTGCCTCTAGCAAGATCTGGATTGAATTGTCCGGCAGTAAGGGCAATGATGTTACTAAATATGAATATTATTATTGAAGGATAAGCCTGAATTTGTCACTGGAGACTGAATGAGTCATTTGGCTGTGATGGTTGCAGTGCTATTATGGGCTATTATGTGGGCTGTGGCTTTTTTTTATTGGAATATAGAATTGTGTGTTGGTGGAGAGGTTGACACCTTTGTTCTGCAGCCTGCAGAAAGGAGACGTTTGCCTGCACCAGACTGTATTCAGAGACACTGTCACATCCTGTGTGGGAGGGAGGAGTCTGTCATCACATGTAAGTAATTACCTCAACTACATCATCACACCCCCTGGCATCACTTATAGGTTGCAGAACGTGCCGTTACATTAAATGCACATTATAACCACTGAGGCTTTGGCAGGAGACTCCACTATGAATAAAAGCTAACTAATGTACATGTTGTATCAGTCAAAGGCATTTATGATTTCAGCATTCACTCGGTTTCCTATTTCTTAAACTTATACATAAACAGAGGTAAGACTCAGGAGACTTGCACGTTCATGGGTGAATTATTAAGCACATTTTAACACCACATAGCCCAGATTTTACCTACAAAGCCGTCAACATTCACCAACTTCTGTTCTTCACTGGGAATTGAGGAATGTCACATTTGCAAAAAAAAACCTCTTTCTTAGATTCATTATTTGAACGTTGCAAATGTAAGTTTACGTTTAGTACCAAAGTGCTGTCATTTTTTTGGACTTGAGTAGATGTGACCTCGGTACACATACCGTGGCCCCTTTCCACAGGTTCAGTCTAGTGTTTCATTGTAGTCCAGTATGCCTGCTCTAGGGCATTCTCCATATGCCTATAAAAAGAGCTCTCAAGTCATTGACCTAAGTAGGACAGCTTTCAATCACAACCTTGCCACTGTTAAGGTAAGATGTCCCCACTATGAAAAAGGACAGGTTCCCCAGTGGGGTTTTTAGGCAGCAAGAATTGTTACTTGTTGTAGGAAATTACAAAGGCGTACCAGTAGTTGTAAAAAAGTAGAAAAAATATTTTAATAAATCGAAAAAATTGATTGTAAAACAATGAGCTCTGGTACAGTTTAACATTGAGAACACATACATATGATGATATAGCATCAAAATTACATGACATTGATCAACATGATTGGCTGATCTTCAAGTCAAATTGTTCCTGACGCGTTTCGACCCCTGCATGTGGGTCTTCTTCGGAGGAAAAGGTATATGATGCAAACTATAACAGAAAATAAATATATAGTAATGGGATACATAATACATAGTACAGTCTGAATAAAGATAAGTTTTAGAGTGTATAGTTACCAACAATTTGGACCAGAGTAGAGTTAGAGTCCTGAATGATGTCCCCACTAAGGCTCCAGATGATCCTAATGACCCAGTAGGGCAGTTGTTCACAATTGTTTCTTTTCACTTGCTTACACTTAGCAGTTTTTTTACATAAAATTAACCCCCCCTCCACAAATCGGAGTAGAGGGGGTAATAGTGGCACTGAATCATGTTTAATGGGCTGGATGACACTGGCATTTATACTGGTCAGTTCCAGAGAATGTAGCAGTATTGCTGAGCCCCACTCTCCCACCAGTGTATAATCTGCAGCCCATGCTCCTTTCACTCGCTTCTGAATGTGTTTCTCCTCCTCTTACGGCACATTCACTCAATTATTTGTGTGTGTCTCCTCCTTTTCTGTTCCACTCACTCCCTCTGCATTTATCTCTTCTACTCACCATCCAGCATTACTGTTCACTGAGATGCAGATAGCCATGCTGCACAGCATCAGGAATTTACATGGTGCAGGTGGGCTGGTAGCAGCACCATAAAAAACAATGATTCTTTGCTGGCCACATTATGGAAATGCATGATGCTGTGCGCCCCCCCCCCCCCCCAGTCTAACACCAATACTGAATTTTTTCCCATACCTTAAATGTTCTGGAGCTTTATCAATTAAATGAATTCTGCATGGGGCTTCTAATGACTGCAACATTTTCCAAAAGATTTCTTTAATTGATATTCTTTAGCCAAAACTGTTCATTTCACACTTGAAGCCCTGTACACACGACCGGTTTTCATGCCAGGAAAACTGCCAGGAGAGCTTTTGGCCAGGAAAATCGGACGTGTGTATGCTTCCTCAGTTTTCCCAACAGGATAACTTCCGGGAATCCCGGCGGGAAAATAGAGAACCTGCTCTCTATTTTCCCGCCGGGATTTCCAGCGGTTTTAAACCCGGCAGTTTTCCTATGGGGAAACACTGAGAGGGAGCATACACACGGCCTGGATTCCCGGCCAAAACTCTCCCCGCAGTTTTCCCGACGGGAAAACCTCTCGTGTGTACACAGGGAAAGTTACAGAGCAGGTTCTCGGTTTTCCCGTCGGGATTCCCGGTCGTGTGTACAGGGCTTTAAGCGCCTCTGCTGATCAGCTTTGCTAATGTCCTTAGTTACTCAATAAATAGTTCTTCAGTGCAATGCAGCCTATCAAAACCCCGCTGGTGCTTGTCTGAACAAATCAGACTTCACACTCCTGATGTCAAATGGATGCCGTAGTCAGTACAAGATGATTTCTTATAGTTTACTGCATTTAGAATGAAGAACTGCTTATTCAATTAGGCTGCTAATTTGGAGTTGGGTGGCATCACAGACAGACATAAAAAAAAAAAAAACAGGAAAGCAGGCCTTTCAACATCTCCTGAACCCCACTCTGTAAACAAAGCACACATCTCCTAATACATGAAAACAAGTAGCCTACTGATTACTACAGGCACCACATCACACTTCACTTATCTTCAAGTTTTATAAATGGGCCCATTTTGCTTATTCCTTCCTCCACCTCCATTCTTTTATCTTTGCTTCCTTCCAAACATTTAGTGGTAATTGCTTCTGAGCAATTGAGGGCTCATCTCTGTCCTCTCTTTCCATCAGTTAATGAACAATTTAGAATAGTCATGTCCTCTTTTTTTTTTTCAAGTGGCATGTTTTGCAGGTATAGGCGGGTGTACAAGATACAGTATGACATGTGTTCCAGGGAGATCTGTGAAGGAGCTGCCAGAGGTAGACCAAGTGAGTAGGAATGTCCGGTAAGCTTATCACCACCAGCTACTGTATGATTCAGGGACACAATAGATGTGATGTACATTTTACCGCATGTGTAAAATATTAAGTTTTGTATGTGAGCATTCAACTCAGTGACTTTAGTATAAAAATATCCTTCAAACTTACAAATGTGATGATCTGTCACATGACTTACTCTGAAAGTACTTCATGCAGGAAAGTGCTAGTGAAGGTCAGACACTTCTGAATACAAGAAGTAGCCTTTGTTTGAAATGCTTGCATTTGTATGAAATAATAGATTCCCCATCTACAGTGCCTGGAACAAGTATTCGCACCCCTTGAAATTTTCCACATTTTGTCATGTTAAAACCAAAAACCTAAATGTATTTGGATTTTATGTGATAGACCAACACAAAGTGGCACATAATTGTGAAGTGGAAGGAAAATGATAAATGGTTTCCAAATGTTTTTGTAAATAAATATGTGAAAAGTGTGACGTGCATTTGTATTTAGCCCCCCTGAGTCAATACTTTGCAGAACCACCTTTCACTGCAATTACAGTTGCAAGTCTTTTTGGGGATGTTTCTACGAGCTTTGCACATTTAGAGAGAGTGACATTTCTGCCCATTCTTCTTTACAAAATAGCTCAAACTCTGTCAGATTGGATGGAGAGCGTCTGTGAACAGATTGCCACAGCTTCTCAATTGGATTTAGGTCTGTAATTTGACTGTGCCATTCTAACACATGAACATGCTTTGATCTAAACCATTCCATTGTAGCTCTGGCAATATATGTTTAGGGTCATTGTCCTGCTGGAAGGTGAACCTCCGCCCCAGTCTCAAGTCTTTTGCAGACTCTAACAGGTTTTCTTCTAAGATTGCCCTGTATTTGGCTCCATCTTCCCATCAACTCTGACCAGCTTCCCAGTCCCTGCTGAAGAAAAGCATCCCCACAACATGATGCTGCCACCACCATGTTTCAAAGGGGGGGATGGTGTGTTCAGGGTGATGTGCAGTGTTAGTTTTCCACCACACATAGCGTTTTGCTTTTAGGCCAAAAAGTTAAATTTTGGTCTCATCTGACCAGAGCGCCTGTCAGTTTAGGTGGACAGCCATGTCTTGGTAGGTTTGCAGTTGTGCCATACTCTTTCCCTTTTCGGATGATGGATTGAACAGTGCTCTGTGAGATGTTCAAAGCTTGGGATATTTTTTTTTTATAACCTAACCCTGCTTTATACTTCTTCACAACTCTATTACTGACCTGACTGGTGTGTTCCTTGGCCTGCATGATGCTTTTTGTTCACTAAGGTTCTCGAACCTCTGAGGGCTTCACAGAGCAGCTGTATTTATACTGAGATTAAATTACACACAGAAGGACTCTATTTACTAATCAGGTGACTCCTATACCCCAAAACTAAAAGGAGGCCTTGGCCTGCCTGATTTACAGAAATATTTTTATGCGGCCCAGTTGGCCCAACACTCAAGGTTTCACTCCCAACAATCCCAAGCTATGTGGATGTCTATGGAATTTTATTCCTGTAGTCCTGAATCAATATCTCACATTATATGGCTTTCTATGAAAGAGAGACCGGTTATACTATGTCCTACTCTCTCTTTCTCGCTTGAAATATGGGACAGGCTTACGAGATCACAGAAATTCAAGTCACTCCACAATCCACTAGCGCCGTTACAAAAAAATCGAGAGTTCACCCCGGCCCTTACTCCCCTTGCGCAGAGGCATTGCTAGGGGGGTGCGGTCCGCCCCGGGTGACACCCGCTAGAGGGGTGACACCATCCCGATTTTTTTTAGCTGACATGTGGGGGGGGGGGGCGGCTCCCCCCCCGCGACTGCAGCGATGAGCGCCGCGGTACAAGAGGAGGGGGGGTTGCGGGGTGACACCGCAGCACCATCCATCCCCTCCTCTCACAGCCACGGGCTGTTGGCGGTGGTCGGCACACAGGCACAGCCCCCTCCTCTCTGTTTGTGTGTACAGAGGGGGAGGGGCCGAGGGGACCTTCTGTCCATGTGCCGTGGCGCTGCCTGCAATGATCTGAGGTACTGAATGGGGAGGGGGGGGTGTTTGCACCTGGGGGGGATTTCACTGAAGGGGTGGGGGGGATGTACTAAGGGGGTGTTTGCACTGAGGGGGTTTTCACTAAGGGGGGTTTGCACTGAGGAGGGGGTTGTACTAAGGGGGGGTGTTTGCACTGGGGGGTTGCACCGAGGGGGTTTGCACTGAGGGGGGATTTGCACTGAGGGGGGATTTCACTAAGGGGGGGTGTCTGCACTGAGGGGGTGTCTGCACTGAAGGGGGGTCTGTGTAACATGCAGGGGTCAGAGGTGCAGGTGGCTGTGTAATGTAAAAGGGGTGCAGTGATGCAGGGTGCTGTGTAATGTAAAGGGGTGCAGAGGGCTGTGTAGTGTAAAAGGGTCCAGAGGTGCAGGGGGCTATGTGATGTAAAGGGGTGCAGAGGTGCAGGCGGCTGTGCAATGTAAAAGGGTCCAGAGATGCAGGGTGCTATGAGATGTAAAGGGGTCCAGTGATGCGGGGTGCTGTGTAATGTAAAGGGGTCCAGTGATGCAGGGTGCTGTGTAATGTAAAGGGGTCCAGAGGTGCAGGGTGCTGTGTAATGTAAAGGGATCCAGTGATGCAGGGTGCTGTGTAATGTAAAGGGGTCCAGAGGTGCAGGGGGCTATGTGATGTAAAGGGGTCCAGTGGTGCAGGGGGCTGTGTAATGTAAAAGGGTCCAGAGGTGCAGGGGGCTATGAGATGTAAAGGGGTCCAGTGATGCAGGGTGCTGTGTAATGTAAAGGGGTGCAGTGATGCAGAGTACTGTGTAATTTTAAAGGGGTCCAGTGATGCAGGGGGTTGTGTAATGTAAAGAGGTCCAGAGGTGTAGGGTGTTGTGTAATGTAAAAGGGTCCAGAGGTGAAAGGGGCTGTGAGATGTAAATGGGTCCAGTGATGCAGGGTACTGTGTAATTTTAAAGGGGTCCAGTGATGCAGGGGGCTGTGTAATGTAAAGGGGTCCAGTGATGCAGGGGGCTGTGTAATGTAAAGGGGTCCAGTGATGCAGGGTGCTGTGCAATGTAAAGTGGTCCAGAGGTGCAGTTGTGGAGAGGGGTACACAGTAGTAACAAAAAGATATTGAAGGATGCAGAGGTATGCAGGGGGCACAGTGGGGTGTTTTTACATTTTAACGTGGGGGGGGTGCCAGATTTTGGATCCGCCCGGGTGGCAAATGCTCTAGGTACGCCCCTGGCCTATAGGCTCCTGAGATGTGAATTCCGGTTCTGGAGAAAGAGAGGTGGGGGGAGGGGACAAAGAAAAATGGAGAGAAAGAAGAAGGGATAGAACGAACAATAAAGATGGATAGGGAGAGAGAGAAAAGGGGAAGAAAGGAGAACAGAGAGCAAACAGTAGGGTAAATATTTGAAAAATTTTATTGGGGGGGGGGGGTGACACCATATTTTACCGCACCAGGTGACACCAACCCTAGTGACGCCACTGCCCTTGCGTTCGAGTGGTGGACTAACAAGGGCCTAATACCAGGGCTCGACAAAATCCGGGCTCCAGGTCGCAATTGCGACAAGAAATTGTGACCTGGCGCCCGCGGGTAATTGAGGCCGCAAAACCGCGGCCTCAATTACCGGCCGTCGCGGGCCCCCCGCTATCGCGGGGAGTCACAGGATCCTGTGTCTCTGTGCGCCCCCCCAATTGAGGCCGCGGCTTTGCGGCCTTGTGAAGTCCCAAGCTTCCTTCTGTGACCTGGTGCCATCTGGTGGTGGCCGTTGGCATTACAAGTAAAACACCAGTTGTAATGTGTAATTTTTCACTGCCATCTCCTTACCTCTAATTAGAACTCCCCAAACATTATATATTTTTTTTATTATAACACCCTAGAGAATAAAATGGCGATCGTTACAATACTTTCTGTCACGCCGGATTTGCGCAGCGGTCTTACAAGCGAACTTTTTTGGGGAAAAATACACTTTTTTTTAATTAAAAAATAAGACAACAGTAAAGTTATCCCAATTTTTTTTTATATTGTGAAAGATAATGTTACGCAGAGTAAATTGATACCCAACATGTCACGTTTCAAAATTGCGTCCGCTCGTGGAATGCCGACAAACTTTTGCCCTTTAAAATCTCCATAGGCGACGTTTAAAAAAATCTACAGGTTGCATGTTTTGGAGTTACAGAGGAGGTCTAGAGCTAGAATTATTGCTCTCGCTGTAACGATCACGGCGATACCTCACATGTGTGGTTTGAATACCGTTTACATATGCGGGCGCTACTCACATATGTGTTCGCTTTTGCGCGCAAGCTCATCGGGACGGGCACGTTTTCTGGCTCCTAACTTTTTTAGCTGGCTCCTAGATTCCAAGCAAATTTGTCAAACCCTGCCTAATACGAATAGCTGATCCTTGCGACCACAAAGGTATGCTATCCGAACGATCTTTAATAGACAAATATCAAATGCCATCCACTGAAAGCTATAGGTATACTCAAATACATCATTTTGTTCAAACTGTAGCTCGTAAGGGCGATTTAGCAATATTAACGCCCATGGAGCATCTATGTAGTCAATATGACAAAATCAGGGGTCACATATCTGCTATATACACTATTTTGATGCATGTCTCGACTAAACTTAAATATATGCTCCAATGGGAACATGATCTTCAGGAAACCCTTGAACTTGAAGAGTGGCACACAATCTCAGAGATGGCATCACGATCGCTTATCAACACCTCTAAAATAGAGGCCAACTACAAGGTATTGTTGAGATGGCATATGGTGCCGGTTAGATTGGCAACCTTTGTACCCGGAGCCACCTCTGGGTGCTTTAGAGGATGTGGCCAAGTTGGATCCACCTTTCATATATGGTGGACTTGCCCCAAGGTCAGGAGATTTTGGATTAGGGTCTACAATTTTATATACACCCTTACCCAGATTAATCTGATGAAATCCGCAAAACATGCACTTTTGGGTGGTGCGGTGACGGAGGCTTCCAGGACCCAGAGGCGGCTTCTCACATTTATATTCATCTCAGCTAAAATAACTAAAGCCAGGAACTGGAGGTCTGCTGCCCTACCATTTGAACAGCTTAAACACAAATTGTCGTGGCTTATGTTAAACGAACGGTTAACTGCAATGGTACAAGATAAGATGAAATTATTTCATAAAGTTTGGGATTCATGGATTAGATACCTAACAAATGCCCCCGGGATGCTCACAACCTAGATCTCTTCCGCAGAGATGGGTCACTGGGGACGGTGCTGTGGTTCACCCCCCCCTCTCCCTTCTCTGCCCCCTCTATACTTTATTCCCCCCCCCCCCCTATTTTTTTTGATTCACTCCCCCCCATCTTTGTTACAGAAGAACTCTTTAACTATTGGGTTTTGATCTCTGTTATATTTTGTTGTAAAGTTTTTTTTTTGCTCACCCTCGGCGATCCATTGCCGACTTGGGCTATAGTGGGAGATACTCCCGGGACGGGAGGAGCCTGACTCCCCCGATAGTCAGATAGGGACCTGTATTTAGTTTGGAATTTGCGGTTTAGATAGGGATATATACCATAATTCCTTGAGCGGATGTTTTATGGCTCATGTCAGAAAGTGAGAATGGTCCAGTTATGTGGAGGATTCCTTAAAGCGGGGGTTCACCCGAAAAAATGTTTTTAACATTAGTTTGAGTCTAATTATGTGAAGCAGAATCAGTGTTTTTTTTTTAAATCGATGCAGTACTTACCGTTTTAGAGATAGATGTTCTCGGTGGCTTCCGGGTATGATCTTCGGGACTGGGCGTTCCTATTTGATTGACAGCCTTCCAACGGTCGCATACAGCGCGTCACGAGTTGCTGAACGTCGGTGCGGCTCTATACGGCGCCTGCGCACCGACGTTCGGCTACTTTCAGGAACTCGTGACGCGCTGTATGTGACCGTCGGAAGGCTGTCAATCAAATAGGAACGCCCAGTCCCGCAGCCCATACCCGGAAGCTGCGGAGAACATCCATCTCTAAAACGGTAAGTACTGCATTGATTTAAAAAAAAAAACACCCGATTCTGCTTCACATAATTAGCCTCAAACTAATGTTAAAAATAGATTTTTTGGGTGAACCTCCACTTTAAGCCTTTTGGAATATTCAATGTGTGACTCTCTGACTAGGTTGTATATGGTATATTGGAAAGCTGAGATCTTTATACTTTGTATTGTTAGACTTCAATAAAAATTATTGAAACCTAATTAGGCGACTCCTGAAGGCAATTGGTACCACTGGAATTAGTTAGGGGTATCAGAGTAAAGTGGGCTGAATAAAAATGCATGCCACACTTTCCAGATATTGATTTGTAAAAAATGTTGAAAACCATTTATCATTTTCCTTCCATTTTCCATCACATAAAATCCCAATCCCAATCAGCCACGTACGTATACTGCAGATCGGGACATGCAGGCAAAATTACGTTTTTTTTGTTCTTTAACTACTTGCCGACCAGCCGCCGTCATTCTACGGCGGCAGGTCGGCTCTCCTGGGCGAGAGCCCGTAGCTATATGGCGGCTCTTTAAGCGGCCACTAGTGGCGCGCGCGCTCGCCCCCGACTCCCGTGCGTGTGCCCGGCGGGCTCGATCGCGATTGCTCGTTAAACACACAGCTCCCGGTCCTGTCAGGGGGGGGAAATGCTGATCTTCTGTTCATACAATGTATGAACAGAAGATCAGTGTTTCCCCTAGTGAGGCCACCCCCCCCCCACAGTAAGAACACACCCAGGGACATACTTAACCCCTTCCCCTTCCCTTCCCTAGTGTTAACCCCCTCACTGCCAGTGGCATTTTTATAGTAATCCAATGCATTTTTATAGCACTGATCGCTATAAAAATGCCAATGGTCCCAAAAATATGTCAAAAGTGTCCGCCGTAATGTCGCAGTACCGAAAAAAAAAAATCGCTGATCGCCGCCATTACTAGTAAAAAAATATATTAATAAAAATGCCATACAAATACCCCCTATTTTGTAAACGCTATAACTTTTGCGCAAACCAATCAATAAACGCTTATTGTGATTTTTTTTTACGAAAAATATGCAGAAGAATACGTATCGTCCTAAACTGAGGAAAAAAAATGTTTTTTTATATATTTTTGGGGGATATTTATTATAGCAAAAAGTAAAAAATATAAAAAAAATTCTAAATTGTCGCTCTATTTTTGTTTATAGCGCAAAAAATAAAAACCGCAGAGGCGATCAAATACCACCAAAAGAAAGCTCTATTTGTGGGGAAAAAAGGACGCCAATTTTGTTTGGGAGCCACATCGCACGACCGCGCAATTGTCAGTTAAAGCGGCGCAGTCCCGAATCGCAAAAAGTGCTCTGGTCTTTGGGCAGCAATATGGTCTGGGGGTTAAGTGGTTAACATACTGTCACCAGTCAGTGTCCCTCATCACCACCACATCAGTCATATGATGACACTGTACTGCACTGGTGATAGTATGTAATAAAAACAAATTGTATTTAATCTATTAATTTTCAAAAATATTGTGACAGAAAATAACTTTAAAAAACTTGCCATACCACTTACTAAATGCTTCAGACTGTCTACTTTCCAAAAATGGGTCATGTGGGGGGAAATGGTACTGTCCTGGCATTTGGGGGCCTCAAGAAATGAGATAGGCCATCAGGATCATATATATATATACAGTATATACCATAGTTTGTAGACACTACAACTTTCACATAATATGTTTTTTTGTTTTTTAACAAACACATGTAGCAGTATACATTTTTGTATGACAAATTTGATTTTATTGGATATATTTTGCTTTACAGAGACTAAAGTCCCCAGTAAGCCTTGAATATGAGGAGCAGTAAGTAGCTTGGACTTTTTATTTGTTTGCAATACATTCATGTTCTAAACATTGATTAGTGTATTGATCCTAGCAAGAAAACACAATATTAAAAATTGATTGGCTTTTATGAGAAATGCAGATTCTTTTATTTCTTCCAGTATTTACATTTAAAGCCCATCTCCAGACAAGTCTTTCTATTTTCCTAAACTTCTGCTCATGTTTTGCAGAATCCTCCATTTTATTATTTTTTTTGTATCAAAATGATCTTCTCTAAAGTATAAGTGACATCATCACCCGCCTCCATGAATCTTCTTGTGGTGCTAGAGGCGTCTCTGCAGGGTTTCCTACAACCCCAATTCCAAAAAAGATGATTTTTCAAATCCTATAAACTCATATTTTATTCACAATAGAAAATAAAAAACATATCAATGGTTTAAACTGAGAAAATTTACCATTTTAACAAAAAAGAATAAGGATTTTTTGAAATTTATGGCAGCAACACATCTCAAAAAATCTGAAGCAGTTGAAGACATTAGAAGAGGTCAGGTCTCAGCTTTATCCATTATATTCCATACATCTCTGGCATCACACTGTTGTAAAGGCCTTTATATAAGAACTTGTCCATGTTATTCCCCCATTTCAACCCCCTGTGTCTCCCCAGAATCTGAATTTGGCACTTTTGGATCTTAAAGTTAAGATCTTTCTTGATATAAAAGGCTGAGCTGGGCACAGAGCACTTTAAAATATTTATTGGACAAGGAGCACTTTTTTTGAATGAACTGTTTTTCTGTGCATTGGATCAAGTTTTTCACATGTTCAAAAACTGGACAATTTATTTACTAATGAATTGTATGTGGTCCACAATGGATTTTTTTTAATAACCTTGTAATAATAAGTACATGTATAGGACTAATTTGGTAATTCTGCACATAGCACAATTTGATGGTGAATGTGATTTTTATGTAATTTATTGGAAACGGTTGCATAATTGGTAAGCGCTGCATAACATATATACACTATATTACCAAATGTAATGCCTGTCTTTACACGCACATGAACTTTAATGGCATCCCAGTCTTAGTCCTTAAGGGTTCAATATTGAGTCGGCGTCAGCATACCAAGACATTTTGGACAATTTCATGCTCCCAACTTTGTGGGAACAGTTTGGGATGGCCCCTTTCTGTTCCAATATGACTGCGCACCAGTGCACAAAGCAAGGTCCATAAAGACATAGATGAGCGAGTTTGGGGTGGTGGAACTTGACTGACCTGAACAGAGTCCTGACCTCAACCCAATAGAACACATTTGGGATGAATTAGAGCAGGGACTGCAAGTTATACTGGGTAGATCTTTTAGGTCTCTGCTGATGTGAGCTTTGGCCACAAGGTGTTGCAAGCTGTCATTTGAGTGTTTCGGGTCTATTGGTCTCCTGTGGGGCTGTTGCTGCTGTTTGCTATGTTGTTGCCCATCCCTCATTTTTTTGCTTGGGTTTGTCCCATGATATATCATTTATTGTCCTGTTTAATTAGGATAATGGAATTTTTGGCCAGTAAATTCCATTCTATGAGTACACTATTGGCCACAGCTTCATCGCCCTTGCTTATCCTTATTGCTTGTTCGAAAACTGGAGTTTAACAGAGTGGGAAGCTATATGAGGGTGCAATGGGGGTGTGCCCAGTAATCCTTTTATCAGTGTCCATTCACCTGACAGTATGACTTCCTGTCCTATACTGTACACCAAGGTATGGAATTTACTATTTACATTTAATATGTTTGCTATTCCTTTATAGCATGCTGGATATCCATAATACTGCCTTGTGCTTTGAATTCATTCAAACAATGTTAACAAGATTACATTCCTTTACAGACAAAGAAGCATTTTCTGCAACGTGGGGAAGGATTTGAATGTCACACATCCCCATGGGAGACACTGCTGAGCTTGTTTCTCCCCCCCCTACCCAACCTCATGGGACCCTGTAACTTCTGGCAATGTGCAAGACACAGCTAGCACTGGCCTTGTGACACTGCCCCCGGTGACCTGGAGAGATACCTTCCCATGAGTGGGCCGGAATCCTTCTTCTCTTCAGCCAAAGATCTGTAAGACAGTCACTCCTTTAGGCTACAAGTCTGGAAGCAACTGTTCAGTTCATCTGTCAGACAGGCAGAGTACAGGATTGCTGACTCTGCTATCCATCTGGAAGGAATCATTCAGATCATTTACAGTTCACCATCAGGAGCTCATCACACAATCAGCAGATACCAAAAAATGACTCTCCAGAGATCAGAAGAGAGCTGGAAGCACATCTTATCTTATTGTGTATCACAAGGTTCTCTCTAGCCTTGACTGTACAAAGACCGGCAATCTGGTGCGGTTAATCGGATCTGGGAAAGTGGCTTAATACGAGAGACCACAATTTCATATTTCTGTTGCTCTACTTTGTCTTCACATCTCCACATAGAGCCTGAAATGGCAAAACTGCTCATTTGTTTTTGTAGCTTAGAGATGGATAGAAAACATGAAGAATAAAAACTTGACAACACATATCAAGAAGTTCATTCTGCAACCTCTCAAATCATTATAGTTTTTATAGAGACTCTAAAGCCTTTTGTGTATGTGGGATTGGGTCATTTGAGTAAGGAAAGCAAGACTCATCCTTGGCCTCTGACTCCAAGGACAACACCACATTCCACAGAGTAGTAGCAGCAAGTGTGATGCAGACAACGTTATACTTTACAGCAGCCAATGGGGTGAAACCTCCAGGTGAGGTGATGACAATATCCAAAGATGATTGGGCTGTAACGGTGTGTTAAGTTTCGCCTTCAGGCTAGGCGCTTTGGGTTTTATAATAAAACATTTTTATAAAATGCGTTTTTTTTCCCCTTCTTGAAGTCTTCTTTTGGTCAGTCAATGAGTTTCATTAAATAAAAATATACTACATGGCTACAAAACATTACCATAGCAAGAATTAAATATATATTCTAACATAATGACAGATAATGTGATATGTGCACTCTGTGTGGAATTGGTGTCACTTCTTTGTTCCAATTTGGTATATCGGCTATTGTACACAACAGTGCAGCATCCACTGTGGCAACACATACAGTGAGGAAAATAATTATTTGAACCCCTACAGATTGTGTAAGTTTGCCCACTTACAAAGAAATGACGAGTCTAATTTTTTTTATCATAGGTGTATTTTAAATGATAGAAACAGATTATCAACCAAAAATCCCCCCCAGAAAAAAAAAAAACACATGATACAAAAGTTATACATTGAGGTGCAGTTCAGTGAGTAAAACAAGTATTTGATCCCCAAGCAAAACATGACTTAGTACTTGGCTGAGAAACCCTTGTCGGCAATCACAGAGGTAAGATGTTTCTTGTAGTTGGTGACCAGGTTTGCACTCATTTCAGGAGGGATTTTGGTCCACTCTTCTTTACAGATCTTCTCTAAATCCTTAAGGTTTCTTGGCTGTCGCTTGGCAACTCGAAGTTTCAGCTCCCTCCATAAATTTTCTTTAGGATTAGGTCCATGACCCATCTTCAGTGTTCTGGCTGAGGGAAGGGGGTTCTCATCCAAGATTTTACATTACATGACCCATTCATTGGCCCCTCAATGCTTTGACCTCCGTGCTTGACTGTAGGGATGGTCTTCTTAGGGTCATAGCCAGCAATTGTCTTCCTTCTAACACGCAAATCGAGTTCATGTTAAAGAGCTCAATTTGGTCTCATCTGACTATAGCACTTTCTCCCAATCCTTCTTGGAATCATTTAGATGTTCATTGGCAAAGTTCAGACAGGCCTGTACATGTGCCTTCTTGAGGAGGGGGGACCTTGGGGGCGCTGCAGGATTTCAATCTATGGAAACGTATTGTGATACAAATGATTTGTTTGGTGACTGTGGTCCCAACTGTCTTGAGATCATTCACAAGCGCCTCTTTTGTAGTTCTGGGTTGATCCCTCACTTTTCTCACGATAATCCCAACCCCATGAGACAAAATCTTGCATGGAGCTCCACAGGGCCGGCACCAGCATAAGTCAGCTCAGGTGGCCGCCTTAGGGCATCAGGAGAGAGGAAGCAGTAAAGCTAGGGGGTAACTCAAGAAGTGCTTATACTGGCGCCGGCTCTGCTCACACATTTACCGAGCTTCGGCCAACACAGCTGATATGGAGCACAGTGACAGGCAGCACAGCCACGGGCACTGTGAACTTCAGCTGTTGCCACTGTCACGAATTTCCACTTGCTCTCCCACCCCTCCTAGATGGTGTGTTGGGGACAGATTAGGAGACATAGGAACAGAGCAAGGAAAAAAGAGAGATGGGGTAGGTCAGAGATGAAGACACCTGCTCCATGGGGACAGTGATGAACACACCTGCTCCGTCGTAGTAACACTGATGGGGACACCTACTTCATGAAGATGTTGATAGGGACACCTGCTCCATGGGGACACTGATGAGGACACCTACTTCATGGAGATGTTGACGGGGACACTGCTGGGAACACCTGCTCCATGGGAACACTGATGGGGACAGCTGCTCCGTGGGGACACTAATGGTGACACCTACTTTATGGGGACACCTTCTCCATTGGGGCACTCTGACGGGGACACTGCTGCATGGGGACACCTGATCTATAGGGGCACTCTGATGGGGACACTGTGATCGGGACTCCTACTCCATGGGGACACTCTGATAGGGATACCCAATGTAAGGAGCACTCTAATGGGGACACCGAATCTATGGGGGCATTCTGATAAAGACACCTGATGTAAGGAGTACTGTGATGGGGTCATGGGAACACTTGGTGTTATGGGGATAAATACTGTTAAAATTCTACGGAAACTGTACGTTTCTCATTTTTCTATAGGCATACAATGACTACAATCATAGCACAATTTTGAGATTTTAGTGACCTGACCTCCTTGAGTTTTAATTCAATACTCCTGCACTATAAAAATGCACAGTCACCTGAGTAGACAAGTATCCTTGGAGCTCCAGACCGAGGGCGATTGATGGTTATTTTGTATTTCTTCCATTTGCGAAAAAAAAACACTCCAACAGTTGTCTCCTTCTTACCAAGCTTCTTGCTGATGGTCTTGTAGCCCATTCCAGCCTTGTGCAGGTCCACAATCTTGTCCCTGATGTCCTTTGACAGCTCTTTGCTCTTGCCCATGATCGTGATGTTTGAATGGAAGAAAGATTCTGAGCAGGTGTCTTTTATACACATAACGAGTTGTAGTTAGGAGCACCTTACTAAATTAACAGGACTAATCTGTGTACCACAGGAGCACATACTGTAGCCAGGCTGTGGGAGCCAGAATTATTGTTGGTTGGTAGGGGATTAAATACTTATTTTACTCACTGAACTGCAACTCAATTTATAACAACATCATGTGTATTTTGGTTGACATGCTGTCTCTATCAAAATATACCTATGATAAAAATGATAGACCCTTCATGTCTTTGTAAGTTGGCAAAGTTACAAAATCTGCAGGGCATCAAAAATGTTTGCCACTGTAAGAGAAATATCCCAGAACCCTTCATTAGTATCTATTTGTATATTGCCCAAACAATGAAAAAATAAAAAATGATAGTCACTTTGTACAAAACTTTGTGACAAATAGAAGCACATAGTACAAAGAGTACTGACTTTCCCAGAGATGAACATGGTGAACATTTGTAAATATTAACCACTTGCCACCCGCCTTATGCAAAAAGACGTCAGCAAAGTGGTTTCAATATCCTGAGTGGACGTCATATGACGTCCTCAGGATATTGAGCTGCGATCGTTGTTGCAGGGTGTCAGTCTGACACCCCGCAACACCGATCTAGGTAAAGAGTCTCCAACGGATATAGGTAGATAGGGCAGTTGTAAAGAAGTCTAAAAGGTAGATTGACTTCTCCTGTAACCACCCTAGCCATACATGGATCGAATTCGGACAGTTAAGCATGGAATTTCAATCCATATATGGATGGCTTTTGAGTAGCAGTTAAATGAATGTACACTCTGCCTACATCTACCATAGACATAGGAAAACGCAAAATGATTTTGCTGATGTTTTGTGTTTTTCCGTGGCCAGCAGTCAATACGTTTCTATCCTGAACACGGTTCTTCCATCTTCAGGAGATGGAGGTTGAACCTCACCTAACCGCAGCAGCTCCTAAAAGCCTATGTGTACATTGACACATAGGCTTTTATGGAGTTGAGTTTAGGAGCTACTGGTGTAAATGAAGCCTAAAAGGTACAGTACATTTGTTGATTTATTTAGATTTCAATTGTGATTCCTTAGTATATTTGCACAAAGGTGGGTCAAACTGTTAGCTGGACTGAACAAGATGGCCAGTGACATAGTGTAAGAAAATAAAGTGTGATCTTTGCAATTCGCTGGAATATTACAGGAAAGGAATGTGTAATGTATAGAAGGGCGAGTATGCAATATACGATCAAATGTGAATTTTTACTTTATAGTTCATCTGTAATACAATACAAATGAGGCTGCCTTAGTTGGCCTCCTCCTAAAAATGCTACTTATCTGGCCATGCCCAGCATCAATGTTTCTGGAACAAGTTTGGAGCAAATAAGAGTCAGGCCACCATATATTTTATATTATACATTTCTACTTTCTCCAGGCCAATGACTCCAATTATTTAAACCAGAGCATCAGCATAACAGCCATGCCATTAGCATTTTTTAGAGGGAGATGTCAGCAAAGGTAGCTCTATTTCCCTCATGACAGGTTACCCTTTAAACTATCATTTGACAGCACTACTGAATAAGGAGAATGAATTGGATTGTATTTAAAAAAAAATATCTATTTATTCTTATAATTTTTTTATTTTGATTGATCACCTTGAACACTCTCTGCATAATCCTCATCATCAGAGTCGGACTCTTCTTCGTTCTCTGAATATTCCTCATCAGTACTTAAATTATCTTCGTCCTCTTCCATTACCTCTGCATTTTCCCTTTCCTCACGTTCTAGAATCTTCTGGAAAATGTTGAACTCTTCTGATGAAGAGCGTGCAACCTGTGATAAGAAGTCTTCCTCAGACAACTGCACAACCTCCTTGATTTTTGGGTTGGTAAGAGGGCACAGAAGATTTTTGTTAGGCGGTATGAATCTACCCAGACGCTCCAGAAAATGATGCCGAACTCGAATCTCTTTTAATGATTTTTGGAAAATTCCAGAAGAAATGATGTCTCCGTGTTTCCCACCCATCCGAAAGTATGCATACTGCAAAATGAGAGAAACAACAGTCAAGGAAAAGGGTCTATACCAGTCTTTCTTAAATCGGAGTTCAGTGCAACCCTTGGGTTCCTGCAGAAGTTGCTAGGGATTTCTTGGAGAATTGAGCAATTAATTTTTTTCTTTTATTTAAAAAAAAGGTATAGTTTTTATTGAGCAATTTCTGACTCTCAGATGCAGCGGCAGAAAAGAGTACGTGAACCCCCCGGAATTAACTGTTTTTCTGCAGTAACCTGCCATAAAATGTGATCCGAGCCTCATCTAAGTCACAATAATAGACACATACAATGGGGGTAATTAATTAAAGCTGCTGCTCTACTTTTTCGGCATTAATCCCTCTTGGTACTGCAATGTACCAAATTCATGAAGCATTTGCAACACTTTTGGTTCCGACAGCAACTTGTGTACGCAAAACAGGTAGTTCCAAAATGCACCACTTTTGCATTGTGCAATATTGAATGCACCAAATTTAAAAAGTAGAGCTAAGACCGACTCTCTTGGCATACAGAGAAAAAATTGTATGAGATAGATTTTCCGAAAGTGCATTCTAAAAGAGGCGCAGCATGAGCCAAATTCAAGTACAAGCAAGTATATGAATTTGGCATATTCTTTACCACTTTTAGAATGCATGAGAGACGCTTTTGCAAAATCTGTCTGTGCCAGTCTTTATGAATTATAGGGGAATGTGCTTAAGCTGATAACACAAACAATTCTATTATCAGAGTAGATGTCCCCTGTGTGGATTTGCCAGTTATCTCTCCTCACAAGCTGTCAGCGTGAGCAAAGGACTACCGATAACCAGCAAATACTGTTTACACTGTGATCAGCTGTTAATTGGACACAGCTGGTCACATGGTAAAGAGCCGTTGTGTATGGGTTTTTTTCCCCCTGATCTGTGATCATCTGTGTTCAAAAGACACAGTGATCACAGATCCATGCCGATGCGTGCTGCAGGGGAAGCGTGATCATAGGACAACATCCATAGATGCCCTCCTGGCAATGTGAGCCCTTGCTGTAGCCATCTTTCAACTATAGCGTGGGCAGGGGGTGGTTAAACATTCACAGTGCTGGAGGAAAAAGTAAGTGAGCCTTTGGAGTTGATGGCTGGTTGAACCCTCTTTTCGCAGCAATGACTTAGGATCAGACCTGCATAACATTAAAGGAGAAATTTGTCATCATTCCTCTTTACAAAACTGCTACTGTTCTGACACATTTGTAGGATGTCTGGGGTGAATGGCTCTCTTGATGTCATTCCACAGCATCTCTATAGAGTTAAGCTCTGGGCCACACCAAAAGGCGCATTTTCTTTTCTGAAGTCTGTGGTGGATTGACTTCAATGCGTAGGGTCATTGTTCTGCTGCATCACCCAACTTCTACTAAGCTTCAGCCACTCTGAGGTTATCCTGTAGGATATTTTGGTAAACTTAGAAATAAATTTTCCCGCTGAATGATGGCGAGTGGTCCAGGCCCCAAGGCAGTGAAGCAAGCCCAAATAATGATGTTCCCTCCACCATACTTCACCATTGAGATGATATTTTGATGTTGGTAAGCTGCGCTATACATAGTGCTGAGTATTCTTCCCGAACAATTCAAAATGTTTTCTTCATCAATCCACAAAACATTTTCCCAGTAGGGTTGTGGTTTGCCAAGGTGCTCTTTAGCAAACTTCAGGCACCCAGCAATGTTTTTTTGGAGAGCAGCAGCTTCCTCTGTGGTGTTCTGCCATGGAAACCCTGCCTGTTCAAAGATTTACATATGGTGGACTCATGAACTGGGATGTTTGCCGGCCTTTAGAGGTTACTTGTGGGTTCTTCTTTACCTCATTGAGGATTCTGCGTTGTGCATTGGGAGTCATCTTGGCTGGCACCCACTTCTAGGAAGTAGACACAGTACTAAATTGTCTCCATTCATAGACAATTTTGTGTTATGCAGATCAAATACTTTTGATTATATATGTCTTCAGAGAGATCCTTTTTGCAAAACATCGTTCACATCAGCTGATGCTTCCTATGAACAGCAATCTTACAATGTTTGAGTGTCTTTTAGCAATCACAGTGGCCCTAAACCACACCTATGCAAACTACTGACTCCAATTAGCTTTCATTGACATTACTGGTCTTACATTTTCCTCGAGCACTGTGAATGTTTAATGGATGCGTTTAATAAAAGGCATGAGAAATAAGAATGGTTTGTGTGTTATCAGCTTAAGCACATTGTTTGTCACATTTAAAAATTTTTGGCAAATGACTGCAGAAAACACAGTTAAGTCTGCTTTCTTGACATCGCAAGTGACCACTGAGTACCAGTTACCTTTTTAGCCCTCTATTCTTTCCAGTGACCTCCAATTAAAGGGCATTCTTTCCTCTAATCACCAGTGTTTTGTGACCCTTCTGTTTGTGATCACCAGTGTAAGGAGACCCTTCAATGACCAGCACTGTAAAGCTAGCCATGCACTATACAATCTGATAATACATAAAGAAAAAGGTTTACCGCTTCCATGATCCAACTTTTATTTCATGCTTTTGGCTGGTAATGGAAAAAAACCCTGAAATAGCGTGTATGGATATAGATTGCAGGAACCACAGCTCATATGGGTTCAGTGGATTTCTCTTCAAACCTGCCATCAGCTGGCACTTCCATCCAATTATAGACACCCGGTCCAAAGGAAGAAAGAACTCTCATGGTCTAAAACCATCGCTACTTTATTCTAAAACATGTATACCATACACTTTAATAAAAATATGCCACAACTGACACTGGTAAAAAACACACACACACAATCTCCTATTTACCAGGCAATCTCTAGCTGCAACATCTGACAAGTAGGGACCTGGTGTGTGTGGTGACATTACATCTAAAACACTGTCCTACGCATTTCGTCAACTGGCATCCTCCAGGGGCAGAATGAGCGCACGTCACCACTAATGGCATTTATATCCAATATATGCAAATCAATCCATTTAAAATAGCAAGCAAATAAAAAAAAACGACTAAGAAGCATACTTACTAAATATCCAAATTTAAGAACACAAAAAGAAACAAGAAAAGAAAAAAAATAGAAAAAGGCAGCAGATTGCGATCTCTGAAAGACTATGAGGTAATAGCGCTGTCTTATTGCTTATTAGACCCATACAGCATACCTATATGAGCTTGCTGAACATCTGATTTCCCAAACCATAGGCTTTCACAAGATTTTGGAGTGTGTCTGGAATTTTGAGCCCTATCAGCTAAATTAACATTTTTGTGGTCATACACTGATGTTGGATGAGAAAGCATGGCTTGCTACCGATTTTCCAATTCATGCCAAAAGGTGTTCAGTAGAATTAAAAGGTAAGAGTTCTGTGTCGCTCACTCCATTTCCTCCACATCAGACTTGTTAATCCATGACAAGGGTTGACCGCACACAAGGTTGGAAGCACAGAATTGTTTAAAATGTGTCTGTTTGCTGTAACATTACAGTACACTTCATTGGAAACACCTGAACTCAATAATTCGGAGGGGTGTTCACTTACTGTTGGCCATATAGGTAGGTGTGACAATTAGCTGCTCACAGACTTTTGGCCTGATAGTGTACAACAGTGAAATAAATAACCATTGAAGATAATCTAGGTCACACTCACTTGGAAGAGCTCCTCTAGATGGTTGGGATCTTTGGTTAGGGCTTCTGGTGTGGTGTTAAGGATTTTCTGTACCTGCTGAGATGAGAACTGACACCGAGTCTTCAGACACTGAGCTGAGGCTAACAGGCGGGAGCGGGGCATGGCGAGTATGGAGGGGCATCTGGACAGAGAATTCTGAAGAGATCCTGTATATTGAGAGAGGGGAGAAAGATTATGTACACAGTAATGAAGAGTACTCATTTGTCAGGAATTATTAATACTATGATATTTAATCTGGAGAATAAAAAAATGTTTTTCTTTTTACTGATACAACAAATTCACCAATTCATTCAGTCCAGGGGCAATCAGGAATACAAACATGCAAAATGAACAAAGGCTTTATTCACACTAGATGTCATTTTTGGTTCCATGGAGTGTGCTGAATTTTCTAACACGGGCCAGCTAAAACATCAGAAAATGCATGGCAACATACGCTAAATCATTCCCTATACTAAATACGTTTTTAATTGCATTGGCTGTAAACAAACCCTTATCAAGATCAGTCAATCACAAATGAAGGAATGGTGACTTTTAATTGGTTTCTACAGGGTTGCACCACATTAACTGCTAGTATGTAAGGCCCATTTGTAATAGATAGCTAATCCTTTTTTTTTTTTTTTATCAGAAAAAAATATTTATTGTGCCAACAAAAGAAAATACACATTGCCGATCACATTCAATAAACAGTAGGTAGTAATACTGTAATACATGAGTAATGCGAGCAAAGAGGATCAAACAGTGGCACCAAAAGCATCACAATGACTCATCTTGATAGAAGAAGAAAGAAACATTGCGCCGGCAGGCAAGTACAATCCCACCAACCCAGCATAACCAATCAAAAAGGCCGTATAAAAAAACCTACGTTAGACTTACCGGTAACGGTATTTCTACGAACCTTCCAGGACGGCACCTGAGAGATGATGGCTCCTCCCTGCAGGAAACACAATCACATGACAGTTTAAAATGCCCCACCCTTCCCCTTGCTCCCCAGTATGTATTAGAGTAATTCTGAACTGGTTCACAAGGGACATAGTCCTTATAGGTACTTACCTTTTCCCTCCACATAGGGCGGGAAGTAGGCCTGCTGTCCTGGAAGGTTCGTAGAAATACCGTTACCGGTAAGCCTAACGTAGGTTTTCTCCTATCACCTTCCAGGACGGCACCTGAGAGGATAATCAAGTATACACAGGCCTACCTTCAGGGTGGGACCACAGCCTGTAGAACCTTTCGACCAAAGGCTAAGTCTTGCTGTGACAACATTTCCACACGATAGTGCTTCAGGAATGTATGACGGCTGGACCAGGTAGCCGCGCTGCGGATTTGTTCCCAGGAGGCCCCTGCTTTCTCAGCCCAGGAAGTTGCTAAGGATCTAGTAGAATGAGCATTGATTTTAATAGGAGCTGCCACTCCGGTGCATACATAGGCCTCGGAGATAGCTTCTCTAATCCATCTTGAGACTGAGGCTTTTGATGCCTGCAGTCCCTTCCTGGGCCCAGCATGTAGAACTAATAGGTGATTGGATCTCCTAAAACTCTTAGTTCTCTCCAAATAGGTGAGAAGACACCTTCTTACGTCTAAAAAATGAAATTTATTTTCTTTTTCGTTCTTTGGTTCAGAACAAAAGGACGGCAATATAATGTCTTGCGTCCTATGAAATAAGGATGCCACCTTAGGTAGGTACAGGGGGTCTGCTCTAAGAGTGATCCTATCTGCCTGTACCCTCAGGAAGGGTTCTTTCATGGATAGCACCTGCAAATCCCCTACCCTCCTGGCCGAAGTAATGGCTAACAAAAAAGTCAACTTTAAAGTTAGAAATTTAAGTGAAACCTCTTCAATAGGTTCGAATGGGTGTATAGATAACGCCTCTAACACCCTAGTTAAGTCCCACAGCGGACAACTATATTTTTGGACTGGAGAAACCCTTTCTCTTGCTAACAAAAAGCGTTCAATAAGGTCCTCTTTAGCCAATCTTTGGTCGAGATAGACTGAGAGGGCCGCTATCTGGACCCGAAGGGTACTAACTTTTAACCCCAAGTCTACTCCGTCCTGAAGGAAGTCCAGGATAACCGGGATAGAAGTTGAAGATACCTGTCTTTCCTTACCCCAGGAACAGAAGGTCTTCCAAACTTTTGAATAAATCTTTTGAGTTACTGGTTTCCTGCTCATGAGAAGGGTACTTATGACCTTCTCTGAGCAGCCTTTACGTTTCAAGATCTGGTGCTCACTAACCAGGCCGCCAGCTGAAAGAATTCCGGCTTTGGGTGAAGTACTGGGCCCTGCCTGAGGAGATCTGCCCTGTACGGGAGTTTTAGTGGTTCTACTACCGCCATGGATCTTAGGTTTGCAAACCAAGCTCTCCTTGGCCACCATGGTGCTATCAGAAGAATCTGGCCAGGAGACCTGCTGAGTTTTTGAAGGACTCGTGGAATAAGCGCCACAGGCGGGAAGGCATAGGCCAGCCTGAAGCGCCAGGTCTGGGATAGTGCATCCAGACCCTCCGACTGTAGTTCTTGGGAAATCGAGAAATACCTTTCTACCTTCCTGTTTTGTCGGTTGGCAAACAAGTCTATTTCCCGATTTCCAAAGTACTGAACCAGGGTATGAAAGACCTCTGGGTTCAGTTCCCATTCCTCCTGCCTCAACTGCTGACGGCTGAGGAAGTCTGCTTCTGTATTGCTCGTCCCCTTTAGGTGTATGGCTGAAATAGAGAGAACTCTTCCTTCTGCCCACTCCAAGATTTCCTTGGATAGTTCTAGTAGGGGACTGGATCTGGTCCCTCCCTGGTGACCCAGGTATGCTACCACTGTAGAGTTGTCGGAGCTTACTTGGACTTCTCTGCCCTTGATGTCTTCCTGGAAGGCTATTAGGGCTTCCCCCACTGCTCTGAGTTCCCTGTAGTTGGATGACCTGCGAGCTAGTGAGCTGTCCCATTGCCCCTGGGCTTTTTTCTTTTCTAGGTGGGCGCCCCACCCCCAGGAGCTGGCATCCATGGTAACATTTACCGGGTTCCACTGAGCCCATGGTCGTCCTTTCTTCAGGTTTTGGTGAATTGTCCACCACTCCAGGGAAGCCAGGACCTGAGGGGTGAGCAGTATTTCCTGGTCCAGGGACTCTCTCTTTCTGTCCCATGAAGACAGGAAGAAGAAATGCAGTGTCCTTGCATGAAGCTGGGCCCAGACTACCGCTGGTATGCTTGCTGACATAAGGCCCAAGACTCTCAGAACATTTCTTCTGGAGAGCCTGGGGTTTTTTATCAGGTCCCCTGCTGCTGAGGCTAGTTTTACCACTTTGTCTTCTGGCAAGAAGAGCCTCTGCTGCCTGGTGTCCACTATATATCCCAGAAAGGTCTTGACCTGTTCTGGTTTGAGGGAGGATTTTTCTTTGTTGATTATCCACCCTAGACTCTCCAGGACTGCTACTGCTTTGTTGGAATCCAACGTGACCTGGATGGTTGACTTCCCTGAAATCAGTAAGTCGTCCAGATAGGGTATAAGGGATATACCCTGGAGGTGCAAAAATGCCATTGCTTCTGCTAGGATTTTTGTGAATATCCTTGGGCTGGAGGTTAGCCCAAATGGTGCCCTGAACTGCCAGTGGAGGATTTCTCCTTCCACCACAAACCTCAGGTACGCCTGGTGATCCACATGAATTGGCACGTGAAGGTAGGCATCTTTGAGGTCTAGGGTCACCATGAAGGCTTCCTTCATGAGGTTCTTCCTTACTGAATAGATACTTTCCATAGTAAATCTCTTGTATTCCAAAAACTTGTTCAGGTTTCTCAGATTTACTATTAGACGGTATTTTCCGGATGGTTTGCGAACTACAAATACATGGGAATAGAATCCCTGGTACTGCTGATCTTTTGGTACTGGCACTACCACTAGTTGCTCGGCTAACTCCTGTATGAGGGCAGACCTCTTCAGGGCATCCCTGAGAAGATGTGTAAGGGTGACCATGGAGGGGGGTGTTGCCAAGAATTCTAGACGATAGCCCTCTTGAACTATTTGGCAAATGTAAGGACTGTTCGAAATCTTTTTCCATTGGGGAAAGAATTGGGACAGCCGACCCCCCACTTTGATCTCGGTGTCACTTAGACTGTTTGTCGCCGGTTTTTGGAGGAGGGAAAAGCAGGTTGTTCTTCTTATTCCCTTTACAAAAGTTCCAACATCTGTAGGGTTCCTTTTTGGCTTTTTGTTTACCTTGCCCCTGGGGGCCTCGAAAAGTTTTCCTGAAAACTTATTTTTTGGGGTTTAACTGGAAATTGTTTGCCTTTTTCTGATGACCTAGCCAGGACATCATCTAGGCCTTTGCCAAACAAAAGGGCACCCTGAAAGGGGATGCCACACAGTTTACCTTTAGATGTTGCATCACCCTCCCAAGCCTTGATCCAAACAGCCCTCCTAGCTGAATTAATCAGGGCTGCTGTTTTGGCTGATGCTCTTGCAGATTCAATTGCTGCATCTGCCAGGTAAGCAATCGCCTTCCTTATCACTGTAAGTGACTCTACCACCTCCTCTGCCTCAGAGTTCTGAGCCAGGTGCTCGGTGAGCATCTCCACCCATATATCGGTATTCCTGGCTACACATGCTGCTGCTAAGGCTGGACTCATAGCTGCCAAATTGGCTTCCCAAGCCTTCCTAAGGAGAAATTCTGCCCTACGGTCCATCAAATCCTTGATGTTACCAGCATCCTCAAAGGAGAGATCAGACAATTTAGTGACTTGCGACAAAGCCGCATCAAGTCTAGGGAGCTTTAAAAAGATCTCCTCGTCCTCCTGGGAGAAGGGAAACCTTCTTTTCCAGGTTTTTTGTTTGACTATTCTCCTTTCAGGGTCTCTCCATTCTTGTAGGACTAACTCCTTAAGGGACTGGTGTAGAGGGAATACCTTAGCCTGGGTGTCACCCAAGCCCCTATAAACTTTATCCTGAGCTGAGGTTGGTTTAGGGGTCTCAGGGATCTCCTCTGTGGCGTAAATTGCCTGGAGGAGGCTCTCAAGATCTTCTACAGCAAAGAGGTGTCTCCTTAGTCGCATGTCTTCCTGAGACTGACTAATGGAGTCTTCATCTACCTCCCCTGAGCTGTGTCTAGATCTGGATAGACTTGCTACCTCACTTTCTTCATCCTCTGCCTGACCCAGAGGGGGTATCTGTGAAGGTGTAAAGAAGGCACTTGGACCCTTAGAGAAAGGACTTTCTTGAGAAGAAGTGCCTTCCCTGGGGGTGAGTTCCTCTGTCTCAGTCTGTACTGACTGCCCAGCGGCCTCCCGGAAAGCTTTGACTGTTGCTAACATTTCCGTCTGCATGGATGCGAGAAAACTCTTCATCATTGCAGCAGCCTCCTTCCCTGCTAGAGCATTAATACATTTATAGCAGAAGGTTTTTGAGTAGGATTTAGGGAGCTTCTCCTTACAATTCCCACACTTTTTAGAGGAACTATGCCCTGTAGCGGCAGGAGACTGAACTGAGGCCTCCTGATCTCCGCTGGGGGATTTTGAAAGACATGAGATACACATACATTACTCCGTCTTCCCCCAAAACTGCTGGATTGTACTGGGGAGGAGAGGAAGCAGACAAGAAGGGATCCAGATCCTGCTCTGGCCGTTCCCTAAAAGTCGGGAACTCTCGCTGCCTCCCTCCTCCCTTTCCAGGGGGATTAGTACTCACCGACCCCCGACCTGGATCTGCCAGCGGTCGTGTCTGTCTTTCCATCCTCTTCCATGAGGAGGGTGACTAGGTCCTGGCTGCCGGTACTTCTGAACAAGCTATCCGCAAGCCGACCCTTCCACCACCAACGCTGTTCTCCACGCTGCCGACAGGCACTTCCGGGTTGCGCCGCCGGGAACCGCCTACTTCCTGTGACGCGGTTCCTGTTCTCAGAGTGAGGCTTGGAGCGCGGCGTTTGAACTAGGAAACCCGGGAGAAAGCGATTTGAATGGCGGCGGTTCTTACCAACAGCACCCAGTGATGGCTCGCCTCCCCGCAGCTCAGAGCACTGGTGCACGCCTGGGGCGACCTGTGAGTTGGACCAAACCTACAGGTAAGTTCAGCTCTCCCTGGCCTCCCTAAAACCTGTCTCAACAGGGGTACCTTCGACCCTCCCCGGTCTCTAGGTTTTTTATATTTTTTTTTAACAAAACACACGTGTCGCTGTGTTCGGAGAAACACAATTAATACTGGGGAGCAAGGGGAAGGGTGGGGCATTTTAAACTGTCATGTGATTGTGTTTCCTGCAGGGATGAGCCATCATCTCTCAGGTGCCGTCCTGGAAGGTGATGGGAGAAAACAACATTACCCCCAGTCTACCCATCAAATTGAACCTACCCCCTCAGCAAACAGAGGGCAAGTATAAAGGATACAGCACTTACCAATTAATACCCCCAATAGAGTCTGTTCATCCAGAAAATATCAGTGTCCCCTATGCTCGGAGAAATCGGGCCATAATCAGTTGCGGGGGTGCCAGCCAGGCCTGCCATATGGAGTAAAATTTACGAGTAGCATTTCTGTGCTGATATGTCAGGTATTCTTGTACAAGAATGTAGTTAACCTGATTTATCCACTGTTTTTTGGTTGGGACGTGTAGGCACAATCAACCCTGTCCTCAGGGCCCACTAAGGCCAGATTTTATGTATTGCCTTGGGGAGATGCAGACTAGAATCCTGCAATCACTGAGCAGAAAAATATATCACCTGTGATCTATTTCAGTTAGCTTGCAAACCTGGCCTGTTAGTGGGCCCTGAGGACAGGGTTGATGACCACTGCAATAGAGCACCTTTGGGATGTGGTGGAACAGAAGATTTGCATCATGGATGTGCAGCCGACAAATCTGCAGCAACTGCCTGATATCATCATGTCAATATGCACCAAAATCTGAGGAATGTTTCCAACACCTTGTTGAATCTATACAACAGAGATTTAAGGCAGTTCTGAAGGTAAAAGGGGGTCCACTCTGGTACCAGCAAGATTTACCTAATAACGTGGCCAGTGAGTGTAAGTTAGAGTGGTGACAGGAGTAGTTGTGGGAATGTGGCCCAGATGGCAGGTGGTTAGGCAGGCACCCAAGAAGAGTTTGGCAACCTCTGTAGTAACAGGGTGAAAAGAGGAAAGTATTGAATGTAGGGTAGACATGGTAAATCCTCTGGAGGAGAGTAACATGGTCACTTTATTTTGTAAAGGTTATAGCAGTTGGGAAGAGCTGAGAAGTTTGGGTACATTTCCAAAACGTAAGAGCTTGTCACTTCCATGCAGGAAAGCATTGATTTTTATTTTTTTTTTAACCCAACAAACTCTTTATTGAATAAGAAAATAGATGTACAAAGGTTATGAGCAATACATAAAACAACAGTGCGTGATGTTGCAAAGAATAGTTGTAATAGCTGGGGGTCTATAAATATCGAAAATCCAGTTCAGTGTTCTAAGTGTGCTACTATGTGTACAACCATAATAATACGACACATTCAGGGATAATGCAAAACTCGCATCAGTTTATATTTATCTATGAATGGTAAAGGAGGTGGATTGTACAATATTTCGACACTCAATTGGTTACTGGTTCTTCCTCTGTGAATGTGAAAGCTAGATCTAATAACGATTCCAGATATTATGGTAATTAGCTGGACATTTTCTGTGTATATAAAAGGACCCTCTTATAGGGCAAAGACAGATTGACAGCCACCATCCATTCCCAGACTGTAGGTGGAAAGAAGCCACACCTTTGCCAACAACAGTCTGGCCTTAAACAGTGTTTCCTGGAGGAAAATGTGATGTTTGGGACTGTCCCAATCAGGGAGTAAGCCCAGCAAGCAATGTTTAGGGCATAAGTTCAACAGGGAACCCATTTGGTCATGTAAAAATCGGATCAGTGTGACGGAACCGCTTGGGCAACCCGCTTAGGTGCTTATGTTCACCATCCAGCGCCTCCTGCCCTCCAAACCGTCCTGAGCAGATCGAGAGATAATACCAGCTCTTTTTACCCCAAGCAGTGAGGTAAACTCTAAAGGAATTATTTTTATTGAAACTCAAACACATACTTTATACCCTACAGGAGGACATCCCCCTTCCTGATTATATTACCCTAACAATACAAACTGTACACAGGAATATCATTACCATAGCTAAACAACCAACATATACTATAAACATTGAGTTGATTAAACAACTAGCCAACTGGACAATGTTGAGATTAATCAGAGATCTCATTCCAGGTCAGACTGGCTAGGACCGAGCTCACAATGTACACGACTACACATTATCACAAATAAGTTCAACATACCCACAGTAGTTTGCTAGCAGGCAACAGGTGAGTTCATTTGCACAACCAAATGGAAATGTGGCATCTAATGCCACGTACACACGATCCGAATATTGAACGAAAAATGTCATCTGAGGAAGAATCTTCCAATAATCGGATCGTTAGTACAGGGTTGGACGAGCCGATCATGACAGTTCATCCGATATTATTTTATCGGACATGCACGAAAATTTTCCTCGTATGATACCAGATCGTACGATTTTCGTTTGGTCAGTACAGTTATCGTCCGAAAATACTACACAAATACATTACAACACGACATCACTTGCGATTTTTTTTTTCTGTCATACAAGAATTTTCGTGACTTTAGTAACCTATTCAATTTCTACTTGCGACTAGTAAACGAAAAAAGTCGTACGATCTGTCGTCCGATTTTCGGATCGTGTTTACGTGGCATTGGCCCTTAACATGGATCCTGGGCCTAGACTCCCGGAGTCTGTGCATTCTGGGAAGATATAAACCCTAATTAGAAACAAGACCACCCAAGGATCCACCAGGCACACACCTCCCAAAGATCAGTGTTCCTCCAAAAGCCAGGGCCCATAGTCAGTGGGTAAGAGGCTTACTTGTTAGGTCTGTCACACCCAATAATCCTGAATGACGGGGAAGGACCACAGTAAGTGGAAGAAAGAGCCACTAGAGTCTCCACATCTAGGATAGGAGGGGTCATAGTGCTGCTTATAGCTAGATAAAGGGATTGTGGTTATATAGGATCTGTGTAATTATATATGTATATGTATAATTGGGTAATCTGATAGTTTGGGGAAAACCAAATTTACAAGATGCCAGGACATCTTCCCACCCTTTGTCCTCCAGCTCCGCCACGGCCGCCATCCATTGAGTTTTTAGCTGAAAGGTTAGTTCAGTCATCGCTGGTTGGAGAAGGCTGCTATAAAAGGTGGACGTTAATTTCTTAGAATCTGCGCCCAGGAGGACATCTAATGGGTACAAAGAAGTCAGGTTGTGGATCGAGTCTCCAAATTGGACAAGCAGCATGTGGCGAAGCTGGAAGAAGTGAAAGAACATGTTAAAGGCCAACTTGAGATCCTGAAATGACCTGACACTAATGCTATATATTTGGGAGAGGTATATAACTCCATGAGTAATCCACACTTCAATATCAGGTAAGGTGAGTAGTGTTGGTAAGCACGAGTTGCCCCAAAGGGGTGTGTGGGCATGAGTAGATGGAGCTTTCATCCTGTGTAATGCCACTTCCCATATTTTACAATGGTGATAAACCAGCCCCTTGTGACCTCCAATGCTAGTTAGATCTCGATAGTCACTTAAAAAAAATCTAAAAAGGGTGTATAACCAAACCAGGAGTTTGCGTACATGCCAAGTTGATATATTGTTCAATATCCTCTTTATCAAAATAAAAAAATGGGATAATAGGGCAGCTGGGTAGTAAACATTAAGATCCAGAAGAGCAAAAAGGCATTGATTTTTAACTTACCTTTACATATCAAGTCAGTGTTGTGCCATATAATACAATTAATATATTGTTTTGTGATAAGCCAATTCTTAAAAAAAAAAAAAAGAAGGATTACCTTCTCCCAGCCCTAGGCTCCTCAGAGTGTCAACCTTGTCCCTCACTTGCTTGGCTCCTGTCTTCAGAATCTCTGGCTTCTCTTCAAGAATTCTTAATATTGTTTTGTGGTTCAGTCCTACCACACGCAGCTCCTTGATGGTGGAAGTGCTGTGTACTGTGCATTTCATAGACAAGATCCTTTCAGCTTGTGTCTCTGAGAAGCCTAGATCCAAGAGCTCTTGTCTGACAGCAGGAACAATGGACACATGTCTCAAGCATAGACTTGGCCAACTAAAAAGAAGCCGGTTTCTGAGACATAAAGACACCTAAATGAAGCACAGGATAAGAAGCTGATCACCCATCACATTTGGAATACACAAGATGGAAACAGTGACTCTAAAACAAATATTCTGTATAAATAAAATGCAAAGCCCTAAAGCTCTACTATAGTACTTTGTGCCATAGATGGGCAGATTCCTTATCAATTGCAGGGACAGAAATACAGTGCTGCGACAAGGTCATCTAGAGCCCAGGGTGAACATGCCAAACTGTGCCCCCCCACAAAAAAGCACTAACCGCCATGCTCACCCCATAAGCATACATTCTCCCTCCTCACAGGACAAATCGCCCCCCTTCTCAAATTTCCCCTCCCAGCACAAGTCTTTGCCCCCCCCCCATCTCAAATACTCCCTCTTGCCACCCCCCCCCCCCAAAAAAAAAAATCTGAGCACAAAACCTATACCCCTCGAATTTCCCATCAGAGTACAAACCCCCTCCACTCCAAATATCCCCTCCCAGCACAAACTGATATTGCCAAATATCAGTTCCCTTTATTAACTCTATCTGATCAAACGCTCTTAACATGTATAATATTGTTTAACCACTTGACCACTGGGCACGAAAACCCCCTTAATCACCAGACCAATTTTCAGCTTTCGGTGCTCTCACAATTTGAATGACAATTACTCAGTCATACAACATTGTACCCATCTGAAATTTTTGTCCTTTTTTTCCCACAAATAGAGCTTTCTTTTGGTGGTATTTGATCACCTCTGCGGTTTTTATTTTTTGCACTATAAAAGAAAAAAGACTGAAAATTCTGTAAAAAAAAAAAAAAAAATCTAGTTTCTGTCATATTAGCAGGTTATTTCTCACACACAGCATATGCATACTACAAATTACACCCCAAAACACATTCTGCTATTCCTCCCGAGTATAGCGATACCACATGTGTGCGACTTTTACACAGCGTGGCCACATAGAGAGGCCCAACATGCAGGGAGCACCATCAGGCGTTCTGGAGCACCCAGGCCAATTCTGACATTTCTCTCCTACATGTAAAAATCATCATTTATTTGCTAAAAAAATTACATAGAAACCCAAAACATTATATATGCTTTTTTTTCAAAGACCCTAGAGAATACAATGGCGGTTGTTGCAACTTTTTATCTTGCACGGTATTTTCGCAGCAATTTTTTGAACGCGTGTTTTTAAAAAAAAAACAGTTTTGTGCTTAAAAAAAAAAAAAAACAGTAAAGTTAGCCCAATGTTTTTGCATAATATGAAAGATGAAGTTACGCCGAGTAAATAGATACCCAACATGTCACCCTTCAAAATTGCACACGCTCGTGAAATTGCGCCAAACGTTGCTACTTAAAAATCCCCATAGGCGACGTATTGCAAGGTATTGGAGTATTGAGGGTATTGCGGAGTATTGGGGGGGTATTGCAGAGTATGGGGGGGTATTGCAGAGTATGGGGGGGGGTATTGCAGAGTATGGGGGGGGTATTGCAGAGTATGGGGGGGTATTGCAGAGTATGGGGGGGGTATTGCAGAGTATGGGGGGGGGGGTATTGCAGAGTATGGGGGGGGGTATTGCAGAGTATGGGGGGGGGGTATTGCAGAGTATGGGGGGGGGGTATTGCAGAGTATGGGGGGGGGTATTGCAGAGTATGGGGGTGGGTATTGCAGAGTATGGGTGGGTGGGTATTGCAGAGTATGGGTGGGTGGGTATTGCAGAGTATGGGGGGGTGGGTATTGCAGAGTAAAATAAAAAAAATGATGAGTGCAATACTCTGCAATACCCCACCCCATACTCTGCAATACCCCACCCCATACTCTGCAATACCCCACCCCATACTCTGCAATACCCACCCCCCCAGGGTGGGTATTGCAGAGTATGGGGTGGGGTATTGCAGAGTATTGCACTCATCTTTTTTTTTTATTTTGCAGAGTATTGCGCAGGGATGGCTGGATCTGTGACTGCAATTGTCACAGATCCAGCCCACAGTGCGGCGGCTGCTGCTGCCGCCCGATCCCCCCCCCCCCTCCCTCTCCTCTCACACTGTACCGAACGGTACAGAGAGGAGAGGGAGGAACCGGCGTCATTACATGACGCCGGTTTGTTTACAAGTGATCGCGCCGTCATTGGACGGCGCGATCACGTGGTAAGGAGCCGCTTCCATTGGCTCCTTACCGCGAGTGCTGTTGCTGCGGGTCCCGTAGACCCGGCGAGCACCGGCGATCGCGTGTGCGCGCCCGCTCGGGCGCGCACAACGCAGTCTCTGGGAGGACGTACATTGACGCCCTCCTAGAGTACAGTAACCGCTCTGTAGCCGTATTTTGGCTATAGGGCGGTTACCAACTGGTTAAAACAATAGCATTACATATATACCTTATTATTTATTTTTATTTCATTTATTTTTTTTTATTACGATTTTTCTAGGTGTTTTATAATTGCCCTTTTATTTTGTACAAACCCAGTCTAAAAGTCTCTTAATTATTGTCCAGTCTTTTTTTGCTCTGTGTAGTAATTTGCTTTATTTTTTGCTGTTTACATCAAAAATGTGTTTCTGGCCCCTGTAGTCCCACAACCAGCCCCTATGTATAAATAGCACCTTAGAATTGTTCAGCCCCATTCCAGTTTAAGGAGCTGGTGCTCCAAGCGCATAGCCTGTCTCCTCTCTCGGTGACGTCACATCGTTCCACAATGGTTTGCCTGGACTTCCTGGTGGCCACAGGAGGCTCCATCTACCTCCTCCATCTCCAGTGGTTCCCCCGGCACAGCGCAGTGTTGGCAGAATAGACCAGAGCAGTGCACTTACTACACTATCTTGTGAGTGTTTTAAACTATTGTGAATAAAACTAGTTTTAATTGCTACACTTAGGAGGCGCTTCCTTTTCTCTTCCCCTTGTTCCCACAAAGCTGGCTATACTCCAAGAATAGCTGCCGCCAATTTCTTATCCATGTTATAGACTTTCCTATGGATTGAGAAATCTAATACCAATATTGTGTCCTCATGATCACACTGTTTTTGCGTTTTTCATTAAAAAAACAAACAAGTTATAATGACCTGCTCTGTGCAATGGTCTTGCACAGAGCGTGGCTTACCTCCTATTCTGGAGTCCCTTGTCGGTGCTCTCAACTCCTCTGCTTCCCCGAGTTCCCCCTCAGCAGGCTTGCAGGCCATAGACATACAACACTGCACGGCTTGGCCATGCCCTCCGCTCCCTCCTCACAGCATTTGACTAACAGCAAACAGCCTATGGCTCCTATGGTTCTCATAGAGACTTCCGTGAATGCAGGAAGAGAGGAGCAGCACTGCTGCACACAGGAAAAAGCTGCATTTAGAGATAACTGTGGTGTTTAGGGATGGCTGTTGGGGGGCACAGGCATTGGAATGTTTTTTTACCCTAAAGCAGAGAATATATTATAGTGAAAGAAAAACCTTAAAGTGGATGTAAACCCCAAAAAACATTTTTTTTATGTCACAATGTAGAGTATAAGATTTCCTATCATCTGTGCCCAGTCTTGCCACACAGAGTTAATCCACCTCTGAGCAATCCTCTTTTATTGTTCAGTGAAAATTAACAGACTTCCAGATAAAACCTGTCTAAAAAAAAAGGGGATTTTTAATACAGCTTACCTGTAAAATCCTTTTCTTGGAAGTACATCACGGGACACAGAGCGGCATATTCATTACTATGTGGGTTATATGGAGTACCTTCAGGTGATGGACACTGGCAATCTCAAACAGGAAGTCCCCTCCCTATATAACCCCCTCCCATAGGAGGAGTACCTCAGTTTTGTAGCAAGCAGTATGCCTCCCAAAATGGTCCCTATAAGAGGGGTGGGAGCTCTGTGTCCCGTGATGTACTTCCAAGAAAAGGATTTTACAGGTAAGCTGTATTAAAAATCCCCTTTTCTTTCTCGTACATCACGGGACACAGAGCGGCATATTCATTACTATGTGGGATGTCCCAAAGCAATGCTTTAATGAGGGGAGGGAGACATCTTCCCAAGACAACAGGATTTAATTAGAGGTACACTCTAAAATAATAATAATAAATCCAACTTAGTCAAAAAAAGAATAAATTTAAATGTAAATTTAAATCAAGGGTGCCCCCGATTCCGAGGGTCTTAAATCGCAGCCTGCAGCACTGCCTGCCCAAAGGCTGTATCAGTATTCCTTCTTACGTCCAACTGGTAGAACTTTGTAAACGTGTGGACTGAAGACCAGGTTGCCGCCTTGCATATTTGAGCCATAGAGATCTGATGGTGTGCTGCCCAGGAGGCGCCCATGGCCCTGGTAGAGTGAGCCTTTATTGATAAAGGAGGAGGCAACCTCTTCAAGCCGTATGCCTGAGTAATTAACTGTCTAATCCACCTCGAGATGGTGGATCTTGCAGCCGCCTGCCCCTTCTTGGGCCCGTCCGGCAAAATGAACAACACCTCTGTTTTCCGAATCTTCTCTGTAGCTTTAAGATAGGCCTTCATGGCCCTGACAATATCTAGGGTATGCAGCAACCCTTCTTTTCTAGACGTAGGTTTCGGAAAGAAGGAAGGTAGAATCAAATCCTGGTTTAGGTGAAAACTAGGGTTGTCCCGATACCACTTTTTTAGGACCGAGTACAAGTACCGATACTTTTTTTCAAGTAGTCGCCGATACCGAATACCGATACTTTTTTTTAATGTCATGTGACCGTTTTCAAACCACAATACAGACCAAAGATATTTTCTTTAGAATTATGAAGAACTGGTACATCATGGTGTGGGGCTGTTTTTTAGCATACGGTTCTGGAAAACTACATATCATTGAAGGAGTGATCACTGTCAGTGCAGCTCATCGGTGCCAGTGCCCAAAAGTGCAGCTAGCCAGTGCCACCTATCAGTGCAGATCAGTGCCCATTAGTGCATCAGTGCAGGGAGGCAGCTTATTAGTGCATCTCATCAGTGCCACCCAATCAATGCCAGTGCCACCTATCAGTGCCATCCAATGGTGCCATCCAATTTGTGTTCGATGTCACAAAAAATAAATTAAAAAAAAAGTATTCTATTTTGGTATCGGGAGTATTTGCACGAGTACGAGTACTAGCGCAAATACTCGGTATCGGTCCCGATACCGATACTGGTATCGGTATCTGGACAACCCTAGTGAAAACCGGATATAACCTTCGGCAGAAAAGAAGGATGAGGACGGAGAACCACCCTATCCTTATGCAGAATAAGATATGGTTCCTTACAAGATAAGGCAGCCAATTCTGACACTCTCCTGGCTGAAACTATGGCAACCAGAAATACCAATTTCCTTGTTAGTAAAACCAAAGGAATCTCAGCCAAAGGTTCAAAGGGTTGCTTCTGCAAAGCTGATAGAACAAGATTTAAGTCCCACGGACAAATTGGGGACTTGATCGGAGGATTAATACGTAAGACCCCCTGAATGAAGGTCTTAACCAGCGAGTGGGTGGCCAACGGCCTCTGAAACCACACTGACAGAGCTGAAATCTGTCCCTTAATTGTGCTTAATGCCAGGCCTTTATCCACTCCCAGCTGGAGAAAACTTAACACTCTATCAATGGTATACTTGCGAGAAAGCCATTTCTTGGACTCACACCAGCCTACATAGGCCCTCCAAACCCTGTAATAAATTATTCTGGAGACCGGCTTTCTAGCCCTGATCAGGGTGGAGATAACCTGCTTAGACAGACCTCTACCCCTGAGAATCAGGGATTCAGCCGCCAGGCCGTCAAATTTAGACGCCGTAATGCAGGGTGGAGGATCGGGCCTTGAGAGAGTAGGTCTGGTCGTAGAGGAAGAGTCCAAGGGTCTTCTACTGCCATCCTCAAGACTAGTGAGTACCATGCCCTCCGGGGCCACGCTGGAGCAACCAGGATTACTGGCTTGTGCTCCATCCTTATCCTGCGCAGCAGGCGGGGTAGTAACTGGAGAGGGGGAAACGCATAAAGGAGTTTGAACTGATGCCAAGGGCAAACTAACGCATCGGTTCCGCAGGCCATCGGGTCCCTTGTGCGGGACATGAACCTGTCTAGCTTCTTGTTGAACCTCGATGCCATGACATCCACGTCTGGCACACCCCACCTTTGGCAGATTGTCTGAAAAACCTGGGGATGTAGAGACCATTCCCCTGGCGACATAGTTTGGCGACTTAAGAAGTCTGCCTGCAGGTTGTCCACTCCGGGAATGAATATTGCCGATATGCAGGGCACATGAGCCTCTGCCCACAGAAAAATCAAGCTCACTTCCTTCTGAGCGGCCTGACTCTTGGTTCCCCCTTGGTGGTTTATATATGCCACAGCCGTGGCATTGTCTGATTGTATTCTCACCGGGAATCCCTTCAGTTTGGATGTCCATGCCAGGAGGGCTAGCCGAGCAGCTCTGAGCTCCAGGATATTGATGGGCAGCTGCTTCTCCGCCGCTGCCCAAGTACCTTGGCGAGTATAACCATCCAAGACCGCTCCCCAGCCTTTTAGGCTGGCATCTGTGGTCACTATCTTCCAGGCTATGGGGCTGAAGGATTTCCCTTTCAGCAGATTCTGAGGGTTTAACCACCAGCACAGACTTTGCCGGGCTCTTGATGATAGAGCTAAAGGAAACTCCAAGGCCTGTGCTTTCCCGCTCCAAGCCGCCAGAATGGCTGCTTGTAGGACGCGAGTATGGCTCTGTGCGTAAGGTACCGCCTCGAACGTAGCCACCAGCTTGCCTAGTAAACGCATACATAGGCGAATAGTTGGTTCTTTTTTGCTTAGAACCAGCTGAATCAACTCCTTGATAGCTTTGACCTTTACCAGGGGTAAAAATACTCTTTGCTGAGCTGTATCTAACCTCATGCCGAGATATTCCAACTGTTTTGTTGGTTGGAATGCTGATTTTTCTCGGTTTAAGACCCAGCCGAAACTCTCGAGGTATTGACCCGTAAGGGCAACCGCTTGCTCCAGGCAAGCCGGTGAGTGATCTATGATCAAGAGATCGTCCAAGTATGCTAGGACCGTGACCCCTTGGATTCTTAGATTGGCTAAAATTGGAGCTAGAACCTTCGTAAACACCCGGGGGGCCGTAGCCAGCCCGAAAGGAAGTGCCACAAACTGGAAGTGACGCTGAGCCACCGAGAAGCGTAAAAATCTTTGATGTGGCTGAAAGATCGGTATATGAAGGTAAGCGTCTTTTATGTCTATGGAAGCCAGAAAGTCGTCCTTCTGGAGCGCGGCGGCTGCTGACCGAACCGATTCCATCCGGAATGACTGAACCTTTAGGTAAACGTTTAAACCTTTTAGGTCTAAAATTGGTCTGACATCGCCGTTGGGCTTTGGTACGACAAATAGATTGGAGTAGAAGCCTAGTCCTTGCTCTTGGACTGGTACCTCTACAATCACGCCCTGGCAGAGCAGACGATCCAATGCCGTTAGGAACGAGGCCTTTTTTGCTGGATCGTTCGGTACCCTTGACTCCTGAAAATGAGGCGGCGGAAACTTTAGAAACTCTAACTTGTAGCCTCTGGCCACAGATGACCGGACCCATCTGTCGGGGATGTTGGCTTCCCAAACCTCTGAAAAGAGACGAAGCCTTCCCCCCACTCGAGTGAGTGGGGGCACCCCTTCATAAGGCAGACTTAGGGGCTGGCTTTGTTGGCTTGCGATACCATGGCCTCTTGCCCCCAGGGGCCTGTCCCTGTGACTTATTGTTAAAGTTGGATCGCGCAGGAGGCCGTCGATACTGCCTGGAATTTGAGGGCCCCGGGACAGGGGAAATCGGCCTCTTAAAGGCAGGACCCCGGAACTTCTTTTTGACTGGTAGGAGGGTACTTTTACCACTCGATATAGTCTGAATGTATTTATCTAGATCTTCTCCGAAGAGTCTTCCCCCATGAAAGGGAAACCCTGCCAGAAGTTTCTTACATGGGGGCTCGGCCGCCCAGTTCTTTAACCATAAGAGCCTTCTCATATGCACTACTAATAGTGATAAACGAGATGCCTGCTGGATGGAGTCCTTTATAGCATCCACCGCAAAGCATAAAGCTCTGGGAATATCAGATAGCTCCTCTGCCTGTTGGGCAGGGATGTCTTTCAGCATCTGTTTAGTCTGGACCTTCAAAGCCTGACAAACTCCGATAGCAGCTACTGCCGGCTGTACCACTGCTCCTGCCGTAGCAAAGGAAGCCTTTAAAAGTGTCTCTAAACGTTTATCAACCGGATCCTTAAACATTTGTATGTTTTCTACCGGACAAGTTAATGTTTTATTTACGCACGAGATGGCTGCGTCCACAGCTGGGGGCGCCCATTTTTTGGAAAATTTCTCTTCCATGGGGTAGATAACAGAAAATCTTTTAGGCGGCAAAAAGATTCTGTCCGGTCGTACCCAATCTTGGTAAATCAATTCCTCCAACAGAGGATGGACCGGAAAAACTGCGTCATTCAAGGGGGCTTTTAAAGAGCCCAAGGAGGAAACTATCGGAGCCCGAGGCTCCGGTAAGGGCAACTTAAATGCCGATCGGACCATGTCTGTCAAGGACTGGATCCACAGACTTTCTGCTTGGGAGGCAGAGAATGGTTCCTCCACAGTAGAATCCTCAAGCTCTGAACCTTCTAGGTTCTGGTCCACCAGGTCCTCCTGAGATTCTAAGTCTCCTAGGGAGAGAACCTCCGCATCTGAGTATACACACTTTGGTGAAGGGGACCTAGTCCGCTTTTTGTCTGGCAATGAATTAGCGATCATAGCTGCCAATCTTTTCTCCAGCCCTCCTAAGGAGATAGCTAGCATTTCCTCAGTGATAAACACCGGGTTGGGAGGATCTGGGCCAGCCTCCGCACCAGACCCCCCTATTGGCTCAACCAAGGCGGCCATCCCTGGGTCAACAGGTGGGGAGAGTACTGGCATAGCCTGACTCATATCCTCAGAATCTGAGGGGGAACCCTTTTGTTTTTTGGTATTTTTTGCCCCTCTGGATCCCGAGCCTTTGGGAGCCATGGTACAAGACCGAGGTACCCCAGCATACAACAACTGACTGTTTGTAGCTAGGAAAAAATTACGTGGTTAAGGGAACAGTAGTATTACTAATGTCCCTAACCTGGTGGGGCTCCGTATGTTCCAACAAAAAAGAACCACTTTTTTTTTTTTTTTTTTCAATACATACAGCCCCACCAATACTTTACCAGCCTCCAACCTGCTGCAAAGAGGATTTTTGGCTTAATAGATATGCATAGGCTAAGCCTAGCATGTACTACCCCTTTCCTGCCACCGGGGGTCACTAGTGTGCCGCTCTGTGTCCTCTCGCTCTCAGCTCAGTTTCAGACTGAGCCATAACGAGGACCTGCTTCAAATAACAGAGGCGAAAGCCCGCCTCTTTCGACGCCGGCCTGCACGCTAACCCGCCCCCCCCCCCCCCCCGAACGGCGCAAAACTGCTCTATTAAGCGTGCACGCGCCCGCGCGTGCGCCCGTATGTCAGGGGAGGGGAACAGATGGAGACGCGCTGCCAGCCTCAGGAAGCAGGGAGAGGATCGCCCCTACGGCTGCAGAGCGGCAATTTCAAAAACCCCGGCCAGGTAGGACTTAAACACAGGCCTCTTAAAGGACACATTTATAGCCCTGAGACAGATCTCCAAAAAAGACCTTCCCAACCAGCGGGGCAGCAGGTAGCCAGTAAAGAGATGCCTAGACAGGGGGATCCAGTCATGGGGGGAAAAGTTAGATCATCCAGACATAACAGACATAGTGACCATGGTGCCAATGCAGAGCATACTCAGGCAAACCCCCCGCAGATCTCCCCTGGAGAGTCCACTGTCGGACCAAGTCCCGCAGACTCTCCACTTACCTGCTCCATGCCGCAGGACGTTTGCCAAGCAACAACAGTCCAATCTTCTCCCATCTCCGTGGGTAAAGTAGTAGACCATCAGGTACTGGGGTCCTAGGAAGGAACCGACTGACCTGGACCTATATAGCACCCTGGCAAACAGGATACTTTTGGCTTAGGAAAAGCTCTAAGTCCTGGGCCCAGGGTCCATCCCTCTAGAGAGGGCATTATAGGCAAAACCCCACGGTTTGGGGCCCGGGTACTGTCCACTTTGGCGCTGAGGCACTTTGGACAGATCCGGTTAGCCCGCCTTAATCCCAAGGATACAGAGGCAAAGCTAATCCATGACCAACACCTAAGACACTGGCGAAAAAACCGAGGTACTCCTCCTATGGGAGGGGGTTTTATAGGGAGGGGACTTCCTGTTTGAGATTGCCAGTGTCCATCACCTGAAGGTACTCCATATAACCCACATAGTAATGAATATGCCGCTCTGTGTCCCGTGATGTACGAGAAAGAAAAAGTCCTTTTCGTCTTCTTGCTTCGAGTGACAGGGTTTTCACATATCTCGTGCACTAGCTTGGACACATGCACATTCCTGGATGTTTATCATAATATGGGGGGTGATCCACAGTTCATTGTGAGAGGTAATGTATGTCACTCAAAGCAAGGGGACGGAAAGGACTTTTTATTTAGACAGGTTTTTATCTGGAAGTCTGTTAATTTTCACTGAACAATAAAAGAGGATTGCTCAGAGCTGGATTAACTCTGTGTGGCAAGACTGGGCACAGATGATAGGAAATCGTATTCTCTACATTGTGACATTAAAAAAAAAATGTGGGGTTTACATCCACTTTAAGCTGTTAGAACCACTTTAACAATGAACTGATGGCAAAAGAAAAGGCAATTTATTGCATTCGTGTGCCCTAAAATTAACTTTAAAGCAGTTGTAAAGGTTTGTTTTTTATTTTCTAAATAAGTTACTTTAAGCTAGTGCATTGTTGGTTCACTTACCTTTTCCTTCCATTTCCCTTCTAAATGTTTTTTTCTTTGTTTGAATTTCTCACTTCCTGTTTCTCCTCAGTAAAATTGCCCCCATCATCTGAGCCGTTCTGGCTACAACGTCTCCCCGCAAGGATGTAGTCCCAAGGTAGGTGGCGAGCACACTGATTTACCCCCCAACCAGAACGGCTCGGATGATGGTGGAAAGCTTACTGAGGAGAAACAGGAAGTGAGAAATTCAGACAAAGAAAAAAACATTTAGAAGGGAAATGGAAAGAAAAAGTAAGTGAACCAACAATGCACTAGCTTAAAGGAACCTGTTTAGAAAATAAAAAAACAAACCTTTACAACCCCTTTAATGTATTTTTTACAGAAAGTTTTCCTTTTCTAAACTGTTGCACTAATATCATGTGACATAAAAAAATTTGGAACCAACGCAGTTTTATTCTCCAGGGTGTCTTCTTTCAGAAAATATATAACGTTTTGGGTGTTTTAAGCAATCTTTAGGCCTAATATTAAACGTGTGTGCAAAAGAAAAACAAAACAAAACACAAAGCCGGTTCTGGCAGTGAAATATACAGCTTTCATTAAAGAGGAGTTCCACCCAAATTTGGAACTTCCTCTCAATCCACTCCTCTCCCCCTTACATGCCACATTTGGCATGTAATTTTTTTGGGGGGGGAGTGGGGGCTTCAGCACGAGTGGGACTTCCTGTCCCACTTCCTCCTTCCTGTAGGCGACTAAGCTTAGTCGCCTTCAGGAAGTGGCTGCTGTAGGCGATCGCCTAGGACACGTCACAGGTCCTAGGCGATCTCCTGGCCAATTACACGGCGTGGCGCCGGGCCGCGCCGCTCGCGCATGCGCAGTGCCGCGCCGCTCGCGCATGCGCAGTGGGTGCCCGGCCGTGAAGCCGAAAGCTGTCACGGCCGGGTGCCCACACTGAAGATGAAGACGCCGGCCGGGGAGGGGGGGAGAGGAGCGGAGCCCCGGCCGGCGCGTCGCTGGAGCAGGCAAGTGCCTGTTTATTAAAAGCCAGCAGCAACACTTTTTGTTGCTGCTGACTTTTAATAAACATACAAATGGCTGGAACTCCCCTTTAACCACTTAAGCCCCGGACCATTTGGCTGGCCAAAGACCAGAGCACTTTTTGCGATTCGGCACTGCGTTGCTTTAACTGACAATTGCGCGGTCGTGCGACGTGGCTCCCAAACAAAATTGGCGTCCTTTTTTCCCCACAAATAGAGCTTTCTTTTGGTGGCATTTGATCACCTCTGCGGTTTTTATTTTTTGTGCTATAAACAAAAATAGAGCAACAATTTTGAAAAAAAAAAATTCTATATTTTTTACTATAATAAATATCCCCCAAAAATATATATAAAAAAAATTATGTCCTCAGTTTTGGCCAATACGTATTCTTCTACATATTTTTGGTAAGCGTTTATTGATTGGTTTGCGCAAAAGTTATAGCGTCTACAAAATAGGGGATAGTTTTATGGCATTTTTTATTAATAATTTTTTTACTAGTAATGGCGGCGATCTGCGATTTTTATCGTGACTGCGACATTATGGCGGACACATGGGACACTTTTGACGCCATTTTGGGACCATTGTCATTTATACAGCGATCAGTGCTATAAAAATGCACTGATTACTGTAAAAATTACACTGGCAGTGAAGGGGTTAACCACTAGGGGCGCTGAAGCGGTTAAGTGTGTCCTAGAGAGTGCTGCTAACTGTAGGGGGATGGGCTGTGTGTGACACGATCCTGATCACCGATTACAGGGAGCTATGATCAGTATCCTGTCACTAGGAAGAATGGGGAAATGCAGGCTGGCCTGATGTATTGTGAATCAGGAGGTCAGCTGCTCAGAACGGCACCAGTCAGAGAATGTTTTTCATTTTCTGAAACAATGCAATGCGTCCTTTTATTGGAAGAGGTAGAGAAGCGGGGCAGTGACATCACACTCTCCACCTTGTCCAATCAGAGAACGCTGTGCATTTACATTCCCTGAATGGCAGCTGATCTTGTGTGCTTACAATGCATCAGGCCAGCCACTCAGCACGGGACCCGGATGTGAGTGGAGATCACTGGAGTGGCAGTGTATACTTCAGGGATTTCCAGGGATCCAACAGCTATGCTATATACTTAGTTAGATTGGTCTTAGCTGTTTGTAATTGGAATTGTATAAAATAAGGATCCCCGCACATACCGTATATAAAAATCATAGGGTGCACTTGTGTATGGAAATATCACTTGTCACATGTGTGCTATCATTGTGAACATCAGAGTGAGACCAATAATTCAAAGACCATAGTTCACAGTAAGCTCTAAAGCAGGATTCGACAAAATCTGGGCGCCAGGTCGCAATTGCGACTAGAATTAGCGACCTGGGGAAGGAAGCATAGGCCTGCAGAAGGCCGCAAAGCCTCTGCCTCAATTACCGGCAGGCGTGGCCCAACGCGATCGTGCGGCGGGGGGTGCCCAAAGACACAGGATACCCCATCCTGTGTCTCCGTGCGTCCCCACGACGCAACGGCCGGTAATTGAGGCTGCGGCTTTGCAGCCCTATGCTTCCTTTTGTGATCTGGCACCATCTTGTGGTGGCCGATGGTATGACATACAACCAGCAATGCTAAAGGAGCTTCCCCTGTGTTTTTACTGCCATCTCCTTCCCTCTAATTAGAACCCCCAAACATTATATTTTTATTCTAACACCCTAGAGAATAAAATGGCGGTTGTTACAATACTTTCTTTCACACCGTATTTGCGCAGCGGTCTTACAAGCGCACTGTTTTGGGGAAAAATACACTTTTTTTAATAAAAAAAATAAGACATCAGTAAAGTTAGCCCAATTTTGTTTTATATTGTGAAAGATAATGTTACGCTGAGTAAATTGATACCCAACATGTCACGCTTCAAAATTGTCGCCATTCCACAAGCGGATGTAAACTTTTACCCTTTAAAATCTCCATAGGCGACATTTCAAAAATTCTACGGGTTGCATGTTTTGAGTTACAGAGGAGGACTAGGGCTAGAATTATTGCTCTCGCTCTACCAATCGCGGCGATGCCTCACATGTGTCGTTTGAACACCGCTTTCATATGCGGGCGCTACTCACGTATGCGTTTGCTTCTGCGCACAAGCTTGGCGGGAACTAGGTGGGTTTCTGGCTCCTAACTTTTTTAGCTGGCTCCTAGATTCCAAGCAAATTTGTCAAACCCTGCTCTAAACTGATGGTTTGTATAAACTTTTAAAGCATCGCCTATGGAGAATTGCAGGTACCAAAATGATTTAGGATTCCACAGGCATGCACAATTTTAACCCCTTCACACCCCACCCTAAAGCAGATTCACGGCCAGGCGGGACATTCTTCTTTCTGAGTGGACGTGGTATGATGTTCTCTTAGAAGGCGCCACGCGATCTGTCACCGGCTGTGTCCACCGTCTCGATGCGGGTACCATGTGACCAATCATAGCAGGTCACGTGACAGTTGTAAACAATGGATGGCTTCTTTTCATGTCATTCATTGTATACAATTGTGTTGTATCTGTGATTGCTCAATGGAATCACATGGCACAGACAGGGCCAATCACAGCCCATATGTACCATGTGATTATCTTTGACTAAACACAGCTAATCACAACAAAACAATGAATTAAAACTTTTTTTGTTTTTTTGCTGTCAACAGTGAGTGTCCCTAATCGAAGCCGAACCCATTATGATTAGGGTTGTCCCGATACCACTTTTTTGAGACCGAGTACAAGTACCGATACTTTTTTTCCCCCCCAAGTACTCGCCGATACCGAATACCGATACTTTTTTTGTGACTGTGACAGTATTTTTTTTTTACAATTGTGTGTTTTTTTATATTATTATTATTTACATTTTATTTTTTTTTAATTATTTATTTCAATTTTTTTAATCAGCCCTGTTGGGGGTCTTTGGCGAGATACCAGGGGTCTTAACAGACCTCTGACATCCCCCCTTTGAGACAAAGAAAGTGACTAAGGACACAGATTCCCAAGTCCCTTTCTCAGCAGCCTCAGCTAAAATGAATGGAGAGAAGCTTCTCTCCATTCATAAACTGAAGCATCGTAAACACAGGTTACGATGCTCAGTCGGTGATCACTGACTCTGTTCATTCGGAAAAGGTAGGAGCCGGATTTAGCAGCTCCTACCTCCGGCACGGAGGGGGGAGAAGATGGCACTGAGGGGGCAGCACACGGTGCACGGGGGAGAAGGCAGCACACAGAGCACGGGGGGGGGGGGGGAGGCAGCACACGGAGCACGGGGGAGAAGGCAGCACACAGAGCACGGGGGGAGGGAGAAGGCAGCACGGGGGAGGGGGAAGAAGGCACCACACGGAGCACGGGGGGAGGGGGAAGAAGGCAGCACACGGAGCACAGGGGGGGAGGGGGAAGAAGGCAGCACACGGAGCACAGGGGGGGGGGGGGGAAGAAGGCAGCACACGGAGCACAGGGGGGGGGAGGGGGAAGAAGGCAGCACACGGAGCACAGGGGGGGAGGGGGAAGAAGGCAGCACACGGAGCACAGGGGGGGAGGGGGAAGAAGGCAGCACACGGAGCACAGGGGGGGAGGGGGAAGAAGGCAGCACAGGGGGGGAGGGGGAAGAAGGCAGCACACGGAGCACAGGGGGGGAGGGGGAAGAAGGCAGCACACGGAGCACAGGGGGGGAGGGGGAAGAAGGCAGCACACGGAGCACAGGGGGGGGAGGGGGAAGAAGGCAGCACACGGAGCACAGGGGGGGAGGGGGAAGAAGGCAGCACACGGAGCACAGGGGGGGAGGGGGAAGAAGGCAGCACACGGAGCACAGGGGGGGAGGGGGAAGAAGGCAGCACACGGAGCACAGGGGGGGAGGGGGAAGAAGGCAGCACACGGAGAACAGGGGGGGAGGGGGAAGAAGGCAGCACACGGAGCACAGGGGGAGGGGGAAGAAGGCAGCACACGGAGCACAGGGGGGGAGGGGGAAGAAGGCAGCACACGGAGCACAGGGGGGGAGGGGGAAGAAGGCAGCACACGGAGCACAGGGGGGAGGCGGAAGAAGGCAGCACACGGAGCACAGGGGGGGAGGGGGAAGAAGGCAGCACACGGAGCACAGGGGGGAGGGGGAAGAAGGCAGCACACGGAGCACAGGGGGGAGGGGGAAGAAGGCAGCACACGGAGCACAGGGGGGGAGGGGGAAGAAGGCAGCACACGGAGCACAGGGGGAGGGGGAAGAAGGCAGCACACGGAGCACAGGGGGGGAGGGGGAAGAAGGCAGCACACGGAGCACAAGGGGGGAGGGGGAAGAAGGCAGCACACGGAGCACAGGGGGGGAGGGGGAAGAAGGCAGCACACGGAGCACAGGGGGGAGGCGGAAGAAGGCAGCACACGGAGCACAGGGGGGGGGGGGGAAGAAGGCAGCACACGGAGCACAGGGGGGAGGGGGAAGAAGGCAGCACACGGAGCACAGGGGGGAGGGGGAAGAAGGCAGCACACGGAGCACAGGGGGGGAGGGGGAAGAAGGCAGCACACGGAACACAGGGGGGAGGCGGAAGAAGGCAGCACACGGAGCACAGGGGGGGAGGGGGAAGAAGGCAGCACACGGAGCACAGGGGGAGGGGGAAGAAGGCAGCACACGGAGCACAGGGGGGGAGGGGGAAGAAGGCAGCACACGGAGCACAGGGGGGAGGGGGAAGAAGGCAGCACACGGAGCATGGGAGGAGAAGACAGTACAGAGAAGACTTGCATCTCCCCTGCCACACCGATCACCCTGGCTGCCCAGGTATCGGGTGAGGCATCGGAGCATTTCCCCCCCGAGTACAAGTACTCTGGGAAATGCTTGGTACCGATACTAGTATTGCACTGGTGACATATATATATATATATATAAAACTTTCTTTTTACATTTCTTAATTTTCCACAAAATTATGACAAAAAAAATACAACTTCAAAAAACTCACAATGCCTCTTACTAAATACTGTCTACTTTTCTAAAAAAAAAAAAGTTATTCAGTGGTATTTGTACTGTCCTGGTATTTTTGGGCCCCAAGAAATGAGATCCATCTGTACATCAGGATTGATACATTGTCAGATATATATCATAGATTGTGTACAACTATAACACAAACTAAATAATATACACTGATTTGGGTTATTTTCAAAGAAATGTAGCAGAATACATATTGACCTACATTTACGAAGAACATTTATTTGTAAAATTTTATAAACAGAAACAAAGAAAAACTCTTTTATTTTTCAAAATGTTATTTTTTTGTTTATTTAGCAAAAAAAAAAAAAAAAAAACCCAGAGGTGATTAAATACCACCAAAATAAAGCTCTATTTGTGTGAACAAAATGTTAAAAATGTAGTGTTGTATGACAGCGCAATTGTCATTCAAAGTGCGACAGCGCTAAAAGCTGAAAATTGGCCTGGGCAGGAAAGGAAGGGGGTAAAGTGTCGGTATTGAAGTGATTAAGACTTGACATATTTGGAATCTCTTCACTCAGCACAACCCCCCTCTCTTATATTTTACCAAATAATTGGGTTGTGGATGGTATTGTATGGTGTTGTGTTTTTGCACAATTCGTTTTAGTGTATTTTCCCTGAAAATATGTGTATGATAAAGAACTGCAAAAAGATCATGCAACATAAAAAATTTCAGCTACCACAATTTTATTCTCCAGGGTCTTTGCTTTCAGAAGAGACATTCTTTGTTTACAGTCATTTCTACCAAAAATAAAATGCAGATTTTAACATGTGTGCAAAAAATGAACAATTGTCCTGGTAGACAAGTAATACTTGGTGATCCTGCCATGAAGGTTCTTGTACAGGCACTTCCTTGTAGAGGGTGACAACGCTCTATCCTGCCCCCACCCCACTTCCTGTGCTCTGCCATCCTGTCACATCATTGCACAGATATATTCTGCAATTGCAATGATGTGCAGCTAATAGAACATACATGTGTAGACAGGATAGCATGGCGCCTGTTTATCGTGCACAGTAATACAATAAATGTCATCCAGTTAGGGTCTACCAGAGATTGCATAGAGTGTGCAGCCCTGACCTCTTCCATACACAGCAGGCTCAGTGAAGGAGGCTCTGTTCGCAGTGCATTCTGGGACTCGTAGTCCCCCAGTGAGGGGAAGCTCGTACAGATGCCCCCGGTATGTAGGAATAGATAGGGGGCCTCTGATACTTGGCGGGATACTGTCTATCCGGTGTGTCTGCACACTGCACACAGTACAATCACTCACCATTATCACACTCCTGTCCGAACCTTTATTTTGTCCCACACAGCCAGTCTCACCTATCCTGTGCGCCGATATATACAGCACTTCCGGGGAAACACGAACCTCGCTAAAGAGTTCCGCCTCACTGGAAGCTGCACAGTGTGATCTGGAGGACCTGCAGTGTCACAAAACTCAGTTAAAATAAGTGTAAACGTCCTGGGCCAGAGCAGCCTTCACAGAACTGCGACTTATAATGTTTATATTCTACTGTGTAATATTTGAGTGCTGCTGTTTTGGATATTAGTATGCTAAACAATTTGTTATACATATAGTAATTGTAAAACGTGACCCTAGTATCAGATTTTTTTTGTTAAACTAGAACTAAAGGCAAAACTTTTTGTTTTTTCATTTTGGAGAGAGTAAGGGAGTATTATACACCCCTGTCATTTGTTTCCCTGTCCCATAGTCAAAACAGGAAGTGAGGGGAAATCTCTCCAATGTGAGGCAATACCAGAACTCGTGTCCCCATGGGAAGCTTTTTTTTATCACCACTGACACCAATATTAGGGAGGTCTTTTATTACCACCATTCCTGGGGGTCTTATATTACACCCCCCCCCTCCTGACAGCAATGCTGTTAGGTATTTTGTTACTTCCACTGACACCAGTTCTAGTGGGTCTTCTATTACTCAAACTGACACCAATGCTGGAGGAGGGGGGGGGATAGATGTCTTTTACTACTATCACTAACACCAATGGTAGGGGTGTCTTCTTACTCCCACTGATACAGATGCTCAGGAACCTTCTTCCCCTGACGCAGGGCTATTTACTACTACTCACCTCGGAAATAAAAACATATTTTATATATATATATATATATATATATAAAAAATAAAGTGTAAAAAAACACAGCTTTTATAACACTAACATAGGGGCATTTTGTACTTCCAGCGGTCTCTGATGCTGTGTCCTTTTTGTTACTCCTCCGAGTCCCAGTCTGGCTCAAACTCACTGACGAAAAGTGAATTGACCCTTTGTTTAAAGTTTGGGGACACTTGCCTTCTATGTCAGCTCTGCATCTTCTACTGTGACCTACCTGCTCACAACACTGACCAATGAATCCATAGCTTGATGTGTCCTACAAGGCCATTAATTACTTATTTCCATTGTTTAAATAATCTTGTTCTTAAAATTCTGCACAAAGCACTTTCACATCCAACAGGCTTTAAGGGATTGTGAAGGTTCATTTTTTTATTTTCTAAATAGGTTCCTTAAGCTAGTGCATTGTTGGTCCACTTACCTTTTCCTTCCATTTCCCTTCTAAATTTTTTTTTCTTTGTCTGAATTTCTCACTTCCTGTTCCTCCTCAGTAAGCTGTTCTGGCTGACTAACCACTGTTCGGATGATGGTGGAAAGCTTACTGAGGAGAAACAGTAAGTGAGAAATTCAGACAAAGAAAACAAAACATTTAGAAGGGAAATGGAAGGAAAAGGTAAGTGAACCAACAATGCACTAGCTTAAAGGAACCTATTTAGAAAATAAAAAACAAACCTTTAAAACCCCTTTAAGCCCCTTTGCATACATGGCCATTTAAGATCAGTGCACATCTCCCAGTGTTTTAGGTTGAATTCACACTACGTGCCGTGACAGACGTTTAACTGTATTGTAAAATGCCTGGTACTGCAGAGTCACACAGGAAACAATAACTTCCTATGTGTCCCAATTATGCTGTACTGCAGCACATTGCGATAAATTAATTGTATGTTTTATATACTTCAAATAAAGTTTGTACAAAATAAAAAGGGGGGGGGACCCATGTGATGTGCTGAATAGCACATACACTACCCCCTACTGCGGCCAGCAATGGAGAGCTGCCAGAGCAGGGAATCGCTCTGGCAGGTCTCAGTTGTAGTGTGAACCCACCTTTAGTGATTCCTGGCAGCACAGATGCCACATCCAGTCCAGCTGCAGGCAGTCTGTCAAAGTCAATGGCAGCTGGATGCTGTACTGAGCGGTACTGGCGTTTAGGGCCCTGTGCATTTATAGAGAAAAGACCAGAATGCAGAATACCCGTGTTTCAGACCTTTGCCCCTGAATGTGTAGGGCTCTAAACACCGCTACCATTCAGGACATTGTGCAAGGGACCCCAAGTGTTGGCAACCCTTTTCCTTGACTTGGGCTGTAAAGGCTTTGGCAAAAGTGTCAAACAATTTCTGACTTAAAGGGATACTAAAGTGTTTTTTTTTTTTTACAGCTCGTTTTGCATTGAGTGGCTGGGAACATCCTCTTCTGGGGTCCCTCGGTGGCTCGCGCAGCTCCTCCCCGCACTAGATAACACCCTTGGAGAAGAGCTCTCCCGAGGGGGTTACCTTGCGGGCACGCTCCTGAGTCATACACTCAGCGTCCATAGACACCGAGTGTATGACTCGGCCCCACCCCCTGGGTCATTAGATTTGATTATCAGCAGTGTTAGCCAATGGCTGCACTGCTATAAATCTATCCAATCAACCCCAGGACTCCGTGGAGAAAAGCATGTGGGGATGCGCCGAGCAGGTAAACTGGCTCAGGTAATTAAAACGGGGGGCTGGTCATTGCCAGGTGTTTTTTCACCTTGATGCATTAAGGTGAAAAAACACAAACCTTTACAACCCCTTTAATTCTCCAAAAAAAACATTGTTTACACTTACAAATATATATACACATAAAAAAAAAAAAATCCACACAAGGTTTGATTTTATAAGTGCATTTAATATATCTTTCAATGGTTTAGGCCTCTATCACATGAGGGTCGTGTTTACCTGAAGGGGAGTGCACAGGTGTTACATACATCATGTCCTATTGATAACAATTGGGACAGAGCCGCAGCTCTCAGGCCGGATTCACACGGTCGCCGCATGCGGCTCACAGCAGGGGTCCGGTGCGTGCTGGTTTACCGGTTCAGGTATTTTGGGCTGAAATTGAACCTGAAACGCACCCACTGCGGAGATATGTGAACCGGCTCCATAGAGAGCCAGTCACCTTCTCCTGCTATGCGAATTGAAAGCGGGAAACGCGCATTCAATTTGCATAGGTGTGAACCTGGCCTCAATTTGACATCCGCGTGGGTGCATGTCCCAAAAACGCACACAATTTGTGTTCCAAAGACACGTACCTGTATATCAAATTGGGAGCTGCAGCTGTGTACGTGCGCCCTCTGCATCCCGCGAGCTGCGTGAACACCTGTACATCCCTATGCAGGTAAATACAGCCCTCCATGGGCATACACAATAATATGTCCCATGTGATTGAGGCTTTACACTTAAAAAAAAAACAACGTTAAAAGGCCATATAAAAACAAAAAACTATTGAAAAAAATATAACTGCAATAAATAAAGTGAGACATCAACAATTTTCAGGTTTAGCCTATCACTGTACAGAGGCAGCTGGGAGAACCAGCTACAAATACTGACACTTTTCACAGCAGTTTCATTTGTCAGCTTACATCTATGTAATGTCATCTTCTACATATAATACAGTATAATACTGGCCACCAATGCAGTCACAGCTTTATACTGCAGCAATAGGATCTATAGCAGGGGTCTTCAAACTATGGCCCTCCAGTTGTTCAGGAACTACAATTCCCATCATGCCTGTGAATGTCAAAGCTTTACAATGCCTCATGGGATGTGTAGTTCCGCAACAGCTGGAGGATCCCTGACCTATAGTAATAGATCTCTATACTTGTTCTCTCTCCCAAAGGTGCTCACACGTACAATAATATCTACCAGTGATGGGATGTTATTTAATGGCCAACAATAGAATGTCAGTGTTGGGTGGAATATGTTAAAGGAGAATTATATCCAAGCAGAACGAGCGAAGGTGGTTTATGAAGATCCCTTTTGTTGGGACCTCTCAAGCTAAAAGTTCCATGTCAAGCTCTTCTACTTGAAGTTACAGTTTCAGAGCAGTGCTTAGAAAATACTTTACACTTTCTCCAGTTATTGCTTATTTATGTCCAATTCACACCAGCAGGAGCAGGGCAAGATGTACACGCCTTATCCCGCATGCACTGCGTTATTAAAACGCATTATAGTATTTGCTTCTTTCACAGCTGTATGTCATTATGTTCTGCAGCACTCTGCAATGCATTATGGCGTGCTGGAGCAACATGTCACGTGTCCCACTTTCTTTTCAGCGCACACCATTGCAGCAATTTGTTGTAAACTGCAGCAGTTGGACATTAGGCAAATTGTCTTGCAATGCTGCCCAACCAAGCTGGTGTGAACAAGCTCGTAGTGGAGCGCTACTTTAATGAAACCACCAACACACTTATATGAGCATTCTGTTTTAATCATGAAAAGGCAATAGGTAGTAAGGATAGCAAAGAGCAATTATTGGTCAATCCAAAGCAAAAGACCATCTGCATAAGAGAATTCAAACGCTGATAACTTTATTTATCCGAACAACATGAACACAATGGGTGCCTGTCTAGCATCCCTTCCCCCAACTAAGGATAAGCTCAGGCGCGTTCGCAAACCGCACGTGCAGAACCCGCGAGGAAGTCAGCACTGCGGAGCTCTTATCACAAGCAGTGAGACATTTTCCCCGATCCGCAGCTGCAGAGCACTGTGCAATGCCGACTTCCTGGCGGGCTCTACATGTGCGGTTGCGAACACGCCCAAGCTCATTCTTATCCCCAACACATTAACACACGGGATGGTTCTTTCTATTTTGCCTGGATGAACAAAGTTACCAGCAGGTGAAATTTCTTTGGAGTGCTGCCAGTCTTTTCCTTTAAATTTGTGAAGTCTCTGGGTATAGGAACGAGCCCCTACTGCCATTTAGCATCAGCTTTTCAATGAGGGTGACCCTATTCAGGGCTTGGGAGCAGAATGTTCTCTACTGTTGCCAAATGATTATTATGTTTTATGGGTTACTGCTCATGAATTGGCATTACAAATATATCAGATTCAATTTTTTTAAGGGAACCTGTCGTAGATAACACCAATGTGATGAGCCTTTGGACTGATGAAAGCTGCCATTTTGACTCCTAGAATCTATTCCTCAATCCTAACACGAACCTGCAGTTGGATGTTAGAAAATGTCAGTTTCCATTAAAGGGATTGTAAAGGTTTGTTTTTTATTTTCTAAATAGGTACCTTTAAGCTAGTGCATTGTTGGTTCACTTACCTTTTCCTTCCATTTCCCTTCTAAATGTTTTTTTTCTTTGTTTTAATTTCTCACTTCCTGTTTCTCCTCAGTAAGCTTGCCCCCATCATCCGAGCGGTGGGTGGTTAGTAAGCCAGAACAGCATACTGAGGAACAGGAAGTGAGAAATTCAGACAAAGAAAAAATAATAATTTAGAAGGGAAATAGAAGGAAAAGGTAAGTGTGCCAACAATGCACTAGCTTAAAGGAACCTATTTAGAAAATAAAAAACAAACCTTTACAGTCCCTTTAAATGGTTTTTGTACAGGCCTTTGTCATAGCTGAGCAGCACATTAGTTTCCCAACTCTCCTGTTAGGTGTAGGAATGCTTAAAGGGGTTGTAAAGGAAAAACATTTTTTTCCCCCTAAATAGCTTCCTTTACCCTAGTGCAGTCCTCCTTCACTTACCTCATCCTTCCATTTTGCTTTTAAAATGTCCTTATTTCTTCTGAGAAATCCTCACCGTAATGCAAGGCTTTCTCCCTGGTGTGGAGTGTCGTACTCGCCCCCTGCCTTGGACTACAGGAGAGTCAGGATGCTCTCTACATTGCAGATAGAGAAATGAGCTGTGTGTTAGTGGGTGTCCTGACTCTCCTGTAGTCCAAGGGAGGGGGCAAGCACGACACTCCACACCAGGGAGAAAGCCTTGCATTACTGTGTGGAGTTACAGACAGAAGAACAGGAAGTGAGGATTTCTCAGAAGAAATAAGGACATTTAAAAGCAAAATGGAAGAATGAGGTAAGTGAAGGAGGACTGCACTGAGGTAAAGGAAGCTATTTAGGAAAAAAAATGTACTTTTACAACCCCCTTAAGTTTAGCTGGCCGTAACAATAGTATGCACCAAGTAACCAGCTTCCACCTGATACTTCTCACAGTTGTATTTTGCTTTGTGATAGATTCCCTTTAAACAATTGATTTTTCTTCCTGTGCATGCATATCAGGTCTGTGTGCAGGAATCCTCAGCTATGACATTCTGAGAAATTATTGTAGGTGTGTGCAGCCTCAGAACCAAACACTTTTTTTCTGGGGTCTATAATTTACGACAACAGCTGAACTACTACTGAAAAGAAAATATTTGATTGTCAAAAAATACAGAAAAGAGGATTGGCACAAGGTAATTCAGCACATTGGTCTGAATATTAGTTATATTATATTTGTCAATGAAAGCTATATAAAAAGGAATCATTTAGCAGAAAACAGAGCAGCACATGTTTGTCCTTCCTGTAAGTTGAACAATGTGGATGAGACGGGTACCACTAAGGAAACTGGCAATGAGCAGAATCATTACTGTACTACAAACTAACAATCTGTGCCCAAGTGGCTTCTATGGGGAAAACTGGATGTGGTTTCAATTAGCAGGTGATTCGGAGCTTTTTTTTTGTGTGTATTTATTCCAATCAATTTTAGCACTAATTGGAATATTAATCTTTATAAGAATAGGAAAGAAACTTCACGGATGATTTTAATCTCATACTACTAAGCAATGGATTATTTTTTCTTGGCAATCTTCTTTATTGCAGCACACAGAGTTCAAGGAGAGGTTTAACCGCTCAACAGCATAAGATTAAGTTATCCAATTCGTTTATTTCTTATTCTAACAAGTGAGTAATAATCACTCACATAGGTAGCTCTAAAGACCATGTTACACTGGCAGCACCAGGCACAACTGATCTTTACCATAAAGAAAGCCGCATCCTCGCCAACAGAAATGCTGCAGAACTTTGTTTGCAATGTATAGTCTCACTGGTTTAGCCAGGGAGGGAGCAACAACACAGGGGAAATTACATGCTTTCTAAAGCCTGGTACACACGATCGGATTTTCTGCGGACAAAGCGTAGGAGTTTTATCCAAAGGGCGTTGGCCAGGAATTTGTCTTGCATACAAACGGCACACAATTGTTGGCCAACAAACAGAAAACTTGTTTTTTCAGCTCTTTAGTGCCACCCTTTGGGCAACTTCTGCTAATGTTGTGTCATGGTTAGCATTGCTTCTGAGAATGCGTGTTTGTACTTTGGAGTTTTGTGCACACACGATCGGATAATCCGACAACACACATTTGTTGGCAGACAATTTTAAAGCATGCTATCCAACATTTGTTGGCGGAAAATCCGACAACAATTGTCCGATGGAGCGTACAAACGGTCGGATTATCCGTCAACAGCCTGTCATCACACAATTCCTGTTGGATTGTGTGTACAAGGCTTTAGGAATCCTACTGTAAGTGACAAGATCACTAGTATCACACGGCCTTTAGATTAACTTCCGAGTGACAATCACGTAATTTCTATTACACTGACCTCAATGTGTTGCCAAAGATGAACCTGCCCATAAGAGGTTAATTTTATTACAGCAAGCTGACATTACTGATCTTCCCTTCAGAAAATAGGAGTTCTCTGGCTGTCATAGTGATTCAAAGGCTCCAACATTTTCTTTAAAAAAAATATGCAGATCTGGCTTAACATTCTGCAAAGCATGTATGGTCACCATCACATGAAAAGCACACTGCACATCAAATGTTAATGCAGTAGAAGTATTCCACATTCCTGCAGGGTATGCAAACTTCTACATGCATACTTTGAAAGGATTTGAAAGGATTTTTAAAGGGAACCTGTATTGAAAAATGTGTACACTTTCATTGCTGATGATCAGCTGCAAATGCTAGGTGTCTGGCTTTCTCAGGCTGCAACAAACGTCATACTGCAATGTTCTATGTCTAACTCGGGAAAGTAATAAAGCCAGTGGATTAGTATGACAACCAGGGAAGCAGTGTGTTCTTTATTCAAGGTAAAGCTTGTTTTAGTGATTCTTTAGGGCCCACTTAGACTTGTGTTGTGGTAAAGCAGGTAGTACCAACACGCACGTTAATGCAGGTAGCATGCATCATGGTGCAGTTTTCTTTTGAATGGCACCGCAATACACTAAGGGAACAAACCTGCCTTGCAGCATGCTGAAATGCATGATGCTCGTTACAAATATAAGGGTCATGTCTGATTTTTGGCATATTAGGATGCATTGGAATTCCATTTATTTCAATAGGATGCCTTAACGCATGTTAATGTGCAAGATAACACACGTTAATACATCACAAGGAAGTAAATGGGCGCAAACAATATTACTGAGCATATATCAGCTACTAAAAAAACTGCATGCAGTTTTCTCCAATATAAATCATTTTTCAAGCTCTTTGCTCAATAGAACCTATTACTTATATATTTCTAAAGCTGGAAGGGCTGCTTATATGCACATTAGCTGATCCCTTAAACCAAATATTCAAAATAATGTCTGTGCCCACTCAGCAAAGCCATGCTGTGCCAGTGCATCATCATGACGGAGATGAAACGCAGCATGGAATACTCAATCTAAACGCACAATGGCTATTATTATTATTGTATATTATAGTTGGCACTAGCAGATTTTTGTTATTAACAGGCATTTACAGCAAAGCTAACAGGTAGGAATGTACCATGGTGAATGCTTATGTAAAAAGGCATCCGTTAGGAAATATGTGTATCTTTTCAAACTATAGTAATTGCAGCTATACAAGTTTTCGTATCTTATCATCAGTCTCTTAAAGTAAAAGCAGCAGAAATTAAAACTGAACTTATTCTCTGCAAGTTACATTGGTAATAATGCCACATACAGATGGCAGCACCTACTGCATCCTATGGTAGCAGCCAGCCTATATTATTTTGGCACAAAACCAGTATGGCACAGTAATATGAGCGTACAAAAGGAGGCTGGTTTCCCGTGTAGTCACAACCTTTTTTCATTTCAGTGTATGACATTTTGCACTGGATGAACACAGAGGATTCCGTTCCAACCATAAATATTTCTTCAATGACCAACTGCTATGAACTTGAAATTGTGAAGCACCAGTTGTTCAGTTTGAGGCCATTTGATAATATTGTGGTATGTGATTTAGTGACCTGACCGCATGGGGTTTTAAGCGACAGCTTTTCTTGTAACTTGTCTGTTATTTGTGTTCCAGTGAAATCTGAGTATAGTTGTGTTATAATGCTTTAAAAGTAATACAATCTACAGTATGGCTTCTTCTGGATATCAAATGTATCTCCTGAAGTCATCTTCATCAGTCTTTTCGATTCCCAAATTCTCCATTCCATTCAGTGCTGTAGTTGACAGGAAACTGTTCCAATCCTTCATCTGTAAACAAACACAGTCGTAACAAACGGGCTTGCATTTACTCTCCTTTTATAGGAAATTCTCAAAGATCATCTACAGCAGGGGTCTCCAAACTTTATAAACAAAGGGCCAGTTTATTATTCTTTAGACTTGAGGGGGGCCGGACTGTGGCCAGTGGTAGTGGAAATTTTTCAGGCATCAGCGGGCATAAACATCACCATATTTGGTATTAGGGGAAGGGATAGTACCCCATCTTTGGTATCATTGGGAGGAATAATGCCCTATTATTGGTGTCAGGGGGAGAAATGATGCCCCACTGTTGGGTGTCAGTTGGACAAAAGTGTCTCATTACAGTAAGAGGAATAGTGCCCCAAGGGCCGGATACTGGCAGGCAAAGGGCCACATCTGGCCCCAGGGTCGCAGATTGGAGACCACTGATTTACAGTAAAGGTATCTATAGTCGTTAAAAGGCAGACATCTCTACAGAGAGCTCTATTTGGGAAAAAAAGAAAAAGAAACCAGCTGCGTATACAATCAATATGTTAAAAATGAGAATAGATGTGCAACCATAAAAAAAGCAAACAAAGTGCAAATAAGTGGGTAATGTATAAACACACAAACCTAAAAACGTTTGAGCAAAAATACAATACAATAAGACAATGTAGAAGTGGAAAAAAAAAAAAAGGATCACTACAGAACAGGCAACAAAGTGTCCATTTAAATCAGCTACAAATATTTTGCTGAAACCAAAGGGGCAGAGATCAAACACAGATAAAGGAAAATCTGGGAGACACTTCCATTGTAGTTTATGACAGGGGGTAACAATAGTGAACAAATTTGATTTTCTCGAATTTCAACCAAGTGGTTTTATTTTATGGACCCATTTTAGTTTCTTTTACTACATGAAAGCATTTCCCATGGTATACGATTACTATTCCCATAATTCACATCACTCTAATGTCACAGGTAGGTTACCCAGTATGCATGACACTTGATGTTCTAAAGTAGCCTCTGGACTACCATTCAGGGTTCAAACCCAAAGCACAAAGTTGTAATACCCATGAACAGCCTTAAAAGAGAAGCAACCTTGGAGAAGCTGAGATCTACTTCTGAGCAGACCTGTAGTTTGCCCAAAGTAACAAGTGTATAGCAGGTTGAGCTCTGTACTCACCTTTTAATCACATATCCACTATTGACCAGTTAAAGTCCAGAGAAAAATAAAATAGAAGAATTTTGGGTGGGGAGAAGCACATAGTTCTTTATCTTTCGCCTCCCATAGTGCAGCAGCCTGAGTGCCCAGTCATCAGATTTTGTCATGTGGGCACAGGGGGGAAGGGCCCTAAGTTTTGGATTGGCTCTGAGCTTACACAGCACTAACTTTTTTTTTTTTTTTTTTTGAGGGAAGGGGTTTAGCGGTGAACAGGGGAGAAAATGGAAGCAAATAAAGTATCTATCTAGTAAATATCTTTCTATAGATCTACTGTGCCAAAAGTCACATTTAATTTAAAAACTTTACATAAATAACAACTGAGTGAAAATCTAGTGGGCATAAATATGGATGATATATTTTCTGCTTAGAATTCAAAAACCTCTTTAAGAAATAAGAAAATTGCTAGCAATGTACAAGTTCTAAAACTACATTTGGCCCACTTGACATCATTAAGGAGAAATTTGTCAATTTAGCAGACAAGGGTCAGTAACATATCGGTAGAAACAATGACTTTGCCCTAGGCCTTCATGTTCAACTTCGATGCGACTTCAATGAACGGATCCAGGGAGAGAAGAATCAGAGGAAGATGACATCACAGGGAAGAGAAAAAACAGAGGAGGGGGTAGACCGGAGGGAGAAGACACATTGGAGCTATTTTAATAAAGGAATTTGTCAAAAACCTGTATACTGGTTTTATTTGTTTTTGAACTTTTTTGGGTGAATGAGTAGGGGTACAATGTACTTCCTACTCATTCACATAGGGTGTGGGGACCTGGGAGACCCCTTTTTTGGTGTGGGGTTTCTCCTCAAAACCCTTTGTTCTGGTATGGTCTGTTTTTAAATTATGGAGAGTTATCCACTCTCAAGATCCTCAGAGTACAAGCCGCATATGCCATAAGTCGGATCAGACTTACATTAAAATCAATGGGCTCAAATCGTGCCCAAGTCGGGCCACAGTAGTGCAGGAACCTTTTTAAAAGTCAAACCGACTTTGGTTGGCTCTCATAGGGAACCACTGATTAATACACGCCATGCGACATTCTCCCAAAGTCAGAGTGTATATCACACCAGTGTGAACCCGGGCCTTACTAGGCAAAGATTGGTAAAAGCTGGCCAGCTTGCGTTTCAAGTTCAGTGGGAAGCTGATGTGGACTAGATATGAAAGGTCAGTGACAGCGGGGCAGAAAATAAGTATATAAACAAGCTGGCTTCAACCCCCTCAGACAAATGGGCTAGAGGTAATATGTGCCCAGGGACTGCAGCATCTTCACCATCTGATGCCATTCCTGTTTACAGTGGAAATAAAAAGTCTACACACCCCTGTTAAAATGTCAGGTTTCTGTGATGTAAAAAGACCAAGATAAATTATGTCAGAACTTTTTCCACCTTTAATGTGACCTATAAAATGTACAACTCAGTTGAACAACAAACTGAAATCTTTTAGGTGGAGGGAAGTAAAACAAATACTAAAATAACATGATTGCATAAGTGTGCACATTCTTAAACTAATACTTTGTTGAAGCACCTTTTGATTTTATTACAGCACCCAGTCTTTTTGGACACAGGTATCTATCAGCGTGGCACACTGTTGCTGTAGGCCTCATGGCAGCCTCCCTGACCAGTTTTTCTTCTCATCTTTTTATCAATTTTGAGGTGAAATCCAGTTCTTGGTTATGTCACAGTTGTGCCATATTTTCTCCACTTGATGACTGTCTTCACTGTGTTCCATGGTATATCTAATGCCTTGGAATTTCTTTTGTACCCTTCTCCTGACTGATACCTTTCAACAATGAGATCCCTCTGATGCTTTGGAAGCTCTCCGTGGCTTTTGCTGTAGGATGCAACTAAGAAAATGTCAGGAAAGACCTACTAGAACAGCTGAACTTTATTTGGGGTTAATCAGAGGCACTTTAAAATGATGACAGGTGTGTACCGACTCCTATTTAACATGAGTTGGAATGTGATTGCTTAATTCTGAACACAGCTACATCCTCAGTTATACGAGGGTGTGCACACTTATGCAACCACATTATTTTTTTATTTTTACTTCCCCCCTCCTAAAAACTTTCAGTTTGTTTTCAATTGAGTTGTACAGTTTATAGGTCAAATTAAAAGGTGGAAAAAGTTATGAAATTATTTATCTTTGACTCATTTTTTTTACATCACAGAAACCTGACATTTTAACAGGGGTGTGTAGACTTTTTATATCCATTGTATGTTAGGTTTTTCCCTAATGTGAGGAGAAACGTGGAGCGTACTTCATGTTCCTTATTCGGAGTTAACAGAATAAATCAAAACCAGATGGATCTTTACCGATCTTACTTGCTATGTTTGAGCCTTATATATGTAAATGTTAGAAATGCAATTAGCTTCTTACCTTTCTGGGAGCTAGCAGTTGGATACACCTCCTCCCAGGTATATTCAGCAAGGTTTACAGGTTGTGTCACCCACAGGTCTCTGAGGAGCTCATCAAGAGTCATGCGCATCTCAGGGTCACGATTAAGAAGACTGGAAATCAGGTCTTGCAATTCTAAAAGTAGAAAATCCAACAGTTACCATTAACAATAATGGAATTAATAATAAAACAATAAGGTTTTTTATCTTAATGCATTAGGATAAAAAACCTTCCATGTGCAGCAGCAGCCCCCCCCTTCCCTCACACTTACCTGAGGCCCCTCTCTGTCCAACCATGTCCATGAGTATCTCAGCTGTCCGAGATTCTCCCTCCTGATTGCATGAGACACAGTAGCCAATCAGGGGAGAAATGGGGCGGGGCTGGGTCTCAGGTATTTGCACTTAGGTTTTATTTTATTTATTTTTTTGGGGGGGGGGGGGGGGGGGCAAATACTGGAAAATCTTTAAACTTAAAAAAAGGATTTTTGTACTCACCGTAAAATCCATTTCTCTGAGTTCATAGACGGACACAGCATCCTTTGACCTTAGGGTTATGCTTCTTCCTACCAGGAGATTTAGGCAGAATTCTACAGCACTTAAGGTGTTAAAAACTTTCCTACATGCTGCTCCTCCCAGGGGGCGTGGCTCCCCCAGGCATAACCCACACCCTGCTTTAGCAGCCTCAGTTCGTAACAAGCAGTACAAACAAAGGAGGGGTGGGTGCTGTGTCCGTCTATGAACTCAGAGAAATGGATTTTACGGTGAGTACAAAAATCCTTTTTTCTCTTTCGTTCATAGACGGACACAGCATCCTTTGACCTTAGGGACGTCCCCAAGCAGTGTCAAAAAACGAGGGGTGGGAAAAATAACACAGCAAACAACAGGTTACACCCCAAACAAAACCGGAGTTACTCAACGGAGGAACTCCAACCTTAAACTGCCGCCTGTAACACCCTGCGGCCGAATGAGGCATCAGAAGATGCACTCACATCCACCTTATAAAACTTTGAAAAAGTGTGGACCGACGACCAGGTCGCAGCCTTACACACCTGTAACACAGAGGCTTGGTGTCGGAAAGCCCAGGAGGCTCCAATCGCCCTGGTCGAATGCGCCGTGACCCGAAAGGGAGGCGCCCGCCCCTTCAGGGCGTAGGCCTGAAGCACAACCTGTCGGATCCACCTGGAAATGGTGGCCGACGAGACTGCCAGGCCCTTACTGGGACCGGACACAGACACGAACAGCGAGTCCGACTTCCGGAACGGAGCTGTCGCCGACAAGTAAACTCGAAGGGCCCGAACCACATCTAGAGAATGTAAAACGGCTTCCTTCGGGTTCTTCGGCTGAGGACATAATGATGGAACAACAATGTCCTCGTTAATGTGAAAGGCCGAAACGACCTTCGGAAGAAAAGAAGGTCGCGGGCGCAGCACCGCCTTATCCTGATGGATGACCAAGTAGGGGGCCTTGCAAGACAAGGCCGCCAGTTCAGACACTCGTCTGATAGAGGTAATAGCTACCAGAAAGACCACCTTCTGCGACAAAGTCAGCAAGGGGATCTCCCGAATGTCCTCAAAGGGGGCACGCTGAAGCGCCGAGAGGACCAAGTTCAAGTCCCAAGAAGGTAGCGGAGGGCGCACCGGGGGGGCCACATGCCGGACCCCCTGCACAAACGTGCGAACCAAAGAGTGCGCTGCCACGGGACGCTGAAAATAAACAGCCAGAGCAGAAATCTGACTCTTGATCGTGCTCAAGGCAAGAGCCTGGTCCACTCCCCGCTGTAGGAACAGCAGGATCCGGGACACCACGTAAGTACGGGGGTGCCACTTCATCTCCTCACACATAGAGATGTATGCTTTCCATGTACGATGATAAATTTTTCGAGAAGTGGACTTCCGTGCACGCATCATGGTAGAGATTACCGGGCCCGACAGGCCCCGGTCCTTCAGTACCTGGTTCTCAACAGCCACGCCGTTAAAGCCAGTGACCGTAAAGCAGGATGGAAGATCGGGCCCTGAGACAGGAGATCTTCCCTCAGAGGCAGGCGCCAGGGGGCGTCTGCCACCAGACGTACCAGGTCCGCGTACCAAGAGCGACGCGGCCAATCTGGGGCGATCAGGATCGTTGGAATCCCTTCGGCTTCCACCCTGCGCAGCAGGCGGGGTAGGAGCCTTAGAGGAGGGAAGGCGTAAATCAGGTGATATTGACCCCAGGGAGCCACTAACGCGTCTGACGCGTCTGCCCACGGGTCCCTTGACCTGGCCACAAACCGTGGTACCTTCCGATTGAGACGGGACGCCAGAAGGTCCACGTCTGGAGTGCCCCATTTTTGGCACAGGATCTGAAAAACCTCCGGGTGGAGAGACCACTCCCCTTGATCCATAGTCGTGCGACTTAGGAAGTCGGCTTGCCAATTCAGAACTCCCGGAATGTATACCGCTGACAGGGCCGGAACGGACCTTTCGGCCCACCGAAGTATGTGAGCGACCTCCGTCGCCGCGGCCGAGCTCCTTGTGCCGCCCTGATGATTGACGTACGCCACGGCCGTGGCGTTGTCGGACTGGATCCTGACAGGACGGCCCTGCAGCTCCAGGGACCACCTGACAAGGCACAGCTTGATCGCTCGGAGCTCCAGGATATTGATCGGCAGGCGGGGGGACTCCTGAGTCCAGCGCCCCTGGGCTGACTGGGTGCCCCAGACGCCCCCCCAGCCGAAGAGACTGGCATCCGTCGTGACCACTGTCCAGCGGCACGGAAGAAAAGACTTCCCGGACCGAAGCACCGGAGACGTCAGCCACCATGCCAGGGAAGACTTGGCCAGATGGCTCAACCGAATCTGGCGATCCAGAGAAGATGGGACCCTGTCCCATCGTGACAGAATCTCCTTCTGTAGTACCCTGGTGTGGAATTGGGCATACGGAACCGTCTCGAAGGAGGCCACCATCAGACCCAGAACCCGCATGCAGAAGCGAAGAGACGACCACTTCTGGGTCGACAACTGTCTCACTGCAGATTGCAGGGTCCGCAGTTTTTCCGATGGGAGGAACACTTTTGCCTCCCCCGAATCCAAAACCAGCCCCAGGTGTTCCAGCCTCTGGGACGGAACCAACACTGATTTTTTGAGATTCAGAAGCCAGCCGAACTCCTGCAGAGTCCGACACGTGATGGACACGTCCTCCTCTAACTCTGAGCTTGAAGAAGCTCTCAGGAGAAGGTCGTCCAGGTATCCCACGATAGCGATCCCTCGCTGCCTTAGCAAGGCCAGGATCGGGGCGAGCACCTTGGTGAACACCCGTGGTGCCGACGCCAGCCCGAACGGGAGGGCCACGAATTGATAGTGGTCCTCCCCGATCGCAAAACGCAGATACCTTTGGTGGCTTGTGCAAACGGGGACATGCAGGTATGCGTCCATGATGTCCAAGGACGCCATGAAGTCCCCCTGGTGGAGGGCCGCTATGATAGAACGGACCGACTCCATCCTGAATCGCTGCACCTTGACAAAGGAGTTGAGGGCCTTTAGGTCCAGGACAGGGCGAACCCCTCCCTTCTTGGGAACCACGAACAGATTGGAGTAGAACCCCCGAAACCGTTCCAGCGAGGGAACCGGCACAACCACCCCTCTGTCCAGAAGATACTGGACAGCCCCGGACAGGGCTAGCCGCCGATCCTGAGGAAGCTGGAGGTTGGATGGAAAAAATCTGTTTGGGGGACAAGAGAGGAACTCTATCTTGTACCCCGAGGCGACCACCTCGCAAACCCAACGGTCGGTCAGAAGAGAGTTCCACCGATCCGCGAAGTCGTGAAGCCGTCCCCCCACCCGAGACCCGGGCGGGGGCAGACCTTCATGCGGAAGCAGGCTTTTCCGCAGGCTTGTTTGGTTTGTTAAACCAGGGGCGCTTACGCCCGGCAGCAGGGGCTTTTGCCCCTTGCGGACCTTTTCCAGCCGCGCTGGGCGCACGAAAAAAACGCTTAGGGGTAGTAAAAGTAGGACCTTGCTTGCGGCGAGGTTCCTTACCCTTCCCCGACTGAGGGAGCAAGGTGCGCTTACCTCCAGTGGCATCCTTAATGATGTCATCCAGGGATGCCCCAAAGAGCCGTCCGCCCTTAAAGGGCAAATCCACCAAGGCCTTTTTTGAGGACTGGTCAGCCGACCAGCACTTCAGCCATATAAGGCGGCGCAGAACCACTGCGTAGACAGAAGCCCTGGAAAGCAAAGGCATCGAATCCATAGCCGCCTCACAGAGAAACTTCTGACCCTGAATCAACTGCTCAGCCAGGTCCCTAGAGGACTCGGAAGCACCCTGGACCTCCAGATCCTGCAGCAGGAGCTTCGCCCTTTCAGTTAGCGTCTGAGCAACCAGGGCGCCAGCCAGAGCCGGCCTTACCGCCGAACCCACCACCGAGAACAGGGAGCGGGCCACGGCCTCCACTCTCCTATCATCGGGGTCCTTGAAAGCAGGAGCCCCCTCCACAGGCAACGTAGTAGCCTTACTCAGTCTGGACACAGGAGGGTCCACCGACGGAGGAGTGACCCACTTTTTTAAAAAGTCCTCCTCCAGGGGGTAACGGGTAGCAAAGCTTTTAGGAACAGTAAAAGCCTTTTGCGGTGTATCCCATTCCTTATACAACAAATTGTCCAAATAAGGAACACAAGGGAATACCTTAGCGGTACGCGGTGGTTTGCGGAATCCAAAAGGGACTGACACCGCTGGTGTCTCCGCCACATCCTCTAAATGAAGAGTCTCACGTACCGCAGTTATAAGAGCTCCAACAAATTCCTTGTCAGCAGACTCCGCAGCAGAGTCATCCTCGCTGTCCATGTGGGTTAAGCCCGCATCCTCTGACATGACAGAACCAGAAGCAGCAACAGCGTTATCAGATTCTGCGTCAGAGATATCCCCAGAAACAGCCTCTGGGGGGGGGGCGCTTTTTACCCCCCAACAGAGCACTGGCAGCTTCAAACCTGGTGAGAAAAGACTCCAGGACAGCCGACACCGATTCAACAGATGTGGCAGGGGAAGGGGCGCTAAGGGTTAATTCCGGCATTGTGAGGAATGAGGGGCCTGATTCAGGCTCCATATTGCAGCTGCCGTGTCACCCCCACTGCCAATGGCAGGAAAAAAGTCCCCCACAGGTCACCTCCCGGCCGCTAGAGCACAGTCTGGGGCCCCCTGAGACTCACCACCCCCCTGGTACAGCGCGGTCTGTGAAGGACAAGTGTGTGCTGAGGAGAAGCTGCAGCGCTGCGTCTGTCCCCTCAGATGATTCGCGGTCTTTTTCCCCCCGCCGAAACGGCCACTAGAGGCCGAACTAGTGCTGAAAACGGCGCCGGCCACAAGAAAATGGCCGCCGAATAATACAAGCGCGGCTCCGGCAAAATGGCCGCCGTTGCGCAGTTTTAAAAAGACAGTGTACCCAAAAATGACAGTACACCAAAACAGCACACAGCACACACAAAAATGCCCAGAATGTCCACCACAGTCCCCTGCAGTGACACAGAACAGCCCCAGCCATACCCGAGTGAAAAAAAAAAAAAAATATGAGCCCCAGGGAAAAAACCCCCTGCACAGCCGTCACCCAAAGGGGGAAGGAGGGAGAGGAATAAGGGAGAGAGGAAAGCAGGGGAAAACCCTCAGTCGACCTCCCAAGGGAAAACATTCCAGCCAGACCACTTACCTGAGTAAGGGGCCACTACTTACCTGTCCTGCGACTACCCGGCTGGAGGTATCCCAGACAGAACCAACGTCCGCGAACGGCATGGCTGTCAGCCAGACACACTGTGACAAGGCCATAGAGACCGGTCATATGTGTGCCCTAGAACCGAAGTTCCCCGGCCGCCCCTGGAGCAATGGGGCCTGTCGTGGACGTCCCAAAGCTGAGCTAAGGGCCGGCACACGCTCGAAGGCCGAACCTGGGGGGACTACAAGGGTCGAGGACCCAGCCTGTCACCCAGTCGGCTGTTGATAGAAGAATCGCAGGATTCAAAATAAAAATAAAATAAAAAAAAGCGAGAAAAAACTCGCAAAATGCAAGAAAATTTGCAAGAAAAAACTCCAGAGTCCAGGACTCCAGAGAGCCTGACTCTCCTGATGGTTAGGCAGAAACAAACTGAGGCTGCTAAAGCAGGGTGTGGGTTATGCCTGGGGGAGCCACGCCCCCTGGGAGGAGCAGCATGTAGGAAAGTTTTTAACACCTTAAGTGCTGTAGAATTCTGCCTAAATCTCCTGGTAGGAAGAAGCATAACCCTAAGGTCAAAGGATGCTGTGTCCGTCTATGAACGAAAGAGAAAAGGGGTTGTAAAGGTACAATTTCTTTTTCCTAAATAGCTTCCTTTACCTTAGTGCAGTCCTCCTTCACTTACCTCATCTTTCGATTTTGCTTTTAAATGTCCTTATTTCTTCTGAGAAATCCTCACTTCCTGTTCTTCTGTCTGTAAGCCCAGGTTCACACTGGGCTGCAGAAGTGAAGCCGTGCGAGTTCAGCTGAACTCGCACGGCTTCACTCCCGCTGGCAGTCCCGATTTCGGCCGCGATTTAAGAGACATCTGTGCAGGTTTCTGCACAGATGTCAATGTAAATCGCGGCCCGAAATCGCAAAAAGTAGTACAGGAACTACTTTTTAAAATCGGTGCAGCGCCGCACGATTAGGACGGTGTCATTGTCGACAAATGCCGCCGATTTGAGATGCGATTTCACATGTAAAATCGCATCTCAAATCGAAGCAAATCGTACTCAGTGTGAACCTGGGCTCACTCCACACAGTAGTGCAAGGTTTTCTCCCTGGTGTGGAGTGTCGTGCTCGCCCCCTTCCTTGGACTACAGGAGTCAGGATGCTCTCTACGTTGCAGATAGAGAAAGGTGCTGTGTGTTAGTGGGCATCCTGACTCTCCTGTAGTCCAAGGAAGGGGGCGAGCACGACACTCCACACCAGGATGAAAGCCTTGCATTACTGTGTGGAGTTACAGACAGAAGAACAGGAAGTGAGGATTTCTCAGAAGAAATAAGGACATTTAAAAGCAAAATGGAAGGATGAGGTAAGTGAAGGACGACTTCACTAAGGTAAAAGGAAGCTATTTAGGGGGAGGGGGGGGGGGTGTAACTTTACAGGAAATGCATTAAGGTAAAAAATGTCTTGCCTTTGCAACCACTTTAAAGTCTTGTAGATGGCGACTTTTCTCTGCTACACAACACTGTATACAGAAAGCTTTACAAAGCACTGGCTGGCTTTAAGTACGGTAGGCTTCGTATGGCTTCACAGCACCCTTCACCTGCAGTTTCTGAATGTTAAACACAGTTTCTAATGGAAGTGCAGGCTGCTGCTCGAAGGATTTCAGCAAGGTTCAAGTATTGCTAAAACTTTCCGAGTGCCTGCTGGGAGCATGATTAAAGTGACAGCCTGCACTCCAACTGGGTTCTGTCAGAAGCCTCAAACTGTAATAGTATAGTAAGCTTGGTGCAGAGGTATTTGCAAGGTTATTGCAAATGACAAGCAGGCACTATTTGCAGCTCAAGGAAAAAAGGTTTAACCTATGCATATGGAAAGACTTTTTTTTTTTACAGCAAGGTAAATGCAGACGTCTTTTTTTTTTGGCTTACTTCTTTTACATGCCTATCTCAGAATCAGAATTTTGGTCAAATATGTACATCATACAAGGGATTTGAATTCAGTTTAAGGTTTAAAAGTTTCAATGTACTTTGCACATAGATAAAAATGTATGCACCCATCCCCCCACAAACACATATTCTATATACCCACGCTAATAAAACATTATAATATGTAGAATATAATTAACCACTTGCCGACCGCGCCATAGCAAAAATACTGCTACAGCGCGGTCGAGTTACTGTGACAGGACGTCCCTGGGACGTCCTCGTGCACTTCCGCGTTTGCGCGTCCCCTGGGGCGCGCTCGCGGAAGTGTCCGTGCTCGCCGGGTCTAGAAGACCCGGCGCATCACGGATCACGGTAAATTGCCGCGAATCGCGGCTGTTTACCACGTGATCGCTCCGTCAAATGACGGAGCGATCACTTGTAAACAAACCGGCGTCATTTGATGACGCCGGTTCCTCCCTCTCCTCTCTGTACCGTTCGGTACAGTGCGAGAGGAGAGGAGGGGGGGGAGCGCGGGGTGTCAGCAGTGCTGTGGCTGGATCTGTGACAACTGCAGTCACAGATCCAGCCATCCCTCCCAGCTCAGCAATACTCCGCAATACCCCAATACTTACTCTGCCATACCCCCCATACTTACTCTGCCATACCCCCCATACTTACTCTGCCATACCCCCCCATACTTACTCTGCCATACCCCCCCATACTTACTCTGCCATACCCCCCCATACATACTCTGCCATACCCCCCCATACATACTCTGCCATACCCCCCCATACATACTCTGCCATACCCCCCCATACATACTCTGCCATACCCCCCCATACATACTCTGCCATACCCCCCCATACATACTCTGCCATACCCCCCCATACATACTCTGCCATACCCCCCCATACACACTCTGCCATACCCCCCCATACATACTCTGCCATACCCCCCCATACATACTCTGCCATACCCCCCCATACATACTCTGCCATACCCCCCCATACTCTGCCATACCCCCCCATACTCTGCCATACCCCCCCATACTCTGCCATACCCCCCCATACTCTGCCATACCCCCCCATACTCTGCAATACCCCCCCATACTCTGCAATACCCCCCCATACTCTGCAATACCCCCCCATACTCTGCAATACCCCCCCATACTCTGCAATACCCCGATACTCTGCAATACCCCGATACTCTGCAATACCCTGCGCGATACTCTGCAATACCCAAATACTCTGCAATACCCAAATACTCTGCAATACCCAAATACTCTGCAATACCCCAATACTCTGCAATACCCCAATACTCTGCAATACCCCCAATACCCCAATACTCCGCAATACCCCCAATACCCCAATACTCTGCAATACCCCCAATACCCCAATACTCCCCAATACCCCAATACTCTGCAATACCCCAATACTCTGCAATACCCCAATACTCTGCAATACCCCAATACTCTGCAATACCCCAATACTCTGCAATACCCCAATACTCTGCAATACCCCAATACTCTGCAATACCCCAATACTCTGCAATACCCCAATACTCTGCAATACCCCAATACTCTGCAATACCCCAATACTCTGCAATACCCCAATACTCTGCAATACCCCAATACTCTGCAATACCCCAATACTCCGCAATACCCCAATACTCCGCAATACCCCAATACTCCGCAATACCCCAATACTCCGCAATACCCCAATACTCCGCAATACCCCGCAATACCCCAATACTCCGCATATATAATGTTTTGGGGTTCTATGTAATTTTCTAGCAAATAAATTGTGATTTTTCCATGTAGGAGAGAAATGTCAGAATTGGCCTGGGTGTTCCAGAACGCCTGATGGCGCTCCCTGCATGTTGGGCCTCTGTATGTGGCCACGCCGTGTAAAAGTTGCACACATGGGGTATCGCCATACTCGGGAGGAATAGCAGAATGTGTTTTGGGGTGTTATTCGTGGTATGCATATGCTGTGTGTGAGAAATAACCTGCGAATATGACAGAAACAAGTTTTTTTTTTTTTTTTTTTACAGAATTTTCGGTCGTTTTTCTTTTATAGCGCAAAAAATAAAAAACCCAGAGGTGATCTAATACCACCAAAAGAAAGCTCTATTTGTGTGAAAAAAAGGACAACAATTTCAAATGGGTACAATGTTGTATGACGGAGTAATTGTCATTCAAATTGTGAGAGCACCGAAAGCTGAAAATTGGTCTGGTCAGGAAGGGGGTTTAAGTGCCCAGTGGTCAAGAGGTTAATGTCTTAGTCATACACCCAGTTACTATATACATGTGCTAATACTTTACAAACAGTGGGGTTTATTTACAAAAACTGGAGAGTGCAAACTCTGGTGCGGATGTGCATAGAAACCAATCAGCTTCCAGATCTTTTTGTCAAAGTTTAATTCAGGGATCCTCAAACTACGGCCCTCCAGCTGTTGCGGAACTACACATCCCATGAGTCATTGTAAAACTCTGACATTCACAGACATGACTTGGCATGATGGGAATTGTAGTTCCTGAACAACTGGAGGGCCATAGTTTGAAGACCCATGGTTTAATTGAACAAGTTGAAGTTAGAACCTGACTCTCTACGATGCACCAGATTTTGCACTCTCCAGTTTTAGTAAATCCAGATCTCCCAGTGAGACATTGGGGTTGAAACATCTAAAAGCTGAAGTAGTACAGACGGTGCTTTGGGGGAAGAAACTAAAACAAACAGACAATGTACAGGACGTATGGGGTCTGTAGTGATCTTCTCTGCATGGTTCCTGACTCTAGAGTTGTACAAGTCCTGGATTGCAGGTAGATTAGCATCAATTATTTTATAATGAAGATTTATCTGTCCACTGTAGTCTGCTCTAAACCAAACAGTGATGGAAGTGCAAAGAACAGACGTGATTACTGCAGTGTAAAATTGTATCAGCAGATCATGGGGCAGGTTGGAATTCCCCAGCAGAAAGTACACCCTTTGCTGGGTCTTTTTGAGGATTGTGTGGATGTTGGATGTCCACTTCAGATCCTGGGAAATTATAGATCTGAAAAAAGGGAAGGTCACTGCAGTCGACACAGTAATGGGGAGTATGGTGAGATCAGACCATATGGGGTGGGGTGGGGTTCTCCTAAAATCCACCATCTAAAAAGACAATGAAAAATTTTTTTTTTTTACATAAATGGATTTCCCTGTTTAGAATTCTGTTTTTAGAACTGCTGAGGTGATGAAAGAAGGCCAAACGGTTGTCTACCACATGGTGGGAGTCTACCACAGTGTGAACCGCTAGATTAGAAATTGTAATAATTGATGATTCTCACCTTGGGATACAGCAAATGGAGGGTTTAATTCAGCCTCCAAGATCTCTTCTACTTCACAAAAAGGATTCTCCCCAAAAATGAGGGTATAGAGCGTTACACCTAGAGACCACATTTCCAGCTCTGGACCAGGATACCTTTAAATGATAAAAAAAAAACAAGGAATACATATTATTATACACGATTTATATAGCGCCAACATAGCGCAATGTAGAGGGGGGACAGCACAATTACAGTACAGTTCAATACAGAAGGTACAGGAGGTCCCTGCTTGTAGAGCTTACATTCTAAAGGGGTGGTGGTACAAAAGGTAATAGCTGCAGAGAATGATTTGATGGGGGTGGCTCAGGGACAGTTAGGTGGGTGTGGGATAGGCTTCTATGAATAAATGAGTTTTCAGGGATCTCCTAAAGGTGTAGAGGTTAGGGGCTGATCGGACATACTGGGGAAGGAGTTCCAGAGGATGGGAGAGGATCTGGAGAAGTCCTGAAGGCGACCATGGGAGGAGGTAACAAGGGAGCAGGAGGTCCTTGGAGGAGCGAAGGGAACGATTTGGGCGATATCTACAGATGAGGTTGGTGATGTAGGTGAGGGCAATGTTGTGAATGGCCTTGTATGTTGTGGTTTGCATTTTTTTTTTTTTTTAACAGAAAGAGGTTTTTATTAACAAAACAGCATTACAAGATATGCATTATTCGACAGTCAGATTTGCATAGAAACGATGACAGTCAGAAACAAGTGATTTCAGCATTTGCAGATCATAAAACAAAGGAAAATCAAAAAGGAAAAGGTAAAATAATACAAGTAAAATAAGCAACGAGGTGCTAGTCCATAGCCCTCCCTCCCCAGTCCACCCCAACCGTAAGCCACCAGGCGCAGACCCAACCGGAGTACTCCTCAGAGTACACGCGGGCAAAAGACCGTCGCCCCTGCGCCAAGTCCCTAGATAACCAACCAAAACGTGTAAGGACCCCAGCAGCCGATCGAAGTGGGCAGCGCCCCGAGAGAGAGGGGGGGGGCAATGGCCCCCATGCCGGGCGGGGGGGGGGGGGGAATCCATCTCAGTCTCCCACCCCCCCGGCCCCCCATCCCGGTGCGTCCACCCAGACCTTATCGTACTTAGCAGGGCACTGCCTACTCTCATACGTGAGTTTGTAAAGGGGCAAAGCAGAGTCCACCGCCTTCCTCCAGGATCCAAGGGTGGGAGGTCCTACCGACTTCCACCGTAGCAGTATCTCCCTCCTAGCATAAAACAGTGAGAACGTAATACATAGCTTAGTGTAACCGTCTCCTTCGACCTCACCCAAATGACTCAGAAGGAGCACCAAGGGATCCAACGGCACTCTGGTCCCTCCTATGTCGCTAAGCCTCTCTGCTACCCCCGCCCAATACGGCCGAAGCTTCGGGCAGTCCCACACCATGTGCCAGAAGGTCCCCACCTCGACCCTGTGGTTTGCATTTTAAATTTTATACGGTGGGGTAGGGGAAGCCAGTGAATGGATTGGCAGAGAGAAGCAGCAGTCATGGATCGGTTAGTGAATTCTATTAGTCTAGCAGCAGAATTCATAATAGACGGAAGGGGGATAGCCTGCGTAAGGGTAGGTCATTAGGGAGAGAGTTGCAGTAGTCAAGGCGGGAAATAATCAAGGAGTGAATAAAGTTGTTTTGTGGTATCATTAGTCAGGAAGAGTCGAATTCTGGAGATGTTGTGGAGGTTAAGACGGCAGGATTTAGCCAGTGATTGATGTGGGGGCTGAAAGACAGGTCAGAGTCAAGGATTACACCCAGCACCCTGGCATGTGTGGAGGGACCAATGGTTGTGTTGTTGATCTTAATGGTAAAGTCATTGGGGGGGCGGGGCGGAGTTGGGGTTGAACCGGGAAGGAGGAAATATAACAAGCAGCTCATATATCTTTAAAAATGTCTTGCATAACATAATTCCCCAAAATCATAGAGATATAGTTCTTACTGCTAGGACTAAAAACCATCATAAACAAATAGTTGTGTCCCTATAATGAGTTATTCAGAAAAGAACACATTTTCTCGAATTTCTCTAATATTCTGTTCCACTGCCTTTTCACAAAGCATTACATCCTTATAACAAGACATTGTTGTGCTGGTTACTAAGAAGCCTGTGTTCTGCAAAAGACATGTGCCGAGTAATCCTGTGTCTAGCTGGACTGACCTCACAGAATGCAAATTGCGCTGCTCTAGAATCTTTTTTCATCCTGTCCTCTCTTTTCATAATGCCTATTATAATGATCCCAGCTGATATTCAAAAACAAACGATCATAAATGACAAAGGTTTTTATTCTTATTTTAATATTTCTCAAGTATTGAATCATTAGTCAAATAGTACATTCAAATACTGTCATGTTTTAATTGTTTTGATAATGCTGGCCAATGAGTGAATTACCTGCAAGTCTATCTGTATTTAGAGTGGAGTTCCACTGTCACAACAGGAACACAGTTCTGCATGTACATAGGAAATTACCGGTATCTTTCTCCTTGAGCCTTAATGGAGCTTACACAGTAGAACAATAATTATCTGCAATATGCTGTAACCCCTGAGCCATTATTTCTTATGAAAGGTGTAAAAAAAAAAACAAAAAAAATTACTTCACTGTCATTAATTGTTTGTAAAATTCAAACTTCCATTTCCTGTGTTCTTCCACATGCCATGTCCAGGTACGTGGTATAAAATGGCTGCTGTGTGCAGTGGCTGGATCTTCTCTTTCTATTAGATTTGTATCACTAAAAAGATAAAACTCTGATCGGATTGCTAATGCATTTAGCAGAATGCTCTTAGGTTTCCAACCATGTATAAGCAGGCTGAATGTATTAAGTTGATCAATCAACTTGGGTACAACCAGCCTGCCAGATTTTGCATGCGATTAGTATAGTTGCTAGCAATAATCACTGTCTTCTCCTTCACGGCTTTCCCCCACTGGGAGAATACAATAGCTGGGTGGGAGGGATTCCCCTGTCAACACTGTGGTTGCAGGAAAGACATTTGTGTATGGGCTGCTTTAGTCTTACTAAGTTTTTGTCTTGTATGCTTCAATTCATGTCTTTATGCTGTTTACTAGAGAAGGATTACAAGGCAACAAGGGACTTTATGGATATTAAAAAAGGACATGTTTAGCCAGAACACAGGTAATATGTAAAAATAAATAAATGAACTTACGGATTGCCAAGCAGCACCTCGGGTGCACAGTATTCGGTGGTACCACAAAAGGTAGAAAACAACTTTCCAGGCTGTAAACGAGCTGCAGAGCCAAAGTCAACCAGTTTTATAGTGAAGTCAGGGGCAATTATAATGTTCTCATCCTTAATGTCACGATGCAAAATATAGTGACTGTGTAGATATCCCACTGCCGATACCAACTGCAATTAGAGAGGAAAAAGCAGAGTTCATTTTTAAATCATAAAATACTCTTCTTTTTAGGTTTTATGGGGCACCTGAGCAAAATCTGGGGTAAACACCCTACTTATATTAGGCTTGACACTTAGGAAAAGTCCCCACCCCCTCCTTATGGACTGTACAGAAACAGTACTGGGATCCACTCTATAAACATGCCGTAGGGGATGAAGACCAGCTAGTTAGAATGTGAATAGTAAAAGCATGTGAACAAGAGAGAAACATAGTAACATAACAAACATAGTAAAGCTGAGAGGGTATCTGTGTTCCCTAATGAGTCAATGGGAGAAGTATATTACAGGGTCTATAAAGAGAATTTTATATCATTGTTTATTGGGGACACAGTATAACTATTAGGGGACATGTCAAGGTAGTCCAACTGAAAAAAAGTGCGTGCAAAGTAGGGAGATGCAAAGAAGCAGCTGTGTCAAGCTCAATTTCCCACCTACTGCACCTTCGGGAGAAAACTTTTACCACAACATGCAAAGACAAAAACACAAAATCAATAGCAGAGATGAAGGGAAGAAAAAGTAGAAAAAAAAAAAAAAATAAGCAAGGATCTGTGTTTGTCTACTGCAGAAAAGTAAAAAAAAAAAAAATGTTTTATACTTACCTGCTCTGTGCAGTGGATTTGCACAGGGCAGCCTAGATCCTCCTCTTCTCGGGTCCCTCTCTCCTGTCGAGTGCCCCCACAGCAAGCTGCTTGCTATGGGGGCACCCGAGCTGAGATGCCGCTCCGTTTGCCTATTCAGACACGGAGCTGTGCTTCGGCCCCACCCCCTCTCTCCTAACTGGATAACTGACTTTGATTGACCTGCTGCCGATGCTGTGTCTCAGTCAATCAGGAGGGAGAGTCCCGGACTGCCAAGGGATTTGTGGACATCGCTGGATAGAGATGGGGCGCAGGTAAGTATTAGGGGGGCTGCTGAACACAGACAGCTTTTTATCTTAATGCATTAAACTAAAAAAAAAAAAAAAAAAAAAAAAAACCTCCTGATTTAACAACCCCTTTGAAGTCAACAGGGGATGAACGACTTTTCTTAGTGTCAAATTTCCCGTAAACAGGGAATTTACCCCACAGTTTATTTGAACTATGTACAAAAGGCCTCCAAGTTGGCATATTGCATGGAATTTTGCAAAAAATTACAGCGTTACCGTTTAACCACTTCCTTACTGGGCACTTAAACCCCCTTCCTGCCCAGAGGACTTTTTGCGATTCGGCACTGCGTCGCTTTAACTGACAATTGCGCGGTCGTGCGACGTGGCTCCCAAACAAAATTGACGTCCTTTTTTTCCCCACAAATAGAGCTTTCTTTTGGTGGTATTTGATCACCTCTGCGTTTTTTTATTTTTTGCGCTATAAACAAAAATAGAGCGTCAATTTTGAAAAAAAAAATAAAAATGTTTTAATTGTTGCTGTAATAAATGGCTCAATTTAAAAAAAAAAAAACATTTTTTATCCTCAGTCTAGGCCGATACGTATTCTACATATTTTTAGTAAAAAAAAAAAAAATCGCAATAAGCGACTGGTTTGCGCAAAAGTTATAGCGCCTACAAAATAAGGGACAGAATTATTATTTTTTTATTATAATTTTTTTTTACTAGTAATGGCGGCGATCTGCGATTTTTATTGCGACTGCGACATTATGGCGGACACATCGGACACATTTTTGGCGCCATTCACATTTATACTGCAATCAGTGCTATAAATATGCACCAATTACTGTATAAATGTGACTGGCAGGGAAGGGGTTAACACTAGGTGAGGAAGGGGTTAAATGTGTACCCTAATTAGTGTTCTAACTGTGTGGGGGGAGGGGGGTGACTGGGGGAGGTGACCGATCTGTGTCTCTATGTACAAGAGACACAGATCCGTCTCCTCTCTCCCCTGACAGCACCGCTGTCTGCGAGAGCCGGGAATGAGAGATGATCTCATATGTAAACATATGAGATCATCTCTCATTGGCCGCACAGATCGCCTAGGAAACGGCCGCTCCGATTGGCCGTTCACGGCGATCTGTGACTGGCTGTGTCCAAGGGACACGGCCAGTACAGAAGTTCCCCGCTGCGCGCTCGGGAGCGCGCGCGGGGAACGCGGAAATGAGCTGCCGTCAATTGACGGCGGCTCAGAGATTTAGAACCACCCTGCGGCCGTCAATAGTCGTACGGCCGTAGGGAAGTGGTTAAAAAGCTATGGATCACGTAGGTCTTAAAACGGGACCAAGAACAGAGTTTGTCCAAAAAACATTCCAATAAACAAAGTGAAAAATAATAACTATATCCAGATACAACTAGGTTGTAAGACAACACTGTGATATTAGTACAGCCAACCACAATGAGTACAAAAAAAGTACAAAAAGAGGGGGACATCTCTCAAGTGGCCTTACTATTGAGAAAAAAAACAAAAAACTCTTACTGTCGTTTGATGTAAAGCAGTGGTTCTCAACCTTTCTAGTGCAGTGACCCCTTGATAAAATTTCCCAAGTTGTGGGGACCCCCAACAGTAAAATTATTTTCATAGCGTGGGTGGTCAGCACCTAAGCCAAGACAAGTAATTTGTGCCTTAACCCACGGACATTGAGAGATCCCTGTGTCCTTTCCACTCGTATAGTCTTAAAACCCCCTATGGTACATTTTAGGATATACCACTCTGTCTCTTTGTTCTCCTTTTTTTCCCTTTTATCTCTCTATCCTAATTTCTTGCTTTTTTCCCCATCCTTCTCTCTAGCCATCTTTCTTGTTCTCTTATTCTTTCTCCCCCTTTTTCTTTGTTCCTCCCCCTCTTTTTTCATGTATTCTTTATTCCTTCTCTTACTCCTTGGTGGGGGGTGGGGGAATGGGATTAGTGACAGTGCAGGGAGGGTGGGTTCAGTGGCAGTGCAAGGAGTGGGTGGGATTAGTGACAGTGAAGGGGGGGGGGGGGGTTCTGATCAGCCAACTTTGGTGCTCTTGATCAAGGTAATCTGCTGATCTTAGAACTGTAGTGGGGACTTTTAATGGCAACTATAATCACAGCTAGTGTTACTCACTGTGTCTCCGACTTTGTAGTGTCCCTCAGCAGTGACACCTATGCCGAAATCAGGAGATAGGGTCTCCTCCAGCCCCTCCCACTTCACATTACTCACCAGTCAGCTCACCTCTAGTCTCTGCCCCCCAGCCATGCCGTGAACTCAATGGGCGGCTGCAAAGAGGCCAAGTGGGCGGCCTCGGGCTCCAGGAACAGTCCAGCTGGATGGCCACAAAAAGGCTGGGAGAGCCTGTGGGCTTCAGGAACAGCCCAGGATTCGGGGACCCCTGGCAAATCGTCATTCGACCCCCAGGTTGAGAACCACTGATGTAAAGGGTCCCCATAGGTGTTGCATCTGCCTAGGGTGGTGTGGTGTCTACCAATATGCACACATAGTGTTATCTTACAACCTAGATGTATCTGGAAGTTTTTTTGGACAAACTCTGTTCTTGGTCCCGTTTTAAGACATAGGTAGTCCTAGTTGGTGGGCACCTTCTGTCCTGCACCTGGGAGGTGATGTGGACAAACCCATGAACAGTCATATAGTTTGCATATATGTGAGTAACACTTTGTTATTATGTCTGATGGTTGTGATAATCAACTATGTAAACAGGAGATTATTGGAAACGCATCAGATCCCTTAATATAAAATGGTAACTGAACCTTGGAGCGATGTACAGTTGTGTGGTTTTTGTTATTACCACTAGCAAACAAATTTGTATACATTATATACTGCTATTGATGATTTAAAAACATGTTTGAGCCTTATGGAGGTCTTGTTTAATCAGGTCGAATAAAATGTATACTTTTGTAAAATAAACTGCTTTAATATATTGGCTGCTGTTCTAAAGTCCCCCCCCCCCCCCAAAAAAAAAAAAGAAAGCAAGAAAGAGGAATGATGGGATGGGAACATTATAAATGGATGATGGCAACTTCTGCCCCAACACTAATTGAAAGATTTTCTATGTATGTGGCGAGTCCCTGAGGCCAGTCGGATATTCAGTTAGGAGGTCCTGAGCTAGATATGACTTGGATCTTTTTAGCCGACAGCTTTAATATATGGACCCAAGAGAATAATGTATCCTAGTTATATATTTGTACTTACAATGACTCGTACTTGTATGTTTGTTTTTACGGCAATAACAAATATTGTTTTTGATTATATTGTATTCTTATTTGAAAATGTTAATAAAAATATTGGAAACTAAAGATTTTCTATGGTAGGTAGGTATTCTTACCTCCGATGACATCCTTGAAGAGGGTGCCCCATCCAAAGAGGTGCGGCCCTTTGAAAGGCATCTACAGAAGAATCTTTTTTGCATACCCTTAGGCCCCATACACACACGAGAGGATTATCCGCTGGAAACGGTCCTCCGGACCGTTCTCGCAGATAAATCCTCTGGCGGATTTTGATCTGATGGTTGTACTAACCATCAGATCGAAATCCGCGCGGAATCCATCCGCGATGACGTGTCGCGCCGTTGCCGCAATGATGACGCGGCGACGTGCGCGACGCTGGAAGGTAAAGACTTCCCACGCATGCGTCAAATCATTACGATGCATGCGAGGGAGGGGATCGGACGGATTGATCCGGTGAGTCTGTACAGACCACCGGATCAATCCGCTGGACAGGATTCCAGCGGATAGATTTCTTAGCATGCCAAGAAATTTTTATCTGCTGGAAATCCATCGGCCTGAAAAAAAAGGATTTTTGTACTCACCGTAAAATCCATTTCTCTGAGTTCATAGACGGACACAGCCTTCATTGACCTTAGGGTTATGCTTCTTCCTACCAGGAGATTTAGGCAGAATTCTACAGCACTTAAGGTGTTAAAAACTTTCCTTCATGCTGCTCCTCCCAGGGGGCGTGGCTCCCCCAGGCATAACCCACACCCTGCTTTAGCAGCCTCAGTTCGTAACAAGCAGTACAAACAAAGGAGGGGTGGGTGCTGTGTCCGTCTATGAACTCAGAGAAATGGATTTTACGGTGAGTACAAAAATCCTTTTTTCTCTTTCGTTCATAGACGGACACAGCCTTCATTGACCTTAGGGACGTCCCCAAGCAGTGTCAAAAAAATTCGAGGGGTGGGAAAAATAACACAGCAAAAACAGGTTACACCCCAAACAAAAACCGGAGTTACTCAACGGAGGAACTCCAACCTTAAACTGCCGCCTGTAACACCCTGCGGCCAATGGAGGGATCCGAAGATGCACTCACATCCACCATATAAAACTTTGAAAAAGCGTGGACCGACGACCAGGTCGCAGCCTTACACACCAGTAACACAGAGGCTTGGTGTCGGAAAGCCCAAGAGGCCCCGATCGCCCTGGTCGAATGCGCCATGACCCGAAAGGGGGGCGCCCGCCCTTCAGGGCATAGGCCTGAAGCACAATCCGTCGGATCCACCTGGAAATGGTGGCCGACGAAACTGCCAGGCCCTTACTGGGACCGGACACAGACACGAACAGCAAGTCCGACATCCGGAACGGAGCTGTCGCCGACAAGTAAACTCGAAGGGCCCGAACCACATCCAAAGAATGTAAAGTGGCCTCCTTCGGGTTCTTCGGCTGAGGACACAAGGATGGAAGAACAATGTCCACATCCAAGTGAAAAGCCGAAACGACCTTAGGGAGAAAAACGGCTGCGGCCGCAGCACCACCTCATCCTTACGGATGACCAAGCAGGGAGCCTTGCAAGACAAGGCCACCAGAACAGACAGACACCCGTCTGATCGAGGTAATTGCTACCAGAAATAAAATCACCTTTTGTGACAATAAAACAAAAAACCTCCCGAATGTCCTCAAAGGGAGCATCCCGAAGCACTGAAAGGACTAAATTCAAGTCCCATGGAGGTAATGGAGGGCGCACCGGAGGGGCCACCTGCCAGACCCCCTGACCCAACGCACGCACCCAGGAGTGCTATGCCAAGGGTCGCTGCAAGTAAAAAACAGCCAGAGCAGAAATCTGGCTCCTAACCGTACGTAAGGCGAGAGCCTGAACCACTCCCTGCTGCAAAGACAGCAGAATCCTGTACACAACGCATGTACAAGAGTGCCAGTTCATCTCCCCACACACAGAGAAGTAGGCCTTCCATGTATGAGGAAAAAAACCTACGTGAGGTAGACCTCTGTGCAGGCAGCACGGTAGAGACCACCGAGCCCAATAGGCCTCGGTCCTTAAGCCCCTGGCTCTCAACAGCCACGCCGCTAAGGCCGGTGGCTGTGAAACAGGGTGGAAGATTGGACCCTGTAACAGAAAATCAATTCCCAGGGGAAGACGCTAGGGGGCGTCTGCCAGCAGACGCACCTGGTCCACGTACCAGAAGCGACGCGGCCAATCTGGGGCAATCAGGACCGATAGAATCCCTACAGCTTCTACTCTGCGCAGCAGGCGAGGAAGAAGCTTCCGAGGAGGGAAGGTGTAAAGTAGGCGACAGCGACCCCAAGGAGCCACCAACGCGCCTGACGCGTCCGCCCACGGGTCCTTAAACCTGGCCACGAACCGTGGCACCTACCGATATAGAGACGGGACGCTAGAAGGTCCACGTCCGGAGTGCCCCACTTTCGGCACAGACCCCGAAACACCTGCGGGTGGAGAGACCACTCTCCTTGGCCCAGTGCAGTGCGACTTAGGTAGTCGGCTAGCCAATTCCGTATTCCCGGAATGTACCCGGCCGATAGAGCCGGAACGGACCCTTCGGCCCACCGAAAGGATGCGCGCGACCCCCGTCGCTGCAACAGAACTCCGTGTGCCTCCCTGATGATCAACCTACGCCACGGACGTGGTGTTATCGGACAGGATCCTGACCGGTCGGCCCTGTAGATCCAGGGACCACCTGGTAAGGCAAAGCTTGATTGCTCGGAGCTCCAGAACGTTGATCAGTAGGCAGGACTCCACCTGAGTCCAGTGCCCCTGGGCTGACTGGGTGCCCCAAGCGCCCCTCCCCAACCGGAGAGGCTGGCATCCGTCGTGACCACTGTCCAGTGGCCTGCAGAAAAATGACTTTCCGGCCCGAAGCACCGGAAACGCCAGCCACCATACCAGGGGAGACATGATCAGATGACTCAACTGAATCTGGTAATCCAGAGATGACGGAAGCTAGTCCCATCGTGACAGCAGTTCCCTCCGTAGTACCCTGGCGTGGAATTGGGCATACGGAACCGCCTCGAAAGAGGCTACCAACTGACCCAGAACCTTCCTGCAGAATCGCAGAGATGACCGCTTCTGGGTCGGCAACTGCTGCACAGCAGATAGCAGAGTCTGAAGTTTTTCCGCTAGGAGAAAAACACTCCCGCCCCGGAGGAAACCAGGACCAGTCTCAGGTATCCCTGAGACGGAATCAACCCTGATTTCAGGACAATCCAGAAACCAGCCGAACACTCGGAGAGCCTGACACGTGATAGACACGGCTCCACCAATGCAGAGCTCGAAGAAGCTCGTAGGAGAATGTCGTCCAGACATCCCATGATAACAAACCCCCGCTGTCACAGCCGGGCCAGTATCGGTACGAGCACCTTGGCGAAAACCCGCCGAATGGGAAGGACACCATTGAAAATGGTCCCCCCCGACCGCAAAGCACAGAATCTCTGATGGTTTGAGGATATGCAGGTACACGTTCATGACATCCAAGGATGCCAGAAAAACCTGACAAAACAAAACGAGGGACTTGAGGCCCAGGATCGACCGGGCCCCATCCTCCATGGGGACACAAACGGAATGGAGTAAAACCCCGAGACCGTTCCAACGAGGGAACTGGCACAATCACTCCCCTGACCAGAAGATCCTGGACAGCCCCTGACGGAGTCAACCGGCGAACCGGAGGAGGCCAGAAGCCGGAGGGAAAAAACCTGTTTTGCAGACAAGAGAGAAACTCAATCTTGTACCCCAAGGAAAACACTTCGCAATGCGAAGCCAGTCTCCCACCCGAGACACGGGCGGGAGCAGACCTTCAGGCGGAAGCAGGTATGTCCGCAGACTTGTTAGGCATGCGGTATCCGGTGCGCTGCTACCCCGCAGCGGGGATTCAAGCACCATGTAGACCTACCCCCACCGCACAGGGCGAGCGAAAAAACGCTCGGAGGTAGGCAAGGAGGGTCCTTGCACAGGGCGAGGTCCCTAGCCCTTCCCAAACCGTGGGAACAGCATGCGCTTACCACCTGTGGCATCCTCAATGATGCCAGTCAGGGAAGACCCAAAAGGACCGTTCACCCTTAACGGTGATCACCAAGGCCACCTTAGAGGTCCTTCTTCCAGCTCCTGCAGCAGGAGCTTCGCCCTTTTAGTCGGGGCCTGCCAGGGCCCCGGATAGAGCCGGCCTCACCGCCGAACCCACCACCGTGAATAGGGAGCGGGCCACGGCCTCCACTCTCCTATCAGCGGGATCCTGAAATGCAGGAGCCCCTTCCACAGGCAATGTGGTGGCCTTGCGCAGTCTGGACACAGGGGGTCCACTGGCGGAGGAGAGACCTACTTTTTTTTTTTTTTTTTTTTTTTTTTTTAAAGCCCCCCTCAAGGGGGTAACGGGTTGCAAAGTTTTTTTGACAAACTTTTTGCGGTGCATCCCATTCCTTGTATAACATATAGTCCAAATAAGGAACACAAGGAAACACTTCAGCGATGCGTGGTAGTCTGCTGGTACTGACACGGAGGTGTCTCCGCCACATCCTCAATTTTTAGAGCCTCACGCACCGCAGAAACAAGAGCTCCAACAAATTCTTGCCAGCAACTGACTGCAGCAGAGTCATCCTCACTATCCATAAGGGTTAAAACCCGCTGCCTCTGACATAACAGAACCAGAAAAAAACAGCGATTCTGTGTCATCCCCAGAAGCAGGCTTCAGGGAGGGGGCGCTTTTTTACCCCCCATCCGGGCACTAGCTGCTTCAAACCTGGCAAGAAACCCAGGACAGCCAACATAACAGATGTGGCAGGGGGAGGGGCGTTAAGGGTTAACTCAGGCATAGCTTGAGTTCCATAGTGTCAGCGCTGAGTCACCCACCCTGCAAGGCAGGACAAAAAAACCCCACTGGTCACCTCCTTGCTGCTATTGCAGAGCATGGGGGCCCCCGGTATTCACCACCCCACCCAGCTGCAGAGGGAGCTGAAAAAACCTCAGGTGTGCTGACTGTGATGTGTATTCACCTCATGGAAGATTCACAGCACTAAAACTGTAACAGCACTAAAACTGACCAGAGGCTGTGCCGAGTCATCTCAGGGAAGAATCACATCGTTACCAAGGAGATTTCCAAGACGGCCGCTGTCTGAGGTAAAAATTACCTCATAGAACACAGCAGCACTGACTGCTTTGTTACCTCAGAAAAGAATCACAGCGTTACCAAGGAGATTTCCAAGACGGCCGCTGTCTGAGGTAAAAATTACCTCATAGAACACAGCAGCACTGACTGCTTTGTCTGTTACCTCAGAAAAGAATCACAGCGTTACCAAGGAGATTTCCAAGACGGCCGCTGTCTGAGGTAAAAATTACCTCATAGAACACAGCAGCCCTGACTGCTTTGTCTGTTACCTCAGAAAAGAATCACAGCGTTACCAAGGAGATTTCCAAGACGGCCACTGTCTGAGGTAAAAATTACCTCATAGAACACAGCAGCACACAGCAGCACCCCCCAGAGTAACAACACAGTCCCCCTAACAACACACGGGCCCCGGTGGTAACAAAGAAAACCCAGGAGGCCCCCCTTCACAGCCACTACCCAGTCAGGGGAAGGAGGGAGAGGAAGGGGAGAGAGGAAAGCAGGGCGGACCCTCAGTCGACCTCCCCAGGGAAACCACCAGCCAGACCACTTACCTGAGTAAGGGGCCACTACTTACCTGTCCTGCGACTACCCGGCTGGAGGTATCCCAGACAGAACCAACGTCCGTAAACGGCATGGCTGTCGGCCAGACACACTGTGACAAAGCCATAGAGACCGGTCATATGTGTGCCCTAGAACCAAAGTTCCCCGGCCGCCCCTGGAGCAATGGGGCCTGTCGTGGACGTCCCAAAGCTGAGCTGAGGGCCGGCACACGCTCGAAGGCCGAACATGGGGGGACTACAAGGGTCGAGGACCCAGCCTGTCACCCAGTCGGCTGTTGATAGAAGAATCGCAGGATTCAAAAATGCAGGAACAAAATAATAAAAAAAGCGAGAAAAAAATCGCCAGAAAAAAACTCCAGAGTCCAGGAACTCCAGAGATAGCCTTGACCTCCTGTCGTTAGGCAGAAAACAAACTGAGGCTGCTAAAGCAGGGTGTGGGTTATGCCTGGGGGAGCCACGCCCCCTGGGAGGAGCAGCATGAAGGAAAGTTTTTAACACCTTAAGTGCTGTAGAATTCTGCCTAAATCTCCTGGTAGGAAGAAGCATAACCCTAAGGTCAATGAAGGCTGTGTCCGTCTATGAACGAAAGAGAAATATCCGCGGATAAATATCCGCTGGGCCGTACACACCACAGGATCTATCCGCTGGAACTGATCCGCGGATAAATACCAGCGGATAGATCCTCTCGTGTGTACGGGGCCTTACACAGCCCAGCATTTCAGACCCAAGGTATCTGTCACATGTTCACTGACAGGAGACTTATACAGGAAGATGGGAGTTATATACTAACTTGTCAACACAATAGCTTGGGGCCATTGGCATGAGCTCTAAATAATATACAGATAGGGGTTGCACTTGGGGAGAAACTGGATCTTTTTCTTATAACTCAAATCCATTTCCCTAAAGTTTGACAAGCTAGTATAACAGTCAACCCAGGTTACAATGCATCGTCAGCTAGAGAAGACAAGGTTTTAGAAAGAGAGAATCTCTAATCAAACAGGTCATTAAAAGAAAAAGTATAGAGTATGGAAAATAAAAAGAAACATCCGTGCTCACCGTGGCAAAAGCTGCCCCCCCTTAGTTCTAAGACTCAGAACTGAGCAGTCAGGTGACTGCTGATCACTCAGTTATTGGTCTTCTCAGAGCAGTTAGAAATGACTGTCAGTACTGTTAGTCAGTCCACTGGAGCACCATGGTATTTTAAAAACGGGTGCATCCTCTACACAGGGATCGTCAGTGCTGTATAATATGGGATACAGCCAGATTCAAAGTGGGAACAGCCCACTTTTTAATAAAGCACACTCCTAAAATGGGTATAGAGCTGTTAAAACGGTTTATCAGATCTCTGGCAAATCAACAAGTATTTGTATATACTTGCAAGGTTTTTAAAAAGGTATAAACATAGAGAAGTGTGTGTATATATACACACACACACACACACACACACACACACACACTTTATTTTATTTGGCCAAACAAACACTAACTCCCTATGCCTAGAATGTTCTGGTGCTCATTATCTCCCAAGTTCACACATGAGAACTGGATGTTATACTGGCAACTGCATAAACAGTATTTTCCATTTATCCATGTGGCTTCTAAAAACACAAACTGTAAGTGCTAGTTCACACCAGACACAGTTCCGTTTGCTTTTTTTCTGCACAAAATGTGTGCACAGTGTTTTCCACGTATTCCAATGGCTCACATCATGCAGTCAGTTTTTGCACCGGAAACTGTCTGCATGGTGTTAACTAGAGCCATTGGAATACATGGAAAAACTGAGCATGCATTTTTAGTGCAGAAAAAAAGTGCACGGAACTGCATCTGGTGTGAACTGGCCCGTAGTGATCTCACCTGTCGAAAGATATAGCTGGCAAGTGGTTCATCCAAATTTGGCTGATTGTCGATAAAGTCAAAGAGGTCAAGAGCATCGCCATATAGTTCCATCACTAGCTGAAAGAACGTGTCATTCTCAAATACCCCCAGAACCTAGAAAGCAACATAGAAAAGGGTATGATGATGAATATTCTAAAATGTATCAATATAAAAACGGTTTCTACTACTAAGATCCTTCCAATAGAAAATTGAGAAAATTAATCTGTCATCACAGAGTTATGCTAAAAACACAATTTTGTATGATATTTTTGCACATAGCCCTAAAATATAAACTAAATGAGATTGACCATAACATATTACTAATGCTCTAGACATTACAAAAATAGAATGAAAGCTTATTTGTTAACAATATGCTTACCCTGATAATATTAGGGTGCTGTAACCTGGATAAAATAGAAATCTCCTGCGTTACTCTCCCGAGTTCAGGATCCTGCACCCAACAGTCATCGAGCACTCGATCTTTTCGAATAAATTTTACTACAACCTATTTTTAAAGAGGTTGGTAAAAAAATAAAAACACATTACTATGTATGGTCATACTGTACATTTATTTTTTTAATTTAGACAAAATAATGCAGAATGAGGCCCTAGGCTAAGCAGCAGGTCTGCCCCCTCAATGCCTTTGATCAATGTAGATATCCTGTATCGTTTGCATTGTCTGAACTGGCATGACCACTCCCTATTTGACACCAACTGGTTACAAAGCTATCCTACCAAATGCGCTATGCCCCCTATTTGCTAAAAAAAACATAAAAAAGTTGTGGCTGGGACACCCCTTGGGCCTTAGAATTCTGCCTAGTTTACTTGTGGATGAACCAGCCTTGCCCAAGCATGCATGTCATTCAATTTCATATATGCCAACTGCAACCTATTACATACTTGACCTTGGGCAATTATCTCTGTGAGTGCCTTTTCTACTTTTGGTGACAACTATATGAATTGCATGCTTTTGCACTCAAAGAAAAAAAAGACAGCTCAATGCAAAACATCAATAAGGAAAGTCTACATGTAAGAACTGACCTCCTTTGCATCCTCTCGGTGTTTAGCGGACCATACAAAGCCAAAAGCTCCTTTTCCAAGAGGGAAGAGCGTCTCATACTGTTGGTCATACTCGCCATCACAGGCCCCCAGTGTCTGAAGATCCTGGATCTCAGTGCAATGTCCAGCTTCAGCACTGCTGCGGATCAGCTGAGAGATATAACAAGGTTTTGATTATACATATCTAATCTTGAGGTCTTTTAAGATCAACAAACAGATACTACTTTACTTAGGCAGGCCCATACATGGTCGATTTTTGAAAGAAACGCACAAAATTTCTGATTTTGAAAAGAAAAATTATTTCGAAATTTGACCAACTTTTTCCTTAGGGAAAAAGTTGTTGAATAGCAGTACATGTAATAAGAAAAAGGTGCGTAAAACTGCTCTCTCAACTAGGACAATCCTAATAGTAAAGGATTGACTGTGATATTGTTCAAAGATTGCTGAAGCTTTAAATGTGAGACACGCACAAAATAATAGATCCTGTAAAAATAAGCTGCACAATAAAAATTAATCCTAAAATTACAGTGCTGTTAAAAAAAAAATCAATGGCATCCATATAACCCATACATTTGAAATGATGAATACTACAAAAATAGTCAATGTTATTAGAAATGCACCCAGTATCAATTGAACACTGCTGCACCAATCACTGCACAGATGTAAATGAAAAGTCAGTTTGAAAAGAAATCACAATTGGATAGCAAAAAATTGAGTGCTTAAAATGGTGCCCCTGGACGTCATTTGTGACGAAATGGCGTAGGGAGGAGCAGCTTGCTGACGTCACCACAACGTTAACGCAAGGTTAAGTAACGAGCTGTGAGCCGGCCGGCTACACAATATTCACATGCGATTTTTATCTTCATACATTGTAAGTGTATTTCTTTTATTGTTTCAATAAAATCTTTATGCTGGGTTACGCTATGTTGGCTTTCCTTTTCATCTTGCCATGAGTATATCATGATGCCGTGATAAAGACTGAGGACACACCTATTGAAGGAGCGGGGATATCTGACGGAGTTACACAGAGACCCTGGCTGGGGTATAAGCCACCCCTGAATATTGATCTCTTCTTGGGATCTATTCTTCTGGTAAGCGGCAGCTATTTTGGAAGTGGAGGATTCCTTTTCCATCTGATACATAGCACTGTTTCTGGGTGTCTCTTCGTTGGAGGGCACCGATTCTTGTATAGGGGACTTCTGAATTCAAATACATAGGTCTTCTTCTTGAAGAATTACAGGATTTTAAGCACTCAATTTTTTGATCCGATTGTGATTTATTTTCAAACGGACTTTTCATTTACATGTGTGCAGTGATTGGTGCAGCAGTGTTCAATTGATACTGGGTGCACTTCTAATAACATTGACTATATTTTTGTAGTATTCATCATTTCAAATGTATGGGTTATATGGATGCCATTGATTGATTTCAACAGCACTGTAATTTTAGGATTAATTTTTATTGCACAGCTTATTTTTACAGAGTACATGTAATAAGTCTGCTGTGAGTTGAACCAAGCAGTTGTATAATTTGCAGATAAAAAAAATATATAAAAACAAAATATCCAATCTATGTTGATGAAGGAAACACATATGGATCACCATAGATTATAGAATACTCTGCTCCATTCTGCCTGTGGCTGCTTGACCACAGCGATGTAAAAGCAGGAATGATCAGCACACACCCGGTCTTAATAATAGCAATGCAAGGTGTAAAACAGGGGACTCCAAACATCAAAACAAAAGGTCCGGTTTACTGGCCTTTAAACTTTAGGGGGGCTGGGCTGTCACCAGTGGGAATAGAAAATTCCCTGGTATCGGTGGGAGTAAACAATGCCATAGGCTTGGTGAAAAGTCGTAGTAAAAAATATTATGTCATTGGTGTCAATGGGAGGAAGAGTACCCCATCACTGGTGCCAGTGGGAGGAATAGTGCCCCATAATTGGTGTCAGTGGGAGGAATAGTGCCCCATCACTGGTGTCAGTGGGAGGAATAGTGCCCCATAATTGGTGTCAGTGGGAGGAATAGTGCCCCATAATTGGTGTCAGTGGGAGGAATAGTGCCCCATAATTGGTGTCAGTGGGAGGAATAGTGCCCCATAATTGGTGTCAGTGGGAGAATTTGTTTCCCATTTCTGGTAGCAATAGCACCCAGTATCAGTGGAAGGGATAGTGCATGAAGGGCCATATAACAGCCATCACTTTAACCCCCTATATACCTTAAAGTAAACTACATACATACATATATACATACAAATAAAATAAAAAATCAAACAAGGTTATACTGTAGATGTTGGCCATGTATGCAAATATCATTGATATTTTAATTTCTACTCCTTTCAATAACAATAATAATAATAATAATTAAAAGGACATCTGTTACTCCACAAAATGAAATAATAAATAAAATACTTGTAGTAAAGCCTCAGTTCGTACTGAAGTAGCGCAATTTCAAAGCTGCATTCAGTGCGATTTTAAACATGTCAGTCAGTGCAATTTCATGTGCAGCTTGCCGACATCTGTGTAATTTCAAGCACAGATGTCAATGCAAGTTGCACATGAAATCGCCAAAAATAGTGCAGAAACCTTTTTTTAAATTAGTGCCATTCAGAGTCACTCCGATTTGAACAGTTCCATAGGCACAAATAAGGCGCGACTCGTCAAAGGAATTTGAACTGTCAAATTGCATAACAAGTCTCACCGGTGTGACCGGGGGGAAAAGTCAGCTATGTTTTTGTCTTTTTATTTGTACATTTGCAAAATGCACCTTAAAGCACAATTTCTACATTAAAGCTAGCAGATTGTATAGTATATACAGACTTCTAGGGTCATACTTCTGTTTTTAATATTACTTCCTGCATGTCAGTACAGATGGGGTGGGAGCAATCTCCTGAAGGACGAGGGCTGGTGCAGGGTGTGTGCTCATGAGCCAAGCCGATGAACTCCTTTCTGGGTCTTTTTTTTTTTTTTAATGTTCCAAATCTATACATTAGGAATTCATGAACTTATTTATGGAACAAACTGGAGGCGGAGGTAATGCCTTGTTCTAAAATACAAAGAAAGCTTTTTCTTTTCTGCAACAAAAGTACATTAAAATGTTTGTAAAGTCACTGCTCCTGGAATCTCCTATGTTACAGGAAGATATACTGTGCAGTATCCGATTTTTTTTTTTTTAATTATTCAGTCAAATTCTTTCTTTCTTTCACAGTGTGGTCACGTGACCTCCCGATGCTTTCCTTCCCGATCCGAGTACTACATCGGGAGGGGCTGAGATTACACATCAACGTCAGCCGCTAGGAGAGCGGCGGGAGTTCACATGAGCACACAGCGGTGCTCTGAAATAAGGTATTGCGCTGCATAATTTTTGAAACGCAGATACTGCACTGTATATCTTTCCGTATTCCAGGATTTGTAAATTACCGGTAACAGCCACATTGGTGTGAGGGGATGGAGGAGTGGGCTCACACACAGACGTTTTTATGCTGCTGTTGCAGCTGAAAATAATAGAACAAGTAGAATTTAGGTTTGAATGGTATTAGGAAACATTTCCACAGCTTCTAAAGTCTCAATGTGGCTTGCAATTCTTGGCCTATAATGATGTCTTTCTATTTTCTTTGTATACCCAGCAGCATGCCAACTAAACCCATTCCTGTGAGTATCACCAGTAGGAGAGAACAGCAACTAGTACTAGGTCACTGAATTAACACCAACCTCTCCAAGGCTTCGCTCTGACTGCTCCAGCAAAGACTGTGATGAACTCGCCAAACTGGAGAGCAGAAGCTGTGCCCTGGCTATTGCTTCTCTCTGGCTCTGCATCAAATCCTTTGTTACCCAAACATTAAATAAAGGTAATCCGGACGAACGGACAGAATGAACTTCAAACTGAATATCTGTAATAAAAAAAAAAGTAAAATTGAGATTCTAGATTCATTTAAATATAATATTGTGGTCTAAATGCACCATTTCATATTATCTAGTTTCCAACCAATATGGCATCTCTAGGTGTCTCAGATCATGAACAAGATAGCACATTAGATATTGCTAAACCTACAGGTTACTTTAAACAAACTGGAAAAGGCACATCTTCAGTATTCCTTTTGTTTAAATAATAATATATTATATAATATATTATAATAATAATAATAATTTTAAAAAAAAACACTATCCCCTTAAGCCTGGTACACACTACTAGGTCGGAGCCGCTGCACTTACTATGCGATGTTAGTACATTGATCTCCCCTGTCAGAACACAATAGCTCCATGGGGAGATCGCTGTATTAACATTCTACATTGGAGTCCCTATCAGACCTGAAATATAAATTATATATATTATAAATAATCTGCTTCCCCCCTCCCCCCATTGATAAAGTATTCAGACCCCTTTCACTTTTTTCAGTTTTGTTTATGTTGCAGCCTGATACTATAGTTGTTCAAATTATTTATTTCTCATTGATCTACTCTCAGTAGCCCACAATGACAAAGCAAAAACAGAATTTTAGAAATTTTAGTGACGGTTCACACTGCAGAGATGCGGGAACCCTGCAAATCCACTGCGGGTTCCCGCATCGCATGTCTCCCAGCGGCAGTTCACATTGACCAATGCGAACTCCTGGGAGTGTCAATTAAAAGTTAATGACACCCCCAAATAAGTTTGCATATCGCAGTGCGAACTGCAAATTCAGACAGGAATCGGATCGCATGGGTGTTCACACCCATGCGATCCAATTCTGCTGCGGACCAAAAAAGGGTCCCTGTCCAAGCTTGGCCCGAATGCGATGCAAATTCAGCCATTACAATATGTATATCACACATAGAATCACATTTAATGGCGGACATCGCTGTAGTTTGAACTGGCACTCAGAGACTTCTTCCATTTGAGAATTATGAAGACCCCTGTGCTCTTGGGAGCCTTTAGAGCAGCAGCCTTCCCTAGATCAATGCCTTGCAATAATCCAGTCTCTGAGCTCTACAGGCAGTTCCTTTGACCTCATAGCTTTTGCTCCGACACAGTATGCAATGTCAGCTGTGAGGCCTTTTATAGAGAGGTGTGTGCCTTTCCAAATCATGTCCAATCAATGTATGTGTTTTTCTTACAGGTAGACTGCAATCATTGTGGAGATGTTTCTACACCTTAAAAGAAATGGGAGGCACGTGAACTAAATTTCAAGTGTTGTTGCAAAGGGTCTGAATACTTATGCCAATGTGATATTTGAGTTCTTATTTTTAATAAATTGAGACATTCCTAAGATTCTTCACTTTGTCTTAATGGGGTACCAAGTGTAGATTGTGAGAACAATTATTTTAATCAACTATAGTATCGGGCTGCAAAATAACAAAATGTAAAAAGGAAATGGGGTCTGAATACTTTAAGAATGCTATATTATATCAGGGTTCGACGAAACTCGGGCGCCAGGTCGCAATTGCGACTAGAATTAGCGACCTGGCACCTGGGGAAGGAAGCATAGGCTTGCAGAAGGCTGCGGCTTCAATTACCGTCCGGCGTGGCCCAAAGTGATCGTGGGGAGGTGGTGGCGCACGGAGAAACAGGATACCACAGCTCGGCGGGACGGGGGGCGTTTCTGGCTCCTAACTTTTTTTAGCTGGCTCCTAGATTCCAAGCAAATTTGTCAAACCCTGATTATATATATATATATATATATATATATATATATATATATATATATTACACATACACACATTTTATATAAAAATGGACTTTCTGTATTATTTTTCACTTATTCCTACAACAGTCTGTGATTAGGTCTCTCATTTAATTTATGTTCAGCGATTTCATAACTTTCTAATTGTCTGTATAGTATATCCCTTCTGCGCATCCTATATTGCAGAGACCTTGTCTCACCAACGGTGCTCCGTTTTATATTATACATGTAGAAATATCAAGTCAAACTAGCTAATTTTGCTACAAATGTCTGTATGGAAAATAAAATTGAAAAAAAGTACTTTCTTACAGAGTCTGGAGCCATCTTGGTGATGACAGCATCCACTGAAGTTTCCGTCTTTAATTTCACCATTATTAAAGGAGGACGTTCTAAAAAGATCATGGCTGTGGTTTGCAGACTTTAGCACCAAGGAACAGGAAGATCCATTCCTTACAGGGGTAGAAGTAACCTGGGAATATTCTTCTCTAGTAGGCTTTGCTGTTCCATTATGGCTTGAAGGTCTCTCTGGAGATCTGTTGGGTAAGTCAAAGTCTAACCCATCGATATTTTGTTCTGGTTGAGAGTCCGCTGAGAGATGTGTACATAGAGGGCTCTGTAGTGCAGAATACAACGTGTCTGTGTTGGTGGATGGGATAATTTCGTCATACACATCCTCAGCACTGTGCTCAGGACAGGGTGTAGATAAGGGAAGGGATGAATTTTGTGGTGGATGGTCTGCGTTTTTAAAGCAGTTTCTCTTTAAAGATGATTGTTTAGTGGTTACTGGGCTACTGTGACATAATGGGGGATTTGAAATGAGAGGCTTGTTACAAGTCACATCTTGGGCTGTGCAAGTGAAATTATTAGATGCAGGAACATCTATGGATGGTAAAGGTGTGTCATGTTGCAAGTTCTCAGAAGGCTTGGTGCATCTGGAAAGGGTGACTGATGGAAACCTAGAACAGCTGAGTAATGGAGCCACCTGGGCTGTGACTGGGGCAGGATTAGGTGGGGGGTTTATTGACTTAGAGGTGCAGTGCTGACAAGGGCTGTTTCCGTCATGCTCCAAACCAGGGCAGGCATCTGGAGAATGGTTCAGCGACTTTGCATTCATTGCTTTCTTCTGATTGTAAGTTCCAGTTAAGCTCAAGCCTTTCAAACAGTGTGTAAGAGGTTCCATATCCACCTCTGGAAGGAGGTCATGTAGCATGCATTTCCTCACTGCTGGTTCTCTGTCCCACTGTTCATCCTGGGTCGGAGTCCCTGGAGACAGGCAACATGCTGGCATACCCAGACTGCACTGATCCGGAAAGGATGTGGAAGCAAACTGGTGTGGCCCAACAGCTGTCCTAAACAAAGATAAAGCGAGAAGATAAAAATACTAAACAATTATTTATTTCACAATACCTTTTTTGGGAACTGGTGCCAAAACATGAAATCAATCAATAACGTTGTTCAACCTCTCCTGACCGATTTAAACTTGACAGCTAGAAACCAGTGCCAAAAAAAACGTCCGTTTAGCCGCATTTACATGCCGCGTTTGCGTCTAGAAGCATTTGAAAAAAATACTTTTTTTGATTGTTAAAATGAAAAACGTCTGTAAACGAAACGCGTTTAGCTCTTCAACTGCCTCTAAACACAGCTTCTGAACGCATTTTTTTGGGTTCAAGAAAAAGCCTCTATACACAACTACCAATAAGATAACAGAGGAAAGTTCAGGAGCAGTTGAAAAAAATGCCCAACTGCTCCTAAACGTCTGTTTACCAGCACCAGTGTACATGAGGCCTTATCGGTTGTTATGGGAAAGAGGAATGTTATTAGCACACTTCTCATACACAGCAAAACACTGGTTATGATCTCCCTAGGACAGTGCTGGAGAACCTTGGCACCCCAGATGTTTTGGAACTACATTTCCCATGATGCTCATGCACTCTGCAGTGTAGTTGAGCATCATGGGAAATGTAGTACCAAAACATCTGGGGTGCCAACATTCACCATCACTACCCTAGGAGATGATAGGATCTAGTTACATTTAAATGGAACTGGAAAGAATCCTGTGAGAATCATTATCAAGTTTTTAAGGTACAGACTGTATGACCGTCATACTAATTTGGGCTTTACTACTAAACCCAGGACCTGCATTCACTATATCTGATCTCCCATAGTACACAGAACATGGGAATGCAATAGTTTTAGTAAATATAAACTGCTAAATACCTTTTCTCATCAGCAGTTAGAGCAGTCTTGTGACTTCTATCTGTGTCTGGGTAAAGCTTGTAGAAGTTTTTATTATACTCTGACTATCCCTATGAGACTGCAGGACCACCGACCCTCTGTCTGGACAGTGCAGATTGGCCCTGTGCTGATCACATGCACTCTCCCAAGAGGGGACTGTAGAAGAAGGGGGGATTAGAGAAGACAGGATCAAACTGCCTTTTTAAAACACAATGCAGAGGATTAAGCCTTTAGGTTCGACAGTGAGTATAACAAGCATGCTATTCTGCATATACAGACTGATTTTTCTGTTGTGGGTTTGTTAACACTTTAATGAGTGACTAACTCGCACATAAGCATGTAAATGCCTATCCTGCTAACTTGTTCCATGTCTTGCTAGGTAGTGAATGTAGGTTTAGGATCAAATTCTCTGAGCCTGTACCTGTATTAGCAAGGATTATCTTTTGTATTTCTGCCCTCACAAATTTCCTTTAAAATGTCCTTAAACCTGTCTTGCTAAAACCACCATTGTTGTATGCATACAAAACGAGTTCACCGAGCCATGGAGCGTCTTGGTTCAAAGGCCAAGTTCACCTTTGAAACATCCTACGTGTTGCACCCATATTTGGGAAGGAACATGCAAAATGTTCCAGCTCCTGCCTCCTCTTCTCCCCGCTCCCCCCCCCACAGTGGGTGGGGCTCACTGACACAATTTCTGTGAATGAATGACAAGTACCATCATCCATCATGGCTAACGGCTCGTAGTTCTCAATGAACTGAGAGGTAGCTGGTGAGCACTCTCGTAGTTCATTGATTCTTCCTGCAGTTCAGTATCTGCCTGCCTGTATTGGAGGTACAGCCAGTCAGTGTCCTGAGAGTCTGCAGGATCCTGGCATTGTACCCCCTGTCTGTTAATCGCACGTGCAATACTTTATGGGCTTCAGTGTAAAAAATAAATAAACCACAGGTAGATTTGAATGTGCCTAGACTTTAGAATGAGATACAACAAAAGTGAAAATTCACTTTGCAATAAAACACTCAATCATGTGCAAGGAACATTTTTAATTATATATATATATATATATATATATATATATTTGCTCACCGATAATTATATTACTGAAGAGAGCACAACTTTACCTTATTTGCCAAGGCAAGTGCAAGTTCACTATGCAACGAGAAAATACACTTGGCTTAATGAATGAGATGAAGTTGTGCTGATGTCAACCACCCAATCATGTGCAAGCAAAATTCCTTTTTTTTTTTTTAAAGTTCCTTGCACAATTGGCCATAGTTTGCAAAGTGAATTATTCCTTTGTTTCACCTCATTTACAAAGCTAAATAAAAATACACTTTGCAAAGTAAAAATTCACTCTGAAAGTGAGCATGCACTACTCCCATAGTAAATGAATTTCATTATATTTTTTATAAGATGTTATGTTTAGTTGTAATAAAACACGATACCCTGTAGACTGAGGAGATGAGGGGCTCACTACAATACGACAAGCAGGATGCTGAACTCCTTCCAAAGGATCATCAGATTTGCATCTCTGTACAGATGTCTCTGCAGCTGACAATAGAAGAAGACACAAATAAAAATATGTTTCATATCATGGCCCTAAATCGCAGAAAACAATTAGCATCAACCTCATTATCTGCCGTAGCCCATTTAAGATTAGGTTTGTTTCAACAGGTAACAGCACTGGTACACTGAACACTTTGTTATAACCAGAAAATGATTACCCATTTGTTGGTCATTCCTACCATCCAGTGGACAAAATACATGACGGCGGGGCAAGCTGGGAGTTGTAGTTACACGAAAGCGGCAGAGATCAGAGGGACACAGTTGGTAATTTCTGCACTGGATACATTGGAGGACACAGAACTCTCTTCTTCATGTGTGGATATAGCTGGAGCCTCTAGGGCAGCTTTTGGCAACCTTTTCAACACAGGAACCCTTGGAATAACTCAGGGAATCTCAGGGAGCCCCTGCTACAAAATGACATTGTACTATATCTACAACACATGATACACTAGTGTGATGATCAATGGGAAGAATGATTACACTTGTGGTCATTGGGAGGAATTTGTGTGATCAATGTACCAATAAAATGCATAAAATCACAATTAATAAAATATAAAACGATATATAGAGATAGATAGATATATAGAGATAGATAGATAGATCGATAGAGAGATAGATATAGAGATATATGTATATCTCAATTCATGCAAGTCCTGATTATTACATAATCATAATTCAAGCCCAAAATAATCTGTGCAAATAAAGTGCCAATCAATATTAAACATATATCCCAACATCAAGTACATGATTATTTAAAGTGCTACGTGCAATCTGATCCACAAACTACAACATCCAAAGACAAAATCTTCATAAAAATTTGCAGAATATCATCCAATCCGGAAGTGCATGTGAAGGACCACCACCAGGGACCCCCAAGAGCATATGCTCACCTTGGAAGTGGGCCCTTATTATAAGTAGGGCTGTGGAGTCGGAGTCGAGGAGTCGGAGGAAATTTGGGTACCTGGAGTCGGAGTCGGCAAACAATGCACCGACTCCGACTCCTACTAAATTTAGATTGGAATAAAAAAATAAAAAAAAAGCAAGTTTAAATGTCCCAATTCACAAAAAGTTATAATTAATGACTTCTCTACTGTAAGAATAAAGACCAATGCATGCAGTGCCTCACGTAACCGCAAAACGAACATGTTAAGTGACCGTGAAGAAGCATGCTTTTCATGTGCTTCACTATATGGCACGCAACGCACAATTAGGAGCTGCAATACTTATACTTTCCATAGTGTTGTGTTCTGCTTTTACAGGGAACGCATGTTAGAGAATCAGTAAGTGTCCAAATAAAAAAATTCCAACAGGAGTTTTATAAAGCACTAAAAGAAGTTGAAAAGTATGATCGCTCATCAAAACTTACTGTTGAAGAAGCCATCCTTGTTTATCCAGAGATCGTTAGTGATGTGGCCAGAATAGTTACTGCAATGCTACCCACCCAAGTCAGTGTCGAAAGATTATTTTCAGCCCTAAAAATAATAAAGTCTGACTTAAGAGCCTCTATGAAAGAGGATCTGGCAGAGGCAATTCTCTTCCTTAGAACTCTACATTGAATTGATTTGCATTTGCTAAGCCTATAACTACATTTCAAGATTAATATAAACCATTTCTAGGTTTTACAGATTTTGTTTTTGGTTCATTATAGATAAGCTTTGTTTTTGTTCTAAAACAACCAAATAATGTGGTTTGTATTTTTGAACTGGTAAAGATCATGTTCCTGATGTTTATGCCTGCTGCTACTATCCAGTCACTTGATTGTTTTCATTGTGTTTGTCTTTTGCTTAAACTGTGCAATACAGTAGACTGTTGGCTTCCCAGCCAGTAGTCCTGTGGTAGGTTGCGTTTCTTTCCCTCAAGGAATGTATAAAATACATTTGCATATTAATACAGAGGAGTCGGAGTCGGGGAGTCGGAGTCGGAGAGTCGGAGTCGGAAGTACATAAAACTGAGGAGTCGGAGTCTGAGTCGGAACATTTATCTACCGACTCCACAGCCCTGATTATAAGGGCCAATAAAAGCTTAGAACAAACAATCCAGGATTTTGGATGGCAGCTGCAGGTGGATATCCAGTACACACGTAAACACTCAGCGGGTGATTGATGCATTCAATGGAACAAGCCGCTTCAAAAGCTAAAGAAAAGCAAAGCCTCACAGTGTACACCGTAAACCTATTTTCACTGATAAAAAGCATAGAAAGAGTAACAGGCAAAAAAGTACCAAGCGGCCACCACCCCCTCACTGTAATCCAGTGTGCATTGAAGCCATGTTTTGAGGAAAACTGCAGAAGCTGGCGGCTCACTCGAGAATACTTCCTCCTGGATTAGTGAAGCCCCATCCTACGAGTTTCATTGCTGTGACATAATCTGGGGCACAGTCAAATACAGCCATGGGGGGGATAGATATAAACAACATATATATCTCCCAGGCTGTGATGGGCCATGCCCCCGATGTCACAAGAACGAAACATGTAGGGCAAAGAGAAAGACACAGCCACATCTAGTGGCTATACCCCTGCACACAATCTAGGTTTCCTGTTACTTGCCAACAACATAAAATAGTATCTATCATAAGGGATTGATTTGTGTCCTCCCAACTGATTCCTAGAGAAGGATTTTTCAAGGATTTTTTTGCAAAACAAATAGGCATTTTGACTTGCCTTTAAATTAGGATACCTTCAGCAAATTGCACATTGGCAAAAATTTGCTAGGCAGCCCCAAGTGTGCACTCATATAACACTGCCCATTTTGCGAGACTTTTTAAGCAAGCATTAAAAGAGTGATCAAAAACAGAGGAGGAGCCTTTTAGATTTTTTTTTACAGGCAAGTAAAAAATTAAATTTTTCTTAATCATAGTACCGGACACAGGACTTATATTTGTAGACCACAGGACATCTCCAAGCAATAAAATGAGAGTTGGGCAACAACATAGCAAACAGAACTGTCAACAGGCCCACAAAAGGCAAAGGTTAAAAACCTTAAAGCGGTGGTTCACCTAAAAACATTTTTTTAAAAGACAGCAGCTACAAATACAGCAGCTGCTGACTTATAAAAAAATGGACGCTTACCTGTCCATGTCGCCCGCAACGTTGGCAGCCGAAGCCGAGCGGTAGGTCGGCTTTTGGCTTACCCCGCCGCCATCCTCGGCGAGGGAATCGGGAAGTGAAGCGCTGCGGCTTCACTGCCCAGTTCCCTACTGCGCATGCGCGAGTCGCGCTGCGCCGTTCCTACTGGTCCCCGTTGTGTTCTGGGAGCTGAGTGTTTGCCAGAACACAACAGGGGGATGACGCGGAGGAGCCAGACTCCCGCAGGAGTCTATACCAGGAAGTGGTGCAAATACCTGTTTTATACAGGTATCTGCACCCCCCCCCCCCTGAAAGGTGTCAAATGTGACACCAAAGGGGGGGGTTCCGAAAAGCGGAGGATCACTTTTGGGTGAACCTCCGCTTTAAAAAACACTCGGATAGCAACTTAAAGCACCTCGTGGCCAAAGCGTGCATCCACTGTAGACTGAACACCCACTTGGTAAAACTTTTACCCTGGACCCGGCTGGCGGCTTTGCAAATGCGGGATACAGATGTTTGATGCTGAAAAGCTCAAGCGACACCAACGGCCTTGGTGAAATGAGCTCTGATGGACAAGGAAGGAATCGTATCCTTTAGGCTGTAGGCCCTGGAAAAACTTTTTCTGATCCTGATGCTGGCAATTCTGGGGCAGGAAGCAAGATGAGGTCCTATAGCCAAAACAAAGAGGGAAACCGCGGCTGTGGCGGCTAGGTAGAGTCTTATAGCCTGACCACATACAGTATAAAGTCTCCCGGAAATCCTGACGGGAAAACCGAGAACCTGCTCGATAAGTTTCCCCGTGTACACACGGCCGGGTTTCCCTTCAGGAAAACTGCGGGAAGAGCTTTGGCTGGGAATCCCGGCCGTGTGTATGCTCCCTCGGAGTGTTTCCCCATAGGAAAACTGCTGGGTTTAAAACCGGCGGGAAAATAGAGAGCGGGTTCTCTATTTTCCCGCCATGATTCCCAGCAGTTTTCCTGTCGGGAAAACTGCGAGGAAGCATACACACGACCGGTTTTCCCGGCCAAGAGATCTCCTCGCAGTATTCCTGGCAGGAAAACTGGTCATGTGTACGAGGCTTAAGGCAATTTCCTTGGCATGTTTTGGGGGGCGGAGCAGAGGAAAGGAGGAACAAGGTTCTCAGAGGTGGAAAGAAGAGACCATCTTAGGTAAAAAAGGAAGGTTTTGGTCTGCTGCTGGCCACAGTGTCTGATGGTTGACCATTTTCTTTTGACGTTTCTGCAACATTCTTCTTTTAAAATAAACATACCTGCTCAAGGGGGAAGACGATTTTAGTGACTCACTTACCAGGCACACTACGGTAGAGAACCTCACATGATCTGGCTGGAGCACGTAGATCCTGAGGTGGTGTCAGCAGTGACAACTCTTCTTCAGCACTTCGTATGTATTGGTAAAATCCAGGAATAAGAAAGGTAATATTCTAAAACCACATGGAGCCCAAACAAGAACAACATAATTACCAAACAGCTTCAAGCAAGTAAGCATTTGCTAACGTTTTAGTTAGTATTTGTAGCTTTTTACAGGGTAAGAGACAGCAAAAAGGGTACTTGGCCACTGGATGCTTTTCAGATTTGGAGATGCAATAGTTTGACAATTTTTATTGCTTTTTTTTTGTCCATCTTAGAGAAGTTTATATTCATGAAAACAGAACCCTTTTCTGGTCCTAGACACTGATACCAAGACTTATTTTTATACTGAAAGAAAATATTTGCTAGAATTTCAATATTGGTCCCAGTTACACATGTACATTAAAATATTTTTTTTGTGGCATTAAAAAAAAAAAAAAAAAAAAAGGCGCCATGAAAAAAACTGACTTGGAAACATGTTTCTAGTTACAAAGACAAGTTTTATTCACGAAAATATTTTTGACTGCCACTCACAGTTTTGAACTGACTATATATGTTTTTAGCCATGGAAGACGGAGGAGAGTTAAAGGTTAAGTGCACCTTTCATAACATGTTACACCGGACCGCCCCCCGCACCTCCCCGATCTGACAGCTAGCGGGGAACTTATCCCAAACCCCAACCCCCCGGGTGCACGCTGTAACAATTAAAAACAAAACAAAAAAAAAAAAGTGGCCGAGCGGGTCCTGTGAATGGTAATAAAATGAAAAAGGTCCAGAGGCCTTTGCGGCTGTTGGTTTGTAATTTTCAATGGACTACCATGGCGCTGTGGAGCGTGGTGGTAGTTCATGATCTCTTCCTGTCAGATTGTATCTGCTATCCCATATGGGATGTACGAGCAAGCAGTTAAACTGGAAGATCTGCTGGAGACCTGCATTATACCAGCATTGCTGTACAGGTTACAAAAAAGAATACTAAATGCACATTTTTTTACCTGTAAAAACAAAATATATATATTTTTTTCTAAAAAGTGAACTTATTTTTTTAACCGCTTCAGCCCTGGACCATTTTGGTGGTCAAAGACCAGGCCACTTTTTGCGATTCGGCACTGCGTCGCTTTAACGGACAATTGCGCGGTCGTGAGACGTGGCTCCCAAACAAAATTTCCATTTTTTCCCCCTACAAATAGAGCTTTCTTTTGGTGATATTTGATCACCTCTGCGATTTGTATTTTTTGCGCGATAAACAAAAAAAAAAAGTGACAATTTTGAAAAAACAAAATATATTTTTTACTTTTTGCTATAATAAATATCACCAAAAAATATATAAACAAACATTTGTTTTCCACAGTTTAGGCCGATACGTATTCTTCTACATATTTTTGGTAAAAAAATAAAAATAAAAAATAAGCGTGTATTGATTGGTTTGCGCAAAAGTTATAGCGTCTACAAAATAGGGGACTGTTTTATGGCAATTTTTCTTTCACTCGTTATGGCGGCGATCAGCGATTTTTATCAGGACTGCGACATCATGGAGGACACATCGGACACTTTTGACACCATTTTGGGACCATCCCGCTTGGCTGAAGTCTATCCCCAAAAGTCAGCTGTTGCGTATACGACGCAACTGTTCTGACACCAAAGACTTCTACTTACAAGCAGAGGTCTTAAAACAGAGGTTTCTGGACAAGGGTTACCCAAGAGAGCAAATTGATGAAGAGATTCAACACATTGGTAGGGTGGACCGTACAACACTTACACTTGAAAGAACCAAAGCGTTACCAGATCCCAAATTTAGAAACGCATTTTTTACTACGTTCTCGAGTCAACATAAGCAAATTAAAAATATCATTTGCAAACATTGGGGGATCCTCAAAGAGGATCAAGTGTTGGGACCTTCCCTGCCAAACAATGCCACAGTCATCTATAGGGGTGCCTCTTCTTTAAAAAATCAGGTTGCCCCCAATGTTATTGATCCGCCTATAAAACCAACTTTTTTTCCCTTATCCAAGGGCTTTCACCCTTGCAGGAAATGCAAGGTATGCCTTGAGAATATTCATGGGAGAAAGAAAACCATTTCTTTCCGGTCTAGTGTTACTCAGATTGACTATCCCATGAAGCAATTCTCCACCTGTGCTTCTACATATATAGTTTATCTGATCACCTGCCCTTGTGGAAAACAATATGTGGGCCGTACCATCCGCAGTTTTTCCACAAGGGTAGGTGAACATGTTGCAAAAATCAAGAAAGGCAACGATAAACACACAGTGCCTAGACACTATTTACAAGTTCACAATAAATCATTGATAGGTACTTCCTTTTTGATTATTGACAAATTTGTTCCCCACTGGAGGGGTGAACCGAGCACCAGAGGAGTCTCGAAGTTAGAAGTATATTGGATTTATACCCTCAAGAGTTACGCCCCTTTTGGACTCAACGTCGAATGGGACGTGAATGCTTTTATTAATCAGTCCTAATTTTATTATTCATTTTGTGATTCTCAGTATCATTCACCTTGTCATACCTGGTCTTTGTTTTCTCTGTTTGTGGTTCAGAGACAATATATTAGGTGTCTTGGAGGTTTTGAAGATGAATTTCAATTTTAATTTTTAATTTTCATATGTGTATGTCTTTTTAATTATCACATTTCTAAGTGGGGCCTTTAGTTCACCTCCTTGATTGCTGGCTTTCATCTGATTCATAAATAGTATTTATATACTGATTATGTGTGTTCTCTGTAAAGTCCAATTAGATTGGGGTGACTCAGGATGACCTCGTATAACCCCGGTGGGTTCTCTTCCATCTTTGGGCTGATATATGACGCTGTGTGTCCCGGAGCGTCTGTGTTTTGATACTGACGTCTGCCTGTGATATGCCTGGAACGCATCGTGGAACGCGGCGTACGGCGCTGACGTCATGACGCTGCGGAAGGGCTGCTGATTAATGCCCATTGATTGGCTGACTATCACACCTCCTGCCTGTCAAGGAGGAGGAGGGGGGAGTGACTGAATCATCCTGGACGTCCTAACGTTTAATACGTCTGGACGCTGGCGCTTTTGACGCTAAGCCCCGCCCCACTACTTCCGGCTTTTGGAACGCAGACGACGTTTCCGGTTCCCTACGATGGAACGCACGCCGGTTTTGATATGGAAGAACAGATGTCAGCAATCAGGGACCTGGATGTAAGGTATTTAATGCAATGGGGGGAGCAGAGGAGGTCCAGATACCCCAGTAGAAGTCCGTGTAGCGACGAAACCGGTCGGGTGATTACTCCACTGCATTCCCATTGCACTCTCAACTTTGTTGGATATACTCCCTATACCTTTATCCAAGGTGGGAGTTTGCTGCCATAATTCACTTAATTTTTACTTGTGCTATTTTTTCTTTTGATTACTAGCTAAGTGATCTATTTTTTCCTGTGTGGCTTTTTGAAGTTTTTTCATATTTTTACTGCATGTGTATATTTGCAATGCTTTTTTATTAAATGTTTTTACACTATGAGGAGCACCTCTATATTTTTTCCTTTTTTACCACTTTGGGTGTTTTGAGCTACTATCGATCAATCAACTTTGGTTATCTACCTTGAAAAAACAAGCGCTTCAATAACCATTTCTGGATTGGACACGCGGAGTGAGGACCACTGGACCCAGACAATCGGTCTATACAAGCCTTGATGACCCTCCCACCGTATGGTGGTTGAGAGGGTCCACCATTTCTGGTAAGGGTACCCACCCATTTATCTATTTTCGTGTCCAGTGCTGAAGATTTCTTGGTATTGAAGATTTTGCTCCACCCTACACTGAAAGTTTATTTGCACAAGTTTAGACTTTGTCCTTCCTGGCAGACTCTGTGATATTTGCAGGATTGAGTTCACGCCTTCTATATTAAGGCACATTTGATCAACAGTGGAACGTTGGCCTTGGAGGACTGTCTTTCTTTATTCATTGATTTTTGCATATTATATTTCTATATATAAGTATGGTGATCACACCACAGTTATTTCACATATGTATTTTTACCTGGTGATTCTTTATAGCACAGATTTGTACGTAAGGTTTTGATATAGGAGCTTGTTTCTCACATCATAGCTCCCATTATTCACTTCACTATTTCACGATAGTGTATGAAGAGGCATTAGACTTTGATTATTAGTCTTTTACCTTTAGGGTACACGCTAGATTCACCCTTTTTTAGGGGTTTATTTATATTTTGGGCGCTACATTTTCTTTTTTATATTTTTTTATTTTTTTTATATTTTTTATATTTTACCATTTTGGGACCATTGTAATTTTTACAGCGATCAGTGCTATAAAAATGCACTGTAAAAAAGTCACTGGCAGTAAATGGGTTAACCACTAGGTGGCGGTGCAGGGGTTAAGTGTTCCCTAGGAAGTGAGTCTTACTGTTAGGGGGCGTGGCTATACGTGACACGTCACTGATGACCGTTCCTGATCAAGGGGAACGGTCATCAGTGACAGTGTCAATAGGCAGAATAGGGGAATGCCTTGTTTACAAAGGCATTCCCTGTTCTGCCCTTGCCGACTGCAATCGCGGGACTCCCGGGAACATCGAGTTCCCGGGACCCGCGGCCACACGCGCGAGGCACGTGGCTGCAGATTTAAAGGGACGTACCTGTACGCCAATCTGCCCGTGCCATTCTGACGACGTAAATAGTCGTGCGGCGGTCAGCAAGCGGTTAAGCAGAAGGATATTCCTGGCCCTGGATTATTATAAAGAAAACAAGCAATCAGCCAAACTTATCTAAAGCTAGCCACAGGCTGATCTAAATTTCAATCAGTGAGTTTCTGTCCTGTTCAACAGAAGCCAATCATAGCTGCAGATGCTGGTCAGTGTGTTCCGACAGTGGGGAGTCCTGCTGTCAGAATGCAATGTCCAATGTACTATCTGCCTTGGTCAGCTGGGGAGGCCTTTAAATGTCGAATGTTTAACCAGGGATTACTTGGGATATTTTAGAGAGTTACTAATGCCTGTTTTGAGAAGCTTCTCCCTCTCTCTTATTTGTGAAGATATACTTTCTGACACTAGACTTGAGGCAGAACATTTTATTTTTAATGCCATTACAAAAAAGTGACTTACCCTTTAAAAAGGATCACGGTATACCTACAAAAGTATAAAAAAAAGACTAGAAAGCCCCTTTTTCGAAGCAACACAAGTGTGGCAGATTCCTACCTTTCCCAGGAGCTGCGTTCGGTCATATCCAAACAAAAAGCGTGACAAAGTTCCATTTAAGCCTTTGATGGATCCATCAGGAAGAAGGGTGATCAGGCCACTGATAGAGGACAGGACAGTTATACTGCCATAGTATTCTTCAACTGAAGATACACCTTCAGCAAAGTCTTCTATCAGAGTCAGACTAAGAGGAAACGTGACACCATCACGTGACATGCCCACAACATTCTGGTGCTGGATGCTCTATTAAAAAAAATAATAATAATAATATATGTCAAAAAGGTTCTATGGTGCAATGTTCAAGAATCAGATAGCAAGATAATATAGTGACAGCTTAAAAGAATAGGCACATGGATACTTTATTAAAATGAATGGGCAGCGCCCGCAACACGGGCGCTTTGAACCCTTTCTTAAAAGCGGCCCACTAGCACCCGAAAAGCCTTGCTAAAACTAAGGGAAAGGACCACTAAAGGACCCCTGCCTCAGTGTGAAAGTAGCCTTAGAACCGATAGTGCTGATACTAAGCATTTTCACGAGTATCGGTACTCGTGCAAATGCACCGCTACCTGAAATCGATACATTCAGGCTCAGTTCTTTTAGCTGTCAGGGAGACTCTCCCCCTGAGAGCCGAAACGCAGCTGAAGTGTTAAAGTCCAGCACTTGGAGCTGTGAAAAAAAAAAAACAGCTGGGCAATGTTTATCAACAACATTGCTCAGCTACTGTTGTACACACCATCAGACAGAAATGAGAGACAATCCGCGCGGACAGACAGCGCGGTGACGTGTCCGCGCCGTCGCCACGACGACGCAGGAAGGTCAATGCTTCCACGCATGCGTCGAAGTCATTCGACGCATGCGAGGGGTGGCGGCCGCTCGGACATGTACGGTAGGTCTGTACAGACGACCGAACATGTCCGACGGACAGGATTCCAGCGGGCTGTTTCTAAACAAGTTTGGAAATATTTGCCCGCTGGAAAAAAAGGCCCGGCGGGCAAATGTACGCTGGAATCCTGTCCGCTCGGGTGTACAGACGACCGAACATGTCTGCTGAAACTGGTCGGTGGACCAGTTTCAGCAGACCTGTTCGGTCGTGTGTACGGGGCCTTAGTTTAATTGAATCAGCCCCAATTAAGGCCTTATTCGGTTTCCCCATTTAATTATTATTTTCCTGCAGATTGTTTATTATTTTTTCTTCACTTTTAATTTATAAACCATTAAATAACGAAAAAAAAATTTTTGTTTGCTTTGCTCGTTAATATTTTTACAACATATATTTACACATTTCACATGGAAAAAAAGTGCAAAATTAAAAAAAGAAAATAAATGTATTTACTCGATTTGTAAAATAACTTTTCAATGTCTTGTACCATTGCTAACAGCTGAAGTGTAAATAAAACACTTGCGATAGGTACCGGTAAGTTCTAATAAAAAAAGTATCGGTACTCATAGTGTAAAATAAAAATCTGCATTAGTTCGATGTATTCAGGCCTGATTCTACAAGTTAGGAAAATTGCACAACATTCGTAGTAAAAGAGAAATGCAAGAAACTAAATGAAACTCAGAGCTGTACAATTAAAGAGTAAACTCATGCGACAAGTAAAAATTGAAGGGACAGAGGACCGGAAATCCAAAAAGGACAAGCCACTCGACATAGAACCTGGCAGAGCAGCCTGTTAGGGAGATTCACCCTCTCTAGTCGTCCTGTTATACGTCATCAATTAAAGTGAAAGCAAATGAAAATGCCATATTATAGGTTGACACCAGAACAGTAATAGAGGAAATCTTCCAATAGGGACACTGGATCTAGTGACCATTATGACATGCCGGGATTCCCTCACTTTGGAGGGATTTCTTTTCACTTCCTGTTTTTGGTGTTGGACAGGAAGTGAAGAAAAAAAAACTCCTCTTTTGGACACCGATGGCAAAAAACTGACAGGGGTTATAATCCTCCCATAATCTATACAAATTTGAGGCATTATACTTGTGACTGATGACAAATGTGGTTTGCTGGAGTGCATGCATGTAGGGAGAAAGTGTCAGAAAAAAAGTTGCAGGAGATACAAAGGATAAAAAATAAAAAACATTATTTAGAAAAAATGACAATTATTTATGATATACAGTGCTTTAGCAAAACTAAATGTCAATCAGCAAGGGTTTACATGTACTTTGTGATTTAAGCTGCAAGGGCAGGATTTTCTCATGACTTCTTAATGAGATTATTTCTTGCAACACCAACGCCCTATTTTGTAAGCAAATGTTTCCAAGGAGTTGCGGTATATGGTTTTTATTTCTTTGTTATTTATGTCTCCATTTCACTGCTGTAATGTACATGTCCTTAAAATAACTCTAGTTATTTCGCTAGAGCACACTACTATAGTTACTATGGACATGTCTGACTGAAGGGATCCTAAAGAAAAAAAAAACTGTCATAAATGGTAAGCTGCAAACATAGCTATAAAGCAGGAACCTAGATTCTGTATAGCAGCCGGAGTGCCTGAAACTCAAGGTGTTCCAGAATGAAATTTCCTTGAGCTTGAGCTCATCCTCTGCCACACCTCACAATTGATTGGTGAGACCATCAATTAAAGCTATGGACTTATATTGAGCAACGGAACTGAAGTGAGGTGGGCATCAATTTCACAAGTAGATATTTGCACAATGGAACAGCCTACGTAAGGGATCCCAGAGAGCTCCAACAGAGATATAAGGGCATTATACAACGGCCCCTGTTCATTTAAGATTACCAAAAACTACGTAGAGCAACAACCTATCAATCGAGACCCGTCCACTACAAACTTTATTTTTGTAAATCTAAAAAAGATTGTACAAAATGCTTATGTGTGTAGCTAGCCTCCCATCCATATTAAAGTCTTCCAAACTACGGCATTGCCACAGGTTTTCTTTTGAGCAGTCTTGGGTAGGACACAAACATCTCCTTTGTATGTCCCAAAATGAATGATAATTTATACAGTTGTATCTTTACCTGTGACATCTCTTTTTTATGGTTGGGAACTTGAACTGATGGCATCAAGTCTGTAATGTGTTGCCCTAGAACCTCCTCCGAGTCTGTATAGCCATAAAGCTGTGCACAGGATAGATCGCAGGAAACAATTCGCCCCTAGAAGACACAAAGTAATGACCAATCAACAATTTATCATCATGTAACTGCCCTTGCTGACGAAGTCCCATAGGACGTAACGCGTACAAGGGAGGAGCTATCTTGCTGACGTCACCCACTGTCATTGTATCTTATACTGCTATTGTTGCTACCAATCGAACATCCATGCTGGATGTGATTGATTGACATTTTTTGAAACAAAAAGGGAATGAAATAGGAGTGGTATTTGTTTTTTAAATAAGGAGGTGTTCACATTATTAATGTCATTTATGAAGCTTATGTGATTTTAACCACTTAAGCCCCGGATCATTATGCAAACTAAAGGACCAGGCCCCTTTTTGCGATTCCGCACTGCGTCGCTTTAACTGACAGTTGCGCTATCATGCGACATGGCTCTCGAACAAAATTGACGTTCTTTTTTTCCCCCACAAATAGAGCTTTCTTTTGGTGGTATTTGATCACCTCTGCGGTTTTTATTTTTTGTACTATAAACAAAAATAGAGCAACAATTTTGAAAAAAAAATAAATTTTTTTTTACTTTTTCCTATAATAAATATCCCCGAAAAATATATATATAAAAAAAATGTTTTTTCCTCAGTTTAGGCCGATACGTATTCTTCTACATATTTTTGGTAAGTAAAAAAAAAAATTTGATTGGTTTGCGCGAAAGTTATAGCGTTTACAAAATAGGGGATAGTTTTATGGCATTTTTATTATTTTTTTTTCACTAGTAATAGCGGCAATCAGCGATTTTTATCGTGACTGACATTATGGCGGACACATTGGACACTATTTTGGGATCATTGTCATTTTTACAGCAAACAGTGCTATAAAAATGCACCGATTACTGTGAAAATGACACTGGAAGTGAAGGGGTTAACCTGTAGGGGGCACTAAAGGGGTTAAGTGTTCCCTAATGTGCGTTTCTTACTGTAGGGGGGCGTGGCTGGGCGTGTGACATCACTGATCGTCGTTCCCTATGACAGGAAACAGACGATCAGTGACAGGCTCACTAGGAAGCACGGGGAGAGGTTTGTTTACACTTACCTCTCCCAGTTCTTCAGTTCTGTGACCCGATCGCGGGACACCGGCGGAGATCGGGTCCGGTCATGGAGCAGAGGAATGAGTTGCGAGCGCCCCGCGCTCGCGACCCACAGCTGGGCTTCTTAATGGACTGTACGTCCATATGCCCAGCTGTGCCATTCTGCCGACGTATTGAGTCGTGCGGTGGTCTAGCATTTGAGGTAGTTTTTACCTGTATTTGCGAGCGATATAGCGGAATAATAAATACAAGATGATTAGGCTCAAGGAAGATGGCGTCGTTATGGCAGATGTTGAGGTACCCAAATGGCGCCTGTGTAGAATAAATTAGAAGCTTTGGGCTTTGGTAAAATGATGCCAATAGAATGGCAAAAAAGATGGCACCTTATTAGGAACAGACTTGAGGACATAGGTGTGAGGTCTCTGGACACATAGCATGGGATCTCAGACTATAAATATGGACCGCTGTCACCCAATCACGATTCCCCTGGAAAATTCATGTGATTAAGTGACAAAACGCACTGGGATAGTTCTTTGGGTGACATTGAGTACATTGCGAACCCAGAAGGAGCCGATTTGCTTTCTATGAGCTGTGGTTATCCCTGTGTACATACAGTTGTGCTCATAAGTTTGCATACCCTGGCAGAATTTATGATTTTAGAGAATATGGGCCAGATCCACAAAGAAGTTACGTTGGCGTATCTATTGATACGCCGCGTAACTTTTAGGATGTGCCGGCGTATCTTTATTATGTATCCAGAAAGCAAGATAAGCCGGATTTTTGCTTAGATACGACTGACGTAAGTCTCTTACGCCGTCGTATCTTAGTTGCATATTTACGCTGGCCGCTAGGTGGCGCTTCCGTAGATTTCCGTGTAGAATATGCAAATTAGGTAGATACGCCGATTCACGAACGTACGTGCGCCCGGCGTATCTATATGTGTCGTTTGCGTAAGGCGTCGGACCGGCGTAAAGTTACCCCTGCTATAGTACGCAATGTTAAGTATGGACGTCGGGACAGCGTCGAATTTTCCGTTGTTTGCGTAAAACGTTCGCGAATAGGGCTTTGCGTAAGTTACGTTCACGTCGTCTAGGCATTGAGCGGGCGTAATTTAATTTGAAAATTCGACGCGATACTGAGCATGCGCGCGCATGCGCCGTTCGAAAAAAAGCGTCATTTACGTGGGGTCATGCTTAGTTTACATAAAACACTCCCCCCTGTTCCTCATTTTATTTAGGCACGCTTACGCTGGCACATTTACGATACGCCGCCGTAACTTTAGACGCAAGTGCTTTGTGAATACAGCACTTGCCTCTCTAAGTTGCGGCGGCGTAGCGTAACTACGATACGCTACGCCCGCTTATATTTATGCCTATCTACGTGAATCTGGGCCTATGAATGATCTTCCTCTTCTCGGGTCCCTCCCTCCTGTCGAGTGCCCCCACAGCAAGCAGCTTGCTATGGGGGCACCCAAGTCGAGCTGCAGCTCTGTGTGGCTATTCAGACACGGAACATCGGATCTGCCCTGCCCCCCCTCTCTCCCGATTGGCTAACTGACTGTGATTGACAGCAGCGGGGGCCAATGGCGCAGCTGCTGTGTCTCAGCCAGAAGGGAGAGTCCCAGACGGCCGAGGCACTTCGCTAGATAGAGATGGAGCTCAGGTAAGTACTAGGGCGGCTACTGCACACAAAAGTTTTTTTTATCTTAACCACTTCAGCCCCGGACCATTTTGCTGGTCAATGAACGGGCAACTTTTTGCGATTCGGCACTGCGTCGCTTTAACTGAAAATTGTGCGGTCGTGAGACGTGGCACCCAAACAAAATCGACGTGCTTTTTCCCCCACCTCTGTGGTTTTGATTTTTTGCACTATAAACAAAAATAGAGTGACAATTAAAAAAAAAAATATATATATATATATTTTTAACTTTTTGCTATAATAAAATATCCCCCAAAAATATATATATAAAAAAAAAACAAAAACAGTCATTTCAGCAAAAAAAAAAAAAAATTCCTTTAGTGATCCTTTAAGTGGTTAATGCATAAAATGCATTAAGATAAAAAACGTTGTGCCTTTGCAACCACTTTAACATGAATAAGCATGTAGAATACAATTCAATCAGTGACAAACTAATATAGAGACAATAATGCAATCATTTTACTTACATCTTGCTGAAATGAAAGAACAGTTGTAATAGTCTGTGCGGTCTCCAGGAACAAAATACATTGGCTCTGAACTCTGCGTATCCACAATCGCAGCATGACCACAGAACCTCCATTTCGCACTGCTTCAACCTGAAGACAAAAAACATACAATGACAGCAAAGAAAGTCTACAACAAAATGTCTCTATTAAAAAAAAGGGAACTCAAATGTTTACCTAGCACACGCTGCATGCTTTGCTGCAAAAGATCTGGAGCAGCAGGCATGCAGAGTGACTGCTCAGGAGGTGTGCATGATCTGCATGTGTATGATTTAGAAAAACTTATGTTACTGAATTGGTTTGGCAAACAGGGTCCCTGGCCTCTGGGTGCATAGAAAGAGAGTCCTTTACTAGTTTCATCACTGAACCACTGTAGCAGGTCCTTTATTAGATATACACAGACAGAGGCATAAAACATATAGCAGAATTCTTATTATAAACAGCTCTACAAGGCTATGTTTAAATGGAAAAAAAAAAAAACTAAAGACAGTAGGTTAGTTAGAGATCATATGTATTGAAGCACCAACAAAAACTCTGCAGCCAATCATCATTCTGACTGCATTTTTACAGGAACCGGTATACAGTTTTTTTTATACCAATATGGCTCAATGATTTAAAAAACACGGTGCCCCAAGTATTGGAGGAGCATTGCTTGTTGCCCTAAACGCAGACTCTGGAAATTTGTTTGGGGTCCTGACACTCGCATTGGGAACATCTAAGATATGCATAACCTTGTCTCTGGCCCTGGCAGAGACAAGGAAAACCGTACAACATACACACAATTATGTTTACCAGTAAAAGGAGTGGACATGGGAAAGGTATTTGAACTGCTATGTGAACAGCAAAATTAAATTACCATGCTGCTTGCCACATCTTAAATTCCTGGTGGCTAATCAGCCAGAACATTAGAGTGGATTTTTTCCATGGTTTTACTTCTGGTTGCATCAAACAACATCATACAGTTGTGCCCATAAGTTTGCATACCCTGGCAAAAATTGTGACATTGATATATAAAAAAAAAAAATGACTGATCATCAGCAACTGTCTTTTAACCACTTTAGCTCCAGAAGGTTTAACCCCCCCCCCACCCCCTCATGACCAGGCCATTTTTTGCAATACGGCACTGTGTTACTTCAACTGTCAATGCTGTACCCCCCAAAAAAATGGAAGTCTTTTTTTACCCCACAAACAGAGCTTTCTTTTGGTGGTATTTGATAACCTCTTTTTTTTTTTTTTTTTTTTTTTATGTAGCGCAAAAAATCAAAAACAACCAAACAACAACATTTTTCATTTTCTGTTATAAAACATTTCCAATTTATAAAAAAAAAAAAAAAAAAAAAAAAATCGAAATTTCTTCATCAATTTAGGCCAATATGTATTCTGCTACATATTTTTGTTAAAAAAAAAAAATCCCAATGCATGTATATTGATTGGTTTGCACAAAAGTTCCACAGTCTACAAACGATGGAATATTTTCATGTATTTTTTTTACTAGTAATGGCGGCGTTCAGTGACATAGAGGGACTGCAAAAAAAAAAAACAAGATCCATGTTCCTGCTTAGCAGGAACACAGGGTCCGCACATTCCCCTCTCACAGAACGCTGTGGTTACATAGGCAGACCGTTCTGCCTTCCTCCTGAAGGATCGGCAGGTCCCAGCGGACCCCTGATTGGCTCTCACTTTATCCAATCACAGCGAGACGGGGGTCGCCCGAGGCACATGCACGACCCAGACATGTCAAATCCCGTACAAGGTACGTGATATGGCGCAGAGCGGCCGCCCTGCCATAGTAAATCTACAGTGGATGGTCGCCAAGCGGTTAAATAAGGATAGTGATCATATAAAGCCATTTATTATCACATAGTTATTTGGCTCCTTTTTAATTCGTAATAACAGAAATCACCCAAATAGTCCTGATCAAAAGATTTCATACCCTGGAATGTTTTGTGATGGAAGTACTAAAATTCCTATTTTGTGATGAGCCAATTCTTTTATTAGATCCACTGAAATGTTGTTTTTCCTTTTAGATTCTTATATATTGTTTTTATTTTTTTATTTTCTTTATCTATATAAGAGATATACATATGCATGTGTGAATATATATATTCCAAGTGTTTATTTTCATTAAAAGAGGTTATATCAGATATAATGTTTTAAAAGTTACAACTTGAAATGAAGGACAAAGGACTAAAATTAAAAGAGGTCATCCCCTCCTCCTCACTCAAATCTCTGAATGAGCTTATATGGGTTTGAAGAGAAAACCTCTGCAAAATTGACAAATGGGCCCCTGTACATGGACATCCCACAATGGATGTTATATGAGGCTGTATGTGCCATGAGAAGCTCCATACTATATGGACTTGCAAGAAGAACGTGTGCAGTACAGACGTCACAGGGGCGTGTAATAAGGGACTGAACTATATGAAACTGACCAATCTGTAGGCTTATGTTTGTGATGTCATGTTGTTAAGGCTGAACGTTGGAAAGGTGAAGATGTAGATTTTTTTCTCTCTGGTCTGCATGTTTCACTATTATGATTTGGGTCAAACGGCAGAAATGGGCTTCGCCCTGAGGTTGTATCAGGGGTCAATCCTTATCAGTTTGCCCTTGGTACAGACACACAAGGTGACATACACACGTTAACTCCTTCCAGGACTGAAGTGGTTAACTCCTTAATGAGCATTTTTTGCGATACGGCAAGGCATCGCTTTAACTTACAATTGCGTGGTCTTGCGACGTTGTACACAAACAAAATGGATGTCCTCCCCCCCACAAATAGAGCTTTTTTTGGTGGTATTTGGTCACTGTGGTTTTTATTTTTTGCGCTATAAACAAAAAAAGACCGACAATTTAGAAAAAAATAACAAATATTTTTAACTTTTTGCTATAATAAATATCCCAGAAGAAAAAAAAACGCAATAAGCATATATTGGATTGGTTTGCGCAAAAGTTACAGCATCTACAAAATAGGGGATATATTTATGACATTTTTAGTACACTTTTTTTTTATTTTTTACTAGTAATAGCGGCAATCAGCTATTTTTAGCGGGACTGCGACATTGCGGCGGACAGAGCAGACACTTTTGACCCTGTTTTGTAACCAGTGACTTTTATACAGCAATCAGTGCTAAAGATAGCGAATGATTACTGATAAATTGCACTGATAGGGAAGGGGTTAATACTAGCTGCTGTTCCTGATCACTAGGAACAGCAGATCTCTCTCTCTTTCCCTGTCAGAACGGGGATCTGTTTGTTTACATTGTCAGATCCCCATTCTGGCTCTCTGTGGAGCAGTTGCGGGTGGCCTGCGGACATTGCGGCCGCGCGCTTTGGCTCCAGCGATACGGCACACGCGCCTGCTACTGTCCATAAAGCGACCGATGCACATCTACGGCTAACCTGCCGCAGTATAATGAGGACGGCTGGTCGGCAAGCGGTTAAAATGCCAATTAAAGGTTACATTTCCAACATCTGTGGCTTTTTCAATTGCAATTAGTGTCTGTGAATAAATAGTGAATGAGTTAATAGCTACAAAGGGATATAAAAACATATCAAAAGCCTTGAAAATGCCAGTCAGTAAATGTTCAATAAATCATTAAATTAGTAGCGCACTTAGTGTGGTTGATTTTTACCTATAGGCAAGTCTATAAATCAGGCTTTCCATAGATGTACTGTAAATATCTCCTAAACGTGCACCGGTGACATCATGGCGCATGCGTACTGGGCTCTGAATGGAACTTTGCTGTTCATTCAGAAATGCGTGCTGCGGGGAGCGACGGCATTAAGGCTCGGCCATTCATACAGCCAAAGCCGGCAGACCCAGAAGGAAGACCAGTTAAAGATGGAAGTGCCTACAGTGGTGCTTAGTTTTTAGGCAAGTCTGTCATAATGTGCTAGTATGCCGTGCAGTATGGCACATTATGACTTAAACTGCCGGGGGCCAGATAAATTTTTTTTTGGTGCAGTTTACCACTGCTTTAAGAAGTGGAAAATCAGGGATCCCTTGATACCAAGCCAAGGTTAGGTAGACCAAGAAGGATTGCAGCCACAACTGCTAGAAGAATTGTTTGGGAAACAAAACCCACAGGTAACCTCAATAGAAACACAGGCTGCTCTGGAAAAAAGATGGTGTGGTTGTTTCAAGGAGAACAATACGATGATACAAAAATTTGTTGCATGGTGGAGCCGCCAGAAAGAAGCCTTTAATGCGCTAATGCCACAAAAAAGCCTGGTTACAATATGCCCAACAAACATCTTGACACACTTCACAGCTAATGTCACACTGTAATCTGAAGTAAGGAGAACAAAAAGCTTTTTTGTCACCACTTTAAATGCTATGTTTGGAGGGGAAGAATACCAACCCCACTGTGAAGTATGGCGGTGGCTCACTGATGTTTTGAGGGGTTGAGCACTCAAAAAAAAAGTATGGGAATCTTGTGAAAATTGCTGGCAAGATGAATGCAGCATATGATCAGAAAATACTGGCAGACAATTTGCATTCTTCTGCAGGAAAGCTGCGCATGGGACGGTCTTGGACTATTTAGCACGACAACAACTCCAAGCACAAGTTGACCCTCCAGTGTTTACAGCAGAAAAAGGTGAAAGTTCTGGAGTGGCCATCACATTCTCCTGACCTTAATATCATTGAGCCGCTCTGGCGAGATCTTAAATGTGCAGTTCATGCAAGATGACCAGAGACTTTGCATGACCTGAAGGCATTTTGCCAAGTCGAATGGGCTGCCATATCACCTGCAAGAATTCGGGGCCTCAGACAACTATTACAAGAGACTGTCTGTTGTCATTGATGCTAAAGACCGCATTAAGAACTAAGGGTATGCAGACTTTTGAAAAGGGGGCATTTCGTTTGTTTTCTTGTTGCCATGTTTTGTTTTATGGTTGTGCCATCCTGTTAATACCTACAGATGAATATAAATCCAATAAGAAATAAAATGTGGTTTGCCTGCTCACTCACCGTTTTCTTTAAAAACGGTACACACGGCATATTACCAATTTCCCAAGGGTATGCAAACTTTTGAGAACAACTGTACATCCATTTGTTTACCAGTACTTGTTATCCTATGAACATATACTTCAGAACTGGATACAGGTACGAGAAAATGGGGACTTTAAAAAGGTGCAAATCGACAAAAAAAAAATATATATATATATATATATATATATACACACACACATATATAAATAAAATCATTATTTATTTTATATTATTAAAATGTATTGTTTGTATAAAGTGGATGTAGCTTGAACAGGGAGTGTGTGTGGTTATGTTTCAGTGGAAACAGCTATTCATGGATCAGGTTTTTTGATTTAGCCAGCAGGCTGATAAGAAAAATAAATAAATAAAAATCACTGAGCGCATTCCCCTATCCACATTGTTGGGGTGGATGAGCAGTGCATCCCCTTCCTTACTTCTCTGAATTGAAATATATATATATATATTAGGGCTGTGCAAATTAACTTTTAATTAATCGATTAATCTTTAATTTTTTCGATCGATCAAAATATTTTTGATCGATTAAAATTCTTTTGATTGGTACTCACCTCACCGCCGGCTTCTGAGCCTTCAGGGAGTTCCGCCGGAGATCCGGTGATGTCACGGACACCGGTAGGGCTTGCCGTGTCCATCTGAAGGGCTCCTTTGCTGTGCCTTCATATCTGCATGCCGGCGGGACCTAACTATCTGCCACACGCAAGGGCTGTTACACTTCCCTTTATCACTTCCCTCTATCAACCTGGGATTCTACAGCCATCCACTGGGAGTTGTGATAGTTCCCTTCACGGGACATCTACATGCCGACGGACTGATGTTAACCCCTCATCTGGATTCAGCAGTGGTATCGTTGTACACATTTTTATACCAGTATCATACTTGGGTACATGTTTTTATGACTGCTTTTGCTCCCGTTTGGTATTACTCACACCATTTTTACAGTTTATGTAGCTACATCGATTTTATCTCCAGTGCAATATTTATTTGGTTACCTACTTGAAGACTATACAAGTTTTAATGCTATTCCCATCGAGCGCTGCCTTTGTGTGTTTTTTGTATCCTCCTATCCATTTTTTCCAGTGGTTGGTAGCTGCACTGGGAATCAGCCTGCAAGGTGTTTAGCTAAAAGTAGTTGGATCTGTATGTGCGTTATAATTAATCGAAATTAGTCGATTAATCGATTTAAAAAAAAAAAAAAAACGATTAATCGAACAGAAAAATTTTGATTATATATATATATATATAGAGAGAGAGATAGAGATAGAGATAGAGATAGAGATAGAGATATTACATTACAAGGTTCATCTGGTTCCTCATATAATTTGAAGTGACATATATAGTACTGGATGTGATTTCGATGAACAGGACTATCAGTAAAAGGTTAGAAGTCGTCTTTATTCTGAGAATGAAGTAACCAGAATATGGCTACACTGCATACGATTGGTTAAACCGAGTTGCAGCCTGAATTTACATCTGGATAAATCTTCAAATGTTAGCAGAAAATGCGATTTTTAGTTGACTGCTTTTTTTACTCCCTATGGGAGACAGTGTTGCAAAATGCCCAGGGAAGAGGATGTGTTCCCATCTTAAAATCAAATGTCTTTACATGTTGTCCTCATCAAGAACAGTAAAAGCCTGTATGTAGAGATCTAACAGTTCTTACGATTCCCAAGGCAAGGCCTGCATGATCTGCACTTCAAAACACTGCGTCTAAACATTGTGGCTCTCTGGGGGTTCAAGCACAGACTTCCAAAAGCACCCTTACACAGTTACATTTCTGAATATTAAACACCAGATTCTCTTCTAGTTTACACACACACACACACACACACACACACACACACACACACACACACACAAATATATATGGTGAGAGACTGCAATTTATTTGTAGCCTAGGCTTCAAATAGGCAATATCAATATGTATCGATTGTCTTGGAGGAGAGCCAAGTCACTGCAGATATTCAGGACTGAAGTACCGTACATGGATCTGGTAGAACCTTCCTTAAAAAAATTACGTCCCTACCTTCCCATTGATGTATATATATATATATATATATATATCTTTGCCACACTTCAACACTCCATTCATGTGTTAGAAATCTCAGAAATATCCCATATTTTTAGAATGGGGAAGAATCTGACCTTCTCACGTTCTCCCAGGATAGAGCCTAAAGCCTCGTACACACGATCGGATTTTCCGCGAACAAATCGTAGGACTTTTGTCCGAAGGGCGTTGGCTATGAAATTGTATTGCATACAAAACGGCAAAGAATTGCCGGCCAACAAACACAAAACTACATGTTTTTTTCAGCTCTTTAGTGCTACCCTTTGGGCAACTTCTGCTAATGTTGTGTTATGGTTAGCATTGGTTCTGAGCATGCGTGTTTGTACTTTGGAGTTTTTTCCAAAGGACTTCTGTACACACGATCGGATAATACGACACACATTTGTTGTCGGAAAATTTTAAAGCATGCGATTCCACATTTGTTGTCGTAAAATCTGACAATTGTCCGATGGAGCGTACAAACGGTCGGATTTTCTGGCAACAGCCTGTCATTACACAATTCCAGTCGAAAAATGTGATTATGTGTATGGGCCTTAAGACTGAGCAGCCAATGACCAAGCCGAAACACTGTCACGTGGGGGAGCATAGAATGTAATACGCTTTATGCGCTGATACAGACTGTACTTGGCAAAAGGATTGGTCCAGTTTTTGACATTTTATGTTCTACCCATATTAAGGGTGTAACATGGAACATGTTGCAGTAGCCCACCTCACCCCTGATCCCCTCTTTTCCTGTGACAAGGGGGTGTGGGTTCCTCTCCCTCTAGTCAATGTCACATTTAAAATCACCTGCACAGATGTGTCATTTATTCACAGAGATCTGCATTGTTGGTTTAGTTACCTTTTCCTTCGATTTCCCTTCTAAATGTTTTTTTCTTTGTCTGAATTTCTCACTTCCTGTTCCTGCTCAGTAAGCTGTTCTGGCTGACTAACCCCCAGCCAGAATGGCTCGGATGATGGGGGCATTCTGGCTGGGGGTTAGTCAGCCAGAACAGCTTACTGGAGGAGGAACAGAAAGTGAGAAATTCAGACAAAGAAAAAAAAAAATTTTAGAAGGGAAATCGAAGGAAAAGGTAAGTGAACCAACAATGCACTAGCTTAACCACTTAAGGACCGCTTCCTGCACATATACGCCGGCAGAATGGCACGGCTGGGCACATGTACGTACAGGTACGTCCTGTACTAGTACCCAGCTGTGGGTCGCGGGCGCGCTCCCGCGACCCGAAGCTCCGGGACCAGCGGACTCGATCGCCGCTGGAGTCCCGCGATCGGTCCCCGGAGCTGAAGAACGGGGAGAGCCGTGTGTAAACACAGCTTCCCCTTTCTTCACTGTGGCTCCGTCATCGATCGTGTCATCCCTTTTATAGGGGGACACAATCGATGACATCACACCTACAGCCACACCCCCCTACAGTTGTAAACACACTTCAGGGAACACATAACCCCATCAGTGTCCCCTTGTGGTTAACTCCCAAACTGCAACTGTCATTTTCACAATAAACAATGCACTTTAAATGCATTTTTTGCTGTGAAAATGCCAATGGTCCCAATAATGTGTCAAAATTGTCCGAAGTGTCCGCCATAATGTCGCAGTCACGAAAAAAAAAAAAAAAAAACGCTGATCGCCGCCATTAGTAGTAAAAAAAAATTTTTTTTTTTTTATAAAAAATGCAATAAAACTATCCCCTATTTTGTAAATGCTTTCAATTTTGCGCAAACCAACCGATAAACGCTTATTGCGATTTTTTTACCAAATGTAGGTAGAAGAATACATATCGGCCTAAACTGAGTAAAAAAAAAAAAAAAAAAAAAAATTGGATATAGATTTTTGGGGGATATTTATTATAGCAAAAAATATTGCATTTTTTTTCAAAATTGTCGCTCTATTTTTGTTTATAGCGCAAAAAATAAAAACCGCAGAGGTGATCAAATACCACCAAAAGAAAGCTCTATCTGTGGGAAAAAAAGGATGCCAATTTTGTTTGGGAGCCACTTCGCACGACCGCGCAATTGTCAGTTAAAGTGACGTAGTGCCAAATCGCAAAACCTGGCCGGGGTCCTTTAGCTGCATTTTGGTCCGGGTCTTAAGTGGTTAAAGGAACCTATTTAGAAAAAAAAAAAAAAAAAAAAAAACTTTTACAACCCCTTTAAATTACACTACAGTTTCTCTAAAATGTGACATAATTCTACTGATGTCAGTTGGCCCATTACCTTTTTTTAAAAATTGGTAATCTACTTACAAATGAGAACAAGAGGCTCCCAACTTGACACACTTTAAATGATTTATATTGTAGAACAATCACAATCTATCTCCACAATTCCTTCTGTTGTGGTGCGTTCCTTATAAAGTCTTTAATAATGGAGACACACTTACCACTTCTCCAGGTACCCGGGAAATGCCATCAGCTTCGGTAAGCTCCTCCTCTAAAACCTCTGAGATCCTGTGGCTGGATGCAGGAATCAGACTGGACAGACTCATTCCAATTAACTCGAGACTGCTATATCCAAAAAGCCTGCAAGCTTTATCATTGGCCATTAAAATCTGGAGAAATAATAAGTGCATTCAGTTAGACACATGGCAGTCTGAAAATAAATGATGAAAGTTGTTCTTTAAAGTGTAAGTAAACCCACCTATCATTTTCAGGCAAGGAAGCTGCCATCTTGGCCTATGTTTAATCTTCAACTGCCATGATGCTGCACATGTGATCAGTTATGACACCAGCCATTGGATGGTTTGACAGTTTGGTTGAGAGCACAAGCAATGTGACAGTTCGCAATCCTGGCATGCCGGAAATGTAACTGCTTTTTGAAACTGTTAGATCGATGGGTTTACTTCCGCTTTAAATGACACAAAAGTATCCTTGCCATTTAAAGTTGATAACCATTTTTTTTTTAAAGCTGCATGCAAGCTCTTAGCCAGATTCACAGTAGATAGTAGATACGCCGACGTAGAATCTAAGCTGTCGTAAGTTTAAGTGTATGCTCAAACTGAGATACACTTAAACCTAGCTAAGATACGACGGCCTGCGCCGTCATATCTTAGGGTGCAATTTTTCCGCTGGCCGCTAGGTGGCACTTCCGTTGAGTTCGGCGTAGAATATGTAAATGACTAGATACACCGATGAATGTACATGCACCCGTCGCAGTAAAGATACGCCGTTTACGCAAGGCGTTTTCCGTCGTAAAGTTATTCCAACAAACAGCTGGCCTAGCCAATGTTAAGTATGGCCGTCGTTCCCGCGTCAAAATTTGAAAATTTTACGTCGTTTGCGTAAGTCGTCCGTGAATGGGGCTGGACGTAATTTACCTTCACGTCGAAACCAATATGTCCTTGCGGCGTACTTTGGAGCAATGCACACTGGGATATGGCATGTGCCGTTCATAAAAAACGTCAATCACGTCGGGGCACCAATCATTTCCATAAAACACGCCCCCCTCATCCTCATTTGAATTAGGCGCGCTTACGCTTACGCCGGCCCCATTTACGCTACGCCGCCGTAAGTTAGGAGGCAAGTGCTTTGTGAATACAGTACTTGCCTCTCTGACTTAAGGCGGCGTAGCGTAAATACGATACGCTACGCCGCCTTAAAGATGCGGCGCCCTACCTGAATCTGGCTATACATGTCCAAGTTACATTGTGACAGCAGTAGGTTGCCTGTATTCATGCACATAACACAAGTCTGTGTTCCCAGGGAAATTAAAATTAAAATACAATAAACTTGTCAAGGGTAAGTTCATTTTACCCCCTAACCTCCCTCTGAAACACGTCTCAGCATTATTCTCGTCTTTCAACTTGTTCCTGAAATGCGAAACAGCTTTCTGGAACATCACCAGTTTAGTAAAATGCTTACAGGGGCAGCTTCTGGGAGGTCAGTTCAGTTCACCTCTTTACCTGCACAGATAATATGGTGTTTTTTTTTATATTTAACCACTTGCTTACTGGATACTTAAACCCCTCTCCTGCCCAGACCAATTATCAGCTTTCGGTGCTCTCACTCTTTGAATGACAATTGCGCGGTCATACAACACTGTACTCAATTTTTTCCCCCACAAATATAGCTTTCTATTGGTGGTATTTAATCACCTCTGGGGTTTTTAGTTTTTGTTAAGAAAAAATTAAAAAGACCAATTAAAAAAAATAATACAAAACCGTTTTATATTTTTGTTATAAAATTTTGCAAACGGGTAATTTTTCTCCTTCATTGATGTACGCTAAACTCATAGGCACCAACAGGCTGCCTGATGGGCTGCACTAATGGGCACCGATAGGGCGGCACTGAGAATTGGCACTAATAGGTGTCACCGATAGCTGGCAGTGATGGGCACTGATAGGTGGCAATGATAAGCACTGATCAGCACTGGTAGGCAGCACTGGTGAGGCACTGACTGGCACCACTGGTGGGCATTGATAGGTGGCACTCGTGGGCATTGATAGGTGGCATTTATTGTACTGGTGGTCACTGGAAAGTGGCACTGTTGGGCACTAATGAGGCTGATGTGCCTCTTCCACTGGAAACCGATGTCCCTTACACAAGAGCCGGTGATCAGCCTTTTTTTTTTCTCCTCGCGCTGTCAGCGTAAGGAGAAAAAAAAAACAATTACCAAGCTTCATTTACATCACGTGACCAGCTGTCATTGGCTGACAGTTGATCACGTGGTAAGGGGTCAGGACGGGCCCATTACTTGGATCTGTGATCATCCGAGTCTCAGTGACTCTGTGATCACAGCACGCACGCTCCCTGCAGGGGGCGCGTGCAAAGGGGAGGATGTCTATTGAGGTCCGCTCTGTAGCCATCATTCGGCTATAGCGCAGACCCCTATTTATCAGCAAGAAGCCTTTCTTAACTAGAATTCTCTGAACCCTGGGGTTCCAGCAAAGGTTGCTTGGAGGTCCTTGATCAGTAAGCAATGTAACAAGTCATTCCTGACCACTGATGCAAGCGTTACCGTATTTTTCGGACCATAAGACCCACTTTTTTTCCCAAAAAATATGGGGGGAAATGTCTCTGCGTCTTATGGTCCGAATGCACATCAGGCACCGCCCCCCCACCGTCGACGCCCTCCGCCACTGCCGGCAAAGCCGCCCCCCCCCTGCACGAACCCCCCACCCAGCCGACCTTTACTCCCGAGTCCCGGTTTCCGCGGCCGCCTCCCGCACAGATAAAGTATCCCAGTGAGTGCACACTCGCGGCCGGGGTCTGGGAGCCAGGACGAGTATTGAGAGAAGGGGAAATCATGCCTACTTCCCCACTATGCAGCGCGACATGCCGCCTAGACTGAGGTAGGACATTATTGTAAGGGGAGAGTGGGGAGGAGTGTATGGCAGCTAAGGAGTGAGTGGATGAAAAGCTGTGCAGTCTCCTAATGCTGTGTTTGGAGGACAGGTGACCGCCTGCTTTGCTGGGACTTGTAGTGCCTCTGTGGGGGGGCTGAAATATGGCAACCTGCTCTTCTGGGACTTGTAGTGCCTCTCTGTGGGGGGGCTGAAATATGGCAACCTGCTCTACTGGGACTTGTAGTGCCTCTGTGGGGGGGGGGCTGAAATATGGCAACCTGCTCTGCTGGGACTTGTAGTGCCTCTGTGGGGGGGGCTGAAATATGGCAACCTGCTCTACTGGGACTTGTATTGCCTCTGTGGGGGGGGGGGCTGAAATATGGAAACCTGCTCTGCTGGGACTTGTAGTGCCTATGTGGGGGGACAAAAATATGCCAACCTGCTCTGCTGGGACTTTTAGTGCCACAGGTCAGGCCACAATAATGGCACAGGTTGGGCTGCATTATTGGCAATGGTCAGGCTGCATTTCTTTGGCACAGGTCAGGCTGCATTTCATGGGCACTGGTAAATATTTTGGTACACCATGTGGTTCAGAATATTTTTTTCTTGTTTTCCTCTGCTAAAACCTAGGTGCGTCTTATGGTCAGGTGTGTCTTATAGAGCGAAAAATACGGTAATTGCTCACAATGATCCCCAATGTACAAGGGCACCTTTTCAACTTTCCACCATGTGAAGGGAAACGTTTAAAAAGGAAAAATATTTTTAATTAACCACTTGACCTTGGGAAGATTTACCCCGCTTCATGACCAGACCATTTTTTGCGATACGGCACTTTGTTACTTTAACTGACAATTGCAGTCACGCTGTACACAAATAAAAAAAAATCATTTTTTTTCCCCCACTAATAGAGCTTTCTTTTGGTGGTATTTGTTCACCTCTGCGTTTTTATATTTTGTGCTATAAACAAAAAAAGACCAACAGTTTTGAAAAAATAAATAAAATAATATTTTTTACTTTCCGCTATAGACATATCCCAAAAAAAAAAATTTAATTTCTTGAAAATTTACCCAAATATGTATTCTGCTACATGTTTTTGGTAAACGCTTTTACTAGCAATGGCGATGATCAGCGACTTATAGCAATATTGCAGTGGACAGTGATTAGTGCTAAAAATATTCACGGTCACTTTACTAATGACACAGGCTGGAAAGGGGTTAAACATCTAGGGCAGGGGTGTCCAACCTTTTGAAGAGCAAGGGCCACTTAAGCGACTTCTCTGTAACTGGGGATCAGTTTGAAAGCAGCCCAGTAACCACTGTAGAACAGATATGTCCAAATATACACTGTGGGCTGGATTCAGATACATTGGCGTATCTGTCCGCCCGGCGCAACGTATCCGAGATACGTTACGCCGCTCTAACTTTGGGCGCGAGTTCTTTATTCAGAAAGAACTTACGCCCTTAGTTAGAGCGGCGTAGCGTATGTGTTGCGGCGTAAGGCCGCGTAATTCAAATGGGGATGTAGGGGGCGTGTTTTATTTTAATTTTTGTTGACCCCGCATTTTTTACGTTTTGTTTGAACGGCGCATGCGCCGTCCGTAAAATATCCCAGTGTGCATTTCTCTAAATGACGTCGCAAGGACGTCATTGGTTTCGACGTGAACGTAAATTGCGTCCAGCCGTATTCGCAAACGACTTACGCAAAATTTAAAAAATCGGCGCGGGAACGACGGCCATACTTAACATTAGCTACCCCTCATATAGCAGGGGTACTATAAGCCGGAAAAAGCCGAACGCAAACGATGTAAAAAAAAAAAAAAGCGCCGGGCGGTCGTTCGTTTCTGAATCATCGTAAATCCTCATTTGCATATTCCTCGCGTAAAAATACGGAAGCGCCACCTAGCGGCCAGCCTGGAATTGCAGCCTAAGATCCGACGGTGTAAAACACTTACACCTGGCGGATCTTAGGGATATCTATGCGTAACTGATTCTCTGAATCTGTCGCATAGATACGACCGTCGGAACTCAGAGATAGGACGGCGTATCAGGAGATACGCCATCGTATCTCTTTCTGAATCCGGCCCCCCTGATTTTAGTAATAAAAACTTATGTTTAATAAAAGTATTCCATCCCAGAGCAGGAGGTCAAGGGCCACATCAGAAGGGCTCAGCGGGCCACTGCTTGGGCACATCTGATCTAGGGCAATCAAATGGTTAAATGTGCACCTAGCCAGTGTTTTGGTGTACTGTGTTAGATGCTTTTACTAGGGGAAGTAATGGGTTTTTTTTTCCCGTTTTGCGTGGAAAGAAAATCGATTACTTCCCCACAAACAGGACAGGGCTCTGCCTTGTTTACATAGGCATAGCCCTGTTCTGTGTACGGGTGCAAGCAGAAATTAATTTGCCAGCAGCCGGTGATCGATATCTGCTGTGTTTAAGCACAGCATGGCCAGGTCGCCGGTGGTGTGTGCCCCCTACCAGGAAGTGTCAGATCACATACTAGGTACGTGATCTTGCATAGCCAAGCTGCCTTATATCTGTGTTAAACGGTCAGCAAGTGGTTAAAGGGGCACTTTTCTGCTGGTGTAAGAGTTTTTTTCCCCCACCGATCTCCAGTGGTACTTTTCTACTAAGTGGCACTAGTCCACTTGTAGTCCATTGAGAACTACAAGTCAGCCCCCTACTGTTAGCCCCTTCCCTGCCAGTGACATTTATACATTAATCAGTGCATTTTTGTAGCACTGATTGCTGTATAAATGCTAATGGTCCCAAAAATGTGCCAAAAGTGTCTGATCAGTCCTCCATAATGTCCCAATATATCACCGCCATTACTAGTAAGAAAAATAATAATAATAATAATAATAATAATAAAAATGCCATAAAATCTTTCCCCTATTTTGTAGATGCTATAACTTTTGTGCAAACCAATCAATATACGCTTATTGAGATTCTTATTACCAAAAATATGTAGGCTACATATCGGCCTAAACTAAGGGAAAAAATGTGCCTTTTTAAAAGAAAATTTGGGGATATTTATTATAGCAAACAGTACAAAATATTTTTATTTTTTTTGTTTATAGCGGAAAAAATTAAAACCGCAGAGATGATCAAATACCACCAAAAGAAAGCTATATTTGTGAAAAAAAAAACGTCAATTTTGTTTGGGTACAACATCGCACAATTGTCAGTTAAAGCGACACAGTGTCCTATCGCAAAAAGTCATTGAGCAGCCAAATCTTCTGGGGCTGAAGTGGTTAAAAATCTTTTAAAATCATTAAAAATTATACTAAAGAACCAAATTGGAAAACCCGATCGTGTGTACGCGGCATTAGTTCAGGTCTCCTTTAGGTCTGGATGGCGCCAGATAAAGCACAAACATAAGGCATGATGAGTACCTGTGTTGTCTTGGGACTGATAGTGAGCACAGCTCTGCTGGAACTTCGTGCACACGAGGGCAATGAGTGTATGGTATCATCTGGCGTGGGTATTCCACTGGCAGGATCCAGGGGTGAGCGAAGTAGGATGTTACTGGCAGTTGAAGACAGACTGTAAGAGCTCCAATCGTCACCTAGAAAAAAAAAATTATAATAAATAAAAAAGAAAAAAAAAAAAAAAAAAAAAAGGAGGGGGATATAGCATGTAGGGCTGCAACTACCGTATTTATCGGCGTATAACACGCACTTGTTTACCCAGAAAATACAGGGTAAACCGTGCCAGCGTGTTATACACCAATAGGGCTGCAACTAACGATTATTGTTACGATTAATAGAATAATCGGTTAATAACCTTAAAAAAAAAAAAAATTGCTGCGATTTGCATTTTTTGTTTTTTTGGCCAATTTGTCGTTGGGCAGATTATAAAACACAAAAAAAAAAATTTCTGGAGCTTCTCCATTGAAGTATATTTGCGTTAAAAAAAAAGTCCTTGCCCTTTCCAAATACACAGCAGCTGAAAAAATTATGGATGTGAAACCATCTAAATCATGGGTCTTCAAACTATGGCCCTCCAGTTGTTCAAAAACTACAATTCCCATCATGCCTAGTCATGTCTGTGAATGTCAGTGTGTTAAATGCCTCATGGGATGTGTAGTTCCGCAACAGCTGGAGGGCCATAGTTTGAGGATCCCTGATCTAAATGAATGTAGTCTGTTCCTGCAAAAAGCACAGAGGTGTGACCAGGCCTGAGATGTTTAGTAACATAATGGGGTTAAAAAACGAAAATTAGTACAAAAAGAGCAAAAATTGCTACTGTAAGGCCTTAATTTTTTACTGTGGGACAGTGAAAGTAATATTTACCGTAGAGATTTGCTCTTTTTGTACTATAAAGGACTCATTTTTTTATTTTTTTAACCCCATTATGTTACTGGACGATTAATCGATTCTGAAAATGGTAACCGATTAATTTCATAATCGATTAGTTGTCAAATCGATTAGTTGTTTCGGCCCTATACACCAATATCTGTTTGTTGTTTTTACCAACAGGGGGCGGGGATCGGGCCGGCCGCCCCGCCACTCCTGGCCATGGGACAGCACTGGCAGTAAACTTTGAAGTTCAAAAAACATTACTGCCAGTTTTTTGTCATATACTGCTCCTCCTGTGTTAACTCTCAATGTAAATCTAAGCCTCTGCATACCTTAATTAACGGCGCTCGTTGTGGCTGCTCTCCTCCTCCCGCTCCGCCTCCTCCTCATGTGTAGCTTTTGATTGGAGGAGGAAAGCGGTCATGTGACTGTCAATGAAGCAGAGGAGAGCAGTCACATGACCGGGTCCACGAGAGAGAACGGCATTAATGGAGGTATTTTTTAGAACTTTTCTTTACAATGAGAGTGACAGTGTATAAGAAGGGGCTGACAGTGTGAAGTTTTCTCCACTTTAGAGTATGATGGCAGCGATGTCCCTGTCCCAGCGCTGGGAGTGCAGGGGGGGTCTTTACAATGAAAGGGGGCTGTGTTGTTGTACAGGGGGTCCGTGTACTATGCCAGGGGGCTGTGTAAAGTTTTTTCCTGAAATTTCCCTCTTAGAGTTAAGGTGCATGTTATACGCAGATAAAAACAGGAACTATTATTTTCATAATCGATTAATTACCTTAAAAAAAAAGTGTGGTGAATAATTTACTTAATATGTAATGTTTAAAAAAAAAAAAAGGCAATTTATTCCTAAATATCTCTATGCAGTGGTAGATCTAAATAACCAATTTTATGGTTAGGGAGCACAATCTTTAATCTACTCTGAGAATAACTGACAGATCAGATACACTGTATACACTATTAGTGGGTGAATCTGGTAAATATCATTATTAGAAATAATAAAAAACTTCTTGGTTAAAGGAATTTTCAGGTAGTGTATGTGATTCAACGTTCTTTCATTCAGCGAATGTACAAAGATTTTTCGTCTTAATATTCTCGTCTGAAAATTGACTGTCTGGCCAGCATAAGGCTCAGTACACATCTATGCAGTTTGCTTTTGATCCGTTTCTGCAGTGCGTTTTTCTGTGCGTTTTGATTTTTGCGCAGCTTCTCCATTGAAGTATATTGAACCAAAAAAAGTCCTTGACCCTTTCCAAATAAACGCAGCAGCTGAAAAAAGCAGATGTGAACGTGTTCACCAGGAAACCATGTAAATGAACTGTAGTGCGTTTCTACAAAAAAACATGTAGCGCCCCTTTACCGTCAGAAAGGACGCTATGTAAATTTAGTGGGAGAAAGAGAGTTATGTTGCTCTCATTCTTGATTTTGGACAATTTGGCTGTCGCCAAATCCTGGATTGTCTTGTGGGTCAGTCTGTGCGTCCAGAGATACAGTTTCATCTCTGGACGGCAGACGGCGCCAGAGGGATCCAGGCAGAGCCACTTCTTCCCAGCAGCCAATGAGAGGAGTTGGGCCTCACTGTGCATGCTGGGGAGGGGTATTTCTGTGGCGGAGGCCGTTGTTCTGGGTTCTTCTCGGGTTCCTGGTGCGACACCCACCTTTGGGGTGTGCGCACATCGCGGGCCCCACTACTATGGCCCACCTGGCCTGGGGTCACGCGCTACGCGGAGTTCCAGACTCTGGGCCCTTCTGGCTTGGAGCAACTGATGTTGCCACGAGACCCTAGTGACTTACTGGGTCCCCACTTCTGCTGAGGAGATCCCAGGCTGTATGCCATTCGGTGGGGGCTTGAACGAACCATCGGGGGATCTGGTGACCGGACATAGACAGGTACACTTGCACTGTTAACCGGTGGCTCTGCTGTTCAACTTAAATCTTGCACTAGGCCTGTGGCAGAGGCTTCAACATTCAATTAGAGACAAGTCTGTGGCAGAGACTTGTTCCTCCCAGCAACCTTAAGTGGCACTCTGGCTGCCAGGCCTGTGGCAGGGGTCTGTCCGGAGACACTTCACCCACTCTGCTGGAGTGGCGACGCATTGATACAACCACCGAATAGCAGGATTGCTTTTCTCTATCCAAAGCCTGATACTGCAAGGTTCCTTTATTTCATCAGTCTTTCCTGTCTACCTCAAGTTGATTTTGGTCGTGTTGGACCAAGAAATAAAGCATTCAGAAAACTTCACCTGCAGATTGGACATTCAATTACTGCTCTACTCACTACCTTCACCCCTAGACATCACATAGAGGTAACTTAATACGCCAATCCCAAATCAATCAGCGGCTCCTGAGGGGGTAGCGCTACAAACAAATAGGTGTGAACCAGACCTAAGACATTTAGTAAAATAATGGGGTTAAAAAAAATAAAAAATAAAATAAAATTAGCCCATTATAGTACAAAAAGAGCAAATAATCGCTAATGTAAGGGGTTAATTTTTTGACTGTGTAATTTGTGTTTCTAAATAGAGGAGGTGTTATACCAGTAAGGCTGGCTGTATTCCAGGGGTCCCTGGTTCTTCCCCCATGTCTTCTCCTTCGTGGGTTAGGAAGTTGGGGAAAAGACTTGCTTAGCAGAGAAATACTGTGCAATGGAGAACTAGGGGAACGTGGTACAACTGAAGCTTGCATTGCTAAAAATGTTTCCTAGAAGAAAAAAAAAAAAAAAAAAGAACACGTTATAAAGCATCAGATCAATCAACGGTCACTACATTCAGTTTCTGCTAAAATAAATGAATAGGTCTAGACCTGAGGGTCCTCAAATGTTCCAAACAAAGGGCAAGTTTACTGTCCTTAAGACTTTAGGAGTGGACCAGATTGTGGCCAGTGGGAGTAGACAATGCCTCGGTGGAATGTGGCAATAACAAAATTAATGTGTGTGCTCAGTAGAGGACTAGTTCAACATTGTGTCAGTGGGAGAACTAATGCACCATCATTGATAGCAGCGGGAGGAATAGTGCCCCCATAATTGGATTGAGTGGGAAGAATTGTGCCCCGTTCTTTTTGTACGGGGCTCAAAAAAAAAAATTAGTAAATAAGACATTTTTCTCCTTTGTTAATGTGCGCCGATGAGGCTGCACTGATGGGCACGGATAGGCTGCACTGATGAGGCTGCACCTAATTTGCAGCACAGATTGGTCTCACTGATGGGGCTGCATTGTAATCATGGCACTGATGATCAGTGCCCTGATTACCTATACAAGTCTCCCCTGTGAGAAGATGCCGCTGATCGGCTCGCCTATCCTTACACTCTGTCACTGTAAGGCGAGGTCAGGTAGACCAAAAAAAAAAAAAAAAAAAACTTACAGCCACAACTTCCAGAAGAATTGTTCAAAATACAAAAGATACAAAGAAAAACCCACAGGTTGTACTTCGAATTCCAGGGGAGGAGACTGGAACAAGGTGTTGCTCCAGTGGGAGACCCGCTGGATTGCGGACCTTGGGGCTACTATGCCTCCTGGATTGAATGAACAAATTAGCATTAGGCCCTTCTTGGAAGGCTTTGCCTCAGGAGGATGTGAAAAAGAGCGATTCTACTGTTATAATGTTCTAATTCATTCTTAGAATCGGTGTATTCTGTGATGATATCCTTGTCATGTCTATTTATTAGATTCATTTAGTCTGTCCATTTGTTACTTATCATTTCCCCTCCTTTTTGCATGTTTCCATGTGTGTTACCTCTTGTAATTTTTAAGGTGTATATATATATATATATATATATATATATATATATATATATATATATATATATATATATATATATATATATATATACACACACACACACACACACATATATATACACATATATATATGCTGCCAATCGGATTTTCGGTGGTTGCTTGCCATTGGCCTATGCTTGCGTCAGGCGGGCATATGCGGTGGGGTTTTGCATGTCACCCCCTCTGCTCTTCCCTTTTTTGGGGGGTGGGTACGTGTGGTGTCTCGTTGCTTTGTGCCCGGGTCTATATGGTGTTGCATGGGTGTGGGCGGCGGGTGCCGCCGCCGCGCTTCTCGTTTTCATAAAATGCTATATTGCCCTCTCGCTACCTGTTCCTTACTCCCCTTCCTATTTAACCATCATCGCTGATCGGCTTGCTTGTCATGGCTGACGGCGATGATGTTATCTAAATCCCAGATGGCTTTGTGGAGGTATGCGACTTCCTAGGAACATATGTTCCAGTTTATTACGCCCTTCCATTGGATGGTTTCAAGGGGACATGATTTTGACCAATACTGATGAAAAGCATTTATGTTTGTTTGTTTTTTTATACAGATAATAGCGCTACCAAGGTCACCGACTGCTTAGTGCTGTTTACAAACGATACCTGTGACTACTCTGGAATCAGACCAGTTTTTTACTTCCAGGTATGAGTTGAGGGTTTCTTTAGGCTCGCCAATGAGGGTTTTCTAGGGGGGTTGGTATGGGGTTGTTTACTATAGGGATTTGAGGATGACAATTTACTTATTTTAGAACTGAGGAGATGGTTCTTTGCAGCTTTTTTGCCTGCACCTGGGTGGCGCCTTTTGGATCTGTTGGGAGTTTCTTGGGGGACCCTTCCTACCCGTGTGTCATTGAACTCTCGGGGGGTTGTCTTTGCCTTCTCTGGGGGACATGTCGGTTCAGCTATGGGCCTTTACAATGTTGTGATGGGTATGATCTGGACACCATGTGATTACTGTGTTCTCTTTAATGTATAATATTCTAAAATGATGTTATTTGCATTATATAGTGTGATCCCGCTTGGATACCGTGTTTCCCCGAAAATAAGCCCGGGTCTTATATTAATTTTGGCAATCAAAAACACAGTAGGGCTTATTTTCAGGGTAGGACTTACCATTTCACATGCTGTCTTCTTGCCCCCTCTCCCTGCCTGCCTGGCAGGAATCCCCAGTGTGAAGTGAATCAAACACGGTTGTAAACTCCAAGAATCCTTTCTATTACAGTAGAATATCATGAAAAAGGTGTGTGTTTCTGTGTCACATACCTTCTTACAGCGCCACTCGGCGCTTCCATAGACGGCTGGAGCTCTCTCCCACGATCCAAGCATTGCAGAGGGAGGGGGGGCAGACATCCCCCACCGACAGGCAGGAAAATAAAACATCAGCTAAGTGCCCCTCGGCGCCTTCCATAGCCCGCTGCGATCCAGCTTTGCAGAGGGAGGGGGCCCGAGATCCCTGCTGACAAGCAGGAAACATCATCTGAGTGCCCCTCGGCACGTCCATAGCCCGCCGCGAACCAGCATTGCAGAGAGAAGGGGGCGGAGATCCCCCCGCTGACAAGCAGGAGAAGGAGATCAGCTGAGTGCTCCTCTGCACTTTCATAGCCTGCAGCAATCCAAGCATTACAGAGGGAGGGAGGGCGAGATCCCCTGCTGACAGGAAGGGGAAGAGGAGGAGATAAGCTGAACGCCGAGTGTCACTGTATACCGAAGGTATTTGACTACAGATTAGATTACAGAAACACACACGCTAGGGCTTATTTTCGGGGTAGGGCTTATATTGCAGCCCTCCTTGAAAATTGGGGTAGGTCCTATTTTCGGGGTAGGTCTTACTTTCGGGGAAACACGGTATTATCCCCTGACGAAGGGACGGTGTCCCGAAACGCGTTGGGCTCTACTGGATCCTCGTGGGAATTCATGCACCAATGCACTATTTATGTGTTTTTATTCATTTGTATATGTGTAAATTATGAATAAATTATTATTATTTTTGTACTACGGAGTTGTTGCCCTTAAAGTCCCATCTGGGGGGGTTCTCTTCCATTTCACAGGTTGTACTAGAACAAAAATGAATTGCGATGTCCAGTTGCGAGAAAGAAGCCTTTACTGCGCCAATGCCACAAAAACGCCCGGAATCAATGTGCCCAACAACACCTTCACCAGGCTTTTTTTGGTGGCATTTGCACAGTAAAGGCTTTTTTCTGGCAACTCATTGTTGTTCAAGCTTCGGACGAACCACATTTTCTTTTTCTGGAGCAGCCTGTATTTCTCCTGAGGTTACCTGTGGGGTTTTCTTTGTATCCTGAACGATTCTTCTGGCAGTTGTGGCTGCATTCTTTCTTGGTCTACCCGACCTTGGCTTGGTATCAAAAGAACCCTGACTTTTCTACTTCTTAATAAGTGATTGACAGTACTGACTGGCATACTCAAGGCTTTGGATGTTTTTATATCCTTCTCCATCTTTTTAAAGTTCCATAACCTTGTTACACAGGTCTTTTGACAGTTCTTTCCTGCTCCCCATGGCTCAGTATCTAGCCTGCTTACTGCATCCATGTAAGAGCTAACAAACTCATTGACCATTTATTAGGGTTGTCCCGATACCACTTCTTTAGGACCGAGTACAAGTACAGATACTTTTTTTTAAATGTGTCCCCAAATGCAGCCATGTCCCCCCACATATGCAGCCATGTCCCCCCACATATGCAGCCATGTCCCCCCCACATCCAGCCATGTCCCCCCCACATCCAGCCATGTCCCCCCATACTTAGATGCCGCTGCATGGTTAATCAGCGTATGGTGAACATCACAGCTTTCATTTCAATAGCTGTAGTGTTCCCCGCAGTGGCGTTGTTGCGGTATGCGACGGCATTCGTTGCGGCGGCGGGGGGGCGAGTATCGGATGAGGCATCAGGGGCATTTGTGGGAGTACATGTACTCCCACAAATACTCGGTATCGGTCCCGATACCGATACTGGTATCGGGACAACCCTACTATTTATACACAGATACTAATTCCAATTTAAAAAGCCACAGATGTGGGAAATTAACCTTTAATTGCCATTTTAACCTGTGTGTCACCTTGTGTGTCTGTACCAAGGCCAAACATTCCAGGTCATAGAAACTTTATGTGGATATATAGAAAAACAACTGCGCTAAAAAGTAAATAAAATAGATAAATAAATGAATATAAAACGTGAGCTGCCAGCACACACACAAACAAAGTACAAGAACAATTATAGAATATAAAATGCAGCGCTACACAATGAAACGATCTAGGACAAAAATCCTAACACGTGAGTGATATAATGAAAATAGTAATATGTGAATATTATGTGCAGAGTCCTTGGTCAGGAACTCTTATTTCAAATACGGTCCCTTATGTCAGGGGCTCAGAAAGTGATTACACCTCTATTAAAAGTGTACAAACAAACAAAAAAAACGTGAGTATTCAATTCACAGCTTGAGATGTTTATAACATAGAGTCCGCACATGTGTTTCCAATAAGTGAGTAAAATCACTAAACAGGTGAGGAGAGTGAGGTGGAATAGTTCTTAGATATACTCCAAATACAAGAGACAGACAGTTCAACTGAAGTAACAGGAATAATACTGGCTTGTCTGAAGCAATCCTCAAAGAACAAAATAAGTGAAATAGGTACTCTTACCAACTTCGATGGACTCAAATACTAGTATTAGCAGTGAGTCAGATAAGCGTGATGGTCACTCCAGACCCTGGGCTCTGTATGGATCAATCAGCAGGGATGGTCGCTCCAATGGAAAAGATGGACCCCCTCCTGGACCTGAGACCTTGCTTCTGGAACAGGAACCCAAATATGCGAGGCCAGCAATAAAAGGGCCAAGCTCATGGAACAGTGTAGTCCAAAGGAGATAAAAGAAAAAAAGAAAAATGCTCCCGATGGTGCAGGTCAAAAAAAAAACCTTTGAAGGCTTTTTATTAATAAAATTCACGTGATACAATTAAAAAGCAGTATGGGGTACCAGATGTACTACCCGACGCGTTTCGGCTTAACGGCCATCAACAGGGGTATATCCTTGTATTCCCAGACTGCAAACTTTTAAATGAAATGTAACCTCAAGCCACACCCCCTAGTGGGGGTGGGACAGGAAGTCAAAAGTGGATACACCCATTCACATATAAAATCACAATATCTTGTAAAAACATATATCAATGACTGCACCAGCTTAATATATATACAATACAACATATGAACTTGCAGCAAGTATAAAAACAATCTTAAAAACATTGTTAGTATTATATGGATAAATCTCAGTATAAATCAACGAACTCATAGCCCGGAAGTGATCCCAAGGATCTAACCTGGGGACACCCATAGTAGACATGATCCAATTATAAGTCATACTAAATAATGGGCTGTATTGAAACAAAAACCTAAACATAATGATATAGAATCTTCCCAAAATCATCCTAACCATGATAATAAAGGAATGTAACTGTAACTACTCAAGTGGTAATCCAGAGAGGGTCATGAACGGCCAACAAGAGGTACCTAAATTGCACACAGCATCTCTCATTCATGCCATAATGAGGCGTAATAGATTAATACAATGCCAGGGCACAGGACCAAAAAAGAATGACGATCCATCCCCTACAAAACCGCACTAATATGCCGGTTGTGAGGATGGACACATGACTCAATGGTGTGAATGTTTGTTATGGGGACGCATATAGTGTGCATGCCTCTGGGAAAGCGGGGGGCGGAGTCAGAGGTCGGAGTCGGTAGCGGACCTCCAATAGCAGAGTCCGCAATTTCGGCCCCTCCCGCCGACACGCCACCAGCTCCTTACTACAACCATCATTCGATGGAAGAGGCAAGTCCACCGCGCCGCGCACCAATCACCGTGCAGCATGCACCGACGAATGGGCGCCTCAGAACGTCAGTCAAGCGCGATGACGTCACAAACGACAACCAATAGTATCGCCAACCTGCGTCTGTAACAGCAGGGAAGCGAGATGGCACCGGTCAAATATGAAAAAAGGCTATGGCAACAACACCAATAGCCCACCGGTGTATAGGAAGGGAGAAAACAAAAATAAAAATCTATCCCCCGCACCACAAAGACGGATCACTGGGCGGGCGGGAACAGCGACGTTGCCGCACCGTAAGCCAATCCGAACACGGCGCGTCATAACCAATGAGCAACCGCGGGCTTCAGTCACACAGGCTTCAGCCAATGGCAACGCAAATTCTTATACACAAAACGGCAGGAAGGCTAAAGTATGTTATGGGGACATCAGGCATAGATGAATTATATCTCAGCCGAATCCACACTGAGGGGCACAAAAAATATGTAGGCAATATACTATTTTAAACCAATAAGGTAAAGGGCCTACTATATTTATTAAGCACACACTGGCTGGCATAGGGCGTTGGCAATTACCCAATGGAAGCCAATGTGTGTAAATCCCTCCCAAACCGAGCGATATATAAATCATTATAAAAAAAGAAAAAGAAAAAAAATTTTTAGAAAAAATTTTTTGTATGGACAGCGCATGGACACAGAGACACGGAGCCCCCAACCCAGATGGGCATATCCGCATCACGTGAGCGTACGCTGTCGCTCAGAGACACCCCTTAAAAAAATGATGTAAAGTAAATAAAATAAAACTAATAGAGCTCAGGGTACTCACCCCCGGTTTATGAAACAATTGATGTCCCATTCCACATTCATACCGTGGGGTGAGTAACTCCTGAGCTCGTAGATCCAATAAGTCTCTAGACGGGAGACTCCCCTGAGTCGGGAGTCACCCCTCCAGTGGGGTACGAATTTGTCTATGACCTGAAATGAGGTGCCGGTGGGGTCCTTAGCATGGCACTCCAATCCCAATGTCTGACCCTAAGAGAGCGCTTTGTGGACAAGGGGTATAAACCCCATGTGCTTGATGAAGCGATCCGTTCGGTGTCTGCTACTGAAAGATCGTCTCTTTTGGTTGACAAGCCCAGAAGAGTTAACGATGATAAATTCAAGTGGTCTTTCTTTACAGAGTTTTCCACACAATACAATGAAGTACAAAAAATCTTAAACAGACATTGGAAGGTTTTGCGAAGCGATAGGATACTTGGACCAGTCCTACCAGAAAGGGCAGGTGTAATATTTAGAGGGGCTAGGTCCATTCAAAGTGAGATAGCCCCCAATGTTTTGGATCCCCCCAAAAAAGTGTCCTTCTTTCCAGAGACAAACGGCTATCATCCATGTCGCAAATGCAATGTCTGCATTGTTAATGTGTGTGGTAGACGTAGAACCGATACTTTTAAGTCGACTGTAACGGATCGCATCTACTCAATGAAACAATTCACCACATGTTTCACAAGCTACATTGTCTACCTGATCACTTGCCCATACAAGTTGCAATATGTGGGTCGCACAATTCGCAACTTTGCGATTAGGGTCAATGAACACTTGGCCAAAATTAGAAAGGGGTGTCCTAAGCACACAGTATCCAGACACTTTTTGGAGTGCCATGCTAAGGACCCCACCGGCACCTCATTTCAGGTCATAGACAAATTCGTACCCCACTGGAGGGGTGACTCCCGACTCAGGGGAGTCTCCCGTCTAGAGACTTATTGGATCTACGAGCTCAGGAGTTACTCACCCCACGGTATGAATGTGGAATGGGACATCAATTGTTTCATAAACCGGGGGTGAGTACCCTGAGCTCTATTAGTTTTATTTTATTTACTTTACATCATTTTTTTAAGGGGTGTCTCTGAGCGACAGCGTACGCTCACGTGATGCGGATATGCCCATCTGGGTTGGGGGCTCCGTGTCTCTGTGTCCATGCGCTGTCCATACAAAAAAATTTTTCTAAAAATTTTTTTTCTTTTTCTTTTTTTATAATGATTTATATATCGCTCGGTTTGGGAGGGATTTACACACATTGGCTTCCATTGGGTAATTGCCAACGCCCTATGCCAGCCAGTGTGTGCTTAATAAATATAGTAGGCCCTTTACCTTATTGGTTTAAAATAGTATATTGCCTACATATTTTTTGTGCCCCTCAGTGTGGATTCGGCTGAGATATAATTCATCTATGCCTGATGTCCCCATAACATACTTTAGCCTTCCTGCCGTTTTGTGTATAAGAATTTGCGTTGCCATTGGCTGAAGCCTGTGTGACTGAAGCCCGCGGTTGCTCATTGGTTATGACGCGCCGTGTTCGGATTGGCTTACGGTGCGGCAACGTCGCTGTTCCCGCCCGCCCAGTGATCCGTCTTTGTGGTGCGGGGGATAGATTTTTATTTTTGTTTTCTCCCTTCCTATACACCGGTGGGCTATTGGTGTTGTTGCCATAGCCTTTTTTCATATTTGACCGGTGCCATCTCGCTTCCCTGCTGTTACAGACGCAGGTTGGCGATACTATTGGTTGTCGTTTGTGACGTCATCGCGCTTGACTGACGTTCTGAGGCGCCCATTCGTCGGTGCATGCTGCACGGTGATTGGTGCGCGGCGCGGTGGACTTGCCTCTTCCATCGAATGATGGTTGTAGTAAGGAGCTGGTGGCGTGTCGGCGGGAGGGGCCGAAATTGCGGACTCTGCTATTGGAGGTCCGCTACCGACTCCGACCTCTGACTCCGCCCCCCGCTTTCCCAGAGGCATGCACACTATATGCGTCCCCATAACAAACATTCACACCATTGAGTCATGTGTCCATCCTCACAACCGGCATATTAGTGCGGTTTTGTAGGGGATGGATCGTCATTCTTTTTTGGTCCTGTGCCCTGGCATTGTATTAATCTATTACGCCTCATTATGGCATGAATGAGAGATGCTGTGTGCAATTTAGGTACCTCTTGTTGGCCGTTCATGACCCTCTCTGGATTACCACTTGAGTAGTTACAGTTACATTCCTTTATTATCATGGTTAGGATGATTTTGGGAAGATTCTATATCATTATGTTTAGGTTTTTGTTTCAATACAGCCCATTATTTAGTATGACTTATAATTGGATCATGTCTACTATGGGTGTCCCCAGGTTAGATCCTTGGGATCACTTCCGGGCTATGAGTTCGTTGATTTATACTGAGATTTATCCATATAATACTAACAATGTTTTTAAGATTGTTTTTATACTTGCTGCAAGTTCATATGTTGTATTGTATATATATTAAGCTGGTGCAGTCATTGATATATGTTTTTACAAGATATTGTGATTTTATATGTGAATGGGTGTATCCACTTTTGACTTCCTGTCCCACCCCCACTAGGGGGTGTGGCTTGAGGTTACATTTCATTTAAAAGTTTGCAGTCTGGGAATACAAGGATATACCCCTGTTGATGGCTGTTAAGCCGAAACGCGTCGGGTAGTACATCTGGTACCCCATACTGCTTTTTAATTGTATCACGTGAATTTTATTAATAAAAAGCCTTCAAAGGTTTTTTTTTTTGACCTGCACCATCGGGAGCATTTTTCCTTTTTTTCTTTTATCTCCTTTGGACTACACTGTTCCATGAGCTTGGCCCTTTTATTGCTGGCCTCGCATATTTGGGTTCCTGTTCCAGAAGCAAGGTCTCAGGTCCAGGAGGGGGTCCATCTTTTCCATTGGAGCGACCATCCCTGCTGATTGATCCATACAGAGCCCAGGGTCTGGAGTGACCATCACGCTTATCTGACTCACTGCTAATACTAGTATTTGAGTCCATCGAAGTTGGTAAGAGTACCTATTTCACTTATTTTGTTCTTTGAGGATTGCTTCAGACAAGCCAGTATTATTCCTGTTACTTCAGTTGAACTGTCTGTCTCTTGTATTTGGAGTATATCTAAGAACTATTCCACCTCACTCTCCTCACCTGTTTAGTGATTTTACTCACTTATTGGAAACACATGTGCGGACTCTATGTTATAAACATCTCAAGCTGTGAATTGAATACTCACGTTTTTTTTGTTTGTTTGTACACTTTTAATAGAGGTGTAATCACTTTCTGAGCCCCTGACATAAGGGACCGTATTTGAAATAAGAGTTCCTGACCAAGGACTCTGCACATAATATTCACATATTACTATTTTCATTATATCACTCACGTGTTAGGATTTTTGTCCTAGATCGTTTCATTGTGTAGCGCTGCATTTTATATTCTATAACATAGAAACTTTATATCTGGGACATTTGGGCGATTTCTGTTATCATTACGATTTAAAAAGGAGCCAAATTACTATGCGATAATAATTGGCTTCATACGATCACCATTCCTAAATAAAAGACAGTTCTTTTGGCACGATCAGTCATTTTCAATATCAACGCCAAATAGTCACGATTTCTGCCAGGGTATGCAAACTTTTTAACACAGCTGTATAACATGCATCCTTGGCATAAACAATCCACATGATCGCTGCAGCAATCTGACCGGAAGTGGAAGAAGGGTACCTGCCAAAACCAGGCACCTGCTCCTCACCCAACAAAAAAAGTGCCAAAATGTGAAAGTGGAGGGGGGAGGAGAAGGATGCAAACAAGAGGAACTTCCCTTTTTGGGTAAATTTTTGCTTTAATGCCACAACAGTTTATGGCAAGGGTCTCCATACTTTTCAATACAAGTGCCACATTGTATAATTTACAAACATTCACAGGCTGAAAAAAAAAAAAAAATCTATTTCATAAAATTAAAATGAATAAAAGTAAAATGAATGAATAAATATGCTCCAACAAATAACTACACATCAAAAGTCCCTTCTTTCACATCAGAGTACCCCCCCCCCCTTACATCAGGGTCCTCACTTATATCAGTACCCCCCTTACAACTGTAATAAAACTTACAGTAGCTCCTTAGCAGATCTGAGCGGAGGAAGTTCCATTCCACTGTGAATGCCGAGACAAGCACATTGCTTGCTAGGATGCTGGCAGACCTTGCACTAAATGACACAGCGCAGTGAGAGGGGGGGGGGGGCTACCTGCGCCGAGATGGTGGGGGGCGAACTGAAGACGAACTGCTCCAAGTCATCACATTGTGCCCTGTCTGAGGACATGCCCACTGATCATAGTGAGGACTGTATAAAATCCTGTAACAGGCTGGATGTGGCTCACAGGTCGTAGTTTGGAGACCCCCGATTTCTAGAATGATCATTTGAAGGTCTGATCTCCTCTTTGCACCCCCATATCTATAGGCTGCTAAAACTTGCTACAACTGTAATCAATTTCAGATCACAAGAGAAGTGCCTCCTAAAATGTGCTGTAAGAACTCCTCCACTGATCAGCAAACTCACAATAACACAAGTCCATTTTGACACGAACATATGGAAAGTAAATGGATATGACAGTATTAAAGCTTTACTGGATCTTCCTACACAGACAAATTGATGAGCCAAGTGTGATGTTCAGGCTGAGATAACAGCATCCCAGTCACATGTAGTCACAGCTGTCATCGGGTTATGTGTCACGCTGTTATACACAGACCTCTCTGTATCCATGCAGAAATCAAAGGATGGCAAAATACAGCAGGAATGAAGATTATACTAGCATGCCAACCTGCCTCAAATGGATAGAAATGACAGCAGCATACCTGCCAACATTTTGAGAATAAGGGACACCTACTAACAAACATATGTAGGCATAGGACACGCCCCCTACCACACCCCCTTAACGGACAAGTAACAAAAAAAAAGGTTAATTAACCACTTCAATACCGGGCATTTTCACCCCCTTCCTGCCCAGGCCAATTTTCAGCACTGTCACGCTTTGAATGACATCTGCGCGCTCGTGCGATGTGGCTCCCAAACAAAATTGACATCCTTTTTCCCCACAAATAGAGCTTTCTTTTTTTCCCCCTTAGTTTAGGCCGATATATATTCTTGTGCATATTTTTGGTTAAAAAAAAAAAACACACACACAACAATAAGCGTATAGTGATTGGTTTGCGCAAAAGTTATAGCGCCTACAAAATAGGGCATAGATTGATGACATTTTTATTTATTTATACATTTTTTTTTTACTAGTAATGGCGGTTATCTGTGATGTTTGTCAGGACTGATATTGCGGCGCACAGATGGGACACTTTTGACACTATTTTGGGACCATTGACATTTATACAGCGAACAGTGCTATAAAAAGGCACGGATTACTGTATAAATGTGACTGGCAGAAAAGGGGTTTGCACTAGATCAAGGGGTTAAATGTGTTCCCAAGGGAGTGATTCTAACTGTGGGGGGGAGGGGACTGACTGGGGGGTGTGACCAATCGATGTCCCTATGTACAAGGGACACACCATCGGTCTCCTCTCCCTGACAGGACGTGGATCTCCGTGTTTACACACAGAGATCCACGTCGCTGGCTCTGTAACCGCCGATCGCGGGTACCTGGCAGACATTACGGCCGCCAGGAACACGCATCGGCACCCGAGCGATGCAACGGGCGTGTACGCCCCCCCCTAGTGGCCGGGGAGGCCCGAGGACGTCATATGACGGCCACCCAACTATATGGATCAGTCCAAAATGAGGGACAAATGAGCAGGACAGAAAGACTTTGTACCAAATCAGGGACAGTCCCTCGAAATCAGGGACAGTTGAGAGCTGTGCAGTAGCCATGTGCCAGATATAATCCTAACTTGTACAGTTGGGTCTATCAAATATATTTGCCAATAAAACAGTCTATTGATGAAGCAGGGTATACATCACTGCCTAAGTATTTGGTCACTCCCCTTCCTAAACGGATTTCCCACTGGCTGATTAAAGTGCGTGTGTGTATAGCCAGTTATAGTTTTTGTTCATTATGAGTAGGAAAGGGTTAACACTCGTCAGGTTATCTTTTTTCCTGTTTCCCATTAGAGAGATTTCCCCTCATTTCCTCTCCCAAAAGACACAACAGGAAGTTAAGGAATCTCCCAAAGGGCCCATCTCCCAATTTAGACAAATGTCACCAGAATAGGTATCCTAAGTCCCCTTTCACACTTATACAACTTGTCTCACGATTTTGTACTGCAAAATCGTATGACAAGCTATTTATGATTTGTGTGGCCCAAACTACAAAGACAAGATAAACTACAAAGACAATGACCCACTGACCACCAATGTAAGGGACATCCTATCCACTGACCACCAATGTAAGGAACATTCTTCCCACTGACCACCAATGTAAGGGACATTCTTCCCACTGACCACCAATGTAAGGATCATTCTTCCCACTGACCACCAATGTAAGGAGCATTCTTCCCACTGACCACCAATGTAAGGGACATTCTTCCCACTGACCACCAATGTAAGGGACATTCTTCCCACTGACCACCAATGTAAGGAGCATTCTTCCCACTGACACCAATGTAAGGAGCATTCTTCCCACTGACCACCAATGTAAGGAACATTCTTCCCACTGACCACCAATGTAAGGAGCATTCTTCCCACTGACCACCAATGTAAGGGACATCCTTCCCACTGACCACCAATGTAAGGGACATTCTTCCCACTGACCACCAATGTAAGGATCATTCTTCCCACTGACCGCCAATGTAAGGAGCATTCTTCTCACTGACCACCAATGTAAGGGACATTCTTCCCACTGACCACCAATGTAAGGATCATTCTTCCCACTGACCACCAATGTAAGGAACATTCTTCCCACTGACCACCAATGTAAGGGACATTCTTCCCACTGACCACCAATGTAAGGATCATTCTTCCCACTGACCACGAATGTAAGGATCATTCTTCCCACTGACCACCAATGTAAGGGACATTCTTCCCACTGACCGCCAATGTAAGGAGCATTCTTCTCACTGACCACGAATGTAAGGAGCATCCTTTCCACTGACCACCAATGTAAGGATCATTCTTCCCACTGACCGCCAATGTAAGGAGCATTCTTCTCACTGACCACCAATGTAAGGGACATTCTTCCCACTGACCACCAATGTAAGGATCATTCTTCCCACTGACCACCAATGTAAGGAACATTCTTCCCACTGACCACCAATGTAAGGGACATTCTTCCCACTGACCACCAATGTAAGGATCATTCTTCCCACTGACCACCAATGTAAGGGACATTCTTCCCACTGACCACCAATGTAAGGAGCATTCTTCCCACTGACCACCAATGTAAGGGACATTCTTCCCACTGACCACCAATGTAAGGGACATTCTTCCCACTGACCACCAATGTAAGGGACATTCTTCCCACTGACCACCAATGTAAGGATCATTCTTCCCACTGACCACGAATGTAAGGATCATTCTTCCCACTGACCACCAATGTAAGGGACATTCTTCCCACTGACCGCCAATGTAAGGAGCATTCTTCTCACTGACCACGAATGTAAGGAGCATCCTTTCCACTGACCACCAATGTAAGGGACATTCTTCCCACTGACCGCCAATGTAAGGAGCATTCTTCTCACTGACCACGAATGTAAGGAGCATCCTTTCCACTGACCACCAATGTAAGGATCATTCTTCCCACTGACCGCCAATGTAAGGAGCATTCTTCTCACTGACCACCAATGTAAGGGACATTCTTCCCACTGACCACCAATGTAAGGATCATTCTTCCCACTGACCACCAATGTAAGGAACATTCTTCCCACTGACCACCAATGTAAGGGACATTCTTCCCACTGACCACCAATGTAAGGATCATTCTTCCCACTGACCACGAATGTAAGGATCATTCTTCCCACTGACCACCAATGTAAGGGACATTCTTCCCACTGACCGCCAATGTAAGGATCATTCTTCCCACTGACCACCAATGTAAGGAACATTCTTCCCACTGACCACGAATGTAAGGATCATTCTTCCCACTGACCACCAATGTAAGGGACATTCTTCCCACTGACCACCAATGTAAGGATCATTCTTCCCACTGACCGCCAATGTAAGGAGCATTCTTCTCACTGACCACCAATGTAAGGGACATTCTTCCCACTGACCACCAATGTAAGGAACATTCTTCCCACTGACCACCAATGTAAGGGACATTCTTCCCACTGACCACCAATGTAAGGATCATTCTTCCCACTGACCACCAATGTAAGGGACATTCTTCCCACTGACCACCAATGTAAGGAGCATTCTTCCCACTGACCACCAATGTAAGGGACATTCTTCCCACTGACCACCAATGTAAGGGACATTCTTCCCACTGACCACCAATGTAAGGGACATTCTTCCCACTGACCACCAATGTAAGGATCATTCTTCCCACTGACCACGAATGTAAGGATCATTCTTCCCACTGACCACCAATGTAAGGGACATTCTTCCCACTGACCGCCAATGTAAGGAGCATTCTTCTCACTGACCACGAATGTAAGGAGCATCCTTTCCACTGACCACCAATGTAAGGATCATTCTTCCCACTGACCGCCAATGTAAGGAGCATTCTTCTCACTGACCACCAATGTAAGGGACATTCTTCCCACTGACCACCAATGTAAGGATCATTCTTCCCACTGACCACCAATGTAAGGATCATTCTTCCCACTGACCACCAATGTAAGGGACATTCTTCCCACTGACCACCAATGTAAGGAGCATTCTTCCCACTGACCACCAATGTAAGGGACATTCTTCCCACTGACCACCAATGTAAGGGACATTCTTCCCACTGACCACCAATGTAAGGAGCATTCTTCCAACTGACACCAATGTAAGGAGCATTCTTCCCACTGACCACCAATGTAAGGGACATTCTTCCCACTGACCACCAATGTAAGGATCATTCTTCCCACTGACCACGAATGTAAGGATCATTCTTCCCACTGACCACCAATGTAAGGGACATTCTTCCCACTGACCGCCAATGTAAGGATCATTCTTCCCACTGACCGCCAATGTAAGGAGCATTCTTCTCACTGACCACCAATGTAAGGATCATTCTTCCCACTGACCGCCAATGTAAGGATCATTCTTCCCACTGACCGCCAATGTAAGGAGCATTCTTCTCACTGACCACCAATGTAAGGGACATTCTTCCCACTGACCACCAATGTAAGGATCATTCTTCCCACTGACCACCAATGTAAGGAACATTCTTCCCACTGACCACGAATGTAAGGATCATTCTTCCCACTGACCACCAATGTAAGGGACATTCTTCCCACTGACCACCAATGTAAGGATCATTCTTCCCACTGACCGCCAATGTAAGGAGCATTCTTCTCACTGACCACCAATGTAAGGGACATTCTTCCCACTGACCACCAATGTAAGGATCATTCTTCCCACTGACCACCAATGTAAGGAACATTCTTCCCACTGACCACCAATGTAAGGGACATTCTTCCCACTGACCACCAATGTAAGGATCATTCTTCCCACTGACCACCAATGTAAGGGACATTCTTCCCACTGACCACCAATGTAAGGAGCATTCTTCCCACTGACCACCAATGTAAGGGACATTCTTCCCACTGACCACCAATGTAAGGGACATTCTTCCCACTGACCACCAATGTAAGGGACATTCTTCCCACTGACCACCAATGTAAGGATCATTCTTCCCACTGACCACGAATGTAAGGATCATTCTTCCCACTGACCACCAATGTAAGGGACATTCTTCCCACTGACCGCCAATGTAAGGAGCATTCTTCTCACTGACCACGAATGTAAGGAGCATCCTTTCCACTGACCACCAATGTAAGGATCATTCTTCCCACTGACCGCCAATGTAAGGAGCATTCTTCTCACTGACCACCAATGTAAGGGACATTCTTCCCACTGACCACCAATGTAAGGATCATTCTTCCCACTGACCACCAATGTAAGGAACATTCTTCCCACTGACCACCAATGTAAGGGACATTCTTCCCACTGACCACCAATGTAAGGATCATTCTTCCCACTGACCACCAATGTAAGGAACATTCTTCCCACTGACCACGAATGTAAGGATCATTCTTCCCACTGACCACCAATGTAAGGGACATTCTTCCCACTGACCACCAATGTAAGGATCATTCTTCCCACTGACCGCCAATGTAAGGAGCATTCTTCTCACTGACCACAAATGTAAGGAACATTCTTCCCACTGACCACCAATGTAAGGGACATTCTTCCCACTGATCACCAATGTAAGGGACATTCTTCCCACTGACCACCAATGTAAGGATCATTCTTCCCACTGACCACGAATGTAAGGATCATTCTTCCCACTGACCACCAATGTAAGGGACATTCTTCCCACTGACCGCCAATGTAAGGAGCATTCTTCTCACTGACCACGAATGTAAGGAGCATCCTTTCCACTGACCACCAATGTAAGGATCATTCTTCCCACTGACCGCCAATGTAAGGAGCATTCTTCTCACTGACCACCAATGTAAGGGACATTCTTCCCACTGACCACCAATGTAAGGATCATTCTTCCCACTGACCACCAATGTAAGGAACATTCTTCCCACTGACCACCAATGTAAGGGACATTCTTCCCACTGACCACCAATGTAAGGATCATTCTTCCCACTGACCACCAATGTAAGGAACATTCTTCCCACTGACCACGAATGTAAGGATCATTCTTCCCACTGACCACCAATGTAAGGAGCATTCTTCCCACTGACCACCAATGTAAGGAACATTCTTCCCACTGACCACCAATGTAAGGAGCATTCTTCCCACTGACCACCAATGTAAGGGACATTCTTCCCACTGACCACCAATGTAAGGGACATTCTTCCCACTGACCACCAATGTAAGGAGCATTCTTCCAACTGACACCAATGTAAGGAGCATTCTTCCCACTGACCACCAATGTAAGGGACATTCTTCCCACTGACCACCAATGTAAGGATCATTCTTCCCACTGACCACGAATGTAAGGATCATTCTTCCCACTGACCACCAATGTAAGGGACATTCTTCCCACTGACCGCCAATGTAAGGATCATTCTTCCCACTGACCGCCAATGTAAGGAGCATTCTTCTCACTGACCACCAATGTAAGGATCATTCTTCCCACTGACCGCCAATGTAAGGATCATTCTTCCCACTGACCGCCAATGTAAGGAGCATTCTTCTCACTGACCACCAATGTAAGGGACATTCTTCCCACTGACCACCAATGTAAGGATCATTCTTCCCACTGACCACCAATGTAAGGAACATTCTTCCCACTGACCACGAATGTAAGGATCATTCTTCCCACTGACCACCAATGTAAGGGACATTCTTCCCACTGACCACCAATGTAAGGATCATTCTTCCCACTGACCACCAATGTAAGGATCATTCTTCCCACTGACCGCCAATGTAAGGAGCATTCTTCTCACTGACCACCAATGTAAGGGACATTCTTCCCACTGACCACCAATGTAAGGATCATTCTTCCCACTGACCACCAATGTAAGGAACATTCTTCCCACTGACCACCAATGTAAGGGACATTCTTCCCACTGACCACCAATGTAAGGATCATTCTTCCCACTGACCACCAATGTAAGGGACATTCTTCCCACTGACCACCAATGTAAGGAGCATTCTTCCCACTGACCACCAATGTAAGGGACATTCTTCCCACTGACCACCAATGTAAGGGACATTCTTCCCACTGACCACCAATGTAAGGGACATTCTTCCCACTGACCACCAATGTAAGGATCATTCTTCCCACTGACCACGAATGTAAGGATCATTCTTCCCACTGACCACCAATGTAAGGGACATTCTTCCCACTGACCGCCAATGTAAGGAGCATTCTTCTCACTGACCACGAATGTAAGGAGCATCCTTTCCACTGACCACCAATGTAAGGATCATTCTTCCCACTGACCGCCAATGTAAGGAGCATTCTTCTCACTGACCACCAATGTAAGGGACATTCTTCCCACTGACCACCAATGTAAGGATCATTCTTCCCACTGACCACCAATGTAAGGAACATTCTTCCCACTGACCACCAATGTAAGGGACATTCTTCCCACTGACCACCAATGTAAGGATCATTCTTCCCACTGACCACCAATGTAAGGAACATTCTTCCCACTGACCACGAATGTAAGGATCATTCTTCCCACTGACCACCAATGTAAGGGACATTCTTCCCACTGACCACCAATGTAAGGATCATTCTTCCCACTGACCGCCAATGTAAGGAGCATTCTTCTCACTGACCACAAATGTAAGGAACATTCTTCCCACTGACCACCAATGTAAGGGACATTCTTCCCACTGATCACCAATGTAAGGGACATTCTTCCCACTGACCACCAATGTAAGGATCATTCTTCCCACTGACCACGAATGTAAGGATCATTCTTCCCACTGACCACCAATGTAAGGGACATTCTTCCCACTGACCGCCAATGTAAGGAGCATTCTTCTCACTGACCATGAATGTAAGGAGCATCCTTTCCACTGACCACCAATGTAAGGATCATTCTTCCCACTGACCGCCAATGTAAGGGACATTCTTCCCACTGACCACCAATGTAAGGATCATTCTTCCCACTGACCACCAATGTAAGGATCATTCTTCCCACTGACCACCAATGTAAGGAACATTCTTCCCACTGACCACCAATGTAAGGGACATTCTTCCCACTGACCACCAATGTAAGGATCATTCTTCCCACTGACCACCAATGTAAGGAACATTCTTCCCACTGACCACGAATGTAAGGATCATTCTTCCCACTGACCACCAATGTAAGGAGCATTCTTCCCACTGACCACCAATGTAAGGAACATTCTTCCCACTGACCACCAATGTAAGGGACATTCTTCCCACTGACCACCAATGTAAGGATCATTCTTCCCACTGACCGCCAATGTAAGGGACATTCTTCCCACTGACCGCCAATGTAAGGAGCATTATTCCCACTGACCGCCAATGTAAGGAGCATTCTTCATTATAGAGGACCCAAAATTGACCCCTATCTTCACGATTGGCAATGATGGGATGTACCCAATATCAACGTCTTCTCCGCCTCCGCTTCTCCTCCTCTTCTTCCTCATGCACTGCTACTGCTGCAGCAGCAATGACAACTGCGGTGGCAGGAAAAGGAATTGCCTCACACCATGTGTGTTTTTATTGGTTAATGCCAAAGTCGGAGTTGTACTGATCCCAAATCGTGGCAAAATCGCAGCCGCAAAATCGCGGCAAAATCGCACGACTTTGAAGTCGTATAAATGTGAAAGGGGCCTAATGCCGCGTACACACGACCGTTTTTCGGGTTCTAAATGACGTTTTTTTTTTTATGTCTTTAAAAACGATCGTGTGTGGGCTTCAGAGCATTTTTCGGGTTCTAAAAAATTGCCAATTTTTTTTTTCGAACATGCTCTATTTTTTCACAAAGTTTTGAACATTGTCATTTTTAAGGGTGTAAAAAATGATCGTGTGTGGGCTTTAACGACGTGAAAAATCCATGCGTGCTCAGAAGCAATTTATGAGACGGGAGCGCTCGTTCTGCTAAAACTAGCGTTCGTAATGGAGTTAGCACATTCATCACGGAGACTGAAAAGCGCGAATCGTCTTTTACTTACACAAAATCAGCTAAAGCAGCCCAAAGGGTGGTGTCATCCGAATGGAACTTCCCCTTTATAGTGCCGTCGTACGTGTTGTACGTCACCGCGCTTTGCTAGAGCATTTAATGTGGAATGTATGTTCATTGCTCTTTGCTAAAGAACATTATTTTTTTATCAAGTGTTTATGGGTAAAGTTCCACTTTAAAAGAGAAGTTTATGTTTTGTTTTTTAAAGAAATTAATACTTACCAAGGTGGATGTAGAATTGGATTGCTGCTACATTTGACCCCCGATGGCTCCAAGACTGAGAACTGAGGGATCAAAGACTGTCAATCATTGGCTCTCTGCATTGCCCCCCCCCCCCCCCCTGCAAGCTCAATGGAGCGCTGGGCTGCGGAGGTGGCGGTCTAGGCTTCTGGGTGTATCCCGACAATATGGCTGTGATCTAGGGTGACCATATGTCCCAGATTACCCGGGACAGTCCCGCATTTTGCAGGTCTGTCCCGGGCACATTCATTCCAGGACAATACAATGTCCCTGAATGAAACTCACACAGCCACACCCCGGGCCAATTTGATGCCCCCAAAAAAGGCTGCCACATCACCACTTTTCTCACTGACAGTACTTGTCCTGGCCGGGAATGCCTGGAGGAGCACAATCCCGCCCCCTGCTTGTGATTGGAAAAATCATAAATCCCGCCTCTAGTGTCCAATCACTGTGCTGTGATTTGTTACAGCACAAGCTGATTTTGGGGAAGGTGCCCCTGAATGGTAGTTTGGAAATGTGGTCACCCTACCGTGATCACTCCCCAGCCAGGACCAGCTTGGAGACTTCAGACCACTGTCAGCTGAAAACAGGTCACAGGAGTGTAGAACGAACTGCACTCCTGTGATCCCCAGACGTACAGCCAAACAAGCTTCTCCTTTAAGGTCGGCTTTAAAGTGGTAGTAAACTCTGTTCTACTACTTGTACCTACAGGCAAGAGTATACCCTGTTTCCCAGAAAATAAAACCTCCCCCTAAAATAAGACCTAGCGTAATTTTCCAGGAGGACTGCAATATAAGCCCTACCCCGAAAATAAGCCCTAGTTTAAAATGCTATAACCCACTCTATTACAGTAGTACACAATGTACAATGTGTGTGTTTCTGTAACATAAATGCAGGGAAGAGAGCTCCGGCAGGTCACAAAAGCGCATAGCGGTGCTATAATGAAGGTATTTGGCACAATTATATTACAGAAATACACACATTGTACATTATATACTACAGTAATAGAGTGGATTACAAGATTTTACAAGCATTTTCAAACTGGGGATTCCTAACAGGCAGGTCAAGAGAGGGGAAGAGAAGACAGCACATTACATGGTAAGACCTACCCCAAAAATAAGCCCTACTGTGTCTTTTCGGGCTTCCCGGGCTTATTTTCGGGGAAACACGGGTAGTAAAGCTTACCTATAGGTATTGTGAATATCTCCTAAACTTGCACAGTCTGGTGACAGTCGGTGACATCACCGGCACATGCGTCTGAAGGTCTGGCATACCGTGCCGAACCTTCAGAGCCTGTTCCTTAAATGACAGCTCATGTGCATGCGCGGGAGTGACGTCATCACGCCCCCGGCCACACATGTAGCTAGAGGACGCGAACCCGGAAGGAAGACCAGGGGAAAGAGGAAGTCCTGTCGGTGTGGTGCTGGAGGGCTTCATTCTAATCCAAGTCTCTCATAATGAGCTAGTATGTGATGCATTATAGCACATTATGACATTGCCTTGCAGGGGATTTTTTTTATATATAGCAACTGCAGTTTGCCACCGCTTTAATAAATAATACATTCATTTAAAGGGTTCAAACACATATTTGGCCCAGAAATAAACAACTACCGGCTGGTATTATGGTGTTAGCAGAATAGGTCGATCTTCTCTGCACTGACAACAATGAGTGGAATACACAAGACCCCCTTAACCGGTTGCCGACCGCCGCATGTACATGTACGTCCACAGAATGGCACGTACAGGCAGATGGGCGTACATGTATGTCCCTGCCTTTCCGCGGGTCGGGGGCCCGATCGGGACCCCCCCTCCCGGTACATGCGGCGGTCGGTAACCCGCGGGGAGCGATCCGGGATGACAGCCCGATCGCTCCCCGGAGCTGAAGAACGGGGAGAGCCGTATGTAAACACGGCTTCCCCGTGCTTCACTGTGGCGGCTGCATCGATCGTGTCATCCCTTTTATAGGGAGACACGATCGATGACGTCAGTCCTACAGCCACACCCCCCTACAGTTGTAAACACACACTAGGTGAACCCTAACGCCTACAGCGCCCCCTGTGGTTAACTCCCAAACTGCAACTGTCATTTTCACAATAAACAATGCAATTTAAATGCATTTTTTGCTGTGAAAACGACAATGGTCCCAAAAAGGTGTCAAAATTGTCCGCCATAATGTCGCAGTCACGAAAAAAATTGCTGATCGCCGCCATTAGTAGTAAAAAAATTTTTTATAAAAATGCAATAAAACGATCCCCTATTTTGTAAACGCTATACATTTTGCGCAAACCAATCGATAAACGCTTGTTGCGATTTTTTTTACCAAAAATATGTAGAAGAATACGTATCGGCCTAAACTGAGGAAAAAAAATGTTATATATGTTTTTGGGGGATATTTATTATAGCAAAAAGTAAAAAAAATATTGCATTTTTTTCAAAATTGTCGCTCTATTTTTGTTTATAGCGCAAAAAATAAAAACCGCAGAGGTGATCAAATACCACCAAAAGAAAGCTCTATTTGTGGGGGAAAAAGAACGCCAATTTTGTTTGGGAGCCACGTCGCACGACCGCGCAATTGTCTGTTAAAGTGACGCAGTGCCGAATCGCAAAACCTGGCCTGGGCATTTAGCAACAAAATGGTGCGGGGCTGAAGTGGTTAAAGGAACACACCATCCTCCAGGCTGGAGGACACCACTAAACTACTCTGTCAGACAATAAAGCAGGGAGGAGTGTCTACAGACAACAAGTATTGGGAATACAGAGACATGACAAACTGCAGAATGTATTGTGGGGAGGATTTACCTCAGTGACTATTCCCAGAGCCTCATCTCTGGGCACACAACTATCAGACGTCATCAGCCACAAGTTGCGATCCTCATGTATGATGTCACACAAAGAGCTCCCTCACCACAGGGCACTTGGCGATGTAAACAAGGCCAGCTGGGCCGACCTCTCCTACGACGGACTACAGAACCCCCCCTCGACCCCTCGGGTACAAGTGACAGGTGCTGCCCACCCTCCACACCAGCAGCCCGCACACCTCATTACTCACACCTCTTATGTCATCCTTCCCACAGACAGGCAGCGCGCTGTGTGGCGGAAAAGGCGGAACTGCAAAGGTTTGAACGTGCCGCCCAATCGGGTGTTGATGTCAGATGACCGGTGGGTCCCTCGGCCAATGAGTGTGTGAAAAATGTTGCCAGGCGGAGAGACACGCCCCCGTGGTAGCAGAAAAGAGCGGGCCAGTGGTTGCTAGGGACGCGAGTGCGACATTTGTTTACAGAGGCCAGCCCTTCATTGTAGGAAAGCCCGCCCACTTGCCGGGCTGTGGTGAAAATCCTTCCCAGCCGCACTTACTGGACTTCAATAGAGGAATCCGCCCGTCTTCCCCATAGTGCGTAGCCCACAGGGTATCTATCTATACAATCGTCTCCGCTCGCTTTGACATTAAAACACTACAATTCCCGGCAGGCACTTGGCTCGCGCATGCGTACAAGACCTCCCCCAGCAGTTTCTTCTATTGGCTGGTGTGCGGCGGCCTATGATTGGCGGAGGCTTCCGGAACTAGGAGAGAAGCAATACAATGGCGTATGGCGGGGGAGAGGTGCAAGACATGGAAGGTAGGGTGGAGGAAGGGAGGCCGGACGGCCATGGAGGGGGGGTGACAAGCAGGAAATTTGGGCGGGCTGTGTTAAAGAAGGGCTGGGCAGTGTGTGGCTTTAGAGATAGTGTAGAACTAGAAGCCCCAGCATTCCCTGCGCTGCTAGGTGTGATGACAGGCAGCGGGTGACTCTCCTGGACATGCTGGGAATTGTAGTTCTACATTACAATGCAGGACACAGCTATGCGAACCTGAAATAGACCTCTAGGGGGACCCAGTAAGGATGAACATGTCACCTAGAGCAGCCTATCAGGGCTCAGCTTACTCTGTGCACATAAATGAAAGCTGACTTCTGGTTGGCTGCTGTCAGCACTACGAAGATTGAATTGTCTACCTGAGGTCAATATGATCTGGCAGTTGTGCTCAACCGGTGACCCTCCAGCTGTGGTAAAACTACAAGTCCCATGAGGCATTGCAACACTGACAGTTACAAGCATGACTCCCAATGTATATTATTGGAAAGCCCAATATAGAGTTTATGATCAGCAATGGAGAGACCACACTATCATTGATGGACTGGATTTCCCTCAAACAATATGAAAGACTTGAGTGTGTAGAGGACAGGTGCACTTTAAGGGACCGTATCTTTGAAATTGGAGAATGGCTAAGGCAAGCCTAGGGGTCTTTCCAGCTGAGATGAAGGGCAATATCAGAGAATTGAAGGCTCTGGTGCCCAACCTGTGGCCCTTGGGTATATGCTGTGTGGCCCTCAGACGTCAGGTGTGGGAAATTATGGTACTAGTCTTGTGTAATACGTTCCCATTTCGCATTGTGCCTCTCTTTAATGATTTCAGGGGCCGCATTTGAGGCCCCCTTTAGCTGATGAGTTGACAACCACTGCTTTAAGGATTTAAACCACTGGAGTCTGCAGTGTTGAGGAAGATTTACATTAAGCTAAGCAGAAAAAAATGTTAAAGCGGGGGTTCACCCATCAATTTAACAGTTTGAAAAAGCAGTTACATTCCTGGCATGCCGGGAATGCTAACTGTCACATTGGTTGTGCTCTCAACCAAACTGTCAAACCATCCAATGTCATAACTGATCACATGTGCAGCATCATGGCAGTTGAAGATTAACCACTTCAGCCCCGGGCCATTTTGCAGCTAAATGCCCAGGCCAGGTTTTGCGATTCGGCACTGCGTCGCTTTAACAGACAATTGCGCGGTCGTGCGACGTGGCTCCCAAACAAAATTGGCGTCCTTTTTTCCCCACAAATGGAGCTTTCTTTTGGTGGTATTTGATCACCTCTGCGGTTTTTATTTTTTGCGCTATAAACAAAAATAGAGCGACAATTTTGAAAAAAATGCAATATTTTTTACTTTTTGCTATAATAAATATCCCCCAAAAACATATATAAAAATTTATTTTTTCCTCAGTTTAGGCCGATACGTATTCTTCTACCTATTTTTGGTAAAAAAAAAATCGCAATAAGCGTTTATCGATTTGGTTTGCGCAAAATTTATAGCGTTTACAAAATAGGGGATAGTTTTATTGCATTTTTATAAAAAAAAATGTTTTACTACTATTGGCGGCGATCAATTTTTTTTCGTGACTGCGACATTATGGCGGACACTTCGGACAATTTTGACACATTTTTGGGACCATTGTCATTTTCACAGCAAAAAATGCATTTAAATTGCATTGTTTAGTGTGAAAATGACAGTTGCAGTTTGGGAGTTAACCACAGGGGGCGCTGTAGGAGTTAGGGTTCACCTAGTGTGTGTTTACAACTGTAGGGGGGTGTGGCTGTAGGTCTGACGTCATCGACCAAGTCTCCCTATAAAAGGGATCACTTGATCGATGCGCCGCCACAGTGAAGCACGGGGAAGCCGTGTTTACATACATACATTCCGGGGAGCGATCGCGACGGAGCGGCTATAAACAAATAGCCGCGCCGTCGTCCCGGATCACTCCCCGAGGGGATCTGCACGCAGCGGAGGGGGTCCCGATCGGACCCGCCAGAAGGCAAGGACGTATATATACGCCCATCTGCCTGTCCGTGCCATTGTGCGGACGTAAATAGTCGTGCGGCGGGCGTTAAGGGGTTAAACAGAGGCCAAGACGCACCTTAGCAGCCGTCAATCAACTCCTCTTTGCTTAGAAACGCCCATTCCCCGCTCGGAGCCGGAAAACAAGGGCTCATATAACGATAAGTACAAGTAAAAAAAAAAAAAAACAGCATACTGCAGATGTTAGCAGTATGCTACAGCTAATGTCAGAAAGTGTATTTTTGGGTGAACCTCCGCTTTAAATAGTTTTATTCTTCTCCTAAGCTTTAGAAGAAATCTTAACCAATGGTATGTGATCTGATAAAATCTAAGTATATTCCTTGTGTGGCTTACCTGAGATAATTATGACCTGATAAGATCCAAATACACCGATCAGCCATAACTTAATGACCACCAAAAACTGAGGAGGTCCCTCATTTGCCGCCAAAACAGCCCTGACCCGTGGAGGCATGGACACCACTAGATCTCTGATAGTATGCTGTTGCTCCAAGCCATCAGTTGCAGATCCCTTATTCATGTAAGTTGTGAGGTGGGCACTCCATGGATCGGACTTATTTTTCCAGCACATCCCACAGATGCTCGATGGATTGAGATCTGGAGAATTTGGAGGCCAAGTACACCCATCAAACTTGTCTTCCTCAAACCAGGGCTTGACAAATTTGCTTTGAATCTAGAAGCCATCTAAAAAAGTTAGGAGCCAGGTGCCTTGAACTGCATGTCCTGGGCATTGGGCAAAAGGAATTTGACAGCCCTATATATTCAGCATGAATAAGAGATAATCCAATCCAGCAAATGACATGCCATGCCCCAAAACATCAGCTGAGCTCATAGGTAAAGAAATTGTGCTGCAGCAATGTAGCACCTACACATTCAATAGGTAGGCCGGTCCACGAAAGAGAGAGAGAGAGACTTGTAAAGCGTAACACATGGATGCAGTGCCCAGAGGCGATTCAGTTCGCATTTCATGGGTAAGGAACCCCTTGACCTCAGAAGAGATGGGTTTTAATCTTTCTCCTGAAGGCCAAGTGGTCCGACTCCCGTCGGATGGTAGTTGGTAACGCATTCCACAGGCGAGGTCCCTGGACTGCAAATCTTCGATCTCCTTTGGACTTGTATCTGGCTTTGGGTATCTGAAGGAGGCCTTGATTGGTGGATTGCAGAATACGATTGGGGTTATGGGCTTTTATTTTTTCGCATAGATATTGGGGGGCGTTGCCTTGAATACACTTATGTATTAGACAGAGTGCCTTGAAAGTGATTCTGTCTTTTACTGGCAACCAATGAAGGGATCTCAGTGAAGGTGAAATTGATTCCCATGTTTTTTCCCCAGTCACTAGGCGGCTCTCCTGACGGGGGGTTCGCGCTGATTGTTTATCAGCGCAGCCCCCCCTCGGATCGCCACACTGGAAAAAAAGTCTGAAAAATAAATAAATAAAAAAAACATTCAAAAAAATAAAAAAGATGCCAATCAGTGCCCACAAATGGGCACTGACTGGCAACCTGGGAAAATCAGTGCCACCCCACAGTGTCCATCAGTGCCACCCCACAGTGTCCATCAGTGCCACCCCACAGTGCCCATCCATGCCCAGTGCCCACCTATCAGTGCCCATCTGTGCCACCCATAAGTATCCATCAGTGCCACCCATAAGTGCCGCCTATGAGTGCCCATCTGTGCCGCCTATGTGTGCCCATCAGTGCCGCCTATGTGTGCCCATCAGTGCCGCCTATGTGTGCCCATCAGTGCCGCATACCAGCGCCGCCAATCAGTGCCACCTCATCTGTGCCCGTTAGTACTACCTCATCGATGTCCATCAATGCCATCTCATCGGTGCCCATCAGTGCCGCCATATCAGTGCCCGTAATTGAAAGAGAAAAACTTATTTACAAAAAAATTAACAGAAAAAAATAAAAACGTAATTTTTTTTCAAAATTTTCAGTCTTTTTTTAGTTGTTGCGCAAAAAAAAAAAATCGCAGAGGTGATCATATACCACCAAAAGAAAGCTCTATTTGTGGGGGAAAAAAGACGCCAATTTTGTTTGGGTACAGTGTAGCATGACCGCGCAATTGCCATTCAAAGTGCGACAGTGCTGAAAGCTGAAAATTGGCTTGGGCGGGAAGGTGCGTAAGTGCCTGGTATGGAAGTGGTTAAATAGACTTATTCTTCCCATCAGATTTAGATGAAATCTTAACCGATGTCATGATCGGATAAAATCAAAAGATATTCCTTTTTATGCCAACCTGAGATCATTGTGATCTGAAAAGCTCATCAATTGACCTGGATACAGGTTTATTTTCATGTAGAAGTGGAAATGGGGAAATACTGTTTGTGCTGGTTTGGTACTGATTGTGCTGTCATTCTAGGTTAAATTTTCTGTTTAATATGTTTTTTTTTTTTGTGTTTTTTTTTTGTAATTGAAATAGTGGATAAACGTAGAGAGTCTGATGAATCTGCAGATGATGACCTAAAGGAGAAGCACGCTGTTCAAGATGCTGAAGTGCAGAATGACGAAGAAGGAGCAGGTGAAATGTTTTACTACCTGATAAATCTAGGGGGGGGGGGGTGGCCTAGAGCTATATATTCCATGAAGCATAAAACATAAGAAAAATAAATAAAAATTTAATGAATAGAATTAGAAAAAAAAAAAAACAATGAATTCGCTCACATATACTTAGAAAAAAGGGTGCAATGTGACAACCAGAGCTGTCTACCTCTTCCACCACCTGCATAGCTGTGGTTATACAAAACCCTTATTTTTTGCTTTAATAAATATCCCCATATTTAAAAAACAAATTTCTTTATCCGTTTAGGCCAATATATATTCTTCTACATATTTTTGGTAAAGAATCACAATAAGCGTATATTGAGTGGTTTGCGCAAAAGTTAGAGGGCCAGATCCACAGAGAAATAGATGGGCGCAGCGTATCAGAGATGCGCTACGCCGCCGTACCTTACCTGGCGGAATTTCGAATCCTCAAAGAATTTGCGCCGTAAGTTACGGCGGCGTAGTGCATCTCTGGCGGCGGAATTCAAATCGGCGATTAGGGGGCGTGTTTCATTTAAATGAAGCGCGTCCCCGCGCCGAATGAACTGCGCATGCTCCGTTTCTAAATTTCCCGCCGTGCATTGCGCTAAATGAAGTCGCTAGGACGTAATTTTTTTTTTACTTAGACGTGAGTTACGTCCATCCCGATTCACGGACGGCTTGCGCAAAAAAAAAAAAATCAAATTTCGATGCGGGAACGACGGCCATACTTAACATGGCAAATCTAACTATACGCCGTAAAATACCAGCTTTAACTATACGCCGGAAAAAGCCGACGTAAGAAAATGCGACGGCCGCGCGTACGTTCGTGGATCGACGGAAATGGCTAATTTGCATACCCGACGCGGAAAACGACAAAAACTCCACCCAGCGGACGCCGAAGTATTGCATCTACGATCCGAAGGCGTACGCCTGTCGGATCGAACCCAGATGCCGTCGTATCTTGGTTTGAGGATTCAAACTAAAGATACGACGCAGGTAATTTTAAAGTACGCCGGCGTATCAGTAGATACGCCGGCGTACTCGCTCTGAGGATCTGGCCCATAGCATCTACAAGCGGGAAAGTATTTTTTTTTTTTTTTCTAGTAATGGTGGTGATTTTCGATTTTTGGCGGTATTGCGACAGACATATAGTACACTTTCTTTTTGGGACCATTGACCATTTTATACAGCGATCAGTGCTATAAAAATGCACTGTGTAAATGTCAATGGCAGGGAAGAGGTTAACACTAGGGAGTGATCAAGGGGATAATTGTGCGTTTCCCTCAGTGTGTTCTAACTGTGTGGGGATGGTAATAACTTGGTAGGAACAAACAATGTTTCATCTTCCCTGACAGCACAGGGATTTGTGTGTTTACACACACAAATCCCTGTGCTAGCGCTCATGCGTAGCCGGTATCGATTATTCCTCCCCTGGCCACACGCATTGGGTCCCCCGCCGTGCAGTCGGCGCGCTTGCTGGTGGCCAAAAAAAGATAAGATGCTGTACGGGGTTTCGCCCAGGAGAGCCATTCTGACACAGTATATCTGCGTGAGCCGGTCCAGTAACCGGTTTACAGGAAAGCACAGCAGAGAGTATCCGGATATGTTGACCAAGATGAAGGCACAGGAGATCTGATGCAAGTAGCTTAAATAGCCGGCAGGCTGATTGACGAGCAGGATATGATCATCAGGTGAGTAAGACCCCTTTCACGCTGGGGTGTTTATCAGGCGTTTTAGCGTAAAAAAAAAGCGCCTGAAAGAAGCTGCTTCTGCAATCCCAATGTGAAAGCCCAAGTGCCTTCACATTAAAGCGCCTGAAAAATGCCCCAGTGTGAAAGGGGTCTTGGCATTAAAAAAGCACCCGAAAGAAGCCTCATCTGTAATGTGAAAGTCCGAGTGCTTTCACACTGAGGTACTGCGCTGGCAGGGCGTCAAAAAAAGTCCTGCAGGCAGCTTTAATAGATGGCACGGAGGGGACCATGGGGGAGGCGGGGGAATTATGCACATACCAATAAGGTTAATCATCCTGCGGGTACACAACTACAGAAGGGAGGGGGGGCAATTAGTGTGAACAGATCTCTAAGCCTCTTTGCAGTCATACCCTGCGGTAAATGCATACCAGGTGGCATTTTTCGATGATTTAGGGAGAGGTGGAATAGGTTTCCCTAAAAAGATGAGTTTTCAGGGATTTCCTTGATTTGATCTCCTATTTGAGAGTAGAACTGTTGTTGCCATGATATGTGCACTAAAGGACTGGATACATGTGCTCTTTAACAAGCTACTTCCTACCAATCTTCCTATCTATTTTAAATATCTTTGCATAGATCAATCCCATTGCCCATGCAAATGTATGACATTATTGTTCCTAGAGGTTGTTGTAATGTGCTAATGCAGTCAGTTGTTAAACTGCCCTGATACTATGGGGGGTGTACATGAACCACTGTAGGCATATAGACTAAAAATGTACATGTTCCTTTTTAGTGTGCGTAATATATATTATTCAAAAGTGAGTACACCCCTCACATTTTTGTAATTTAAAAAAAAAAAAATGTTTTTATCTTTTCATGTGACAACACTGAAGAAACTATAGTTTACTACAATGTAAAGTAGTGAGTTTATAACAGTGTATATTTGCTGTCCCCTAAAAGTGACTCAAAATACAGCCATTAATGTCTAAACTGCTGGCAACAAAAGTGAGTACACCCCTAAGTGAAAATTTCCAAACTGGGCCCAATTAGCGATTTTTCCCTCCCCGGTGTCATGTGACTCATTAGTGTTACAAGGACTCGGGTGTGAATGTGGAGGAGATGTGTAAAATTTGGTGTTATCGCTCTCACTCTCTCATACTGGTCACTGGAAGTTCAACATTGTGTGTGTACGTACGTACGTACGTACATTTTTTTTATTGCATCTAAACGCCCATTTTAAACGTGGGTTACTATCTAATCATTTAGAAGCAGTGGTAAAATCGTCCCGTGTACATGGAGTCTTAGCATGCAAGCCTGGACAGAATAATGCAATTATCGCTTGATGGCTGTCCATGGATCACTTGATAAAGATCATTACACTTTCAGGGCCAGATCCACGTAGAACGGCGTATTATTAAGCAGGCGTAGCATATCGTAGTTGCGCTACGCCGCCGCTACCTTGACAGGCAAGTGCAGTATTCTCAAAGCAAAGTTGCGGCGGCGTAGCGTAAATAGGCCGGCGTAAGCCCGCCTAATTCAAATATGGAACATGTGGGCGTGTTTTATGTTAATGTATTGTGACCCCACGTAAATGATGCTTTTTACGAACGGCGAATGCGCCGTCCGTGAAAGTATCCCAGTGCACATGCTCCAAATTAACCCGCAAAAAAACAGTGCTTTCGACGTGAACGTAAATGACGCACAGCCCTATTCGCGGACGACTTACGTAATCGACGGAAAATTTGACGCTGGCCCGACGTCCATACTTAAATTATTGCGCCTCATAAAGCAGGGGTAACGTTACGCCGGAAAAAGCCTAACGTAAACGGCGTATCTGTACTGCGACGGCCGGGCGTACGTTCGTGAATTGGCGTATCTAGCTGATTTACATATTCTAGGCGTAAATCAGTGTACACGCCCCTAGCGGCCAGAGTAAATATGCAGTTAAGATACGACGGCGTAGGCGACTTACGCTGGTCGTATCTTAGCAAAATTCTGGCGTATCTTGTTTTCTGAATACAGAAAAAAGATACGCCGGAGCATCCTAGAAGTTACGCGGCGTATCAATAGATACGCCAGCGTAACTTCTTTGTGGATCTGGCCCTCAGTCAATTTTTTTGTCATTTGTTTCTATAATCTTATATTAGTGTCATATTTATGTTGTACTTTGTGTTCAGGTGACTCGGAGGCACCAGTAACCATTGATACTATCAACCTGGACCCTGAAGCTGAGGTGAGAAAATGCTGCTTGCATGAAATGTTTAATTCTCCTAACTTATTGTTTATTGCCTGTGATGTAGCAGTCAATAGATGGCAACATGATCCTGCTTTCACTCCAATTGTACATGAATACATTTTACATGACCCTGGAGAGATGATTTGCTGTATGTCCTGAAAAATGCTGACTACAAAGTGGTCTGGAGACTGGTTGCTACCTAAACCCTTGAGTGGTTATTGATCAGGTCAGAAGATTGAGGATTTCTGACGTTTGTATTGCCTTAGAGCAGAAGGGTGCAGTCATACAGAAGTCTTCATCTTCTGCTTTTGGCTATATAAAGGTTTGTTTAGCCAGTTGCAGATTTGTCTTTCTGGCTAATTTGTTGATTTGAATAAGGTAAACCATTGGCTCCTGGCTACCATGTCTGTCAGAATTACTTACCATATTTATCGGCGTATACCGTGCACTATTTTGAAAATCAGGGCAAAATCGTGGGTGCGCGATATACGCCGATACCCGCTTTCCCACCACGAGTTTGAATACTGCGCCGGCATATACCGAGCGCAGTACACTCGGGTATCTTCGGGCAGTCTCGGCGCCTCTCGCACTGACGTCCTGAGCGTACAGGACGTCAGCGCGAGAGTTGCCGAGCCTGCCCGAAGATACCCGAGTGTACTGCGCTCGGTATATGCCGGCGCAGTATTCAAACTCGTGGCGGGAAACGAGCGGGGAGGACGCCGCAGGACGACGCCCGACCCGCCGAAGACGGGCGCCAGACCCGCCGAAGAGGACACCCGAAGCCGCAGAAGGATGCCGGACCCGACGAGGCCGCCGATGGACGCCGCGCAAGACACCAAAACTGTAAGTACAAAAAAAAAATTTCCACAGGTTAGGGGGCCACTTTAGGGGTACGCGGTATACGCGGGAGCGCGTTATACCGCAATAAGTACAGTCATTTCCCCTTAATTGTCAAATAACTGAGACAAGTGGCTGAATAATGACCATGCAAACAATAGTAAGGGGCAAAAGTATTATGCCAACTGGTCATTGAATATGGTTGGCAAGGAAAGACTTGATTCTGATTCAAGAAATAACTTGGCTGACAGCAAGAGTTATTTTTAGCCCCCTTTTCCTCCCCCTTTTATTTTTTTTTTATTTTTTTTTAGTAGTTTTTGATAAAGCGGAGAATAGTTACAACTTCTGCCAGGTGTCTTTTTTTCTTTTTTTTTTTTTTAATCAGGGACCCTGTTGGGGGCCTCACTTTTGGTTCATTTGATGCCCATAAAAGAGAGACTAGGTGAGTTAGTTCCTGGGTTAGGAAGATATAGACAGCAGTAAAACTTTGTCAGTTGTATTCGTTATTACAGCGAGAGCAAATATTAATGTTCTAACGAGGATAGCTTCCGTGTCTGCACCCGTTTAGTGGACATGCCAGTATCTCTCCAAAAATAAAATTAACATTGCATTGGATGCATAAAATGTCACTGTATCTCAGCGCGTACTTATCGAAAATCTGTGTGCAGGTTTCTGTTTTATGTCCAGTTTACTGGTGTATTAACCATGTATTTGTTTCTGTAGGAGGTTGACTTAAACCACATGCGAATAGGAAATATTCAGGGATTTGAGGTGCTCAAAAAAGTAAAGGTACGTTTCTAAACTATTTATTTTCAAGAAGTGAAAACATTTTGAATAGTGTATTTTGTTTGTACTTCTAAACTTGGTTTCCTCCTATACAGTGTATGTAAAACCTTTTTATTTTTTTTTATTTTTTTTCTCTAATCTTCTGCGTCATTCATATACTTTTAAATATATACCACAGCTACGCTGCTGATGTCTGGCCAATTTTGTGTATGGTGTTTGGATACCTCAGTCCCAGCTCTCGTAAAGCACATTTTTTTTCCCCTCTCTGCTCCTATGCATTGTCTCACCCTTTTTGTCCTTCAGATATGAGAATCACTTTCTTTCCTCTAACCTCCCCTCTCGTTGACCCTGTAGACCCTGTGCCTGCGACAGAACCTAATAAAGGTGATTGAGACCTTGGAACAGTTGGTGACATTGAATGAATTGGACCTATATGACAATCAAATCCGTGTTATACAGAACCTGGAGAACCTGAGTCAACTCCAGTGAGTCTATTTTGCTAGGGTAGTGTGTTTATTAAAGTGGATGTAAACATAATTCATGAAATTTAACCTAAGCATCTGTAGTGTTTTCTTATATCTCCCCAAAGCCCTAAGTTCTGTGTCTTTCTGCTGCTCCGTTTTTCTGTTATCATGATAACTTCTGACAAGTTCTCAGACAACCAAGATAAAACCAGCCTGAAATTTGTGTCGGGGTGGGTGCTAAAAATAGAGCTGATCTATTCACAGCACGGCTGTATGGGGGGGGGGCTTTCCTCCAATCAGCTGTCAGTGCATGCCAAGAATACACTCTCAGTGCTGAACTTATGTAGGGAAATTTGTTTTTATCTGTGTATCATCTAAGGCTTTTCACTCCACTGGGTATATGTGAGGGTTTACATCCACTTTAATACTGTTATAATATTACTTTTCATTGTTCAAATAGTTTTTTTTTTCTACCTGTAGTATATACCATAGTGCTGATCGCAACTGACAGGTTTGATCACTGCATTAAGAACCCAGAAAGCAGTTGCCACCCCCCATGATTAAAACAGTGATCATATTGGATACAGTTAAACACCAGACTATATTGCCACCTCCTAGCTATAAAACATGCCAGCTTTACCAACCAAAAAAAAAACACTAGTTTACACAAGCTCTCCCTTCCTTTGGCTTCAAGTAGACTATGGTGAGGTGAACCTGATATGTTGATATTATTATACTCTAAGCTCCCTCTTTTTAATGCGTTTTGTTCTAAAATGGCATACTTGCTGTCAGTACTTGTCTTATTTTTTTTACTTCCTGTGTATTTACTATACCATATTCCATTATATCGGCAGAATAACAAATGAGTGGCTGGATCTGGAAATGCAGTGGGCAGGGCTAAAAGCAGTTTGGTGCATTAGAAGTAAAAATGTGTGCAATGTTTGCATATTCATCTACACTTGCAGGCCACTTTAGGTACACCTCTTCAATTTCTTGGTAACGCATTGCTAATCGGCCAATCACATGGCAGCATCTAGTGTGGTGAAGACGACTTACTGAAGCTCAAGCCGAGCATCAGAATGGGGAAGAAAAGTTAGATTAAGTGACCTTGAACGTGAGATGGTTGTTGGTGCCAGACGAGCTGGTCTGAGCATTTAAAAAAAAACCTTGTTGAATCTATGCCACAAAGAATTAAGGTAGTTCAGAAGGCAAAGGGGGGATTCAACCCGGTACTAGCAAGGGGTACCTAATAATAAAGTGTGCGGTGAATGTATATGTAAGAATACCCTTAGGAGAAGTTTGTAATTGGGCACTTCAAGCACAATTTTATGTTAAGGAATTACATTTTTTATTAGTGCATAGCCACTGAGCTGATTCTGTTGAGGGGTATCTGCCCTCCAAAACTCACGCTTGTTTTTTCATTACTAAAATAAACCTGGTGGTGTGTTCATTATGTCATTGAGGTTTAAAGACCATTTCTCCAGCAATGTGTTGTATGCATTTTAATGGTTTTGACCAAAACATGGAGATCAGTGTATCGGGCCAAATGGATACTAACTAATTTTACAAAAGTATCCATTAAATTGGAAGTAAAGATAAAACCTAACTAAGCACCAAACCTACTCCCATCCCCATTCTAAACCTAATCCATCAAACCCAGTAAAGAAAAGACCGCTATACTTGCCTATTCTGAAGCTGCTCCGGTCCAGTTCCAGGCTGAGCTACAGTGTGTAGGAGAGGCAGCCAACAACGGAAGCCCTATAGTAAGTCTATGGGCGACGTTGCAGCGCATTTTCCAGCTGTTGTCGGCTTTCTTTTGCACACAGAAGGCGCCACTGGAGACTAGATCAGAGTGGCTTCAGAATAGGTAAGTATAGCGATCTTTTCTTGATAGGGTTAGAAGGATAAGGCTTAGAATGGGGATGGGAGTAGGTATACAGTTTAATTAGGTTCTACCTTTACTTCCACTTTAATGGATAATTTGTAAGATTAGTTAGTATCCATTTGGCCCGATACACTGATCTCCATGTTTTGTTCAGAACCTTTCTTCTGTGCTGTGTGATTTTTGGTTTCTTTGCCTTTTGTGTATGTTTATATACAGTATGTTCCACCCTGTTTTCAATTTGTATTACTGAGATGCAAAAGGAAAAGTTTATGGCATAGTACCGTGTTTCCTCGGAAATAAGTCCGGGTCTTATATTAATTATGCCAACAAAAGACACAGTAGGGCTTATTTTCGGGGTAGGTCTTACCATGTAATATGGTGTCTTCTCTCCCCCTCTCCCTCCCTGCCTGTCAGGAATCCCCAGTGAGAACTGTGTTAAAATGCTTGTAAAATCCTACAATACACTCTATTACAGTAGTATATAATGTACAATGTGTGTGTTCCTGTAATATAATTATGGGGAAGGGAGCTCTGGCGGGTCACAGAAGCACAGAATGGCGCTATAACAAAGGTATTTGGCACAATTATATTACAGGAACACACACATTGTACATTATATACTACTGTAATAGAGTGGATTATAGGATTTTACAAGCATTTTTAACTAGGGCTTATTTTTGGGGTATGTCTTATATTGCAGCCCTCCTGGAAAATAACGCTAGGTCTTATTTTTGGGGAAACAGGGTATAAACAAAATGTAGGTATAAATTGTATTTTACCATCTACTAGAGCACAGATGGATATGATGTGACAAATTCTTCTCCTTGCAGAATTCTGGACCTATCGTTTAATCTTCTAAAGCGCATTGAAGGTCTAGAGTCATTGACTCAGTTGCAGCGCCTCTATTTGGTAAATAACAAGATTAGCCGAATTGAGACTCTCGGCAGTTTAACAAAGCTCCGTTTGCTAGAACTGGGTTCAAACCGTATCCGGGTGAGTAGATTGTAGGAAATGGTAGTGATATTTGGTGTGTGTGTGTGTGTGTGTGTGTGTGTGTCTCTTTTAAAAAAAGATCAAATCCTGGTTTGATTTGCTCTGCAGCTGTCACTTATCCATAAGAGAAGACGTGTTTTAGTACTATATCAAATCTGTCACTTGTTTGTCACAAGCTCTGCTGTCTATTTTCCTTGCTGGGTAAATCTGAACTCGAGACAGAAATTTCATCTCGCTCTCTGTTGTCTTAGGGACAGGAAGTGAAAGGAAGTCTCCCCAAATGGGCACATAGACTGCAAGATAAACCTTTTGTAGTTATTTAAGTCCTTGCCTACTTTTATGCAGAACAAAACTAAAAAAAAAGAAAATGGCTGTAAATCTTATTTGGTTTTTCATGTAGATTCTACATGGCTTACGAAAGGTATAACCAAAGCCAAAACTGTTCTTTTCATTTTGGATAAGGTAGGGAATGGTGTACTCTTGTCAAGTGGTGTTGCGCATGTGTGTTTTTGTTGTTTTTAAATCTGTGCCCCATTGGGGAGTTTTCCCTTTTTTATTCCTGTTCTGTTGACATAACAGGAAGTGAGATAAAATCCCCTATTGGACAACTGTTGCTGGAACAAATGACCTAATTGGAAGATTTTTCCTGATTTTTGTAGTAACTCAAAAAATTGGATAGTGAGTGAATCTCCATAACAGGGTCACAGCGATAAAAAGACAGCCTCGCCATGCTGTCCACAACCAACATTTAAGGTTTTAGCTTTAGATTCACTGTAAGCAAACAGGTTGATCACCAAAATATCTTTACATTCTGTAATTGTTGGATACATATCTTAAAACATTCCATGGATTGTGACCTAGGGCTGACCATGATGTGATGGAGGAACATTCTACTGTGTTTAATCCTTTCCCAACAAGGGTATTCTAAAGTGTACTAAGATTATACACCGATCGGCCATAACATTATAACCACTGATGGGTAAAGTGACTTATTATTATTATTATTATTATTATTCAGGATAACTTTCTAGCACTCAAGTGTGTCTTCCAGTGGGCAAATCGGTTACACCTGGAGCGGTGAGTTCTTTTCATTTGGACTGTAAAAATGGCGCTTTTTGGACAAAAGTTTTCGTTGACAAAACTAACACTGGTCAAAACACTCGGTGCATCAGAACTGGACCACGAGCAGTGGAAGAAAGTGGCCTGGTCGTCTGAATTGAAGAATGGTTTGAGGGAAAAATCACAATGAGTTTGATATTGAACTGGCCTTCAATTTTTTCAGATTGCATTCCAATCGAGTATCTTTGGTTTTTGCTGGGGAAAAACAAGTCTGATCCATGGAGACCCTACCTCCCAACATCCAGGACTTAACGGATATGCTACTGACTGTTTAATGACAGATACCATAGCATACCTTCAGAGGTCTTGTGGAGTCTATGCCGCGATGTGTTTAGGGTGGGTGGTAATGTTATGGCTTATTGGTGTATGTTGTTGCGAATAGAATTGCATGAATCTGACAATTAGGCGTTGATTTACTAAAACTGGAGAGTGCAAAATCTGATGCAGCTCTGCAAATAAACAAATCCTCTTCCAGGTTTTGTTTGTCAAAGCCTAATTGAACAAGCTGAAGTTAGAAGCTGATTGGCTGGCTACCATGCTCCGCTGTACCAGATTTTTCACACTCCTGTTTTAGTAAATCGACCCCTTTGCCCATCCACACGATACGAATATCGGACGACGGATCGTACGACTATTTTCCCTTAATAGTCGCAAGTAAAATGAAATTATTAAAGTCACGAAAATTCTCGTACGACAGAAAAAAAAAATGGGAAGTAATGTCATGTGTTGTAATGTATTTGTATTGTATTTTCGGACGACAACTATACTGACTAAACGAAAATCGTACGATCTGACATCGTACGAGGAAAATTTTCGTGCTTGTCCAATCGAATAATATCGGATGAACTGTCGTGATCGGCTCTCGAAAGTAGTGTACACACGATCCGAAAATCGTACGATTCTTCCTCGGACGATCGTTTTCGTCCGATATTCGGATCGTGTGTACGGGCCATTAGTGTCTGTCTATATGGGTTTCTGTTGGCATTCTTTTTATTACATTTTTTTTTTCTCGGTTCACAATATTAAAGCTAATGGGTTAGTGTTCTAATTGTTGCTCTTTTGTTTGTAGGAGATTGAGAATCTGGATACATTAAGTGATCTGGACAGCCTTTTTCTTGGTAAAAACAAAATCACCAAATTGCAGAACATGGAAGCTCTAAGTAACCTCACTGTACTGAGCGTACAGGTAAATTCTTGTCTTTCTCTTACCAGATAGTTAACCACTTCAGCTCCAGAAGATTTAACCCCCTTCCTGACAGGCCGTTGTCCGGCCGCCATGGGAGAGACCTGTCAAAATGGGCCAGTCTGGATGAAGTCCAGGGCCAAACTTCTGTCCCAGTCCAACCCTGTTAGAAGGCACTGCTTTACTTTAACCGACAATTGCGCAGTCGTGTGACACTGTACCCAAATAAAATACAGGTGCCATTTGGTTTGTTTTGAGAGCACAGAAACCAAGCTATTATCAAGTGCTCCCTGTCTCTTACCAATGACTGGGAAATGGGAGGTTATCCTTTAAATAAAACCTTTCTTGATCACTGTAAAAGCCTCTGATTGGCTGTTCCAGTGATCAGTCACGTTGCAGCCCGCTCATGTGTTATTAATGCATTTTTGTTTTTTTCTCCTCTTGAATGGATACAAAGATGCATTGTACATTACATTTATTTATTTTAATTGTTTTTTTCCTTGCGAGAGGTAAGGGCCCTTTCACACAGGCGGTCTGATCGGGTTCACCTGTCAGTTTTTCAAGCAGACCTGATTGGACCATCCATTGTCCTCCTATGGAGTGGCAATAGACATGTGTCCGTTGACACCTGCCGACCTCCGATCTGATCCACTAAAAACAAATGCAGAACCCGTCTGGTGGATTGGATGAGATGGCAGTTGGGTATAAACAGACAGGAGGTCCGTGTACATCACAGGCTCTGCATAATCAGAGCAGAAGGGAATCTGCAGACAGATTCCCCACTGAGTAGGCGGGATTCCGGCAGAACCCACCCCATGTAAAAGGGGCCTAAATGTGTAAATTAAGTTTGCATAAAAAAAATAGGTAGACCAGCGTTTGTTCTAGGTCAGTTTTGCGGTTAGAATTTGGGTCAAAGGTCCGTGTATTTTAGGTAGGATTTAAAAAGGCAACATGCACACGATTGTTGTTTGCACTTGTAGTCGGGCCAAGAAACAAATTATCTATACATTGGATATAAAAAGTCTACACACCCCTGTAAATATGTAAAGGTTTTTGAGATATAAAAAAATCGGACCAATAATAATCCATTTGGCTTTTCTTTTTTTCATCTTTTTAACCACTTGCTTACTGGGCACATATACCCCCCTCCTGCCCAGGTAAAATTTCAGCTTTCGGCACTGCATCGCTTTAACTAACAATTGCGCGGTCGTGCGACGTGGCTCCCAAACAAAATTGACGTCCTTTTTTCCCCACAAGTAGAGCTTTCTTTTGGTGGTATTTGATCGCCTGTGCGGTTTTTATTTTTTGCGCTATAAACAAAAAAGTGAGACAATTTTGAAAAAAATAATATTTTTTACTTCTTGCTATAATAAATATCCCAATTTAAAAAAAAAAAAACATTTTTTTTTTCTCAGTTTAGGCCGATACGTATTCTTCTACATATTTTTGGTAAAAAAAAAAAAAAAAATCGCAATAAGCGACTGGTTTGCGCAAAAGTTATAGCGCTTACAAAATAGGGGACAGAATTATTTTTTTTTAATTATTTTTTTTTTTACTAGAAATGGCGGCGATCTGCGATTTTTAATGGGACTGCGACGTTATGGCGGACACATCGGACACATTTTTTGCGCCATTCACATTTATACTGCGATCAGTGCTATAAATATGCACTAATTACAGTATAAATGTGACTGGCATTGAAGGGGTTAACACTAGGGGGTGAGGAAGGGGTTAAATGTATCCCTGCTTAGTGTTCTAACTGTAGGTGGAGGGGGGTGACCGATCTGTGTGTCTATGTACAAGAGACACAGATCCGTCTCCTCTCCAGAGACAGCACCGCTGTCTCTGTTTAAAACGGCAATGAGAGATGATCTCATATGTTTACATATGAGATCCTCTCTCATTGGCCGCACAGATCGCCTCGCGAACGGCCACTCTGATTGGCCGTTCGCGGCGCTCTGTAATTGGCTGTGTCCGAGGGACACGGCCAACACAGATTTTCCCCGCAGCGCGCTCTGGAGCGCGCGCGGGGACCGCCCTAAGGGGCGGACGTCAATTGACGGCAGTTTGGAGATTGGGATCCGCACTGTAGCCGTCAATTGACGGCAGGCGGATCCCAAGTGGTTAATGTAACCTTATAGATCTATAATCTGTTCAATTCTGACTGAAATCTTTAAAGGAGGGGAAATATAAAAATAAACTTGCAGTATCGTGGTTACATAAATATGCACACCCTTAAACTAATACTTGTTGAAGCACTTTTCAGTTTTAGGAACATATTGAGCCTTTGGAGGTAGGAGACCTGAGCATGGAACATCTTTCCTTGGGAATTGTTGCTCGCTCTTCCTTGCAAAAGAGCTCCAATCTGTCAGATTGCGAGGGCATCTCCTTTGCACAGCCCTCTTTAGGTCGCCCCACAGACTTCAATTGGATTCAGATCTGGGCTCTGGCTGGGCCATTCCAAATCTTTGGTCTGCTCAACACTAAACTATGCAGATTAAACTCAATAGAACATGGCTTTAAAAAAAACATAGCCAGAAATATATGTTCCGTAAAAGTAACCCACCATATAGACATTTCTTTATTTTAAAGATGGCCAGTAGAACAATTGTGCAGTAGTAGAAAGATGGCATTACAGGAAATTATTTAAGTCCTTGCTGTATGTGTCGGTGTGTAAATATTCCTGTCATTCTCTCTTTTAGAGTAATCGCCTTACAAAGATTGAAGGTTTGCAGAGTCTTGTGAATCTGCGTGAGCTCTACCTAAGTGACAACGGCATCCAAGTTTTAGAGGGTCTGGAGAACAATGTGAGTTGCTGAACGGGCTCTGAGCTGTTTGGAAGAGATTGGCTGAAAACTTGCCTGTTGGTCATAAATTTATGTGGGAATTGATCAGTTAGGACTTAACATTTTCTTCTTCTCGTCTTCAGACCAAGCTCACTACATTGGATGTTGCTTCTAATAGAATAAAGAGAATTGAAAATATCAGGCATTTGACAGAACTCCAAGAATTCTGGGTAGGTTTTTCCTATTTTTTTACTTGTATTTGTAGCTGAAGTAGTATTCCCTACCAGTGCTAGCCTGTATACCAAGTCCTGTTTCAAGCAGCCTTGTCCTTGGTTGAAGAATGGTTGTTCTCTCATCCCAGTTAAAATAAAGCAGATACAGGTATCTTTTAAACTTTATAATCTTTATTGAAGCATTTTTCATAAAAAATCTTGCCATGCAATCAACCATCCCCCCTTACCCCCTCCCCCCACAATCTACATATAAAAAAACACATAAGTACAATGGTAAACATACAAGCTGCAAGCTTCTCAAGTGTTCAATGAAGAGCCCTAATATCGTCCACTCAACCCCCATTTGATTACTCCAAGCTCCTCCCCCAGCAACCCCACTCCAACCATTCAACCTTTGCAGTCATGCCCATCAAACTCAGCCTCCCATTCAACGCCTTTGACTCTGATCTCTGATTTATGCTACACTCCCATTTTATTAGGTCACATCCTGTCTTTATTGTCCTTACTCCCTCCATATTTAGGTATTGATACCACTACCCCCTTCCACCTCCTCCTTCCCTAACTTTTTACAGGAAATTCCTCCTCTCATTTTCATCCTACATTCTCCTCTGGGGGGGGGTATCCTTTAATATCCCACCAAGGTTTAAAAAAAAAATATATATATATATATACGCACACTCCTGTTTTCTTTCTTCAAAATAAAATCATTCCGTTTCATCTATAATCTCCCCTTATGGGTTGCCAGCCACTCCCTCAGTTAGTCTCCCCTAGGGCGATTGCCCGCAGTCTTGCTGGATATCTGTTGTAGTTTACGTTTAATTTCCCCAAGCTTAGACCTCTGTTTTTGCAGGTCAGGTGAAAAATCTGGGTATGTAGATACCCTGGCACCATTGTAGAGGATGTTACTTATTTCTCTGGCCTTGTGTAATATTATCACTCTATCCTTATAATAGAACATTCTTACCAGGAGGGGGAGCCTCCTGGTGGAGGTGGTCTAAAGGGCACCCTGTAAGTTCTCTCCATTGCAAAAAAAAAACTTTGTTCAGGGAGCCCCACAGACCTCACATTTTTTCTTTGCATCCTGTTTTCCATGTTATCCATTTTATCTCATAGCCAACTATTTTGTTCTCTTACAGTTCTTATCTCACGCTTAAGGGGGTTCAAGTCCTTCTGCACTAGGCTAACGCTCTCCTCAAGGGTGGTCCTTTCGCAAACCTTTTGCAAGTCATGCCTAACAAAGGATAGTTCTTCCCTGGTGGTCTTAAGCTGGTCAGACAGTTTATTTAAAAGCTTGCAAGACCTCCTTTAGTGATGGTTCTGCTTCTATTAGGGCACCAGCCCCAGATAGTGATTTTTGGGGTATCCTGAACATCCTCCCCTACATATTTCCCTCCTGCATTATTCGCCCATGACCTTGGCTTTATCTCGTAGCTGGGGCCCCAGGCTGTGACTTGGATGCAGGTTCTGTTGTCCTCCTTTTTAAGGGGTCTGGCCCGGGGTATGCACGAACCTCTCCAGTTTGGCCACTGCCTGACTCCCCTTTATGGTTCGTTGCGACTGCGTAGTGGCGCTGGCTCTATCCTGCTGCGTTGACATCCGCCTACTCTTGCGGAACTCAGACACCCAGTGACTTCTGAAGTGACTTAAGCTACACTCAGAAAACTTCATAGAATTAGATGCACATGTGTAGGGCTCCAGAGGCAAAGAGAGCTTTTAGCAAGGAAGCGACTACTCTCACTGGGCTATACCTTTTGGCAATATATCAGTCCCAGATAATAAAGAATGAGTGGTGGAGGAGGCAGTTCGAAAACCTCAGGCTAATTTAGGAAATACGAATAGAAGACACTTTACTTTTTATTTTTTAAATGGCTGTTTTAGTTTCTCTTTCGTTCATAGACGGACACAGCCTTCATTGACCTTAGGGTTATGCTTCTTCCTACCAGGAGATTTAGGCAGAATTCTACAGCACTTAAGGTGTTAAAAACTTTCCTTCATGCTGCTCCTCCCAGGGGGCGTGGCTCCCCCAGGCATAACCCACACCCTGCTTTAGCAGCCTCAGTTTGTTTTCTGCCTAACGACAGGAGGTCAAGGCTATCTCTGGAGTTCCTGGACTCTGGAGGTTTTTTCTGGCGATTTTTCTCGCTTTTTTTTTTTATTATTTTGTTCCTGCATTTTTGAATCCTGCGATTCTTCTATCAACAGCCGACTGGGTGACAGGCTGGGTCCTCGACCCTTGTAGTCCCCCCATGTTCGGCCTTCGAGCGTGTGCCGGCCCTCAGCTCAGCTTTGGGACGTCCACGACAGGCCCCATTGCTCCAGGGGCGGCCGGGGAACTTTGGTTCTAGGGCACACATATGACCGGTCTCTATGGCTTTGTCACAGTGTGTCTGGCCGACAGCCATGCCGTTTACGGACGTTGGATCTGTCTGGGATACCTCCAGCCGGGTAGTCGCAGGACAGGTAAGTAGTGGCCCCTTACTCAGGTAAGTGGTCTGGCTGGTGGTTTCCCTGGGGAGGTCGACTGAGGGTCCGCCCTGCTTTCCTCTCTCCCCTTCCTCTCCCTCCTTCCCCTGACTGGGTAGTGGCTGTGAAGGGGGGCCTCCTGGGTTTTCTTTGTTACCACCGGGGCCCGTGTGTTGTTAGGGGGACTGTGTTGTTACTCTGGAGGGTGCTGCTGTGTGCTGCTGTGTTCTATGAGGTAATTTTTACCTCAGACAGCGGCCGTCTTGGAAATCTCCTTGGTAACGCTGTGATTCTTTTCTGAGGTAACAGAAAAAGCAGTCAGGGCTGCTGTGTTCTATGAGGTAATTTTTACCTCAGACAGCGGCCGTCTTGGAAATCTCCTTGGTAACGCTGTGATTCTTTTCTGAGGTAACAAAGCAGTCAGTGCTGCTGTGTTCTATGAGGTAATTTTTACCTCAGACAGCGGCCGTCTTGGAAATCTCCTTGGTAACGCTGTGATTCTTTTCTGAGGTAACAGACAAAGCAGTCAGTGCTGCTGTGTTCTATGAGGTAATTTTTACCTCAGATGGTGGCCATCTTGGAAATCTCCTTGGTAACGATGTGATTCTTCCCTGAGATGACTCGGCACAGCCTCTGGTCAGTTTTAGTGCTGTTACAGTTTTAGTGCTGTGAATCTTCCATGAGGTGAATACACATCACAGTCAGCACATCAGAGCACACCTGAGGTTTTTCAGCTCCCTCTGCAGCTGGGTGGGGTGGTGAATACCGGGGGCCCCCCATGCTCTGCAATAGCAGCAAGGAGGTGACCAGTGGGGTTTTTTTGTCCTGCCTTGCAGGGTGGGTGACTCAGCGCTGACACTATGGAACTCAAGCTATGCCTGAGTTAACCCTTAACGCCCCTCCCCCTGCCACATCTGTTATGTTGGCTGTCCTGGGTTTCTTGCCAGGTTTGAAGCAGCTGGTGTCCGGATGGGGGGTAAAAAAGCGCCCCCTCCCTGAAGCCTGCTTCTGGGGATGACACAGAATCGCTGTTTTTTTCTGGTTCTGTTATGTCAGAGGCTGCGGGTGTTAACCCTTATGGATAGTGAGGATGACTCTGCTGCAGTCAGTTGCTGGCAAGAATTTGTTGGAGCTCTTGTTTCTGCGGTGCGTGAGGCTCTAAAAATTGAGGATGTGGCGGAGACACCTCCGTGTCAGTACCAGCAGACTACCACGCATCGCTGAAGTGTTTCCTTGTGTTCCTTATTTGGACAATATGTTATACAAGGAATGGGATGCACCGCAAAAAGTTTGTCAAAAAACTTTGCAACCCGGGTCTCTCCTCCGCCAGTGGACCCCCCTGTGTCCAGACTGCGCAAGGCCACCACATTGCCTGTGGAAGGGGCTCCTGCATTTCAGGATCCCGCTGATAGGAGAGTGGAGGCCGTGGCCCGCTCCCTATTCACGGTGGTGGGTTCGGCGGTGAGGCCGGCTCTGGCCGGGGCCCTGGCAGGCCCCGACTTAAAGGGCGAAGCTCCTGCTGCAGGAGCTGGAAGAAGGACCTCTAAGGTGGCCTTGGTGATCACCGTTAAGGGTGAACGGTCCTTTTGGGTCTTCCCTGACTGGCATCATTGAGGATGCCACAGGTGGTAAGCGCATGCTGTTCCCACGGTTTGGGAAGGGCTAGGGACCTCGCCCTGTGCAAGGACCCTCCTTGCCTACCTCCGAGCGTTTTTTCGCTCGCCCTGTGCGGTGGGGGTAGGTCTACATGGTGCTTGAATCCCCGCTGCGGGGTAGCAGCGCACCGGATACCGCATGCCTAACAAGTCTGCGGACATACCTGCTTCCGCCTGAAGGTCTGCTCCCGCCCGTGTCTCGGGTGGGAGACTGGCTTCGCATTGCGAAGTGTTTTCCTTGGGGTACAAGATTGAGTTTCTCTCTTGTCTGCCAAACAGGTTTTTTCCCTCCGGCTTCTGGCCTCCTCCGGTTCGCCGGTTGACTCCGTCAGGGGCTGTCCAGGATCTTCTGGTCAGGGGAGTGATTGTGCCAGTTCCCTCGTTGGAACGGTCTCGGGGTTTTACTCCATTCTGTTTGTGTCCCCATGGAGGATGGGGCCCGGTCGATCCTGGGCCTCAAGTCCCTCGTTTTGTTTTGTCAGGTTTTTCTGGCATCCTTGGATGTCATGAACGTGTACCTGCATATCCTCAAACCACCAGAGATTCTGTGCTTTGCGGTCGGGGGGGACCATTTTCAATGGTGTCCTTCCCATTCGGCGGGTTTTCGCCAAGGTGCTCGTACCGATACTGGCCCGGCTGTGACAGCGGGGGTTTGTTATCATGGGATGTCTGGACGACATTCTCCTACGAGCTTCTTCGAGCTCTGCATTGGTAGAGCCGTGCCTATCACGTGTCAGGCTCTCCGAGTGTTCGGCTGGTTTCTGGATTGTCCTGAAATCAGGGTTGATTCCGTCTCAGGGATACCTGGGACTGGTCCTGGATTCCTCCGGGGCGGGATTGTTTTTCTCCTAGCGGAAAAACTTCAGACTCTGCTATCTGCTGTGCAGCAGTTGCCGACCCAGAAGCGGTCATCTCTGCGATTCTGCAGGAAGGTTCTGGGTCAGTTGGTAGCCTCTTTCGAGGCGGTTCCGTATGCCCAATTCCACGCCAGGGTACTACGGAGGGAACTGCTGTCACGATGGGACTAGCTTCCGTCATCTCTGGATTACCAGATTCAGTTGAGTCATCTGATCATGTCTCCCCTGGTATGGTGGCTGGCGTTTCCGGTGCTTCGGGCCGGAAAGTCATTTTTCTGCAGGCCACTGGACAGTGGTCACGATGGATGCCAGCCTCTCCGGTTGGGGAGGGGCGCTTGGGGCACCCAGTCAGCCCAGGGGCACTGGACTCAGGTGGAGTCCTGCCTACTGATCAACGTTCTGGAGCTCCGAGCAATCAAGCTTTGCCTTACCAGGTGGCCCCTGGATCTACAGGGCCGACCGGTCAGGATCCTGTCCGATAACACCACGTCCGTGGCGTAGGTTGATCATCAGGGAGGCACACGGAGTTCTGTTGCAGCGACGGGGGTCGCGCGCATCCTTTCGGTGGGCCGAAGGGTCCGTTCCGGCTCTATCGGCCGGGTACATTCCGGGAATACGGAATTGGCTAGCCGACTACCTAAGTCGCACTGCACTGGGCCAAGGAGAGTGGTCTCTCCACCCGCAGGTGTTTCGGGGTCTGTGCCGAAAGTGGGGCACTCCGGACGTGGACCTTCTAGCGTCCCGTCTCTATATCGGTAGGTGCCACGGTTCGTGGCCAGGTTTAAGGACCCGTGGGCGGACGCGTCAGGCGCGTTGGTGGCTCCTTGGGGTCGCTGTCGCCTACTTTACACCTTCCCTCCTCGGAAGCTTCTTCCTCGCCTGCTGCGCAGAGTAGAAGCTGTAGGGATTCTATCGGTCCTGATTGCCCCAGATTGGCTGCGTCGCTTCTGGTACGCGGACCAGGTGCGTCTGCTGGCAGACGCCCCCTAGCGTCTTCCCCTGGGAATTGATTTTCTGTTACAGGGTCCAATCTTCCACCCTGTTTCACAGCCACCGGCCTTAGCGGCGTGGCTGTTGAGAGCCAGGGGCTTAAGGACCGAGGCCTATTGGGCTCGGTGGTCTCTACCGTGCTGCCTGCACGGAGGTCTACCTCACGTAGGTTTTTTCCTCATACATGGAAGGCCTACTTCTCTGTGTGTGGGGAGATGAACTGGCACTCTCGTACATGCGTTGTGTACAGGATTCTGCTGTCTTTGCAGCAGGGAGTGGTTCAGGCTCTCGCCTTACGTACGGTTAGGAGCCAGATTTCTGCTCTGGCTGTTTTTTACTTGCAGCGACCCTTGGCATAGCACTCCTGGGTGCGTGCGTTGGGTCAGGGGGTCTGGCAGGTGGCCCCTCCGGTGCGCCCTCCATTACCCCCATGGGACTTGATTTTAGTCCTTTCAGTGCTTCGGGATGCTCCCTTTGAGGACATTCGGGAGGTTTTTTGTTTTATTGTCACAAAAGGTGATTTTATTTCTGGTAGCAATTACCTCGATCAGACGGGTGTCTGTCTGTTCTGGCGGCCTTGTCTTGCAAGGCTCCCTGCTTGGTCATCCGTAAGGATGAGGTGGTGCTGCGGCCGCAGCCGTTTTTCTCCCTAAGGTCGTTTCGGCTTTTCACTTGGATGTGGACATTGTTCTTCCATCCTTATGTCCTCAGCCGAAGAACCCGAAGGAGGCCATTTTGCATTCTCTGGATGTGGTTTGGGCCCTTCGAGTTTACTTGTCGGCGACAGCTCCGTTCCGGATGTCGGACTCGCTGTTCGTGTCTGTGTCCGGTCCCAGTAAGGGCCTGGCAGTTTCGTCGGCCACCATTTCATCCAGGTGGATCCGACGGATTGGGCTTCAGGCCTATGCCCTGAAGGGCGGGCGCCCCCCTTTCGGGTCATGGCGCATTCGACCAGGGCGATCGGGGCCTCTTGGGCTTTCCGACACCAAGCCTCTGTGTTACTGGTGTGTAAGGCTGCGACCTGGTCGTCGGTCCACGCTTTTTCAAAGTTTTATAAGGTGGATGTGAGTGCATCTTCGGATGCCTCCATTGGCCGCAGGGTGTTACAGGCGGCAGTTTAAGGTTGGAGTTCCTCCGTTGAGTAACTCCGGTTTTTGTTTGGGGTGTAACCTGTTTTTGCTGTGTTATTTTTCCCACCCCTCGAATTTTTTTTGACACTGCTTGGGGACGTCCCTAAGGTCAATGAAGGCTGTGTCCGTCTATGAACGAAAGAGAAAAAAGGATTTTTGTACTCGCCGTAAAATCCATTTCTCTGAGTTCATAGACGGACACAGCACCCACCCCTCCTTTGTTTGTACTGCTTGTTACGAACTGAGGCTGCTAAAGCAGGGTGTGGGTTATGCCTGGGGGAGCCACGCCCCCTGGGAGGAGCAGCATGAAGGAAAGTTTTTAACACCTTAAGTGCTGTAGAATTCTGCCTAAATCTCCTGGTAGGAAGAAGCATAACCCTAAGGTCAATGAAGGCTGTGTCCGTCTATGAACTCAGAGAAATGGATTTTACGGTGAGTACAAAAATCCTTTTTTTAAGTTCCACTTTTTAAGGCTTATGTTCACAGCGCACCTAAAACATATACATGCATTTAAAGCGGGAGTTCTCCCATAAATGTTTTTTTTAACTTCGATTCCCTTAGATTGATGCTCGTTGTGTCTAGGGGAATCGGCTAGTTGTTTTAAAACCCGAGCAGTACTTACCGTTGTAGAGGGCTATCTTCTCCGCCACTTCCGGGTATGGGTCTTCGGGACTGGGCGTTCCTTCTTGATTGACAGTCTTCCAACGGTCGCATCCATCGCGTCACGAGTAGCCGAAAGAAGCCGAACGTTGGTGCGGCTCTATACTGCGCCTGCGCACCGACGTGCGGCTACTTTCGGAAAATCGTGACGCGATGGATGCGACCGTCGGAAGCCTGTCGGAAGACTGTCAATCAAGAAAGAAACGCCCAGTCCCGCAGCCCATACCCGGAAGTGGCGGAGAAGATCGCTCTCTAAAAAGGTAAGAACAGGTTCGATTTTAAAACAGCTAGCCGATTCCCCTAGACTAAATGAGCATCACTCTAAGGGTAAAAACAGCATTTTAGCGGTGAACCTCCGCTTTAATACATTAAGATGGCCCACCCTGTTTGGTTCGCAGCAGAACTCCCAAACAGAAAAAATTCTAACCTGAAGGGTGAACCATATTGAAGTCTATGGGAGCTGAACAGGAAAAATCCAGTGCCCATTTTGAAGGCTTGTATGCATGTAATTGCCCATACAAGGGGTATGGGGGTATGGGCACTGCCCTGGAGGACATGTATCAATGCAAACAGTTTTTAAAAACCATTGTTTTTTTTGTTTTTTTAAGGAGCAGTGATTTTAATGATGCTTAAAATGCAACAATGAAAAATTCCTTTACATATTGTACCTGGGGGTCCCCTTGGTCTGCCTGTAAAGTGGCACATTTGTAGCATGTATAAACATGGGGCAGCAAAAAATGAAATTTTCTAAAGGGGAGAAAAATAAGAGTCAAATCACGTTAAAATTGACTTGTGCTTGCAATTACTGACACCCAGCTTTTGGAAGTCCATAATCCAATGTAATTTGTATTCTAATCTGTTCCACTGGGCTGATGAAACGGGACATCCAGAGTTGTCGATGTTAATTTTCATTTGTGTGTTAACTGAAAATTGTCCCATTTCTGGTTTGCAATTCCTATTTTCTCCTAAGGCTTCATTTCCATGGACGTTTTTACTGCCACTTTCTTTAGCCTTTTTTTACAGCTTAAAAACGCATGTCCATGTTTGTTTGTTTATTTAGTTTTTTGACTTTTTTTTTTTTTTTTGAGCTGGAGTTTAAAAACGCAACGGTAGCGTTTTTGAGCGTTTTCGCGCGTTTTTGAGCGTTTTTTAACGTCTGGCGTTTTTACAGCTCTACTCTGGAGCTTCAGAACGCCCTGGTCCTGCGGTTTTTTTTACAGCTCAAAAACGCCTATGCCATTTGCAGCTCAAAAACGCCTATGTGGGCATGATGCCATAGAATAACATGGACAGGTGTTTTTAAGCTGTAAAAAACGCTCAGAAAGGTGGCTGTAAAAACGTCAGTGGAAATGAAGCCTAAGACTTGGAGGACCAGTATAAGAGTTTTCAAGAGTTTTCAAGACAATTTTCTTAACCAATTTTTGCAAAAACAACCATTTCATGATTTTCATTAAAACAATTTGTGGTAGTTTTACCTGATCTAATTTATTGTTTTTGATTGATAGCTGGTGGAAAATTGGTTGAATTAGCCTAAAAATTAAAGTGGTCTTTGTCAGCAAATTCTCTTATTTTGTCTCTCTTTTTGGAAAATGACATGATTTTTTTTTTTTTTTTTTTTTTTTTTTTTTTGTTTTTTTTTCTTCTTCTTCTTCTTCTTCTTCTTATCACAGATGAATGACAACTTGGTGGATAATTGGGCAGACTTAGAAGAATTGAGCGGTGCCCAAGGTTTGCAGACTGTGTATCTAGAAAGGAACCCTCTGCAGAAAGATAACCAATACAGGCGCAAAATTATGCTGGCGCTGCCATGTGTCCGCCAGATTGATGCAACTTTTGTGCGATTCTGAGTTGATTTGAGGGCATTAAGCCGCCTCGCTCCTATTGTAGCAGCACAGTGCAAATGCATTCTGTCATACAACATTCGTCTTTTGTGTGATATGCCATTGTATTGCCATCTAATCACTCCATCGCACTCTTAATTTTCTTGTGCACTGCATGATTCTCTTGCATCAAAGTTTATGTTCTTTGCTCATTCTGTTACCTTCCAAAACAATACTACTGCTTGTCACTGAACTGTCTTCCTCAAAGACCAACATTTACAGAATGAGTTGAAATCGCCTCTTTTATGATGGTGTCACATTACAGTATTTATTTCTGGACAGTAGTTTAATGGTTAATAAAGTTTTTATCCTCAGCACTTGTCCATCCCATGTAAGTGCATTGTAGTCACTCCGTCATCTGACATGTCATAATACAGAAGTGTTCTTGTAATATTCCACAGGGTAACATTCTGATGAAATGTTCTCTTAGAATATTGTTTACAAAAGTTGCTTTTCTATTTGCATCTTGTACACTGTCTTTATTTGGCCTGCATGTCACTGCTCCTCATTTTTGTGTCAAGGTGCTGTACTGCTCTCGTTTAAGCTTATATTGGATATTGCTTATTTTTTTTTTTTTGGAGAACCAATATTGAGAATGCATGCCTATCCCTATACAGAGCTTACCTTCTAGTAGGCTTGTAAGGAAATGTGCAAGGCTATGATAACAAATCAAACATGCTACAGAGACAGAAGTTGCACTTAGTATAGGCCAAGACATAGGAAGCCAGTTTGCTGATCGGAGGTCTGTTGTGATTTATGAGGTTGTTGTGCAGGGTTAAAGGGAGGAATTTCACAAAAGGGACAGAACACATATAGTGGAGAGAAAATTGCTGCTCACCCCGGTATATGCAATAGAGAAATTTTTCCCAGTTGGGGTTTTTTGGCAGCTCAGGTAGACAAAGATGATTCCAATGTAGTAAAAAAATATAGTATTAATTCACATATATAAAAATTATTTTTTCATCAAAAAAGGGGCAAAAATAATGGATTGCATGATAGAAAATGAGTTGCGGCAATAACAAGGAGACATGATTTACATATAATGTATTAACAGTGCACAACAAGGCATTTATACGGCTAGTACAATATGTTGCAGTATAAACTGTTCTAACGCGTTTCGACCCTACTGGTCTTCTTCAGAGGTTTATTGTGTTGTGACTGGAAGGGAACATACATCGCTTACCTTCTAGTAGGCTTGTAAGGAAATGTGCAAGGCTATGATAACAAATCAAACATGCTCCAGAGAGACAGAAGTTGCACTTAGTATAGGCCAAGACATAGGAACCCAGTTTGCTGATCGGAGGTCTGTTGTGATATGAGGGTGTTGTGAAGGGTTAAAGGGAGGAATTTTGGCCATTGGTCTACTTATCTCCTGAAGAACTATACATAAGATGCCTTTGCCTGGTTCTGCTCTTGCTCCTTTTCTCCTCTGTGACCATAAAATATGTTGCGTGGCTTTACCTGGTAAAGTGGTGACCTACCCTGTTGTAGATGCTTCATAGGAACACATGACTAGACCAGGTAACCGTGAGAAGTTGGGTGCAGTTATGATAGCGAGTCCAGGATCTCAGGGTTTAGAATGCTGAGCAGGGCCTGAACCCAGAACTAACACACCCTGCAATTGCCTTTCCTTTAAAAAATGTTTTAACACTTTGGAGCCTTACTACATGAATGTACAAATGTATACCAATTGTTCTATAGTACATCAGGGTCTGGGATGCAGCTCTTTAATGCCATGGCTGCAAGGATATTCTTGGCCACATAGGTATAGGCAGAAAATAAATGCTGTCGACTGAGGTACCGTATTTATTCGAGTATAACGTGCACACGTGTATAACGCGCACCCCTATTTTTCGATAAAAATCGGTATAAAATCATTGTAATTGCCAAAAATCATTTATTGACAACGTAAACTGGTATAAACACAATACCAAAATAAAATTACCGGTAACAATATTTATTTAAAATGCTTCAAAGTCAGATTCATCATCAGATACACCAAAGAGTTGTTCCCATTCTTCTCGAGTAAATTTTTCATCAGTGTCCCAGTTGGCAGGAACATCTGTTTCTCCAGTTTCTTCGCTTTCTTCTGAGTCTGAATTCCACAGCAGGTCGTCTTCTGTGCCGTCCATTTTATTGCTGATGCCTGTCTTCAAAAAACTCTTGATGATCATTTCTTTTGGCATGTCTTCCCATGATGTTTTAACCCAGGATGTCACGAGAGATAGATCCAGTTTCTTGAGGTTTCCTTTTGCAGTCAATTCTTTGTCGTCGGATTTCATCCAGGTAATCCACTTTTCTCTTTCGTTCATAGACGGACACAGCCTTCATTGACCTTAGGGTTATGCTTCTTCCTACCAGGAGATTTAGGCAGAATTCTACAGCACTTAAGGTGTTAAAAACTTTCCTTCATGCCGCTCCTCCCAGGGGGCGTGGCTCCCCCAGGCATAACCCCCACTCTGCTCTAGCAGCTTCAGTTTGTTTCTGCCTAACCGTCAGGAGAGTCAGGCTCTCTCTGGAGTCCTGGACTCTGGAGTTTTTTCTTGCAAATTTTTTTGCATTTTGCGAGTTTTTTCCTCGCTTTTTTATTTTATTTTTATTTTTGAATCCTGCGATTCTTCTATCAACAGCCGACTGGGTGACAGGCTGGGTCCTCGACCCTTGTAGTCCCCCCAGGTTCGGCCTTCGAAGCGTGTGCCGGCCCTCAGCTCCGCTTTGGGACGTCCACGACAGGCCCCATTGCTCCAGGGGCGGCCGGGGAACTTCGGTTCTAGGGCACACATATGACCGGTCTCTATGGCCTTGTCACAGTGTGTCTGGCTGACAACCATGCCGTTCGCGGACGTTGGTTCTGTCTGGGATACCTCCAGCCAGGTAGTCGCAGGACAGGTAAGTAGTGTCCCCTTACTCAGGTAAGTGGTCTGGCTGGAATGTTTTCCCTTGGGAGGTCGACTGAGGGTTTTCCCCTCTCCCTTATTCCTCTCCCTCCTTCCCCCTTTGGGTGACGGCTGTGCAGGGGGTTTTTTTCTCTGGGGCTAATTTTTTTCACTCGTGGTATGGCTGGGGCTGTTCTGTGTCACTGCAGGGGACTGTGGTGGACATTCTGGGCATTTTTGTGTGTGCTGTGTGCTGTTTTGGTGTACTGTCATTTTTGGGTACACTGTCTTTTTAAAACTACGCAACGGCGGCCATTTTGCCGGAGCCGCGCCTGTATTATTCGGCGGCCATTTTCTTGTGGCCGGCGCCGTTTTCAGCACTAGTTCGGCCTCTAGTGGCCGTTTCGGCGGGGAAAAAAGACCGCGAATCATCTGAGGGGACAGACGCAGCGCTGCAGCTTCTCCTCAGCACACACTTGCCTTCACAGACCGCGCTGTACCAGAGGGTGGTGAGTCTCAGGGGGCCCCATACTGTGCTCTAGCGGCCGGGAGGTGACCTGTGGGGGACTTTTTTCCTGCCCTTGGCAGTAGGGGTGAAATGGCAACGGCAATATGGAGCCTGAATCAGGCCCCTCATTCCTTACAATGCCGGAATTAACCCTTAGCGCCCCTTCCCCTGCCACATCTGTTGAGTCGGTGTCGGCTGTCCTGGAGTCTTTTTCTCACCAGGTTTGAAGCAGCCAGTGCTCGGTTGGGGGGTAAAAAAGCGCCCCCCCCCCGGAGGCTGTTTCTGGGGATATCTCTGACGCAGAATCTGACAACGCTATTGCTGCTTCTGGTTCTGTCGTGTCAGAGGATGCGGGCTTAACCCACATGGACAGCAAGGATGACTCTGCTGCGGAGTCTGCTGATAAGGAATTTGTTGGAGCTCTTATTACTGCGGTGCGTGAGACTCTTCATTTAGAGGATGTGGCGGAGACACCGGCGGTGTCAGTCCCTTTTGGATTCCGCAAACCACCGCGTACCGCTAAGGTATTCCCCTGTGTTCCTTATTTAGACAATATGTTGTATAAGGAATGGGATACACCGCAAAAGGTTTTTACGGTTCCTAAAAGCTTTGCTACCCGTTACCCCCTGGAGGAGGACTTTTTAAAAAAGTGGGTCGCTCCTCCGTCGGTGGACCCTCCTGTGTCCAGACTGAGTAAGGCTACTACGTTGCCTGTGGAGGGGGCTCCTGCTTTCAAGGACCCCGCTGATAGGAGAGTGGAGGCCGTGGCCCGCTCCCTGTTCTCGGTGGTGGGTTCGGTGGTAAGGCCGGCTCTGGCTGGAGCCCTGGTAGCTCAGACGCTGACTGAAAGGGCGAAGCTCCTGCTGCAGGACCTGGAGGTCCAGGGGGCTTCCGAGTCCTCTAGGGACCTGGCTGAACAGTTGATTCAGGGTCAGAAGTTTCTCTGCGAGGCGGATATGGATTAGATTCCTTTGCTTTCCAGGGCTTCTGTCTACGCAGTGGTTCTGCGCCGCCTTATATGGCTGAAGTGCTGGTCGGCTGACCAGTCCTCAAAAAAGGCCTTGGTAGATTTGCCCTTTAAGGGCGGACGGCTTTTGGGGGCATCCCTGGATGACATCATTAAGGATGCCACTGGAGGTAAGAGCACCTTGCTCCCTCAGTCGGGGAAGGGTAGGGAACCTCGCCGCAAGCAAGGTCCTACTTTTACTACCCCTAAGTGGTTTTTTCGTGCGCCAGCGCGGCTGGAAAAGGTCCGCAAGGTGCAAAAGCCCTTGCTGCCGGGCGTAAGCGCCCCTGGTTCAAAAAACCGAACAAGCCTGCGGACAAGCCTGCTTCCGCATGAAGGCCTGTCCCCGCCCGGGTCTCGGGTGGGGGGACGGCTTCACGACTTCGTGGATCGGTGGAATTCTCTTCTATCCGACCGTTGGGTTTGCGAGGTGGTCGCCTCGGGGTACAAGATAGAGTTCCTTTCTTGTCCCACAAACAGATTTTTTCCATCCAACCTCCAGCTTCCTCCGGATCGTCGGCTAGCCCTGTCCGGGGCTGTCCAGGATCTTCTGGACAGGGGGGTGGTTGTGCCGGTCCCCTCGCTGGAACGGTTTCGGGGGTTCTACTCCTATCTGTTCGTGGTCCCCAAGAAGGGAGGGGTTCGCCCTATCCTGGACCTAAAGGCCCTCAACTCCTTTGTCAAGGTGCAGCGATTCAGGATGGAGTCGGTCCGTTCTATCATAGCGTCCCTCCACCAGGGGGACTTCATGGCGTCCTTAGACATCATGGACGCATACCTGCATGTTCCCGTTTGCACAAGCCACCAAAGGTATCTGCGCTTTGCGATCGGGGAGGACCACTATCAATTCGTGGCCCTCCCGTTCGGGCTGGCGTCGGCACCACGGGTGTTCACCAAGGTGCTCGCCCCGATCCTGGCCTTGCTACGGCAGCGAGGGATCGCTATCGTGGGATACCTGGACGACCTTCTCCTGAGAGCTTCTTCAGGCTCAGAGTTAGAGGAGGACGTGTCCATCACGTGTCGGACTCTGCAGGAGTTCGGCTGGTTTCTGAATCTCAGAAAATCAGTGTTGGTTCCGTCCCAGAGGCTGGAACACCTGGGGCTGGTTTTGGATTCGGGGGAGACAAAAGTGTTCCTCCCATCGAAAAAACTGCTGACCCTGCAATTTGCAGTGAGACAGTTGTTGACCCAGAAGTGCTCATCTCTTCGCTTCTGCATGCGGGTTCTGGGTCTGATGGTGGCCTCCTTCGAGGCGGTTCCGTATGCCCAATTCCACACCAGGGTACTACAGAAGGAGATTCTGTCACGATGGGACAGGGTCCCATCTTCTCTGGATCGCCAGATTCGGTTGAGCCATCTGTCTTCCCTGGCATGGTGGCTGACGTCTCCGGTGCTTCGGTCCGGGAAGTCTTTTCTTCCGTGCCGCTGGACAGTGGTCACGACGGATGCCAGCCTCTTCGGCTGGGGGGGGGGGGCGTCTGGGGCACCCAGTCAGCCCAGGGGCGCTGGACTCGGGAGGAGTCCCGCCTGCCGATCAATATCCTGGAGCTCCGAGCAATCAAGCTGTGCCTTGTCAGGTGGTCCCTGGAGCTACAGGGTCGTCCTGTCAGGATCCAGTCCGACAACGCCACGGCCGCGGCGTACTTCAATCATCAGGGCAGCACAAGGAGCTCGGCCGCGGCGACGGAGGTCGCTCACATACTTCGGTGGGCCGAAAGGTCCGTTCCGGCCCGGTCGGCGGTATACATTCCGGGAGTTCTGAATTGGCAAGCCGACTTCCTAAGTCGCATGACTCTGGATCAAGGGGAGTGGTCTCTCCACCCGGAGGTGTTTCAGGTCCTGTGCCAAAAATGGGGCACTCCAGACGTGGACCTTCTGGCGTCCCGTCTCAATCGGAAGGTACCACGGTTTGTGGCCAGGTCAAAGGACCCGTGGGCAGACAGGTCAGACGCGTTAGTGGCTCCCTGGGGTCAATATCACCTGATTTACGCCTTCCCTCCTCTAAGGCTCCTACCCCGCCTGCTGCGCAGGGTGGAAGCCGAAGGTATTCCAACGATCCTGATTGCCCCAGATTGGCCGCGTCGCTCTTGGTACGCGGACCTGGTACGTCTGGTGGCAGACGCCCCCTGGCGTCTGCCTCTGAGGGAAGATCTCCTGTCTCAGGGCCCGATCTTCCATCCTGCTTTACGGTCACTGGCTTTAACGGCGTGGCTGTTGAGAACCAGGTACTGAAGGACCGGGGCCTGTCGGGCCCGGTAATCTCTACCATGCTGCGTGCACGGAAGTCCACTTCTCGAAAAATTTACCATCGTACATGGAAAGCATACATCTCTAGGTGTGAGGAGATGAAGTGGCACCCCCGTACTTACGTGGTGTCCCGGATCCTGCTGTTCCTACAGCGGGGAGTGGACCAGGCTCTTGCCTTGAGCACGATCAAGAGTCTGATTTCTGCTCTGGCTGTTTATTTTCAGCGTCCCTTGGCAGCGAATTCTTTGGTTCGCACGTTTGTGCAGGGGGTCCGGCATGTGGCCCCCCCGGTGCGCCCTCCGCTACCTTCTTGGGACTTGAATTTGGTCCTCTCGGCGCTACAGCGTGCCCCCTTTGAGGACATTCGGGAGATCCCTTTGCTGACCTTGTCGCAGAAGGTGGTCTTTCTGGTAGCTATTACCTCTATCAGACGAGTGTCTGAACTGGCGGCCTTGTCTTGCAAGGCCCCCTACTTGGTCATCCATCAGGATAAGGCGGTGCTGCGCCCGCAGCCCTCTTTTCTTCCGAAGGTCGTTTCGGCCTTTCACATTAAGGAGGACATTGTTGTTCCATCATTATGTCCTCAGCCGAAGAACCCGAAGGAAGCCGTTTTACATTCTCTGGATGTGGTTCGGGCCCTTCGAGTTTACTTGTCGGCGACAGCTCAGTTCCGTAAGTCGGACTCGCTGTTCGTGTCTGTGTCCGGTCCCAGTAAGGGCCTGGCAGTCTCGTCGGCCACCATTTCCAGGTGGATCCGACAGGTTGTGCTTCAGGCCTACGCCCTGAAGGGGCGGGCGCCTCCCTTTCGGGTCACGGCGCATTCGACCAGGACGATCGGGGCCTCCTGGGCTTTCCGACACCAAGCCTCTGTGTTACAGGTGTGTAAGGCTGCGACCTGGTCGTCGGTCCACACTTTTTCAAAGTTTTATAAGGTGGATGTGAGTGCATCTTCTGATGCCTCCTTCGGCCGCAGGGTGTTACAGGCGGCAGTTTAAGGTTGGAGTTCCTCCGTTGAGTAACTCCGGTTTTGTTTGGGGTGTAACCTGTTTTTGCTGTGTTATTTTCCCACCCCTCGAATTTTTTTGACACTGCTTGGGGACGTCCCTAAGGTCAATGAAGGCTGTGTCCGTCTATGAACGAAAGAGAAAAAAGGATTTTTTAGACGGACACAGCACCCACCCCTCCTTGGTTTGTACTGCTTGTTACGAACTGAAGCTGCTAGAGCAGAGTGGGGGTTATGCCTGGGGGAGCCACGCCCCCTGGGAGGAGCGGCATGAAGGAAAGTTTTTAACACCTTAAGTGCTGTAGAATTCTGCCTAAATCTCCTGGTAGGAAGAAGCATAACCCTAAGGTCAATGAAGGCTGTGTCCATCTATGAACTCAGAGAAATGGATTTTACGGTGAGTACAAAAACCTTTTTTTCCCTGACTCTGTCTTTGAAGGGTTTGTTTAAAACGACATCTAGTGGCTGAAGAATAGAGGTTAGTCCACCTGGAATCACAGCTTGAAATGTTTTTAGACTTTTCAGTTTGTCCTTCACAGTGTCTGTCAGGTGTGAGCGGAACTGGTCCCATACAAGCATGGATTTCTTCAGTAGTGCGCCTGGTCTAGTATTCCAAACTTTATTTAACCATAAAATGATGCCCTTTTCATCCATCCATCCTTTAGGATGACAATGGATCACGACACCTGGTGGAAATTTAACTCCTTTTGGAATAGTCTTTGTTTTAAAAATCACCATTGGTTTAAGTTTAAAACCGTCTGCCATACAGGATAACACAACGGTAAAATGAGTTTTCTCATGGCCTGTGGTTCTAATCTGGATTGTGTGCTTCCCTTTGCTGTCAATTGTCCTGTTGCCTGGTAGGTCAAAACACATGGGGGTCTCATCCATATTGCCTATCTGTGAAAGTTCAAAATTAATCTGCTTGTGTTGGTTGATTTATAAAGGTATGGAATAAAGCGATCTTCTCTTCTAAATCATTAGGCAGCTTCTGTGCTATCTTTGTTCTCTGGCGTATTGCAAGTCCATGCCTTTTCATAAACTTTTGTGTCCATCCATTAGAGGCTTTGAAGTTTGAATCTTTGCAAAACTTTTGGGCTTGAAGTCTAATGTGGAGTGATGTGACGATGTACCCACTACTTCTTTGGTCAATGATCCATTCATAAAGTTCCTTCTCCATGTCTGGGTACATGGCTTGTCTCCCTCGTTGTGCTTTTTTTGTTTTATTCATATCTTTCAGGACGACTTTCTGTTTTCTCCATTCTCTAACATTCGTCTCTGGTACAGTGAATTCTCGGCTAGCTGCTCGATTTCCGTGTATTTCAGCATGATCAACAACTTTGAGCTTGAATGAAGCGTCATATCCAGAACGTTTTCTCTTGATACCCTGAGTTGCCATCTAACGGGTACCAGTATATCAATTAAAATATGAAGAACACTGAATTACGGTACGCAAAACACTGAATTGTACAAAAGCAATGCTTACCGTAACGTGTGGGCGAGGAAATGAAGCGGCGACCATACAGCGGATAATAGGAATTCTCACCCCCAGTTCGGGCCGCCCACTGTACGCGATGTGGGGACGTTTTTTTTTTTTTTTCTTCACCCTCGCGTACAGTGAGCGGCTGCAGCCCGGGAAAGGCGCAGTGCGAACTCACAATTCGCCTGCGCCCTCAATGGACCGGCCGCCACTGCCACCCCACCCCAGTCCTCGTTTATAACGCGCACCCAAACTTTGATTTCTTTTTTTGGTATAAAATTTTGCACGTTATACTCGCATAAATACGGTAGTTCTATTGTTGTGCCTATAAATAGAGGGGATGCTTTGAAGATGAAATGTCCAAAGACAGTTACTTTAAAAAATAAAGATCTAATTGCTGGTTATCAGCATGTGCTTTTCCAGGTCCCAAACTAAATATGTATTCTTGAACATTCTAAATAACTCTTATTGGTTTAAAGTGGGTGTAAACACGTAATTTTTTATTTACTTTTTTGCTGTCATAATGTGGAGTATAAGATTTCCTATCATCTGTGCCCCATCTTGCCACAAAGAGTTAATCCAACTCTGAGCAATCCTCTTTTCTTTTTTCAGTAAGATAAATGGACAAACAGGAGAAAGCTTTTGTCCGTTCTTCCCCCTTGCTGTAAATGACAGGTTATTTGCATATCTCATGCACTAGCCTGAGACGGGCATTATTTTTTAATGCTCACCCCCACTCCTTTTCTAAAGTCGTGTGGTTACTTTTCTAGATTTTTGACTGGATGTTAGAGATCATAGCAGAATTTAGTGTAAGGAATATACAGGAGAAAATGCACGTTGACAAGCGGGAGTGTAGAGGTGGGTGGGGAGTCTACTGACATCACGATTCTACCCACCGAGCTCCAGACAACAGATCCACCCACAAAATCTGCAGTTTTTCATTTCTTATAACAGAGAGAGGGGAGACATGTGACAGGTAAGGATACATGCAGGAGGCATCTATATGCTTATAGATCAGCACTATGGCAGTAGTTTAGAAAGGATGAGAGTGGCTTTACATCCACTTTAATGTCTGTTAATATGTTACAAGCTCTTAAAATGTTGTAAGATGCTAAGGGCCTATTCACAATTGTCCATTTTCATGCTGGGAAAAAAGGAAGAATTTTACAACATGAAAATGCATTTAAGGTAGAAATCTCTGTGACTGGTTGACGTATTGAGTGAAGTTTATTGTCTTTTTGAAATATTGATTCACACACTGGGCTTGCCATTGAAATAGATAAAAACACATCTTGTATTTGCATTGTACATAAACGTGCATTATTGTAATACTTTTCCACTGATTTCAATTGGAAATGCATGTCTAAAATATGGACAGGTGTAAATAAGGAAAACTATAAGGATCCATTTCCACCTAAGTGTGTACCTTGGCACTCGTTTTATACAACATGCTGGCATCGGTGTGATTAGGCCTGTGAGCTGGTTAGAATTGACATTTTTATATTTATAATGCAACAGACATTTGAGAACTGTCCTATGTACAAGTTGGTGCTGCATGCTCTGCTTGCATTTTCTGCCTGTAGCCCTTTTCCCTGAGTGTCCTAAACTATAGAAATGGAGGCATTTGGGCGCAACAATAATTTCGTACCCTTAAATTTATTGGTACCACTGCCCCATTAGGCCATGCACTGTCTGGTTATTACAAGTGGCACAAATGTGGGGGAGCCGTATGTTATGCACTACTGCAGTCAATTTTGATCTATTCATTTTTATTACATCTAATCAACCACACTCCTAAGTTGTATTAGTGGGTTCTAAACAATATTGTGTGTTTTTGTAAAAAAACAACTACGCTTAGAAAGGGAAACATGGATCAATAGAAATTGCTATTAAGCACAATTGTGATGGTACATAATGTACTGTATTTTTCTGCGTTTCCACTGTTTACCTCTATTTTCTGGGTAAAAAAAGTAAGTGTTATACGCCAATAAATACAGTACTTTCTACCACACTGCTGATCTTGGGGGGCAATTGCGTGTGTTTTTTTTTTTTTTTTTCCTCCCTTCCTCTTTATTGCACACAGAGCTGCCCTCTCGGTTCTGCCATTTGTTCCTATGTGCTATAAATTACTGTTTTTCCAATTCTAGGAATGCAGTTCACTGAGTTTTTAAATATTTATACTGTTTTATACAGAAGCAATGTGAATAGGTGCCAGCCTAAGGCAAACACAACAAGCTTGTTCCAACGAACACATTCCTGTGCAAATGTAGTAGCTTAGAAGTGGCATCCCTCACAGCAATGTGTGCATCCTATGGTGAACTAACACATGTAAAGCCTGCAGTATCTTTGCCTATCGGTTTTAGGGCCTATTTCATACCAGATGCATTTCTGACTGCACGCATACTGCATAGAGTCCAAAATCCAGCTATGGGTATAGTTTACACCAGGGGTGCCCAACCTTTTGAAGCGCGAGGGCCACTTAAGCGACTTGGTAACCGGCCGTGGGCCACAATAAACAGAGCAGGCAGATGACAGGTCTATGTCCACTCTGCATATGCAAAGCAGACAGATGGAAGGGGACAGATCCCCCCCCCCCTTCTGTTTTTTTTTTTTAGCGGATCGAATTAGAGGTAGGTGGGTGTAAATGGGCAGAAGTCTGTGGCTCAATAGAGGTGAACGAAGGGTCCAATTGGGTCAGACTGACCATGTCAAAGGGGCCTAAGGCTGCTTTCACACTGATGCGCTGCGGTATACCCACACCGAGGGTGCAGTGCACCTGTGACTTTCCTACGGGTTAACTGCACTTAGACTTCTATTATATCCTGCAGGTGGGGTGCACTTTCTGAAGTGCATCAACCCACAGGCAATAACAGAAGTCTATGGCTCAGTGCAGGTAACCCGTAGGTGTTCTGCGCTGCACCCGTGGATCAGTTTGAAAACAGCCCAGTAACCACTGCAGACAGATATGTCCATATATAAACTGTGATTTTAGTATTAAACTTGCCTTTAATAACTGTCTTACATTCAGGTATCGCCGGCTGTTGCTGTCCTAGGCAGAGAGAATTTGGTATCGCTCCGCTTGTGACAGGAGTTTACGCTATACATGAAGCATTGGCTTATGCCAACCTGCCAGCCCAGAGCAGGGGGTCGCGGGCCATATCAGAGGGGGCCACATGTTGCCCCCGGGCTTACACTAATGTACTAAAAAAATATATATATACAGTAAGCTGCATTCTTCTGCAATGCACATAAAAGCCCAAAGAAGACGGAAGTCCCCCTAACGGAAATACAAGCTTAGGAAAAATGCACTGGAAATGTGCGGTAAATCATATCACTACGCATAGTAAAAGCGCAATTTCTGTTGTGAATGGGCCCTTAATATGTAATCTCCCCAGGCCACCTGTCATTGATGCAAGTTTATTTTAGCCCAGGTTCACACTGGGTGCGATTTCCTTCGATTTGAGATGCGATTTCACATGTGAAATCGCATCTCAAATCGAAGGCATTTGCCGCCAATTGTTGGCAATGACACCGTCCTAATCGGTGCGACGCCGCATCGATTTCAAAAAAGTCGTTCCTGTACTACTTTTTGCGATTTCGGGCCGCGATTTACATTGACATCTGTGCAGAAACCTGCATAGATGTCTTTTAAATCGGGACTGCCAGCGGGAGTGAAATTGTGCGAGTTCAGCTTCACTCCCGCAGCCCAGTGTGAACCAGGGCTTAATCGCACTCTTCCATCCCAGCCTCCCAGAAAAATAAATATGTATGAGAGAATTGTGCCGATTGCTTGCCATCTCCTGCACAAAACTAGATGCTAAACTATGTGAGTTATTGATCCAGAAGAAATGTGCAGCCGTTGAAGTCATAACTTCTGATCTGCATATTTGGTCTTGGTTTGTGACTCTGTACTGAAGTTACTGGATCATTCTGACAACCAGGAATCTAGCATTTTCAGAAAGAGGTTTTCTAAATGAGCTACACGAAATATGTTGTGGAAACTGCCAACAGCTAAAGCTCTAGGTTTTGCAATTGTCATGACAGTCATAAGTCTCATACACACAGTCGGATTTTGTCCGAAGGGCGTTGGCCAGGAACTTGTATTGCAAACAAACGGAAAAGAATTGTCGGCCCACGAACACAAAACAACATTTTTCAGCTCTTTAGCGCCACCCTTTAGGCAACTTCTGCTTGTGTTGTGGTGAGCATTGCTTCTGAGCATGCATGTTTGTACTTCAGAGTTTTGTCCGAAGGACCTGTGTACACACAATTGGATAATCTGACAACACAATTGTTGGCAGACAACTTTAAAGGATGCTATCCCACATTTGTCTGCGGAAAATCCGACAAAAATTGTACAAACGTTTGATTTTCCAACAAGAGCCTGTCATCACACAATTCCCGTCGGATAATCCAATCCTGTGTACAGGCCTTAAGATGCAATGACTGGGTTTCCAACTGTCCTGTAGTTTTGAAGATCATATTCAAGTGCAAAGGTTTTTGGGTACATAGAAAAAATAAATAAATGCCATTTAACAACTAAATATTTTACCTGCATTTGGGCAACTGCAAATTTGTCGTTGTGTCCCTGTGAAGGGGCTTAGGATAATCACTTCATCAATAATTGATTCTCTAGCTACTCTGCTTGCATAGCTTTGCAGAGAAGTGATTCTGAACCTCTCCAGTATGTCCCTTTCCTGGGCGTCCTACGGCGGCACACAATGGGTTAAGCTTTCCATCTAACCCCTAAAGGAAGAAAACTTAAACAAGCAGTGAGACAAGTTAAATCAATTAATCAAGCACAGCAAGTCCACCTGTCCTGAAGCTATAAACCTCCCCCAAGAACACACACAGACGTATTTTTTTCTTTCTTCTTACCACAGATGAAGAAGACGTGAGGCAAGTGCTCACACCCGGTGCTTCTGGGTTGCTGAGCTTAGGGGCGGCTGTATACTGGGTGCTATCCTCGGTCCCTCGGCCTGCACCCCCACATCCCCTGGTCCGGCAATAAAGGACGTTGTTTTCCTGAGGAGGCCGCCATGTATTTCCCGCTCAGCGGCTGAATGGATACCGGGGATGTTTGCGCTCCATAGGCCGGAAGTCGCCGCAGAGGACCGCGCAGACCTATGACGCACTTCCGGGAGTTCCGGAATTCGCGTCTAGGACCGGAGGAAACGGTAAGCGCCGATGGCGAATTAAGTACTCGTTTTTGGATAGCGATTGCTGACCGTCAGCTTGCATGAATATGGTGTACAGTATAGGCGGCTGGGGTCCGGAGATCCCAGTGCTCTGCCGCGTCACTTCCGGTCCGGGTCCCTGGCTTATTTCTGACCGGCGGGATCTGCAAATGGCTGCACTCAGCCTAGGCAGCAGATCCCTTGGCCGGTCAGAGGTAGGAGGCATGGTCCTTATTTTTTACTTATTTTATATTTAAAATCTGCAGCAGCATATTATTTAAGTGGCAACTTATGCAACAAATGTGAAAAACGCATCTTGTTTGAATCAATCTGATAATGCTAGTTCTTTCCTGTCATGGTTTAAGGGAGAAATGTGTAACACATTCAAAGAAATTAAAGACTCTCTGGTGCCCAAAAAGGAAGTACCAGAGATATATCCCCTGCTGCATCTAACTCCTCATCTGGGGAACGTAGTGCCTCCTCATCCAATCCGGAAGTTGTTTTTGATGATTTGGATGACCACTTGTACTTGTTACCCAAAGATAAGATTCCCAAGTTACTGTCTGCGGTAATGAATACTATAGAATCTTCCAAAGATGTATCGGCTAGACTAAAGAAGGATCAGCTATATTATTTTCCTCAGATCCCAGATATGAGATTCCCTTCTCATCCCATTCTGAGTGACTGGTTCAAAAAGGTCTGGGCCAATCCTGACAGAAAATCTGATGCGGGGGCCCGCTTTAAATCCTCTTATAGGCTGGACTCCGAATTTTCATCTGAGTGGGAAAATCCACCTAAGCTGGATCTGGCGGCTGCCCGGATGGTTAAAAAGTCTCTGTTTCCCTCAGAAGAATCCTCCAGATTGTCCAACCCTTTAGAGCGCAAGGCAGATAGCTTGGCTAAAAAGAATTACCTAGCGGCGGCTTCCACCTCAAAAATTGCGGCTTCCTCAGTTCCGGTAGCCAGAGCCCTAAGGATGTGGCTGAGGAAGGGGTGTCTTGAGACTCTTTGTTGAAAGGAGTTGACATGATGAAGTCGGCCGCAGAGTTTTTATGTGATGCTCCTGTGGATGTTCTAAAATTTTCGTCCAGATCCCTCGCCTTGTCCAATGCGACCAGGAGGGCGCTTTGGATAAGGGAATGGTCGGGTGACATATGATCAAAGTCAGTTTTGTTAACATGCCTTTCCATCCTTCATCCATGTTTGGTCCTCATCTGAAAGATATTCTCAAATCTTACAAATGAGGAGAAAGATGCTGCCATTCCCTTAGAGAGGAAAAGGTCGAGTAAGCCGGTTTACGGGAGTTCCAGATACTCCCCAAAAAGGAACTATTCCTTTCGGGGCAGAAGGTCCTACTATAAAAAAAGGCAAGATTCAGCGACAGCCAAGAAGCAGCCTTTCAATAAGCCCAAAGAAGCCTGACGCCATCAGCGCCTCTCCTCCAGTGGGAGGCAGGCTGAGGTTTTTTTCTCAGATCTGGCAAAAGACGTTGTCGGACTCCTGGGTAACGGACATCGTCTCAAGAGGGTACTCTCTAGAGCTGGGGTCTTTTCCACCACAGAGGTTCATGCTCAACAAGCCCTCCAACCCAGTAGTTCTAGAGTTGGTGGAAGATTTCATAAGAAAGCACGCTCTAGAAAAGGTTCCAGATCAAGAAAGATTCCAAGGTCTCTACTCCCCGATATTTCCAGTACCCTAAGCCTCAAGAGGAGGGAGGCTAGTAATAGACCTGTCTTACCTAAATCAGTTTTTGTCAAACGCAAATGCAGAATGGAATCAATTCGGTCTGCCATTGCGAACATAGAAGAAGGAGACTTCCTAGCGTCAGTCGACCTTCAGGACGCATACCTGCACGTCCCTATTCTCAGGGCACACAGGAAATATCTACGGGTCGTTCTCCTCTTCAATCTCCAGATTCTCCATTTTCAGTTCACATGCCTACCATTTGGCATTACCTCGGCACCTCGAGTTTTTTACGAAAGTGGTGGTGGTCCTGACTGCAGCCCTGCGGCTACAGGGAATATGTGTGACACCCTATCTAGACGACTGGCTAGTCAGAGCTCCCTCAGAGGCCATGTTGAAACAACATCTTCACAAGACTCTACAAATGCTGGACGCCCACGGTTTCATAGTAAACGTAAAAAAGTCTTCTCTGAACCCTACTCCAGTCATTCCCTACCTCGGGTTCACAATAGACACCCTTCAAATGAAGTTGTTCCTTTCAGATCAGAGGGCTACCAATCTTCAACAGGCGGTACAAGATCTCTTGCAAATCGATCACTGCTCAGTGAGGAAGGCAATGAGAGTACTGGGAATGATGACATCATCCTTGGAAGCTGTTCCTTGGGCCAGGGCTCATTTCAGAGTGCTACAGGACTGCATTTTGACCCAATGGGACAAAAGCCCAGACTCTTTGCAGAGAACTATCAACATTTCTCTGGCAGTGAAGCAGGATCTCCGTTGGAGGATGCACCCACAACATTTCCTGCAGGGCAGATCCCTCAAGGCTCCGTCTCAGACGGTCCTCACCTCGTATGCCTCAGGCTTAGCCTGGGGTGCCCATGTCGAGGATCATTGGGTACAAGAAGCCTGGTCGCAAAGGGAGCTTCTAATGTCTTCGAACTTGAAAGAGCTCACGGCAATCAGGAAAGCGCTCGTCCATTTCAAATCCAAAGTTCTCCACAAGCCGGTTCAGGTACAATCAGACAACTTAGCTGCAGTATTCTACCTGAACAAACAGGGGGGAACACAAAGCCCTTCCATGTAGAAGGAGTGTGCCCGCATCATGCTCTGGGCGGAGGAAAACCTCCTTTCTCTAACGGCCATCCACATCAGAGGAGTGGACAATGTGAGAGCGGATTGGCTCAGCAGGAATCCGATCGGCCCGGGAGACTAAGAGCTGGACCCTATGGTCTTCAGGAAGATCACCTCCAGGTGGGGTCTGCCAGATTTGGATGCGATGGCCAACTCTCAGAACAGGAAGCTTCCCCAGTTCTGCTCCCTATCCAGAGTGGGGATTCCGCTAGCGATAGACGCTCTGTCGATAAGCTGGAGGAAGTTTTTTGTCTATATCTTTCCCCCGATTCCACTGATCCCGAAAGTGCTGCAGAAAATTCGGGACGAGGAGGTGAGAGCAATAGCAATCCTGGCCCAGGGTGGCATGGTTCCCGCTAGCCTTGAATATGGCAAAGGATCAGGTCTGGAAGTTACGCATCCAGAAGGACCTTCTTCTCCAATCGGAGATGCTCCACCCAGACCTCGAGAAACTCCAGCTGGCGGCATGGAATTTGAACTCAAAGCCTTGACGGCTCAAGGCCTATCTCAGGAGGTTATTGCTACCCTTCTAGCCTCTAGGAAGCCTGCTACCTTAAAAGTCTACAGTAGAGTGTGGACCCTCTACTCGGCCTGGTGCGCCAGGAATTCATCTTCTCCTGAGCAAGTGGCATCTCTCTTGCAGTTCTTACAAGAGGGCTTCCAAAAGGGTCTGAAGCCGAACACTCTGAGGGTCCAGTTGACCGCCATTAACTCCTGCCTGAACGGAATATTTTCAAAAACACCTATCGTCAGCAGGTTTTTCAGAGCAATTATTAAATTACGACCATCCTTCCATAAGCCATTACCAGCTTGGAGCTTACCTTTAGTGCTAAAAAGGCTAACATCACCTCCCTTCGAGCCTCTGGAGAGTTCATCCTTAAGGTTCCTCACTTTCAAATGTATCTTTCTGGTAGCAATTACATCCGCCAGAAGAATAAGTGAGCTTCAGGCCCTGTCATCCAAAGAACCCTATCTCAGGTTTCTATCGGATGCAGTTATTCTAAGGACTATGCCGGGTTTCCTTCCCAAAGTCTCCACGTCCACGAATATTAATCAGGAAATTGTGTTGCCTGTGTTTGAAGATGTTTCTGAGGATGACCTACACCTCTTGGACGTAAAAAGAACCATCTCTACCTACTTACAGAGAACCTCGGGGTTCAGACAGTCCGAGGCACTGTTCCTACAGTTACAAGGGCCAAACAAGGGGAAAAAGCGAGTAAGTCATCGCTAGCAAGATGGATAAGGGATATCATCAAGCACTGTTATTTTCTAGAAAACAAAGAATCCCCTCTTCTCTTAAGAGCTCACTCCACAAGGTCTACAGCTACGTCCTGGGCTGAGAGGTATCATGTTCCAATGGACCAGATCTGTAAGGCAGCTACGTGGGCTTCACCGAACACGTTCATAAAACACTACAGAATCGATGTAGTTTCGTCCGAGGGATCGGCCTTTGGCTCGAGAGTGCTTCAAGGTGCCATAAACCATTGATGTCCCTCCCTTTCTTTCTTGCACTGCTTTGCAAATCCCATTGTGTGCCGCCGTAGGACGCCCAGGAATAGGAAAATTTATTCTTACCTGAAATTTTCTTTTCCTGTAGTCCGTAGGCGGCACAAGTTTACCCTCCCATTAAAATTACTCTATTGCTGCATAAGATACGTCTGTGTGTGTTCTTGGGGGAGGTTTATAGCTTCAGGACAGGTGGACTTGCTGTGCTTGATTAATTGATTAATTGATTTAACTTGTCTCACTGCTTGTTTAAGTTTTCTTCCTTTAGGGGTTAGATGGAAAGCTTAACCCATTGTGTGCCGCCTACGGACTACAGGAAAAGAACATTTCAGGTAAGAATAAATTTTCCTAGTACATGGCTCAGCAATAAATTACAAAGGAAGGGCAATTTCTCTTCTAACATGTCTATATAGGACAGTCTGTCTCACTGACATTGTCTATTGGTGTGGACAGTTTAATGTACAGTGGGTACAGAAAGTATTCAGACCCCCTTAAATTTTTCACTCTTTTGTTATATTGCAGCCATTTGCTAAAATTTGCTAATTTTTTTCCCTCATTAATGTACACACAGCACCCCATATTGACAGAAATATGCAGAATTGTTGACAATTTTGCAGATTTATTAACCACTTAAGCCCCAAGCCTGTTTTTCAGATTCGGCGTTTACAAGACTAAAACAGTTTTTTTTTGCTAGAAAATTACTTAAAACCCCCAAACATTATATATTTTTTTTCTAACACCCTAGAGAATAAAATGGCGGTCATTGCAATACTTTTTGTCACACCGTATTTGCGCAGCGGTCTTACAAGCGCACTTTTTTGGGAGAAAATTCACTTTTTTGAATTAAAAAATAAGACAACAATAAATTTGGCCGAATTATTTTATATATTGTGAAAGATAATGTTACACCGAGTAAAATGATACCCAACATGTCACGCTAAAAATTGCGCCCACTTGTGGCATGGCGTCAAACTTTTACCCTTAAAAATCTCGATAGGCGACGTTTAAAAAATTCTAAATTTTGAGCTACAGAGTAGGTCTAGGGCTTGAATTATTGCTCTCGCTCTAACGATTGCGGCGATATCTCACTTGTGTGGTTTGAACACCGTTTTCATATGCGGGCGCTACTCGCATATGTGTTCGCTTCTGCGCGCGATCTTGTCGGGACGGGGCGCTTTAAAAAAATTGTTTTTTGTTTTCTTATTTATTTTTATTGATTTTATAATTTTTTACACTGAAATAAAAAATAAAATAAAAATGTATCACTTTTATTCCTATTACAAGGAATGTAAACATCCCTTGCAATAGAAAAAAGCATGACAGGTCCTCTTAAATATGAGATCTGGGGTCAAAAAGACCTCACATCTCATATTTAGACTTAAATGCAAAAAAAAATGAAAATGTTGTCATTTAAAAAAATGACAACAAAAAAATGTCTCTTTAAGACGCTGGGCGGGACTGACGTTTTGACGTCACTTCCGCCCAGCAAAGCTATGAGGACGGGTGGGGGCCATCTTGCCCTCACTCGCATCCTCACACACTAGGCAGCAGCACCCGATCGCCTCCGCCGCTACCGATGGCTCCGGTAAGCGGCGGGAGGGGGGCCCCTCTCCCGCCACCGATGACGCCGATCTCGCGGCGAATCCGCCGCGGAGACTGCCGTTATCGTTTACAGGCCCGCCCACTGAAGAGATGGATACCTCGGTTGTGGCAGCAGCTGCTGCCGTTACCGAGATATCCATCTTTAAAAACAGGACATATATATATATACAGTGGGCGGGCGTTAACCGGTTAGAAAAAGAAAAACTGAAATATGACATGGTCCTAAGTATTCAGACCCTTTGCTCAGTATTTAGTAGAAGCACCCTTTTGATCTAATACAACCATGAGTCTTTTTGGGAAAGATGCAACAAGTTTTTCACACCTGGATTTGGGGATCCTCTGCCTTTCCTCCTTGCAGATCCTCTCCAGTTCTGTCTGGTTGGATGGTAAACAGCCATTTTAGGTCTCTGCAGAGATGCTCAAGTGGGTTTAAGTCAGGGCTCTGGCTGGGCAATTCAAGAACAGCCACGGAGTTGTTGTGAAGCCACTCCTTCGTTATTTTAGCTGTCTTGTTGGAAGGTGAACCTTGGGCCAAGTCCGAGGTCCTGAGCACTCTGGAGAAGGTTTTCGTCCAGGATATCCCTGTACTTGGCCACATTCATCTTTCCCTCGTTTGCAACCAGTCGTCCTGTCCCTGCAGCTAAAAAACTCCCCTACAGCATGATGCTGCCACCACCATGCTTCACTGTTGGAACTGTATTGGACAGGTGATGAGCAGTGCCTGATTTTCTCCACACATACGGCTTAGAATTAAGGCCAAAAAGTTCTATCTTGGTCTCAGACCAGAGAATCTTATTTCTCATCATCTTGGAGTCCTTTAGGTGTGTTTTTTTTAACAAACTCATTGTGGGCTTTCATGTGTCTTGCATTAAGGGGAGGCTTCAGTCGGGCCACTCTGCCATAAAGCCCTGACTGGTGGAGGGCTGCAGTGATGGTTGACTTTCTACAACTTTCTCCCATCTCCCGACTGCATCTCTGGAGCTCAGCCACAGTGATCTTTGGGTTTTTCTTTACTCTCTCACCAAGGCTCTTCTCCCTCAATAGCTCAGTTTGGCCGGACGGCCAGCTCTAGGAAGGGTTTTGGTCGTCCCAAACGTCTTCCATTTAAGGATTATGGAGGCCACTGTGCTCTTAGGAACCTCAATTGCAGCAATCTGAGGTCTTCAGGCAGTTCCTTTTACCTCATGATTCTCATTTGCCCTGACATGCACTGTGAGCTGTAAGGTCTTATATAGATAGGTGGGTGGCTTTCCTAATCAAGTCCAATCAGTATAATCAAACACAGCTGGACTCAAATGAAGGTGTAGAACCATCTCAATGATGATCAGAAGAAATGGACAGCACCTGAGTTAAATATAAGAGCTCACATTGTGGCTCCACACCGGTTTCAGGACTCCGAGCTGTGAGTGTCTCTCTCACAGCCAAGAGCCAGCAATGACAGTCCCCCTCTCCCCCGCATGGACAGGAGAGGAGACAGCTGATTAGCTCCTCTCCTGTGTCTGCCCAGCAGCCAAAAGAGGAAAGGTGCTGATGCCTGAGTAAGCTCTCCAGCCATCCACTATGTGTGAAGCCTTCCTTTCTTCTCTCTCCTGGCTCCCAGTGAGTAAACTAATGTAAGGGGTGCCGTGCTCTGGTTATCAAAGACCCCCTTATATCACAGTTCTCCTTTACACCAGAGTCTGCAGCGTTCCTTCTATCAGTGTTCCCCCTTAAATTAGCATCCCCAGAGTTTTCTCATACACCAGAGTCTGCAGAATCGCCCCTTACAGTGTAAGGCTATATTCACAATGGGGTGTTTTTCATGTGCATTTGGGCTAAAAAAAAATAGCACCTAAAAAAACGCCTCCCCTGCAGCCCCAGTGTGAGAGCTTGAGTGCTTTCACACTGGGGCAGTGTGCTTGCAGGACGTTAGAAAAAGTCCTGCAAGCAGCATCTTTCGTATACCCCGCTCCTCCACTGCCCCAGCCATTGAAATCAATGGGCACCGCTGCCAAAGCGCCACTTTGCGGGTGCTTTTAACCCTTTATTTGGCTGCGATCACTGGTCAAAAGCGCCCCCCTGCCCCAGTGTGAAAGTAGCCTAAGGGGAACTCTGCAGATTCAAATGTAAGGATAAACTGCGGAATCAGATGTACTGGGGAACTCTGCGGCTTCCAATGTAAATGGACACTGCAGATTCTAATGCAAAGGCGGAACTCTGTGGACTCTGATGTAAGGGGGACTCTTGTGATTAAATCAATACGATTTAGAAATGTTATTTTGTCACAAAATTTGTGTATACTAAAAAAAAAAATTTAAAAAAATTGCAGTGCGTTTGGGATTAGCTTGAAGAAAAGGTGGCAACCGTACCTAAGATGGCAGAAGGGGGCCCAGCTGAGGGATCGCAATAAATGGCCCTATGATGGGAGTAAAGGGCCCCAGGCTCAGAGAGTAGAGGGTGTCCCTTTATGGATTTTTGCACCGGAACCCTGAAGGTTCTAGTTACGTCTTTGCTGTACTCAGGTGTACACTAATATAATGTATAGGTGTATGAAAAAAAAATATCTCCAATACAATCACACCATTGTATACCAGACTACAGCTGCGCACAGCTATTCATTTATATTGCCAGCTGTAAAATAAACACTTTTGAGCCTAGGTTCACACTGCTGCGAATTCAAAATCGCGGTAAAATGCGTGATTTTACCGCGATTTCGCGGCTGCAATTTTGCCGCGATTTCGGCCGCAATTTATTGTAAATCGCGGCCCGAAATCGCAAAAAGTAGTACAGGAACTACTTTTTGAAATCGCAGATGCGGCGTCGCACTGATTAGGACAGTGCCATTGCCGACGATTTGAGATGCGATTTGACATGTCAAATCGCATCTCAAATCGTTACAAATCGTACCCAGTGTGAACCAGGGCTAAAGCACAGTACTGTGTTTTACAAATGTACACTCTTCTTGCATTTAAACTCTGGAAATTACAAAGAACAAACATGGAAAAAGCAGAGTCCTGTTACATGTTGGTTGAATAAAAGCACTGGTCCATCCAGTTCAACCTGAGTGTGTCTACTATTTATTTATTTTTTGTACAAATGCATCTACATTTATTTTATTTACCTAAACTCCCCACTGACACCGGCCTACTGGGGAAATCAATGCCACATCCTTAACACTCTAACAGTAAAGAACCTCTTATGCAATTTAAAGGGTTAATAAACCTCCACCGTGCAGTTCGTTTTGCACAGAGCGGCCCCGATCCACGTCTTCTGGGGTCCCTCAGCGACTGTCTTTGGTCCTCCCCGTAAGAACTTACCACATTCATGCGAGAGAGCTTGCATGGTGATGAGTCCTTGCGGGCGCGCTCCCGTGATACAGCGAGCGGCCATAGCTGCTCACTGTATCACTCGGCCTCATTGCGCCGCGTCACTGGATGTGATTGACAGCAGCGCCAGCCAATGGTGGCGCTGCTCTAAATCCATCCGCTCTAGCCAATCAGCGGCCAGGCTGAGCAGCGAAGAGGATCTCGGGACCAAGCGCGGGACTTTCGAGGGGTCAGGTAAGTATAAACGGGGGGCCGGCGTCATCAGATGTTTTTTCACCTTAATGCATAGATTGCATTAAGGTGAAAACATTTTTTCCTTTACAACTCCTTTAAGATTGAACTTTTTTTTTTTTTATCCAACTCCATTGTGTGGCCATGTGTCTTTTTTTTTTTAGAGAGACTCGAGATTAAAGAGTTTAAATTAAGCGTTTGTTAAATCCCAGAAAAAAGAAAAAGCTGCTCCTTTCCTTTTTAATGTGCAAGCTGCAGCATGGTGCTTTTGCTTTTTTCATTACTTCTCTTTCTCCTAAAATACATGTTTGATCCTGCCAGGTCCTGGCTTTCCCCCCTGAGAACTGACCACAATTATCATGGCTGCTGAGCCGAGATACAGTGGTCAGAATGTGTGTCTGTGTTATCTGCAGGTCTCCTCTCTCCTCTGTGCCTGTCTTCAGTTCCCCTCCCTCTCTCTATCAGAATGGTAGTAAGGAGTAAGAAAACGATCTTCACTCCCAACCCCAGTTATAAAGCATTTTATTCATTTTCATCATAGATTAAAAGGGAAAAAGAAACACAACAGCCAGGTAGGCACTGACATAATTCATCAAAAATTAAAAAATTCCAATAAATCTATAGGAAAATAAATAAAAAACATGCAACAGTTGCATGTGAGGCTTGTGCAAAAGTATGCGTATATTCAAGGATGTGTATCCAGCACGTCTCTCCCTTTGAAGACAGGATAAGAGGAGTAATGAATTCATAAGCAGCAATTACCCGATAATCTCCTTTCACTGCCTGTTGTGTCCACAGGCCAGTAATAAATAGAATAAAAAAAAAACGGCTTGATATATTTTCTTATATAGCTCAGAGAATGTTAGTTAGCCATTACACATTGTGTAACATAAGCTTCACACAGCTTCCTTGAAGGATTTAGCCTATTTACAGATCACCAGTTTAGAGCTAGCAGTGCATAATGGCCCTAAAATGTTTCTCATTCTAGTGTGTGTGGCAATACACGTGGCGTAATCGTCATTTCTGTACACGTGCCAACCCCACACACATTTGTATTCATATGTGTGCATATGTGGGGGGTCCTTAAAAATGGGTTTGGGTGTTTTTTTCCCCATTTAGTTTATTAAACATTAGTTTTGTAAAATTGTTTTTTCAACTTGGCATTGGGACTGATAAGCCCCCTATGTAATAGCATAGTGCAGGTGACAGGTTCTCAGGTGTCTATGATACCCCTAAAGTTACCTGCATTCTGTTGAAGCTGATCATATCATGACATAGTTACATCAGCTCCAGCAAAAGGGTTAAAACAATCTTCAGCTCCATCTATGTACTCCAAATATGATCTATGTTAACCGGTTCCTATCTTTTTACAGCGGCAGAATGGCACCCCTGCGCGAAACCCTGTACAGGGTTCCATTTAAGAGCCGCCAGAGGGCGGGGGACCCGATGCGCATTGCCACCAGCCACGCGCAATCACGTACAGGAGAGCAGGCACATGGGTTTGTGTGTGTAAACACACAAACCCCTGTGCTGTCATGGCAGAGGAGACATGTTTGTTCCTACTAAGTGAGAACAGTTATGTGTCTCCTCACCTAGTCAGTCCTATCCCCCATACCGTTAGAACACACTGAGGGAAAACACATTTAACCCCTTGATCGCCCCCTAGTGTTAACCCCGTACCTGCCAGTGACATTTATACAGTAATCAGTGTATATTTATATGCATACTAGCTCATTATGCCTTTGTCTAGCAGGTTATTTATTTATTTTTTATTGTGGGTTTACAACCACTTTAAAAGTGTTTAACCCACATTTCTTACTTTATATAATCCGCTTTTTCCTAAGGATATGTCCCCCTAAGTGTGTTTTATAACAAAAATGCTGTTTATATCTTATTTCTGGGGGCCGATCAGCAGTCACATGACCCGCCGCCTCTCTTCTCTCCCTGTCTGACACATGCAGAGGGAGGGGCCGAGATTCCCCCTGGAGGGAAGGAGGAGAGAGCCGGCAGGTCACGTGACCACTGATGAGCGCTCAAAAATAAGGTATTTACAGTATTATTATTTTTTTATAAAACACAGACATATCCTTAGGAGACAGCAGATAAAGTAGGAAATGTGATTTCAGCAACAGCATGGGGAAGAGAGTGGGCGGGCCCTGACACAGGAGCCGACAGGCAGGCAGGGAGAGAGAACAGGAGAGCTGCAGATGACAGAGTCACTTAAACCGACCACGGTGTCAGGGCTCAGCAGCCATGATAAACTGTGGTCAGTTTACAAAGGGGAGGGCAGAAATTGGCAGGATCAGTCAGGTTTTTTTTTTTTTTTTTTTTTAGGTGTTACAGGGGGCCAAATGACACAGCACAAGCACTGTGCTGTAGAACATGCTTTAAGGCAGGGGTGCCCAACCAGTGGCCCGTGGAGCCCTCTGATGTGGCCCGTGACCTCCTGTTTTGGGATAGCGGGTCGGCAAGCCCAGATTGGGGGGTTCCTGACCCTCCATCCCAGAGAATCAGTGTTGTGAATGAAGCTGCCGACAGAGGAAGCAAAGCCGCATAAGCAGGTGGAGTGATAACAAATGCACTCTGCCAGGGACAGCAACAGCCGGTGATACTAGAATGGAAGCCTGTTATTAAAGGTAAGTATAGTACTAAAATCACAATGTCTATATAGACGTATCTGCAGGTTACCTGCACTGTACCATAGACTTCTGTTATTAGTTGCGAATTTGGTGCACTTTCAGAAAGTGCACTACACCTGCAGGAAAGCCACAGGTGCACTTACGGCGTGGGTAAACCACAGCACAGTGTGAAAGGGGCCTTAGGCCCCTTTCACACGATCAGTCCAACCCAATTGGACCCTCCATTCACCTCTATGGAGCGGCAAAAGTATCTGTCTCCTTCCGTCTGCGCAGATTGGATGGTCCATAGAGTAGAGTGGGCTGTGTCTGCGTTTGCTCTGCATATGCAGTGTGGACATGGGCCTGTCATCATCTCACTCCGCTAATTGTGGCCCGTGGCTGGTTGCCAATTCGCTTAAGTGGCCCTCGCTCTTCAAAAGATTGGGCACCCCTGCTTTAAGGGAACAGGATCCATTTTTTTTAGGTTAACAAATGCCAAGTTTGAACAGAGATTAAAAAGTCCAGTACAATCCTAGAGGACTGTGTCTCTTTCTCTGGGCTTTAGAAATAAATTGGCCAAGCTTGTCCCCTTTAGTCATCAAGGGGGAGATTTAATAAAACTGGTGTGGCATGGCTCTGCACGATAACCAATCAGCTTCTATGTTTTATTGTCAAAGCTCAATTGAACAAGCTGAATTTAGATTCTGTGTGCACCAATTTTGGTAAATTTCCCCCTAAATGTTGTCAGCGGATCATGTATATAATCTGTAGCGCCTAGAACAAAACGTTACTTCATTACATTACTTTATTTAAAAAAGCAGTTATTTATTTAAACAAACAAAATAAATGGCATAAAAACAACAGAAAATGTGTAATGCTGTATGCTACAATACTGAACTATACAAAACAAACTGGTACATTTATATATTAAAAAAAACAAAGAAGGAAGATCCAGATAAAAACAGTAACAACTAGCAGCGAAAAAAGTGAAAATTACAAAAAATACTGCCACATCTATGATCTATGTTAGCAAAAAAATGCACATTGTGATAGGATGAAATGCTCGCAGCATCTGGGACTGGTACAGCTTTGCAGTTTCAAACTGTGGGAGAAAAAAAAAAAACAGACACTTGTGACCAAAGCTGTAAGAGGGAAATCAACATTTGAAATATTGATTACTAAAAACAAACAGCAATCTTTCTTAAAATGATGTATTTAATAAAGCTTTCTTCTGCACAGTTCACAACAGTACTACTCGCCAGACACAAGTTCTAATGCCTAGTACATACTGTTTTTTTTTTCAACCAGCAGGCTGAATGAAAATAAATAAAGAGCCCCGGATGGAACTCGCTGTACTAACAATCTGATGTTGGTACAACAATCTTACAGCTGAGCTATTGTGTTCTGACAGGGGGATGACCACTGCCAGAAAACTCCGGTCAGTGAAGAGCATTGATCGGGAGCCAATTGGCCCATCGACCCCCGCCAGAACTCACTGGTCAGCGTTCACAATCATTAGATAAGACCGCTGATTGGATGCCCATTGACCGTTCTCTTCGATAAAACCCGGCCGCTCGGGCAGAATGTTGGCTGGTTTCTGTTGAACTGACTGATACCAGCTAATATTCACCTCGTGTCTACCAGGCTTTACACTTCCCTACTTTACTGGAAAAATAAAAAAAATTAAAAGTCGTTTTATTGTGGTCCAGTCAGAAAAAATTCCCAGCAGCAGCATTCTGTCTGTGCTTGATCAAAAAAAAAAAGGAGGTGGCAAGGACATCAAAATGAAAAAATGCTGGGCTTCCTTTTATGAAAACCTGTATGCTTGCTACCTGCCTCGGCCTGAAGGCTGGCCATTTCAACAGAAACCGGCTGACATACGGCCCATATGTAGAGCTCCCTATCCGACCGAAGCCGCTCTCACAACCGGCTTCTGCCAAACAAGCTGGAAAACCAGCACCTGATCAGCCCTCACAGCCAATGCCTGCGAGGGCTGATCAGTATGTTCTGGCAGGATGGCAGCCCCCGTCAGAACACAATAGCTCACCAGGGGAGATCACTGCACAACACTGGATGTGTTAGTACGACAACCTCAGATTTTTCCTGCATGTACCAGGCTTAAATCTTGTTGGACTATTAGATTGTCTGCAGATTTTTGTCTTCAGATTTACCAAAATCATGTAGTGCACGGGCCTGCCTGATTGCATACAAATTGAAACGGTTAAGGTTTGACATCATATTATATGGTTTTGGTAAATCTGAAGACAAAAATCTGCAGAAAATCTAATAATGCAGGGCTTGACAAATCCCGGTCGCCAGGTCGCCATGGCGACTAGAAATAGGGTCCTGGCGACTTGGCTTGGAAGGGGGGGGGGGGGCAAAAAAATAATGTTTTTTTTTTGTGAGCTGGCGCCATCTGGTGGTGAGCCGTTGGTATTACAAGTTATTACAACCAGATGTGTAAGCTGGCGCCATCTGGTGGTGGCCGTTGGTATTACAAGTTAAGCATTACAAGTTAAACAGCAATTCTAATGTAATTTTTCACTGCCATATTCTTCCCTCTAAATAGAACCCCCAAACATTATATATATTTTTTATCCTAACACCCTAGAGAATAAAATGGCGATCGTTGCAATACTTTCTGTCACGCCGTATTTGCGCAGCGGTCTTACAAGCGCACTTTTTTGGGAAAAAATTACACTTTTTTTAATTAAAAAATAAGACAGTAAAGTTATCCCCATTTTTTTTAATATTATAAAATATAATGTTACGCCGAGTAAATTGATACCCAACATGTCACGCTTCAAAATGACATCCGCTCGTGGAATGGGGACAAACTTTTACCCTTTAAAATCTCCATAGGCGACGTTTAAAAAATTCTACAGGTTGCATGTTTTGAGTTACAGAGGAGGTCTAGGGCTAGAATTATTTCTCTCGCTCTACCAATCGCGGCGATGCATCACATGTGTGGTTTGAACACCGTTTACATATGCGGGCGCTGCTCACGTATGTGTTCAATTCTGCGCGCAAGCTAGTCGGGACGGGGCGCGTTTTCTGGCTCCTAACTTTTTTAGCTGGCTCCTAGATTCCAAGCAAATTTGTCAACCCCTGTAATAATGTGTATGGGGGCTTTAGAGAAAAAGAGGGGGAATGGAATGTCCCCTCCAAGTCATTCAGCTGTGTGTGTAATTTGAATTTGATCACCTGCTCTTTAGGTCTATTAACAACATCTAAGGCTATCAGGATACACTGTAGCAGTATATTAGAATCCAGAAGCTTTGCCTCAAGCTTGGCACCTGGAGACCGCAAGTTGTAAATATGAGACATTCATATTCAAAATATGTATATAAAATATTTATTAATTTCCAGAATAAAAAAAAAAAAAAAAAATGACTTGCATTTTGTTTTGTAGCTTGGAACATAATTACAATAAAAGATGTACAGAAATATTCTACAATCCCTGTAAATTGTAACACACTAGCATTTGAAAGATCTGAATTCTGATGCCTCAATGGTGTCCCACTTACTATGGGCCAGATTCAAATATAACTGCGGCGGCGTAATGTATCGTAGATACGTTACACCGCCGCAAGTTTTCATCGCAAGTGCCTGATTCACCAAGCACTTGTGATGAAATCCTCCGCCGGCGGCCTCCGGCGCAAGGCGGGCCAATTTAAATGGGCGTGTGCCATTTAAATTAGGCGCGCTCCCGCGCCGGACCTACTGCGCATGCTCCGTTTCGTAATTCCCGTCGTGCTTTTCGCGCCGTGACGTCATTTTTTCGAACGGCGATGCACGTAGCGTAATTCCGTATGGCTTATGCAAACAACGTTATTTTAAAAATTTCTACGCGGGAACGACGGCCATACTTTATACAGCAATACGATTGCTGCGTAAAGTTAAGGCACTAAAAAAAACGACTAACTTTGCGACGGGAAACTAGACTAGCGGCGACGTAGCGAACGCGAAAATCCGTCGGGAATCGCCGTAACTCCTAATTTGCATACCCGACGCTGGTTTACGACGCAAACTCCCCCCAGCGGCGGCCGCGGTATTGCATCCTAAGATCCGACAGTGTAAAACAATTACACCTGTCGGATCTTCTGGCTATCTATGCGTAAATGATTCTATGAATCAGTCGCATAGATAGAAACAGAGATACGACGGCGTATCAGCAGATACGCCGTCGTATCTCCACTGTGAATCTGGCCCTATATTCCTATATACATCAGATACCAGAAATACTACATTTTCTTCATAGTACCCAATCACATGCCAGCTACTATTGTAGCATTTGTAGGCTGCACTAGAAAATCTGCTGTCCCCAGGTAGGCGTTCTGCTACAGGCTTGCCATAGGAGCAGATCGTCAATGTTATCAGAGTGAGAGGTGAAACTTACCGGGAAAGAACTCGGCTACAACTTTATCCCGCTGTACAGTGCCTTCCTCTGTGTCATCCTCTATAGACTCATCTTTGATTGGAGGTCTCAGATCCAGTGCAATGTCCACATCTAGACATTTCATGATCGCTATGTTATGGATTATGCAACACACAAGGATAATTTTACAGACTTTCTCTGGGTTGTAGAGCAGAACTCCATTAGGATTATCCAAACAGCGGAAACGACTTTTGAGCACCTCGACAGTTCGCTCCAGAACAGAATAAGTTGAACTGTGTGATATATTGTATTGAATTTCTGCCTTTGTAACTGGTTTGTCAAAGGGAGTTAGAAGCCACGGTTTAACGCCATAACCTTCATCACCTAAGAAAGACATAATTGTATGAAACAGTTGAGAATATTAGCTCATGTGTCCTATTTCTAGTGAGAAGCTTTGCTATCTTTCTTTATAATCATTTTTTTTCAAGTTTTATGACACTTACAATGTTGCTACAAAAAGCATTACATTGTTAACCTGCTGACCTCTTAATTATCAGGATGTTTGTTCCCTGATAGTCACACTGATGAAGTTTGGGGTCCTAAGAACACAAACATTCATACTCGCTTAGATGGCTGCAGCATCAATCCAAGCTGCATCTGTCCCCCGCCACCTCTAAACCAAGAACTGAGTAATCACAAAGACCGCTGATCATTCAGTTCTCGGATCTGCTGTCAGACGCTGCTTTATACTCTGCCCCTCCAGCGCTCACTGGAGCAGTGGATTGTAGAGGCCCTGGCTCAATCTTCCAGGCACATGCTCAGAGGCCAAGCCAGCTGCAGGTCAGGCATCTGGGCAGATGCTGACATTATTGTTGGGAAACCTGCACTGGCGCTGTGGTGTCAGCCGACAGCAGACTTTAGCCTGCTGTCGGCTGAATCTGGGTGCAGAACCAAGTGCACTTCTGTGACCTACAGGAAAAGTATGGCCAAAAGAGCTCGAGCCATACTTTTCCTTTAATGCCATCAGAGTCACTGTGACTTTCCCAATTTGCATACGTATGTCATCTCGATGACTTAGTAGTGTACTAGCAATGTTAGGAGGTGGTCTCCGCAGCCTCCCAATTTCTCTTTGCACAAGCTTCCTTTAAGGGCATGTACACATTACACCCTTGCTGTGTCTGTGATGTTGCTACACAATACCATTAGTGCAATTATGGTCATTATTTTTAAATGTAATAAATGGTGATTGTTTAAATCAGGGGTCTCCAAACCCAGGCCCACAGGCAGCAATTCATTCAGAGACCACTTGCGTCAACCTTTCCCGAGCGTTTCAGGCAGTGGGACAGAGCAGAAGGCACACGGGGCGATGTGTCGCTGTCAGAGTAGATCCAATGAGGCAGAGAAAGGTGGAGCAGTGGGCAGATTCCCATGCATGCAGAGAGGAGGCAAACCCCGCTGTCAGGAAGCAAAGATGTGTAGGCTTGGCTGTGCATTCTGGAATCAGGTAGGGGTGCCATCAAAAAAGCAGGTTGGGGTGGAGGAGGCTCCCTGCTCTGTGCAGCTGCCACCTCCACCAGAGATTTGGATGGAGGTCTTGTCATGCCTGCCCCAGTGACAGATAACCCACCCTGGTGTGCTTCAGATTCCTCCACTGACATCATCTGGAAAAGGAGCCGCAGGACTGGGAGGAACTATCTGCAGGACTGGAAAACCCAAAAGTGTGTGTGATGGTGGAGGGGTGTGTCCAGAGTGGAGAGATATGGGGGGAGTGATCAGACTGGGGATATCTGGGGTGGCGGTGATCAGGCTGGGAGGAGTACCTGGGGGGGAGGGGTGTAATCAGGATGAGGGACACAGATGTGGGGGAGGCTCTGACAGGGACAGAGACCTGAGGAATGGCTCCGACGTGGACACAGACGTGCGGAAAGGCTCAGACGGGGACACAGACGTGCGGAAAGGCTCAGACGGGGACACAGACGTGCGGAAAGGCTCAGACGGGGACACAGACTTGCGGAAAGGCTCAGACGGGGACACAGACGTGCGGAAAGGCTCAGACGGGGACACAGACGTGCGGAAAGGCTATGATGAGAGCATTTACATTTTATGATTTATAAATAAATAAAATTCGGCCCATGAATATTTGTAAAATCTACAATATCAAACAAACATTATAACACATGTACCCAAAAGCCAGTCATTAAATTCTCCGTTCTCAAATCTTTCATGTATCTTGGATTGCTTCAGTAGATTTGCGTTGTGTGTTGATCCAGGAAACTGTGATACCACATCCAGGATCCTCATATCTGGAGCACAGACAAGCTGTACATTGATGGAATGGTAGTGCTTATTATTACGATACATTTGTTCCATTTCTGAGGGGGGAGAGATTGCAATGTGTGTACAGCCCAGCACACCCAGAACATTTGGAAAGCCATCGATGCAGCGGAATCCTGCCATATTCAGTTTCTGTCCTCCTGTGTTTTTGGGAAAAGTTATAAACTGATCTTGCAGCTTCAAGACTGCAGATATAACCTCAGAGAGAGCACGGCTGAACGTGCTTTGGGTTATACCGCCGGCCTCGGCTACGGTGCTTTGTAAGGAACCACTGGTGAAATAATGGAGAGCACAAAGCAATTTCACCATACCGGGAACCGCATTACTTCTCTTTGTAGTAGAGATTAGGTCTTTCTTTATGAGTTCATAGAGGGACATTATAAAATCTGAACTAAGACGATAGCGTTCTTGAATATCGCGCTCATCAATCTCAGAGAGATTTATTCTGGCAGGGAAGATTCTTCTTCGCCTCCGTCTTCTTAAAAACTGTCTTCTAGTATTAATGTTATTTTTAACTGCTCTTTTCTGACGTGGTGGCGACTCATAATGATTATCATCTTCTTTTTCTTCTTCTTCTTCTTCTAACCGTTCACGCTGTGCTCTCAGTCTTCTCAGTATCAAGTATGGCACCTCCCAGAACATGATCCACTATGGAGCAGATACTGCAATATAAAAACAAAAGACAAATATATTTATAATGAAAATTCATAAAAATTCATTAAAATTACTCTGGGGAGAAAAAACTCTGCTATCTTTTGAAGCAGGGTCTCCTGTAAACATTTTAAAGAAAAAAATATTACTATAAACCAGGTGTTGACAAATTTGCTTGGAAACTAGGAGCCAGCTAAAAAAGTTAGGAGCCAGAAAACGCGCCCCGTCCCGACGAGCTTGCGCGCAGAAGCGAACACATACGTGAGCAGCGACCGCATATGTAAACGGTGTTCAAACCACACATGTGAAGTATCGCCGCGATTGGTAGAGCGAGAGCAATAATTCTAGCCCTAGACTCCCTCTGTAACTCAAAACATGCAACCTGTAGAATTTTTTAAACCACGCCTATGGAGATTTTAAAGGGTAAAAGTTTGTCGCCATTCCACGAGCGGACGTAATTTTGAAGCGTGACATGTTGGGTATCAATTAACTCGGCGTAACATTATCTTTCATAATATTAAAAAAAATGGGGATAACTTTACTGTGGTCTTATTTTTTAATTAATAAAAGTGTAATTTTTTCCCAAAAAAGTGCGATTGTAAGACCGCTGCGCAAATACGGCGTGACAGAAAGTATTGCAACGATCGCCATTTTATTCTCTAGGGTGTTAGGATAAAAAATATATACAATGTTTGGGGGTTCTAATTGGAGGGAAGAAGATGGCAGTGAAAAATAGTGAAAAATTACATTAGAATTGCTGTTTAACTTGTAATGCTTAACTTGTAATACCAACGGCCACCACCAGATGGCGCCAGCTTACACATCTGGTGGTAATAACTTGTAATACCAAGGGCTCACCACCAGATGGCGCCAGCTCACAAAAAAAATAAAAATTTGGCGACCGGGATTTGTCGAGCCCTGCTATAAACATGCAAATAGTTGTTGAACCCCCCCCCCCCCCCAGGGGACCAAATGCATGTAGCACTTGGTTTAGTTCTGATCCATAACTCCGTTGTGCAATAAAAGCATGTCTCTATTTCAATTTGTTTGGACTGTAAGCTCCACCCGAGGCTGAAGTCCAATTTTTGGGGAGTTTAGGGGAGTTATAAAACATAACTGTAACCACTACCCACTAGACCCTATTTCTCGGGTGTTGTTAATAGTCAGCACTGTTTTGTTAGGAATAATTGCTGTGACTTACAGTTGAAAGCAATGCTCAGGTCCCCATCACAATACACACACACACACAAAGAGGACAGGGGGTGGTAACAGGTCACACAGAAGAGAGGGGCACAACTTTAAGCAGAGCTCCACTTGGCACATTTTTGGGGGGCAGGGGCAGAGGGTACCTGGTGTTGACAAGTACCCGCTCCCAGCTGAGTTCACCCCTCTTCATCCCCCGCAGGCGACTCATTCGCATGGCGCAGCCACGAGTCTTCACTGTTGGTTTCCCTTAGTGGAGATGGCGGTGCAGCACCCAATAGCTGGATTGAAAAAAACGACTCGGGTGAGGATAAGGCTGGATTTCTGGACAGGTAAGCGTCCAAATATTACAAGTCCGCAGCTACAGTATTTGTAGCTGCCGACTTATTTTTTTTCTGAAGGAGCCTGGAGCTCCTCTTTAAGCCTAGTATACACTATTGGTTTGTTTTTTTCATTCAACCCAGAAAGGCTAAGGGGAAAACAAACTGACAGCTCAATGTTAGTTCAGCCATCTCCCCTGCTGTGCCATTGTGTCTGACAGGGGGTGACCTCCTACCAGAACACTCCGGTCAATGAAGAGCATTGATCGGAAGCCAATTGGCAGACCTTTTTTGATATTGCCCCATCGGCAGAAGCCGGACGAATGGCCAGCTTCTGTCAGACCAGCTGCAGTACACACCGGTCAAATGCCGCCCGACATTTGGCCCGTGTGTACTATGCAGCTCTGCCATCTAATCTACTACTTAGCCTCTTAGTGGCATGCTAAGAGGCTGAACCAGCTGCCGATCAGGCATCTGGATGGATACCAACATTATCTTCAGGATCCTTCCATCTTCAAATTCTGGGTGACAGGAGAGCAAAAGTAACTGCACTCCTGTTAGCCACAAGTAAAGTATGGCCAAAAAAAAAGCTTTGGCCATACTCCTTTAAAAAAAAACAACTGTAAAATATACAATATTACCAAAGTGGTGTAAATACTGTAGTGAGGAGAGGTAGACAGTGACAATCAACACTGCATCAAAGAGGAGAGGGGGATGTATATGGAGGGCTAGCAAGGTATGACAAGGTGTGCAGGAGGAAGAGAAGAAAATTAAAGATGTTCCCAGTGGGATTACCTCAGATATGCATCATATGATGTGTATTTACGTCTTTCCAGATTCACCCTCTCCAGCTACTTGAATGGCCTGGCCATAAAAATGTCACTCCTGCACATGTGGACAGGAGTTGCTTCATAAGGGAGCAGTGTGGCGGTCATAAATTTGGTATGAGCTGCGCATGCACAGCACAGACCACATTACAACTGACAGGTCAGGAAAGGCATTTATGACTAGGGCTTGTCAGCATTTTCTGTCTCATTTCAACTTTAACATCGCTTTAAAGTTATTGCAACAAAAGTGATTCTGCTAAACTTTAAAGAGGAAGTAAACCCTGATGGGGTTTACTTCCTCTGTGTCTCCCTGCAAAGGTGAAGCATAATGGGCTACTATGCATCGCATGGTAGCCCATTATGTGACACTTACCTGCAGTAGAAGCCTGCGATGTCGCCGTCTTCCTCCATGGCAGCGAGCTCCAACTCTGTGACTGGCAGGAGTCGCATGACGTCACTCCCGCGCATTCACGCGGGAACCACCTTTAACGGCATGACCCCGGCTTGAAACAGCAAAGCGTGCCCTTTCAAGACGGCACATGCGCAGAAGAAGGCATCGCTCTGGAAAATTGCAAATATCTCAGAGACCGTGTAGGTCTCGGAGATATGGCAAGCACCTACAGGTAAGCCTTAATCTAGGCTTACCTGTAGGTGTAACTTCTCCCCCAGGGTTTACAACCACTTTAACCACTTGACCACTTAAACCCACTTAATAACCAGACCAATTTTCAGCTTTCGGTGCTCTCACATTTTGAATGACAATTACTCAGTCATACAACACTGTAACCAAATGAACTTTTTGTCTTTTTTTCACACAAATAGAGCTTTCTTTTGGTGGTATTTGTTCACCTCTACGTTTTATTTTATTTTTTCGCTATAAATGAAAATAGAACAATTTTTTTTTTAAAAGAAATGAATTTTTCTTCATTTCTATTATAAAATTTTGCAAAAAAGTAATTTTTCTTCATAAATGTGGCCAAAAATGTATACCGATACATATCTTTGGTAAAAAAAAAAAAAAAAAAAAATTGTGGATATTATTTAGTCTGGGTGAAAGTTATAGGGTCTACAAACTATGGTGCCAATTACTGAAAATTGATCACACCTGATGTACTGCCAGCCTCTCTCATTTCTTGAGACCCTAACAAGCCAGTAAAGTACAAATACCCCCCAAATGACCCATTTTTGGAAAGTAGACAGGCGGCACTGATGTGGCACTGCAGTGGCGCAGGTGGAACTGATTGGCAAAGGCGGCACTGGTGTGGCTCTGGTAGGCACAGGCGGCACTCATGTGGCACTGCAGTGGCGCAGATGAGCACTGATGGGCACAGGTGGCACTTACAATTTGTCTCTAATTGCTCTCCTCTCCTTTCACGCTGGATCGGTGTGAGGAGAGGAGAGCAATGACCTGAAAGTGACCCCTTGTTTGCTTTGTTTACATTTGTGATCGCGCCGTCATTGGACGGCAACAATCACGTGGTAAAGAGCTGCGTTCATTGGCCCTTCACCGCGATCCTTGTTGCTGCGGGTCCCGTGGACCCGGCGAGCACAGATGATCGCGTGTGCGCGCCCGAGGGACGTCCTCTCAGAGTTAAGGAACCGCCTTGTAGCCGTAATTCGGCTATGGGGCGGTGATTAAAGGGTGGTGAGGGTTCCTTTTTTATATTGTAACCACTTCCATCAGCTCATTCCCCACAGTTAAAACAACCTTTTGTACCACCTGCCCCACCCTATAAGATTGTAAGCTCTTCTGAGCAGGGCCCTCTTAATCCTCTTTTATTTTATTGTATTATAACTGTAGTGTCTCCCTTTTATATTGTAAAGCGCTGCGTAAACTGTTGGCGCTATATAAATCCTGTATAATAATAAATGCTGCATTGTATTTTTACAACATAAAATAAAATACTTCAGAATTTATAACTGGTAAAATGTAAATGACTTACCACCTATATATACATATGCTGATGAAACTTTCTGTGTTAAAAAGTGTGTGTTGCATAACATCAGAGAAAGCGTCACTTAAGGAGGCGGGGATTCGCAGTGAAGATTTTCATCCACAGATACAAATTCAGTGATGGTCAACACTCTAAAGAAACAGAAACACTGCCAGGAGTAACATTGCGATGTACATGATCATTATTACGCACACAAAAAACCTCTCTCTCCTAAACAGTAGGCAAAATAAAATCAACGCATACATAAATCCTTAAACTACACCTGTGCCCAGGCTATGGACAATAAACAACTCTCAGTGTTAAAAAAATTGAACATCAGTCCATATATATTGAAAACAAAAAATGCAAAGCGCCACTGTAAATAGCATACTAAGTGCAAAATAGAACACTCAATGTGCAAAAATCAACCTGCAAATTAATGGGTGCAAAAAATAAATAAGCAAGAAAAAAAGAAGAAGAAATATATTCCTTGTTTTCCAGCTCCTCTGCTCCTCCCCTGCCTGAACCCTGATATGTGGGCATTACTAATGTGGAGCTTAGATGCCACCGCCCTCTGTTCAGTTAGCACACCTGTCGGGATCACTATCTGTTTCCCCCTTTCACCCTCTCCGTCTTGTCAAGCAGCCTCACGGGATCCACTACCTAGTGATCCAGCTTCACTGGTTGCTAAGACACAAGCAGCTGTCCAGCACAGCATTGTTGGTTGCTATGGTGCAGGTGGCCAGCAAAATCAACCATTACAACCAACACAAAACTTTCATACTCCAAATTATGGCCAGTGCAATCTTTGTACAATTCCAGGTCGCCATTGCTCATGCTTTGGTATTTGAAAAGTAACATAAAAGTAAGCTAAATTTGGTCGTTTTTTCAATCATTGTTTCAGACATTTTGCTGGTTAAAAAGCCAAAACTTCTACCTCAAATGATGCACAGTATTGCTTCCATTCCCATGAGATAGCACCAGGTTGCCTGGTGGTCACATGGTCCACAGTACCTGAAGACCTAGGTATTTTTCTTCACTCTTGGTAGCCAAAGAGGAAATAGGTGGGGAAGTTAAAGAAAGGTGATTGAGTATACGCCAAACTTCTATACATTTTGGGGTCACTAAAAATGTCAAATAAAAACGGAACTAAACTCATCACTTTAAAGTGAACCTAAACTCACTGATTTAACAGTTTCCCAAAACAGTGACATTCAAGGCATGCTGTGAATAATAACTGTCCCAGTTTCTTGCGCTCCCAACTGAAATGTCAAACTATTAAAAAAGAAGTATGAACTTAAACTCCAACTCACCTAGGTGGATGCAGCATAGAACCAATGCTGCATCTGTCCCCCGCCGACTCTACTGTGAGAAGTGAAAAAAACTGCTGATCGCTCAGTTTTGTCACTTCTGCTCTGAGCATAGAGCCGCGACTGTCGGTCACTGGCTCACTGCTCTGCCCCTCCAGCACTCACTGGAGAGCGGGGCTATGGAGGGGGAAGGAGCAGCTATCTCAGGCTCTCAGGGTCTCACTGAGAGGCTGAGCCAGCTGCTGATCCAGGCTCGCGGGTGGATCCTGACCATATGGTCACGATTAGGGTTGTCCCGATACCGATACCAGTATCGGGACCGATACCGAGTATTTGCGCTAGTACTCGTGCAAATACTCCCGATACCAAAATAGAATACTTTTTTATTTATTTTTTGTGACATCGAGCGGTGCATAGAGGCAGGGCCGGATTAACCGTGGGGCTGATGGAGCTGCAGCTCCAGGCCCCCATCATAATATAGGCCCAAACTTAATTCTATCACCAGGGCCCGGCGGCCGGCCGACGACCGCTATATAATAAATCCACACGTCCAGGCAGCTGCAGCCTGCATTATGATATAGGCCCAACTGACGCAGTGAACAACATTTAATCACGGGCCGTGGGCCGCGAGTAGCGGCCGCGAGCCGCTGCTATGATTCACAGCAGAGCCGCGGCTATCCACAACAACACAGCCTCTTGTAGCGCGGGCGGTGCCAGTGCGCCGAGGCTGAGCGTGCTCCTCCCCTTCAGTACTGTACTGAACACAGACACTGACTGTAGGCGGAGCTTGACGTTCCCCGGCGGCGTGCGTGACGCCATCCAGAGGCCGTCCCCGGCGTCCTAGGAGTCTCCATTGCCTTGCGAAAGGACCGCACCGCACGATCGACAGGAAAAGTACAGTAAAAAGCAAGTAAGCCATGAGCAATGGGGAAGTCACTGTCATACAGATGAGATAATGTTTAATTGTGCAGAAGAAGTGTGGGTACAGTACTGGCTGCAACGAACCTGAAGTGGTTAACTTTTTTTTTTGTTGGGGGGGGTGCTATATCAGTGCAGGGAGGCAGCTTATTAGTGCATCTCATCAGTGCCACATTTATGAGTGCCATCCAATCAATGCCAGTGCCACCTATCAGTGCCATCCATTTATGAGTGCCATCCAATCAATGCCAGTGCCACCTATCAGTGCCATTGGATGGCACTGATAGGTGGCACTGGCATTGATTGAATGGCACTCATAAATGGATGGCACTGATAGGTGGCACTGGCATTGATTGAGTGGCACTGATGAGATGCACTAATAAGCTGCCTCCCTGCACTGATGCACTAATGGTCACTGATCTGCACTGATAGGTGGCACTGGCTATCTGCACTTTTGGGCACTGGCACCGATGAGCTGCACTGATAGGTGGCACTGGCAGTGATCACTCCTTCAATGATATGTAGTTTTCCAGTACCGTATGCTAAAAAACAGCCCCACACCATGATGTACCAGTTCTTCATAATTCTAAAGAAAATATCCTTAGTCTGTATTGTGGTTTGAAAACGGTCACATGACATTTAAAAAAAGTATCGGTATTCGGTATCGGCGACTACTTGAAAAAAAGTATCGGTACTTGTACTCGGTCCTAAAAAAGTGGTATCGGGACAACCCTAGTCACGATCTTTCCCTAGCCTGCACCGGCCCTGTGAAGTTTGCTGACAAGCGGGCATCAGCCCTCAGCTTCCAAGATGAAGGACACTGAATAGACATGGAAAGTAATCAGCCACCCCAAGACATGGCTATATTTGCTGCTTATTTTTACTACTTCTTTTAGGGACCTGGGTTCTTTTTATTAGTGTTCGGGGTCTAGCATGATTTTTGTTTTGTTGCAATATTTAAGTACAGTATCACCTTTAAAGAGGAACTGTACTGTGGAAGCTGTGCCCTAAAAAGGCAGACTCATGGCAATCGCCTTTTGCCTAGTATTGCCTAGTATTGCCTCTGGTCTTCCTGGAGAAGATCGTTTTCCATTACTTGTTTACCTTGTTCCACACTGCGCCCCTGTGTGAAGGCAGCCATCTTGGCAAAAGCAGGGCTTTGCTTCCTTGTGTCAGAGCCTCCAGCAAGGAGAAGAGGGAGCAGCACAGTGGAGACATCACTAAATCTCACTCCGAATCTCCTGAGATACTGTAGAATAGATATACAGCTATGAAGCTGTAGGAACAGAAGTGCCTACATGTCATGAAAGGGGCTGTCCCCTGCACTCTGGATGCTGGTGTGGCTATAGAGCACACCCATGCAGGATACAACTGTCCTGGAACAGGGAAGCACAGAGATGAGGAACTTGGAATACATGACTGACTGGAATGGCAGGAGTATAGTGTAAAACTTGGGCGCTGGTCTTACATAGAGGCAGGACACAGAAAACCAGTAATAATACTAAGGCTACTTTCACACTGGGGCGGTTTCAGGCACTTTAGCGCTAGATATAGCCTCTGCAAAGAGCCTGAAAACCGCCTCCTATTCATTGCAGTGTGACTTTTCACACTGGCGCGGTGCGCTTGCGGGATGTTTTGAAAAGTCCTGCAAGCAGTATCTTTGGGGCGGTTTGGGAGCGTTGTATTTAGTGCTCCCAAAACACCCTTTCCATTGCAATGAATGGGCAGCGATTCCAAAACGCCTGAAAAGCAGTTTGAAAGTGCACCAAAACTGTAGTTTTTACCCTTTTTGGGGGTAAAAACCACCTTGCTAGCGGCGCCAAAACGAGTGGTGCGTTAGAGAAAGTAGCCTTACTGCCCTGGGGTGCAGCGCTCACAGGAAGACAGACATACAGAAGTACCTTAGCAGCACTAAGGTGCACCAAGGTCCCAGGGAATGCAGGCACACACAGATAAGTACACAATGGGGGTTGATTTACTAAACTGGAGAGTGCAAAATCTGGTGCAGCTCTGCATAAAAACCAATCAGCTTCCAGTATTTTTTGTCAAAGCTTAATTGAACAAGCTGAAGATAGAAGCTGACTGGCTACCATGCAAAGTGGCACCAGATTTTCTATTATCAGGTTTTAATAAATCAAGCCCAAGGAGTTTAGTACAGGAAGGATACTGACTGGTACTGTCTGTGAAGAACATGGCACGACTGCACATATAGCGAAGGTGAGGGCCCTTGGAAGGGCCAAGGAGCAGAGTCTTAGACCCCTTTTTCACTAGCAGACTGATCGGGTCCGCCTCTCAGTTCTTCAGGTGGGCTCCAATCTCCTCTATGAACTGGCGGGTGTCAATGGACATGTGTGAGTTTACACCTGCCGACATGCAATCCTATCTGCCAAAAAACAGACGGATGTGGATCCGTTCTCCAACCGTCTAGAACAGGGGTGTCAAACTCAATTTTATCATGGGCCGCATCAGCATGATGATTGCCCTCAAGAGGGCCAGTTGTATCTGGAAGATTAGATGTCCTCCCCTTACATTAGATGTCAAGAGCCACCCCACCATCAGAAGTTGAGTCCCCCACTCTCCCTTACATCCCAGTGCACCCCATTTCCTTAGGCTGCTGCTGGGAAGAAGCTGGATGCATTGCGAGAAAGAAGAAAGCAAGATTCTGGAGGAGGACCAGAGGAGGGCTGGAGCTCTCATGCAGCTGCAGGATAGGTGCGAGGGCCACATGAAATGGCCTGGAGGGCCGGATTCGGCCCGTGGGCCTTGTGTTAAACACCTGTGGTCTAGAAGATCGGATCAGATGGCAGTCGGTTGTAAATGGACAGGTGTTCTGTTTACATCCAACTGCCCAAAGAGGAGAGCGGGATGTGTCGGTGTCCACTCTGCATAGTGAAGTGAAAACAGAACTGTCATCTCAGTGGAGATCATCAGACAGATTCCCTGCTGAGCAGGCGGACTCCACTGGTTGCTCCAGCACTCTGCAATGGGGACCCCTTTAACAGTCAGCGATATAGACTGCATCCGCTAACCCCACCCATACCTATACAGGGATAGCACTGGGGGGGGGGGTCCCCTTATTCACTGTGGAAGACCCCATTCTTGGAAGGAACTCGTTTGCTGGGACAACAAACGATTGAAGAAATAATAGGCAGCAGTTGTATGCATGGTGAATAGAAACGTATGAGAAGCTTCGAGCTAGTAGTGCACAATAATCTAGGCTGTATGGAAGAGCTTGTAGTCTGGGGCCCCCTCTATACACAGCAGGCTCAGTGAAGGTGAGCTCTGGTCGCAGTGCATTCTGGGACTCGTAGTCCTCCAGTGAGGAAAAGCTCGTATAGATGCCCCCGCTATATAGGAACAGATGGGGAGTCTCTGATAACGAGCGGTATACAGAATATCCGGTGTGTCTGCACACAGTACAATCACTCACCATTATCACACTCCTGTCCGAACCTTAATTCTGTCCCGCATAGCTAGTCTCACCTATCCTGTGCACCGACATATACAGCACTTCCGGGGAAACCCGAACCTCGCTAAAGAGTTCCGCCTCACTGGAAGCTGCACAGTGTGTTCTGGAGGACCTGTAGTTATTGCAATATTAATGAGATTAACCAGTGCTGACTTATTTTTTTTAGTTTTTTTGGCTGTATTTTTTTTAATTGTGTTGTTAAAACCATAAAAAAAAATAAAAAAAAGGCTGTGCCGCATAAGTGCATACATACCAAAAAAACAACGAATGGATCAATTTCTTTTTAACTGTCATAGACAAAACAGTGCTTTTTATCAATCAATTATTATTATTTTATTATTATTATACAGGATTTATATAGCGCCAACAGTTTGCGCAGCGCTTTGAGGGGGAGATTTAGTAAGTAGTTAATGTGACTTTCACTAAGCATTCATCGGAGATGAATCAATCACTACCCTTTAAAAACACATGCACCAAGATTTACCTGCAGTGAATGTTTGGTAAATTTGCCTTCATTGGTGTGCACAAGTATAGGTTGCATGTTTGGGCAGCGCAATGGGACACATTATAGCGCACCGCAATGTGCTAAGGTTATGATTAAGGTTGTGATTTTGTGACATTTCATTAAAGTTGAAAAAAGTAAACAGTCTAAGGCTGGATTCACACTTATGCATTTTTAGTGCTTTTTACATTTTGCACTACCATCCATTTACCATGGTTTCATATGGAACACGTTCTGTAGTGCAAATCTGCAAAAAGCAATAAGAATGCATAGATGTGAATCCAGTCTTATGCTGGACATACACTCCACGAAAAATCGTCTGAACGAACTTTCGAAAAACGAACGTTCGGTCGCAAACAATAGTGCCATCATGTAATGACCGATAAATCGTTCAGTGGACATAAATAAAAAAAAAATTGGTTAGTTTTTTTTACATATACCTAGTGTAGAGCGTTCGGACGGGAAACACATTAACCACTTAAGACCCGGACCAAAATGCAGCTAAAAGGACCCGGCCAGGTTTTGCGATTCGGCACTGCGTCGCTTTAACAGACAATTGCGCGGCCGTGCGACGTGGCTCCCAAACAAAATTGGCGTCCTTTTTTTCCCACAAATAGAGCTTTCTTTTGGTGGTATTTGATCACCTCTGCGGTTTTTATTTTTTGCGCTATAAACAAAAATAGAGCGACAATTTTGAAAAAATATCCCCCAAAAATATATAAAAAAACATTTATTTTCCTCAGTTTAGGCCGATACATGTTCTTCTACCTATTTTTGGTAAAAAAAAATCGCAATAAGCGTTTATCGGTTGGTTTGCCAAAATGTGTAGAATTTACAAAATAGGGGATAGTTTTATTGCATTTTTATTAATTTTTTTTTTACTACTTATGGCGGCGATCAGCGATTTTTTTCGTGACTGCGACATTATGGCGGACACTTTTTTGGGACCATTGTCATTTTCACAGCAAAAAATGCATTTAAAATGCATTGTTTACTGTGAAAATGACAGTTGCAGTTTGGGAGTTAACCACAGGGGGCGCTGATGGTGTTATGTGTTACCTCATGTGTGTTTACAACTGTAGGGGGGGTGTGGCTGTAGGTGTGACGTCATCGATTGGGTATCCCTATAAAAGGGATGACACGATCGATGCTGCCGCCACAGTGAAGAACGGGGAAGCCGTTCACACACGGCTCTCCCCGTTCTTCAGCTCCGGGGACCAATCGCGGGACTCCAGCAGCGATCGGGTCCGCAGGTCCCGCAGCTTCAGACCGGGTTGCGGGCGCGCGCCCGTGACTGGACAATAGCACAGCACATACCTGTACGTGCATGTGCCCAGCCGTGCCATTCTGCCGACGTAAATGTGCAGGAGGCGGTCCTTAAGTGGTTAACCTTCCGATTTATCGCTCGTTTGGCAGAAACGTGTCCTTCGTTTTTTTTTGGCTCAAAAACATCCCAACGATTATCGATTTTGTGCCCATTAACTGGCCGAAAAACTAAAGAACTGTCCGAACGACCGAATTTTCGTATAGTGTATGGCCAGCATTAGAATATATTCACACCACATGCGGTGGGACTGCATTGGGCGGCTATTCCAGCAGTTCCACCACATGGACAAAATGCCTTGTCTCTTATGTGCCCAGTACACACCAATGCGTTGCAGTGCTGTGCAGGCATGGTGGGCTGAATAGAAGGACTGAAAGCGGTACATTTTTTTAGTGCAGCACAGTTGCTAGGCAAACCAATGCTTCGTACCGCACACAGGCAATTGAACTTTATGAGATATCTGCGTGACATCTCAAAGTTTGTTTGAAAAAAAAAAAAAAAACAGTGCGATCTTCTGAGCTCATCACTGCGCTGATCTCTGCTCCACTGCACCACACACCAGCCGCTGAGTTATAATGCAGCGGCTGGTGTGATAGAGCCCTAATGCATGCCGGCTGTCTTTTTGTAATGCAATTCAACACCTCAATCCCACCCTGTCTAAACCAACCTGATAGTCTTTTTTTCCCCTTTACCTCTAATCAAGTTCTGTGATGACATCCTAAGATCACAGATCCCCTGCTAAGAATATGTAAATTCTCCAATTCTCAATCCAGCCAGCAGGTGGCGATCTGCTCTTTTCTTTTTACATGTGACGCTTTATGTCAGTGGTGCCAAACTCAATTGCATTTTGGGCCGCATCAACATTAAGGTTGCCCTCAAAGGACCAGTTGTATCTGTAAGACTAGATGTCCAGAGTACACAAATCCCCTTTGCATCAGATGTCAAAAGTCCCCCTACCATGAGAAGCCAAGAGTCCCCACTATCCCTTACATCACAGTGCACCCCCCTTACCTTGTGCTGCGGCTGGGAAGAATCTGGCGGCAAAGCTGGGAAGCAGAAAGTGCAGGGTCTGAAGGAGGACCAGAGGAGGCCTGAAGTCAGCTGCCCGAGTCTGCTGAACACTGAGTCCAGGGCATGTGGACAAGAAGGGGGTGCCGACGCTGCACAGAAAAGTGCAGGATCTGGTAGAGTTTTGTTCTCCTCTCTGCTGCTAAGACAAGGTGGAGGCGGAGATGGGGGGTTGCTGCGGGTGCAGGAATTGTGCAAGGGCCAGATTCGGCCCGGGGGGCCTTATGTTTGACCACATGTGCTTAATGCTATACCTGTGCTGAATGACAGCTGGTAACACAACTTAACCACTTGCCGACCAGCGCACGACTATATACGTCAGCACAATGGCTCGGCTGGGAATATGGGCATACATGTACGTCCCCTTTAAGAAGTGGCATTATGGGTGCGCGTGCCTGTGGTAAGCTCTGTGAGTCCGACCGTGGGTTCCGCGGACTCGATGTCTGCGGGGATACCCACAATCATCTCACGGAGAGGAAGAATGGGGAAATGCTGATATAAACAAGCATTTCCCCATTCTTCCTAGTGACAGGACACAGTGTCGTGTCACACACAGCCCATCCCCCTACAGTTAGAAGCACTCCCTAGGACACACTTGGAATCTGGAATCGGAATCAGGCCACAGAGGCCATGTGAGCTCCGTGCAGCTTCAGCTATCACAGGGATCCTCTCCCTATGATAGCCTAGCTGAGACTGATGTTCGCGTCGATACTTGACGTTTAAATATGTCACGTAACAGGAGTGAGCCAATAGGATGTGATGGAGGCGGACCATCTCATCCGATGGCAAATCTCATTTTGTGGCAATGCACCGGTAGCCAAACACAAACTCTCGTATGTATGTTACCTATGGCTCAGGTTTCACTCAGACTAAAGAAGCCTTAAGGTTAGGAAAGCTGTTTTAGCTCTAATTTACAAACGAACTGCATGAGGAAGGATTGCCACCAATTAACTTGTGTGTGTATGAACTGCCATTTGTTTTTCCACACAATCAGCTTCAATATAATTAAAACATAATGACTTTTCAATTGCATAATAATGTCACTTGTTTGGAAGGTAAACAAATAGCATGTATACATGTGGCTGCAGGATGGGGAATGCCTCCACTGCCTATGATTGGCTGTTGGCTTTGACAGCTTCCCCGCAGGATAGCTCAGGCGGTTCGGACTCTCTGAGCCCACCACTAGTTATGTGGGTTTTCTCTTGTCCTTCTAACAAACAGGAACATTGGCAAGCTTGCTGCACACAGAAAGATTGTTATCTTAATGCATTAAAGGGGTTGTAAAGGTATTTTTTTTTCACTAAATAGCTTCCTTTACCTTAGTGCAGTCCTCCTTCACTTACCTCATCCTTCGATTTTGCTTTTAAATGTCCTTATTTCTTCTGAGAAATCCTCACTTCCTGTTCTTCTGTCTGTAACTCCACACAGTAATGCGACACTTTCTCCCTGGTGTGGAGAAAGCCTCTTGAGGGGGCGAGCAGGAGACTCAGGATGCCCACTAACACACAGCTCCTTTCTCCATCTGGAAAGTAGAGAGTGTCCCGACTTGCCTGCTCTCCCCCTCCCCCTCAGGAGGCTTTCTCCACACCAGCGAGAAAGCCTTGCATTACTGTGTGTAGTTAGACAGAAGAACAGGAAGTGAGGATTTCTCAGAAGAAATAAGGACATTTAAAAGCAAAATCGAAGGATGAGGAAAGTGAAGGAGGACTGCACTGAGGTAAAGAAAGCCATTTAGGGATTATTTTTTTTTAACCTTTACAACCCCTTTAAGATAAAACAAACATTCTGCCTTTACAACTCCTTTAACTCTGGTTCTGTTCACTGGTCTTTACATGACCCATCAATGCCAAGAACGAGCGCAAAGTAGGACTGTTGTATAATGTTTGTACAGGAAAGTGATAATACCAAATCGTATTATTAAAAATAACATTTGTAGGACCATCTGGATTACATATACAGAGTTTACTAACAGCTAATCATCAATGGCAAGTCCATGGAACATCGATCATATTTATTACTGGTGGGCGTGACAGCAAGTTGTCTCCTGTGGAAGGCATGCAGTGATTGAGCCCACTTACTTATTGAATAAAATACCGTCCCCTCAGATTAGTGAGAATAATTGTAAGCACTGCCAACATCAGGATTTAACTGCCATTCTCCGATTTACGTCCCAGCGAAAGTGGCAAACTTGCAGTCTTAATTCAATCTAAAGTCCCAAAATTAGAAAATGCTAATTTTCTCCTGATGTGTATTATGGGTTTTGTTTATGCTGGACTCCTTATCTGGTTGTATTATCTATCCTTACCTGCAAATTTCTGATAGGACACCTGTTATAAGTACCAAGGCTTCCCCCGCTGGGGCCATAGACCACCGGTTCCTTTCTGGTATCCAAAGAGTTTAGGGCTCACCTTTACATGGTAGTAAGTTGATGTCTATTTCGGACATACAAGAAATGCTAGACCCCTCGCTTAAATTCTAGCAAGCTTTACAAATGAATCATTTTCTTTTTTTTTTATCATTCAAGTTTAAGTTTATTTTCAAAATGAGAAGAAAATACAATAAAATAAAAATAGCGGGAGATACATGAATCATTTTCTATCTACTATTAAGCCTCAAACTGTCATTTGGATGACACATTCTCATTTTGACCCACTGTTTAGACATTTCACGGTTATGACTTGCATTCTCTATTTCTTATGACCTAATTTCTTGTTCTTGTGAAGGGTTTATTCCTTCCTTGTCAGCAAATGGGAGGAGGATCTTGCCCTTACTCTGATGTCTGAACAATAAGATCACCTTTTATTCTTTGCCCATAGGTCAACCATTTCCAGTAGGTTCTAGGAGACTGGCTACAAACTCTTGAACAGTTGGTATAGAGTACCTTCTCTTCTGAATAAGATGTTCCCAGCCACCCCTTCCACGTGTTAGCAGTGCCAAAACAACAGGGGGACCTTACTGCAGATCTTCTGGGATTTCCTGCTGATCAGACTGTTTTGGGAGGATATCCAAAGAATTGTGATTAAACTCAAAGATGTTCTTATGGGAAACCACCCAGAAGTCTTTTTTTACTACATCTCACTTTCCTAAGAATTGCTATAAAAAATGGTGAATACAGCGAGGGTCTGTATCCTGCAAGTACTGAACCTCCCTCAGTAGGGCAGTGGATATCAGTGGTCAGAAAGTAAGAAACAGTGTATGGAAAGTCTTACAGCCAGGGCCGTCTTAATACCATCATGGGCCCCTGGGCAAAGAAATGCTCTGGGGCCCCTATAATGATGACAGTGCGGGTAAACAGACGGTAGGAGGTAGACTGCCTCCCCTTTGCATCTATCACTCTCAGTGCCATCATCACACAAATTTTAGGGCAGTGTGGGCTTAAGGACCAGCTGCTTTGGGGAAAGTGCAGGGGCCCCCTATGCATCTGGGGCCCCTGGGCAGTGCCCAGGTGTGCCCTCTCATTAAGACAGCCCTGCTTACAGCAGCTTTCAAATGAAGGGAGGAGTAGCATTAAAAAACACCGGTCTATTGGAATCATTTTCAGTTTACCCAGGAATACCACTCTTTTGTTTCTCAGCAATTTCTTCAGTCCCACTTCAGGAAGCAGTTCATGTAAAAATTTGTGAATACCTGCCACAGCTGTGCTGAGGAAAGCGTATTCCCTTTCTATACCCCTGCTTGTACCTTTGTTCTCTTATTTCCTTTCCTTCTCTCTTCCATCCCTTGTATGCTATCCTACACGTAACCTGCCCCCCCACCCATTGCCCAGTATGTTTATTGTTTTTATCATATTTTCACCCCAATATGTACCCTACTACTTAGGTCTTCGTTTTATGTTCTAACATGGAAAAATGTAATCCTTTCATGTAATGTTACTTCAAGACAATTATATATGCCTACACTGCAATGATACTTTACAATTGTTTTTGTGCACACTCAGGCCGCTAGACGAGGTATTGATGGCGTAATGTAATTTTTTTTGTTTTTTACTGCATTATTGCTGTCGTTACTGATTTTACTATGCTTTTACGATTCTCATTGTAAAATTATCTAATAATCAAAAAAATATATATATTATCTACATCATTTTTTTTTCACTTTAGCAAACCTGTATTAATCTTTATGTTGCTAATACAGTACATGTAAACCCTAAATGATTGACCTTTAGATTTCTAAATCACTGTGAATTAACAAAGTGTAATTTTTTGAATATTTTTCACCTTTTATTATCCTTTGTTGCATCTCAGTGCTACTGATCTCCCAAAGCTTCTTGACAGCCACTTCGTATCTGCAAGCATATAATTCAAATGATGGCCGCATTGCAGTTCTCAAGGTGGGTTTTTTCGTGGTCACAGGAGATGATGCCTGCGTAATGTGTGTTGAACAGCTCACGTCTTGTCTCATAAGGAAATCACCATGCATGATCAAGACTGGGAGACAGAGCTTTGTTACCCTATAGCCAGCAGTGCCTGAACAAGGACCTTCCTAGAAGAATTATCAGGTATTTTTTAAAGAAAGCTGCACATAAAAGTATTGAAAATAACTTCGTAAAAATACATTAACATGACAGAACAAATTTTAGTGATTGATTTTTTTTTTTTTTAATACACATTTTAAAACAACTGCACAAATTATAAAATGCTATGAATTCTGGTTTGTCGGGCGATGATGAGGCAGGCTGCAAGTAAAGCTACACTTACCTGAGCAGCTCCAGTGTAAGGATCCAGCCCTGCAAAGTTCCTATGGTGACCTTCACTTACTGTTAGGGTTCCTGCTGCCTGAATATGTTCTATTTTACACAGTGACAGTACAGTGGAGTACTGTACTCCAAGATATAGGATTGACAGGCAAATAAAAAGTCCTCTTATTTTAATCATACGGGACAGGCAGAGTATTACACAATGGCACATTCCCAAGCAATGAATACAAAGAATGAGGCAAACTGAACCGTGCCAACCGGCCCAACAAGAAGGGTCGAAAGACCGAACCTCAGAGAGCAGTTGTAAGAACCTTACAGCTAAAATCTGAATCAGCAGGAGAGTGGACATCCAATGTAAAACTAAGTATGAACAGAAGACTAGGTGGTGGCTTACACAACTGGGCTACAGAAGCTTGGTGCTGAAATTCCCAGGAAAGCCCACTGATCTGGTTGAAATGGGCGTGCATAAAAGCGTAGGCCAAGGTTTTTCTCATTGACAACGTAAGCTCTTGCAAAAAGATTATGGAGCAGATCCACAAAGAAATTACGCCGGCGTATCTATTGATACGCCACGTAATTTCAAATTTTGCGCGTCGTATCTTTGTTTTGTATCCTCAAAACAAGATACAACGGCATCTCGGCTAGATCCGACAGGCGTACGTCTTAGTACGCCGTCGGATCTAAGCTGCAATTTTCGGCAGCCGCTAGGTGTAGTTTCCGTCGAATTCCACCGAGTATACAAATTAGCTATTTACGGCGATCCACGAACGTACGACCGGCCGGCGCATTTTGTTTGCGTTCGACTTTTTCCGGCGTATAGTTAAAGCTGTTGTTATGAGGCGTACTCAATGTTAAGTATGGCCGTCGTTCCCGCGTACAATTTTGAAGTTTTTACGTCGTTTGCGTAAGTCGTTCGCGAATAGGGATTTGCGTAGAATGACGTCACCGTCGTGAGCATTGGCTTGTTCCGGGTTAATTTCGAGCATGCGCACTGGGATACACCCACGGACGGCGCATTCGCAGTTAAAAAAAAACGTTGTTTACGTCGGGTCACGACGTATTAACATAAAACACGCCCCCATCACAGATATTTGAATGGCGCGCCATTACGCCGACAAAGATACACTACGCCGCCGTAACTTACGGCGCAAATTCTTTCAGGAATCGAAAAAAAAGCACAACGTTACGGCGGCGTAGTGTATATTCGATACGCTGCGCCCGGCGCAAAGGTACGTGGATCTGCCCCTTTTCATTCATTGTACAATCATGGAGTTTGAAGCAGGGTGTCTACATCCAGGCAATGCTTAGAAGTAGGGCATAAGGATGGGAGGACAATGTCCTCATTGAGGTAAAACTCTGAGATCACTTTCAAGAGAAAGGATGGCCTTATGCATAAGACAACTTTGCCATTGTGTAGTATGAGGAAAGCCGCCTTACAGGAAAGAGAACCAAGTTGATATCCCAAGGAAGCACAGGGTTCTACAAGGGGGCACAATATGAGATACACCTTGAAAAAAAGGTTCTTTCTAGTAAGAGTGAATCTAAGGGCCTTTAAAAAAAAAAAAAGGAATGGGTAAAGCCAAGATGTGGCCTTTAGGAGTACTTAAAGTAGTTCTAAAAGCTCAACTTTTTTTTTACCTTAATGCATTCTCTGCATTAAGGTAACAAATGTCCCAGTATTTGTACCCCCCCCCCCCACTCACCTTCTAATCACCTCAATCCTATCTTGATCCAGCAATGTACCAATCTGCAACGACTCTCTCTCAGCTCACAGAGGCAGCAGTGGGAGCCATTGACTCCTGTGGTTGTCAATCAGATCCTGTGAGCAGAGAGCCGTCAATAGATATACACAGCCTGGCTCAGGATCGAACCAACAGGTGCACCCCATAGTAGTCAGCTTCCTATGGTGCCACCGGCAGAAAAGCCAGAGACTGAGAAGCAGGACAGATAGCAGACCTAGAGGTAGCAGATCCGGCCTGTTTGAAACAGCCCATGCTCTCGTTCAGCTTTAGTACCATGAACAGGTTTGAGTAGAATCCTTTAAATCCGTCTTGTGGCAGTACTGGCATATGTCTCTCCCTGGGACAAAATGTGGTTCAGGGCATTTTGCAGATCTAACTAGGCAGTTTTTGGTTGATTTGAAAGAGTTTCTGGATGGAGATGGCTCTAATAAACTCGTATAAAAGCAATAATCCTTTGTGCAGCTATAAACACCAATTAACAATCTCTGTATACAGCAGCCTTCTAACACCCTCTCGTGTGTCTGAATCATTAAAAAAACATATAAATGGTACAGCGCTCTATTTCAGTAAATGTTTAAACAATCCTGAGTTTACATATGACAAACATAAAATTCAACCAATTATATGAAACAGTTCCAGTGCAACAGTCCTCCTTCGTGTTTCTTGGCACAGTGATATGCATTCAGAAAATCTATTCACCAAAATGTATCCGTGATCCTTTGCTCAATACGCTCACTCCTTCACTTTATCCAACACCTGTTTTAACAGTAATGGTACAAGATACAGGGTGGCCCTGTCTTACCTGTCCACAACACTGGACTGTAAAAGTCCAAGCTTCGCCCATTAACGTGGACATACAGTTGTATGCAAAAGTTTAGGAACCCTGACAATTTCCATGATTGTCATTTATAAATAATTGGGTGTTTGGATCAGCAATTTCATTTTGATCTATCAAATAACTGAAGGACACAGTAATATTTCAGTAGTGAAATGAGGTTTATTGGATTAACAGAAAATGCGCAATATGCATCAAAACGAAATTAGACAGGTGCATATATTTGGGCACCCCAACAAAAAAATCACATCAATATTTAGTAGAGCCTCCTTTAGCAGAAATAACAGCCTCTAGATGCTTCTTATAGCCTGTAATGAGTTTCTGGATTCTGGACCATTCCTCCTTACAAAACATCTCCAGTTCAGTTAGGTTTGATGGTTGGCGAGCATGGACAGCCCGCTTCAAATCACCCCACAGATGTTCAATGATATTCAGGTCTGGGGACTGGGATGGCGATTCCAGAACATTGTACTTGTTCCTCTGCATAAATACCTGAGTAGATTTTGAGCAGGGTTTTGGGTCGGTGTCTTGCTGAAATATCCAGCCCCGGCGTAACTTCAACTTTGTGACCGATTCTTCAACATTAGTCTCAAGAATCTGCTGATATTGAGTGGAATCCATGCGACCCTCAACTTTAACCAGATTCCCAGTACCGGCACTGGCCACACAGCCCAACAGCATGATGAAACCTCCACCAAATTTTACAGTGGGTAGCAAGCGTTTTTCTTGGAATGCTGTATTCTATTGCCGCCATGCATAACGCCCCTTGTTATGACCAAATAACTCAATCTTTGTTTCATCAGTCCACAGCACCTCATTCCAAAATGAAGCTGGCTTGTCCAAATGTGCGTTTGCATACCTCAAGCAACTCCGTTTGTGGCGTGTGTGCAGAAAGGCTTCTTTCGCATCACTCTCCCATACAACTTCTCCCTGTGCAAAGTGCGCTGAATTGTTGAAGGATGCACAGTGACACCATATTCGCCTCTCCAATATTTTTTTGTGACCTGACACTTCTGGCCTGAACAGGAACTGTGCCTGTGGTCTTCCATTTCCTCGCTATGTTCCTCACATTGAACACTGACAGCTTATATCTCTGCCATAACTTTCTGTAGCCTTCCTCTAAAGCATAATGTAGAACAATCTTTGTTTTCAGGTCATTTGAGAGTTGTTTTAAGCCCCCCATGTTGCCACTTTTCAGAGGAGAGTCAAAGAGAACAACTTGCAATTGGCCACCTTAAATACCCTTTCTCATGATTGGATGCTCCTGTCTATGAAGTTCAAGTCTTAATGAGCTCACCAAACCAATTGTGTGTTCCAATGAATCCATGCCAAGTAGTTACAGGTATTCAAATCAACAAAATGACAAGGGTACCCACATTTATGCACCTGTCTAATTTTGTTTTGATGCGTATTGGGCATTTTCTGTTACTCAAATAAACCCAATTTTACTTCTGAAATATTACTGTGTCCTTCAGTTATTTGATAGATCAAAATGAAATTGCTGATCCAAACACCCAAATATTTACAAATGACAATCATGGAAATTGTCAAGGGTTTCTAAACTTTTGCATACAACTGTACCATAGCTCTGAACCTGTATAGCACCCAGTTGGGAACTCATTGCATTGCACTAAGTGGCAAGGTGAGCCTTCATCCAGTGCCCACAGCAACATTTCAGGCCATCCCCACAGCATGAGGTCAAGATATGGCTCTCAAGGTTTCACCAAGGTTGCGCCGATCCAGATACACTAATTCTATGCTGGCATAGAAGACAATGAAGGCTTAACCAAAGAATCAAAAGAAATTTTAATTAATTAGCCAAGAGTAATTTTCTCTTGGAAGGAGAAAAAGTCCTCATCTTCAGACACCACAAAATAGCGGACTCACAGTGGCCTAAGGTTATAGGAGAGATTCCCAAGGGGCATGTCCTCTATAGCTTTAACAGTGTCCAATCACCTGAAAGTACACACCTATAACCCATGGTGGAAGAATATTCTGCCTGTGTCCTGTACTGTATGATTAACCTCCCTGGCGGTATGATTCTGTCTGGAATTACGTACCAAAAGCGGTACATTTATTTTGCAAGGAAATTGGTGTTTTATACTGTAGGCCTGTAATTTTTAGAAATAACTCACTTAAATCTGACCAAGCAAGAGTCTTGTAGGCATCCCGGGTATGATTTTTTTTTTTTAAAACAAAATTATAAATTATAATATAATAAATAATTATAAATAATTATAACAAATAATAATATAATTATAATAAAAATTATTTAATAATGTAATCAACTCAAAATCACTGAAATTTGCAGTTGCAGAATTGTCGCTGTCATTATTTTATTTTTTTTATGACGAATTTCCCCGCAAATCGCTATCGCACAATTCTGCAAGTGATTATAATTTATTATCGCTGTTTTCTAGCTGATCTAAAACCATTTTTGACATAAAGGGACACTTTTGGACAATCTACAGTTTGCAGGCAGAAATGACATTTTTTATTATATAAAAGTACATGCAGGACACTGGGCAGACCACTAGGGACAAGGGGTGTGTGTATTTTTTACATACAGTACTGTAATCTATAAGATTACAGTATACTGTATGTAATGTGTTTGTTTACTTTTTTGAATTTGGCGCCGTTCTTCGCCCCCGTGCGTCGTAACGTCGCAGGGAACGGAGATCGGCGTCACACGGGGACTGTGAATCGAGCGAGGAGGTCCCGCTCGCTCACACAGCGGGTGGCATCGCTGGATCCAGGGACAAGGTGAGTAAACCAAGCCTGTGGATCCAGCGAAAGGTAAGCCCGTCCAGCCCGAGCGCGACTCGGGTTTGCCGATCCTAACATGTAAAACCAACCCCGAGTCGCGCTCGGGTTTACCGTCAGGGGGGTTAAGATACTTTTTTTTTTTTTTTTTATATAAATCAGTTGAATTGGTTTTTATGCATAAATAACACATACTTCAAGTGGGCTACCCATGCAGGGGAGTGAGAGGTTACCATAACAAAAAACAATTGGATCACATAGCAGTCCACATCATATCAAGATATGCTCCAATTTGTTTCTTCATGATGAAAAATAGGAGTAATAGAACAAAGGGGTACTATAGCAGGATCTTAGGGGAGTGTCAGGAGCTCATATCCACTACTGTGGAGGGATCTTTCAGCCAGCGGCCCCCCTGAATTTTTCTTTCTATCCCTGTTTTCATATACGATTAGGGGAGGTTGAAATTGACATTGCGTTTCTAAAAAGTGATGGAGGGATGGGTCACTTTCTTCCAATGCATCGTAATTGATTTTCTGCCATACTAAAGTAAGAGGCCCAAGAGGGTTCTCTCAGCAACAGTTGGGGCCATGGGTTCCACTAGTCTCAACTGACACTGCTTTGGGTCCAGAGTGAGGTGGAACAAGGCCACTTTGCTAATAACATCCACCCAGAACTGATCCAGAAGACATGGAAGAAGTCTCCATTCCACAGATGACAGTGCCAGCACGTGGGGGATTATGGCTGCGTTCAACTCGAAAAGTCTGTAGGGGTTAAAGTATGCCCGATGATGGATTTTGAATTGAACCAGATTGTCCCTGGCAGAGGACAACTACTTAAATGGCAGGTCCTAGATGTCAAACCAGTCCTCATTGTCAATGTCCAATATATTCCCCTGCCATTTACTCCAAAGAATAGGGAGATCCGACAGGGTGTTAAAAGATTAAGATACTTATGATTTTTAATTCCATCAAATGTCCATAATACAGTGTTTTCCCAATTCATCTATTCTGTTTAAGAATTCCACATGGAGGAAAAAAGGGCCTAATAACAATGTTGTTTGCCCCCTTTTGCACAACATGGATGTACCACAGCAAGCACAAATACCTTTGCAATTTTTATTTTTTTTTGTTAATAAATACACTTTTTTTATTAGCTTAATATAAAAAGGAATCAATACGCCAGACAGCCATCATTATTAAGACATATTTTACTGTTAGAATAGAAGCCATATTTTACAACACTGCTATTTACAGGCATTAACATCACTTTGAAAAAGGCACAGGGACTGCAGTAAGGCACGGGACAATAAATACACCAGGGGAGGGATTGTCAGCCTTTACCTGAGGATTTCAGAGTTGTTTCATCTGTCCCTCATGGATAAAGGTAAGCAAAAGGAAGGGACCTGCCCGGGATTAACAAGTTAACCATGGCTGAAGAAAAAGAGCAATGGATGCAGACTCCTCCAACCACAATCCAAACACAGTTTCAGGAAACAGTCCTTCATTATATTTTTTCTGGACAAAGCTGACACTGCCACTGCCATCTACAGACAGCAAACAGAGCATAGGTTGTTTCCTGCTATATAAATGTACCTATAGAAATGTAAACAATCTTTTGATCATAGACCAGAGTGGGCTGTTGCAATATTCTCACCTCACAGCTGGAATTTACAAAAGTCCAAAGCAACCACTGATAACATTATTTGTACACCACATCCGGAATGCCATTTGCACATCATACAATTTACACACAGAGCCTGAGAAAACAGCATTCATATTAACACAAGCTACAAAAACTCCACAGTCATCTTACAAGTTCAATAAAATGGTGAGGATACAGTTACAGGCCAAAATCACTTACCTACATCTTAAAGTGTATAGGCAAAGGACAGAGTGTGAGCCATTGCTTGGAGAAATGTTGATGGTTTTTACTCTGCTAAAGTCCCACCAGCAGCACAGTGTCTGTCCCAAGCCACACGAGGTAGCATATACATGAGAAAAACATTACTTCAGTCACCGTTGGCTTTTGTGGTATTTATAAAAAAACAAAACTGCCTTCCATAGCATTCAGCACAAGTCTTATGTAGGCAAAAGCTCACTAAAGCCCTTGAACCATTTATACCCTGGATACAACCTTTCGGTGGTTAGCTACAGTATCCCCAGGGCATAACTGTGATTGCCTGCTGTCTAAGGGCACATTTGATAGGATGCCAACTATAACAAAGGCCTCTATATTACTGCTTGCCATGATGCACTGCTGAGATTAGTTGATCTTATAAAGCGCTATGCTGCAGTAAAACCCTAGAAATGGCATGTGCTGTAATGAAGCACCACTGATCATCCAGACTGGGCCACACATGATGTAAAGACAGATCCTAATCCGCACTGACAGGAGGGGGGCTCAGCTCCCGGATGCCGTGGAGGATTCTCTTCATGTGGCCCACTTTTGTCACACCCAACTCCTGCGGATCAAAAAAAAAAAAAAAAGCCATTGCCTATACTTTGTAATCAGAATGTTTGATAAGAGGCCATACTGCAGACAGTCATGTTATGAGAATCAACACATAGGCAAGCCAGTTGTTTCAATTGTTGTAGGTAATCACCTATATTTAAACATTAATACTTTTCAAATATTCAAAATATTTTATGTTCTAATCAAGAATGTGGCTTGATATGTTTTAAAAGAAACCCAAAATCTTAGGCATGGTGGCTACATTACTTTCGCTTTCAGGTTTTATTTTTATTAATACTTTCACCTGATATTCTTGGAAATAACACGCTGCCAGTCCCTGGGTAGCTACATTTAAAACTCCACTGTATCCATGGAGAGAGTGATGGTTGTCTGGAGTTCAAACATTGTTTATTCCAAATACACTTCCCCAGTGCACTTAAAATAAAGTGAATTTATCCCTTTTGTCCAACCTAACCCCATCCTCCTACTCTACAGATGCAATTGTGCTTTTCTTCTCTTATGTCCAGAGCCACAAGTTTTCACTGTCCTAGCTGCACATTACAGCCCATGAGACTAGCTTTAAAAGTCTCCAGCCTTGGAACACGCCCCAAAAAAATAAAAATCTATGGGCCACTAAGGCCGTATTCACACCTGAGCGTAGCGTTTTCGGTCATTTTTTCCGGCGTTTTGTCGCGCGTATTTGCGCGTTTGCATACAGCGTTGTCCGACGTTTTTGAACTTCGTCATTTTTTTATATTAGCCAATAGGAAAAATTATCATCTCTTTCATCACTTGTTGCTATGTTTGTAGATTTTTTTTATCTTCTTCCTGGGTGAATGTTCTATTTCACAGAACAGATTAAAGCGACAAAACGCCCGTAGAAACGCTCGTAGTCGCGCTAGACGCTTGAATCAAGCGTTTCCATTAGTTTCTATGGGAATACAAACGTTCAAAAACGCCCAAATCAGCCCGATTCGCGCGACAAAAAAGGGTCCAGAACTTGTTTGAGCATCAGGCGTTCGGCTTCAGGCATTTTTGGAGTGGAGATGTGAACCATCTCCATTAAGTATAATGTATTTTTCCCCCTCTAGCGTTTTATAGCTTCAGGCTACAAAACGCTCAGGTGTGAATGCAGCCTAAAGAATAGATCAGGACAGTGCAGAAAAGACGAAAAGGCGTGCACCTCAGACTTGAATCACAGCTGTCAGATCAGTATGCATGTGGAGTGGAGAGGGAGTTACTCTAGGGAAAGGAGGCAAAAAAGATAAATTCACTTTGCTTTATGAGGATATGTCCTCCCTTTCTAGCAGAAACCCATGTTAGGAGGGAAGGGGGCCTCTAGACCAGTGTTCATCAACCCTGTCCACAGGGTCCACTAACAGGCCAGGTTTGCAAGATAACTGAAGTACATCATATGTGATATCATTTGTGGCTCAGTGATTGCAGTATTCTAGTCTGCATCTCCCCAAGGTAATACATAAAATCTGGCCTGATGGTGGGCCCTGAGGGCAGGGGGTTGATGACCACTGCTTTAGACTATGAGTGATTAAAAATTGTGCACTGCTGAAGAGGACTTGGAAGAAGACGCAACCTGTTGCAGCAATTCAAATGCATTTTGACCTGCCTTAGACATCTTTAAAACAAAATGTAAAATAGGTTGGCTTTATGATCCTGGGCTGACTAGGGGAGGCAATTAAGTGTTTAGATTAAAGGGTAACTCCACTTTCACGGGGAATAAAATAGAAAATAAAAATTAAAAATAATACAGCATTACCTTTCCTTTTCAACCTGCAGTGCTGTAACTTTCAGTAAAATGCAATGCAATATGGCTACCTGGAAGCGTTCTGTACACAGATGGTCTACAGAACGTCCCCCAGATATGTCATTCCCTGCTTGTGTGATTGGCTGACGTCTGCACTAAGATACAAATCAGATTTTTGGCATCCTCTGCATCGAAAATTTCATTTTTGGTGAGATACTCTCAAAGGGTAATCACATCTATAAAGGGATGCAGACCCAGCAGCTTTTCTCATTAGAGTCCTGCAGGTGCAGCAGCTGATTGATAAATATAGACACTCCCATTAAGATTCACTCTGAACATGGACACAGACAAAGAAACAGCTATATCCTAAGGATAACCCCAAGGTAGGAATCTGCAACAGAGTTTGATAAAATCCTTGCAATGTACACAGATCACCAGGGGGGGGGGGGTGCTTTTTTCTCAACAAAAGTGGAGTTACTCTTTAATGTCTGCAAATTTTCTGAAGAGGGACAACATGAAAAGAACCACTTTCTCATGTACACTACCCTTCATACCTAATATGTGTATTTAGGGTACCTTTAACTATTACATAGATTTAAAGTTAATGTGTATATTTTGTATATATAAACACAATATGTAAAAGGATTTCCCATTTTAATTAGTCAAATACAATATATTGCCTATGAATGTTTCATATTTACTATTTGCAGTTAATAGGTGCGGTTCAATGCTCCTTTTCCATGTCTACCATGCTAGCCTTGGCTGACTGAGTCAAATGAGTGACTCTCTAATACTCCCCAAACCTTGTCTGCTCTGTTCATAGAGATTCAGTTAGGCAATGACAATCATACAGAAAGCAGCTCTTGCTGGGCTGTCTCTATAATAAATCCAGAATGCTCTGCAAAAGCCATGTCCTGGGTGCACCTTCTATTGACTGTTTATTGGTAAAAAAATAAGACGCTTTTAATAAAATAATAAAAACATGAAAAAAATTGTAAACATTACACAAACACATAAGCAAACAAGCTAAAGCTGACAAAAAGCCATTACAGTTTCTGATTAAGCAAGGTAAGCATTGTTTGGTATGAAACAAATCCAATAATTGATGAGAAATCAAAGCTGAACACATGCAACACATGAGGGTAGTATGGGGTGTATGAAAGGAGGATGCAGTATATACAAAGATTTGGAGAAAAAGATGTTGGAAGCACAGAATATATTATGGCAGGATGCAGTACAAATATTTGGGGAAAGAACTGTTGGAAGTACAAGGAATGTTATGGTAGAATACAGTATATATACAGAGATTTGGGAAAGGAGGTGTTTGAAGTACAGGGTATACTATGACTTGGTGCAGTATATGCAGATAATTGGTATGGGTGGAGGGGTTGTGATGTTAGTAGTTCAAAGTACCGTATTTATCGGCGTATATCGCGCACTTTTCTGCCCTGAAAATCAGGGCAAAATTGTGGGTGCGCGGTATACGCTGATACCCGCGCCGAGTTTTGAATACTGCGCCGACATATACCGAGCGCAGTACCCTCGGGTATAGTCGGCCAGTCTCTGCTCCTTCCGCGCTCACGTCCTGGACGTACAGGACGTGAGCGCGAGTGTTGCCGAGCCTGCCCGACAATACACGAGTGTACTGCGCTCTGTATATGTCGGCGCAGTATTCAAACTCGGCACGGGAAACGAGCGGGGAGGACGCAAGGACGCCGCAGGAGGACGCCGGACCCGACGAAGAGGACACCCGAAGCCCGCAGACGGACCCTGGACCCGACGAAGAGGACACCCGAAGCCGCAGAAGGACGCCGGACCCGACGAAGAGGACACCCGAAGCCGCAGACGGACCCGACGAGGCCGCCGATGGACGCCGCGCAAGACACCAAAACTAAGTACAAAAAAAAAAACTCCCATAGGATTGGGGGCCACTTTAGGGGTGCACGGTATACGAGGGAGTGCGTTATACCGCGATAAATACGGTACTTCCCCTAACCCCTAACTGGGTTAAACAATAATATTTTGATATCTGCATGGAATATAACAGTAGGTCACATTATGACTGGCTATAGAGTAAAGAAATCTATCTGGATGTGAAAATGTTGGTAATATTGGCCATGTAATACAGGACAGATTTGACATGCAATGATTGGTCAGAGAAGAGAAAGTGCACTAGCAAGACATAACAATTATTGGACACAGAACAAAGAGTGATCAGTGAGCAAAAATACAGAGTGTATAAGATAAGTAGGAGCAGAGACATCTGTGAGAGGTACCTTGAGGTCTCGGCGCTCTAGGTGGAGAAGCTCACAGCCTCGGATGTCATGGCGAGTAAAGACCTCCTTGTACTCAGACAGACTAAGACGCTCCAACCAAAGAGAAACCTCTTCCGTCCCCCAAAGATGAGCTGTCAGAGAGAGACCCTCATAAGAAACCACACCCCAAAGCACAGAGACACCACTTCCCAAGGTAAAGATCACCCGCAGTCCAAAGCAGAGACACCAATTAAGTAAGAGGAAGGACAGACAGCATATACCAAATGATTACTATAGGCATAAAGTTGGTTTTCTCTGCAAGTATGAGAACAACAGTAACACCCTATGAATATCTGCATAGTTTTCAACTACAGGTAAACAAAAATGAAAGGCCCCAGGTGATGTGTAAACTGTTCTACTCTATAGGAAGGACAAACAGATAAATAACAATACTGAGTTATATTTGAAGGAACAACATAGGCAGCAGGTCTGGATTCCTACAACACGGACATGAAACTAGTAAACACAACTAAAGACTGTAGAATTTTGGCTTACAACGTGTACTTGAGTGCCTATGAGACCCTAATATAGGAGTCTTACCTGCCAGTCTTTAAAGCCTCGTACACACGATCAGTCCATCTGATGAGAACGGTCTGATGTATCGTTTTCATCGGTTAACCGATGAAGCTGACTGATGGTCCGTTGCGCCTACACACCATCGGTTAAAATGACCGATCGTGTCAGAACGCGGTGACGTAAAACACAATGACGTGCTGAAAAAAAACGAAGTTCAATGCTTCCAAGCATGCGTCGACTTGATTCTGAGCATGCATGGATTTTTAACCGATGGTTGTGCGTACTAACGATCGGTTTTGACCTATCGGTTAGCAATCCATCGGTTAAAATTTAAAGCAAGTTGGCTTTTTTTTAACCGAAGGTTAAATAACCTATGGGGCCTACACACGATCGGTTTGGACCGATGAAAACGGTCCATCAGACCGTTATCCTCTGGTTAACCGATCGTGTGTACGAGGCCTCAGAGACTTGTTGATCAGTTATGTTTTTCTTGCACCTTGTTCTCCACAGACAGCAGGAAATTCTACAATTCTAAATTATAGCCCCTCTCTTATGATGAGATTTAAATCCCAAATTTACAAGACAAAGCAACACTGCTGAGGATCTATGAAGAAGAGGTCTAAGGTTGCCCATATTTTGAACAGGTATCTCTGAGGCACTGAGACACCTACTTATCTTCTACTGCAATATCATGTTGATGTTGGACCAGTTCTTACCAAATGAGAATTATTATTATTATACAGGATTTATATAGCGCCAACAGTTTGCGCATCGCTTTACAGTGTAGAGGGGGGCCAGTACAATTACAATACAGTTCAATACAGAAGGTACAGGAGTTCTTTAACTCCCTCATTCCCTGAAGTCTTCTGGGACACATCACAGGTCCCATAAGACTGCGGGACCATCAACAAACTGTAGTGAGGCTCGAGCATGCGCAGAGGGCAGCTGGCTGTGAAGAAGAAACCTGCATAGTCAGTTGACCACAGTTAGGATGCCACCAAGAACCCAACAGCTAATGAAGAACTAGCCTGGGTGAGGATGGTGCTGGATCCCTGGACAGGCGAGTGTTTTTTTATTAAAATTCAGCGGCTGCAGGATTTGGAGCTGCTGACTTTTAATTGTTGTTCTTAACAGAGTGGACCTCCTCTTTAACTGATCTTTTAGCTCGTATTACATTTCAATAAATCTAGATTCTAGAATCTAGATAAAACGTATTTAATGAACTGCCTGGGCATACATGTTTATTCCCATAAAGAAAGACTTCTTCCATGTGACAATATCAACGATCTTCCACCCAGCCAATCTATTCTCCCTGCACTTAGGGGGTCAATCAGGGAATGTCCGAAGGCTTGGGAAATGTCCACAAACATATGATTTGCTCCCAATTCAATTCTAAATGATCCAATTGAGCACCAATATTCTGATTATAAGCAATTTAAGGATAAACCATACCTCCCCTTAATTGTTTACTGTTAAATGTTTAACAATGACATCTGAAATCTTGTTGTTTGCATGCAACACTACATCTTACCTTAGTTAGCTAGCTAGTAACTAATTTATGCTTTTCTTTTTTGTATCCGCCTTATGATATTAAATTTAATTTGATGGTGCACATGTACAATGTGTATGCAATGTCATGAACCAGCCTTTTATGTACAATGCTAGATTAAAACTCTTGAATAAATACGTACATATGTATTCCTTTAATATAGACAGCATGAATGCTGTAGACACACAAAGTGCAGACTCTTGATTTAAGGCATATGGCACAGTCTGTCTGCCTATGCCTGCTTGTAAACCCTCCTCAACCTGCATAGCTAAATGGCATCATTTACCAGGCGGCCCGGTGCTGCTCCGGGTCTCTTTGTTCTTGGTATTCTTCTCCTTCTTGAACTTGTTGACCAGTTTAAACCGACTGCTACGTCTACACTTGGAGATATCCAGGTCACCCTGTGCACAAACAACAGCATTTCTGTAAAGAGAAGGATCACTGGGTACCCAGTCCCACATAAAAAGCTAAGCAGATACAGCATGCCGTCATGTGCTGAAGTAATATCTAATGATGGCAAATTATACATTCCTAACTGTATATAAAAATGCTATACATGCAGTTACAAGGCTATAAAACACATGATATAGTAAAAAAGTTCTATATTAAAGCCATGCATACAACTTTAACCACTTGCCGCCTGTCCACAGCACTTTTACTGTGAGCGGATGGCACCTACAGGCTCAGCGACATACATGTATGTGGCTGAACACAGGTGCACTAGTGTGCCCAGTGGATTACCGATGCGACCATGATCACACAGCTCGGTAGGGTTATCATGTGATCACTATGACCAATCCTAGTAATCACAATGTAAACAAAACGATCATAAATGGCTTCCATTCATGACTGCTTGCTTACAGTTGTGATGCTACACTGAACCCGCTGAAGAAGTCCCACTTACGGACGTAACGTGCACAGGGGGAGCAGTCATGTCTGACAACACCCGCAGCCATCTCTATAGTTAGAAACTTACTGTCATGCTCACACGCTTGCACTTGGTTTAAATGCTCTGTCTGTAAGTAGGTTTTTATCTTTATGCTGCTAATAAATCTGTCAAACAGAGCCCTAGATTATTTCCTTTTTGTTCCTATGTTCGGAGGAGAGATTAGCCTTATTATTGACATTCGATCGTTGGTATCCTGTACCCCATGTGGGTTTATGCAAAGTGACCCTTTCAGGACGAATCTGTGAGGTGAGAGGCTAGAGTTATCTGTGGTGGATGGGTTGTACTCACCATATCACTGTCTTATCTGTCATCTGGCACCACACATCAGGAGGCTTTTCATCTCTTATTGCTCTTATATGGACATTCTTTTGGTTTTATATGGACATTTATGCTTAATTTGTTTACTCATTGCGCTGCACTGATTCTGTTATGCATGAAAGGGGTAATACCTTCCGGTGGTCAATTTGTTAAAAACTGAATTCCCTTACCAGGCCAGCTCCTGAATACTAAATTTAGGAGGATGAGAGGATGCTTTAATTTTAGAACCTTTAATCCCATATATTACTATGGGCGTGTTTCTTTATAAGGTTTGGGATGGTTTGTTTATCTAAATGGGCCATGTCAAGCAACAGGGGAAAGCATTCAGTGAGAGGACAATGTTTTACAGTAAGCACAGCAACTGTGATTAACTCAGAAATGTAACTCTGTTTAATTTAACCCCTCAACGCCCGCCGCACGACTATTTACGTCCGCACAATGGCACGGACAGGCAGAAGGACGTATATATACGTCCTTGCCTTTCCGCGGGTCGGGGGTCCGATCGGGACCCACCCCCCCCCCCCCCCCGCTGCGGGCGGATTCCCTCGGGGAGCGACCCGGGCGACGACGACGACTATTCGTTTATAGCCGCTCCGTCGCGATCGCTCCCCGGAGCCGAAGAATGGGGAGAGCCGTATGTAAACACGGTTTCCCCGTGCTTCACTGTGGCGGCGCATCGATCGTGTCATCCCCTTTATAGGGGAGACACAATCGATGACGTCAGACCTACAGCCACACCCCCCTACTGTTGTAAACACACACTAGGTGAAGCCTAACACGTTCAGCACCCTCTGTGGTTAACTCCCAAACTGCAACTGTCATTTTCACAATAAAGAATGCAATTTAAATGCATTTTTTGCTGTGAAAATGACAATGGTCCCAAAAATGTGTCAAAATTGTCCGCCATAATGTCGCAGTCACGAAAAAAAAATCGCTGATCGCCGCCATTAGTAGTAAAAAAAAAAAAAATAATAAAAATGCAATAAAATTGCCCTATTTTGTAAACGCTATAAATTTTGCACAAACCAATCGATAAGCGCTTATTGCGATTTGTTTTACCAAAAATAGGTAGAAGAATACGTATTGGCCTAAACTGAGGAAAAAAAAAATGTATATATGTTTTTGGGGGATATTTATTACAATTCAAAATTGTCGCTCTATTTTTGTTTATAGCGCAAAAAATAAAAACCGCAGAGGTGATCAAAATACCACCAAAAGAAAGCTCTATTTGTGGGGAAAAAAGGACGTCAATTTTGTTTGGGAGCCACGTCGCACGAGTGCGCAATTGTCTGTTAAAGCGACGCAGTGCCGAATTGTAAAAACGCCTTTGGGCATTTAGCAGCATATTGGTCCGGGGCTTAAGTGGTTAATACGAGTTGTGTTAATCCACTGCAGAACAAGCACATACCGCGAACAGAGGATCAGTATTAACTACATCTCTCTTTCTCTCTGCTTCCTGCATCAAAACTCATATCAAACATTGAAAACAAGTTGGAATCACACAGGTACTAAAAGGGAGTTCTAGGGAGTTGGAGGGAGACTAGCTTCTTGATCAACACAGCGATGGGATGAAAATACACAGAAACCACAGGGTTTAGCTGAACTGGAGCACATATGGTAGGTTGGCAGGGAGGCATGCCATCTACTGCTGGGATGTTGTGTGTGTACGTTTCTTTTTGAGGGGGGGTGGTCAGCTTGAGATACACTTACCGTTTTTCCCTGAAAATAAGACCTACCGTGAAAATAAGACCCACTGTGATTTTCAGTGAGGGCTGCAATATAAGCCCTGCCCCGAAAATAAGCCCTAGTTTAAAGTGGTTGTAAATTCCTAGAATCCACTCTATTACAGTAATATATAATATAAACTGTGTAGGTTTCTGTAATCCAATTGAGTCAAATACCTTCCGTACATCACCACTCGGTGGTCAGTTACTCTTTTCTTGTCCTAGCTGTCAGCGGTGGATCTCGCGCCCCCCTCCTCTGCAATGCTCGGAGCAGGGATTAAAGCTCCGGCGGGTCAGGCAAGCAGAAGGTATTTGGCACAATTCTATTACAGAAACATACACAGTTTACATTATATAATACTGTAAAAGAGTGGATTCTACAACCACTTTTACTCAGTTCCACTGGGGATTCCTGACAGTCAGGGAGGGAGAGAAGACAGCACATTACACAGCAAGACTTATTCCAAAAAAAGCCCTACTGTGTCTTTTGTTGCCAAACTTAATATAAGACCCGGGCTTATTTTTGGGGGAAACACAGTATTTGACATTCTCCTCCTAGGTTCCTATTATCTATTCCTGGATCTGCACACTGCCCTCATCCTGAAAACTTTTCTGTGATGCCCCAGTGATCACTGTTCTTTAATTGATATCCAATTTAAAAAACTGATTGTTGTAAATCTTTATCCATTCTGATTGCAATGTGAATTAATGTGATGAGTCACTGTGCAAAAATGTCTACTCCAAGGACTCAAAGTTACATTAAAAATGAGAATTTAAAATACGGAGAGAACTGGAGTTGTAACTAATGGGAACCAATCGGATTTCACAATTTAGTTTTGCGCAAACAATAAACAAGACTTTGGTTGGTTACTGTATGATAAAACTGCAACAGGGTGCCATTTATCATCTCCTCAGTATTAATGGATAAATCCTATAACATATTAAAATGTATTTATAGCCCAAACTTTTTTTTTCTTGTTTTTTTTTAAATAGATTAAGGAAGTTTAGGAATATGGGGTCTACAATAAACGTATCCAATATGATCCACCCATTGATCACGATGGAGCATGGAAAGGTTTGGAAAGGGTTCGAGAACCCCTGTCAGTTTTTTTGCCATCTGTGGCCCATTCAGGTCATTCCTGCACTTCCTATCCTGGCAACAACATTGTCACCTGAAAAGGAAGTGAAATCTTTTTAACAGGTACACAATGACAATAAAATACTTTGGCTAGAGGTACAATTACTCTTTCCTCAGCATTAACCTTCATAGGGAAATGGGACTGCAATATGGGATAGAACAGGGGTGGCCAAACTTTTTTCAAAGGGGGCCAGATTTGATGAAGTGAACATGCGTAAGGGCCGAACATTTTGCTGACATTCTTTGAACCATTAAAATTTGGTCTAAGTGTGTTTGCCCGAGCACTAATACACTGGCCAACAAGAATTATCTTGCCTTTTGTGGCTGTGTGTGGTGAAGAGATGAGCTCAGGCGTATTATTTGGATATACCATATTTATTGGCGTATAACACGCACCTTAACGTTAGGAGGGAAGTTTCAGGAAAAAAATGTAAATAAAGAACTGTGAAGCAAAATAAGGGTCATTGCCCATCAATGCAGCCTTGCCATTGCCATGAATGCAGCCTTGCCATTGCCATGAATGCAGCCTCTCCATAGCCATGAATGCAGCCTGATCGATGTCCATCTGCAGCCTCGGAGGGGAAGCGGGACGAGCGCCAACAAATTACATACAGGAGAATCTCCTGTTTACACAGTAGCCTCTTTAATACAATGTCCCGCCTCCTATGATAGACAGAGGAGTTGTCCAATGGCAGCCCAGGAGACAAGACTTCCTATTACAGATGCCGCAGAGTAAACAGGAGATTCTCCTGTATGTAATTTGACAGCACTCATTCCCCACTCCCTTTCTGTCCCCTCCGAAGCAGCACCGATAAATACAGTATATATCCAAATTACCAGGGGGGCCACATTAAACTGGAATGGGGGCCGCAATTGGCCCCCGGGCCAGACTTTGGACATGCCTGGGATAGAACATATATCATCAAGTCTCACCTCCTCTTCTGTTAGCTCAGAAAGCCATGGGATATCTGTGAGTTTTCGCAGCTCTTGCTCTGTGTTACTGAGCGATGTCGTCAGCTGTTCCTTCTGAGGGGGATCCAAGAGCTGCAGAGCAGGATCATGAGATCAAGTCAAGATTTTTTCTTACTTTTTCTTTACATGGAAATTTCTACTCATCTGTAACTTTTATGTCTATTCTCATGAAAAACGTTGTTATAAAAGAATATATGCATAAACTAGAGTTTAATAGAAACATTAGTAAAGCAACTAAAACTGAAAAATTGTAAATAGAATAAGCATACCATCACTTTAAAAACAAACTTCAGTATGGTGAGACAAATGTCATTACTCACCAATGCCATTTTTCCCTTAAGTAGCAGTTCTGTCTCATTCAATAAAGCTCGGACATTTGTTACCATTTCCATAACATGATTGCAGCTTAGACCCTGTGACAACACAATTAATATTATACATTGCTACATAATGACCTACAACAGAACATACAGTATGCAGTTCTGGATTAGATAACAGGAGACAACCTGATTCATAATGCTGGTCTCAGACAAGAAGTGTGTACCTGGCATCTGCCAATATTGCAGACCAACAAGTAAGGTTCTATACCATGATAAAGGGTGGCAGCCAGGATTGGAAGTCACAAAACAAAAAAAACTGTATAGATACATATGTCAAAATAGATAGTAATACACACCTGACCAACTTCACATAAAAAATATAAGGTTGTTAACCATTTAAGCTTCACACTTTCATATATCCACCCCCTCCCCATGGACCAAAGCAATTTTTAGATTTCTGCTATGGGCATGTTGAATCAGTGACTAACAAAGCCTTTAATGCGCAGTCTTGCAAAAAATACTTAAAAAGAGGAGCTCCAGGCTCCTGCAGAAAAAATTTCAAGTTTAATATTAGCACCTGTCCAGGAATCCAGCTGTGACTTCACTCAAATCGTTTTTCAATCGGCTATCAGGTGCTAGTGCCGCTATCTCCACTAAGGGAAACTGCCAGTGAAGCCTTGCAGCTTCACAGAAGATTCCCTACTGCGCATGCGTGAAGCTTGCTGCTCTCTCTGATGGGGTCAGCTGCAGGGGAAGGAGGAGGTGGCCGAACTTCCGGCTGAGTTTGCCACAGTAAGAAAGTGAGAGCAGGTACCTGTCAAAACCAGGAACCTGCTCCCCCCTCACCCCCAAAAGGTACCAAATGTGGCAGCAGGGGAGGGGTTCTGCGAGAGGCAGACATGCGGAGCTTCTCCTTTTGGGTGGCGCTCTGCTTTAAAGCGGTAGTTCCCCTTCAAAAAAATGTTACCCTTAGATTGATGCTCATTTTGTCTAGGGGAATCGGCTAGTTGTTTTAAAATCGAAGCTGTACTTACCGTTGTAGAGAGCGATCTTCTCCGCCGCTTCCGGGTATGGTCTTCGGGTCTGGGCGTTCCTTCTTGATTGACAGGCTTCCGACAGGCTTCCGACGGTCGCATCTATCGCGTCACGATTTTCCAAAAGTAGCCGAACATCGGTGCGCAGGCGCCGTATAGAGCCGCACCGACATTCGGCTTCTTTCGGCTACTCGTGACGCGATGGATGCGACCGTCGGAAGCCTGTCGGAAGACTGTCAATCAAAATAGGAACGCCCAGTCCCGAAGACCCATACCCGGAAGCGGCGGAGAAGATCGCTCTCTACAACGGTAAGTACAGCTTCGATTTTAAAACAACTAGCCGATTCCCCTAGACAAAATGAGCATCAATCTAAGGGTAACATTTTTTTGAAGGGGAACTACCGCTTTAAATGCATAACACATGGACAACAATGTAATATAAAAAAAAAAAAAAAAAAAGTTTTACCCTCCATTGTAATGGGCTCAGGGGGATATCCCCTGCATGACCATTATAAAGCATATTCAAAGACATAACAGACATTACCTCCGAGGACTATGTAAGACTAAGACAACAGACATTACCTCTGAGTTCTTGTTGTAGACATTCTCCATTGACTTTGAGCTTGCATTGACAGCATGAGCCAGCTCCTGCTCTATACTCGGATGAGAGACTGCTATTTCTTTAATGCTGCAAACACAATTTACAATTTTGTTTATTATACTGCCTCTAGTTGCTCCAGGTCTGGAGCGCTCTTCTTGTGCTGGGAGGGTCAGAGGATTAGGTAAGCAAATCTCCTTTTTCCTCTCCCTTGGAAAAGCAAATAAGCAATTAATCGATGCAAAACGGGCACAGTCCCACTGCATGGGGAAACTAAATTTTTGCCTGGCAATGGGATATAAAATTAACTATGCAATTTAATGTCTATTTATATTTTAATGTTTACAATATGAATGCATATATACAGTATGTCACAAAAGTGAGTACACCCCTCACATTTTAGTAAATATTTTATTATATCTTTGACAACACTGAAGAAATGACACTTTGCTACAATGTAAAGTAGTGAGTGTACAGCTTGTGACAGTGTAAATTTTCTGTTTCTCAAAATAACTCAACACACAGCCATTAATGTCTAAACCGCTGGCAACAAAAGTGAGTACACCTCAAAGTTAAAATGTCCAAATTGTGCCCAAAGTTTTTATATTTTGTGTGGCCACCATTACTTTCCAGCACTGCCTTAACCAACTTGGGCATGGAGTTCACCAGAGCTTCACATGTTGCCACTGGAGTCCTCTTCCACTCCTCCATGATGACATCACAGAGCTGGTGGATGTTAAAGACCTTGCGCTCCTCCCCCTTCCATTTAATGATGCCCCACAGATACTCAAAAGGGCTTAGGTCTGGAGACATGCTTGTCCAGTCCATCACCTTTACCCTCAGCTTCTTTGGCAAGGCAGTGGTCGCCCTGGAGGTGCGAGACCTGTTCTCTGTGAAACCTGTCCTGTTAAACCGCTGTATGTTTGCAGCTCAGTTTCAGGGTCTTGGCAATCTTCTTATAGCCTAGGCCATCTTTATGTAGAGCAACAATTTATTTTTTTCAGATTCTCAGAGGTTTTTGCCATGAGGTACCATGTTGAACTTTCAGTGACCAGTATGAGAGAGTGAGAGCGATAACACCAAATTTAACACACCTACTCCCAATTCACACCTGAGACAGTGTAGCACTAATGAGTCACATGACACCGGGGAGGGAAAATGTCTAATTGGGCTCAAATTTGGACATTTTCACTTAGAGGTTTACTCACTTTTGTTGCCAGAGGTGTAAACTTTAATAACTGTGTGTTGAGTTATTTTGAGGGGACAGCAAATTTACACTGTTATACAAGCTGTACACTTACTACTTCACATTGTAGCAAAGTGTCATTTCTTCAGTGTTGTCACATGAAAAAATAAAATAAAATGTTTACAAAAATGTAAGGGGTGTACTCACTTTTGTTATGTACTATACATTAAAGAGGTAGTAAACTCTGAATTTTTTATTTAACCTACAGGTAAGCTTATACTAAAGCTTACCTGTAGGTTTGATGAATACCTCCTCAACATGCACCGCTTAGGAGATATTCTAGGGAGCAACAGCCGGTGGCGTCACTGGCGAATACGCTCTGAAGGAATTACTGTGGCGTTCCTTCAGAGCCCTGTACCGTAAAAAAAGTCACAGACATCTTTTGGCTTGGCCATTGGGTGAAGATGAAAGCCCTGTCAGCGGTGACAGGGTGCAGCTAGAGGGCTTTGTTTCAAGCCAAGTCTTCCATAAAGTTCTATTATGCCATGCATACTAGCATATTATGCCTTTACCTTGCAGGTTTTATTTTTTTTTTGTAAACTTTACTGCCGCTTTCACTGTATATTTAAATACACTATGCATAGACTCGTTAAAATAATTATGATAAACGAAACTGCCCCGTGAGTGGCATCATAAGGTACCAGATAATACCGAACAACCTGACAGCAACCCCCCCCAATAAAAAAACAGGCTCTGGTGTACTAATAAATGAAAAACAACCTCTGTACTGAAATACTTTTACAATGCCACAAATCACACAAAGACAATGTTCACAAGGTTCTAGCAAAGTCTCACCAGTGAATGAGGGCACCAGCAGCCTGGCCAAACCGAGACACCTGTGCTGCCTCCTCGTCAGAGAGCACTTCTGGGTGTAAAGATGTAGCAGTGAGAGTGGAGCTGGTTTGCCTTGACAAATCACATTTCTGCTTATCTTTCCAAGATTTTAATGTGCTTTCAAAGGCCTGAAAAAGATAGAAAATTACAAGACTGGAGCGCTGTAGGTTGTAGCCGAGGGTGATGCAGGCTCCTGCAGATATTTGTAGGCACCCTTTGGAGTTTGCAACTATTGTAGCCCAGGATCACATGAATACAATAGCATATCTGTGAAAGGTGAGGGAATAAGGGGATTTTTAATACAGCTTACCTGTAAAATCCTTTTCTTGGAGTACATCACGGGACACAGAGCGGCATATTCATTACTATGTGGGTTATATGGAGTACCTTCAGGTGATGGACACTGGCAATCTCAAACAGGAAGTCCCCTCCCTATATAACCCCCTCCCATAGGAGGAGTCCCTCAGTTTTGTAGCAAGCAGTATGCCACCCAAAATGTTCCCCATAAGAGGGGTGGGAGCTCTGTGTCCCGTGATGTACTCCAAGAAAAGGATTTTACAGGTAAGCTGTATTAAAAATCCCCTTTTCTTTTCCGTACATCACGGGACACAGAGCGGCATATTCATTACTATGTGGGATGTCCGAAAGCAATGCTTCCAATGAGGGGAGGGAGACATCTCAGCCAGGAGATTTAATTCAGAAAGTATTCTTTAAATCATAAAAAATCCAAATTAAATCCAACAAAAAATAATTATTCTGATTAATTTAATTAATTCATTAATCAATCAAGGGTGCCCCGAGTCTAGAGGATCTCAAATCGCAGCCTGCAGCACTGCCTGTCCAAAGGCTGCATCGGCCCTTCGTCTCACGTCCAATTGGTAAAATTTTGTGAACGTGTGGACCGACGACCAGGTTGCCGCCTTGCAAACCTGAGCCATAGAGATCTGGTGGTGTGCTGCCCAGGAGGCGCTCATGGCCCTAGTAGAATGGGCCTTAACTGATAAAGGAGGGGGCAACCCTTTCAAGCCATAGGCCTGACCGATTACTTGCTTAATCCATCTAGAGATGGTAGCTTTAGCTGCTGCCTGACCTCTCTTAGGCCCTTCCGGCAGAATGAACAATGTATCTGTTTCTCGAACCTCTTCTGTAGCTTTGAGATAGGCCTTCATGGCTCTGACAACATCCAAGGTGTGCAGTAACCCTTCCTTTCTAGAAGAGGGTTTTGGAAAAAAGGATGGTAGGACCAAATCCTGGTTCAAGTGAAAACTGGACACCACCTTGGGCAGAAAAGACGGATGTGGACGGAGAACCACCCTATCTTTATGTAGAATGAGGTAAGGTTCTCTACAAGACAAGGCTGCCAGCTCTGAAACTCTTCTAGCGGAAGCCATAGCGACCAAAAATACCAACTTCCGAGTCAGTAAAACTAACGGAACCTCTGCCAGAGGCTCAAATGGCTGTTTTTGCAGTGCTGACAACACAAGGTTCAAATCCCACGGACAAACCGGAGACTTGATGGGGGGATTAATGCGTAAGACCCCCTGTAAAAAGGTTTTAACCAAAGAATGCGTGGCTAACGGCCTCTGAAACCATACAGATAAGGCAGAAATCTGTCCTTTAATAGTACTTAAGGCCAAACCTTTATCTACTCCTATCTGGAGGAAACGCAATACCCTGTCAATGGTGTATTTGCGTGGAAGCCATCTCTGGGACTCACACCAGCTTACGTAGGCCCTCCAGACCCTGTAATAAATTACTCTGGAGACTGGTTTTCTAGCCTTAATCAGAGTAGAAATAACCTGGCTAGATAGGCCCCTACCCCGGAGGATCAGGGATTCAGCCGCCAGGCCGTCAAATTTAGATGCCGTAAGGCAGGGTGGAGTATCGGGCCTTGAGAGAGTAGGTCTGGCCGAAGTGGAAGGGTCCATGGTTCGCCCACTGACATTCTCACGATCAGTGAGTACCACGACCTCCGGGGCCATGCGGGGGCTATCAGAATGACTGGTTTGTACTCCACCCTGATCCTGCGCAGCAGGCGGGGCAGCATCTGTAACGGGGGGAAGGCGTACAGCAGATTGAACGGATGCCAAGGGCAAACCAACGCATCGGTTCCACAGGCCAGAGGGTCCCTTGATCGGGACATGAACTTGCTCAGTTTCCTGTTGAACCTTGATGCCATGATGTCCACATCCGGAGATCCCCACTTCTGGCAGATCTCCTGAAAGACTTGGGGATGGAGGGACCACTCCCCTGAAACTAGCTGCTGGCGACTTAAGAAGTCCGCCTGTAAATTGTCCACCCCTGGGATAAAGATTGCCGAGATGCATGGTACATGCGACTCTGCCCATAGGAAAATTAAGCTCACTTCCCTTTGGGCGGCTCGACTCTTCGTGCCCCCTTGGTGATTTATATATGCCACTGCTGTGGCATTGTCGGACTGCACTCTCACTGGAAACCCTAGAAGTTTGGACGTCCAGGCCTTTAAGGCTAAACGGGCCGCCCTGATCTCCAGGACATTGATTGGCAGCCGTCTTTCCGACTCTGTCCAAACTCCCTGCTGGACTTGCCCATCCAGGACTGCTCCCCAGCCCTTCAGGCTGGCATCTGTGGTTACCAGTTTCCAGATGATGGGACTGAATGACTTCCCCTTTAGGAGGTTCTGAGGCTTTAGCCACCAGTAGAGGCTTTGCCGGACCCTTGATGGAAGGATCAATGGAAGATCCAGGCGTTGCGGATCTTTGTTCCATGCAGACAGGATGGTTGCCTGCAGGATTCGAGTGTGTGCCTGAGCGTATGGTACTGCCTCGAAGGTGGCCACCATTTTTCCCAGTAATTTCATGCACAATCGTATAGTTGGCTGCCTTTTGCTTAACACCAACTGGATCAATTCTTTGATCCCTTTGAACTTCTCTAAAGGAAGAAACACTCTTTGCTGCTCCGTGTCTAGCAGCATGCCGAGGTATTCCAATCGTTTTGTGGGTTGTAAAGCCGACTTTTCTTGGTTTAAAACCCAACCGAATACCTCGAGGTACTGAACTGAAAGGGCTACCGCTCGACACAGGCCCGGAGCAGAGTGATCTATGATCAGGAGGTCGTCCAAATAGGCCAGGATCAAGATTCCCTGGGTCCTTAGATTGGCCAAGATGGGGGCCAGGACCTTCGTAAACACACGGGGGGCAGTAGCCAACCCGAAAGGAAGAGCCACAAATTGATAGTGGCGCCCTGCGATAGCAAAGCGTAGGAATTTTTGATGACCCTGAAAAATTGGAACATGAAGATACGCGTCTCTTATGTCTATTGAGGCCAAGAAATCGTTTCGCTGCAAGGCTGCGGCAGCAGACCGTATGGATTCCATCCGAAAGGACCGAATCCTCAGGTAAGAGTTTAGAATCTTTAGATCCAGGATGGGCCTTACATCGCCGCTGGGCTTTGGCACAATGAACAGATTGGAGTAAAAGCCTAGCTTGTGCTCCTGAACTGGTACCTCTACGATTACCCCTTGGTTTAGAAGACGATCCAAGGCTGTTAGCAAGGCAGCCCTCTTTTCCGGATCGCTTGGAATTCTTGATTCCTGAAAATGCGGAGGGGGAAACTCCCGAAATTCTATTTTGTAACCAGTCGCCACCAGGGAAAGAACCCATTTGTCGGGGATCTTGGCTTCCCAAACTCTTGCAAAGAATCGAAGCTTGCCCCCCACCCGATTGAGTGGGGGCGCCCCTTCATAACGCTGACTTTGGAGCAGGTTTAACTGGCTTGCGGACCCATGGTCGCTTGCCACCCGCGGCCTGCCCTTGCGACTTATTACCAAAGTTTGACCGTGCGGGAGGCCGTCGATACTGCCTGGGGGCCGAGGGCCCTGGGGCTGGGGATTGCTGCCGCTTAAATGCTGGACCCCTAAATCTCCTTTTGACTGGTAAAAGAGTACTCTTGCCACTAGATATCCTCTGTATGTACTTATCCAGATCTTCCCCAAAGAGCCTCCCTCCGTGGAAGGGAAAACCCGCCAACAGTTTTTTACACGGAGTCTCTGCCGACCAATTCTTTAGCCACAGGAGCCTTCGCATATGCACCAAAAATAGCGACAGACGGGAAGCTTGTTGGATGGAGTCCTTTATGGCATCCACCGCGAAACATAGAGCCCTGGGAAGGTCGGCCAGATCCTGTGCCTGCTGAGCCGGGAGCTCTTTTAGCATCTGCTTAGTCTGGTCTTTTAACGCCTGACAAACGCCAATTGCAGCCACGGCCGGTTGCACCACTGCCCCTGCAGTAGAAAAGGATGCCTTCAAAAGGGTTTCCAACCGCTTATCAACCGGATCCTTGAACATCTGTATGTTTTCTACTGGGCAAGTTAAAGATTTGTTTACGCAGGAAACCGCTGCATCCACAGCGGGAAGCACCCATTTCTTTGAAAATTTTTCCTCCATAGGGTACAAAACAGAAAACCTTTTAGGAGGAACAAAAATTTTATCGGGCCGGGCCCAATCTTGAAAGATCAGGTCTTCCAACAATGGGTGAACCGGAAATACTGCGTTACTTAATGGTGCCTTTAAGGAGCCCAAAGAAGACACGGCAGGAATCTGAGGCCCTGGCGAGGGCAGCTTAAAAGCCGAGCGGACCATGTCTGTTAAAGACTGTACCCACAGATTCTCAGCTTGAGAGACCGAAAAGGGTTCCTCAATAGTGGACTCCTCAATGTCTGAACCTTCTAGGCCCTGCTCCGTTTGGTCCTCCTGGGATTCTAAATCCTCTGGGGAGAGAATCTCAGCATCAGAGGACACCAACTTAGGGGACGGAGATCTAGTCCGCTATTTGGCTGCCAGAGAATTAGTAAGAAAAGTAGTCAGCCTCTGTTCTAACCCCTGCAGGGAGACAGATAACATATCCTGCGTGACAAACACTGGGTCGGGCAGAATGGGGCCAGCCACAGCACCCACCACACCTAATGGCTCCTCAAAGGCGGCATCTTCTAGCTTTTTAGGAGAGGACAGAACTTGATTAAGATCCTCCGAGCTAGAGGGGGAACCCTTCTGTTTCTTTGCATTTTTAGCACCTTTAGTCCCCGAACCTTTAGGGCCCATGATACAATACCGAGGGACTCCGCTACTAACAACTGACTGTTGTAGCAAGGAGAACAAAAAAATATAGGTAGCTTAAGGTAGAAAACCTTATAAGCCAATGGGAAGGTAGTGCAGACCTTTCCCTGAAAGAAAAACTTTTTTTTTTTTTTTTTCGTTTTGTCTTTGTTTTTTTTTTTTTTTTTTTTTGCTTTTTTTTTTTTTTTTTCAAATATTAAAATTTTTGCACTTTAAAAGGTACTGTGTGAATGCCAGACTGCTGTCAAAAAACCCTTTGGCTTAATAGAGAAAATCAGGGGAACATCTCCTATCTTCTCCCTTTAGTCAGTGAGGAGCTTAGCTCCAGACCTAAACAGGTCTCTTTTACCGCCACTAGGTGTCACCCTGCTCCGCTCTGTGTCCCGCTCTGAGCTCCTCCAGTCAGCAGACGAATCCTACACTGACCGGAGGACAGAGCTGCTCAAGATAACAGCGAGGGGGGAACGCCCCTCTCACCCTGCCGACGTCACGACGCTCCCCGCCCCCTCCGCGCGCATCTACATCATGCGCGCGCACGCGTCCCAGAGGGAAGCATGAAGGAGAGGAGCAGCACGCCGGCGGCGTCCGGGGACCAGAGCTGTAGGGGAAAACGCACCTAAATACAGGTAAGTCCCTGGCCTTAAGCCGAGAGATAACGGGGGGTGGGCTTGCCCTACTTGTCCTAGAACCAGGCAAAAGCCTCTACCCCCCAACAACCATGCGGGACAGCCACCAGCAACACAGTCCGTGGGGGTGGGGGAGTATGCTAGTAATGGGAGGTGACCATCCTGTCTAGCAGACATAGTGGTAAAGTTTGCCAATGCAGAGCATCCCAGGCTAACCCAACTAGACTTCCCCCTGAGAGACCTGCCGACGAACCAAGTTCCGCAGGCCCCCCTCTTACCTGCTCCACGCTGCAGGGTATTGCAGAAAGCAAGAGGCCCAATCTTCCCCCATCTCCGTGGGTTCTGTACTAGACCTTCAGGGACCCGGGTCCTGCTGGAACACCACTGCCCTGGACCTATACAGCATCCTGGCAACAGTACCTTTTGGACTTTAGAAAGCTCAAAGTTCTGGGCCCAGGATCCAGCCCCTTAAAAAGAGGCATTATAGGCGAAACCCCACGACTTGGGGCCCGGGTACTGTCCACTTTGGCTCTGAGGCACTTTGGACAGATCCGGTATAGTCTGCCTAGTCTCAAGGACCTGGAGGCAAACTTCTTGTGACCAACACCTAAGACACTGGCGAAAAAACTGAGGGACTCCTCCTATGGGAGGGGGTTATATAGGGAGGGGACTTCCTGTTTGAGATTGCCAGTGTCCATCACCTGAAGGTACTCCATATAACCCACATAGTAATGAATATGCCGCTCTGTGTCCCGTGATGTACGGAAAAGAAATATGTACATTTCTGGCAGCTCATGGGTTGAAAAACTGCAGCTTCCCTTCTTTATTTTTTTTTTTTTTTAGCATGTATGCTTTGTATACAAGTGCCCCCTGACCTTACCTAAAGATCACATGATAATCATGAGGTCTCTATGTGTTCAGGTGTATGAATACCCTTTTCCATATTCAATAAACCATAAATGCTGACAGAATTACCCTGTCTCGCGTGAGGGTCTGTGTCCTGTTCTTGTGCACTATACGGATATAACCTGGTGGTTGAATCCAAGCCTCTCCATCAACTTGTACAGGGACCCCTTCCTCACCGAGCACAGTGATTTTCACCATTCGGCACTACAGAAGAATAAAATTTGAAAATTAAAATTAATATGACGCCATTTTGAGTTTCCAACAAGTTCTAGTTCAAGTTATATTAAAGTGAGTCTAAAAGTAATTTTGACTTTTCAATTTTGATTTGTGCTGGTATTGTTATAGCTCAGCAAATCAGCCAGTACCACCTTTTCCCTTTACCTTTGTCCACATGTCTTTAAGAGTTGTACTGGTGTCAAAAAAACTTCCATACATTCAGAATTCCTTCTATTGTCCGATTATGATACCTGTTGACACATGGCTGTCTATGTACAAAGTTATATTAATAAAAAGTCCCAGGTATCCCTTCTGCAGAAGTCCTCTGGACTTTTCCATGTTAAACTCATATTTCTCAGTATTTTTTTTTCTGATGCTGCCAATTATACATCATTAGGTGTATTTATATGCCATCGGATCACTTCATATTGTACTGAATGACAGTAGTAGCAGTAGGGTGCAGTTGTGCTGTCCTCTTAATTACTTAGATAATTTAGCTGCCTACAGTTTTATTTGTTTTTAATAAGTGGGCACACTAACGAATTTGCATTGTGAAAAGGAGCAGTCAAACACAACCACTGTGTAGTCATAAAATAAAAAAAACGTGTTGCTTTATCTGCATCAAAAAAGGGGATTTATGTGCATTTTTGTCAATATTAATTTATATACTAGTTTATGAAAATATTTTATGATATTAATAAAGTTGATATAAAAACCTTATTTAAAAAAAATATCTGCTACAGAGTGCTTTGATACTTTGATGCGTAGTACACAATGGCCTGATTGGTCAGCATCAGCTCTTCTTCAGCACATTCAGTTGTGTTTGTAAAAACAGACTCTGCAAACTACCCGCAAAGCAGTAAGGGCTCTTTCACACGGAGCGGATCCGTATTGATCCGCTCCGTTAGCCCGTTTGGCTCAGCGGGGATTCCTCCGTAAATCCCTGCTGAGCTGTCGGCGGACAGAGCGGTCCCCGCACACAGTGCAGAGACCGCCCTGTCTCTCCTCCGCTCTCCCCTATGGGGAATCGGATGAATACAGACCGTGTGTCCGTATTCATCCGGTCCGTTCCGCCGGACGGAAGAAAAATAGGGTTTTCTTCCGTCCGCAAAAGCGGATCTTTGTGGACGCTAGCGGATGCATCATCCGCTAACGTCTGCAATCCCATAGGGATACATTACAAGTCCGTAAACGAACTTGTAATAAATGGACCGTTTGTCCGTACGTGTAAAAGGGCCCAAAACCTGCCGAGATCATGAAACACTATCCACATATTGGCTACAAATGGTAAAAAAAAGAAACATATATGCATGTAGCAATATCAGTAGAGTGTTACCTGAGCAATCCGATGATGTTGTAGCTTAATGACCCTGGACACTGCCATCTGCATACTGCCAAATACAGCAACCACCTCCAAGATCTTATCATCAAAGGAAGGTGCAGCAAATGTCTGTAGAAAGAAGAGAATAACGTATTTATAATAGTCACACAAAGATGCACTCCAGATGATCACTAACATTACAAGAAACTTACATCATCTTCCTTGTTGCCTCCCCAGAAGTTTGTCCCGCCAGCGTAACTGGGAATGTTCAGTACAGCAATTCCTTGCAGGCTGGGTAGAGGAATGGGCACTCCATCACACTGCGGGGGACATGGGGGTAAGTGGAAGTAGACACGCACATCCACTGAGAAAGAAAGAGACAGACATCTAAAAGAAGAGAGACAGACACAACCAGTGTTAGGGACAGACACAGAGACACACGAGATGAAGAAACACAGTTTACAGGGACTCCAGACAGACAGAAGATGAGAAGTAGTGATTGAGCGAGATGCATGTGAAATGAAGGTGGAAGCTGAGTCATGTAAGTGGCCTGTCACTAAATCTAAGTCATGTCAATGTATAGTGGATGTACAATGTTACATCCGAAAGAGCTGTTACACTAAAAAAACGACTTAAAAAAAAAAAAAGAGAATGCAGTGATTTGCAAATCTCATAAGCTCATGTTTTATTGACAATAGAAATCAACAAATGTTTAAGCTGAAAAACTGTACCATGTTAAGAAAAAAAATATATAAGGCAAGTTGAAAATTTATGGAAGTAACATGACTCCAAAAAGTTGGGACAGCGACCACATACTTTGTCCCAATATTGCCTGATATAGGATTCTAACTGCTCAACAGTGCTGGGTTGTCTTTGTTGGATTTTGCATTTCAAGATGCACCAAATCAAATATTTTCAAATGGTGAAAGGTCTGGACTGCAGGCAGGCCAGTTAAGCACCCAGACTCTTCTACTACAAAAACATGCTGTTGTCCTATATGCAGTATGCACATACTATATGTAATATCAAAACTATATTTCATAGATAAGCGCACAATTTAGACTTCAAGCAGTGTGTGCGCTAGATTAGTTCACGTCAAGCCACAAACAAATACAAAAAGGAAAAGAATGAAGGACACAGGAAAGGACATACAAAAAAGAGACAGATACAGGAGTAAACAGATAGGTAATGAAGACTGCAGTTCTCACCTCTAGAAGTACTTTCTGTTCCAGATTTTTGTATGTTCTCTGTAGCAGCTCTTTGGTCCCCAGTACACCGTACCACATCATATTCTTCGTGCGACTTCTTCCATCAAAGAGAAGTAGATCAGATAAACTAGCATACAGGTGCATCTCATAAAATTAGAATCTCATCAAAAAGTTCATTAAAACTCATATTTTATATAGATGCATTACGCACAGAGTGATATATTTCAAGCATTCTTTTATTTTTATTATGGCTTACAGCTAGTGAAAACCCAAAATTCAGTATCTCAGAAATTTTTTATATTACGTAGGACCAATAGAAAAAAGGATTTTTAATGGATTTTAGTCGTTCAAAATACGGCCGCCAGACTAGTGACTGGGAAAAAACCCTGGGAATCAATCTCACCCTCACTGAGACCCCTTCATTGGTTGCCAATTAAAGACAGAATTGTTTTTAAAGCACTCTGTCTAATGCATAGATGTATCCATGGGAATGCTCCCCATTATCTATCCGAAAAAATAAAAGCTCACAACTCCAATCGCGTTCTGCGATCCACCAACCAAAATCTGCTCCAAATACCAAAAGCCAATTACAAGTCCAAAGGAGAAAAAAAGATTTGCGGTCCAGGGTCCCAGACTATGGAACGCTTTACCAACCAGCATTCGGTTGGAGGAAAATCACTTAGCGTTCAGGAGAAAGATCAAAACTCATCTCTTTTGATATCAAAGGAGACAGGAACAACAAGCGCCCAGAGGCGATTTGGTTCGCATGTGCCGCGCTATATAAGTTTTTCATTCATTCATGCAGAAAGGTTGGCTTACTGAAAAGTATATCTATGTATATGTACGGGATGCAATATACCAATACTTGGCCAGGGCTACTTTTGCATAAATTGTTGCATCAATGTGGCATGGCATAGAGGGGATCAGCCTGTGGCACTGCTGTGGTGTTATGGAAGACCAGGTTGCTTTGATAGCAGCCTTCAGCTCGTCTGCATTGTTGGGTCTGGTGTCTCATCTCCCTCTTGACCAGCGGTCTCCAAATAGCAGAGGGAAGCATGACATGCTATAGAATTTCCTGGTAGAGGGCTGCGCCGAATTTGGACTTGATAAAACACAATGGACCAACACCAGCAGATAACATGGCTCCCCAAATCATCACACACTGTGGAAAATTTTGAATTTCATTTGCCTCTGGGTGTCATTGCTTGTGGCTATAAGAGTCTTGCTATGCCTCATGGGACTTGTAGTTCTGCAATAGCTGTAGGTCCGCTAATTGCATATCCCTGCTGTACATGGACATACTTTTCAGTAAGCCAACAATTCTGTATTAAAAATCTTTTTTTGAACTGGTCTTATATAATAGGTCTAAGATAATTAATTTTGGGTTTCACTAGCTGTAAGCCATAATCATCAAAATAAAATAAATTCTTGAAATATATTACCCTGTGTGTAACGCATATATATCACTTTTTGAATTTAATTACTGAAATAAATTAACTTTTTGATGATATTCAAATTTTTTGAGATGCACCTGTATATGACGATTATCTCACCGCTGTCAGCTTTACTTTAATTTACCTGCATTTCTTGGGGTGCTCATCCCTTTTGTTGTTAAAATCCAAAGAAATTTTTGCATCCAGTCCAATCCCAAAGTAATTGTTCATTACACATCTTTCTGCGTAACAATTCCTGACAAAGAAGAAACCAATATTTCAATTTTCAGCAGGTGTCTGTTCTAGTAAACATATCCGAAAATACGTTTTACATTTGGCTTTTAGTTTTTCTGTATGCATACTGGAATTTTTTTTTATTCATTTTACGATTTTAAAAATATTATTTTATATTGTTAATATTAATTATCATAAGACAATTTGTAAAAAACAAGACAAGGTGTACAGGTTTTCAAAGTAAATGTCACCTGGAATGCATGGAGACACCCCTAATTTTTAGTCATTCTCAGAGGTCATTGGCATCCCAAAAATGTACAAGGTTCTTAACACATTCAGATTTTGCACCCCCCACTCATTTCATTCCTTCACTGGAGTCAGCAATCCTACCCATGTGTACATTCTGTGTCAAATGGTGGAACAGCTTACAGATTCCACACAGGCTGCAGCATGTAGACCTCAAACCACACTCCAACCGGTCATGAAGGAAATTAGGAGGGTCACTACCGGCTGACGCGTTTCAAAGCTTTTTCATCAGAGCCCAGCAGTGTACTACCCTCTAAAGACCCCCCTTATATACACACAAACATATGCACACATGACCGTGCACCACAAGGCAAGCTGTGGAGAACCTCCTAGGGATCATCTAGACTCCTCCCACCCAGGTGGGCAGTCTTGCATGCCTGACAAGAGGTGTAATAAAAAGACAGCTAGAAGAATGGACATAGTATGTAATAATGATAATAATAATAAAAAATTATATATATATATATATAACTATTAGAAATGGTACTACATAGTTAGTCAGGTTGAAAAAAGACACAAGTCCATCCAGTTCAACCACAAAAAAAAATAAAAAATAAATAAACAAACAAACAAAATAAAAAACACAATGCAATCCCATACACCCAACTCCATACCCACAGTTGATCCAGAGGAAGGCAAAAAACCCCAGCAGAGCATGATCCAATTTGCTGCAGCAGGGGAAAAAATTCCTTCCTGATCCCCAGAGAGGCAATCGGATTTACCCTGGATCAACTATACCTATAAATGTTAGTACTCAGTTATATTCTGTACATTTAGGAAAGAATCCAGGCCTTTCTTAAAGCAGTCTACTGAGCTGGCCAGAACCACGTCTGGAGGGAGTCTGTTCCACATTTTCACAGCTCTTACTGTGAAGAAACCTTTCCGTATTTGGAGATGAAATCTCTTTTCCTCTAGACGTAGAGAGTGCCCCCTTGTCCTCAGGGTTGACCGTAAAGTGAATAACTCAACATCAAGTTCACTATATGGACCCCTTATATATTTGTACATGTTGATCATATCCCCCCTTATTCTCCTCTTCTCAAGAGTGAATACATTTAGTTCTTATAATCTTTCCTCATAGCTGAGCTCCTCCATTCCTCTTATCAGTTTGGTTGCCCTTCTCTGCACTTTCTCCAGTTCTCCGATATCCTTTTTGAGAACTGGGGCCCAAAACTGAACTGCATATTCCAGATGAGGTCTTACTAATGATTTGTACAGGGGAAAAATGATATCTCTGTCTCTGGAGTCCATACCTCTCTTAATACAAGAAAGGACTTTGCTCGCTTTGGAAACCGCAGCTTGGCATTGCATGCCATTATTGAGCTTATGATCTTCCAAAACACCCAAAAAACACCCAAACAGTAGGCAGCGTGTAATGCCTGTGTAATGCCTGTGTCCCTGTATAATGCTCAGACGGCGGCCATCCAGTGTACAAAAGCCACGCCTCCTCCTCGTCCTCGTCTGTGATAGGGGAACACTCCCATGGACAAGGGTGAGAGGATGTCAGTGATAGGTGGAACACTAACTCATTTCTGGGAGTTCCCCTATCACAGACGAGGACGAGGCGCGGCTTTTGTACACTGGATGGCCGCTGTCTGAGCATTATACAGGAACACAGGCATTACACGCTGCCTCTCTCTCCCAGGTATCGGATCAGGCAATTGCCTTATTCATGTAGTGAAACAATCTGTAACTCACAGTCCATGTTCTCTCACACACAAAGTATAATTCTGTTTTTTGAATATTACATATTAGTAGAGGACAACTGCTTGTATTAAGTATGCTAACAAGTGCACTTCAGAACAGTACTGCAAAGTGCCATTTTCACATCCTTTATTGTAATTTAAACCACATTCTACAGTTATGGAAGAGGATGCCTGTCAGTACCATTTGTCAGTGCCAGCCATCAATGCGTCACCGTCACATGACATTCAAAAAAGTATCGGCGAGTACTTGAAAAAAGTATCGGTACTTGTATTCGGTCTAAAAAAAGTGGTATCGGGTCATCCCTAATAGTTAGGTTGAAAAAGTCTATCTACAGTGGGTGACCGCGATACTGTGTCAATCTCGCCCCCTTTCTCTGCGAGATTGAGCACCTACGAGCCCCATCACGGGAGCCAGCGCCGAGCTGGCCAGCCGCAATGGAGACAAAGCCGTCATAGAAGCGACGGGAGATCCGACTTGGATTCCCGCCAATTCTAGCGTCGGCATTTGGTATGCATTCCCGAGAGGGAGAACTCCACGCCAATTTTTAAATAAAAAAACAGCATGGGTTCCCCCCCCCAGGACCATACCAGGCCCTTAGGTCTGGTATGGGTTGTAGGGAGACCCCCCCCCCTACGCCGAAAAACCGACGTAGGGGGTCCCCCTACAATCCATACCAGACCCGTATCCAAAGCACGCTACCCGGCCGGCCAGGAAGAGAGTGGGGACGAGCGAGCCCCCCCCCCCCCCCCTGAGCCGTACCAGGCTGCATGCCCTCAACATGGGGGGGTCGGGTGCTCTGGGGCACGGGGGCATACTGCAGCCCCCCCCACCCAAGAGCACCCTGTCCCCATGTTGATAAGGACAGGGCCTCTTCCCGACAACCCTGGCCGTTGGTTGTCGGGGTCTGCGGGCGGGGGGCTTATCGGAATCTGGGAGCCCCCTCAAATAAGGGGGCCCCCAGATACCGGCCCCCCACCCTAAGTGAATGAGTATGGGGTACATCGTACCCCTACCCGTTCACCTGCAAGAAAAGTGTTAACACAAATAAACAACACAGGGTATTAAAATATTTTATTAGTCTGCTCCGGAGGCCCCCCCTGTCTTCTTTAGCTCTTTCAGCAGGGGGGCTTCTTCTTCACCGCCGTCTGGTTCTCTTCCGCTCTCCAGGGGGGGGCTTCTTCTCCTTCCGCTGTCCGGGGGTCTCCTCCGCTCTCCTCCTGCTCTCCGGGGGTCTTCTCCGCTCTCCAGGAGTCTTCTTCTATTTTCGCCGCTCTCCGCTGTTGACTCGGCGCACCCTGGTTCTTCCTCCCGCTGTCCGGTGCCTTCTCCACGTGGGTAGGTACCGGAGCATGATGGGACTGTGAGGCCTATATAAGTCGGATGCAAGCCGCGCACCCGTCATTGCAGCGAGAAGAGCCGGCGGGTCAACATCGGGAGAAGGCTGAAGAAGAGAAGTGAAGAAGATGAAGTCACAGAAGAGCGGACTGGCTGCCGCTAGTATAGCGGCGGCCAGCCCTGAAGGAGAAGGCACCGGACAGCGGGAGGAAGAACCGGGGTGCGCTGAGTCAACAGCGGAGAGTGGCGAAAATAGAAGACTCCTGGAGAGTGGAGAAGACCCCCCGAGAGCAGAAGGAGAGCGGAGGAGACCCCCGGACAGCGGAAGAAGAAGAAGCCCCCCTCCCCGGAGAGCGGAAGAGAACCAGACGGCGGTGAAGAAGCCCCCCCCTGCTGAAAGAGCTAAAGAAGACAGGGGGGCCTCCGGAGCAGACTAATAAAATATTTTAATACCCTGTGTTGTTTATTTGTGTTAACACTTTTCTTGCAGGTGAACGGGTAGGGGTACGATGTACCCCATACTCATTCACTTAGGGTGGGGGGCCGGTATCTGGGGGCCCCCTTATTTGAGGGGGCTCCCAGATTCCGATAAGCCCCCCGCCCGCAGACCCCGACAACCAACAGTCAGGGTTGTCGGGAAGAGGCCCTGTCCTTATCAACATGGGGACAGGGTGCTCTGGGGTGGGGGGGGCCCGCAGTGCGCCCCCCTGCCCCAGAGCACCCGACCCCCCCATGTTGAGGGAATGCGGCCTGGTACGGCTCAGGAGGGGGGGCGCTCGCTCGTCCCCACTCCCTTCCTGGCCGGGTAGCGTGCTTTGGATACGGGTCTGGTATGGATTGTAGGGGGACCCCCTACGTCGGTTTTTTGGCGTAGGGGGGGGGTCTCCCTACAACCCATACCAGACCTAAGGGCCTGGTATGCTCCTGGGGGGGGGAACCCATGCCGATTTTTTATTTAAAAATTGGCGTGGAGTTCTCCCTCTCGGGAATGCATACCAAATGCCGACGCTAGAATTGGAGGGAATCCAAGTCGGATCTCCCGTCGCTTCTATGACGCGCTTGCTGGAATGTGCTTTGTCTATTCCAGCGAGTGCGAGATGTCGGCACCCTGTCGCCGAGAATCAGCGCGATGCTGTCGTGCTAAAAACACAATATCGCAGTCACCCACTGTAGTTCAACCAATAAAAAAACACACAAATAGAAAACATCCATATACACAATCCTATACACAAATTTGATTGAGAGGAAGGCAAAAAAAAAAAAAAAAAACACCCTATAAAGCATAATCTAATTCACCCCAGTGTGGGAAAAAAATCCTTCCTGAACCCCCATATCAATTACCCGTTGTTATTACCTCCAAATATTTATATTTAAATATATTTTGTGCATTTACAAATGTATCTGGCCACGTAAAGAGTGCCCTTTTGTTCTTTGTAATGACCTGAAAGTGAATAACTCAACACCACGTTCACTATATGGACTACATATGTATTTATACATGGGGATCATATCCTCCCTTATCTCCTCTTCTCTAAAGAGAATAAATTCAGTTCCTCTAATCTTTTCTCATAGCCGAGCTCCTCCATGCCTCTTATCAGTTTGGTTGCCCTTCTCTGTACTTTTTCCAGTTCCCCCATATCCTTTTTTGTGAACTGGTGCCTAAAACTGAACTACAAATTCCAGATGAGGTCTTAAGAAAGATTTGTACAAGGGTAAAATGATGTCTCCCCGTCAATAACTCTTTTGATTCAAGAAAGTATTATGATAACTTTAGAAATTGCAGCTTGGCATTGCAGGCAAATATTACGTTTATGATCTACGAGAACGCCCAGATCCTCCTCAACCATTGACTCCCCCCAGCTGTTCTCCTTCTAGAATATAAGATGCAGGCATGATTTTAGCCCCCAAGTGCATAACTTTACATTTATCAACATTAACCCTCATTTGCCACATAGCTGCCCAAATAATTATAGTGCATTGAGGTTGTTTGTAAGGTGGAGGCATCCTGTAAGGACGTTATTCCACTGCATAGCTTGGCATTATCCGCAAACACTAAAATGGTACTTTTAATCCCAGACCTTATATCATTTATAAAGATGTTAAAAGGGAAGAGTCCCGTATTGCCTTAATTGTTTGGTTTCCAATGGCATCTTTCTGTGTTTTATATTTTTTCGAATGCTCTTTATGTAGCTGCTGCATGAGCAACTCTGGTGCGTATTTTGTTATGTTCACTAAACCCAATAAATAATGTTGAACAAAAAAAGTAAGGCTCCCCACACTGAACCTTGGGGAACAACATTAATAACCTTAGACCATTCAGAGTATAAAGCATTATTCATTACTCTCTTAATAGGTCTTTAAGCCTGTAGATTTATTTATTTTATATTTTCTTCAGTCAGGTCTGGGTGATCATCTGGTGTTGAGCACCATCAAGAGACAGATGTCAGTTCTTGTGAGTTTTATTCAGGGTCCCTTGGTTTCAAATTCATTAATCCATGCTTTTGTGCTTAACGTTTACCCAGATGGCTCCTATAATCATACCACCTATGGATCCATGTCAACCTGCTACTACCTGTCTCCAGGTCCCCACCACCCTCAATCTCCTCCAGGATTTGTCCGCCTTTTAAACTAATCAAAATGGAATGGTTTTATTTTTATAGATCGCACCAAAAAAAATCCCCCTTTCTGACCACTAGAGGGGGAGAATTACACAAGAAGCAGCAAATCGACAGATTTCCCACAAAATCGCTACAAGCTGCTCATATTTGTCACTGCTTCCTTGCCACATTTGTAAACAGTTCTTCTCTTTAGCTTGGTATCAGTATCTGGTAAAATGCAGTTGCACACCGAAAAAAAAAAAAAAAAAATTGCGTTTTAAATGGGTCTGGTGTAGGTTGCACAATGTTGAATACTATAGCAGACTTCATAAGTTATGAGCCTGAAGAGATAATTGGCGACAGTATCTTACTATAATCTCATAAGCTCCACTTACAAGTCTGGCTCCGAGGTAAATGGGTCAGCGCTAATAAGAAGACGGCTAATGATAGAGTTTCCAGGTAAAGATCCAGACATTCCAGCTCTCATGTCTAAAAGAAATAAAAAGCAGTGGTTCAGTTTTTAGTATATGTATATAACCATCTCAGGACATTCAAAACATTTATGGGTGAAGATCTCACTTTGGTGCAGGTGCTCCCGATCTGTATTAGCACCAGGGAGGGATGTAGAGGCTCCTGCACTGAGGCTGCTTTTACTGGTGGTTCTTTCTGCTTTGCCAGCTAGGAAGAAAAAAAGTTGTATTTTTTTAAATGTTTGAAATGGACCTAAAGCCAAAAAGAGAACATTTGATACGTGAAAAGGAGCAACTAGAAATTCTAATTGTAAAAGGTTAAAGATTTGTATTATCTGGAGAGGACCAAAGTAAAATACGGTTAAAAATCAAAGATAATTGGGTTTAAGCAACTCACTGAAAAATATACGTTTTATCTTGAATTTCTCCTCCTTCGTGGTGAGAAGAGTGCGTAGGCATCCCTGTCCTTACACCTTCATAAATATATATCTGAAGTGATCCTGACTTCTCCAGATCTTTGTCAAGGGAGTTCAACCTAGACTGTTACAGAGCAAACTGAGCTTCCTACCTTTGGTATCATACTTTGTGGTTCTTAGTTTCTGTGGAGCATCTTACCCTTTCTCCTCTTTAGGGCCCTTTCACACGGGCGGACGAACGGACCGTTTATTACAAGTTCGTTTACGGACTTGTAATGTATCCCTATGGGATTGCAGACGTTAGCGGATGATGCATCCGCTAACGTCCGTATCGATCCGCGTCCGCAAAGTTCCGCTTTTTCAGACGGAAGAAAACCCTATTTTTGTTCCGTCTGGCGGAACGGATCGGATGAATACGAACACACGGTCCGTATTCATCCGATTCCCCACAGAGGAGAGCGGAGGAGAGACAGGGCGGTCTCTGCACTGTGTTGCGGGGACCGCCCTGTCCGCCGACAGCTCAGCGGGGATTAACGGAGGAATCCCCGCTGGGCCAAACGGGCTAACGGAGCGGATCAATACGGATCCGCTCCGTGTGAAAGAGCCCTAACTGTACTAACAACCTTCCCCCCTCCCCCCTTTTTTGTCGTTTTCTTTATCTGTATTTATCTATAATCTTCTATAAACACATTCTTTTTTTAAAAAAATAATGTTTTTGGTCAAAGGAGATTGGGTATGGATTTCCCATAGGCAGCCAGCATTGGAATGTTGTTTTGTTTTCATGGAGGTTCACCTCCATCTTTATTTACTTTGTAAATCATTCCTAATTGCGGTCTTGATATATTTAACAGTGGTCTTAATCTTGCTGTACCCTATGCTTGCATGTATCTGCAGACCATTATCTGATTCCTCAGCTGTGTCCGAGTTGCCACGTTCAAATTACTGTGGCTGTAAACTGAGATTATACACCAGTATCTTTCCCTAAATAAAGAATTAAAAAATATATACAGTCGTGGCCAAAAATATTAGCACCGCTGCATTTCAGATAATGCCCAGAAAATTGTTGAAATTACAAATGTTTTGGCATTCTCATGTTTATTTTCTTTGTTTGTATCGGTATGACACAAAAAAAAGAAAAAAAAGAAGAGAAACAAAAAGCCAAATCTGACATATTCCAAGCAAGACTCAAAAAATTGACTAGACAAAATGATTGGCACTCTCAATTTAATATTTATAAGCACACCGCTTGAAAAAAAATAACTGAAATCAATTGCTTCCTGTAAGCATCAATGAGTTTTTTACACCTCTCTACTGAAATTTTGGACCACTCTTCATTAACTGCTCCAGGTCTCTCTTCCCAGCTGCTGTTTTGAGATCTCTCCACAGGTGATCTATGGGATTTAGAGCTGGACTCATTGCTGGCCAGTTCAGTACTCTCCAGTGCTTTGTCTTAAACCATTTCTTGGCGCTTTTTGACGTGTGCTTTGGGTCATTGTCCTGCTGCAAGACCCATGACCACTGAGGGAGACTCAACTTTGACACTGGGCCCTACATTGCACCCCAGAATTTTTTGGTAGTAATTCCATAAATAACATAAATCTGAATGTTTATTAATTTATATTTAGAAAATTAATAAACCATGTAAATTGTATAGGTAATTTGTTGAAGTATACCACTGTTATCTGTATGCGCTATTGGAATCAAGATCTAATGTTTGCCTGTGCAAATACATTAAAAAGGTCAACAACTTCCATAGCATGTACTTACTTTTTCACTTGACTGTGTAAAGTACTGGTCTATTATATCGCACCGTCATTTAGGTTTCCCTGCACACAGTACTGATACACGAACGCCAGAAAAGTACCGATTTGTATTTGCATAGTGCTCATGTTTACATGCATATACATGTGTAAATATTCTTCTCGCTTCGAGAATACCAAATATTAAAATAATAAAAAGCGAGTTTTGATATATGCACACTCGCACGAAAACACGTAATGCGGTTTTTCAGATTTCTTATGGATCTTAACAGGGTGTTCATTTATATGTCAGATGCGATTTATACCTTGACTAGAACTCTTAATAGAAAATTACCTCTGCTTGATGCTCTTATTCTGGGAAGAGCATTGCCACTATGTGCATTCACCGTGCTTGCTTGAATTCGATCTTTACCATCCTCTGCAGGAAAGGACAGGTGGAAATCTTCAGGACTTTGAGCATTCTGTTCATCAACAGCTGTAATGAAATTAACTGATGATCTATTTGCCATATTTTCTCTTAAAGTGATACTAAAGGTAAAGTTGTTATTTAAAAAAAAAATAAGTTTTATTTGTCTGCTCTGTGTAATGGTTTTGGACAGAGCAGCCCCAAACCTCTTCTTCTCAGGTTCCTCACCAGCACTGCTGACTCTTCTCCCCTGCAGAGTACCCCCATTGCCCCGCCACCTCCACACTGGCTACAATTGTCAGCAGTCAGAGCCAACATTTCCCGCTACTGTGTCTGTGCCAATAGGAAGAGAGAGATGAGAGAGCCTCTGCTCTCCTGTACCTTGCTGGATCAAGATCGGGCTCAGGTAAATATAAAGGGGGGCTGCAGGGTAGAGCTTCACACAATGTTTTTTTACCTTCATACATGTAACTGAACTACTACTGGAATAAAGTTAAAAATATGACCTGCATTCTTTTTAAATTACTACATTTATGCTTTACCACTTCCTGCCTGCGCTATAGCGGAAAGATGGCTACAGTGCAGTTTTCCTTTGCCGAATAGGAGTACATGGACATCTTACAGTGATCGGGCGGTGTGCTCTGTGACTGCCGAGTCCTTTGGACTCAGCTGATCAAAGATCAGGGTAAAGGGCCAATCACAGTGGGCCTTTACCACATGATCAGCTGTCAGCCAATGACAGCTGATGACAAGATGTAAACACAAGTCTAAGGTTATCGGCTTTTCCTTTCATCATACTGACAGCATGAGGAGAGAAGAAGAGAGCCGATAACCGGCTTGTGTTAGGGACATCGGCACTGATAATCAGGGCACTAATTATTAGTGTACCGATTATCAATGCAGTCCCAACAGTGCCAACTATCACTGTCACCTATCAGTGCCTCCTCATCAGTGCAGCCTATCAGTGCTCATCAGTGCAGATTCATCAGCACACATCACTAAAGGAGAAAAATTACCCATTTGCAAAATGTTATACCAAACTATGAAAATGGTTTGCTTTTGTTTATTTTTCAAAATTCATTTGTTTAGCAAGAAAATAAAAAACCCAGTGGTGATTAAATACCAGCAAATGAAAGCTCTATGTGTGTGAAAAAAGCAATACAAATGTCATATGGGTACAGTGTAGCATGATCACGCAATTGTTATTCAAAGTGTGACAGTGCTAAAAGCTGAAAATTGGCCTGGGTAGGAAAGGGGTAAAAGTGCCCAGTAGGCAAGTGGTTAAGAGACTGCATTTTGTGGAGTACGATGGCCCATATGTGAAAAGCAAAATGCATTACTGTAGTAGAACCAAAACAATAAGCCTGCCCCTTACTAACATGGAGAATTCACAAGGATTACTTTATTACCTACCTTTCTCTGCCTGCTCAATTATTTGTCGAATGGCTTTCTTCAGACTGTTGGCTCTAAGCATGAGCTGTTCACGAGGCAGAAAAGTCTGTGATCGCATTGGAGAAGGAGAAATAGCTGGAGGGCATGTGGCATTTTCTGAAGAGTCCTCCATCTCCTCGTTTATTGTAGGTGGAGGTTGGGACATGACTGTTGTAGCTTGAGACTCCTCGTTCAAAGTTTTCAAGAGGGAGTCCAGTTTCTCTCGAAGAACAGTGCACTAAGAAAAATTAAAGCCATTTTTAAGAATAAGATTTAAAGTGTATTTTCACCTTTGCAGTCAGAATTTAAGAACCCCCAATATAAGTTTATATGTGTTCCCATTTACACAGCACACCTAAATATTATTTTAGAAATATTTCTCATCTTTCGAGTTGTTTTTTTAGCTGGCCTTTGGGCAAATTGAAAGGTATTCTAAACAATTTGAAACGGAATATGGGGGGACAAAGTGAAGACCGAGTTTTTTTGTTAAAATTGCCACACCATGATGCAAAGCATTGTGGCCGGGACAATGTGCATTCACCTGAGCAGCACCATGTCAGTTTGTAGGTGGGCAGTAAAAATACAGATCAATTGCCTGTCTTTACAAACTCCAGGCTGTCTGTGTGAAAGAAGCCTAGGAAAGCCTTGGCTGGAAAAAAAACAACACTCAAGAGTTCTAAAATGTCCCCACACTTTATCTAAAACTTAAAGGCTATGTTACACTGGATGGCCAATATCCCCCTCCCTGCTGTCATAATTTGAAAATAGCACAGCCCTGCTGGGCTCTGCCTACATGGCCTCGTCTTTCATTCACTGTGAATGTATGCCTACAAATATCGTCAGCCTTTGTAGCTGATGGCTTGTAGTTTGCGATTTCGTAGTCCATTGAGCTTCCTGCTATCAGATAACTGCCTGTTTGTACGAGCAGACAGTTATGCTAGGAGTCTGCTGGAGGCCTAAGGCTGCAACTGCAATCTGCTCATCATGGGTGAAATGCTGTGCAGGCTCCATAGATAAAATAAATAAATAATAAATGCACATTTTTACCTGCAAAAACTGCGCAATTTTTTTTTTAAAAGATGAACTTATCCTTTAACCACTTAAAGGACCGTCTCCTGCACATATATACTTCGGCAGAATGGCACAGCTGGGCATAAGCACGTACCTGTACGTCCTCTTTAAGTGCCCAGCCGTGGGTCGCGGGCGCGCGCCCACGACCCGGTCCGAAGCTCCGTGACCGCGGGACTCCGGTGGCGATCGGGTCCCGGAGCTGAAGAACGGGGAGAGCTGTGTGTAAACACAGCATCCCCGTTCTTCACTGTGGCGCTGTCATTGATCGTCTGTTCCCTGATATAGGGAAAGGCGATCGATGACGTCACACGTCCAGCCCCGCCCCCCTACAGTTAGAAACACATATGAGGTCACACTTAACCCCTTCAACGCCCCCTAGTGGTTTACTCCCAAACTGCAATTGTCATTTTCACAGTAAACAATTAAACAATGCATTTTATAGCATTTTTTGTCCCAAAAATGTGTCAAAATTGTCCGATGTGTCCGCCATAATGTTACAGACACGAAAAAAAAAAAAATCGCTGATCGCCGCCATTAGTAGTAAAAAAAAAAAAAAAAAACATTTAGAAAAATGCAATAAAACTATCCCCTATTTTGTAAATGCTATAAATTTTTGTTTATAGCGCAACAAATAAAAACCGCAGAGGTGATCAAACACCACCAAAAGAAAGCTCTATTTGTGGGAAAAAAAGGACGCCAATTTTGTTTGGGAGCCACGTCGCATGAGCGCGCAATTGTCAGTTAAAGAAGTGCCGAATCGCAAAAACTGGCCAGGTCCTTTACCTGCATAAAGGTCCGGGTCTTAAGTGGTTAGAAAAAAAAAAGTAGGCTGGAGAGCACAGAAATTGCCTTCTCAGTGAGCTTCTGTCCCTCCTTTACTATCCAATCATAGTCACTGAACTCACACCGCACACAGACTGCACTAGAGAATCACAATGTAGAAAAGGCCAAAGACTTAAGATTCACATTTTTCTGCATTAAAAAAATGCTCATCTCCGCAAGGGCACACAGAAAACAACTGTTTTCTATGTTCCCTGTTCACATTAAAACACAGGCGGGGCAGGGTAAAAAGTACTGCTGTGTGGAAATCTGCAGCATGTCTGTGTTTGCTTTGTTACAATTCAATAAAGTTGAGATAAAAAAAAAAAAAGGGTGCCTTGTTTTGTAAAAACCACAAGGCAACACCTCCACTGACATCAGGCAAGTGTGAATAAGCCCTAAAACAAAATTGAGCGAGATATGCAATTGTATTTTTTCTACCCCAATCTAAACTCGATTGTATTTTGCATCTTATTCGGTTTGCAAAAAAAAAAAAAGCCTTCATTTATGCAATCCAAAAGGCAAAACAGTTACCCAGTGTTACATTCAGTTTAAAAAGTGCATCAAACACAGCTAAAGAACTGCCTGTATTCAAGTCCTAATTCAAATAAAATGGAATACACTGGTTCTTTAAACTGAGCCTGGAACATAAAATACCTTTCCTGCCATTGTTTCAGATTCTTCACAACTCTCCGTCATCCTCTCATAGGCCTTCCCAACACGGGCAACAAAATCTTTTACAGTTTCACATAGGACCCTAAGAAAATATAAAAAAAAAATCAGACTACACCCATATTGGATACAATTGGTATTTAGATGGTTTATTTCTATATATATATATATATATATATATATATATATATATATATATATATATATATATATATACACACACACACACACACACACACACACACACTTCCCCCCACCATATATAGATCTACACCAAGGGGCCTCTTATTATCCATTAGGTACACCTGTTTGATAGCACAAATAGCTAAACCTGCTGCCATGGTCAAGTGGTTCAGTTATATGACCAAATATTTTACTTTAGTTTAGTTTAGAACATACCTGAGTTAAACAACTAACCATGGAATGATTGGTGCCAGGTGCGGTGCCTGCAACATCTCAGGAACAGCTTACCTCACATCCTACAGACTTGAAAACTTACTTGTGACATTATATTAATCTCTTAGGGATGACATTTAAAGTGGTTCTAAAGCCTGAAGACTTTTTATTAATGCATTCTAAGCATTAAAATAAAAACCCCTCTGTGGGCAGCAGCCCCCCTAATACTTACCTGAGCCCATCTCGATCCAGCAATGTTGGAGGAGAGACTCGGCTGTCTGAGACAGATTATCGGTGACACAGCAGGGGGTGCCATTTGCTCCCACTGCTGTCAAAGTCATTAGGCCAATGAGGTCAATGTTCCAATTATGCTTTGACAATAAAACCTGGAAGCAGATTGGTTTCTTTGCAGAGCTGCACCAGATTTTGCACGCTTTCGTTTTAGTAAATAACCCCCATTGTGTCTCACACTACATCAGATTTATGTGAAGATGTACATCTCCACAATCCTGTGCACACGCAAGTCAATATCACCAGTTAGGGCACCATTACTTCTCTTTAAACAACTGTATATATCATGGCAATATACCCACCTTTCATTTGGGGTGCAGTGGATATATGTACTATGGAACTACACCTGGACTTTTACCATGGAGATTTGCATTCTGCATATTGTTAGAACAAATCAGTGTGGATTTATATGCATAAATACAGCAAGCTGTATTTGCAGTGTATAATATGTAATACCACTTTTATTTTGATATAGTAATACTAGGAAAAAATTTAGCGCTGTGATACCATAAAGACGGTGATTTCTCTTGGAGAAAACTAAATCAATAGTCACTGTAATGAAACAGTGATAGAGTGCCAAAAATTTACAAATAATGGTGAAATAAGTGAATAAACTGGTGTTAAACAAAACACAACCAAAAATAGTATAACATTAGAAAGTCCATCCAAAACTGATGAAATGAACAGATGATGAAATGAATAGATGATAAAATGACCACGTGGATCCTCAGAGACAAACTGTCACTTTCTAAAATCTAAATGAAGATAAAACTGCGCTTACCAGAAAGCGTGGATCTGCCTGTCAGCGACAGCAGATCAAGAAGGCATGGACATTCACGGGGCATACTCAGATCGGCTTACTCAGACTGGATCGAAGAAGAGGATCTTCAGTGGAGGGCCATGGATGCACGGTATCCCGGATGGATGTCCTGATTATCCCAAGATGTCCGCTCTCAAGAGTAGATGTGGGGGGATAATGGTGAACCCCTTGAGGGGTAGGATGGAATGGAAATGGAAGACTCCAAACAGCATGTAGGGGAGAGAAGGAAAACGCAGCCCCAATGGTGCAGGTCAAAAAATATAGGTTTTATTTGAATAAAACCAGCATATACATTAAAAGTGATCACAAATAATAAAAGGGGCAATATGAGAAATGGTAAAAAAACAATCCTTACGTGTTTCGTCCTAGAGGGACTTCAACTGGGGCTTGGTTTTTTACCATTTCTCATATTGCCCCTTTTATCATTTGTGATCACTTTTAATGTATATGCTGGTTTTATTCAAATAAAACCTATATTTTTTGACCTGCACCATTGGGGCTGCGTTTTCCTTCTCTCCCCTACATGCTGTTTGGAGTCTTCCATTTCCATTCCATCCTACCCCTCAAGGGGTTCACCATTATCCCCCCACATCTACTCTTGAGAGCGGACATCTTGGGATAATCAGGACATTCATCCGGGATACCGTGCATCCATGGCCCTCCACTGAAGATCCTCTTCTTCGATCCAGTCTGAGTAAGCCGAGCAGAGTATGCAGCGTGAGTGTTCATGCCTTATTGATCTGCTGTCGCTGACAGGCAGATCCACGCTTTCGGATAAGCGCAGTTTTATCTTCATATAGAAAGTGACAGTTTGTCTCTGAGGATCCACGTGGTCATTTTCTCTAGGGTTGTCCTGATACCACTTTTTTAGGACTGAGTACAAGTACCGATACTTTTTTTCAAGTACTCGCCGATACCGAATACCCCCCCATATGCAGCCATGTCCCCCCATATCCAGCCATGTCCCCCCCATATGCAGCCATGTCTCCCCCATATGCAGCCATGTCCCCCCCATATGCAGCCATGTCCCCCCCATATGCAGCCATGTCCCCCCCATATGCAGCCATGTCCCCCCCATATGCAGCCATGTCCCCCCCATATGCAGCCATGTCCCCCCCATATGCAGCCATGTCCCCCCATATCCAGCCATGTCCCCCCCCATATCCAGCCATGTCCCCCCCATATCCAGCTATGTCCCCCCCATATCCAGCTATGTCCCCCATATGCAGCCATGTCCCCCCCCATATGCAGCCATGTCCCCCCCCCATATGCAGCCATGTCCCCCCCCCCCCATATGCAGCCATGTCCCCCCCCCATATGCAGCCATGTCCCCCAATATGCAGCCATGTCTCCCCCCCATATGCAGCCATGTCCCCCATATCCAGCCATGTCCCCCATATGCAGCCATGTCTCCCCCCCATATGCAGCCATGTCTCCCCATATGCAGCCATGTCTCCCCATGCAGCCATGTCTCCCCCCATGCAGCCATGTCTCCCCCCATGCAGCCATGTCTCCCCCCCATGCAGCCATGTCTCCCCCCCATGCAGCCATGTCTCCCCCCCATATCCAGCCATGTCTCCCCCCCATATCCAGCCATGTCTCCCCCCCATATCCAGCCATGTCTCCCCCCCATATCCAGCCATGTCCCCCTTACCTGCATCCCGCCGCATCTCCGCTGCCGCCGACTGGTTAATACGCGCGGGGAACATCACAGCTTTCATTTGAATAGCTGTAATGATTCGCGCCGCGCTGCGTATAGACACTCCCCCTTGCTCGGCATTGGACAGTTCACCCGAGCAAGGGGGAGTGTCTATACGCGGCGCAAATCATTACAGCTATTCAAATGAAAGCTGTAATGTTCCCCGCCCGTATTACCCAGTCGGCGGCAGCGGGGATGCGGCGTAACGGCGCAAGTATTCTATTTCGGTATCGGGGGTATTTGCGGGAGTACAAGTACTCCCGCAAATACTCGGAATCGGTCCCGATACCGATACTAGTATTGGTATCGGGACAACCCTAATTTTATCATCTATTAATTTCATCAGTTTTGGATGGACTTTCTAATGTTATACTATTTTTGGTTGTGTTTTGTTTAACACCAGTTTATTCACTTATTTCACCATTATTTGTCCATTTTTGGCACTCTACCACGGTTTCATTACAGTGACTATTGATTTAGTTTTCTCCAAGAGAAATCATCGTCTCTATGGTATCACAGCGCTACATTTTTTCCTCACATCACTGTTCAATATTTGTCATATTGTAGTGTGGCTGCTTTAGTTTTAATTTGTTTTGGTTAGCACAATATTTCCCCCCCTTTTTTCTGCATTGATATAGTGATACACTTGCAGTTCTACATTGATCAGGTGTATGTGATACATACCTATGCACATGAGAGGACACGAATTAACAGATAGTCAACATTAGATTGCAACTGGTGATTGCACATCCATCTTCTGAGGTATCATGTGACAATTATTTACAGATCAATGGCTGTGAACATTTGTGCATTCACAATTTGAGAACATAGCAATGATCATGAAGTTGGTACATGTGCATCATTGGGTCACAAATACAACTGATATATTTGTACGCTACATTGTTTTTATATTTCTTTTCAAAAGCGGTCATGCAAGGTATGTTATACTCTACGACTGTAGTAGTCTTTAGGAGAACATACTAGGTTTTGGACTATAGGGATCAGCATGTATTTTCAACGTTTTAGATATTTTTTAAAGTGTAAAAGGGTCATTTCAAATTTTATAAAAAAAATAAATGCACATCTTTGTAGGTGAGAAAAGTGTGTATTTTTTTTTTCATTTAACATTGGAGCCTTATGACATTGTCTTTCAATAATCTTGTTCCAAAACCTCCCAAATGGTTCTCTGTGGCCATCTCCAGAGGAAAGATGCTGGAAACAAGACTCTATAGAACCCTATTGAAAGCTACTGCACAATGGCATCCAGCACACAGAAGATCAGTAGCAACATGTAAATAAAGCCATAAGCTTTGTATGCATTATACTGGATGCTTAATTAGAGTTTAAAGGAGAAGTATGGCCAAAGCTCTTTTTTGGCCATACATCTCCCTATGGATCACAGTCGTCCTGGGCAAGTCATATCTGTTGGAATTAAAGCATCTATAATCCATCCATTTTGGGTTTGGCGCATTGGTGTGTCGGATGTCGTATGAGAGCTGTGGCCGATGATCGGGTCCCACAGGATTTCCAACATGCTTGATTGACCCTTTTTGAATATATGTTCTTCAGGGTTCAGTAATTCTGGGAAGCCTCTCTCCAGTTGGTGGCGGCGGCTTCTTTTCTTCACATCGTTGGTCACAAATGGATTGGGGGAGCAACATCACTTTTGCTTTTATTGGACTGTCACTTAATATATCACATGTCACAATAAGAGACTTTTTTCTTTAGTTACAATATATATGTATTTCTATACATGTTCATCATATATTTCATTATCATCTATATACACAGTGTTTATGTCACTTGGTATAACTTTCAGTGCTACTATATATAGGTTTTGACAGTCAGTTAAAGCCAGTCCAGGATGGGGAAAGCATCCACAAGCCTGAATTTGTAGCTAGCTCAGGCTATCTGCTGCATTGCTGGGAGGCAGCTGCTCACTCCCCTCTCCTCCCCAGCCCAGCCCAGCGCTCCAGTGAGCAATGGAAGGCAGAGCAGAGAGCTGTTGACTGACAGTCACGGCTCCCTGCTCAGAGTGAAGGGGAGAACTGAGCGATCAGCGATGTTTGAAAACCCATAATTCTCTTTCAAGCTAACAAGTGACAGAACATTCTTAAACATCTGTGGGTGCACATGATTGGTAGAATTCTGTACAAGGAAATAATAATAATAATGTGACAATATTAGATTTTTCATTTCTCTGTAGCACAAAAAAAACAGGATGCAGAAGGGAGAACATGTAAAATGTTCTTCGGGCTAACCTTGTTTTTCAAATTGCAAAGTGTGGCACTGAATGGGTGAATGCCCCTTTTTAGCGTTATATGGGAACTTAACAAAGAAGCGTTTGGTCAATATACAAAAGGGAACACGGTTACAAATGTTCTTTGGGCTACCCATGTTTTTGCAAATCAAGTGTGGCAGGGGAAAGTGACCCTTTTTAATGCTATACAGAACTAGTCAACGAAGCAGTGATTTGTCACTGTACAAAATCCCTATAAAGCTGCCTACTTTATGTTAATGACTCAAACAACATTTCACTACAGTATCACTACAATTTTGCAAGAAAAGAAAGAAGTAAAGAGCACAGCTTTTCTATTATGATTGAAGTCAATGTAGTTTTCCCAATTGCATCTGCTGCAGTCATAGCATGAACTGCTCAAATCTGACAGGCTGCAGCAGTGCCTGAGATTGCATGCACCTTCTTCTGTTGTTGAAAGTGTCTATAGCATTATTAGAATGACAATTCCATGACAAGCAACAGTTACCATGCCAACTGTCTTGACTGCCACTTACTTAGCTGATGAGATAACCACAGAGTGTTGGTCTGAGCTGAGTATCTGAGATAAGTGAGCGGCTACAGAGTTTTCATAACCCAGAATCTGCCGCACCTGGAAGGAAGAAAGAGGTTTAAGAGCTGAGAACACAAAATATATACTGTATGTGTAGATGTTTTGTTTGGCTTGACAAGGACCTTGGTACTTTCCTACAAGGTGACTTACACCCACGTTATAGAACGGGCACATGTATTAATTATTATGTGTACTAACCTCACAACCTTCGCTGGGTTCTGTTGTACAGGGATCTGAAACCTGAGCTGGCAGTTTGGTCTCATACACCATGATACTCCACCTGCCAAGGATGAATCAACAGCTTTTAAAACATGCTATTATAAAACCTAAAATACCAAAATGGATTGATCATTGCATAGAAAAATAAATCGAATTATGTCCATCAGATTTGTTCTTTCATAAGCAGATATGGTAAAAGTGAGAAGACAGTCAGTCTTCCTTTGCACTAAGCTTTTCAAGCTTCCAGCACAAAAAAAAATGTAGAATATAGACGTCTGGGCCAGAACTAACCATGCTTAAATGCTTAAATCGTCTACCTTGCAACTGAGTGATTTTCAAACGGTGTGCCCTTTGAGACTTGCAGGTGTGCCCGGGGAGTTTTAAAAAATTATTAAAATTGCTAGCGTTTTGAAACCTTGAATTGAACATATTGAAAAATTAAATAGTAAATTAAATGTTGCAAAAGTTACATATATAAAAACGCAATCTCTGTCAGTCTGTCATTCACTGGCTCCTTTCGTAACGCAAGACTTGTACGAGATCTCGGGAGAACGCAATTGCTCTAATTATATAAAAATAATAATAATAGAGACCAATTTCCATTCCAACTCTGATGGTTATAAATAAAGTTTGGTAATTTTTTAGCTATGGAGAAATACTAGAATCAGGTCTAGAACTCTGAAAGAGAAACTGTTAAATGAAAAGCAAGGAAGCAAGCGTAAGTACAAAGAAGATTACAAATCACTTCATTCTGATTTGCTCTCGAAAGCAGAAACTTAAAATTTGAAATGAAATATAGATGTTAAAATAATTAAAGCGGAGGTTCACCCTCAAAATAAACTTTTTGTTAACCTATCTCCAGCCTTAATAAAGGCTTGTAGCGTTGTCATTTTTTTTTTTAATGTGGACACTTACCTGTCTTCAGCCTCACTTCCGGGTCTTCTTCCTTGCGGGGAGTGGGCGTGTCGCTCCTTTTCCCCGACGGGGAGCTCTGCGCAATGTCTCCTGGGAGTGAGTGTTGATCCTCCCAGGAGACAATTGACGTGCGGGTAAAGTGCGTCATCGCCTTCCGAAAATATCCGACGGGGACTCGGCTCTTTACAACGCTATACGGCACCTGCGCCTGCCGTGTAGAGCTGACTGCGCAGGCGTCGTAAAGTGCCAAGTCCCCCTCGGATATTTTCGGAAGGCGATGACGCGCTTTACCCGCACGTCAATCATCTATGCGTCGTATTAGGAACGCCTACTCTCCGGGGGAACGAGAACCCGGAAGCTGGGTGAAAACAACGAAAAAACGTAAGTACAGCGAAAAAAAAAAAATCCAGCATACTGTTGATGTCAGCAGTATGCTGGATGGAACGGTATGTAGATGTTTTAGGGTGAACCCCCGCTTTAAGTTCTTCACCATAAAAATTGTTAAATGTTTTCAGGTGTGCCGTGAAAATCTTTAGATCTATTTGGTGCGCCGTAAGACAAAAAAGTTTGAGAAACACTGATCTAACTCTTATACCAACTACCCTGTAAAAGCAATATTCTTATACTTACCGATTCTCAAAGTTCTCTGGTCCAGTCACGTGATCTTCCCAGAGGTGAGAGTGCCAACAACAGAAGTAATGCCTGGGCCATTACCCATAGGCTTAATATGGGGTATCCATGGTCAGCTGTTCCTCCTCTCCTCTGAAGCTGGGAGGCAATAACGTGATCGGACAAGAGCGCCCCGAGAATAGGTAAGTATAAGCATCTTTTCTTTACAGGGTAGTTAGTATAAGTGTTAAAAGGGGATTGGGAGCAGTATTCACGTTAAGTTAGATCCAATTACGGTAATCAATGCTGTGTGGTTGAGAATTTGACTGAGATCAACTGTTTTTTTTTGTTAAAGTTTTGTATGCTGTATTACTTTCATTTATTTTGTTTGTTAGGCCTCTGGACGTAATTTCAGGAATTTGCGTGTATGCGTACAATACATTTCTTAGGCAAAAATCTATTGAATATTCAAAATATGTATTTTCATATGCAAGTACCGGTGCAAAATACTGACTTTTCTTTACATTGAAAACAATGGGCTGTATTTAGATGAGTTAAAAAGAACAATAATACAAAGAAAAGAGCTGTATTGAGTTTCTACGAGTTGCAGTGTGCAATAGTGTTAATTTTGTTTCGTCAACGAAAAAAATTTGTCATAGTTTGCCAGCTAAAGTTTTTCAGAAATAAAAACTAAATCAAAATAAAATTAGAATACTGTAAGTACAATATATATAAAAAATAAATAAAATTAGAACTGTAAACTGTGTTGGCTGTAATGCTAGGCTGAAAGTGGGGATGGGGGAAGTAAATGGGAGTGGGGGCGTGCACAGGGCAGGGTGCATTATACTCTGGAATGGAGAGGTGACCTGAAAGTGGGGATGGGGAAGCAAATGGGAGTAAGGGCGTGCACAGGGCAGGGTGCATTATACTCTGGAATGGAGAGGTGACCTGAAAGTGGGGATGGGGAAGCAAATAGGAGTGAGGGCGTGCACAGGGCAGAGAACTGGACAGTATAGGGAGGCTGTTATTTTACACAGTGCTAAGCACTGCTAGCTTGCTGGAAGGGGAAACACTCACAACATCACATCCAAACACAAATCTGATGGATGAGTTCCTCTTCTGTGGTTTGATCAAAAACTCCCAGGCAGCAGGCAGACAGAGGGAGTTTGCGTCTTTCAGCTAATACAGCTTGCTGATAGAGTCAGGGGGCTGGGGCTTTAACAGACAGGCATAGCTCAGAGGAACGCGGAACTTCAGGTGGTACTGGAGATTTTAATAAAATATGACTAAAACTAAAATGACATTTTAGTCAAAACACAATGACTAAAACTAAATTTTATGTCAAAATTAACCCTGGTGTGCAAGAGGCCTTACTATGAAGTAATTTCCCAACACTTTACTCTCTTTGTAACATTATGTTGTGTGTGTGTGTGTCCAACAGACTGTAAACTCTGTATTTGTCTCAGTAATAATACAACAAAATTTACCTGTCCAGCATTTTAGTGCCAGCCCTCTCAAACTTCTCTAGTATTTGGGGTAACTGGGTGTCATCATCACATGCAGAGCCCCAGCCCAGCACTCGTGCCAAGTCATTCCCTGTTCCTAGGGGCAAGACCCCAAGCTGGCACTAAAAAGAAAAAAAAAAAAAATCACCATGGATAACGACAGATGTCAAAAACATGAAGCAAAATAAACTAAATATTTTAGTAATATTTTTAAATTTGCATGTACATATATAAAAGTGATTTAAAGCGACACTAAAAAAATAAAAATAAAATAAATAAAAATAACAAACATGTTATACTTAACTCCACCGTGTGGCTCGTTTTGCACAGAGTGGCCCCGATCCATGTCTTCTGGGGTCCCTCGGCGGCTGTCATGGCTCCCCCTCTGCAAGAGCTTTCCACCTTCATACGAGCGAACTCTCATGGTGGAAAGCTCTTGCGGGCACGCTCCCATGATACAGCAGCGGGCATAGGATGCATTAAGGTAAGAAAACATTTACCTTTACAGCCCCTAGTCTTCAATACATCTAGATGCATAAATGAATTTTGTTGCTGATTATTATCATTATTTATTTAAATGAAAAGATGTACAGAAAAAAAGTGGGGTGGCAACTTCCTCTGACACTGCCGTTGCTATGGAAACCTGACCTGTAACCTATTACACTGCTTGTGCAGCACTGAGCATGTGTGAGATCTGCAAGGCTGAAATCCAGGAAGTAATACAGTCTGGCTTTAGATGCCCACACTTAAGATGGCCACGGTCTACTGCTAGGTTATTATAGCATTTTGAAAGTTTATAAATTAACAAAACGGACCTTAGTTTACAGACTAAGGCCTCGTACACACGACCGGACATGTCCACTGAAACTGGTCCACGGACCAGTTTCAGGGGACAGATCCGATCGTGTGTACAGGCTAGCGGACAGATTTCCAGCGGACAAATGTTTCTTAGCATGCTAAGAAACATGTCCGCTGGAAAGCTGTCAGATATCTCCCGCATGCGTCGAATGGATTCGACGCATGCGTGGAAGTATTTTACTTCCTGGTTTGGTGACGTGGCGGCGTCAACGTCACCGCCACGCCACCGCGCTGTCTGTCCGCGGGGATTTTGGTTTGATGGTGTGTACAGCCATCAGACCGAAATCTCCGAGCGGACATGTCCAATGAAAACGGTCCGCCGGACCGTTTTCATCGGACTGTCCACTCGTCTGTACGAGGCCTAACTTTACTAGAATATATTAAGCTTGTGTATTATAGGGGTATTTTTATTTAAAAAAGTGTCATTTCGGCCGGAACACAACTTTAATGAATTCGTACACTGATAATAATTCTTAATTATGCTGCATTTATAGAGTAAAATGCTAGGCCATAATCCTCCTGTCTGCTGTCAGCCACTGTTAAAAAAAACAATAAGCTGCACGAAGACAATTCAAACGAATGTGAAACACCTTGCACTCAGCATAGCCATGAGACTGTTCCATTCAAAGGACACCTGTCATTAAAGAAATATGCGACTTCTTTAAAAATTGCAGTTGTCTTGAGGTCAGGTCAAACCTATGGATTACTGAAACGGACAACGTTAAGTCATGTTAAATCAAAATTCCACTGAGCCACTGTATTAAAACTATATGGAAAATGACATTTTTAGATGGTGGTCAGCAATGGAAGCCCATGCGTTTACGATGGCTCAGCTTTAAGGTTTAATAATTGCATAAAATTAGGGCTGTTACTGATTACAATTTTCGTGTTCGATTAATCGATTTATTTTTTAATCGATTAATCGACAAATTTCGATGAATTATAACGCACATACAGATCCAACTACTTTTAGCTGATATCCTTGCATTGCAACTCTGCATTAGTCAGTGGTAAATGTGGTATACACTATATACAATCACCCGTCACTAGTTAGTTTCCACAATCCATGACTTAACTTCACAGTTCACACAAATACTTTTTTAATTCAAAATGTAGCACTGACGTAAGTTATTTCTTCTTATTAAGCTTTAAGAAAAACATAGAAAGTTAGTTCAACTTTAATTATAAAACGTATCTAGTATATTGACTGTCAGTCACTTTATAGTAGGCAAGTAGGCATCACTTTAGCCAGTCATACAGACATACCAGAGTGTTTACATTTTCTGGAAGCAGACATGATCGCATTTTATTGACAATATACCCTGAAGAACTGAACAGTCTTTCGCACGGAACAGATGTTGCCGATACACAAAGAATTGTCTGCACAAAGCTGCTTAGGACAGGAAAACGATGGTTATTTTTGCCCCCTTCCCCTGATGGAGCCTGATGCATCCTCCTGCTCCACAGATGCAAAGGAACCTCAATCCAATGAGTGCAGTTTGGTCGCATCCAGCAGGGTAAGGCTGCTTTCACATTGGGCGGTGGAGCCGCGGTGACGGTATAGCCGCGCTATTTGTAGCGCCGCTATACCGTCGTATTTACCGTGATATTCGGGCGCTAGCGTTGAGGTTTTAACCCCCGCTAGCGGCCAAAAAAGGGCGGGCGTTGCGGGCGGTATTACCGCGGTTTGCCATTGATTTCAATGGGAAGGTGCGGTATAGGAGCGGTAAACACACCGCTCCTATACCGCTCCAAAGATGCGGCTAGCAGGACTTTTGGAGCGGTCCTGCTGCCGCACCGCTTCAGTGTGAAAGCCTTCGGGCTTTCACATTGAAGCCTGCAGGGCATGATTTTTTCATGCGGTATAGCATCGCTATTTTTAGCGCTGTACCGCATGAAAAACGCCTCAATGTGAAAGGGGCCTTAGTCTCACTGTCCAGGCTGTCCGGTGATGTCAAGAATTTTGATCGATCAAAAGAATTTTGACCGATCAAAAAAATTAAAGATTAATCGAGGAATTAATCTTTAATTTCCCCAGCCCTACATAAAATAATGTATTTCAGACACCTTGATAAACTTTAACAGTCATTCACACCATTATTACCTGCTTGTGAAGATTTAGAGCATCTATTTCTGAGAGAACCCAGCCTACGCTTCCATCTCCACCACATACCAATATTCTGAAAGTGTCGAATTTATGAAACAGACGTAAGCTAAAAGGAATAAGACAAGTTATTAGTTTATATCAAGATACCATTTTCTCACTACACTACTGTAATTAATTATGCGTGGCCAGAGACTAGGGGAATACTAACAGAAGTTGTCAAAGGCTGGTGGAATGCTAACAAAAGTGGTCAGAGACTGAGGAATGCTAAAAGAAGTAGTCAGAGACTGTGAGGAATGCTAAAAGAAGTAGTCAGAGACTGGGGGAATGCCAACTGAAGTGGTCAGAGACTGGGGGAATGCCAACAGAAGTGGTCAGAGACTGGGGGAATGCCAACAGAAGTGGTCAGAGACTGGGGGAATGCCAACAGAAGTGGTCAGAGACTGGGGGAATGCCAACAGAAGTGGTCAGAGACTGGGGGAATGCCAATAGAAGTGGTCAGAGACTGGGGGAATGCCAACAGAAGTGGTCAGAGACTGGGGGAATGCCAACAGAAGTGGTCAGAGACTGGGGGAATGCCAACAGAAGTGGTCAGAGACTGGGGGAAGCCAAAAGAAGTGGTCAGACATTGGGGGAATGCTAACAGAAGCGGTCAGACATTGGGGGAATGCTAACAGAAGCAGTCAGAAACTGGGGGAATGTTAATAGTGTCAGAGACTGGGGGAATGATACCAGAACCGTCAGAGACTGGGACATGCTAGAGGCAATTGTCAGAAGACAATTGGCAGGTGATACGATTTAGGCAGCCGCTAGAGATTATTGCCATTACAGCCCTGTTAAAAATCAATGCACTCATATGTGTTCTCCATACAGCCCCATTAAAATGACTGTGCTTTCATCAGATGTTGTCCACTATAAAATCCATGATAAAAGATCACAGGCAAACATTAAATAATTCAAAGCATAATTCAAAGCAAAACAAAATTATTTTATGGTCAGACAATGTTGAGAAAACCATTTAGATGGCACAGACCAGTGTAGAGAATATTTTTCCTGCTCTTGCTGGATATGCCGCCTCTTGCAATACAGGTATAGTGGAATGTAGCAGCAGTTGTAACATTTTGAGCTCCTCGTTGGCACCTGATCCACCACAGAATAAGAGGAAGCGTTATCTGGCTTTTGCTACTTCATAGGACTCATGACATGTCACAAAGCCATGAGAAAAGTGATGCGCTGTACTAAGCCACAAGCTGAGCAGAAAGTCCAAATAATTCAGGAAAACACAGACAACAAGCTGCCAAGCCCCAAGACCAGCAGGTTGTGCACAGGCCACCTAAATGTATTGCTTTCCGATCTGGATGACCAAAAGAAAAACCTTACCCAAGATGGGGTCCACCATTCATGAGATCGAAAACTTGAGCTGGGTTCAACAGCTGCTTGAAGCGTCTCAAGAACTTTACACCTTGGTTGTCTCCACTCTTTGAATTGACAAACACAAGCAAAGGGCTGGTGCAGGAAGGGGGACAGGTGGCTTTCCAAAACCCTGGAAAATACAAAACAGAAAAAATAAAATAACAGATCCACCGTACATTGTACAGAATTTTCCTCACTTCCTGTGGTTACACATGGTTCCATCACTCACCATCGGAGTCTATGCTGTTGAGGGCCGTTGGGGGGATTACAGACACTTTACACTGGCCAAGTGGGCATTTTTTAGGTAGAAGCTCTTTGCAGGATGTATGTACCTAAAAAAAAAAAAAAAATAAAAAAGCCAAGTTACATGTAGGAAAGTAACAGACAAAACATGAAAATATATATTAAAAAAAATTACAACGCTGTGAATAACAAAAACCAGAACCAACCCTGGAACATGTCCAAAATAGTCTATGACTGTCAGCTTACATAATTATATATATAGGTTTATTTTCATGTAACGGTCAGTGTATAAATCTAAAAGCTTCAAAAGTCCCTTCTGTATTGCCCTGTCTATGCTACAATAATGGGGAAAGTGTATTTCCCTTTTTTACCAAACAGACATACTGAATTGTAGTGAAGGTAGTGGAGAGCTGTCTTGCGGATTGAACATTTCTACTTCACATCAATCTGTATTTTATCTCTACATGGTTCCTTTTCTGTTATCTGCAATAGACACCTCACAGAGACTCCCTGTAGTGGAGATCAGGAGCAAAAACTTTACAAACTGACCTTTTGCATACAGAATACCATGGAAAACAATGTTCTAATGTGCACATTACTGTTACTGTAAAGTAGTCATATCTATATGATAAATGGCCAGTGTTGAGAGAACAATGTTTGATTAGTACAATTAGTGAGTCATGGTAATGGAAATACCGCATGCAATAGGCCTTTGTGGACTGGTGCTTTCATATGTTGGGGTTGCTGTAACCTGAAGTGAGATCATTTTGCAGATTTTTCTTGTAGGCTTCTCATGTTCAGCTATCAGTCAGTGTTAAACATTTCATAGAGTTCCATTAAATGATGGGTTATAATCATTAGCTCAAAAAAACAACTGCTGTGTAGTAATTATGCACTTCTCTAATAAATAAGAAAGCATATCACAAGAAGGGCCTGTGTCTATTTTTAAAAAAAACTGCCCCAACTTTCAAAATTAGGAGTGGCCTATAAAAGACTAAGACCCCTTTCACACCGGGGGCATTTTGCAGGCGCTATAGCGTTAAAAATAGCACCTGCAAAACGCCCTAAAACAGCTGCTCTATTCACTCCAGTGTGAAAGCCAGAGGGCTTTCACACTGGAGCGGTGCATTTGCAGGGCGTCAGAAAAAGTCCTGCCAGCAGCTTCTTTGGAGCGCATTAGGAGTAGTGAACTCATTGCTCCTAATGCGCTCCTGCCCACTGAAATCAATGGGCAGCGCCGCCGTACCGCCGGCATAACACCACTGTAGCGGTGCTTTGCCGGCGGTTTTAACCCTTTTCCGGCTGGTAGCGGGGGTAAAACAACCCCACTAGCAGCCGAAAAGTGCCGCAAATCCGACGGTAAAACCCCACTAAAAATAGCGGCGTTTTCTGAAAGATATTGGTCAAACTGTTGAATATACTGGGAATTTTCATACAAATTTTTGTACATAAATCTACTAGCTTATAGCCAGTTTAAGATTAACACAGAAAACCCCGAAATGTTATCTGCAGACCTGTTGACAGATAACACAGTAACCCTAGCTTTTGTTTCCATCACCCTAGAGACTGTACACATTCCCTTATTTCACAATGGCATCCTTTATACAGGGATTGCCTGAACAGTTTTCTTAGTTCCTCTCCTGCGGACGTTCTGTCACACGATATATTACCAACAGTTAAACTTTAAAAGCTTGAGAACAAGAAGAGCTGTCACTTACTTAACATCCTGTTATGGCAATCTCACGTTTGGCAAACATCAACGTTTGTATAAATCAAAAAATTACTCGACACACCAGCCTAAGCACTTCCATGCCAACCATCCACATGGCCTTAGATACTGCCGAGTCAGAACTGCGACGTTTAGAGAAGAGAACGCCACAAAATGTGTACAGTATGTCAAAGTCAAATCACTCATGTCCGATTCAGTGTACTTTTACCTCAAAAAAGTTGAAGTTGAAAGCTGTAGGTTGTAGCATATGGCTGCATACTGTAGATTAGTACTATAAACTGTACATTTGTCCATTGGGCAGTACTGTTCTAAAGTTTAAGAGCTCTTTCACACTATGTGTAGTAATCAGTGTTTATCCAGTCAGGAAAAAAACGTCAGTCACCTCAACGGCACATAGAAATTCATTGTTTTACGTTCCCCTTGCACACCACAGTGTGAAAAAATACAACCATGCTGCACCTTTCTGCGGCGTATGACACGGCACGTCACCTCGCTGCTGTGGAGGCATGATTGAAGTATCTCTTTGTGTACGTCAAATAAAGTTAAAAAAAGACAATATTAGGAGCTGAAATGCACATCACACTGTCCCCGCACCGCAGATAATTGTGTGGAAAAACTGACAGCTGTATGCCAAAACACCTCATTTAGCATGTGGGAAATGTGAATGAACCCTTAGGCGCAAGGAGCTCCCAGTGATGTTCCCCCTGAGGGTGGCATCCCAGGGGTGACAGAAAAATGGCACTAGGACACGTCACTACTTGCTTTTCTTGAACATGCCTCATGGGCAAACCTTTTGGCTAGCATACAGGAAAATTGGCACATCTACTCATAGGTACTTTCACTGTGTGTGTTTTTTTTTGTGTGTGTTTTCACAGAGACAGAACGTGAAGGTTATTAGGGGCCTGCCCTGATGTCAGCGGGAGGTTCTGTGGCCTTTGGGTTATTCACGTCTCCTCAGTCAGAGGGATCTATCTTTGGGAGAGCCCCTCACCAAGTACTTGGTGGACCGGCTTTGGCTAGTCCACCTAGGAGGACCATGGAGTAGTTTACTTCTGTCAGGAGCTTTGCACCCCGGGAGGGGTCAGGATAAGAGGCCCTTCTACTTTAAAGATTCGTAATTTTTGTACTCTGTGCACTTTTTTAATTTACAGGGGTCCTACAAACACTATACCCATGGAGCTCCAGAGGAAAAAAAATGTGAATGAATTCTTAAGCCCTGTACACACGATCGGATATCTGATGGAATCTAATCCGATGGATTTTTTCGTCGGATATCGGATGAAGCTGACTTTCATCAGTCTTGCCTACACACCATCGGTCAAAAATCCGACCGTGTCCAAACGCGGTGACATAAAACACTACAACGTGCTGAGAAAAATGAAGTTCTATGCTTCCGAGCATGCGTCCACTTGATTCTGAGCATGCGTGGTTTTTTGACCGATGGACTTCCACACAGACAATCGTTTTTTTATCCATAGGAAAAATTTAAAACATGTTCTATTTTTTTTTTCACCGATGGGGCCCACACACGATCGTTTTGACCGATGAAAACAGTCCAACGGTCTGTTTTGAACAGACAAACCGATCGTGTGTATAGGGCTTTAGTGTTACCAAATGTTGGATTTGCTAACTGGACTCTCTCCACTCATTTGAGTGCAATTCATGCATGGGTCTGAGCAATTAACAGAAGCAAGGGGTTAGGCTGAAGTGCAACATCAGTAATGTGCACACAAGCACAGAGCAATGGCAACAGAACAGGTAATATTCTCCACTCCTTCCTCTGGTGAAGTGCTTGTGTACAGTTACTATCAGTCTCCATAGAGACCAATGACCTCTTAAGCCTTTATCTTTATATACCTGTCAATACAAAGAAAGAAAGCTATTGGAAGGCCCAGATTTATGCAATTTGAAAGTTGATGAGGTCCTTGATGTCTAATCTGTGTTTAAATCAGTTATTACTACTATGAAGAAGAATGATTACGCTTTACTTTTGATTTCTAGCAACTTTAGATGTGGTTACATTATACAACGCTAGTGTTCACATTTTGCGTGTGTAACATGCACTACCATTAAATAGCCATTTAACAAGTCACACAGGGGGTCCATTTGGGAAAAAACATTTAGATGCAGTCAATTTTTTAAACGTCTGAGCCATGAGTCCTGATAAAACTCTGTACATTAAGCTGCAAGGACCTCTCCCTTTGGGTGCTTGCATGTACAAGGTCATTTGGTGGCAAGACAGGAAAAAGGCATTATTTGGTGTTGGCAATTGGTGCCACTACTAAAAAGCGGCAGTGACACAGGAAGGAAACCAGCCCACATCTGTATATGTGATAAACTCTATTACTCCATCAGGTTTAAGAAAGTTTATCTGTGACACAATTACCAGCTCAGAACATTCTGTATTTGTTCTCTAAACAAAAAAAAAAACAAAAAAAGGTCAACTGTTACAAACACTAAAGTGGATTAACCAATTTTTGCGGTTACAGTACTGCGTTATTTTAACTGGTAATTGCGTTATCATGTGACACTGAACCCAAATCATTTCTTTTCCCACAAACAGAGCTTTCTTTTGGTGGCATTTGATCACCTCTGCGGTTTTTATCTTTTGCGCTATAAACAAAAACAGACCGACAGTTTTGAAATGTTTTTTATAAAAATAATATAGAGATAGAGAGATATATATATATAAGCGTATATTAATTGGTTTACGCAAAATTTATAGGGCCAGATTCTCAGAGCAAGTACGCCAGCGTATCTACTGATACGCCGGCGTACTTTCAAATTTGCCGCGTCGTATCTTTAGTTTGAATCCTCAAACCAAGATACGACGGCTTCTGGCTTCGATCTGACAGGAGTACGGCTTCGTATTCGCCTTCGGATAGTAGGTGCAATACTTTGGCGCCCGCTGGGTGGAGTTTGCATCGTTTTCCGCGTCGGGTATGATAATTAGCTTTTTCCGTCGATCCACGAACGTACGCGCGGCCGTCGCATTCTCTTACGTCGTAGCTAGTCGGCTTTTCCCAGCGTATAGTTAAAACTGCTATTTTGTGGCGTATAGATAGACTTGCCATGTTAAAGTATGGCCGTCGTTCCCGCATCAAATTTAAATTTTTTTTTTTTTGTGCGCAAGTCGTCCGTGAATAGGAAAGGACGTAACTCACGTCTAACTTCAAAAAATGAGGGTGCGCAGCGGGAAATTTCAAAACGGAGCATGCACAGTTCATTTGGCGCGGGGACGCGCTTCATTTAAATGAATCACGCCCCCCAACCCGCCCAATTTCAAATACGCCGCCAGAAAAACACTACGCCGCCGTAACTTACGGCGCGAATTCGCTGTGGATTCGAAATTCCGCCAGGTAAGATACGGCGGCGTAGCGTATCACTGATACTCTGCGCCAGGGCAATTCTATGTGAATCTGGCCCATAGTGTCTACGAACTTTAAGATATTTTTATGGAATTTTTATTTAATTTTTTTTACTAGTAATGGGGGCGATCAGCAACTTGTAGCCAATATAAATAATGGAGCAAGAAATCTACAGTAAGAGTGGATTTGCTGTCTATAAATCGCAAATCACGTATTTAAAACTTGTGACTACGAGTTAAAAATGAGCTCTTTCACCAGTATACATAAATACCTTCAAGTGGTACAATGTGATGCCTGTCCTACCGTTATGTACTATACTGGACATTCATACACCAGTAGTGTATTTAGGGTTTGTGCTGCCCTAGGCCTAACTAAACTCGTGCGACCCCTAATTTAAATATGACACACCCTTTACTGTCAAGGCTACACCCCTTTCTGTTTAAGACCCACCCTGAAATTTTTTAGTGGGGACACTAGTTCTTAGGGTCAGGGGGGGCAATGAATTCCTTTAATTTGCATATATTTTCTCTCACTTCCTTTTTGGCTATGGGGCAGGAAGTGAAGGGAAATCTCTGCATTGGGTCAGGGATGGTAAAAAATAAACTGACAGGGCATATAACCCTCCCTTACTCAATCCAAAATGCTACTTTAAGCACAAATGTCTGATAATTTTATGGAGAGGACTAAGAAGATATAACCATGCCAATAGTGCAGCAGAAAACATATAGCACAGTGAGGAAGGTTTGTGGTCCAGGATGATAGGACAGTCAAAATTAGAAGCAACTTGCGTTACACTAACAGTGTAGCGCAAGCCGGTGTGGACTCTTTCCGTGCTGCCCTAGGCCTGGGCCTTGTTGGCCTAGGCTAGGATACAGCATTGTCATACACAATGGAGGATATACAAAAAGTAAACCTGCTCCATTGTCCCCTGTTCTGAGGGAAAGCACAGGTCCTGGCAAAGGGTTCCCTGGCCCAAGCTGCTGAGTATATATGGATGATCCCACACATGGTCCAGAAGTTGCAAAAAAACGTAATTGATCTATACAAATGTATACTGCTAAAACGCTGGTGTCCGCATACAATGGTTACTATAAATTGCCAATATGTCTGACCAGGTGAGCTGCAAAGGGCCTGAAGATTTGGCTCCAGTACCTTAGAAAGGGGCTACAAGGGTAATAGGCAATACAACTAGAACACATTCGTTTTTTTGGGAAGAGTAGAAGAGAATTCCACTTTAAAGCAGGGCATATCTTATATAGACTCAGAAGAGCCCAAATGTTCTTACACTGCAGATTGCTAGTACAGGCTTTGATTATAAAATTACATAAAAATGTAAAAGTCATGTAATAGGCCACAGTCGATTAATATATTTAGCTGATTAAAGCAACATTTGCATCTTAATTGAATTTATTATTTGAGGCCCCTGATTTTTAATAGCAGTACAAGCTACGTATTTGTAGTGGTACAATAATGGTGATTTAGTTACTTTATACAGTGAACCCTTCAGTGGTTCTCAGCACTTTATCCAAATCTAAAACACAGGGCGGGACAATGCTTTCAAGCCTGGAAGACATCATACTCCCGAGCACAAGCTTAAAAATGTACCTTCACCCTTTCCCAACCACTTTTTTAAATGTATTCATTATTATTATTTTTAAACCTTCTGGGATTCTCACCTATGCGAGAATGGAATTTCCATGCACCATGACACTTCATAAGGGGGACAGCCTTCTCTTCCTGCTTCTTGTAGCCAGCTCCCTGATGTTGTTCCAACGCATATATTTGTCATAGGGCGGCCGGCTGTAAGAACCAGAAAGAGGCAGTCGCCCCACAGATGACCTACGAGGGGAAGATGGCCACACAGGACCAAATAATCACCAGAAAATGGTAGGGTCAGGCACAACAATGCTGGATTCGCTAGGAGTGAATGTTTGTAAAGGACAACCCAACAAAAAAAGTAAGAGGGGAATATATTGCATATTCATAACCTTGTGTATGCCTCAAGCACTGCAATAGGAAATAAAATAAATCCTGGGAGCATATTCCAAGTAAGGCCAATAATCCCTATGGTAGCACCAGGCACATGGGCAGGATTAAGTTAAAACTGTTCAAAAGGCAGAACCATTTTTTACCTTAATGCATTCCTTCCTTGCATTAATGTAAAAACGTGTTCCATTGTTCCCTCAGCCCCTTAAACGTACCCGAGTCCTATCTCAATCTAGCGTTGTGCCCGTCTGCAGCAGCCGTGGTCTCTCCATCCTCACAGGACAGAGAGGCAGCAATGGGAGCCATTGGATCCTGCTGCTGTCAATCAATCTTGTGAGCAGAGAGCAGGGGGTGGGGGTGAGCCATGCCATGTGTAATGCAGGTGCGCCCTCATAGAAAGCGGCTTCCTGTGGTGCATTGAAAATAGAAAGAACAGAAGAGGAGGTTTGAGGCTTGAGGCCGCTCTGTGTAACACCATTGCACAGAGCAGGTAAGCATAACACATTTGTTCTTTCAAAAAAATAATAATAAGCCTTTACAAACAGTTTGTAAAGGGCAAAAAAAAAAGGAGGAAGGGGGCATTGTTGGCACTCCAGGCTTAGGGGCAATTAACCCAGATATTAAAAAAGGGGGGAAAAAACTTGTGCCAGATTCAAATAAGGAAAACAAGTAGTACATGCTTATTAAGAGAGAATTTTAATTAGAAGGAATGTTTGACTGTCACAAAATTATATTTAATTTAATACAGCCTCAGGGAGTTTTATAATGAATCAGCAAAAATATTTCTGAAGAGCACGGGGCTGTCCAGAACCGTGACTACTCCTTTTTAATTGAAAACATAGTAACTAGTAACTAGTATTTAGAATGCTAAATAAAGAACAGCAATATAAAAAGGCGGCCACATTTTAAAGCCCCACGGATGAGCCAAAACACAGCTTAGTCATCCCAATCAAAGAAATTCTTACATGGCCAAGTACAGCCATTCCATACCAGAGTTCCTTGGGTTCCTCCAGAAGTTGCCAGAGGTTCCTTGAACAGTGGCAAAGTGACCTCTAATCTGATAGAGTCTGCATAGCTTAAAGGGTCAGCATGCCTTGGTGGAGTCAGTAGCTATAACTGAACTTTTTTTTTAATTTATAGCATCTTAGGTTTCAAAATTGTTCCAATATGAATGTCAAATGCTCTAGGTATATCATATTCCTATTTATTCTTAAAAATATAAATTTGAAACCTATTCATAGCTGTAGATATAATTTTCTGCAGGGGTTCCCCGAGACCTGATCATCATTTCAAGGGTTCCTTTGGTGGCAAAATGTTTGAGAAAGAATGGTCTAGTTCGTGTCTTACCGCTGCTTTGCACCACAGACACTGCCAGTCTTGCAGGCGCAGTACACTGCCACAAGTCTTCTCGCATACCGTGCACTTGGCACTAACAGGCAGGTTCCCCTCCAACCACTGGTGTGGCATTGATACCTGTAGAGGCCAAACACAGTAACAAGCTTTCTTAGGTACAGGCTGTATTAAACAGTGTAAACCACAATGCGCCATGAGAAAAGTCAGACAGACAAACTGACACTGCCTCTTGTCAAGGCATACTAACCCCATCCTCATCCTCTATGATGTCTTTCCCAATTGAGGCCAAAGTAGTCCATTTGCAGTTGTTTGTAGCTCTCACGGCACACCGCTTGTGAGACTTAAACTTGCACACTGCATACAAAGTGAAAGAAAATAAGGAAAATCAGAGTTAACAAAGTCAGGTTTTATTTCAAAATCTGAGTAATAAAAAAATCCACAAAATGACAGAATCAGACTTAATAAGCGCACTATTTATAAGAAGATGTATGAACCATCATAGTAATTTGACAGTCAATGCTTTAAACAGGGTATAAAATAATAGTCATGATCTCCCAGGACTGCGATTCATATTTGGCAATAACATTGTAAAAAGGTGCAAAGGATGCCTTCAATTGACTACATCATTACATCCTCAGACCACACATGGAACGACTTCCTTTTGGTCAGTACTAACTATACCAAGAAAGATTTTCCTGATAACTAATCAAATATGACCTCAGATAGCATTTATGTAGCCACTGTAATTTCCCCAACCTGAGCTGCATACATTTAATCTGCACATTTTACTAAGCAATTTAACGTACAAAAATTACTGAAACTACACTTTAATTTTGTTTATATATTTACAGAGGCTAGAAGGAAAGGAGAAAACCTGATGTGAAGAGCAAGAAAAGCAATGTATTTGTTATCTCATAGGAGAGTCTCCGAACATGTAATAAACTGTAAGTGTCGGTTCACACTACAACAACATGCAAGTTAGCACGACTTTGCGAGGCAACTTCAAGTGGCCTCCAGAACAGGCAACTTTGCCAGTGGCCAATCAAACAATAATTAGCTCTGTGGGAGGGGGGGGGGTTTGCCTGAGAAAACTATTTTTTCTTCCTGTAAAGTTGCTTCAGTTAAGACCGTGATCCGACTTTGGAGGCAACTTCCATTGAAATCAGTGGGTACAAGTTGCCTAGAAGTCGCCTTAAAGTAGTACAGGAACCTCTTCTGAAGTCGGAGTGACTTCAGTAGTGTACATTAAAGACGGCTCTCATTTACTTCAATTGAATTTCTCATGTCGCGCGACTTGGGGCGACACAAGTCAGATCCCAAGTCGTAGTAGTGTGAACGGGCACTTCCTGTCAGCCATGGCAAAATTCTGTAAATCACATCTACTGCCTGCTTTTTCCATAAACTACATTATAAAAGATGAAGAAAATGTTCAGATCAATCAGTTCTCCAAGGCTATCTGTTGCTCGAGGTGAGGGGTCTCCAAACTATGGCCCTCCAGTTGTTCTGGAACTACTATTCCCATGATACCTAATCATGTTGTGAATGTCAGAGTTTTACAATGCCTCATGGAACAGCTGGAGGGCCGTAGTTTGGAGATGCCTGCTCTTGGTTTTGCTAAATGCAAAGGTTGATTGATGCACAACTTTGCTAAACCTGTTTGTTGTGAATCTACATTTTTGTCTGTGTCTGTTGGAAGCTTTAAACCAAGCATTCTATTTCTATAGCCTCAGATCAGCTTAAATGTGGATAATACAATCAGAACAGTACCGTATTTATCGGCCTATACCGCGCACTTTTTTGCCCTGAAAATCAGGACAAAATCATGGGTGCACGGTATACGCCGATACCCGCGCCGAGTTTTGAATACTGCGCCGACATATACCGAGCGCAGTACACTCGGGTATAGTCGAGCAGTCTCGGCTCCTTCCGCGCTCACGTCCTGGACATACAGGACGTCAGCGCGAGAGTTGCCGAGCATTGCCGACAATACACGAGTGTACTGTGCTCTGTATATGTCGGCGCAGTATTCAAACTCGGCACGGGAAACGAGCGGGGAGGACGCGAGGACGCCGGACCCGACGAAGAGGACACCCGAAGCCGCAGAAGGACGCCGGAACCGACGAAGAGGACACCCGAAGCTGCAGACGAATGCCGGACCCGACGAGGCCGCCGATGGACGCCGCGCAAGACACCAAAACTGTAAGTACAAAAAAAAGTTTTTTCCACAGGATTGGGGGCAACTTTAGGGGTGCGCGGGGTATACCGCGATAAATACGGTAATTGTTCTGTATATGTGTGCTCTGGAAAATGTACAAAAAAAAAAGGATTATAACATTTATGTGTATTTTTTTTTAGCTAGCTGGCAGAATTATTTACCAGAAAAACAGGGTCACGTTCATTGCAGGAACAGCACTTTGATCATAGCAGCTGCCTCCAAAAGGAAAAAAATTACTGGACAGAGACCATATAATTCTGGTGCTACTGGCATATAGGGATTGATTTACTAAAACTGCAGAGTGCAAAATTTGGTGCAGGTGTGCATAGAAGCTGATTGGCTACTAACTTCAGTTTGTTCAATTAAACTTTGACAATAAAACCTGGAAGCCGATTGGTTTCTATGCACAGCTGCGCCAGATTTTGTATTTTCCAGTTTTAATAAATCAACCCCATAGCCACTATATGGAAACAAAACACAAAAGGCTATACTACTCCATAATCCACAGAGCAGGAAGTCAGGTCACATCAAAGTCACTGACTTCAAGTGCACGGTTCTTTATGATAAATATATCTAAATTTTTACAACTCTGATAACTAAAGCAAACACATGTTTAAACAATAAAATTGCTCCGAGAAAAGAAGTGATACCAAGCCCTCCAAACGTGACAAAGTTACAGTTGAGCTCATAAGTTTACATACCCTGGCAGAATTTATGATTTCTTGGCCATTTTTCAGAGAATATGAATAAAAACACAACAACTTTTCTTTCACTTATTGTTTGTGTTTGGCTGAAGCAATTTATTATCAATCTACTGTGTTTACTCTTTTAAAATCATAAATCACAACAGAAACTACCCAAACGACCCTGATCAAAAGTTTACATATTACAGTTCTAAATACCGTGTATTGCCCCCTTTAACATCAATGACAGCTTGAAGTCTTTTGTGGTATTTGTAGATGAGGCTCTTTATCTTCTCAGATGGTAAAGCTGCCCATTCCTCTTGGCAAAAAGCCTCCATTTCCTGTAAATTCTTGGGCTGTCTTTCCTGAGCTGCACGTTAGAGATCTCCCCAGAGTGGCTCAATGATATTGAGGTCAGGAGACTGAGATGGCCACTCCAGAACCTTCACTTTATTCTGCTGTAGCCAATGAAAGGTCAACTTGGCCTTGTGTTTTGGTTTATTGTCATGTTGGAATGCCCAAGTACATCCCATGCGCAGCTTCCTGGCTGATGAATGAAAATGTTCCTCCAGTATTTTTTGATAACATAATGCATTCATCTTGCCATCAATTTTGACCAGATTTCCTGAGCCTTTTGTAGCTCACACATCCCAAAAACATAAATCGATCCACCTCTGTTCCTTTCATCATAGGCCTTGTTGACTCCTCTCCAAATGGTTTATGCTAAAAAGCTCAATTTTGGTCTCATCATCACTTTGTGGCATTTGCGTAGTAATGGCTATCTTCTGGCGACTCGACCATGCAACCCATCTTTCTTCAAGTGCCTCCTTATTGTTAATCTTGAAACACCACATGTTTTCAGAGAGTCCTGTATTTCATCTGAAGCTATTTGTGGGTTTTTCTTTGCATCCTGAACAATTTTCCTGGCAGTTCTGGCTGAACTTATAGTTGGTCTACCTGACCGTGGTTTGGTTTCAACAGAACCCATCATTTTCCACTTCTTGATTAGAGTTTGAACACTGCTGATTGGCATTCTCAATTCCTTGGATATCTTTTTTTATCCCTTTCCCGTTTTATACAGTTCAACTACCTTTTCCCGCAGATCCTTTGACAATTCTTTTGCTTTCCCCATAAAAGGAATCCAGAAATGTCAGTGCAGCACTGGATGAAAGATGCAAGGGTCTGTCAGGAGTCCAGAAACGCATTGACCTTTTACATACACACACACACACACTAATTACAAGCAAACAGATCACAGGTAAGGATGGTTACCATTAATAGCCATTCAAACACCTTTGTGTCAACTTGTGTGCATGTTATCAGGCCAAAAGCACCATGGTATGTACACTTTTGATCAGGGTCATTTGGGTGGGTTATCTTGTGATAACCATTTAAAAAGAGTAAACACAGTTGATTGATAATTAATGGCTTCAGCCAAACACTAACCATGAGTGAAAGAAAAGTTTTTGTGTTATTATTCATATTCTCTCAAAAATGGGCAAGAAATCATAAATTCTGCCAGGGTATGTAAACTTATAAGCACAACTATACAATCAAAAATGTCAACACTCGTTTATAAAGATATGCGTTGAGTCCAATAGTGTATCATCCTAAAATTGCCATTACCATACAAAAGTCCTTTTAAATGTGACCAGATCGCAATCAAAAATCCATGTAAACTGTGTAGCTGTATTGCTGGATCGGTAGTATATTTTATGTGTGATCCAAGACAATCTTCTTCCAATGTGGCCCAGGAAGGTCAAAAAGTTGGACATCCCTGCTTTAAAATGTTTTTATCTTCCACCAATATATTACTTCAAGATAAGAGCCACCACAAACATAACCAGTCTACATACAGCAGGTATATAGCAATGTAAGCTGCATCAGTGTTGTCAGGGTACTCTGTTCAAATACATTATCCTAATAACAAAGTAAACATTTCATCTTCAGTAAAGGTAAGGAGGCTTTAGTAAATAGTACGGAATCCCAGCCCTGCCCTGGGGCAATGGATGACTCATTAAAGAAACTAACAGATACAGTACAAATTATATATTAATGCTAGCTATAATTAACTGAACGGTGCTTAACAGTCCATGGAACCGTTTTATAGTACATTTTTAATACCTGTATGTCATCTTAATGCTCAAGAGAAGTCAAACTGCACTTCAGTTTCGACATATCGTAATATCTTAATATTGTGAAGGCAAGATCCTGTGACAGCACAAACAGTGACACTACAATCTGGAAGGGCAGCATGGTGGCTTGGAGATTAGTACACTTGGCTTACAGCAGGTGGAATACCCACCATGGATATTATCTGCATTGCCTTATTTTTTTTTTTGTTTCCTTTGGTTGTTCTATTTTTCTCCACTTTTTTTTTAATCAGCTTCTAACATCTTAAATATGAACAAAACATATATACATACATGCCCATACACACATATAGAAATACGCACACACGAAAAACAAATATACAAGTTATACGTTTAGAGATTTCCAACCAGAAACCAGCTAAAGATTGCACAGCACTACGTAGTACATATGGGATTTCCGTAGGTCTCCTCTCACATACCTTCACAGGAGAGTCCATGGGAGGTGACACCGGAGAGAGCTTCACGGCACACATTGCAGTAGGTGGGTCGAGCATGGGAGCAGGCATACCAGTTGTGCATTCCGGAGAAGTGGTCCACACTGTACTGGGCAGACTGGAAACATGAGAAAAAAGAAAAACATAAAGCCAGAGATCGTGTAGGTAAAGAAGTGTGTACACGCAGGCACAGCAGGTCTGATTACTGCCTAAAGCAGTGCTGCCTATCAGGGATTGTTATGCAAATGACAGGAGGAGAAGTGACACTACCTTAAACTTATGAGGTAAAACTAGTTCCTGATTGCATCTCTGCACAAGAGAAGAAAAAAAAAAAGTTGAAAGTGCAGAACAAAACTTGCAAATACTTTACATAACTTACAATTATAACAAATCTGACAGGTAAGTCGGCAAGTTATGCCCCTCTATCTATAAATAGAAAGCAGCATGTAAGGCTTCCTCTGAGAGCGAAATACTGCTCTGTCATTTTACCCCTCCTCCATACAATAATGAATACAAAGGGCACTTGTGCCTCCCAGGTAGATGACCCAGTATCACCTAAAAACCTTCTTCCTAGCAGCAAATGGCACATATTTGTCACCTTGGTCAGATTTTTGTCACTGGATATATATAGGTTACTACCTCAAAGAGCTCACGGTTCTGAGCAGACTTGAGCGCCGCCATCCATTCCTCCATGTCTTTCCTATTGTCCGCACTAAGGATCAGTTTCCGAAAGGGAGTGAACACCTGTAAAGAGTAGACGGGGGGATTTAGTATATTTAAGGAAAAAAAAAAAAAACAACTGTTTAAGGTCAGCTAAGAACCAACAAACCCAACGGAGGGAGAAAGTAGAAGGTGTGAGCAATTTCTTCGGAAGGAGCTGTTTGCTAAAGGTTTGGAACCCTAGAGCGCATGTTGGCTCTGGAAAGACAAACAAGGACTTGCCTATAAACATTTAAAGTGAGAAAGAAGGCACAAGCTCACGTTTAGAACTAGGGATTCAACAACTAGATTCACAGGGCACCCTGTTTCAACATAAAATATAATTAAAAAAGAAAGTGCATACACAGTCCTACTGCCCTGAGCCTTTAAACCCCTTTTATATATAAGAGGGCTGATCGGGTCCAGCTGGACCCGATCTGACCCTTTATTCTCCTCTATGGGCATGGACTTTTGACCGTTTACAAATGACTACCTCCAGCAAAAATATAAATGAAAGGGGATCCATTTCCATCTGGTCAGATCGGAGGGCAGCCAAATGTAAACCGGACAGCTGGCCCTTTTACATCCAGATGCCCATAGAGCAGAGTGGGCTGTGTCCATGTCCACTTTGCATAAGCAGAGAGGACATGGACCCGTTATCTGGCCGCTCTGCTCAGTTTGGCAGGGAATTCGGACGGTTTACCTGCTGAACAAAATCAGATCTGGCCTGTTTGAAAGGAATGCCCAGTAGTACCAGCAACAAGACCAATCCTGTTTACAAGAACCGAAAGGCGAAAGAGATAGTGGGTGCTGCCAGCACAATTTACTTTGGGTGGAACAGTATATATTAGTAAAAGGTTTGCTACTTAAAATTTCTTGAATGCTGAAAAGATGATCTTCTGCATTGCTCCAAAACTATTACACCACGGCTCACTTAGGTTATGCATCGCGACTGTCATTGTGTTATTTGATATTACCATAAAGACCCAGCAGGGGACTGCGGACTATACAAACTGGTTTAATGTCATAAGAAGTAGATCCCCAAGGTTTGGGCAGTTAGATGGCTAGAAAGAACTCAACTCCAAGAACTTATAGCTCCACATCAGCTCATACCTCGCTCCTCATACAATGTCATGTTGTGGGTGGGAGGTAAGGGAATACCTTTAGGCCGCGTACACACGGTCGGTCAAAACCGATGGAAACAGACTGAAGGACCGTTTCATCGGTCCAAACCAATGGTGTGTGGGCCCCATCGGTCAGTTATCCTTCTGTCAAAAATTTTAGAACTTGCTTTAAAATTGAACCGATGGACGCCTAACCGATAGGTCAAAACCGACGGTTAGTATGCAAAAGCATCGGTTAAAAACCCGCGCATGCTCAGAATCAAGTCGACGCATGCTTGGAAGCATTGAACTTAATTTTTCTCAGCACGTCGTTGTGTTTTACGTCACCGCGTTGGACTCGATCGTTTTTTTAACTGATGGTGTGTAGGCACATCAGACCATCAGTCAGCTTCATCGGTTAACCGATGAGAACGGTCCTTTGGACCGTTCTCATCAGATGGACCGACCGTGTGTACGCGCCCTCACATTTTAAAGTGAACCTGTTTCCAGAATGAACAGTTTCATATTCTGAACAAGTCTTATGAGTGCTTTAAAAACAAGCCCCATTTTGAAGAAATATTTAACAAAGACACTGAAATCACAGCTCCTTTCCTCTTTACTTTTAAAGAGCAGAATCCTGGCAGCCCACCAAACCTCTAATACCCTGGTGACCAAAATGCCATGTTCTAGACTGGGTCTACCATGTTCTTGGCACCAAAAGGGTGCCAAATGTTGAAAACACCCTCAAGAGATCTCTGCCAGACATTACAAATGTAGTTCTGTCCTCAATGAGGAGAGAGAAGCAGCATGTGCTTAGGAAAGATTACATTTTTGACGCCACCGCACAGACTGCCAATGTAGGGTTAAAGAGCACTGAATGACCAATGCTGGGTTGCGCCACCCCCCCCCCCCAAAAAAAAACTGGGGGTGGGGTGTGTGGACAAGATGTTAAAAAAAATTGCACGGTCCACCAATGCAGTTGGGAACGTAGGTTTGTCAAGGTAAAAAGCACTGCCATTCCCAACAATAGGCAGAGGGCGTTAAGCAGAACTACTACTGAGGCCCAGTTTGATGCGAGGGGGCATAGGTTATCAGCACTGCCACTAATGCTGGGGGTTATTTATGTATTCCCTGACATCAATACTGAGGGTTATGGTTGCAATTTTAAAATTTGTGCCTGCTGTACGTTTTGCACATTCCTGCATGTTCAGCAGCCCAATTAAATTAATGGACTGCCAAAAATGTGACGCATGGAAGCGCATTTGGATGCATCAAGCAGATGGTGTAAACCAGCCCTAAAGGGGAACTAAATCTTTCATAGCCAAAAAAGCTGCCATACAGTAATATAATTTGTTAAAAAAAATAAAAAATAAATGCTTTAGGAATGTGTGTTCGATTTTCTAATCATTAATGGGATCAAATTGATGTTCTTTTTTGACCACACTGCCGAGAAAATGTAAAAAATAATTTCTCAAATGAACACATTTCTAACAGTACAGTAAATGGATGTGACCTGACACACACACACACTATATAAAACACATGGCGGCCTCCATCCATAATTTGGTAGGTAGGAAGGAAGAATATATGGGACTTTAAATGAGGGATCGCCATGTCAGGTAAGAATAAGAACATAGAGATGAAGGTACAGTACATGATTTATTACAAAATATCTGATATGAATTCTAGATTGTATCAAACAGATAGGTAGTCACAAGACTTACACTAAATATGCTGCTCATAGCATGCAATACAAAAAGACATGGCAAATATACATGGTAAAATAAATAGATTGAAAAACAGGTAAGAGAGACAAGTAACTGTTGGCATCTAGTGGCACTCAATTCGTTTCTTGGCATTACAGCCATTCATCAGGAGTGTTATGAAGTATTATACTGGAAATAGAAAATAGACAGGGGTTAATGATAATGCCCTTGGAATAAGGGAGGACGGAGAGAGACTATGTCCCAACAGGGTGGAGACAAATTGGGGAACTTACTGCACAGTCTCAAGGCCAAGTCCGGTATCCACCAAAGAAAGTGGGGGGACGGGCATGATGTCTCCCCTGTGGTTGAGACAGGGGAACCCTCCAAGGATGGAGAACAGCATCCAGAGCACAAAACGGTAGTCACAGCATGATCCAAATACTATGCGTGCACGAGGAGTGCATAGTGTTCCTGGAACAAATGTGTCAAAAATGGATTAATTAAAAAGTGTAAAAAAAAAAAAAAGTGTGTAGCAACACATGGGGAACACATAGATATTTTGCTACACACTTTTTTTTACACTATGTGTTCCCCATGTGTTGCTACACACTTTTTTTTTTTTACACTTTTTAATTAATTAATTTCTGACAAATTTGTTCCAGGAACACTATGCGCTCCTCGTGCACACATAGTATTTGGATCATGCTGTGACCACAGTTTTGTGCTCTGGGCGCTGTTCTCCGTCCTTGGAGGGTTTCTGCCTCCCAATTGTTCTGTATTGTCACCCTCGTCAAATTTGGATTTGGTGGAGACTACAAGCAGACACGACAATTCTCATTGCGCAGGCATATTCCGTTGTTTCCATTAAAGCGGAACTAAACCCTCCTATCCTTTACAGCCAAGGAAGCTGCCATTTTGGCCTCTGCTTGATCTGCAGTTGAGATAGTGCTGCATATGTGATCAGTTATGATTCAGCCATTTGATGGCTTGACAGTTCGGGTCAAAGCAGAAGCAACTGTGACAGGTATCATTCTGGCATGCCTTATATGCAAAAACTACTTGAGTGAGTGCATGATGACAGGCAACAAAGAGCCTGGAGAACATCAGACGCACCAAGATGCAAAAAGAAACAAAAAAAAAACAAAACAGTATTTTAAAAAATTAAACAGATGGCAATTATTTACTACACACATGGCTTTAGCAAACGGTCATCCAATTTGAGTTTACATCTACAAACCAATTCTACACAAAGCAGAAAAGACAGATTTACAGAGGAATCAGTGAATGTAAAGAAACGCTGTGGAATTGTAAATACTTGAAAAGAAAGCCAGCTTCTTTTATTAAAAGAGAACAAACACTACTTCTCTAAACACAGCGCAGAGTGCAGAGCTAAAAATAAAAGGAAAACCACACAGTATTTACAAGAAGCATTTCCTAATCCTCGAATGACACCATGGGAACAAGAAACTGTATCCCCGCAGCTGTCATTTTAGAGAATAAAAGTTTTAGAAAAATACATAAGAGTCTGAATTGTTCTACTCTTTTGTAACTCTGTAAATACATGATTACGTGCACTTATGTATGCAACTCAAAAAAAGTAAAAGGGCCATAAAGGCTTATTCTTTCTATTAGCTTTATATGTGTGTGTGTGTGTGTGTGTGTGTGTAAAATAGTATTGTTATACCTGAAGGCTATTTAGGCCTCCTTGGCCAAAATACTCCCTGTTAGCAATTCCCATGTCCTGCTTTGTTGCTAGGACATGAAAACCACTGGACACTCAATTCCAGCATTACAGTAATGATGAAAATCTGAGGACATGGGGACTGCTAAATGGGAGTTTATCTGACAGGCCTCGAGGGGGGCCCAAATGGCCTACAGATATGAGACAACAAAATGAATAGTCATTTTACAGGGGCCCCTTGACTGCATAGGCTATTCTTTGAAAAAGGTGAACTTCGCCTTTAATATACACCCATCGGTACCCTAACAGGAGGTTTCTGCACTGCAAGGTAGGCACTAAGATTGCAGAAGCCTGCTTTACTGTCATTTGTAAATTTTACCACTTCATGGCTGTTTACTGACCCATCAGGCCATTTCATGTGGCCCACGCACCTCTCCTGCAGCTGCGGTATCCCCCTCATCTCTGCCCCCACCTTGTCCCAGCAGTCGGCAGCAGAGAGGACAACAGAACTCCTCCACCAGATCCTGCACCTCTTCCTGCAGCTGCAGAGAGGCTCGTCTCTGCACCCTTCCTTGTCTCAGCAGAGAAGACGACAGAAATCCTTCACCAAATCCTGCACTTCTTCCTGCAGCTGCAGAGAGGCTCGTCTCTGCACCTTTCCTTGTCTCAGCAGACAGATGGCAGCAGAGAAGACAACAGAACTCTTCCACCAGATCCTGCAGCTGCAGAGAGGCTCTTCTCTACCCTCTTTCTTGTCTCAGCAGTTGGCAGCAGAGAAGACGATAGAACTCCTCCACCCGATCCTGCACCTCTTCCTGCAGCTGCAGAGAGGCTCGTCTCTGCCCCCTTCCTTGTCTCAGCAGTTGGCAGCAGAGAGGATGACAGAACTCCTATAGATCCTGCACCTCTCTGTGCATCCATAGCACCCCATTGTCTCTGCCTCCCATTGTCTCAGCATTCAACAGACTTAGACAGCTGACTCCAGCCTTCCTCTGCTCATCCTCCAGGGGGGAGCACGGTGATCTAAGGGTGGGTGGAGGGCTCTGGACATCCAGTATTACAGATACAACCGACCCTTTGAAGGCAACCTTGATGTTGATGAGGCCCACGGTGAAATGGAGTTTGACACCCCTGCTATAGTGGAAAGAGTGTGAGAAATAAAAGCTTTGTTCCCGATACCCTACAAGTTTTTCCTGTGCTGCATAGCGTGTGCTATTTTGTCAAGCCTAAGAAGGGCCAGATACGGACAAATATTGAGAATGTCAAGTCCTAAACTCAAGAGGTTTTCTCCCCAGGAATGAGAATGTTGTTTTAATGAGGAATTGTTGAACTTACTAACTATAACAGATTTTCAAATAGACCAGATCTGTTCTAGAATGAAAGGAACATGTTTGACATTATTTCTGTTTGCATTAAAAAAAAAAAATGTAGACTTTTCCTGCTTTCTCTTTTTATTTTTTTTTGACTACCTCCTACCCCCCTTTCCAAGGGGTCACTGGACTAGGACAAGATTTGCACAAAAAAAAAAAAAGGCTTACAGCAGAGCTCTCAAAAACCCAAAAGATGTAGAGAGAAACAAGGAACAAGGATGAAAAAACATGCCAGGTTCCTAACACCTTGGTAAAGGAACCAGGCAAATTCCAGAAACTAAAGTTTGTTTATGCACTTCCTTAATATTTACATAGGACAAATGTAACCGAGTATGAAAAACATTTGCATTTCTAAAGCTCTTAAATATACTATTCAAATTGCAAAATAAAACATAATATGGGGTAAACTGACCCCTGAGAAATGGAAGGATGAAAATAAGGACCGAGAAATCTGCGTAGGTAGAGGTAGTATTATGGACCTCATGGTTTAAGGTTTCTAAAAGAAAACTACATTTGTTTCCCTCTAACAAGCAATTAGCTTCCCGTTCTCATTTTCTAAATCTGACACAGATGCAAAAAAAAACATGACAGGGGTTATGACCCTCCTAAAATGAAAAAAAGGGTTGCCTGCAGTTCTACTTTAACCTTAAATACTCATTTGAACTAGAGGTCGACAATATGGGTTTTCTCTGGCAGACGACGATATTTAGAAAAATCGGGGGTGGCCGATGGCCAATATATGATGCCGGTTTTTGCGGCCGATATTTTAGGCCGATTTTTCTTTTTTTTGGCAGGTGGCACTGGTTGCCACTGGCAGTTGACATTGGGTGGCACTGGTTGCCACTGGCAGTTGACATTGGGTGGCACTGGCAGGTTTCACACACAAACTGATTTGGCAGTTACACTATATGTAACTGAATGCAGAGAGAGACCAGCTGTCAGAATTCAACGGGGATGTCGGGGGTGGGCAGGACCAGGAAGGGGGCGGGGCCCTGCAGCTATCAAACACCAGCCAATGATTGGGCTGCTTAAGAAAGGAGGCAGGACCACATACACGTAGCAGCCCGCCCAGATCCCATCCCACTGGCTGGTGTTTGAGAGCTGCTGGGTCCCGCCCACACCCGACATTACTGCTGAATTCTGACAGCTCCTCCCTCTCTCTGCATTCAGTTGCAAACGTCAGCTCACAAACGTCTGTGTAAAACTGGCAGTGGAGTGTGGGGAAGGAAGGAGTGCAGTCAGTAATCGTCTAAATTTGCACAAAAACCTCTAATTTGAACACAGCAAATGGACAGTAAATGCAGGGAAATGCAAGCAGGCAAAAGTTGCCTAAAAGTAAGTATGCCCCCATGTAAACTGTAACGTTGGACCTTGACAGCAAATGCAATCTCCTGCTTGAAAATATAAATATATATACACATATATATGTATATATATATATATATATATATAAGTGGTCTGCACAGCGAGGTACTAATGGTTATTGCTTTGCCAAATTGGTCACCTGTCGTCTTGGAGTTGTCCAGCTCTGGGCATATGTCCTTCAATCTTGAAACACAGCAATACAGGCAGTTGAGTGAAGCTTTCACATATACCACAAAAAAAAAAAAAAAGGTATGTGCTTTTCCTGTTACAGGTTATAAAAATAGTTTGGCAACATCCTGAACAGTGGTGGCTTGAGAAAATATAAAATCAAATGTTTAGCAGGCAGAAATGTGTGAGACGTCTTTCCACAGCTCCTGAACAGCAAGAAATGTTAACCAAGATGAAGAAATGGAAGCACTGCAAAGCAATACAGAATGAAGAAATCGTCATAGCTTTCTATGTATATAAAATGAAGGAAGATTAGGTTCTGCAGATGCTTTTTGTTAGGCTAGCCATTTTACTACAGGATCCCTGTAGTAAGACCATATAGTAGAACTACAGGGCAAAATGATTTTTTTTTTCCATTTTGGATACAGCAAAGGGAGGGTCATAACCCCTAGCTATCAGTTTTTTTGCCATCCGAGTCCCATTGGGGAGATTTTCCTTCACTTCCTGTCCCATAGCCAAAAACAGGGCATGAGAGGAAATCCCTGCAAATTAAGGGAATACTGTGGGAACATTTCGCCTCTATTACTTTTCAGGGGACAACCCAAAATTACTTTTAAATGGTAAACAGGACAAATAGACAGAATGAATCTCCCTAACAGGGGGCACAGAAATAAAAAATAAATAAAAAAAGACAGGTGTTTTAATGCCTCTCCGCTCTATCCAAAAAAAAAAAAAAGTTTGGCCTTTAGTTTCACTTTACAAATCACTTTGCTCTGTATTTAATGATGCAGGTCCTTGTGCTACATAGTTGTTGGTGGACCTAAAGGAGATCATACTGTACAATCAGAATGTAAAATGTTTAGTCAGAGAGACTATACCACTTTGTCGAATGAGGGCAATTTGACAGAGTCTCCATAAAGCCAACCACGCCAAGCCAGTTATATTCACCTTTACCACACACCCTGCTACATTCCTCCATTGGAGCCAGAAGTCACAGCCTGTGTACGTTCGGTATTGCATGGTGTAGGAGCTTTTTTATAGAGATGACAACACTCTCCTCCTGCCTGTAAATTGGCAGATTAAGCTGGGGAACTATAACCTGGAAAGATGCCCTATGCTCCTCCATACCTGGAAGCACTCTGGGCAGAGGAATGGAATGACCGGGGAGTGTGGGGAAGATCACAAAGTGGGCTTTCAAAATACTCATTCATGTTGCCCTGAAAGGGAAAGTGACAGTCGCCAATTGAAGAAATGTGGAGCTGGTTAAAGGATACAATGTATTTCTAACAGATCTTTGAAGTGCTAGTAATATACGCATTTCATTTGTAACATTTAAGACTGAGGAGGGCACTTAACAGGAAATTCAGGAGCCTGTCATTTCAACAGCGGTTTGATGTCACGCAAGCTTTAGTCTCACTAAGTCCAAGGAGTACACTTTCCGGTGCTTTCAAAGAAAAATAGTTTGCACATAATTTCAGTTCAGGATGCACCTGAGATGTTTGTGCTGTGCCTTTACCATACCATACTCGCAAACAGCATCGGCAATGAAGCATATCAAAGTTCATATAAGACGACGGTCCAAACATCTGACGTGTTTCGAAGGGGGATGCCCTTTTCCTCAGAGCCAACTCTGAGGAAAATGAGAATCTCCCCTTCGAAAAGCGTCAGCCGTTTGGGCTGTCTTCTCGTGCTTTGGGACTTGTCTAGGTGACCAGGCTGCTTCAAGTACATATTGATATGCCTTATTGCCAAAGCCGTTTGTGAGTACACAACTGTTTTTTCTTTTTTTACACAATACATTTCAAAAGGTAATGAAATCACCCGATGTAGTAAACTTGTATAGTGGGACAAAAGCAAAGTAAGTCATGGAATGACAAATGCAACATCAAATCCAAGGGAGCAGTGCTCCATAGATCTCAGTTCTAAATTCAAACACTGCATTCCAGTTCTTTAAAAATTCTTCACATCAAGTAACAAGTAAAAAAACGTATGTATATATGAACCCTTAAAGAGAACCTGAATGCTGAAAGCTGTGTTCAGAAAAAGGCAGGCATATTGCAAAGGTCCCTATATACCATTTGGGGATCCCTCTTTCCAATTCAATCTTGAATTGGAGTAACAACAATGTGGATGAGACGCGCAGGGGACTCCACATGAGTGTCATTCTCTTTTCTTTTTTTTTTTTTTTTAAACGAATGTGGATACCTGTATGTATTTGCAAATGACTATGATGCAAGTTACCATTACCCTAAGTGCTGGGTGTATGACTATTCATGCATTTGAATTTTATAGATACTATATTTTTCGCTAAACCCCTGATGAAGGAGACAGCATTTCCGAAACGCGTCTGGCTCCGGAAGTTATATCTTTCATTGCATTTTTTGTAAATACTGTATCCACGGCTATGTGCAATATTTATATGGTTTTCTAATAAATGTAAAATAATACTTTACTATTTGTCATTGTTTGTGTGGTGGTAATGGCCTTAAAGTCCCACTCCAGGTCTTTCTTTATTGATACATTTGTGATGGGGCACACCCTTGACATTTTTCTCTATCAGAAACCTTTTTCTTTTATTGCAAAGGACTAGTCACCAGCTGACGCTTTTCAAGGGGGGGATCCGCTCTTCCTCAGAGTTGGCTCTGCGGAAGAGGGGATCCCCCTTCGATACTTCAGATGTTTGGACTGTCTTCTCATATGAACTTTGATATGCTTCATTGCCGATGCCGTTTGTGAGTACACATCTGTCTTCTTTTTTTTTTTTTACACAAAATTATTACAAAGGTAATGCGCTAGGTTGGTATGTCCTCTGTTCCTTGTATTTGCAGTATGTCCTTTGGGTTTCCCCAACCTGCAAGGGGCAGCAAAACTGCTGCAAATTGGATTTTCTGAAGAGTACAGATTGTCTTTGGCCAGAACACTTCTCTTGAGCGCAGGAGATTGGTTTTGTCCTGTGTGCACTGCCAATATACAACCATAAGGCAGTCCCCTCAAATATCAGGAAGCAAACTTCAGGAGGAAATCTAGACACAATTACCATTACTAAATGACTTATGCCGTAGCAAATCTTCAAGTTTTGAGTGTTGAGTTCCACTTAAAAAATATCAGAGGTGGTGTGTTTTTTCTGATATAAGGAAATGCTGGAGGTAGACAATATTTTTCCACAGTTCTGGTCCCTGAACTGTGTAGAAGCAGTTTTAGGCCCCTTTTCACACTGCGGATCTGCCTGCTCAGCGGAGGACCTCTCCTCTTATCCCTGCTGAGCAGGTGGATGACAGGTCCACCTGTCCGTTTACATTTGACTGTCATCCTATTCCCTATATGTCTGTTTTAGATGGATGGGATGAGATGCCGACTGGTTTAAATGAACACATGTCCGTTGACATTCGTCGCTCCATAGAAGGCACTGGATGGTCCAATCGGGTATGCCTAAAAAACTGACCAGCTGACAACGATCGGCCAACCCGTGAGAAAGGGGCCTTACCATTTCAGAAAGAGCAAAAAAAAGGTGCTAACTGGCATTTTAGAGATGTCAACAGCTTATTTCAAAACAATATTCTACCTTTTAGTCTGAAATGGTGGCGTTGATTTACTAAAACTGGAGAGTGCAAAATCTGGTGCAGCTCTGCATACAAGTTATTTTTTTTTGGAAAAGCTTAATTGAACAAGCTGAAGTTAGAGGCTGCTTGGCTACCATGCAGAGCTGCACCAGATTTTGCACTCTACAGTTTTAGTAAATCAACCCCGGAGTCATTTTTTTTTACAACCAACCACTGGTTCCTAACTTCGCCCAACACATTAATTTGTTAAACTTTGCTCTTAGAATAAGTTCAAATTACAATGCTGATGAAACATAAAACATGACAGCTACAAAAAAATAATAATCTGCCAAGAAATGTGCGTTGCCAGTTGAACGACAGTAACAATAAATTTCATTCATTATAAAGATCATTATCAGTTAAGTGTAATTAAGGACCAGGGGTCACAGCCCTGCACTTTTATAGTCACAGGCATTTAGAGAATGTCAGTTCTTCGTGTAAGTGTTGTGCTACTAACCCACTTCCTGACCTATCAAGCATTGCTCTATCAGCTATATATGCCAATTCTTGTAGAAGGTGTGGACTGAAAAACAAACCACAGTAATAAAACCACTCCTTCGTTGAGAAGACTCTTCTGCCATGGTTCAGCTGACAAAAACCACAGGAGCTAAATATAAAACTACTACTTAACTTTTGTTTTAGAGCGTTAGCACAAGGGGAAACCACGTTAAATAAATCTATACAATAACCTCAAAAAGCATTCTAAAGAAAACTGTGGTAGGTTTTCACAAAAATACTTTGAACAATCAAGAAACATGCACATGTGCATCTATATTAAAAAGTACAAGTTGCACCCATATATACTGTATATATATATATATATATCAAAGAAAAAAGAAAGTATCATACATCAAAAACTCTGTATATGAAAAGCAATCTCACTTTTTCAGCACAAAGTTCTTTAAAGGAGAAGCTTAAAATAAACTACTCACCTCTATGCTGCAGCTGTCCCACACTACCTCGAAGACTGAGAACTGAGCAATCACATGACCACTGATCGCTCAGGTCTCAGTCTGCTCTCTGCTCCTCAAGCGCTCACTGAAGCTCCAGGCTGGAGAGGTGAAGCTGGTTTGGCACTCAGCCTCTTGCTAAGATCTGGAACCAGAAGTCAATCAGGCAGCGGGATCCCTCCAGGGCATGAAGCAGGTATGCCACACTGATTGACTAAGGCCAGCTATCGACAGAGTGATTTTCTTTCCTGCAACTACAGGTTGCAGGAAAGAAAAATACTGGATTCCCCCATTAACACAGTGTTTATTGGGTACTTTTCCCCCATGGAGCCATTGTGTTATCACACTGGGGGAAGCCACCCAGGCTGAGAGAACACAGTAATTATTACTAGAACAGCCGCTAGCAATAATCGCATGTAAAATTCAACAGGCTGGTTGTACCAGAGTTGATCTGTAGATCAACTTGGGTACATTCAGCTTGCCCATACATGGTTCGAATCTAGGTGGTTCCTGCTGAAATCGGCCGGGATTCAAACTGTCTATGGCTGGCTTAAGTTGACTCTGGGTCTCAGGAGAGAAAAAGCAACTGCACTCCTTTGGCCAACAAGAGAAGTATGGCCAAAACAAGCTGTGGTTATACTGGCACTAAACCTATTAGTATATTGCATACAATGACTACTGTTCACATGTCCCTTCTATTAGCAGTATTGCTGAGCATCTCCTGTAAATGGAATTCAAACTTTTCTAAGTCACCACTCCCTTTAAGAGGGTGGCTACATTCGCTCTACATGGTCCCACTGTAAGTGTGGCCACTCTCCAGGGCTCGCTCCCGACATTGGTAGTAGCCAACAACCCCAGTCCTGGCATGTAAAAGCACATAAGTACACCCATTCATGTAATTGCCACCCACATATCATCGGCAGCTTTATTTTGTAGGTGGGACCAGGTTGAATAAAGGAAAATGGTGGTTAATGCTAAGTAGTAAATTGATTTCTGGGGACTGTAGTTTGATCAGAGTGGTACATGCTCTGGGGTGAGGGGGTTGCACAGAAAAATGTTTAGGAAGTTTTTTTTTTTTTTTTACATACTTAAAAGAACGTTTGTTTACTGGATAAATTGTGCGTTTGGACAATAAGCGATTAGTGACACTTCAACAATACAAGCCTTCAGGTATGCTAGTGGGGGGGCCTTGCAAGATGTATTTTCAGAACAGAAGGCGTTTCTTTATTATTTCAAGTATTTTAAAATAGCCTTGTCATATTACATAGCACTTTACAGAGCATACAGATCTAGTCACACCAGTTCTGTCATATGGAGAAGGAAGCATTACATATAAACACCATCACTGTGGCCGTCACACCAGAAATGTGTCAATATTGGTGCTATGTAACATAATCCAAGAGACTTTCATGGCATATTTTTCAATGCAGACTGCCATTGATGGTATACATTAAGATAAATAACATTTTTAAAAATCTAGATATTAAAATGCAGAGAACTTGCCATTTCTACGCTATAAATTGCCATTCATATGTCCCCCTTTAGGCTTAAAAATGATTGTAAACCTCTGCAATGAAAAATTAACAAAGCAAATCCTGCTATGATAACTTGCTCGAGTCCAAAGCACCAGTGTGATTTCGGTCTCCAGTCTGGTCATTTCTGACAGGCTATGCGAATCCAAGATATGATTGGGGATGGGGAGGGAAGCTCCAACACACAGCAGGTGACTGCCTCATCATGTGCACATTTCTCTTTGAGTCTGTGTAGAGGGGAGTATATCTCTTCCCTCCACGCAGGTCTCAGATTACACTCAGTTGTCCTCTCTAAGCTGCAGAGTGTGTGACATCAGTTCACCACCTCCTGCCTCTGGAAGCTCAGAAAAGCGGTGTAAATTCTGCACTGTAAACAGATGTAGAGAAGAGATGGCTGAGATAAACAGGTCCAACTGATACAGGAGGATTGGTTTAATCTATGTGTATCACATAGGGCTAGTAACTTCACTGGGAATATGGAAGGGTTTATAAAAACTTCAACCTCTGCTCACGCTATAGCCGAATGACGGCTACAGTGTGGGCCCTAATTCCCGGGAGGCCATCATAGGACATCCTCCTGTGCACGAGCTGCCTGCACGCCCTGTGATCACTGAGTCTATAAAACTGGGCTAATCACAGATCGAAGTAAGGGGTAGATCCCAGCCCCTTACCATGTGATCAGCCATCAGCCAATGACAGAAGTTTGGTAATCTTTTTTTTTTCCACCATAGCTCCGTCACACAGAGAGCTGTGGATGCCTCATCTGTGCCCACCAGTGCCACCTATCAGTACCCACAGTGCCAACCAGTGCCCACAGTGCCACCTACATTTGCACAACAGTGCCACCTATCAATGCCCACCAGTGCTGTCAATCAATGCCCATTAGAGCCTCATCATCAGTGCTGCCTATAAGTGTCACCAGTGCCACCCATCAGTAATTATCAGTGCCCTTCAGTGCTGCCCATTAGTGCCACCCATCAGTGCAGCCTCATCAGCGTACATCAATCTAGGAGAAAAAATACCCATTTTCAAAATTTTATAACAAACTATGAAACTGTTTTGGGGGGTGTTTTTTTCTCAAAATTTTAGTCTTTTTTTTTTTTTTTTGCAAAAAAATCAAAAACCCAACAGTAATTAAATACCACCAAAAGAAAGTTCTATTTGTGTGAACAAAATTATAAAAATGTCATTTGGGTACAGCGTTGCATGACCGTGCAATTGTTATTCTAAGTGTGAGAGCTCTGAAAGCTCAGTAAGAAAGTGGTAAATTATGCCTAAAAAATGCCATACTATCAAATGCATTGTCTATGTTTTGATCAAAGGGGCTTGCTTGTAGACTATTGTAGCGACCCCTTGTTTGTAGGCTAGAGTGAATAGATCTCTTTTGGAAACCATGGCTCTTTGATCCTTCAGCCTTGGAGAATAATTCCCCAACAAGAAAAGTGGGCCACACTCTTGAAATGGCCAAGAAAGGTGGGTAAAGCGGGGAATAAATACAGTTCTATATTAGAGTCCCTGACAAATAGAAGAAGCGGGAGGCCAATTCAACTGTTGACAAATATGAAGATTTGGCTGACAGATCATTTATCCTGCAGTCATATTCCATATGACACAGGTGTATGCTAAATACATAGAAAACGGAACATGTTCCTACCAGTGAAAATAAAATGTATTTTTATTTTTTAATCTGAGAACCTGGACACATCCCAATACACTTGCTGCTGAAGTTATCCCTTTCATCCAATATTTTGGAGTCCTTACAAATGGCAGGAAAAAAAAAAAATAAGAACATGGCAAATTACCAATTCAAGTAACTTACCCATGTGCTTTTTTCCCCGCTATACATTCTTCTTCTTATTATTATACAGGATTTATATAGCGCCAACAATTTGCACAGCGCTTTACAACATGAGGGCAGACAGTTACAATAGAATTCAATACAGGAGGGATCAGAGGGCCCACATCATCTATATATTTTCTATATATGATCTATATATTTTTTTCATATTAACATTTTGAATCATGAATTATGACTGCCGGCTGGACTTGTTTTTTGAATTTTGGCCAAAGATGTATATACACCTATGGTATTTATATGCAAAGTGTGGGAGGAACATTCCATTTCATGGTGCATGTATCAATGGAATAAAAAAAATATATGATGCACACATTTTGGCATGTTTACCATTCAGTTCGGCAAAGTGTCATTAAAAACTGTCCGTGAACGGTCCGTGTTCATCTGATCCCCCATAGGGGAGAGCGAAGAAAAGACAGGGCGGTCCCTGCACAGTGTGCAGGGACCGCCCTGTCAGCCGCCGGCTCAGCGGGGATATACGGAGCGATCCCTGCTGAGCATACGGACACACAGAGGCAGATCATTACTGATCCGCCCCGTGTGAAAAGGCCCTAACCTGGTTTCTAGTCCTGAAGTTTAAACTATTTATCAGCCAGGAGTTTTACTGCTTCTCCTAAGCCAGCAATGCCACCTGCATCTATTTTAACCAAGTGGTTCGCTCCCTTTTTTATATGGTGGCTAGGTAAATTTGCATGGCATCCATAACTGTATTATCTTCCACAGTCTGGCTCATTTCAGTAGAACCTTTATTTGCTGAATTATACAAAAGGCCCGATTAACATTGAAAAACTTTGTGAAAGCTATCTTTTTACAAACAAAAAAAACAAGAAGTAAACAGCAAGACCGTGAAAGCCCCAATTTCCTGGGCCATTTTGCTCTTATACATATATTTTATATACAAGCACACAGTATATATACACAAACACAAACACACCAAGTGCAGTCTTTATTCCACATTGTAGTCGGTGCAAAGCAGGAATTGGCCTTCATTTATTTAAATGGTTCACAGATAAACCCAAAACCAAAGCCTTAAATGTATAAAAGGGACCTCCCTATTCAGAGACGGGGGAGAGACACGTTGCAGAAAACCACAACAGTGCATTTCCTTTCAGTTTTTAAATTAGCTATCTGCGATGTGAAAACACCTTAACCTTAGTGATGCCTGTATACTGAAAAATAAAACCGGATACACACTAGTAGAATTTTGTTCAAAATGTTTTAATGTAAAGAACATTTGTTCGGTTTTCTAATCGTTAGTGGGGTCAAATCAATGTTCGTTTTCAACCACAGTGAGGAGAAAAATTGAAGGAGCGGGATGGAAAACTTTTCTCCAACAAAATAATTTCTAACAGTGAATTTGGTTTTCATTTGGAAATTGGCAGGTTTGATCAATTACATCCATTCTAAAACAATGTTAAAAGGAAACAAAAATGTGAAGTACTTTCAAACATTTGTCCAGTCAATGTACAAGAATTTTTGCACAAATTGGAGCTTTGTGCAAAAATTCTTGTACATTTGACTGGACGACTGTTTGAAAAAACGTTTTAAAATTTTGTTTCCTTTTAACATTCTTTTTTTTTTACATTCTATATTTTTATTTTGTTTCTTTCCAAAAAAGAACAAAAAGCAAGAAAGCGATACAGGAAACATAAGAAGAGAACCAGGCACAGTCCTATACATCAACATATATATATATATATGGATATTACATTACTTCTCTCTCTTCAGCTCTATTTATTGTTCACAGATTACTGCCGAAGGAGATTATAATATCTATATCACTGATAATTTTCAATCCATTCCTCTAAGATAGATATAGTAAACAAAATACTTGCTTCTTTTAAACTAAATTCAAAATTACCCGAAGTATTCCATATATTCTTTATATAATGGACTAATTCCCTTGTTATCCCCATAGCACTTCCTTCCTCATTTTATCCCCTCATTCCCTCCCCCCTTATCCCTACCTCTAGACCCCTATCTTCACCTCTTCCCTTCCTCCGGCCGTCTATGTCCACAACAACCGGAGAGAAGAAAGAGAAAAAAAAAAATAAAAAAAAATAAATAAAAGAAAAGGAAAGGAAAGGAAAAGAGAAAAAAAAACAAACATATAACAACCCTCCCCTCCTCCGTTGTCCTCCCCCCGCGGGTGATATAATCTCTCTTCTATTTCCCTTCTTTCTTCCATCTATTAACCTTTCTACTATTCCCCTAATAGCTTTTTACCTTCTTCCGATTGTACAAATAGTTCCCAATGTGCCCATATCATTTTAATTTGCTCTTTCTTATCTATTGTTCTTGGGAGAAGTTTCTCCATTATCCCTATTTTCCTTACTGTTTTCAGCCACATAGATATTGGAGGTGCCTCGGGGTCTTTCCATTTTGTTGCAATGCAACTTTTTGCCGCATTTATCAGATGACATATCATTGATCCCGTATATCTTACCGGAAAAATTTCGTCATGATGTAATAAAAAAAACGAGGGGTCATCTGGAATCTGATATTGCGTAAATGTTTGTGTAATTCTCCGAACGGTTTCCCAAAATTGTCGTATTATTGGACATCCCCAAAATGTATGCAACATTGTCCCTTTCTCCCCACAGCCTCTCCAACATCTATCTGACATTTCAGGAAAAAATATATTTAACCGCGCTGGCGTATAGTACCTTTTAACATTCAAACGTTTGTTGAAAAATCTACTAGTGTATGGCCAGCTTTGTAAAGGAAATTTTGTTTTTGCCTAAAATTAATGTCTGCAAGGTAGACAGACAGAATAGTGTAACGATTCTGTTAAAAAACGAGTAAATACCTATTAAATTCCTTCATCTATATCACCTCCGGCATTCTAGTTTGTTCTCTCATTCACTTCCTGGTTTGCGGCGCTCGTTCATGTAAGAACTACATTTCCCAGTATGCATTGCGGCACGCCCAGTAATTCACACCTCCTTGAAGTCTCTAACATGTAGAGAGCGTCCTGATGCACAGATGTAGTTCCCAGGAGGGGGTGAGCACGTTACTGACCACCGCAGTAAAGCCTCCCTTCACGGTGGTCAGTAAAATCAGACAAGCAGGAAGTAAACAGAACAGAGAAGAAATAGAGCAACTTCTGAGCAAAAACGAACAATGAGGAAGTGAAAAGAGGAATGTCTGCAGGTAAAGGATGCTAATTATGAAAAAAAAATGTTTTCCTTTACAACCCCTTTAAACAGCGACGCTCCTGTAGCTGCCCCCAACATCACACTGACAGTGGTCAGCATTACTGAAAGAATATTCAAATCTGATTGTAGTTACTGGGAGCAAACACCAGGCAGATACAACTGATGGTTAGTGAGAAGCAATTGTTCGACTTATTACACAGGTAGAAGACGTGTGGTGTTCTATAGTAAGCTGGGTACATACTGTGAAACTGTTGTTTAGGTTCTTGGTGCTTGACTCGGCAACACTGGCGTCTGTTATGTCAACCTCTTCAAATATGATAGACTGCAAAAAAAAAAGGCAAGACAAAAATTAAAGTGAGGAAACAACCCTAACAGGGTGGCCTGTATGAAACAATACTTACAAATACACATTTTAACAATTTAACAGAAAGGGTCATTAACCACTTAAGACCCGGACCTTTATGCAGGTAAAAGGACCTGGCCAGTTATTGCGATTCAGCACTGTGTCGCTTTAACTGACAATTGCGCGGTCGTGCGATGTGGCTCCCAAACAAAATTGGCGTCCTTTTTTTCCCACAAATAGAGCTTTCTTTTGGTGGTATTTGATCACCTCTGCGGTTTTTATTTTTTGCGCTATAAACAAAAATAGAGCGACAATTTTGAAAAAAAAAAAATCAATATTTTTTACTTTTTGCTATAATAAATATCCCCCAAAAAGATATTAAAAAAAAACGTTTTTTTCCCTTCAGTTTAGGCCAATACGTATTCTTCTATCTATTTTTGGTAAAAAAAAAAAAAAAGAATCGCAATAAGCGTTTATCAATTGGTTTGCGCAAAATTTATAGCGTTTACAAAATAGGAGATAGTTTTATTGCATTTTTATAAAATGGCGGAGATCAATGATTTTTTTCGTGACTGCGACAACATGGCGGACACATCGGACAATTTTGACACACTTTTGAGACCATTGTCATTTTCACAGCAAAAAATGCTATAAAAATGCATTGTTTATTGTGAAAATTACAATTGCAGTTTGGGAGTTAACCACTAGGGGGCGCAGTAGGGGTTATGTGTGACCTCATATGTTTTTCCAACTGTAGGGGGCGGGGCTGGACGTGTGACATCATTGATCGTGTTTCCCTATATTAGGGAACACACGATCAATGAAGCTGCCACTGTGAAGAACAGGGAAGCTGTATTTACACACACCTCTCCGCGTTCTTTAGCTCCGGGGACCAATCGCGGGACTCCGGCGGCGATCGGGTCTGCGGGTCCTAGGCAGTGATCCGTCGTATCTTAGGGAGTAGTTCCGACGTGATTCTGAGCATGCACACTGGGATACGTCCACGGGACGGCGCATGCGCCGTTCGTTTTAAGTACTTCTATGACGCTTGGCCCATCATTTGCATGGGGGGGGGGGGGCGAGAGAGAGAGGGGAGGGGGGGAGAGAGAGAGAGAGAGAGAGAGAGAGAGAGAGAGAGAGAGAGAGAGAGAGAGAGAGAGAGAGAGAGAGAGAGAGAGGGGGGGGCGAGAGGGGGGGGGCGAGAGGGGGGGGGCGAGAGAGAGGGGGGCGAGAGAGAGAGAGGGGGGCGAGAGAGAGGGGGGCGAGAGAGAGAGAGAGAGAGAGAGAGAGAGAGAGAGAGAGAGAGAGAGGGGGGCGAGAGGGGGCGAGAGAGAGAGAGAGGGGGCAAGAGAGAGAGAGAGGGGGCAAGAGAGAGAGAGAGAGAGAGGGGGCAAGAGAGAGAGAGAGGGGGCAAGAGAGAGAGAGGGGGCAAGAGAGAGAGAGAGGGGGGCAAGAGAGAGAGAGAGGGGGGCAAGAGAGAGAGAGAGAGAGAGAGGGGGGCAAGAGAGAGAGAGAGGGCGCGCGCGCGAGAGAGAGAGAAGTGGAGAGAGAGAGAGAGGGGAGTGGAGAGAGGGGGGAGGAGAGAGAGAGAGGGGGGAGTGGAGAGAGAGGGGGGAGGAGAGAGAGAGAGGGGGGAGTGGAGAGAGAGGGGGGAGTGGAGAGAGAGAGGGGGGAGTGGAGAGAGAGAGAGGGGGGAGTGGAGAGAGAGAGGGGGGGAGTGGAGAGAGAGAGGGGGGGAGTGGAGAGAGAGAGGGGGGAGTGGAGAGAGAGAGGGGGGAGAGGAGGAGGAGGAGGAGGAGGAGAAGAGAGAGGGGGGGGGTGGATAGAGAGAGAGAGAGAGAGAGAGAGGGGAGAAGTGGGGAGCAGGGGAGAAGTGGGGAGAGAGAGAGAGAGAGAGGGGGGGGGGTGGGGAGAGAGATGAGAGAGATGAGAGAGAGAGACAGTGAGAGTGAGAGTGAGTGTGGGGAGAATGACACCTTTCGTGATCTGTGCATACCAAAGTTAAACCTTTGAATGACAGGATCATTAGTAATTCATGACAGCTCACATTTACATTCAGATGTGCGAGTGTATGGTGACATATTGTAAAGATCAGAGCTGTGCAGGGTCTTTCCGCATTTTGAACCTTAGTATACGTTCTGGTGAACTTCGCTCAGATTCAGCTACAATAACACCAAATAACAATTAAAGTAGACTGAAATGATATACAGTAGCCACTTTAGAATGTCTTAAAGCCGAACAACAGGTATGGTTAGTTTTGCATAGTTACACTGGTCCGGCTTGAACGCTACACCTGTGAAAGCAGAGAATCGCTGTAGTAGTTGTATTGCTGTGATCTTCTGGGTCTCATGCCGAGAGACAGAGATAATGTCATGCTCTCCACCATATCCAATCACAGAACACTTTGCATTCATTGGGAAAAATTGCAAGGTGTTCTATGAATAGGAGATGTACTGACCAAGCGATCTGCTGTGCTTACATGGGTTCAAGCTGGACCAATGTACCTATACAATATACACCATACCTAGAGCTCAGCTTTAAGCACCCTTTAGGGTAAATTGCTATAGAAGCTGAATGAGTCTGGACGTTATCACTTTATTACAAGTAATAACAGCAAAGGACCATCATGCTTGAAGTAACTCAAATTGCATGACTGATAAGATAATGTAACCTCGAAGTGATAACAGAGTTGAGTATTTTCTAGTGATCACTAGTGTTTTCGAGAACATTCGATAAATGTTGCCTCCATGTTCCCAAAATAATCAAGAAAGCACACTGACACCTGAGAACGAAGATTTGGGATCTCATTGTTTTCCAGGGTCAGAAGGCTAAGTGATATTTCCCAGAATTCAATGAGGGCATTGGAAGTAAGGCAAGCCTTTATTTCCTTTTACTCCTCTTTTTTTGGGATGGATTTACACTGTGGGTGGAAGTTTACTACATTTTGACGAAAGGAATGTTTTAAAGCAGGGGTGTCCAACCTTTTGAAGCGTGAGGGCCACTTAAGTGACTTGGTAACCGGTCGCGGGCCAAAATCAATGAATGGAGCGGGCGGATGGCAGGTCCATGTCCACTCTGCATATGCAGAGTGGATACGGACACAACCCACTATACTCTTTTTGCGGATCGGATTGGAGGTAGGACACAAGTCGGTTTATGTCTGCCACTCCTAAGAGGTGAATGAAGGGTCCAATTGGGTCGAACTGCCCGTGTGAAAAGGGCCCAAGGCTGCTTTCACCCTGATGCGCTGTGGTTTACCTGCACCACGGGAGCAACGCAATGTACCTTTGGCTTTTCTGCACTTTGCAATAGACTTCTATTATATTCTGCAGGTTTGGTGCACTTTCAGAAAGCTCACCAAACTCAGTGCAGGTAACCTGCAGGTACACTGCTCTGCATCTGCGGGTCAGTTTGAAAGCAGCCCAGTAACCACTGCAGAACAGATATGCCCAATATACACTGTGATTTTTGTAATAAACTGACCTTTAATAAAAGAATTCTATTCTATCCCAAAGCAGGAGGTCGCGGGCCACATTAGAGGGCTCCGCAGGCCACTGGTTGGGCACCCCTGTTTTAAAGGGTCAATTTACCCAAAACACGTCAACTTTTTGAAGATACTGGACAGTTAAGCACCTCCTTTTGGAGGGCCCCCATAGACCCTCTATTCAGTTTATTTATTTTGTATTATTGAGAATTTAACAGGAACCTGCTAAAAAGTGTGTAAGCCGGCCCAAAATTCCCAGATGGACAGAACAGAATCAACAATGATGGTAAGGAGAACTCACTGTTGGAATATCCAAGGTATAAAGAAGTTAGGGGCTAGACTGGTTCACCATTCTTCACTAATAGATACATTTTCATTTTACACTTATGCTGCGTACACACAACCGTTTTTCATGTCATGGAAAAAAAAATGACGTTTTTCTCGAATTGATTCCTCTCAAGCCTGCCTTGCATACACACGATCGTGATAAAAAATGCTTGTGCATAGCTGAGTGACGTACAACACGTACGACGGCACTATAAAGGGGAAGTTCCATTCGAATGGCGCCACCCTTTGGGCTGATTATGCCAATTTCCTGTCTCATAACTTGCATGTTTTTTCCCGCCGTTAAAGCCTACACACAACCGTTTTTCACGACGTGAAAAACGACGAGAAAAAATAGAGCATGTTCTAAAATTTTAATGCCCATTTTTCACGTTGAGAAAAATGCTCTGGAGCCTACACACGGTCGTTTTTAAAGCGGTGTTTCACCCTAAAAAACAACTTTATAGCATCTCATTCAGCATAGTAGCGCAAGCTACAGTATGCCTTTATAATTTTTTTTGGCGCCGTACTCACTGTTTAATCGTGTAGTAAAATTTCAGACTCCCCGCGGGGAATGGGCGTTCCTATTCAGAGGGCTCGTGATTGACGGCCGGCTATGGCGCGTCACGCTTCACGAAAATAGCCGGAGTAGGTCTCGGCTCTTCCCGGCGCCTGCGCACAGACATCGGAGCTGACTGTGCAGGCGCCGTGAAGAGCAAACACCTATTTCGGCTATTTCCGTGAAGCGTGACGCGCCATAGCCGGCCGTCAATCACGAGCCCTCTGCATAGGAACGCCCATTCCCCTGAAACTACTACGCGATTACACAGCGAGTACAGCGCCAAAAAAAATATAAAGGCATACTATAGCTCACGCTACTATGCTGAATGAGATGCTAGGAAAAAAAACAATTTTTTTAGGGAGAACCCCCGCTTTAAAGACCAATTTAAAAAATTGCATTTTTCTCGTCATGAAAAACGGTCGTGTGTACGCGGCATAAGACTTTAAATACAAAACAAAACAAAACCAACACAGCGCTCTTAAAAAAAAAAAAAAAAAAATCAGCATTTTTAGGTATGTTTTTAACATTTACAGGTACAGTCTGGAATGACAATGATGTTGCAGTTCTGGATTCTTGGACGCTATACCCGTATTAAAAAGGAATAAAAAAACATTTGTGTGTAAAATAAGCACATGCCTTTTCCCAGAAGTTCTGCATTACAAGAATTGCAGCATTTTAGCCCGCAGGTGAAGGCTGTTCAATGTAGTGAGTTTTAACCATCGTAACTTTTTTTGTTGTTTTATGTTTTTACAGTAACTTTGCCAACAATCAACTCATTCGGTGTCACAAAAATGGAGAAACATATACACTATTTTAAATCTTTACAGAAGTGACCTGTGAACAAGGAAACAAGATAAAAGCCTCAAAATATTTCAGCACCGCACTGGAGTTAGTTATTTCCACAAATAGTCTTTAGCCATTTTTAGGTATACGGGGCTAGATTCAGGTACATTTGCGCTTTTTTTACGGAGGCGCAGGGCAACGTTTTTGCCCTGCGCCCCCGCAAATTTTCTACGCTACCCGCGATTCACGGAGCAGTAGCTCCGTAAATTGCGTGGGCGCTCCGGCAAAATGCCCAGGGTAAGCGCGCCCAATTTAAATGATCCCGTAGGGGGCGGGAATCATTTAAATTAGGCGCATTCCTGCGCCGAGCGTAGAGCGCATGCTCCTTCGGGAAACTTTCCCGACGTGCATTGCGGTAAATGACGTCGCAAGGACCTCATTTGCTTCAAAGTGAACGTGAATGGCGTCCAGCGCCATTCACGATTCACTTACGCAAACTACGTAAAATTTTAAATTTTGCGACGCGGGAACGACGGGTATACGTAACATTGGCTGCCCCTGCTAATAGCAGGGGCAGCCTTACGCGAAAACCGCCGTACGCAAACGACGTAAACTGCGTACGCAGGGCTCGCGTAACGTTGTGAATCGGCGTTAGTATGGAATTTGCATACTATACGCTGAGCACAACGGGAACGCCACCTAGCGGCCATCGCAAGAATGCAGCCTAAGATATGCGGGCATAAGAGCATTATGCCACGCATATCTTAGGCTGCAGTCGGCGTAACGAGGTTCCTGAATCAGGAGCATTCGTTACGCCGGCGCAAGTAAGCAATTGCGCTGCGTAACTATGGTTACGCAGGCACAATTGCTCTCAGAATCCGGGCCACGGTATTTATTATTAGATTTCTTCAAGTGCTAAAATAGGGTCAATTATTACAAACCTGCTCATATGCTGATCAAATTTCTTCTCCAATCTTTCCACCAAATGAAAGGTGAAATATACTGTACTTGGTTCCTACCGCCAACCACTTGAATTTTGAGATCATCTTGTTTTTCCCAGTTTTACCACATCCCGTATTTCTCCATGTACAAACACACAAGAGGTTTATAACAGAGGCCCATTCATAATGGAGGGCAGATATTACTACGGACTGGACAGCACATGCCACACTGTGGCTGTATTTTAGGACTCATACAGAACATGTAGGGTACAGTATGTTCCCCAGGCTGTTCTCTGTATAAGGTGCAGAGAACATTCAATGATTGGACCATGACATGGAGTCATGACTGGCTCCAGGCACTTTTTTCTCCCCTCATTAATTATTTAAAGTGTCATTATAGGTTCACGTTTTTTTTTCTTTTTTTATTTAATGGAAGATCCCTCAAGGGGCTTTTTAGCAGCGAGATAAGTATTTGAAACGCAAAAGAGGTATTTATTTATTAAATGATATCAAAAATATTTTCCATAATTGCATAGAAGTCGTAAAAAACAGTTCTGACCCTAACATTGACAACATACTCATTAACCACTTAAGGACCGCTCACTGTATATATACGTCATTTTTTTAAAGATGGATATCACCGTAACGGCAGCAGCTGCTGCCACAACCGAGATATCCATCTTTTCAGTGAGCGGTCCTTTCAACGATAACCGTGGTCTCCGCGGCGCATTCGCCACGAGATCACCGTCATCGTGGGAGAGAGACCCCCCCCCCCCCTCCCGCTGCTCTCCCACGCCCTCCGCCACTTACCGGAGCAGTCGGCAGCAGCGGAGGCGATCGGATCCTCTCTCCTGCGATACGAGTGAGGGCAAGATGGCCCCCACCCGTCCCCATAGCATAGCAGGGCGGAAGCGACTTCAAAACGTCACTTCCGCCCATGCTTCTTAAAGCGGTGGTTCACCCTCCTTCACATCATTAGACCATTACATTCGGCATCGTAGCGCGAGCTACGGTATGCGGGTCTTACATTTTTAATCCCCGTACTCACTGTGCTATCGCTCATTGAAGAATCCGACTCCCGCGGGGAATGGGCGTGCCTATGGAGAGGGAGGATGATTGACGGCCGGCTCTGGCACGTCACGCTCCCCGAAGACAGCCGGAGTAGGTCTCGGCTATTCACGGCGCCTGCGCACAGGCTATGCGCAGGCGCCGTGAATAGCCAAGCCTATTTCGGCTATTTCCGGAGAAGCGTGACGTGCCAGGGCCGGCCGTCAATCACCTTCTCTCACCATAGGAACGCCCATTCCCCGGAATCTTCAATGAGCCATAGCACAGTGAGTACGGGGATAAAAAATGTAAGACCGGCATACCGTAGCTCGCGCTACGATGCCGAATGTAATGGTCTAATAAAAAAAAAACATTTTTTTTTTTTTTTAACAGGGTGAACCCCCGCTTTAAAGAGGATGTCCGCTGAAAAAAAAATATTAAAAGCCAGCAGCTACAAATACTGCAGCTGCTGACTTTTAATATCGGCACACTTACCTGTCCTGGAGTCCAGCGCCGTCCGCAGCAGAGGACGAGCGATCGCTCGTCACTCTGCTCCCCTCCCGCTATCCTCGGTGAGGGAACCAGGAAGTGAAGTGCTCCGGCTTCACTGCCCGGTTCCCTACGGCGCATGCTCTGGGAGCCGAGTGTTCCCAGAGCACAACGGGGGGGGGGGGGGGGACGGGAGGTGACGTCATGCCCGCAGTCTGCCCGTAGACTGTGGCTGGAAGTGGGTGCAAATACCTGTCACCGGAGGGGGGAGGGTTTCCGATCAGCGGGAGTTCCACTTTAGGGTGGAGCTCCGCTTTAAAGCAATATTTTCTTGTTGTAATTTTTTCAAATGACAATTTTTTTTTTTTTTTTTGCATTTTAGTCTAAATATGAGAACTGAGGTCTTTTTGACCCCAGATCTCATATTTAAGAGGACCGGTCATGCTTTTTTCTATTACAAGGGATGTTATTCCTTGTAATAGGAATAAAAGTGATCCTTTTTTTTTTTTTTTTTTGTGTAAAAACTAATAAAATAAATCGAAATAAATAAGAAAACAAAAAGAAAATGTTTTTAAAGCGCCCCGTCCCTACGAGCTCGCGCGCAGAAGCGAACGCATACGTGAGTAGCGCCCGCATATGAAAACGGTGTTCAAACCACACATGTGAGGTATCACCGTGATCGTTAGAGCGAGAGCAATAATTCTAGACCTAAACCTACTCTGTAGCTGAAAAGATGCAACCTATAGAATTTTTTAAACGTCGCCTATGGAGCTTTTTAAGGGTAAAAGTTTGACGCCATTCCACGAGCGGGCGCAATTTTGAAGCGTGACATGTTGGGTATCATTTTACTCCGCGTAACATTATCTTTCATAATATATAAATTGGGCTAACTTTACTGCTGTCCTATTTTTTTAATACAAAACAATAAATTTTTTCCAAAAAAAGTGCGCTTGTAAGACCGCTGCACAAATACGGTGTGACAAAAAGTATTGCAATGACCGCCATTATATTCTCTAGGGTGTTAGAAAAAAATATATAATGTTTGGGGGTTTTAAAAAGTGACAGCTAGTACAGGGAACTTTTTCCTGTACTGCTGTCACAGGGAGTGCAGGCATCGGGCAGTGGCTGCAGCATTGGGAACATGTTACATGTTCCACCCTAAAAATTGGGAACATGTTACATGTTCCACCCAAGGTGAACTTACCCTCTAAAACAATATTAAACTCCACAAATTATTATTATTATTTCAAATGCCCCCACAGAGTGTTTGCCATAAATGTGCTCTGAGCTGTACATCTCATATTATATTACTACTGGCAGACTGGGAGAGGCATTTATGACATAAGAGACCACTTGGAATATACAGAAATCCTTGAATAGAAACAAACACTGAGGAAATATGAGCTATGCCACAATATTATGCAAGTCATGGTGATACTGACATAACCACAACTAGGTGTTTATGTATTAAAGCGATGTTCCACCCAAAAATTGAACTTCCGCTTTTCGGAACCCAGATACCTGTTTAATACAGGCATTTGCTCCCACTTCCGGGCATAGATGGCTTATCTGCGGGTATTTACGCCACTTCCAGCCCCCACCCCCTGACTGTCTTCTGGGAGACACACATGTCCCAGAAGACAGCAGGGACCATTCAGATTGTGCGTGACTCACGCATGCGTAGTAGGGAACCACGGGCGCCCTGGACAGGTAAGAATCCTTATTTTAAAAGTCAACAGCTGCAGTATTTGTAGCTGCTGACTTTAAAAAATAAAATTTCAGCGGACCTCCGCTTTAAAGAGGAAGTAAACTTCCATCTTTTGCTTTTACCTATAGGTAAGCCTATAAAAAGGCTCACCCATAGGCAGTATAAATATCTCCTAAAACGTGCATCGTTTAGGAGATATTTACATTACATGCAGCCAGTGACATCACTGGAGTATGGGTTCTGAAGGAACGGCCACACGTGCGAATGCGTGGGAGCGACATCATTATGGCTTCGGCCAGTCAAAGAACCGGAGTCCGCGAACCCGGAAGTAAGATGGGTGAAGATGGGAGCCACTGCATCGCTGACTTCTCGGCGCAGGGGGGCTTTTTTTCAGGCAAGTTTAATCTAATTTGCTAGTAGGCAATGATACTAGCACATTATGCCTTTACCTTTGCGTTTCCCCACAAAAAAGGCCACTTTAAAGCTCATTCTGCCCTACTTCTCCCGTGGGTCAGATAAGTGAACACATTTCTGCACTCCAGTGACCCCAATTCAGTCATCAGCGAGCTAAAGTCTGCGGTCGACAGATGCCCCTTTGCCTGTCCAGACTCTGAAGAAATCCCGACTTTCATGCGGGGATTCACCCAAATGCAGCGCTAAGAGCCTGAGCTATCCGCTTCCACCCCCTCCACAGCCCAGCACTCAGCGGTGACTATAAGTCAGAGCAGATCCGAGAGCGATCAGTAATCTTTGATTGCTCAGTTCTCGGTATAGGAGGCAGCGGGGAACAGATGCAGCATCGGATCAATGCAGTATTCAATAAGACAAGTTTAATCTATTTTTATCATACACCTGCACTGCTTTTATGACCAAAGATGAGCTTAAGCGTGTTTGGATCCGAGTCTGAACAAACTTGAGCAATCCCGCCGTAAAGCGATCACTGTACTTGGCCAATCACTGTACTCAGCATTCCTCATTCCGCAGCCGCACACATGCATGCATATTACCGATTTGTACAGCCACACACTTTCCCTTTCTGACCTTTGCAGTCTTGGCGTAATAGAGCGTCCTGCCTCGTAGTTTGAAGTAGCGCCTCCTCCATCGCTGAAAGGAGCTTGTCTGCTTGTGTAGATGTCCCTCTTTTATTATAGCCTTTAAAAAAAAAAGTCAGAGAGGAAGAAAAGTAAGAATATTGTTCAAAGAGATGAAACATACTGTATCATAGTTTTTTGAGTCTCCTTACACCTCTTAAAATAACACGATATTTTGGGAAAACAGTGGGAAGACGGTAAAAACAGGGCTGCCTAGTGACTGATGGTACTAGAGCACTATACACATCAGTAGAAATGTGTACACCTTCTTCTCCTCCATATGGCTTCCAAAAATACAGAACAAAGCAGAACTCCAGGCTCACAGCCTATTATATAGCTAAAATATAACTGTCAAAAGGATTTGTAATCTTGTTCCACACAAACACTTCTGCTACGCTGCACAGCCAGGATGGCCACTCATAATTTTCCGATTAAAAGAATTCCTTCCTGGGTCACATCCCTGCTAAATGGAGACAAGTGATCATGCTGATCTCACTGTCCAATGAGAAGGCCTGAAGTGGACAGGCAACATTGGAGCTGCACTGTCAGGCCAGGGTATAAGTTTGCTACCTGATTTTGTAGTGTGGTTGATATATAACTTTAAAATGATATAAAATGACAAATCCTATGGTAGGTAACGTTAACAGTATCACAAAACGCATCCTTAGCTGTCCGCATGTTATGCTTTAGACCCCATGCACACTAGGTGATTGGCCCCAGTGCATAGGGCTCTGGCATTTAGCTGCAGGCAGAGGGCAGCCTGTCAAACTATGAGAGGCTGATTGCTGCCAAGGCTGAGTACCAAGTAGTACTCCTGTTTAGGGCAGTAGGTGCCCAGAGATAAATGCCCATAACGCAAGAAGTCTGCTTTTTGGGCATTTGTCGGTCGGGGGCATACTGCACTAAACGTTCGGACTGCTAGGTGCACTGTCCAGCAGCAGCAGGTATTATGCTCTCATGGAGTTTGTCAGGCTGCCAGCCTCCTCCCATGGCTAAACACCAGAGCCCCATTCTCTGGAACTAAACGCTCAGTGTGTATGGGGCATGCAAATGTTTTAGGTATTAAGTGTTGTTCTTAAAGCAGTATTAAAGTAACATTTTTTACAAAAAACATTGACAGGCAGACTTTTTATGACAAAAGAGATCATAATGGTCTTTTCTGTCATAGATGTTCCCCTCTGCCCGTCAATGGTAATGTACTCCGAGCTGCGCGTGTGTGATTTAGTGTACATTTATGGCACCTGCTCTTTGCCATGATGAAGTGATTCCCATGCACATGTGCAGGAATGACATCATCGTTGCCTAGCCATTCAAATGGCTGAGCTGAGCAAACCGGGAGGAGTGCAAGAAGATGGGAAGCCTGAGATTAGAGAGCGCAGCGCTGGAGGGTATCCTTTGACAGGTAATGCAGCCTATTGAGAAGTCTCTTTTTTTCATTCAACCAGTGGGTTAAAACAAAAAAACCTGGCCCGATTCCCCTGTCCACACATTTCATGTGGATGGGGGAATCCTCCCCGCTGAGCTATTGTATTCTGACACTGGAGTGATTTCCTCACTGTCAGAACACATTCACCAGCATTGCAGGCTATAGCCTGCAGCACCCATCGAGTCAGGAAAATCCGCCAGGGTGGTTGTACAGTCAATGGCTTCTGTACAACCACCATGCCCATACACAAATCAGAATTTGTCCAGTCCTGCTAAACCGGAAACATTTCGATCCATATACGGCTGCCTTAAATCTGTCATAATATGTTAGAAAGGGGTGCCTACTACCACATCATGGCATAAACCTGCAGGGGGCCCATTAAGAAAAAAAAAAAAAAAAATCTGCAGAGTTTAATTAATTTCACTTTAAGGCCCTCATTCACACCGAAGGCGGGTTTAAAATCATGCGAGTTCAGCTGAATTTGCACAATTTCAAACCAGCATTTCAGTCCCAACTTTGGGGGCGATTTGACAGAGATCTTTGCGGGTTCATGCACAGATGTCTATTGAAATTGTCCCAGAAGTTGCCAAAAGTAGTGCAGGAACTACTTTTGAGAATCGATGCAGCGCCGCATAGTCAGCGCCTATTCGGATGATGTCATTTCCGGCAATAGGCTCCGATTGACATGCGATTTGACATGACAAAACGCCAAATCGGCCCAATGTGAACGTGGGTTAAATCGTTTTTTCTTCATAAAAACATTTTACCACGCATGCTTTTGCAGATTTTTCTTATTGTATTAAATATAGGGATTACCAGAATAACTAGGAATGAAAGAGCAGATTAGCTATTGCAATCACTTTGCCCATCTGCTTAATTAGAGTTGAGATAAATTATAATCCTCCTAAGGAATGCAGTATGTCAGCTAACCCATAAACTTGCATTGTGAAAAAGTAAAGCACAACCACTGCATAGCATTGCAGGAAGCAAAGCAAACTGTACACAGAAACAAGGTTTTTAAAACAAACACACACTGATAAGATTATTTACAATAAAGTGTATGCTAATGCTCCCCAATCATTCACTGCACCGTAAATCATGGTAGTAAGATAGCAAGATACTATATAAAAGCTTTGTTCTAAAGTGATTGTAAAGCTTTGTTTTTAAATAACAAAACACGTCATACTTACCTCCACTGTGTAGCTCCTTTTGCACAGAGTGGCCCCGGGCCGCGACTTCTGGGGTCCCTTGGTGGCTCTCCCGGCTCCTCCCACATCAGATAGGAGAAGCGCTACCCCAAGGGTTACCTTGCGGAAGCGCTCCCGAGTCATTAATTTGACGTCCATAGCCACCGGATGTATGACTCGGCCCCGCGTCATTGGATTTGATTGACAGCAGCAGGAGCCAATGGCTGCGCGGCTATCAATCTGGCCAATCAAGAGCCGGAACCTCGTGGAGAGAGGGATGCCTCCAAAGTGAGGGAATCCCTGGTTGTCACCAAGATCACCATAACTGGTGCCCCCATTGGAAGATTTCCTCTCTATTCCTGTACTGGGGACATCTTTCAACAATAATGATAAACAAAAACAAATAAAGAGGGTGAATCTCCCCAATAGGAAACCAGCAATAAAAACTGACGAATGTTCTAATGCCTCCCCACTCGTTTTGCCTAAAGTAGAATGAAGCTCCATTTTTGAACTTGTACCTACAGGTAAGCCTATAATAAGACTTACCTGTGGGTACAGTGATCATCTCATAAAAACTTAAAGGGGAAGTAAACTTCCCTGGATTGTTTGTACCTGTAGGTAAGCCTTATTTAAGGCTTACCTATAGGTACTGTAAATATCTCTTAGGCACCGTTTAGGAGATATTTACTGTATACGCCACGGATGAGGTCATTGGCGCATTCGCTTTGAATAAACAGCTACCCGCAACGTTTCTTCAGAGCCCTGTGCCATGACCGGCAGCTCTCACGCTCATGTGCGGGAGTGACGTCACACAGCTTCGGCCAGTCACACAGCAGTAGTCCGCGGACCCGTACGGAAGACAGGCGAAGATGGATGCGGCCTCCAGCAGTGACAATGAGGGCTTTGTTTTCAGGCAAGTTTCACATAATGTGCTAGTATGCGATGCAGGTTATTGGTACAAATTATGCCTTTACTTCAGCGGGGAAAAAAAAGTCAGCGTTTACTACTTCTTTAAACAGTTTAGGAGATATTCACACAACAAGCAGCCAGTTACGTCACCGGTCAATTCGCTCTAAAGGAACAGCATTACCATGCCGCGCACATGCGCGGCAGTGACACCATCGTGGCCCCAGCCATTCATATAGTGGGAGCCTGCACACCCAGAAGGAAGACCAGGTGAAGATGGCAGCGCCAGGGAGCTGTGAAAGTGATGCTCTGGTGGGCTCCATGTACAGGTAAGTCTGTCATAATGTGCTAGTATGTGGTGCATACTAGTACATTAGGACTTCAAGCTGCAGGGGCGGAATTGTTTTTCATTTTTCTGGCAGTTTACTACTACTTTAAAGCTGAACTCCAGGCGAAAAATTATGAGGTCATTACTACATGTACAAGGTGACTTTGATAAAGAGGGAAGAAATGACAGCTATGCTGAGTTTGCAAAGGCATTTAGTGCACGCAAAGTAGATTTATGACCAACTAATAAACCAAATACCCTTACCCCCCCAAAAAGACACAGAAGCCGATTACGTTGGAAATAGGGGAGGGACACAGCTTTATTGAACTTTCCAAATGTACCAAACAACAATGCCAGTCACAGTTACTGTATACTGTGAGCACCCAAAAAACAAACTCACATTGTCTAAGAGGCCTGTCCTTATCAGTGCCAGACAAGCATTAGACTGACCCCAGAATCTAACTTGAGGGCATAGCCCATAAAGCAACATCAATTGCAGGCAAGGTCAAAACATCACAGCGAGCAGGAGGGCGGGCTACTCTAGTGATAACCGAATCTCCTCAGAGCAGTTGGCTGTACCCCAGTGTAGCCTTTTCCTAGAGTTCAGGCTCTAACCAGTGACTTCAGGTCTTTGTAGCCAATCCAAAAGGGAGCTACCAAACTTCCTGTTTAGGTTCACACAGACAGTGATGCCATGCTTCCAGCATTCAAGGCTCCCTTTCCCTAATGGAGGTACAAAGGGCCTTCATTATGGCTATTCAAATATATGTTTAACTGAATAGAACTCTGCATGGAGTTCAGCTTAAAGAATATTTGAAGCCTGACCTATCTTGCATGCTTAAATGAGGCTTAGAGTGGAAATTTAGTCAAAAAATTGGGTCCCGATAGTTCACTTCAGTCTGACATGAAAAATATGTGCTTAGCTGCTCTGCACAAACTCAGTTGCTCTCCATTTTTGGCAATTTTGATCTGCCCCCCCGTGGTGTGTGTATTACCATTATATCGTCTGCAGGGGGAGGGGGGTGAGTTTTGCACTGTTGATGGGGGAGTTTGTGGCATCTGCCCCTTACACAATATAATTGTAATACACCCGCCCCCCCTGCAGAGTGGAACGAGCATCAGGAGCGTGTCACTATGCCCTGTTCATTGCGCAGGCGCAGTCTACAGCTCATGCACAGCTCTTCATGTTCAGTAATTTTCCGTGCTAGAGCGCTGCGCCTGTGCAGGGTGGGCATTATCCGCCGGGGGACACATCTCGTCAGAACACCGGAAATGAGGGCTCCCACACACGTGAAGGAGTGCCGTCTTTGCGTTTCGTGCCAATCACATACCCGGAAAGAAAGACCTGGTGTGCCGCTGGAAAGCTTTGTTCCAAGGCAAGTATTTCATAATGTTCTAGTGTGCGATGCATAATTAACACATTGTGCAATTGCCTTACAGGTGTTTTTTTTTTTTAACCAGTCGCAATTTTCTACTGCTTTAACATTTACCTGACAGCAACTTTGACATGATTAATGCTTTATCATACCTGCAATCCAATCTTCTGAATGTATGTCATAGGACTGGTAAATGCTCCCTCGGAATCTAGAGCTACACAGCAATTAAATCTAAAAACTTAACACTTATTTAATCATTGACACGTCAATGTCAGTGTGCTGCAAATTAGGGGACCAGTACCAATTAGTTACATCTCTGAGAAGCAAAGAGCTTTAAAGGATAGGTAGAGGGTTAAAAAGGTGTCCTTGGGTGGTCCTCTCCACCCTCCCCATCAAAGCCATTTACCTCTGCAAAGGCCAGCTGCGGCTTGGCTTAGGTCACAGCCTTTCAAATAGGATGATCCTCTGATCTGTACAGACTTAGGACTTTGATAAAGAGGGGAGAAATGACAGCTATAATTATCCTTTGAAAAAAATGACATGCCAAATGTGGCATATCAGGGGGCGAGGAGTACATAAAGGGGGTAAAACCTTCCGGGGCAGAAGTGGATAAACTCAGCTAATCTTAGAGATTGACTCCTAAAGCCTGAAAGCAGGTTTACTTTAAGTGTTACTAAACCCAGGACCCTGCATTCGCTATATCTGGTCTCCCACAGTACACCGAACATGGAAATGCAATTATTTTAGTAAATATAAACTGCTAAATACCTTTTCTCATCAAGAAGTATATAGCAATCTTGTGACTTCTATCAGTGTACAGCCGAGCACTGGATAAAGCTTGTAATAGTTGTCATTCTCCTCTGACTGTCCTATGAGGCTACATGACCCCTGACCCTCTGTCTGGACAGTGCCGCTTGGCCCTGTGCTGATCACATGCCCCAAAAAAAAAAAAAACTCTCTAGCAATTACACATCAAACTGAGCATGTGCAGCCTGTCCCCTAGCCTCTGTCTTATCAGGATAGATTGGGATTTATGGAAAAAGGGGAGGAACAGAGAAGACAGGATCAAACAGCTTTTTTTACACAATGCAGACAATTAACCCCTTAGATTCCACAGTGAGTAGAACAAGCAAGTTTTACTGCATAAACAGACTGATGTTACTCTTGTGGGTTTAGTAGCACTTTAAAAATAGTTTGGACCAAAATGGCCTTAAAGGACTATTTACTTTACCAAATGATGAGCCCCCATCAGTTAAATACAGTATACAGCGCTGTGTCCCAGCCGTGGTACAGTGGCTTCCCATTTGGTGTTGAAACAGAATTGAGTCAGACTGAGCACGGCTCAACCAATTACAGGAAGCCTACAGCGCTCACAGTGGCTGCAGCAATTAGTAAAATAAATTTGATTGGACACAGGTACTGTTTGACTGACTGAGAAAATTTCAGCTGGTTCATCAGCTTTATTTTCAATCAGACGTAGCTTAGATTATCATGAGAGGAATAGTAAATTACATTCACCATGCAGCAACTTGCAAGCGGAGCTTGTACATATAATGGGCAACAACACCACCGCCTATAGCGGCGATTTTACTGCGTTATTACCTTGATTTCAATGGTGAGGGGCGTTTTTGGAGCGTTTTTTTCAGCGCTCAAAAGCTGCTCCAAAGATGCTGCTTGCAGGACTTTTCTCAACGCTCCTCCAGCGCAACGCCTCAGTGTGAAAGGGTCCATTGAGATGCATGGGGAGCGTTTTATGAGCGTTTTAATAGCGATATTTTTACCGCAAAAACGCGGCAAAAATGCACCAGTGTGAAAGGGCTCTTACCTACAGGTAAGCCTATAATAAGTCTTACCTGTAGGTAAGAAAGCGCAATGAGCCACTGACTGCAGTAGCGCATGTGCACTGGGGATTCTCGGCTGAAGGCCTGGCAAGAAGTCTCCTGCGCACATGCGCGGGAGTGACGACATCGCGGCTCCAGCCACTCACAGCACTGGAGTCGCGATACCCGTAAGACACACCGAGGGAAAATGTCATCTCCCTCGATTATCCGGCAGAGATACCGACGCCTCGTTCCAAGGTATTTCATAATAAGCTAGCATGTGGTGCACACTAGCTCATTATGCCTTTTACCTTACAGGTGGGGAAAACAAAAACAAAAAAACATTTTTAGGACTATACAACTGCTTTAAGAAAGGAAATAAAAAAAAAATTAAAAACATAAGATTATTTACATTGTGTACATCGTTTCCCATTAAAGCCCAAGTCCACCCAATGCCTTTACTTTTTAGTTCATGTGGAAAAGGTTTTGTGAGGTTTTAAATATTGTCTGTGTCCCCACAGAAAGATTCCAGTCCCGTTCTGTCACTTGAACAGGACATTGTGACAGGAAATATTTTATAAGAGGATACAGGCGGCAATAAAATCCTCACAGAGGTTCCAATCCTTCCTTATGGAGGGAGTGCCTGAGGGTGGATTGCATGAGAAGATCAAAAAAGCTGGGGGTGCATTAAGAGGGGGGCAATACATTTCCTGCTTTCCACACATCATTGAAGCCTCATGGTTTGCTCTTCCCTCCTCCTTAATACAACTAACCACCATTATAGGTCAGCAAACAGTAACTCAGTATTGCATTTCCAGGTGAAATAATGTGGTCACTGGTCAACTATTTTCTAGGTACTAAAAAGATTCCATTACAGAGTGCAAGGTGCAGACACAGGCGCCCCCTTCTGGATACTCCTAATTAACACATGCAAAAAAAAAAATATTTCAGTATATGTATGTGTTGCATTAAAGTAGTTCATTCCATTTGAATGGGCATTTAACAAGCCTCAATGTATGAAGATAAAAGTACCCAAATTACTTTTAGGGCTCGTTAACGCAATAGGTGATCTTTTCACTGATTATTTTAACCCCCCAATTGCCGCATTAACATGCCACAACCACATGCATTGCACATGGCTGCAGGGAGGTTTCAGCACAGCCCCATTCACTTGAATGGGTCAAGTTCAGTGGACAAAATGTCTGTCGGATTAATTCATGCCGGACGCTGCCTTTGTAGCTTAAGGGCTCATGCACAGCGCAGCTTAAAAGAACTAAAAAAAAGCGACTTCTGCAGGCTTTTGAGCTCTTATTTTTGCATGGAAACTCCCCTCCATGTTAGCCAATGTGTCCATGCATACTATGGCTTTTTCAGGCATACGCTCTTATAGGCAGAAATAAAACCACCAAACTCGTGTTTTTGAGAGGAGCTAGTGCCCCAAAGAGCTTGAAAACTTGTAAAAATGTTTGTTTCAGCTTTTTGTTTTGTTTATACAGCGGTTAAGAAAATGCCATCTAGGAGGGTTTGTGACAAGAAAAAAAAAAGCTTATGCTCAAAAAAGCCCAATAAAAACGTGCACAAGAGCACAAAAAAGTGCAAGCTTCTTCGAGCTGAAATAAAAGCTCAAATGCCTGTAAAATAAACGTTTTTTGTTTTTTTTGAGCTGCAGTGTGAAGGAGTCCTTTAAGTAGAACTCCATTATGGTGCTTGAAGCTCCAAAACACACATCATCCAAACTCTCATGGTTTCCAGTTGTGTCTGTTCACACCAGAGCGTAGTGTCCCTTGAAGAATGGAGAAGGACATGAGCTTCTTATGTGTCACAAGCCACAAACATTTCTGTCCCAATAGATACCAAAAAAAGCCTGTACAATGACCAAAGATCCTCAGCTCAAGAGTGAAAGCGGCCTTATGGTGGCTTACTAGGACTGTAGCTCTGCAGAGTGTGGTTTCCTCATGTAAACACCAACCAACAGGTTTATCAGCATCAACTCAAACAAACCATGGAGGATGTGTCTATATTACTACAGTGGAGGCTCCAGAAGAACAAATCTCACTAGCACACCATGATCAGTCCAATGTTTAAAGAGATCACATGACAGACATTGCAGGACCTCTTCATCAGGCATGTAATACATGAAAGATGAAATGGACAAATATTTCAAGGAGAACATCCACCAAATCAGAAAACCACAAAAAGAGGTTGTTCTTGACCGCCGATATCATAAACCCAACAAATTGGTGTAAACACAGTGGCATAATATGGGGTTGGTTTACTCAAACTGGAGAGTGCAAAATCTGGTGCAGCTCTGCATAGAAAGTCATGCATGTGCGCCCACTGTAGAAAATACCGGGGGTGCCGTGACGGGGCTTTGCAGCTTGCGTATGTACAGTGGATAGAAAAAGTCTACACACCCCTGGCAAAATGTCACATTTCTGTGATGTAAATAAATGAGACAAAGATAAATCATAACGTATAACTTTTTCCCACATTTAATGTGACCTATAAATTGTACAACTCAATTGAAAAACAAACTTAAATATTTTTGGGGGGGAGAGAACGCATTAGGTGAATGGGTAGGGGTAAAATGTACCCCATACTCATTCACATAGGGTGGTGGGCCGGGATCTGGGGGCCCCCTTATTAAAAGTGGCTCCCAGATTCCAATAAGCCCCCTGCCCGCAGACACCGACAACCAACCCCCCTGCCCCAAAGCACCCACCCCCATGTTGAGGGCATGCAGCCTGGTACAGTTCAGGAGGGGGATATGCTCGCTTATCCCCACCTGCTTTCCTAACCGGCCGGGCTGCGTGCTCAGATAAGGGTCTGGTATGGATTTTGGGGGACCCCCATGCTGTTTTTTTGGCGTGGCAATTCCCCTTAAAATCCATTTCAGACCAAATGGCCTGGTATGCTCTTGTTGGGGGAACCAATACTGTTTTAAAAAAAAAAAAAATGGCGTGGAGTTCCCCTTCAAGATCATCAGAGCACAAGTCGCATGCCAAAGTGTGATCCCTTAATACGGGTATCCAACTTCAGAAAAAAAAGTAGTGCAGGGACTACTTTGAAGTCGGTACAACTTAAAGTCATGCCAATATGAATGGTAGTCATTGAAAATCATGGAGAATGACTTGTAATGCGACTTTGCAGGCCCAAATCTTGGGACAAGTCATATGAGTGTAAAAGGGGCCCAAGTCTCATTTTTTTTACATCACAGAAACCTGACATTTTAACAGGGGTGTGCAGACTTTTTATATCCACTGCATTTGCAAATGTATGCAAACTAAACCCCTGTTTTTAACATATATGGTTAGACAGGACAATTTGATTGGTTGCAGGCTGGTTGGTAAGCCGAGATGGGAAGATCTTTGGTTTGGTTTTGAGTGCATAGAAACCAATCAGCTTCCATTTTCTTTTGGTCAAAGCTTAGGCTGGCCATACATTATACAACTTTCTGGTACAATTTTCCTTTGGATTTACTAAAACCATCTAATATTAGGTAAAACCCAAACCCTTTCAATCTGTATGCAGTCATGAATGCCCTTTGCACTACATAGTTGAAGGTAAATCTAAAGAAAATTGTATACTGTATCCTCAATTGAACAAGCTGAAGTTAGAAGCTGAATAACTACCATGCACAGCTGCACCAGGATTTTGAACTCTCCAGTTTTAGACCCCATTCACACTGAGGCGTTTTAAAAACTGCCTCCCATTAATTTGAATGTGTGCTTTCACACTGGGGCGGTGCGCTTGAGTGACGGTAGAAAAAGTCCTGCAAGCAGCATCTTTTGGGGTGTTTGGAGCGCTGTAAAAAAGCTATCCAAAAACGCCTCTGCCCATTTAAACGAATAGGCAACACTTCCAGAGCGCCATAAAAAAAAAAATCGCAATTGTCACGTGATCTTTAAAAAACAAGGCTAAAAATGCCACAAAAATTACTGGCGGTTTAGCGGCTGTTTTAGCAAATCAACTCCTTAGTGCCTGTCTCGTTTCAAATCCTGCCATCCTAGTGCGTCAAGTGTTAAAGCTGATCTTCATGTTATATTTCTCTTTAAAAGTGGAATTTTAGGCCAAAATTCAAAATGGGTGAACAGACAGGAATTTTAATGCAGAAGAGATATACTTTGTCTCTTCTGCATTAGGCCCCATTCACACCTGAGCGTTTTTTAGCTTGAAGCTACAAAACGCTGGAGGGGAAAAAAACTATTATTCTCTATGGAGATGGTTCACATCTCCATTCCAAAACGCTTGAAGCCAGAAGCTCCAAAACGCCTGAAGCTCAAACAAGTTCTGGAACTTTTTTTTTTTTTTTAGGCAGTTACAGGCATTTTTCTGCTTTTCACATTGGTGACCTTTTGACCTGTACAAAATCGCGGCAAAAACGTGCTACTTTCTGCCTAAAAACGCTACGCTCAGGTGTGAATGGGGCCTTTAAGTTAATTACCTGCCTGTCCGCCCTTGTACAGTGAATCGGGCAAGTGCAGCTCACTGTACAAATTTGGCAATGCCGAATCTGACTGAACACCTGTGCATGCATGGAAGTGATGTCATCCCTGCCTGGCCAATGACAGTGGCCAGTGATCGAGACCCGGAAGCCGGCCTCTTGAAGATGTCAGCAGCCTCGTAGAGAGCTCAGAGACATCGCTGGAGCCGAGGTAAGTATAGCTCCGCTTTAAATAGTTTGTTCCGACTAAGCTGGCCCAAATGAACAATTTTTTTTCACTAACAGGTGTGCTTGCTGAGTATGCTGTATTAACTGTATTTAACCACATCAATACTGGGCACTTTTGCCCCCTTCCTTCCCAGACCAATTTTCAGCTTTCAGTACTCTCGCATTTTCAATGACAATTGCGTGGTCATGCTACACTGTACCCAGGGGTCAAGTCCTGGGGAAAAAGTGTGGGAACTCCCACCCAAGATCCACTCCCCCACCAAAAAAAAAAATGATAAGCTCAGATGCATAATTACTAAACTGCATGTTTTTTTTTCCGATCCACTGCACCTTAGTAATCCTTTATGTTACTGCCCGCTTCCTGTATATGGATTCATCGGGTAGTGTGAGGGTATTCCGTCACTTCCTCGATGCCGCAATGTCTCCTGGGAGCTTTTGTCATTGTTCCTGTAAGCAAGTTCTTTCTAAATCCCACGATAACTCGCGGCAGACTTCCGCAATGTATCCTGGGAACAATGACAAAAGCTCCCAGGAGACATTGCGGCATCGAGGAAGTGACGGAATACCTGCACACTACCCGATGAATCCATATACAGGAAGCTGCCAGTAACATAAAGAATTACTAAGGTTCGCCTGCCCCTGACAGTGACTCGAGCTGGGCATCGCCGCTTAGTGAAGGATTGGCTCAGGTGGCTCGGCTGCTCTCGGCTGCTCTAGTCCTGCAAAGGGAACTGCGTTCCTGCCGTGAAAAAAGTACAGGAACTCCGTTCCCACGCGTTCCCGCAGGACTTGAGCCCTGACTGTACCCAAATGACATTTTTATCATTTTGTTCACACACATCAAGCTTTCTTTTGGTGGTATTTATTTATAACTCCGTTTTTAAATTTTTTGCGATATGAGCGAAAAAAGAGTGGAAATTTGGGGGAAAAAAAATAAAAAATCGTCTTTCTATTTAAAAAAAAAAAATCCAATACAATCTAATTTTGTCATAAATTTAAGCCAGAATGTATTCTACAACATGTTTTTGGTAAAAAAAATCCATTAAGTGTATAATAATTGGTTTGTGTGATCACAGACATATGTACGAAAATGATCATGTAGGGTTTGTGCGCAGGTGATCACGTACATATGTGTGCAAATGATCATTGGAACATGTTATTTTACTGATACATATGTGGGGGACAGGTGTTTTTACTATGTGGAGACATGTGTGGGGACATGTGCGTTTACTTTCTGTGTTTTACACTGTGTGGGACACTAGACTGGTGATCAGCGAGTAAAAAGCTGAAAAAAAACAGCTCATGCTCACCGATCACCAGCCGGCTGCATCGATCCACCCTCCTCTCCTCACCGATGACTTCTGTGTGAGGAGAGGAGAGCCGATCACCTAGCAACCGGCCCTCTGTTTACATCACATGACGGCTGTTATTGGACACGGCCGTCATTGTGATCAGGAGGGCCAATCACAGAGCCCTCCTACCGATCTGAGATGCACCGTGTCTGGGTGACACGAGTGCATCAGGAACACGCGCGCGATCCCCCTCCTTCTGAGGGACGTTCCTGAACGTCCACTCAGAAGGAGAGAGCACCCACCCGGCTGTATATGTGCAGTGGTCGGGTGGGAAGTAGTTAACCTCCGTTACATACAGTATACAGTACAGTGTTCTGACAGCGGGATGGGGGATTTCCCCTTTTACTCAGGAAATTCAAAGCTTCCTCTGCCTGATTGAGGAGGAGAGGTGGGTGGATGACGTTATGATCGCCACCCCAGCTAGGGTTGCCACCTGTTCAGGATTCACCCGGACAGTCCAGCTTTTGAATCATGCGTCTGGGTTTCAGCTGGCCAATCAGAGGAAGCTTTGTATTCATTCATAAAATAAAACGCTTCCCATAAATGGCTGAGCGGCGGTTTTGTTTTGGGAGTGAGACAAAGTCCCCATCCAACTGCCAAAACACAGTGCTGTATACTGTATGCAGCTATGGAGCATCCAAATAAATTAAAGAAATAGAGAAGTGGGGGGGTGGGGGATAGTCTAAGTGAAGACTGCAGTATCTAGATAAGAGGGTTACTTTTAGTAGCAGAAATTGACCAAAAAACTTGATTTAGAAATGTATCAAAATGAAATTTATTTAGCACAGATTGGTGCAATTTGACAAATAATCAGATAAAAAATCTAATTAGTATTTGAGAGTTCCTGTACACATAAAACAAGACTTACAAGACTCACTGGACTACAAATAACGGCGCCCGTCTACGCGCGCTGAAGGTTCACACATCAGTGACATGCATCATAAGTTAGTTGCAATTTTTGGATGCCCCGATCATGAATCGTCGGGACTATAACCAGGATGGTTATATGTGGGGAACGTTAAGTCTCACCACATGTATAATACTAAAGTATCTAATTGATGCTTTACCTGATGGGTGAACCTGTGACTAGGGGGATGGGGGGAGGTGGGGAGTGTGGAGTGTGTTGTATGTTGTCAGAGCTCTGAATAATTTTAGTACGTTTTTTTCCCCAAAAAGGAAGTATGTATGTGCATTAAATGTATATACAAATTCGGTGGAAGTCCATAGATAATGTGGATCCAAAATTTAGTAGGTTTGATACTAGGTAGTTATTAGAAATTCTGACTGTATTAGTACCATGCTAAAATAGCGATACTTTGTTGGTATAGTTAATTCGAATAGCATCAATATTGATTAATCAATCAAAGGATTTCCATAGATGTTGCTAGAAGTTATCGTTGGAATCAATTTGGAAATGAATTTCAGGTAATTCTATGATGTTTATGGTATAATTTTATGACAACAATGGATCATGCTCTCGGCACCATGAGGGACTGCTGACCATAGTCTGTATTAGGATTACAGTATGGTAGTGTTGCTTGCTATGCATTCTTTCATTTGTTACCTTGACTTAAATACAGTTGCATCTTTGATCATCCGATCGAATATAGGTAAAATTACCGACCTGTATTTGTTGTGTGTTCGTCTTATTGGTAACGGCGTCTATGACTGTGTAGTAGCAAGTTTATCAGCTGTGTTCAGTTGGTCCGTGTGATCACTAAGGACCTTGATGGGCTGGTTGCCGTGATTCGCACAGCTGTTTTTTCCTCCCTTCTTCCGCGGTCCCCTCCCTTTGGTCGAGGAAGGCTGCTCGAGGAGCGCTGGGTAGCGTGTAAGTCTTGGTGCTGACTTTCAAGCAGTCATATTGGCACTGGGCGCCTCGTCTGCTCGACAACCCGTAGGTTGTATTTCGATGGAGCAGTCCCTCCGATCTCCCTTCGGTCAGCTGAGCGCCGGTGTAGACGTAGCGGGCGTCGGGTTGTGACGTCGACGCGTTTCGCCGTGCTTAGTGGCGTAGCTTCTTCCTGGACGTACTGCACAGATAGTCGGTGGGTGTTATATATTGTTGTCTTGATTGGTGTCAATCGAAAATAACGATCGTTCTAGGAGTTCTGTCAGAAATTAACTCAATGTAATACACCAGTGTAGAGGAACTTGTAATTTAAATGAAGTAAGCCCTGATTTGATTTTGTACTACCGTGGAAGTTTACGCCTTGGTTAAAGCAGCAAGACAAAACTTTAAAAATATATTTTATATGTTGGAACATTTGTAATGTAGCAGAAAAACGAGAACAAAACGAAAATTAGAGGTAAAAAATTAGAAGTAAAGAATAAATAATAACATTGTTTGTTGTGAGACTTAAATAGGTGTCTCTATGTTATCAAAGGTAATTTTCGTATGAGTATGTATTAATATCAAGGAATACAGTAGGGGATTTACATAAAGGACAGTCAACATAGACTAAGGTGGTGCATTTGTATAAACATTATTTTAGAAGGAGGTAAGGAGTGAAAGAACTATTATTATGTTGTTTGTGGAGGAAGAAAAATTAGTATATCAGCTGAATTAATAGATGACCAATTAGTTTATTCGCTTGTATTGATTTAGTCATATAATTTTAATTTTAAGTATTAGGATGACATATACTAGATGAGCTAAGGATTCAAGAAAATCTGTAAATTTAGCTCTGTATTTAAGCCGGCCGGCGTGAGCGATTGTAAGCGATAAATCCAGAGTTTTTCTTTTTGTAACAATATTTTGTCAAAGTCGCCACGTCGACTCGACAGTTTTAGATGATAAATTCCTTTTACTGTTAGTCCACGCGAGTCTCGGTTGTGGAATTGAGCAAAGTGTTTTGCTAGGGGCTTTTCTGGGGTTTTTACTTTCTCGTTTATCTCCCTCAAGTGCTCGCCGATTCGTACCTTTAGGGGGCGTTTCGTTTTCCCGATGTAGATTTTTTTACACGGGCATGTGATCATATAGATCACACGTTCCGTAAGGCAATTGATTAGATCCTGGATCTCAAAGGATTTCCGTCCCGTGGAGTCCGTGAATCTGGACGTGCGGTCGACGTATGGGCAGATGTGGCACTTGGTGCAGGGAAACATGCCGTGGGAGCGGGGATAGTTTGTAAGCCATGTGGGATCAGGCGCCCGTATATATTCTGATCTAATCAGTCTGTCACCGATGTTTGGTGCTCTACGTGCCACTAGTTTTGGTTTGTCAGTCACTATTTGTGCTAGTGGTGGGGCATTGGTTAGTATGCCCCAATGTTTTTCAAGTACTGTTTTGACTTCCTCCCACTGTGTTCCAAAGGGAGTAATAATTCGTAGGGGTTCTGTAAAGTTTTGAGATATTTTATCAGATGTTTCACTCTTAGTTATAAGTAATTCTTTACGTTCCCTTTTTGCTGCTTTTTTACGGGCATTTTTTATTTGTCTGTGTGAATATCCACGTTCTCTAAAGCGATTGTAGAGATCCTGGCTTTCGCGACGATAGTCGCTTAGTTTAGAGCAATTGCGCTTGATGCGCAAAAATTGCCCTATTGGGATGCCGTTTTTAAGCGACGCAGGGTGGTGGCTTGTGGCGTGGAGCAGCGTGTTCGCCGCAGTGTCCTTGCGGTAGGTGCTGGTGTTAATTTGTCCTTCCTCCAATCTGATTTTCAAGCCGAGGAATGACAATTCATGTGTGTGCGAAGTGTAAGTCAAACGTATATTACGTTGATTGTCGTTCAGTTCGCACATGAACTGCTGAAGCTGCTCAGTGTTACCCTGCCATAGCATGAGTACGTCGTCGATGTACCGCCACCATGTAAGTACATGGCGGCGGTACATCAGCGACGTATAAACGTCCTCCGCCTCCCAGAGTCCCAAGTGCAAGCAGGCGTAGGCAGGTGCCCACGCTGCGCCCATGGATGTACCTCTTATTTGGCAGTAGTATGTGTTCATGAATTGAAAGTTGTTATTATTCAGAGCGAATTCCAGCATCTCAATGATGAACTCATTTTGAGGGCCTGCCATTGGGAAGTTATCGTCCAGGAAGGTCTGTACCGCCATGGTTCCTACTTCGTGCGGTATCGATGTATATAGTGATTCCACATCGATACTGACAAGGAGAGTGTTTGGTGGTATTAGTTCAGCACTGAGATCCTGGAGCTTTGCTAGTACATGCTGTGTATCTTGGACGAATGATGGTAGCTTATTGACCATCTCTTTGAGAAGTCCATCTAGGTATTTGCCTGTGCACTCCAGGGGTCCCTGACAGGCGGAGACGATGGGTCTACCTGGTGGTTCTTTAAGATCCTTGTGGATCTTTGGTATAATATAAAATGTTGGTATATTATAATTTAGTACACATAGATAGTTGTATTCCTTATTAGTGAGCAGGCCTTCGTTTCTAGCTAGTAACAATTTATAGTTTAAATTGGAGACGACTAGAGGCAGTGGATTACTGTCCAGTTTTTTGTAAGTTGAAGTGTCGCTCAATAGTCGTTTTGCCTCGCGTTCGTATTGTTTTTGGGTTAAAATTACCACGTTACCGCCTTTGTCACTATTTTTTATGACTATATTTTTATTGGACTCTAATTCGTGTAGAGCCCGCCTTTCATTGGCGGTAAGGTTATCACTAGATTTTTTGCTCCAGTCTATTTTCACCAGGTCGCTCTGTACCATGTCCAGGAACATCTGTAGCCATCGGTTTTTTGATAATGTTGGCATTCGTAGGGATCGAATCGTCAAGTTAGGCCGTCTAATCAATTGGGATGGTTCATCATCTGATGGCTGGTTCTCATCTAGTAATGAGTTTAGCATATCAAGTGCATGTTGGTCATCGGGAGGTATTAATTCTGGTTTTTCAGGTGAAATATTCTCTTTCGAGAACAATGATCGATAAAAAACCTTACGAAGAAACAAGGTGATATCTTTAAAGACGATAAACTCGTCCATATTTGTTGATGGCGAGAAAGTCATTCCTTTCTGTAGGAGTTTAAGGTGGTCTAGGGATAAATCTAAATCAGTTAAATTAACAACCTTGAGATCGTTAGCGATCGTCAGTGGTTGTATAGCACGTTTAGTATTTAGTTCTTCTGGCTCCTCGTGTGTGTACGTTCGTAATTGCCCCTGGTTTGTTGTGATTTTTTGGGGGGCTGTTTTGATTTTTGGGGTAGGGCGGACTGATCTTCTAGGGGTTCCCCCTGTTGGTCTAAAAAAATGACCGATTTTGTAGCTCCCTCATCTGTATCACTTAATGGTTTTCCTCGTCGTTGTCGTGATTGTGAGCGTGTTTGGCGATTCACAGATCTGCCACGTGTGCGATGTTTGGTGAGATCAAAGATCTCTCCCTTTTCGAAATCCGCTATATCGCGTTTGAATTTACTCTGTTTAGTAATTTTCAAGTTTAGTTGAATTTTTTCTATATCTTTTTTTAGTTGTTCGTTTTGTTTAGTAAATTCTTCCTCGTCTTTAAGTTCATCTAGTTCTTGGGCGCTAATTTTGATTTGTTGTTGGATATTAGTCAACTGTTGTTTTTCCTCCTCAACTATCAATTCCATGACCGCTAGTCCATGTTTTATACAAAGATCTTTCCATTTCGGAAGGAAACTGTCCGTGTGTAGGTGTTCTGCTGGTATAGTTTTATCCCGCAGACCCCTAGGGACTATTTTGTGTGAAATATATGTCTCCAGTGAGGATACGTCCCATTTTCTGTTCAGATGTTTGATTAGGAGTTTTTTATGCTCTTTAAATTTGTTTTTAATTTCTTCGTTTTGGTCAAGTGTCTGCGGGGTATCACTATTGAAAGCAGATTGTATCTCTCTATCTATGTCCTCACCTAAGGTGAAGGCCATATCAAATGTGTAGAATTTGTTTGGTAGTACTAGTTGGGCTGTTCAAGGTATTTAGTTATGTGACCTTGCTGGAAATGACCATAGTGGTCAGGTACTCATATCAGAATATTATTTTAGGGAAAAAGGGTAAAGGGAAAATGCAAGTTGTGTCACTTATTGGATAGGTGTCATGAATTAAGTACACCTATAGGGGGTCATCCGTCAAATGGGCGGTGCTGGTACTGTAACCGTATTGAGCATATAAATAAATTAAAGAAATAGAGAAGTGGGGGGGTGGGGGATAGTCTAAGTGAAGACTGCAGTATCTAGATAAGAGGGTTACTTTTAGTAGCAGAAATTGACCAAAAAACTTGATTTAGAAATGTATCAAAATGAAATTTATTTAGCACAGATTGGTGCAATTTGACAAATAATCAGATAAAAAATCTAATTAGTATTTGAGAGTTCCTGTACACATAAAACAAGACTTACAAGACTCACTGGACTACAAGTAACGGCGCCCGTCTACGCGCGCTGAAGGTTCACACATCAGTGACATGCATCATAAGTTAGTTGCAATTTTTGGATGCCCCGATCATGAATCGTCGGGACTATAACCAGGATGGTTATATGTGGGGAACGTTAAGTCTCACCACATGTATAATACTAAAGTATCTAATTGATGCTTTACCTGATGGGTGAACCTGTGACTAGGGGGATGGGGGGAGGTGGGGAGTGTGGAGTGTGTTGTATGTTGTCAGAGCTCTGAATAATTTTAGTACGTTTTTTTCCCCAAAAAGGAAGTATGTATGTGCATTAAATGTATATACAAATTCGGTGGAAGTCCATAGATAATGTGGATCCAAAATTTAGTAGGTTTGATACTAGGTAGTTATTAGAAATTCTGACTGTATTAGTACCATGCTAAAATAGCGATACTTTGTTGGTATAGTTAATTCGAATAGCATCAATATTGATTAATCAATCAAAGGATTTCCATAGATGTTGCTAGAAGTTATCGTTGGAATCAATTTGGAAATGAATTTCAGGTAATTCTATGATGTTTATGGTATAATTTTATGACAACAATGGATCATGCTCTCGGCACCATGAGGGACTGCTGACCATAGTCTGTATTAGGATTACAGTATGGTAGTGTTGCTTGCTATGCATTCTTTCATTTGTTACCTTGACTTAAATACAGTTGCATCTTTGATCATCCGATCGATGACCCCCACCTGTTAGTTTGTTTGGGCCAACTTGGTTGAAACAAACGATTTAAAAAGCCATTAAATGTGGCGATCGGCTGCAAATTGTACAATCCCTGATTGGAGGTGTGTCAGGACTTGCTGTGATCACTATAAATAAAGCTTTGGACTATTAGCACAGATCCTCGGTGTGAGGGCACCGTGTGTTCTTATTTAGGCTGACATTGGTTAACCTGCTGGCAGTTCTTCTAGCACCCTGTCCAGGAACATGTCCGATGGGCATACGTTGAACCATATTGACAGCTTCTTCTGGGACAAATTATTATCCTTAGTAAAGCTGCAAAGTATTTTAACCTTAAATGAAAAAAACTACATTTCCTACCTCAGTAATGGACCCAGCTGTGACCATAAAGACAAATTCTTAAAGGATTTTAAAGGACAGGAATGAGAAAGCTTCTTCTAAATGCTGGCTGCCTGCGACAACAATCCGTATGCGACAACAGCTGCTGACTGCCTGTCCCTGACAACACTTTCCTGACAATCCTCATTCACTGTCTGTTCCTGACAACACCCACTCGCTGTCTTCCCTTGCCAACATCCTCGGAATACTTGTCAATCCCCCATCCACCTAGCAATAAGCTTCTGTCCCAGCTCTCTGCAGGCTCCTGATGTCCCGCTTGTCTTACAAGAATTTTCTATTCCCCCCCCCCCCCCCTCGTCTGTGCCTGTCATGTCCTCTCCACCCCCACCTAGCTCTGTATTCCATCTTAATATGACACTAAACATTCTCAAGTAAGAATTGTACATCCATCACTACATTTCCCAGGGACATATTTTAAACTAATCAAATAAACAAATCGCATTGCCTGCTGCCTGCGTTCTCCTTGCATGTTCCTTCCTTTATTTAGATTAGCATTCTCACTACTTGAGACATTGTTCACAAATATAAATACCTAGCAGTGTGCATGAATGTCAAATAATTGGCAACATTTGTCTTGTCTGAATATCCCTCTAGCTTTCAGGTCCCCGGCACCACGCAGAACACTTTGCATTTTCTCAAGGAGTGCAAAAAATTATTTGATTGGACCAGGTGGAGAGGCGGGGGCTGCGATATCAAGATGCCAAGTGAGCAGTGGCGGAACTACCACCATAGCGACCCACGCGGGCGCTATGGGGCCCGCAGCTGAGTGAGGATCAGGGGGGCCCGGTGAGGATAAGAGCATCGCCGGCATGGTCTCCCAGCCAGGGGAAGAGAGAGGAGAGGAGGAGGCGAGCTGTCCGTATCAGCAGAGAGCGGAATTGCCCGCTGTAATAGCTTTCATTAGAACTTCCAGCGTTCCCGGGGCTCATGTCACATAGCTCCACCTCTTGGTCTGGCACCATTGATCGTCAGAACGCTGGTCCAGTGTCGGACATGTGATGTCATCAAAGGCGTTGGGCTAAGAGGTGGGGCTATGTGACGATGAGCCCCGGGAAGACGGGAAATTCAAATGAAAGCTATTACAGCGGGCAATCCCGCTCTCTGCTGATCCAGCCGGCTTGCCTCTTCCTCTGCACAGGTGAGGCTGTATTGGGCACAGGCAATGCTGTATTGGGCACAGGTCACGCTGTATGGGGGACAGGCAGTTCAGACTGTATTGGGCACAGGCAGGCCAGGCTGCATGGGGCACAGGCAGGCCAGGCTGCATGGGGCACAGGCAGGCCAGGCTGCATGGGGCACAGGCAGGCCAGGCTGCATGGGGCACAGGCAGGCCAGGCTGCATGGGGCACAGGCAGGCCACGCTGCATGGGGCACAGGTCACGCTGCATGGGGCACAGGTCACGCTGCATGGGGCACAGGTCACGCTGCATGGGGCACAGGTCACGCTGCATGGGGCACAGGTCACGCTGCATTTTGCTATGGGGCCCTGTGATTTCTAGTTACGCCCCTGCAAGTGAGTGACCGAGGTCCTGATGCAATGCCGAGTGAGTGACCCCGAGCCCCCGTTCACATCGACATGTCAAATCGCGTGCCAAATTTTTCAAAAAACACAGACACTGTGTAGTATATCTTATTCCTACAGAGGGGCTGGCAAGAATTGGGATCAGTGGCTTTACAACCACTTTAAGGTAAAAAAATCCTTCTGCATGCAGAGTCCCAAGCACCCGATTTTTTTCCCTAAGGTCCCTTTCACACTTGTGCAACCTGAAAGTCACAGGATTTGGACGCGACTTGAAGCAATGCATGTGTAATCTTGAGGTCAATGGACCTTAAGGTCGCATAAAAGTCGGCCCAAAGTAGTGCAAAGGCTGCTTTGAAGTCGCACAGATACGAATGTTACTTATAGGAAATCATGGGGGACGACGTATCATGCGACTTTGCAGTCCCAAGTCGCAGGACAAGTTGCACAAATGTGTGAAAGAGGCCTTAGACAAATTCTGCTGTTTTCTAAAGATAAGTAGCTGACAGGAACATTTGCACTTGTCTTTGTGGTCATAATTGCTCAATATGCTGAGAAAAGGTGAAGTATTACAAAACAGAAAGAAACTACAAACAGCAGCCGTCTGGTGACAAAGAAATATGACAGAAATTAAAAACGCACTACATTCTGAAGCACTGCGTAAATTGACGGTGCTATACAAAAGTAGCTGTAATAAATAGATAAAAAAAAAATGCTACTAGATTTCAAGGCTAGGTTCACCTTCCAAGCCATGTAATAAGATACGCCCCGTTCACACGTCCTTGACACCCGCCGCCATCCGATCCAATCCTGCCCGCAAAAAACAGGCGGATGGTGATCCTATATTCCATCTGTCATGCGGATCTGATCGGAATGGATGGAAACGGACAGGCGGTCTATTTCCGGCTGATTTCCCCATAGAAGAGGGTGGGACTGTATCTGTGTCCGCTCTGCAGTGTGAAGCAGTCACGGACCTGTCATCTGCCTGCTCAGTGGGGATCAGCGGAGTGATCCCCCGGCTGAGCAGGCTGAATTAGCTGCACGGAGGCATCCGTGTAAAGGGTGCCTTGGCACCCATATTTAGGGTGTAACATGGTGCCAGCAAGACCCCTCCATCCCCCAAAAAGTCCCCTCCATGAAAGCATGCAGGGGTTGTTGCCCTACGCAGGAGCCGTCAGATTTGAAATTAGCATGGCTGTGCAGCTGTTGAAGAGGAATCTGTCAATAATAGATTGAATGACTGAATGAACTACAAGTCCCACCAAACACAAAGTCCATTGACACTTTCTCTAGATCTCTAAAGCCAGGCCATAGATGGTTCGAATCTCAGCCAGTTCAGCAGGGATTGGCCAAGATTCGATCCATATATGGGCAGGTTGATCGTACCCACAATGATCGGCTTGGATACAACCAGCATGTCAGATTTCTAGCATGTAATCACTGTGTTCTCCCATCACCATTTGTTTCCCTGCAACTGCATAATCTTTGGCCTGCCTAATTGAAACTCTGTATCTCGTATGGCCAGGCAAAGAGCCTGCAGGAGCCTGACATTTCACCTATGATTTACTGATTGCGAGAGCAATGTTTTTCAGGTACATCTGCAAAAAAATGATAAATGCATATTTTCTTCTGCCAAACGATGGACTTAGCAGTAAGTTTAAGTGTCTTTTGAGTATAAACAGCCTTTCACTCAGCTGGTGCGATAGCTGCAGGGTCCTGTTCGCTTGTACATGCTGACCACGGCGGTGCTCACTTGGCACCACCACCATTGATTGACAGAATGCCTTGTATTCTTTCAATGAATACAAGGTGTTTTCTTATTGGATAGAGTGAAAAAGTAGGGCGGTTACATCACAATTTCCACCTCATCCAATCAGAAAATGTCTCGTATACACTGTAAAATACAAGGCGTTCCGTGAATGGTGTCGGAGCCGAGCGAGCGACTATGAGAAGCTGCTTGGCACAGGACTTGGAAGATTGCTGCCATCACTGTAGTAACGAGACAGAGATTGCCGCTCCAGGCAGGTCTTGTTGGGTGCAATCTTCTTATCAGGGACTGAGGGTGCTAGCAATGCACATGGCAAATAAGAACAAAAGATCATCAGGACAGCCGCACTCCAATCCAACGCAACTTTAATATAAAAAAATGGAAAAAGGCACTACAAGTCACAGCAACAGAACCTAGGACATCTGACGCGTTTCACACGCGTCACACAGTGTAAAACGCGTCAGCTGTCCTAGGTTCCGTTGCTGTGACTTGTAATGCCTGTTTCCAGTTTTATACATTAAAGTTACATCGGATTGGAGTGCGGCTGTCCTGATCATCTTTTGTTCTTATCACTGTAGTAACGGCGACAATTACAGCGATTTGCAGCTTCCACAGTGATTGCTTATGAATGATGTACAGTATCTCACAAAAGTGAGGACACCCCTCATGTTTTTGTAAATATTTTATTATATCTTTTCATGTGACAACACTGAAGAAATGACACTTTGCTACAATGTAAAGTAGTGAGTGTACAGCTTGTATAACAGTGTAAATTTGCTGTCCCCTCAAAATAACTCAACACACAGCCATTAATGTCTAAACCGCTGGCAACAAAAGTGACTACACCCCTAAGTGAAAATGTACTCCTCACCTGGTTGCCACCACACACGTTCGACACCATCTGAACCAAATAAGTTTATCTCGGTCTCATCAGACCATAGAACATGGTTCCAGTAATCCATGTCCTTAGTCTTCTTGTCTTCAGCAAACTGTTTGCGGGCTTTCTTGTGCATCATCTTTAGAAGAGGCTTCCTTCTGGGACGACAGCCATGCAGACCAATTTGATGCAGTGTGTGGCGTATGGTCGGAGCACTGACAGGCTGATCCCCCCATCCCTTAAACCTCTGCAGCAATGCTGACAGCACTCATATGTCTATTTCCCAAAGACAACCTCTGGCTATGACACTGAGCACGTGCACGCAACTTCTTTGGTCGATTATGGCGAGACCTGTTCTGAGTGGAACTTGTCCTGTTCAAGACCATAGAGCGGTTTGTCACCATGCTACAGCTCAGTTTCAGGGTCTTGGCAATCTTCTGATGCCGCGTACACACGGTCAGACTTTTGACCGGGTAAAACTCAGTCGGAATAGAGAACCTGCTCTCTAAGTCCGTCGGAAATTACGACGGAAAAAGTCAGATGGGGCATACACACGGTCGGAATAGCTCCAGTCGGACTTTTTCCATCGGAAATTCCGACCGTGTGTACGCAGCTTTATAGTCTATGCCATCTTTACGTAGAGCAACAATTCTTTTTTTCAGATCTTCAGAGAGTTCTTTGCCACGAGATGCCATGTTAAACTTCCAGTGACCAGTATGAGAGAATGAGAGCGATAACACCAAATTTAACACACCTGCTCCCAATTCACACCTGAGACCTTGTAACACTAACGAGTCACATGACACTAGGGAGGAAAAATGGTGGCTAATTGGGCCCAATTTGGACTTTCACTTAGGGGTGTACTCACTTTTGTTGCCAGCGGTTTAGACATTAATGGCTGTGTGTTGAGTTATTTTGAGGGGACAGTAAATTGTTGTACACTCACTACTTTACATTGTCGCAACGTGTCATTCCTTCAGTGTTCTTACATGAAAAGATATAAAAAAATATTTACAAAAATGTGAGGGGTGTACTCACTTTTGTCAGATACTGTACATCACACATGAGCAATCGCTGTGGAAGCTGCAAATCACTGCAATTGTCACCATTACTACTTTTGTGAGATACTGCAAGTATAGATGGTCCAAGCTGGACCTATCTATGCAAAAAAATCATACATAGGAGTTCAGCTTTAACCACTTTTGATCACTACTGCATTTTTTGCGCTATAAAACAAATCCATAAAGACTTCATAAATTTAGGGCAGTATGTATTATACTACATATTTTTGTTAAAAAAAAAGAATCCCAATAAGCGTTTGCACAAAAGTTATAGTGTCTACAATCTATGGGATATATACTGGAATTTTTATTTATTTATTTTTATACTAGTAATGGCCGCAATCAGCGACTCATAGCAGGACTGCAATATTGTGGCGGACAAACAGACACTAACTGACACTTTGTGGAACCAGTGACGCTAATACAGTATATCAGTGCAGTATCGGTCACTGTACTACCGACACTGGCTGGGAAGGGGTTAAACATCCAAGTTGATCAAAGGGTTAACCTTAGCCAGTGTTTGTGTGTACTGTGTTGGGTGCTTTGCAGGAACACAAAATCCAACCCCCCCCCCCCCCCCCCCACCGATGATCAGCAGGTGCCAGCGGACATCCAGTGCCCAGGAACCACAGATCATCTTCTGCAGAATCGGCCTGCCAGTGGCACGAGTGCCCCCTGCAGGCAGAAGTGTAGAATCACGTGTAATATATATATATATATATATATATATATATATATATATATATATATATATATATACACACACACACACACACACACACACACACACACGATTCTGCACAGGAGAGCCACCCCGGAAACAGTAAAACTGCTATGGGGAGGTCGTTAAGTGGTTAAGGTGCATATAGTCACTGTACAACAAAGTCCAGTGTGTTTTTTTCAATTTCTAAACCCAACAACTTGACAGTTAGTTTAACTAAATGTGTGGCAGTTTGCTGTGATGAGCTACAGCACGTCACAATGTACTGCATACAAATGCAAAATGTTCCACTTTTTTTGGCGCACATCAACACAGTGCATTGGTGTGAACTATACAAATAGAACATTGGGAAAATTGACTTGTCTATGCGTCGTGATAATTGTGCACTGCTCAATGGGGCCGATGTGAACAAGCGCTTAAAGCGGAGCTAAACTTACCTTTGCTTCATCAGTCTCCGTCCCTCGTCGGCATCTTCTGCTAGGTGCCGTGCTTTAGCGGTCTTCATTGGCTGGTGTAGAATGCATCAGTCATCCCGGCACAGACGGACCATGCTAGTGGTGCAAGCTGAGCTGTGCATTCACAGATGAGTTTAAATTCCACAGAAGACAGCAAAAAGGTAGAGACCTTTTATTACAAAAGAGACATTGTATATCTCTCCTATAATAAAAAGCTTGCCTTCTCGCAATTTTTGACAGCGGGCCTTTAATTCCACTTTAAAGTGGCGCTCCACCCAAAGGGGGAAGTTTTGTTTTAAGGCCGCCCCAGGTTTTCTTTTCCACAAATGGCACTTTTTTTTTGGAGGAGAGCGGGTACCTGGTTTTGACAGGTACCCACTCCCACTTCGATCACCTAGGCAATACGAGTGGAAGTTCTCCTTTCCCCCTCCGTCACTGCAGTCTTCTGGAAAAAGGTGAAAAGTTCCATAAGACTGCAGGACCATTCACAATGTGCAGGGTGGCTCGCGCATGCTTAGTAACCAGCGGTTTGTGAAGCCACAAGCCACCACAGCCGGGTGCCTAGTTGAGATGCTGGCCCCAGGGACAGAGGACCGAAGGAAGGAACGGCTCATGTGAACGTCTTTTTTTTTTAACATTTCGGGAGCAAGTTTTTTTTTTTTAAGCTGCTGACTTTCAATAAAAAACACAAAAATTACTAAAGCTCCTCTTTAAGTGAGCCATATAGCGCTTAAATTTGAGCCAAGGGTGACCATGTTGGCATTACCTGGCTTGACTAAAGTCAGTTTAAAAGTCAACTAAGCCAATTAGAGAACTGTTGGCCAAACAATTACTGCATCCCATCAGATACTGTCACTGTTTGGGTGTTCAGCAACCGTGGCTGAATATTATAGCCTGCAGGTCAGATTCCTCCATCCTATAGCATAGATAGGGGAAATCAACCGATTTGTTTCTTTTAGCCCACGAGGCTGAAGAAGAGCAATCCAAGCCTGTATGGTTAGCTATACTCGGGAGTTCTTTAACCATATAAAGGCAGAAAATCACCGGCTATAAACTGTGAAAGTTCTTGAGCTTAGTATGCAGTAGCAAGAAAATTATACATTACAATAAAAGACCTGTTACAATTTTTGGCATGCTAAATAGCCTAGTCACTACTTATCAATTATATCAATTTAACATCCTGCAGGATTACGACAGCATTGACGTCACTGTTGTATTATATGATTTGCACTGCTTCCATCTGAAAACCATCACAGCTTGTCTATGCTATTTGTCCTACTGAGCTACTGCATACCACTCAGTTCTGGGTTACTTCTTCCTGTCACATTCACTTAGTCACTCAGGCTTTAGGACCAGAGCACTCTCTGGAAGCATGACTCACAGTCAGGGGCCCTTCAGGTGATGAGAAACTACAAATATCAGCAAGTCATGCCAGTCACAGACAGTGCGCCATTTTATGGCCCGAGTTAGGGTCTGTAGGTTTGTTCTTAAAACCCTCTCGTTTTGCTAAAAAAAAAAAAAGTCATACTTGCCTCCACTGTGCAGTTCATTTTGCCCGGCTCCCCCCCCACATTGGTAAACCCCCTAGGAGAAGCGCTCTCCCGGGGGGGGGTACCTTGCGGGCGTGCTCCTAAGTCCAGCATTTGCATCTATTGACACAGAATGCCGGACATGGCCCCGCCTCCTGGCTGAAGAAGGAACCAATGAGCTGTTCCGAAACGCGTCTCCCGCCTCTATGACACACTTCCTGTCCACTTCCTGTTTGTGCTCCATGCTGGTTTCTGTCCCGCTTCCTCTGACGTCATCCCCAGGCTCCAGCGTTATTGTGTCCTCTAAACATTCACAGCACAAGTCAGCTGTTATCTAGTGGACTTCCCTGGAAGCTTTACCATCACAGACTGGGACTGCCCTGCCACTGGAACATCTCCTGGATGCACTTACCTGCTACATGCCTGTTTCATCCACTTTCTTGTAAGTGTTTTTAACCCCTTTAGGGGATGGTAAAAGTTTTATACTTCTGCACTTAGAGGTGCCTTGTTTGTTTTTCTGTTTCCATTAGAGATTGCTTGTCTCCCTGAGTGCTGCCTAAAGTGTGTGAAGATTTGCTACCCTCTCCAACACAGACTTTATCTGTCAGGATTCAAATGCTTGGAGCGCCCTGGATATACACATTTTTCTGGCCCCCGCCTCCAGGCGCCTGCATCATTGAATGTGATTGACAGCAGCGGGAACCAATGGCTGAGAGAACACCCAGGCAGAGGAAGAGTGTGTCACCGCCGATGGATCAAAGGGCTCAGGTGAGTACAGGATGCATTAAGGTGAAAAAACACGAGGGTTTACAACCCCTTTAAAAATTAAAAGTCAGCAGCTAAACATACTGCAGCTGCTGGCTTTTAACATTAGGACACTTACCTGTCCTGGAGTCCAGTGATGTCGGCACCACAGCATATGTTTACATCGGCTGGTCGGGTGCTGCCGCCGCCATTGTGGGTAAGGGAACCCAGGCAAAGCGCACTGTGCTCTCTCACTGGCCCAGCAGAAGAGAAGGGAGGCCGAGTTTCTGACGTAATTCGTCGTAGCCCAGTCTCCTAAAAGTGGCGACATAGTACCTGTAAAAACAGGTACCTGCTCCCTACCGAAAGGTGCCAAATGTGGCACCGGAGGGGGGGGGGGGCGGAGGAATCAGATAAGCAGTAGGTCCACTTTTGGGTGGAACTATGCTTTAAGTTGAATTTGTTTGTAAGTCGGAACAGGTACATTTTTTAAATGCAGCCTGTGCCCCAGTTCAGAAGATTTCACCTCACTTTCTGTCCCTGTGACAATTGGATTTTGAAAATTTTGGGTTGTTATGGAAACAAGAATTGGTGATAAAGCTTCAGTAGAGACACATATTTACCATGATAACTCTTACAGGAGAGAATTTCCCTTCCTATGGGTAGATTTCCTCTCACTTCCTGTTGTCTCCCTCCGTTTGTAAGTAGGAGTCGTTTGTAATGTCGAATGTTTGTAACCTTGGGGCCGCCTGTTCTAGTAAATATAAATGCTAACTTAGGCAGGCCATAGATTATGCGATTTTCTTTCTTGCAACCATATGTTGCAGGAAAAATAATCGTTTTATTCTCCAATCCCAGTCAATGTTGATGGGGGAATCCCTCCCATGGAACTATTGTGTTTTCCCAGTGGGGGGGGGGGGGGGCGCTCCTGCCTGGAGAACACAATTATTATTGCCAGTGGCTATAGCTGCTGGCAATAATCGCATACTAAAAATACGACATGCTGGCTGTATTCAAGTCGATCAATGGATTTGGTACAATCAGCCTGCCCATAGACGGATCAAATCTTTGTCAATCCATCTATGGCCATCTTAAATTACTTTTACTTTGCAGAGGCACTGGGTATCCCAAATAACTGACCTTTTTAAATGTAATGTTGTTACTTTGTTGCGTCTAGCAGTGTTGTGCTTCTGCAGCCTACATGCATACACTCCAGTGATGGCTCAAAGGCATTTCTCAGGGGGGTGGCTTGCTGATAGTGGCAACTAATGTGTATTGAAATGGCCAGTTGTAAACTACATCAGAATGTGATAGAACGACAACACACAAGCACAACTGGGAGACAAGCACAGAACAGGATCTGATGAAACAAAGATTTAATTGCACAGTCACAAGATCTTATTATAATTAAAACTGCATATTTAAAAATACTGAAAATTACATTCAAATTTACCTAACACGTTAAAGTTGATATAAGAATACAGCAGGGCTCGACAAATCCCGCCAGGACGCCATGGCGACTAGAAATAGCGTCCTGGCGACTTGACTTGGAAATGTTGTTCCATAGGACCGGCGCTCCGCGGACTAGGCCGAAGCCGCGGCCTCGCCTAAAACATCCTGCCCGCAGCTCGCCGCGAACAGCCTTTTCCCTGGATCGCTACGGGCAGGATGTTTTAGGTGAGGCCGCGGTTTCGGCCTAGTCTGCGGAGCGCCTTTTCCCCAGGTTCACGGCGGACTAGGCCCCCACCTCTCGATCGCGGGGGGCCCGTGATGTCCGGTAATTAAGGCCGCGGCTTTGCGGCCTTGTGCAGTCCCCAGCTCTTCCTTGTGTAAGCTGGCGCCATCTGGTGGCGGCCGTTGGTATTACAAGTTAAGCATTACAAGTTAAACAGCAATTCTAATGTAATTTTTCACTATTTTCACTGCCATCTTCTTCCCTCCAATTAGAACCCCCAAACATTATATATATTTTTTATCCTAACACCCTAGAGAATAAAATGGTGATCGTTGCAATACTTTCTGTCACGCCGTATTTGCGCAGCGGTCTTACAAGTGCACTTTTTTAATAAAAAAATAAGACAACAGTAAAGTTATCCCCATTTTTTTTAATATTATGAAAGGTAATGTTACGCTGAGTAAATTCATACCCAACATGTCACGCTTCAAAATTGCGTCCGCTCGTGGAATGCCTACAAACTTTAACCCTTTAAAATCTTCATAGGCGACGTTTAAAAAAAATCTACAGGTTGCATGTTTTGAGTTACAGAGGAGGTCTAGGGCTAGAATTATTGCTCTCGCTCTACCAAGCGCGGCGATACCTCACATGTGTGGTTTGAACACCGTTTACATATGCGGGCGCTGCTCACGTATGTGTTCGCTTCTGCGCGCAAGCTCGTCGGGACAGGGTGCGTTTTCTGGCTCCTAACTTTTTTAGCTGGCTCCTAGATTCCAAGCAAATTTGTCAAACCCTGAAATACAGTATAGTGATTAGGTTTTATTGTCTCACGCACATGGGCGCAGATGGTCTACCAGCGAAGAAGGTGAGTATTTATGTGGCCAGGGGGCTCCCGGGAATGACAGGTGTTTGCATACAGTAGCCTGTAAAAATCAATGAAAAGTTGCTGTTTTACATGTCACTGCAGAGCCGAGTTTTTGCATTTGTACAGAGACAGATGAGCAGCCCTGAACACAGGCAGTTTGCATCCAGGGACTCTCATTCATCCCGGTACGCATGCAAATCCTCGGCTGTTTGGCGATACACCTTCTTCATGCTGTGCAGTATTCTGCACCCATGTAAATGAGGCCTACGGCTGGCATCACATTGCATCTGTGCATTGCTGCAACACATATTCAATGGTGTGGTGCCTTCCATTTTAAAAATGGATGCAAATACTCGGCTGTTTGGCGATACACCTTCTTCATGCTATACAGCAGGGGTCTCCAAACTTTTAAAACAAAGGGCCAGTTTATAGTCATTCAGACTTTAGGAGGGCCACATTGTGGCCAGCGTGGGCAGAAAATGTCCCAGGCCGGAATCAGTGAGAATAAATATCGCCTCAGGGTTAGTGGTGAAAAGGAGGAGTAATGCCCCTATTAGTAGGAGGAATAGTAATCCAATCATAGTTATCGTGGAAGAAATGGTGCCCCACTGTTGGTGTCTGTGGGAGGAATTGTGCCTCATATCAGTGAGAGGAATAGTGCTCCAAGAGCCGGGTAAATGCTAGCAAAGGGCCACAGTTTGGAGATACATTGCATCTGTGCATTGCTGCAACACATATTCGATGGTGTGGTGCCATCCATTTTAAAGTCTTTATAAGCCTTCCTTTATGCACCCTGGGTTTTTAACCTGCATAAGATGTGCATTGATGTAGTTTCATGGTGACATTTGTTGCTCTGTACGCACAGCCTATATTAGAGTGAGGCTGGGTTCACATTAGCTGTGTCTCACAGCAGGAGGTCGGGTGCCCCTGTTCTCTATTTCAGGGGCGAATCATGTCTAAATTTTTGAATTAAGACCTAAAATTGAGCCAAAGACGCATGCACAGGACCCTTTACAAATGGGAACCACAACCGACCTGGAGCTTTGTAAACCGGCTCCACTGAAAACCCGCCAAAGTCTCCCATCATGCATAAGTGTGAGCCCAGCCTAAATCTTTACATTCCGGTGTCAGATGTTTGTGTTCAAACAGGAGGCATGCAGAATGGTATTGTACTGGTTAAAGAGGAGCCCCTCTTCCTGGCCCCTCTTCCTTCCAGGCCACCGATTCTGGTGCTGTGATTCACCGGAGCCGCATGATGTCACTCCCGCGCCTGAGCACGGGAGCCGCAATTAACGACACAGGCTGGGAAAAAACTTCACTTAGTTTTGTTTCTTCCCAGTGCATGCGCAGTGAAGATTTTCGGCAGACTGAGTGAAAGAGTGAAATATCTCCTAGACGGCGCACGTTTAGGAGATATTTACACTACCTATAGGTAAGCCTTATTCTAGGCTTACCTATAGGTAGAAGTCCAACAAGTGCGTTTACAACCACTTTAATGCACGACTTCTGTCTGCAGTCTGAGAATGGAAACTTCCTGTAAATAGACACTATATATCCCACAGTTACTGGGTCTCTCGTTCTAGCACCAGTATGGGTGCAGTAATTCGATCTGATACCACCACAAAGAGACAGCGCATTTACAGAGACTTCACCATGCAATCTTTCATTAGCACTCCTACATTTGTGATGCAACACAGGGAAAATGGCAAGGTGTGGGATTGGGGGCTGCGTGAACCGAAACAGAAAGCTGCCTGTCCCTTTCTGGCACCAGAGACTGGTTCCATGGCAGCCAATTTTCCCCAGGAACTGGGGGAGTGGTCATGGTGTCCTCAGCCCCCCTTCACACCATCAACCCCACTTTACAGCACAATCCTCCCTTTATAGCAGTGTCCACAGTACCCTTTTACATCACAGTCCCACAGTGTCCTCCGTTCCCTTTCACATTACAGTGCCCCTGTTCATTAATTTAAAGGAGACTGGTCTGTAAAGGGGGCACTATAATCTAAAGGGAACTACACTGTAAAGGGACACTGTAATGATTACAGTGCCCCTAGCAACCACAGCCTTCTCCATCACTGCCCCCCCCCCCCACTTCCTCTCTAACATCACACTTCCCCATTTCAATCTCTGCCTCCCCTGCACAGATCCTCCTGCCCCTCTCCTGGGGCAGGGGGATCTCTCTATTCTGATCTGCAGCTCCTGCCCCCTGCCCTGCTGATAGAATGACATCATCAGCTGGGCGGGTGGAGGGGTCGGGAGAAGACACGGGGCATGGCCTCGCAGTAGGAGGTGAGCAGCGACCACAGTCTGTGAAAACCCTGCGTTGGCCGCGGGCACTGCTCACCTCCTGCTGTGCAGCCCAGTCATCAACAGACCGCCGACTGGCACAAGTCCACGGCCCAGAGCTTGGGGACCCCTGCTTTAGAGAATAAAGACAAGCTAGGTGAATGAATACATGGACATAGGGGAATGATATCAGGCATATTATATGACTTGTGAGCTCATCATTACAAGATAAGGCAAACAAATGACACAGGAGATATAACTACACCAATACCCTATTAAAAATGACAAAAACATTTGAATGTGTACAATGCCTTTAATGCATCATACAGGCATATTTAAAGGATCACTAAAGGAATTTTTTTTTAGCTAAATAGCTTCCTTTACCTTACTGCAGTACTGGTTTCATGTCCTTATTGTTCGTTTTTGCTTTGAAGTGGCTGTAATTCTGCTCTGATCTCCACACTTCCTGGTTGTCTGTTTCCTTATAACCATCATACTGGGAGCTTTTCACTGTAGGTCTAAGCTGTCATTACTGTGTGTCTAAAACTCCTCAGAACCAATCAGATTCATTTTAAAAACAAAACACTGCCCTGGATGTGTTTGTTTTTGTTCTGTGTGTCTCTCTAGTTCACAGGAACACGAAACCAGTTTAAAAGTGAAACTAACCTACAGGCACATTATATGATTGATTTTTTATCTATTTGTAATCATTTTGAAAAGGAATCAGTTAACTTTTATGTCTCTATACCCTGTAAACAGTCATTTCAGCAAAAAAAATTCCTTTAGTGACCCTTTAAGCATACGCCTGTGCTTGCCTGCAGGGGGGTGCGCATCCCAATGCAGGCAGTCCCATTCATGTCAATTGAGATGCAGCAGCTGCACGGATAGACACTGCTCCCAATCAGACAGCCGTAATAGTGCGGGTCCCCAAACGCTGACAGTGTGTGCTCGGGGACCAGCATGGATGTCAAACGATGAGCAGCGGCTGTGCCCATGCAGCTGCTGCGTCCCAATTGTCGAACGGGACTACTTGCATGGTGACCTTATGTGAATGAGGGCTAAATGGTACCTCAATGCACACTGAAAGCATACCCAAACACGAGCATTGCAGAGTACCACAACCCACAAATAAGCAACTTTTTGGAGAGAAAAAAAAAAAAAACGCATGTCCGCTGATCTGTGCATTGCGGTGAGCTATAAGTTCATTCAAAATTGGCTGCTATAATGCAAAACATAGGAAATAAAGCAAAATAATGTACAGTATGTGCGCTAAAGCACTACAACGCACAAAGGCAATATGATCGGGACCCAACAATGGAATACTATAAGATAACTACTTTACAAAATAAAAAAAACGTTTGCTATAGTTTATATCCTAAAGAAGAACAATAGCCTTCTTTTGATCACATTTTTAGGTCTACCTTGAACATATTTACTTATACAAGAAAGAAAGCCAGTACATTGCCTGCCTCATGGCTTTCTCAGCTTCTCTGAAGCATTACTGGCAAGTGACCAAAGGATGTGGCTTGGAGTATTTTCAGAACTGTGCTTTATTTCCTAATTTTAACTATTTTTGTCTTACAATTCTTGAAAAGAACTGATATAGATGAATTTTAGCTGACAGTTACAGCTTGGTTCAATCCGGTGTCCATGAATGACAGCTGATAAAAAAAAATGATACCCGATTAAAAATAAATAAATAAAATGACTAAGACCCCATTCACACCTTCGCGTTTTGTCGCATGTAGCGCGACGCGAACAAACGCCAGAGGGACGAAAAGCAATGAAAGTCAATGGGGATGGTTCACATCTGCACGCTGATGCGCCTGACGCGCATCGCCTGTAGTCAAAAGAAGTTCCGGACCCTTTTTTGTCGCGCGATATGCGCGTATTTGAGCGTTTTTGGTTTTCCATTGAAATCAATGTAAAACGCCAGATACGCGCGTATTGCGCGACAACAAGCGTTTGCTACGGGCGTTTTGTCAATAGAACTTGTCGCCCATGCAGAAGATTAAAAAAATCTACCAACATAGCAAGAAGTGATGAAAAGATGATAGTTTTTCCTATTGGCTAAAAAAAAAACGTCTAAGTACAAAAACGTCGGACAACGCTGTATGCAAACGCGCATATTAGCATGAATACGCGCGAAACAAACGCCGAAAAAAACCGCCGGAAAACGACGCTATTGCCTACGCCTAGGTGTGAATGCAGCCTAAACTAGAACAATGATTCATCAGAAAAAAAAAAATAAATAAATAAAAAACACCTTAAGATAGAAGTTAATTAAATGCAGAAAAATTATTTTATTCCAATGCAACATTACTTGTGAACTGTACATTTTGATGCAAAAAAATAATCACCAGAAAAATTGGTAAAAAAAAAAAATCAAAAAAAAAAAATCAATAAAAAAAAAATAAAAAATCATGTGACTTTATAAATAAAAACAAACAAAAAACAGTTCATCAAGAATAAGAGTGGCGTTTTATAAAAAAAAAAATACTCCTTTATTATTATAATAAATACATAACCACAAGATAAAGGTTTCACATAAAATAATAAAAGCTGATAATTGCATGCACCCCTGCCAGCGATAAATGGTTTGTCTAGTCTATTGCTAGGTTCTGGGACTGAAACAACAAATTGACATGATCAATTAGAATAGATTATGAAAATAGTTGTCCACTACTGTCATAATCGATTAGTTGGTCAGCCAATTAGCTGGCCTGCATACAAAATGTGTTGAATATTTACATATCATAAAATACAGTGAAGCACACATACACCTCAGTACACTATGCATGTCAGTGCTGTAAGTGCGGAGCAATGTCTCATGGGACATGTAGTCCTGGGCAGGAGGAGGAACCAATTTAAAGTGATTCTAAAAGGCAGAAGATTTTTTTACCTTGCTATAGGAGCACGTTATACTATACTTTGTGGTTTGCTATAGGAGCGCTCTGGAGGCAGGAGGAGCCAGATGCACTGGCGGGGGACCTCAGAAGAAGAGGATCAGGGCTGCTCTGTGCAAAACAATTACAGGCAAGTGTGACAAGTGTGTAAAAAAAAAGAAATCCAATGTTCACAATCACTTTAAGCACTGTGCAGGGAAGCTGGAGACAAATAGACTGGAGGTAATATAAGGCATTACAATGACATTTAAAGTAAATGCTTACCAGTCACGAATTGTGTAATATATTTAATATGCTAATATCCATGCAAAAATGTCTCAGCCTTTTTTTCCCCGCCCTACAGGCTTCATGTCTGACTCCCAACACACACACACACATAAATATACACACACACACACACACACACACACTACATTTTAAAAAGGGTGATGGGACCTTTTTTTTTTGCATTTCCTGCAGGTACAGCAGTCCATTTATTATTATTTAAGGTACTTATATAGCGCAGTCAATTTACGCAGCGCTGTACATATACATTGTACATTCACATCGGTCCCTACCCTCAAGGAGCTTACAATCTAAAGTCCCTAACCCACATTCATATACTGGGGCCAATTTAGACAGAAGCCAATTAACCTACCAACATGTCTTTGGAGAGTAACCAAACCAAAGTACCTGGAGGAAACCCACACAGGCACAGGGAGAACATGTAAACTCCAGGCAGGTAGTGTCGTGGTTGGGATTCGACCCTATTTACTGCTAGGCGGGAGTGCTACCCACTACACCATTGTGCCGCCCATTTAAATGAATGGTTTGCTGTGCCAGCGTATAGGTGTGAACTTAGCCTAACTGCTACTTTGTCTGGACAGCTCTATCTGTTAGACCCCTTTTACACCAAGGCCCTTTGCAGGCGCTATAGCACTAAAAATAGCGCCTGCAAAAGGGCCCTGAAACAGCGGCTCCATTCACTCTAGTGTGAAAGCTCAAGGGTTTTCACACTGGAGCAGTGCGCTGGCAGGGTGTCAGAAAAAGTCCTGCCAGCAGCTTCTTTGGAGCGCATTAGGAGCCGCGAGTTCACCGCTTCTAAAGTGCTCCTGCCCATTGAAATCAATGGGCAGCACCACCGATGTATAGGCGCTTTTAACCCTTTTTCGGGTGCTAGCGGGGGTTAAAAGCGCCCCACTAGCGGCCGAAAAGCGCTGCATAAACGTCAGTAAAGCACCGCAAAAAATAGCAGCGTTTTACCGCCGACGCCAGTGCGCTTTCAGTTAGAAAGCAGCCTGAAAGTAAGTTAAAGTACACTGTAAAATAACTGTTAAATCAGTGGGTTTAGTACCACTGTAAGTGTACCGGTCATCTAGGTCAGTGGTCCCCAACCTTTTTGGCACCGGGGACCAGCTGCATGGAAGGAAATTTTCCAAGGCCCGGTTGGGGGGAGGTTGGGGATGGCATGCGGGGGAGTAAGCGATTTTTCGCGGGCAATTTGTCAGCGCATTATTTCTATTTATTACATTGTAGTAAAAAATAAAGTTAAACCCACCATAATGCAGAATCAGTGGGAGCTTTGAGTGTGTCACTTGCCACGCTGCCTGCCACCAGATGCGGATTGTCACTTGCCATGCTGCCTGCCACCAGATGCGGATTGTCACTTGCCACGCTGCCTGCCACCAGATGTGGATTGTCACTTGCCATGCTGCCTGCCACCAGATGTGGATTGTCACTTGCCACGCTGCCTGCCACCAGATGCGGATTGTCACTTGCCACGCTGCCTGCCACCAGATGCGGATTGTCACTTGCCATGCTGCCTGCCACCAGATGTGGTAAGGCCCCAACAGATGAAGCTAGTGCCCCCACTAGGCCCTGCTCACACTCACCCTGTCACTGGTAGTATTGTCATACTCTGGGCTCCCCCATTAACAGTACTGTTATCTGCCCCTATTTATATCATAACCCCACATTACAGTCCTCAGCCTTCTCCCCCCCCACACATTACAGTCCTCAGCCTTCCCACCCCCCCCCCAAACATTACAGTCCTCAGCCCCCCCCCCCCACACATTACAGTCCTCTCATCCTTCCCCCCCCCTACACACATTACAGTCCTCGGTTCCGTCCCCCACACATTACAGTCCTCAGCCTTCCCCCCTCACACATTACAGTCCTCAGCCTTCCCCCCCTCACACATTACAGTCCTCAGCCTTCCCCCCCCCCTCACACATTACAGTCCTCAGCCTCCCCCCCTCACACATTACAGTCCTCAGCCTTCCCCCCCACACACATTACAGTCCTCAGCCTTCCCCCCCACACACATTACAGTCCTCAGCCTTCCCCCCCACACATTACAGTCCTCGGTTCCGTCCCCCACACATTACAGTCCTCGGTTCCGTCCCCCACACTTAGGGACAGATCGAAGGGAGGCACAGCATGAGGAGAAAAGTTGCAGGGAGGGAGGCGGGACAGTTCTGGATGGAGGGCCGAGGTAACAAACAGGTGATTGGCTGCTAGGATAAAGGACAGTCCTAGCAGCCAATCGCCTGTTTGATAACCTCGGGCAGCTCCGCCCTCCACCCAGAATTGTTCCGCCTCCCGCTGTCGGCTCTATGAGCGACGCAGGAGGAAGAAAAGTCTCCTTGCGGTCCGAATGGCAGAGTGCCGCGGTCTGCATGTGGGGCTCTCTCATGCCGCCTGCTCGCGGCCCGGCTGCAGAAGTACCGCGGCCCGGTAGTGGGCCATGGACCGGGGGTTGGGGAACACTGATCTAGGTAGAATGAAGATCACCAGAAAGTTCAGAGCATGCATTCACTGGAACCTTCTGACAACAATGAAGCCACTAGTAAATGAACAGATAATGAAGAGCACAAGACAGGCCTATGAATGTCTCTGCTACAACTGAGAGTTACAAATACCGGTAGTTATTTTTGTCACACTTTGGTTGTTTTTTTAACCACTTCCCACCCAGGCCAATTCTGCACTTCGCTCCTACATGCAAAAAATCATAAAAAAAAAAAAATTCTAGAAAATAACTTAAAACCCCCAACATTATATATATATTTTTAGCAGAGACCCTAGGGAATAAAATGGTGGTTGTTGCCACTTTTTATGTCACACTGTATTTTGCGCAGCAATGTTCCGAACGCTTCATAAATAAAAAAAACAGTAAAGTTAGGCCAATTTTTTTTTATATAAATGTGAAAGATGATGTTATGCCGAGTAAATAGATACCCAACATGTCATGCCTTAAAATTACATACACCCGTGGAATGGTGTCAAACTTTGGTGCTTAAAAATCTCTAACGCACGCGACGATACTTCATTACCTCACATGTGTGATTTGAACATTGCTTACATATGTCGGCGCGACTTATGTATGCATTTGCTTCTGTGTGCGACCACACAGGGCGCTTTAAAAAAAAAAAAATGCGTATTCTTTATTTAACTTTTTTTATTTTTACACTTTCTCTTTAAAAGAGAAATATGGGTTTCCTTTTTATTTTTGATTCATACTTCGGTGGATGGCGCATCAGACTGATGCTCCACCTGTCCCCCGGCGTCTCTGCACTGAGAACTGAGCCACCGAACATCGCCAATGGTTCGGTTCTCACAGATCCCCGAGAAGAAAGCTGTTGACTGTCAGTCAGCGGCTTTCCTCCATGCTCATTGGAGTGATGAGCCGTGGCGGGCCGGGGAGAGGCTCGCTGAGACTGGCATCAATCAGGGCAGCTGGCGGATCCCGACTTGGAAGTTGTGATGACGCGCTGCCCTGACTGATGGCAGTGATGTCAGCGGAGAGCGGGTCACAGGAGTGTAAAACAAAAAATTGCACTCCTGTGACCTTTAGGAGAAGCCCAGCCTAAAAAGCACAGGCTGGACTTCTTTTTTTTTTTTTATTATCACTTTTATTCCTAAGAACGTAAACATCCCTTGTAATGGGAATAGTGTGTGACAGGTCCTCTTTATAGAGAGATCTTAGGGCTTTAAGACCCTAGATCTCTCCTTCAGGATGGAAAGACCAAGATCAAAAAAAATAAAATGTCTCAGTCTTTCCAGCCAAGTCCCCGGCATTGTTTACATCCGCCGGCCTGGACGTGACATCATAACGTCACACCCGGACCTCTGAGGGTCATCGAGATGACTGGGGACCATCTGGTCAACAGAAATCTCTATGGCCAACTTCCTGCCACAACCAATTCATTCTCCGGCTCGCTGATCGCACTGGCGAGACTGGAGAAGCAACTAAGGGCGGTGGGGGATGTCCCCTTCCGCCGCCTGTAAGAACGATCAAGCGGCTGAACTGCCACTATGATTGCTCTTATGGTGCACAGAATCGTGGTGGAAAAAAATTATATCTGGATAATGCCTGTAGCTGCAGACATCACCACTGAAAGTCCATGACGTCATACGACGTACTGCCAGCGCAAAATGGTTAAAATAACTCACAGAAAAGATACAAAACATTACCTACTACTATTCCATTGCTGGAGCAAATCATTTTCTATGCATGATAAATGGTTAAGTTGATACAGACTTTTCCTTTAAACCTTTAGCCCTCGTTCACATTGGAGTGACTTGTCATGCAATTTGATAGGTTAAACCGTATGAAAAGTCGCACCCTATTGTTGCCAATGGCACTATTCAAATCAGTGCAATGCCAACTTTGCTGTGCCGCATCAATTTGAAAAAGTATTTCCTGCACTACTTTTCAGGTGCGACTTGCTTAGACATCTGGGCATTAAGCTGCACAGATGTCAAAGTCGCACTGACATGCAGCTTTGAAATCATGCAATTTTAATGCCGCATTCAACGTGAAAAAGGCTTTAGGCTAGGTTTACACAATACCAGTTTCCTAGTGGTCGCAGCAGCCCATTCAACACCTCCAGGGAAAAGCAGGAAAAAGGTCCCTGCACTTTTTCTAAAATCACTGGTATAGGCAAACTAGTGTTATGCGGTTCCCAGTGTATGGGGTGCCAATAAGAATTAATGGCACGCCACACCTCTGGTAACAGCAATGTGTTCATGATGCGTGTCTGGTACCCACATATAGGGCCAGATCCACGTACCTCGGCGCATTTCTACGTCCGGCGTAGCGTATCTCAGATACACTACGCTGCCGTAAGGGTGCGCAATTCAAATGACTAAGTTGTGGGCGTGTTTTATGGTAATACGTCTTGACCCCACGTAAATGACGGTTTTTCTGAACAGCGCATGCGCCGTTCCGTGGGGGTATCCCAGTGCGCATGCTCCAAATTAACCCGCAACAAGCCAATGCTTTCGACGTGAATGTAATTCAACGCAAAGCCCTATTCGCGAACGTTTTACGCAAATGGCGGAAAATTCAACGCTGGCCGGACGTCCATACTTAACATTGCGTACGCCTCATAGAGCAGGGGTAACTTTACGCCGATAAAAGCCTTACGGAAACAACGTAAAAAAATGTGACGGGCGGACGAACGTTTGTGGATTGGTGTATCTAGCTATTTTGCATACTCGACGCGGAAATCAACGGAAACACCATCTAGCGGCCAGCGTAAATATGCACCTTAGATCCGACGGCGTACTAAGACGTACGTCAGTCGGATCTAGCCCCCATTCAGGCGTATCTTGTTTTGTGGATACAAAACAAAGATACGCGGGGGCATCCTAGAAGTTACGCGACGTATCAATAGATACGCCAACGTAACTTCTTTGTGGATCCGGGCCATAGTGTAAAACTAGCCTAAAGTAGTATTGAACCCAAAATGTAATATATTGCAGCTTACCAGTCCTTAGATATGGTAACTGCATTAGTTTTTCCCTGTTTTCACCTGGTGACCTGTCCAGTAACACACCTCCCGTATTAGAATTCCTCCACTCTGGATGAAGGAGCACAGGGGTACCTCTGGACAGCAGCATTTCGAATCTGGGGAAGGGGAGTGATAGATGCACTAGCAGATTTAAATACATTAAAACAAACTGAAGCTGAACTCCAGCTAACAAATACTAATCAGTTACAGAAAAAGGTCTGTTCCTTTTGGGATAAAAGGTCTTACATAAATAAAACAAATCATTGTAAGCATCCCTGACAGTGTTGAATGGTTTGTCTCATCCCTGCGACTGATACATGTGCAGGGAGCTTGTTCTTTTGCAAAACAACAGATTTATTGTCCAAATCACCAGCTAAAAAAAAAAAAGTCTAAAAAAAATAAATAAAATAAAAAAAAACTGAAAAGCAGCCATCACATCTAAGAATTGGTAAGCTGCAAAATAATAAAGGTTTTCTTTTGGGTTTAATAGCTCTTTAACCCCCAACACATACAACATTATGAAGTGCTCACCTCCGCCATGGCCAATGTTCATCATCACATATTGTTCTGCGGAGCACCCAGCACGACGTGCCAACCACTTCACACCCTCACTGTGACACTATGCCGTCCTGAGTATACAAGACACTCGTCTTACCATAGCTTCTGTTTCCCTTTCAGCACCACATCACTGTCATGTTCATGCTAATTTAATAAACTTGCACAATTACATTACTCTGTATTAACCACACACAGTTCTTAATCTATTAACACTACGCAAGGCCAATGATATGCTGAACCACAGCAAAGGATACTATTTAAAGCTTTTTCTAATTACCAGCTATGGGAAACTTCATATAAATGTAATTTCTATTACTTTGTTACAAAACATTTTAGTAAAAAAAAAAAAAAAAAAACAAACAAACAAACAAACAAACAAACAAACAAACAAACAAACAAACAAACACACACACACACACACACACACACGGCCGCTGTTAGAAATCACGGGGCCCTGGACAACCTATAAATCTGTAAACTACCATGGTTGCAATGGCATGCTTTACAGCCATGGTAGAAATTGAAGTCTTGCTATTCCTGCCTCCTCTTTTTTTTACTTTTTTTATTGCGGAGTGGCAATTTTACATTGAGAGACCGCATTGCAATTATGAGCCAAGTATTTAGCTTCAAAGTGCAGAGCGGCCCCATTGAACTCAATGAGAAATTTGACAGGTGATGCCGCCTGTCAAACTCTGTAACCTGCGTTAAAATTGCTGCAGCTGTGAAGAGCATCGCAGCCATGGCATGTATACAGTCCTGTCTGACTATATGACAGCCGGGTTCTGTCAAAGGGGCATGCAGTGCGTTTTGGAAAAGGCACTGCAAACGTACATGTGGTGCCGTTAATGGCACCCCAAATGCAATTAGCAGATCTGTGCTTTGTCATGTAGCATAGCTCAGGGGTTGACAAATTTGCTTGGAATCTAAGAGCCAGCTAAAAAAGTTAGGAGCCAGAAAACGCGCCCCGTCCCGACGAGCTTGCGTGCAGAAACGAACACATACGTGAGCAGCGCCCGCATATGTAAACGGTGTTCAAACCACACGTGAGGTATTGCTGCGATTGGTAGAGCGAGAGCAATAATTCTAGCCTTAGACCTCCTCTGTAACTCAAAACATGCAACCTGTAGAATTTTTTAAACGTCGCCTATGGAGATTTTAAAGGGTAAAAGTTTGTCGCCATTCCACGAGCAGGCGTAATTTTGAAGCGTGACATGTTGGGTATTCATTTTACTCGGCGTAACATTATCTTTCATAATATTAAAAAAAATGGGGATAACTTTACTGTTGTCTTGTTTTTTAATTTAAAAAAGTGTAATTCTTTCCCAAAAAAAGTGCGCTTGTAAGACCGCTGCGCAAATACGGCATGACAGAAAGTATTGCAACGATCGCCATTTTATTCTCTAGGGTGTTAGGATAAAATATATATATAATGTTTGGGGGTTCTAATTAGAGGGAAGAAGATGGCAGTGAAAATAGTGAAAAATTACATTAGAATTGCTGTTTAACTTGTAATGCTTAACTTGTAATACCAACGGCCACCACCAGATGGCGCCAGCTTACACATCTGGTGGTAATAACTTGTAATACCAACGGCTCACCACCAGATGGCGCAAGCTCACAAAAAGCCCCCCTTCCAAGCCAAGTTGCCAGGACCCTATTTCTAGTCGCCATGGCGACCGGGATTTGTCGAGCCCTGGCATAGCTGCATGCCTTAAAAGGTTCTAGAGCCTCTATGATGTGTTTGTCACACATATGGCAGCCCATTCCAGAGACTGGGCTACCCCATGTGGGAAAAAAAATATTAAATAAAAACAGCGAGCAGAAACGTAAAGTATAAAGGGAGCCTTAGGGGGGTATATAGAAAAGGATGTGCAGAGATGGCTGTCAGCTGGAGAGATAGATGTGCTCACTGGCTCCTAGCTCCAGCACTGCAGTGGCAGCTACCTGCAATTCTAGGTTGGCTCCATATCCCCACCCCCCCCTCCAAAATCCTGAAGTTTCTGTCGCTTCACTCCAGCAGCAACCCAGCCCCCCCCCACCAGCTACTCCATCCAAACCCTTGGCATTCACAGCTGTTCCTGCTGTTTCAAATCGGGACACTTTTGCAAGTATATAGAACCGATCCTCCTGCAGAGCTGCCACAGGTGTCACAAGGCTCGGGCCCGGTACAGGAGGGCTGGCTGCACTGCCCTATCAGCGGCCCTGGCCATGATCATCGCACAAATGTCATTTCTTTGTCCCAGTACCACAGACTAACTGGAAATTACCACTCCAGTCTATAATAATATCTCAGGGTCTCTACCACAGCATTGCTGACATCTGTCAGAACCGCGGCCATTGGTCAAAACGCATAACAAATCCTGGCCCCCGGTTTTGTCTTTTTTACTACTGGATCGAAAAATTGGACTAAATACAATCTAATAAGAAATGATTTACAAAATGTATTTATTTATATCCATATCAATCTTAACAACCTGCCTGCAAGCTACCAACGTCTAGTTGCCAACATTTTAAATTAGTTTCCATGGTGTCAGACTTGCATCATTTTTCTTTAGACGACAGGTTTTATTTATTTAATTTTTTTTAAACGTGACAAAATCTACAAACCACCACTGACAGTCAATTTATATTGCCTTGCTCCTTTTTTTTCCCCCGGGGGTCAAGCATTTGCTCATACAGCGTTAAATCTGGATGTATTTCTGCACTCAGGCGGTGTGTACAGAGGGTTGCCAGCACCTTGGCAAAATCAACGACAGCAGCTATAATCACATGTGAGGGGTACTCATGGGTACAGGGAAGTATTTCCTGACTGCAGAAAGCTCTAGGGCCTCATTCACATGGCTGATTAGGGATACACGCCACAATAATCAATGGATTTCTACACTGGGGATCACTGGTGTGTGTGGGATCGGATCTCCTAAACACCTTTCCCCCTGACAGCAACCTTTTGGCAGAGCGAATGCCTTATGCATGTAACACTTCTAGGTGCATCAAGCGTTGGGCATCATTTTCTTTGGCAGAATAATCATTTATTCTGGCAATTGAAACAAAATTAGTGCTTGATACGCCTAGTATTAATGCACGTTTAGACGCGGCAATCATTTTTTTTCTGCTGCTCCTGCACACTCTGACATTTCGGTTTCTTTCTGCCTCTAAATGCCTATGCGTGCATGGACACAGGCCAACACGGAGGCATGCATGGACACAGGCCAACGCGGAGGCGTGCATGGACACAGGCCAACGCGGAGGCGTGCATGGACACAGGCCAACGCGGAGGCGTGCATGGACACAGGCCAGCGCGGACGCGTGCATGGACACAGGCCAGCGCGGACGCGTGCATGGACACAGGCCAACGCGGACGCGTGCATGGACACAGGCCAACGCGGACGCGTGCATGGACACAGGCCAACGCGGACGCGTGCATGGACACAGGCCAACACGGACGCGTGCATGGACACAGGCCAACACGGACGCGTGCATGGACACAGGCCAACACGGACGCGTGCATGGACACAGGCCAACACGGACGCGTGCATGGACACAGGCCAACACGGACGCGTGCATGGACACAGGCCAACACGGACGCGTGCATGGACACAGGCCAACACGGACGCGTGCATGGACACAGGCCAACACGGACGCGTGCATGGACACAGGCCAACACGGACGCGTGCATGGACACAGGCCAACACGGACGCGTGCATGGACACAGGCCAACACGGACGCGTGCATGGACACAGGCCAACACGGACGCGTGCTTAGGGGCAAAAAAAAAAACGCCAGATGCCCTTAAATGCAGCATTTTTAACGCTCAATGTGCATGTGGACTAAGCCATTACATGCAGGAGTTAGAGACCAATGAGTGGTCCTGGACGCAGAGATTTTGGACCAATGGTTATCACACTTTTTGCAACCCAACAGCACATTCTTTATACAATCAACTTTAGCTCTACTAAAACCATGCAATATAAAGCCTTTGTAAACCATCCAATAAGGCAGGCCCCTTGCACTACCTACTTGTTGCTAGAAGAAGAAGAAGAATTAATTGTAAGGTGTGTGGGGAGCTTCACCCTGAGAAAGCTGCCTCCATAGGCCATTGAATGCTGCAACTGTGTTATGTTTGTTATATCAAGACACTTGATTCTGTGCAACGTTTTCATTCTATGGAAGATCCTAAAAAAACACTAAAAGTCATTTAAAAAAAAATAAAAATAAAAAAAAACATATCTTCCATAGGCACTATTCTGCTAATCTGGGGTGCATGTATCCCCTTATACCTGTCCCCCACCATTCCTTCTCCATTAATATGGAACCTGTCCTTTATTGTATTCATTCATTTTGTAATCATTCCTCATTTCTATACTTGCTGCCAAATCCCAGAGCACACTGACAGCTCTCAATGAATGTACCTGCAATGCAGAAAAAGATTTGCAGCACATTTGGTTTATACTGCAGAGCAGGGACATCCCAAGGAACAAAACTTCAACACCAAGTATGACCCTGAAAATCATGGCCAATGGACAGCTCCGGCCAATAGACAGCTCCGGCCAATAGACAGCTCCGGCCAATAGACAGCTCCGGCCAATAGACAGCTCCGGCCAATAGACAGCTCCGGCCAATAGACAGCTCCGGCCAATGATCAGACCGGCCAATGATCAGACCGGCCAATTGACAGCAACCCCAATGATCAGACCAGCCAATTGACAGCTACTCCAATGATCAGACCGGCCAATTGACAGCTCCACCAATGATCAGACCGGCCAATTGACAGCTCCTCCAATCATCAGACCGACCAACGATCAGCAGCGCCAATGATCAGACCAGCCAATTGACAGCTCCTCCAATGATCAGACCAGCCAACAATCAGCAGCGCCAATGATCAGACCGGCCAATTGACAGCTCCACCAATGATCAGACCGGCCAATTGACAGCTCCACCAATGATCAGACCGGCCAATTGACAGCTCCACCAATGATCAGACCGGCCAATTGACAGTTCTACCAATGATCAGACCGGCCAACGATCAGCAGCGCCAATGATCAGACCGGCCAACGATCAGCAGCGCCAATGATCAGATTGGCCAATAGACAGCTCCGGCCAATGATCAGACCGGCCAATTGACAACTCTACCAATGATCAAACCGGCCAATTGACAGCTCCTCCAATGATTAGACCGGCCAATTGACAGCTCTGGCAATGATCAGACCGGCCAACGATCAGCAGCGCCAATGATCAGACCGGCCAATTGACAGCTCCGCCAATGATCAGACCGGCCAATTGACAGCTCCTCCAATGATCAGACCGGCCAATTGACAGCTCCTCCAATGATCAGACCGGCCAATTGACAGCTCCTCCAATGATCAGACCGGCCAATTGACAGCTCCACCAATGATCAGACCGGCCAATTGACAGCTCCTCCAATGATCAGACCGGCCAATTGACAGCTCCTCCAATGATCAGACCGGCCAATTGACAGCTCCTCCAATGATCAGACCGGCCAATTGACAGCTCTGCCAATGATCAGACCGGCCAATTGACAGTTCCACCAATGATCAGACCGGCCAATTGACAGCTCTGCCAATGATCAGACCGGCCAATTGACAGCTCCGCCAATGATCAGACCGGCCAATTGACAGCTCCGCCAATGATCAGACCGGCCAATTGACAGCTCCTCCAATGATCAGACCGGCCAACGATCAGCAGCCCCAATGATCAGACCGGCCAATTGACAGCTCCTCCAATGATCAGACCGGCCAATTGACAGCTCCACCAATGATCAGACCGGCCAACGATCAGCAGCCCCAATGATCAGACCGGTCCAATTGACAGCTCCGCCAACAATCAGCCCGTCCCATGGTCAGCATTGCCAATTGATCAGCAGTGCCAATAATCAGCCCAGGCAATGGTCAGCTTCACCAATGATCAGCTCCTCATATGGTCAGCCGTGCCAATATTCAGGGCAGCCAATGGTCACCCACACCAACAATTAGCTCCAGTGATGATCAGGTTGCCCGGTGGATAGTGCAGTGACAGGTGTGGACTGGTTGTGTCCCCCGGTGACCTCTGTAGACCTGTCCCCGGTGGACATCTCTGTGTGATCGCTCCCTCCCCGCCCCGTATCTCTCCCATGGCCTCTCTCTCCTCTGGCTCCGATGTGGACAGCGTGCTGTAGAACTGTAAGTGCCAGCATGCCGGGCCGTCACGGGGATTGCTGAGCCTTGTAGTCCCCCAGCAGTCAGAGGGCCGCAGGTTACTCATGTCCCCTGCCACTCGCTGCCCCCACCCCCCTTTCTTGTCCCAGCCTCCCCCTCCTCACCTTTCTTTTGATCTGCCCAGACGTAGACACTTTCCGGCTCAGCTTCTGCGGCTCGGGCTCCGGCTCGCTGTCAGATGAGTCCTCGGCCGGGGCCCCGGGATCCGCCGCAGCCAGGGAGGCCGCCATCACTAGCCGCAAGCCGGGGACATGGAGACACACAGGGCCAGCTGCAGGGGACCCCGATCATCCGGGGGAACAGCGACATCTGCTGGCAGCCGGGGACGGGCACAGCGCCAGCTGCTGGTGAATGGGTGCAGAGCCTGGGGAAAGAATGAAAGCTCCCACAATGCCCCGCTCTGCTGGGAACAAGCTGTGCACCGGAAGTCCTATGGTGTCTGGACATCCAACTTCCGCCCAGATTGAAGGCAAAGCCTGTGTTCTGCTTCTGGAGCCTCTGTCTTCCCCACTGTGTTCTGCCCCCACCTCTTCGCACTATTCTAATATTTAAACCTTTTGTTGCTGGACCATTTTTCTCACACATGCTAAATTTCATATTAATGGCATAAACATTTACCTAAAACTTTAACAAAATAAAGATAAATGTATTTTTTGAAAGTAGAAAAGACAACGTTTTTTTTTATTTTCTCTATGTTCGTGAAATGTTTAACAAAGCAATTTTTTCTTGGTAAAAAATAATTAGAGGAAAAGTGTGGATTTGTAAAAATGAACATCATGTCCCGGAGCAGTCACTGCTGTCCGCTCTGCCCCTCCAGCACTCACTGGAGCGCGGGGCTGGAGATGTACAATAGTGCCTTTGCTGTAGGTGGAGGCCATGTCCAAAGTCTGGCCCACGTTCTGGTTTGATGTGGCCCCCACTTTGGATTTACATATACATTCTAATGTGCCCCCCAAGTATATCCGCATGTTATTTTTTTTGGATACATCTTCAGCATGACAAATCCCGAGCGCCGCTCTCATTGTTAGGATGTGTAGCAGATGCAGAGATCGGGGAAATGTCACAGTGCCTGTGATTGGCTCTGCGCGCTGTCAGATTCATAGCGGCTCTGGCAAATAGACTTGTGAACACGCCCCGCTACACATCCTAACAATGAGAGCGGTGCTCGGGATTTGTCATGCTGAAGGTGTAGCCAAGAAAATAAATAAAAATAACGCGGATTTACTCAGGGGGCCACATTAGAATGTACCGGTATATGTAAATACACGCCCCGCTCATCCTAACAATGAGAGCAGCGTTTGGCACACAGAGGCAGAGATTGGGGAAAATTTCACAGTGCCTGTGATTGGCAGTGGCGCTGCGCGCTGTCATCTTCCTTGCGGGCTCAGGCACATCTACTTGTGAACATGCCCGACCTTCCTTCCAGTCAATGACTGAAGGAGACTTTGCTGCAAAAATACAAAAAAGTATATAAAACACCCAAGCTCATCTTTAGTGAGAGGCACTGGCTGCAGAAGGAAAGAATATTATTTAAAAACAAATACATAAAACACCCAAGCTCATCATGTTACAAAATGAAAAGTATGCTGTTTGCCATAAACTTTGTATAAAATATTTAATTTGCATTTAATGGTTCAAAGAAAGTCAGATTAAAATGGTCGGCCCTCACGCATGTTCACTTCATGAAATCTGGCCCTTTTTGAAAAAAGTTTGGACACCCCTGGTGTAGGCCATTAAAGTACCTCCTGAAGCCTGGCTGAAAACCCACCAGAGGTATCATTATCCCATCTTGCCAAGACACTCCCCATGCACACAATCTCTCTTCCCTTGTTGCAATAGCTGAGCTCAGCAATGCTGCAATTGGAAAGATAGTGGACCACACATTTGCGGAGATGGGGGGGGGGTTGCGAGCTCTCTCCTGTGATGGACCAACACACACCTAGCTGACCCTAATAAACTATTTCCGACACTATTTCCGATACAGCTTAGGCTACATACAATATACTAAGCTGGTTTTCCAGACATGAGAGGAGACCTTCCCATCTCATACCCAGTACAAAATAGAGTTGGGTCAAGTGGTGCTCAGCCATTTATAGGCAGCTTTGTATTCTATGATCATGCCCCACCTCTCTGCCTTGTCCAAACAGTGAATGTTTTGCAAGGCATTCTCAGGATGACACCCATGCCGAGTGGCCAATCTCCTGTGTTTAGTAAGCAGCAATGCAGCCGCTCAGCCTGGGACCCAGAAGCAAATGAAGAATACTGTAGTAGCGATGTCTATTTCAGGGATCTCCAGTTTATAGGGGCATCGGTCAGTCTATGAACTGGTAAGCTGCAACACTATTAATTTAAGGTGACCAGATTTTTTTTAATGAAATCCGGGGACATTTGTTTTACTAGTAACGGTGGCAATCAGCGACTCTCTGTCCATCGCCGCTGCCGCCCGCCTTACAGCCTGTCAAGTCTTACTCTCTGGGCCCTGGCTACTACTGGGTGGGGAGGAAGATCACTCCGCCAGGGAAGGCAAGAAGTTAAGCAGGCGGCTGCCCGGGACTTGAGCCAAGGCAGAAGAACATGCGAGCGGAGCTGAATGGGCATGCACCTGAAACTGAAGAAATATTCCCTCCACTACGACCAGCACACGATCATCAGAAAGGGGTACAGATAATGGGAAAAAAATACACCCCCCTAAGCTGAGCATTTTCTACAGATCCAAGACAGAACAAAATTATTTATCTATAGAGCCGGTTCACATATCTCCGCAGCATGTCCGGAGTGTTTTGCAGAAATACGCTGTACGTCTTTTGGTCCGTTTCAGGTCCGAATTCAGCTGAAATCGGACCTGCAACAGTAAACCAGGATGCACCGGACCCCTGCATGCGGCTCATATGTGAACCAAGCCTAAAGCAGATAATGCACACTGTTACAAAAGTACACCACCTTCTATTACCCACAGATATTCTCCATTTTTCATAACTAAAAGAAAAAATATCAAATTCCAAACTCTGATACTTTCCAAATTGTTACTGCCTGTCCAAATGTATTCGTACCTCATCAGTTTCAGCCTTACCCTCTCAATGTACAATATATGTTTAAAAACTTTGTACCCTGCAGCCTCACATGTTCTCCTATCAAATGCGAAAAATTATTAAGACTGGCTTCACACTGAAGGCGGGTTGGAAATCGTGCAAGTTCAGCTGAACATTCACACGATTTCAAACCCGCATTTCAGTCCGACTTCAGAGACATCTGTGTGGGTTCCTGCACAGGTGTCCATAGAAATCTCCCCCGAAGTCACCGAAAGTAGTGCAGGAACTACTTTTAGGAATCTGTGCGGCGCCCCACCGATTTGGACGGTGCCATTGCCAGCAATAGGCAGCGATGTCAAAACAGGCCGATGTGAACGGGGGCCAAACGTTCCAAGTTGTTCTCAATATGGAATATTATAGCAAAATGTTTTTTTAATAACATAACCTTAGAATCAGCAAATAAGGAACTAACACACTGGTAACTAGTACACACAGACTAGTTAAACAAAAATGACAACCCAACAAACAAAACTGCGGAGGTATCATAGTGCCTAAAATAGGCAGTTTCTGAACGTTCACAGCGACTCCCCGCAGGGATGTAGTCCCAAGGGAGGGGGCGAGCATGCTGACTAACCCCCAACCAGAACAGCTCGGATGATGGGGGCAAGCTTACAGAAGAGGAACAGGAAGTGAGAAATTCAGACAAAGAAAAAAAACATTTAGAAGGAAAATCGAAGGAAAAGGAAAGTGAACCAACAATGCACTAGCTTAAAGGAACCTATTTAGAAAATAAAAAAACAAACCTTTACAACCACTTTAAGGGCAATAAGACAGCACGCCGCTGAAAGGACATGGCATAGCAGCTTCCTATAGGGCTTAACAAGTTTCAAAGTAGATAGACCTAGCAAAAAGAATTTCAGAGGCAATGGTATGGGCATTTCAAAAAGATGATTTAAAAGGCTTTGCACTGAGTGCCAAAAAGAAACAATCAGTGGACAACTCCAATACACGTGAAGGAGAGTACCCTTGTCTGGCATCAGGTACCAAAAATAGAGAATTTTATATGCATTCTTCTTATAGAGAGTGCCCTTCTCCTTTTAAAGCCCAGAGTGAACTTTAACCCCCCTGGCGGTATTCCCGAGTCTGGCTCGGGGTGGAATTTCAGAACCAAGAGCGGTAACCCCGAGCCAGACTCGGGATCGCCTCGCAGCATCCACAGGCAGGGAATTACTTACCTTGTCCCTGCGATGCCTCTCCGCTGTGTAATCGAGCGGTGTCCTAGCTCAATTCACACAGTGCCTGTGTGCCGCCGAGCTCCGTTTCCTGCGACGTTACGACGCACGGGGGCGGAGATCGGAGCCAAATATAAAAAAGTAAATAAACACATTACATACAATATACTGTAATCTTATAGATTACAGTACTGTATGTAAAAAATACACACACCCTTTGTCCCTGGTGGTCAACCCAGTGTCCTACATGTACTTTTATATAATAAAAACTGTTCTTTCTGCCTGCAAACTGTAGATTGTCCATAGCAACCAAAAAGTGTCCCTTTACGTCAAAAGTGGTTTTAAACCAGCTAAAAAACAGCGATAATAAATTAGAATCACTTGCAGAATTGAGCGATAGTGATTGTGGGGAAATTCGTCATCAAAAAATAAAAGTAATGACAGCGACAATTCTGCAACTGAGCAAATTTCAGTGTTTTTGATTTGATTACATTTTTATTATAATTATATTATTATTTGTAATAATTATTTATAGTTATTTATATTATAATTTATGATTTTGTTTTTCAAATTTTATTATACCCGGGATGTCTACTAGACTCTTGCTTGGACATATTTAAGTGAGTTATTCCTAAGAATTACAGGCCTACAATGTAAAACGCCAAATTTCTATGCAAAATAATGGTACCGTTTTCAGCACCTAAAATCTGACATAATCATACCGCCAGGGAGGTTAATAGATATGGGGGGGGGGGGTGGATTTACTAAAACTGGTGCACTCACAATCTAGTGCAGCTGTGCATGGTAGCCAATCAGCTTCTACCTTCCGCCTGTTCAATTAAAGCGGACCTTCAGTAAGGTTTTACATATTTCCATCTATTAAATCTTCTGCCCTTGTTGTTTTAAAGGAACACTAAAGGTTTGTTTTTTATTAGATCAATTGATTGCTGTAAGCTAGAGCATATAAATATCACTTACCTCGTTTTTCCTTTTGACCTCCAAAATACAGTAATCCAGGTTTGAAAATGCCATTTCCTGTCACTCCTCTTCTTGCTTTCCACCAGCATCTGAGCCGTTTTGCATGGTGGAAAGCAGAATGTGCTCACCCCCTCGCTATGACTACAGCCCTGCGTGAAGATGCTCTCTTATCCCTCACAGGCATGGAGGCTAAGCCTAATGGGAACTGTAGTTCCCATTAGGCCGTGATGTAGCAAGAGTGAATGCATACCGCAAACCAGGAAGTCAGTGAGAATAATGATTCAGGAGTGACGGAGGTGAATAAAATTGGTTGATTTCACCTCAAAAACATAAAAATCTGATTAACTGGCTTCATGAATAACACAATATTCACCACCAGCATACAGTACTTACAACACATCCACTTAAATTACCTCAGGATATAGCACTCTTGGATAGAATATGCCCAACCAAATTTAGCATTAAGTTTTTTTTTTTGTGCCTTTTTAAGGTGTTGCAGACACTTTAGAACTGTTATTTTACTGACAGTTTTACTGCATAATCCAATTAGAGTTATTACATTGCTTACAGTTGTGTTTAGAATGCCTATGCTGCGGATGGTTGCATGTTTATGTTACATTACATAGGTTATATTACATACATTTATAGGTTATGATTCTGCATTCTGTTTAGAATTACTATGTTACTGACAGTTGTAACTCATATCCCTGCATTCTGTTTACACTAACTGTATTATGTTAATGTCAGCTGTACTTTATATTCAAGGATTCGGTTTATAGATCTATGTTACAGGCATTTTTCATTTCTATTTTTGCATGCCGTTTAGAATGCTAGTGTTACTTACAGCTGCACTTTATATTCCTGCACTCCATATTACTGACAGTTGTACTTCATATTTCTACATTCCTTTCAGAATTCATATGTTACTGATCTCTGTATGTTATGCCCCTGCATTCTAATTGGAATGCTTATGTAGATAACATGTATAGTTTGCATTCCTGCATTCTGTTTAGAATTCAAATGTTAATGATAGTTGCACTTTATAGTCCTGCATCCTAATTAAAACCATTATGTTACCGACAGTTGTAATTTTCATTCCTGTGTTCCATTTAGAATTGTATACAAATTTTCCACCATTTTGTTTAAAATTCTTATGTTAATGACCAGTGGCGGCTGTTGATAAAATAATTTAGGGGGCGCAAACCTCTCCAGGTCCTTACCTGCCCATCCTCGGCTGTCGCTTCTCCCAATGCCAGGCAGTTTTCGAAACCGAAAGTGATGCAATGGCAAATTCTGATTAGTTATAATCAAAAGTGGGCAGGTTTGGGACGCAGAGGCAGAAGGCGCGTTAAGCCAAATAGAGCCTCTAATCACGTGCTTGTTTAACATTGATGGACCTAATAGACTATTAGTCCTGTGCCCCGCAGTGCACTTGCACACACTGAGTCATATTATTTGTTTAAAAATAAATAGTTCTAAAAAATTGTAACGTTAAGATGTTAAATTATTTTTAAATAAATGATAATATGAGTAAAATTTTTTGCCGTTTTAAGCGCTTTCCTATTGGTCACAACTTTGGGGGGGTGGGGGGGTGGCACCCCTGCACCCCTTGTGGACCGGCCACTACTGCTAATGACAGTTGTACGTCATATTCCTGAATTCCATAAAAATTCATATGTTACTGACAGCTTTACCCTACTTTATACAGTATTTTGCCTTTACATTTAGGATGCTTGTGTTTGATAGTTGTACTTTAACCACCTCATAATTTTGTACGTTTTCTGCGCTGTCACACTTTAAATGACAATTACTCATACAACACTGTATACAAATGCCATTTTTATAATTGTTTTGAGACAAATAGAGCTTTTTCTTAACCACTTGTCGCCCGCCCACCGTCAAATGACGGAGGGGTGGTGCAGCTCTCGTTCTGGGACGTCATATGAGGTCGTCCCAGAACAGCCGGCCTGGGCCCACAGCACAGCAGCCACGCTTTGTTGCTAGGACACGGCGCGACCCCAATCTCTGTAAAGAGCCATGGCTCTTTAACCATGTGATCGGCTGTGTGCAAACACAGCCGGTCACATGTAAATATGGAAATGCTGGTAATCTGTGCGCCTCGCCTCAGACTGACAGAGTGTGTGGCAAGGAGAGACAATCAGGGGCATCTCCTCGCAGGGGGGACATCTACACATCACTGATCATCAGTGCCCTCATTACAATGTAGTGCCAGAAATGCCAGAAAACAGTGCCAGCAATCAGTGCCCACCAGTACCACCAATCAGTGGCCATTAGTGATGCCAATCAGTGCTGGCTATCAGTGCTGCCCATAAGTGCGGCATATTTGTGCCTCATCAGTGCCACTTCATCAGTGGAGCCTATCAGTGCCGCCTCATCAGCGCACATCAGTGAAGGAGAAAAATACTTATTTACAAAATTTAATGACAGAAACTAAGATTTTTTTATTATTTTTTTCCCAATTTGTTCGATACGCGTCGGGATTGGAGCACTAGACCCAAGCATCACCTGACGGCAGACAGTCGAGCGCGGCGCTCGTAGATGTCAGTGCCTGTATAGCTGCTACTAATGTGAGTGTTTTTCAGTTTTCTACCAATAAATTTGTTTGATGGGATTACGCGATGTGCCTTTTTCCTTTCCTCTCTCTTTATTATATTGCCAATCTCTGAGCTACATCAGCTGTACACTGTGCAATATTGTTTGACTATAAGAGACCAAAGGAGACACAACAGGAGGATTGCGAGCTCGGCTCTCGTGGGGATACCCATCATTATCTACTTCAATGTGAGTGCATGAGTGTGCGTTCCATTTGTGTTTATTCGTGGCTAACAGAGTTACACTATTCATTTCTCTGTTATCTCTTCACATGGTAACCTCAGAGTGAATTTGCTGGCTGCTCATAGTTCCACCTTAGTGATCGCTGTGTTGTATACTAGGTGTATTCAGGCTGTCAGTGCAACTGCCTTGAGGTAAGCTGCTAGACACCACTAGAGGTGTGTGCACACTGTAGCCCCCACCCTTCTAACGCGTCACGTGTGTTGGTTTTGGCACCATCACTCAGACTTTTCCTGCATTCGCTGGGCTGTTAGTCTACTGACTGTGAGGTAAGCGGCCAGACATCACAAGAGGTGTTTTGACACTGAAGCTTCCATCTTTATCTTTTTCGCTTGGTTGCTGGGATCACCTATCAGAGACTTCTTTCACTTATATTATTTGGTTTCAATATATTTTTGCAATAGATTTTCAATATATAATTTTTTTCCATTATTTCACTTATATTGTGTGTATATACTGTACCATTTTGTGGACTTTACCTGATCACGTATTAATTTATGTGCAGCGTACAGGTGGTTCTCCAAAAATTAGCATATTGTGATAAAGTTCATTATTTTCTGTAATGTACTGATAAACATTAGACTTTCATATATTTTAGATTCATTACACACAACTGAAGTAGTTCAAGCCTTTTTATTGTTTTAATATTGATGATTTTGGCATACAGCTCATGAAAACCCAAAATTCCTATCTCAAAAAATTAGCATATTTCATCCGACCAATAAAAGAAAAGTGTTTTTAAAAAAAAAAGTCAACCTTCAAATAATTCTGTTTAGTTATGCACTCAATACTTGGTCGGGAATCCTTTTGCAGAAATGACTGCTTCAATGCGGCGTGGCATGGAGGCAATCAGCCTGTGGCACTGCTGAGGTGTTATGGAGGCCCAGGATGCATCGGTATCGGCCTTAAGCTCATCCAGAGTGTTGGGTCTTGTGTCTCTCAACTTTCTCTTCCCAATATCCCACAGATTCTCTATGGGGTTCAGGTCAGGAGAGTTGGCAGGCCAATTGAGCACAGTAATACCATGGTCAGTAAACCATTTACCAGTGGTTTTGGCACTGTGAGCAGGTGTTAGGTCGTGCTGAAAAATTAAATCTTCATCTCCATAAAGCCTTTCAGCAGATGGAAGCATGAAGTGCTCCAAAATCTCCTGATAGCTAGCTACATTCACCCTGCCCTTGATAAAACACAGTGGACCAACACCAGCAGCTGACATGGCACCCCAGACCATCACTGACTGTGGGTACTTGACACTGGACTTCAGGCATTTTGGCATTTCCCTCTCCCCAGTCTTCCTCCAGACTCTGGCACCTTGATTACCGAATGACATGCAAAATTTGCTTTCATCCGAAAAAAGTACTTTGGACCACTGAGCAACAGTCCAGTGTTGCTTCTCTGTAGCCCAGGTCAGGCGCTTCTGCTTCTGGTTCAAAAGTGGCTTGACCTGGGGAATGTGGCACCTGTAGCCCATTTCCTGCACACGCCTGTACACGGTGGCTCTGGATGTTTCTACTCCAGACTCAGTCCACTGCTTCCGCAGGTCCCCCAAGGTCTGGAATTGGTCCTTCTCCACAATCTTCCTCAGGGTCCAGTCACCTCTTCTCGTTGTGCAGCGTTTTCTGCCACACTTTTTCCTTCCCACAGACTTCCCACTGAGGTGCCTTGATACAGCACTCTGGGAACAGCCTATTCGTTCAGAAATGGCCTTCTGGACAGCAGTCAGGTCGGCAGTCTTACCCATGATTGCGGTTTGGAGTAATGAACCAGGCTGGGAGTTTTTAAAAGCCTCAGGAATCTTTTGCAGGTGTTTAGAGTTAATTAGTTGATTCAGATGATTAGGTTAAAGCGGTTCTCCACCCTAAAGTGGAGTCCCGCTGATCGGAACCCTCCCCCCCTCCGGTGTCACATTTGACACCTTTCAGGGGGAGGGGGGTGCAGATACCTGTCTAAAGACAGGTATTTGCACCCACTTCCGGCCCGGCATTCACGGGCAAAAGACGGGCATTCCGGCTCACAGCGGGAGCCAATCGGCGGGCGCGGCGCGACTCGCGCATGCGCCGTAGGGAACCGGGCAGTGAAGCCGCAGCGCTTCACTTCCTGGTTCCCTCAGCGTGGATGGCGGGGGGAGCAGCAGAGAGACGAGCGATCGCTCGTGCTCTGCTGCGATCGGCGCTGGACTCCAGGACAGGTAAGTGTCCTAATATTAAAAGTCAGCAGCTGCAGTATTTGTAGCTGCTGGCTTTTAATATGTTTTTCCCATGGCACATCCGCTTTAAGAGCTCGTTTAGAGAACCTTTTCATGATATGCAAATTTTTTGAGATAGGAATTTTGGGTTTTCATGAGCTGTATGCCAAAATCATCAATATTAAAACAATAAAAAGGCTTGAACTACTTCAGTTGTGTGTAATGCATCTAAAATATATGAAAGTCTAATGTTTATCAGTACATTACAGAAAATAATGAACTTTATCACAATATGCAAATTTTTTGAGAACCACCTGTATATGTTTATGCCATTTATTCATGCACATGTCACTTAGCCTAGTTTGCTGTATATTTGCTTTATCACTTTTCTTTGATGTTCTATGTTTCAAGTGTGTCATATTTTGCTACACCCAGTGAGTGTAGTAACTATAGTAACACTTTCCCCTCCCCCGCCCTTCCCTCCCCCCCTCCTTTTGTCGCACAGCGCAGACACCACCATTTTTTGCATTTGACCGAATTATTTATTAGGATAGATTCACAGGTGACTGCAGCAGTGTCCCCTAGCCCATTTCAGTGCCCCCTGGCCCATCTAACTGACAGCGCGGGAGTACCTCCTTTTACAAAAGAGTCCCTGTGGTTCCAGAAGTGCAGTTGTCTGCAGGTTATAGAAAAGAGGGCACACTGTGCATTATCCAACAGATTTATTAAAAGATATAAATAAAATCATAAAGATGTCTACTCACAAACATAAGTTAAAAAGACACTCATCAGGCCACATGTGTGGCCATCTCTTGTCGGTTGCTCAAATCACCAAACCTGGGAGTAGGGGGTCCTGGATGAGACCCCTCATGCTGACACGTTTCAAAGGACTAGCCTTCTTCAGAGGCTCTGAAAAAGGCCAATCCTTCGAAATGCATAAGCCTGAGGGGGTCTCAATCACCAAACCTGGGAGTGGGGGGTCCTGGATGAGACCCCTCATTCTGATGCGTTTTAAGGACTTGCCTTCTTCTTCAGAGACAATTTTGAAAAAAACTATATTTAAATTTTTTTGCTATAATAAATATCCCCCCCCCCCCCAAAAAAAAGTCTTCATCAGTTTAGGCCAATGTATATTCTTCTACATATTTTTGGTAATAAATAAATATCGCAATAAGCGGATATTGATTGGTTTGTGCAAAATTCATAGCATCTGCACACTTCGGGAAAGATTTATGGCATTTTTATAATCGGACACTTTTGACACATTTTTGGGACCATTGACATTTATACAGCGATCAGTGCTATGAATATGCACCGATTACTGTGCAAATGTCACTGGTAGGGAAGGGGTTAACACTAGGAGTTATATATGTGTTCCCTCAGTGTGTTCTAACTGTATGGGGATTAGGACTGACTAGGGGAGGAGACATATCGTTTTTCCTACTTACTAGGAACAAACGATAGGTCTCCTCTCCCCTGACAGGACAGGGATTTGTGTGTTTGCACACACACACAAAAATCCATGTGCTGGCTCTCGTGCACGAGATCGCACGCGGCGATCGAGATCAGGCTCAGGTAAGTATAGGGGGGATCTGGAGGGGAGAGCTGCACTAAGCAGGTTTTTTATATTATATAAGTAAAAAACATTTCAGCCTTTAGAACTACTTTAACCACTTGCTGACGGCCGTACGACTTTGTACGGCCTCAGCGCGGCTCCCAATTTCTAACAGGCCGTGTTTTTACGGCCTCTCCTTTACACGTTCCCCGCGCGCGCTCCCGAGCGCGCGGCGGGGAACTTCTGTACTGGCCGTGTCCCTTGGACACAGCCAGTCACAGATCGCCGTGAACGGCCAATCGGAGCGGCCGTTTCCTAGGCGATCTGTGCGGCCAATGAGAGATGATCTCATATGTTTACATATGAGATCATCTCTCATTCCCGGCTCTCGCAGACAGCGGTGCTGTCAGGGGAGAGAGGAGACGGATCTGTGTCTCTTCTACATAGAGACATAGATCGGTCACCCCCCCCCCCCAGTCACCCCCCCTCCCCCACAGTTAGAACACTAATTAGGGTACACATTTAACCCCTTCCTCACCCCCTAGTGTTAACCCTTCCCTGCCAGTCACATTTATACAGTAATTAGTGCATATTTATAGCACTGATTGCAGTATAAATGTGAATGGCGCCAAAAATGTGTCAAAAGTGTCCGATGTGTCCGCCATAACGGCGCAGTCCCAATAAAAATTGCAGATCGCCGCCATTTCTAGTAAAAAAAAAGCATTTATACAGTAATTAGTGCATATTTATAGCACTGATTGCAGTATAAATGTGAATGGCGCCAAAAATGTGTCAAAAGTGTCCGATGTGTCCGCCATAACGGCGCAGTCCCAATAAAAATCGCAGATCGCCGCCATTTCTAGTAAAAAAAAAGCATTTATACAGTAATTAGTGCATATTTATAGCACTGATTGCAGTATAAATGTGAATGGCGCCAAAAATGTGTCAAAAGTGTCCGATGTGTCCGCCATAACGTCGCAGTCCCAATAAAAATCGCAGATCGCCGCCATTTCTAGTAAAAAAAAAAAATTATACAGTAATTAGTGCATATTTATAGCACTGATTGCAGTATAAATGTGAATGGCGCCAAAAATGTGTCAAAAGTGTCCGATGTGTCCGCCATAACGTCGCAGTCCCAATAAAAATCGCAGATCGCCGCCATTTCTAGTAAAAAAAAAAAAAATAAAAAAATAATAATTCTGTCCCTTATTTTGTAGGCGCTATAACTTTTGCGCAAACCAGTCGCTTATTGCGATTTTTTTTTTTTTTTACTAAAAATATGTAGAATACGTATCGGCCTAGACTGAGGATAAAAAAAAAAACGTAAAAAAAAAAATTGAGCTATTTATTATAGCAACAAAGTAAAAATATTTTATTTTTTTTCAAAATTGTCGCTCTATTTTTGTTTATAGCGCAAAAAATAAAAACCGCAGAGGTGATCAAATACCACCAAAAGAAAGCTCTATTTGTGGGGAAAAAAGGACGTTAATTTTGTTTGGGAGCCACGTCGCACGACCGCGCAATTGTCAGTTAAAGCGACGCAGTGCCGAATCGCAAAAAGTCCTCTGGTCAGGAAGGGGTTTAAGTGCCCAGTAAGGAAGTGGTTAAACACTAACTCAGCTTCCTCTAAACAAAGCTTAATGATACACATTATGAAATTCACAAAACAAAAATGCAAAAAAATATTTATTTTACACAAAATAGTAATATAATCACATTTTCGCTATACATGTCTGATATTTTTTCTTTAGCAGTTAGCATTAGGTTGGCTTTACACTGCTGTGAAATATCAAACAATTAGAAAAGCATTGTGTTTCTGATAATCAGACTTTGTAGGAGTTCACATGTTGAAAACAATTTTTGCATCTAGGTGTTAATCGTTTTCTATAGAAACACACACATACTGCATCTACCCATCGGTCCACAACCAGTTGTTTCTCAGTTAAATTCTGGTGTGACAACTTCCACAGGGAAACATTGCCCATTGCACTAGATCCCCTAACAAATTTACATGAATCACATAAACAGCAGCTGGAAGGTAACAAAAGGACACCTGTCATCTGTCAGTTGTAGGAATGGTCTTGTAAGGGTTCATTATGCCTTTTGGATCCAGCATGTGTTTAATTTTCTGCATTAACTGCACTGCTTCTCTAGATTTGCTGTAATAAATGTGGTCCCTTTTCTTAAATCCCAAACCATGCTCAGCGCTGATACTGCCATTCTGTTGAGAGGTCCATTCATATACAAAGGGCTCCAATGCAGCCAGTATGGTATCACTGTGTGCCTGTGCTGTGATGTTTAAATGCAAGTTCCCATCACCTAAAACATTCAAGACAAAAAAGGGAAATGATTGTTGGGAAAACATCTATATATTTTGCAACCATAATTTCAGAAAAGTTGGGACGCTGTGTAAAATCTACATAAAAACAGAATGCAATGATTTGCAGATCTCATAAACCCATATTTTATTCACAATAGAAACATAAAAATGTTTAAACTGAAAAAATTGTACCATTTTCCTTATCGGTAGGTTGATATTGATAAAATTCTCTGCCCGAGTTGAGGGACCACTATACAGATTTGTGATCTTAACCACTTCCCATCCAGGCCAATTCTGATACTTCGCTCCTACATGTAAAAATACCAATTTTTGTTGCTATAAAATTACATAGAACCCCCAAACAATATATATGTTTTTTTTAGCAAAGAGAATACAATGGCAGTCATTGCAACTTTTTATCCCGCATGGTATTTGCGCAGCAATTTTTCAAACGCATTTTTTTGGAAAAAAAAACGTTTTGTGCTTTAAAAAAAACAAAAACAGTAAAGTTAGCCCATTTTATTTACATAATGTGAAAGATGAAGTTACACCGAGTAAATAGATACCTAACATGTCACACTTCAAAATTGCACACGCTCGTGGAATGGCGCCAAACTTCGGTACTTAGAAATCCCCATAGGCGACGCTTTAATTTTTTTTACTGGTTACATGTTTTGAGTTACAGAGGAGGTCTAGGGCTAGAATTATTGCTCTCGCTCTACCAATCGCGGCGATACCTCACGTGTGGTTTGAACACCGTTTTCATATGTGGGCGGGACTTACGTATGCGTTCGTTTCTGCGTGCGAGCACACGGGGACAGGGGCACTTTAAAAAAAAAATTATTGTTACTTTTACTTCAAATATTTTATATTTTGACACTTAAAAAAAAAAAAAAAAATGTGATCACTTTTATTCCTATTACAAGGAATGTAAATATCCCTTGTAATAGAAATATGACATGACAGGTCCTCTTTACAGTGAGATATGGGGTCAATAAGACCCCACATCTCACCTCTAGGCTGGGAAGCCAAAAAAAAACAAAAACGATCACCACTTCCTAGTCGAATCAGCGCATTTTTTTTTTAATGCAGAGGCCAGGCGTGATATCATAACATCACACCCAGCCTCCGACGATCATAGAGATTCCCACGACAATCTGGTCCACCAGAAATCTCTATGATCAGCATCTGGGGCCGGCGGATCCCTTCACCAACTCACTGACCACACAGGTGAGTCGGTAGAAGAACCAGAGGGCGACGTCCCCTTTCGCCGCCCGTAAGAACAATCAAGCGCCGAAACAGCCGCTATGATCATTCTTATGGTGTAGGGAATCGCCGGCTGAAACCGGCAATATCTGAATGATGCCTGTAGCTGCCCCAATCATTCAGATATACCACCACAAAGCCCAGGACGTATATATACGGCCTGCGGATATGAAGTGGTTAAGAACGACTGACTTCTTTGTTATGGTTGTACGATTTTAATAAACATATTGAAACGGAAAATGTAAAATTTTAAGAAAAAAATAGGTTAATTTTGAAATTGATGGCAACAACACGTCTCAAAAAACTTGAGACAGGACAACACAAAGCTGCCAAAGTAAGTGGTACCAACAAGGAAGAGCTGGAAGAACACTTTGAAACTAATTAGGTTAATTAGCAACAGGTCAGTAACACGATTGGGTATAAAAAGAGCATCTTGGAGGGTAAAAGTGTCTCAAAAGGTAAAGATGGGCAGAGGTCTAAAAATTGTAAAACAATGCACTGCACAGCCACACTTATTTTAAAATGTGACAGTGGCTGTGGGGGACAGGAACCCCACGCGCTTGTCACAGGGGGTGAGAGGGGATACTGCATAGAAAACATATTACACCCTAAATACAAGTGTAACATGTAATATGTTACTAAAGCTGAACCTTAAATGATATCCTTTAGTGGTATGTACTGTAGAAAAAGATCTCCCTGCTGCAGGCTACAGCTGCCGGTTGCGAAGTAGTCCCAATTATTTTAATGAAGTTCTTTGTTTTGTTATAGCTGTTTGATAAGTGCAAAAAAACTGATCCCGACAGAAATTCAGTGAGCGGATACCTTCCTGTGTTCTCTGCCTGTATTGTACTAATCAGTCCTGTATAGATCACTTCTGTTGATTACAGTACACCTATTTTGTTATTGAAACAAAGAGGGGGTATTCTGTAGGCCTAATGTTCTTTTTATTTTAGGGTGGCAACACTGCTCAATATATTACAGTGCTTGAGCACTGTTACCCTAGGACAGGAATTGTGTTACTGGCCAGGAAACAAGTCTTGAAAAAACAACACTAATGCAGCCACCACATCTATAGCGTGGTAAGCTGCAATATTTGACCTATTTGTTCTTGGTTTTAAATACACTTTAAGCCAATATGAGAAATCAGAGTTACTATAAAGGCCCATACACACGGTCAGACTTTTTGACAACAGCGGTCTGACGGACGGGTTTTAATCGGACAATCTGACCATGTGTATGCTCGATCGGACAATTGTTTTCGGTTTTTCAGCGGACAAATGTTCGCTGTGAATGCTCTCAAACTTTCCGGCAACAAATGTCCGATGGCGGATAATCCGATCGTGTGTACTAAAATGCAAAGTACAAACACGCATGCTCAGAACCAATGCTAAAGATCAGACAACAATAGCAGAAGTTGCCCAAAGGGTGGCGGTAAAGAGCTGAAAAACCACGTGATTTGGTGAAAGTTGGCTGAAAATGTTCTGCCGTGTGTATTGCAGAACAAATCACGGCCAATGCCCATTCGGACAAAAATCCACGGAAAAGTCAGATGGAAGTCCGATCGTGTGTATGAGGCTTTAGTGCAGTGGCCTAAAGAGAAGACCAGCTGAGTGGTTCCCATCAGGTCACATAATGAGGCCCTCAGAAAGAACCAGGAGGAGATGTAGATACAATTAGCTAGATTCACATAGATGGCTGCAACTTTAAGGCGGCGTAGCTTAAGGCATTTAAGCTACGCCGCCGTAAGTTAGCGAGGCAAGTACATGATTCTCAAAGTACTTGCCTGCTAAGTTACGGCGGCGTAGCCTAAAGCGGGTGGGCGTAAGGGCGCCTAATTCAAATTTAGCTGAGGGGGCGTGTTTTATGCTAATGGAGCTTGACCTGACGTTTTTGAAGTTTTTTTTTTCAACTGCGCATGCTCCGTGCGCCTACATTTCCCAGTGTGCATTGCGGCTACGTCCGCCGCACGGGCCTATTGATTTTGACGTGGACGTAAACGACGTAAATCCCTATTCACGGACGACTTACGCAAACGACCTAAAATTTTCGAAGCGGGACCGGCGGCCATACTTTAACATTGGCTACGCCACCTAGGGGGCATCTTTAACTTTAGGCGGCCTATCTCTTACGTAAACGGCGTAAATGTACTGCGGCGGCCGGGCGTACGTTTGTGAATAGGCGTATCTACAGATTTAAAATATTCTACGCCGACCGCAATGGAAGCGCCACCTAGCGGCCAGCCGAAATATTGCAACCTAAGATAGGACGGCGCAAGCCGTCGTATCTTAGATATGTTTAAGCGTATCTCTGTTTGAGGATACACTTTAACGTAAGTCGTCGCAGATTCTGAGTTAGGTCGGCGTATCTACTGATACACCGACCTAACTCTAGCTAAATGTTTTCTAAGATGATGGTGGTTTAAATACAATGAGAGGGGGTTAGAACTTTGTGAGACGCATGAAATAAAAAAACTTTATGGAGGACAGCAAGATCTAAACAAAGGCTATAACACTTAAAATCCAAGCTGCAAAAGATAATTTTAGGAATGCTGCTGGTGAAAGATATTATGGTTCTATTCAGGGATACACAGTTCAATCCACTGACTGAACAGCTATTCCTTGAGTGTATTTAGCCAGTGCAATTGTTGCTACTAGAAATACAAATATGTACTTTTTACAGAAAGCCGTTGTCCTGTTTAATTCAAGGCCCCATTATGGTAACATTTTAATAAAAATGGAAACTTTGCTGAGTTTTCTAATTCCATCTTTGTTTGTACTGATTTTTTCATCATATGCTGAAATACTTGTAAACCTTAAGGAAAAACTTGCAAACAGACAGGCTTTTTATTACAGAAGAGACATACTACGAGGGGCGTTCAAGTCAAACCTTTTGAGTTTATATAATAAAAGTAATTACTGCATTTATTTTTCGATATAATCCCCTGCTACATTTATCTACTTAAAAAACAACGTTTAATACCTGGAAAGCTTCGTCATAGAAATATTTGTCAGTACGCCTGAACCATCCTAGGACAGCCTGCTTCACTTCATCATCAGTGCTGAAAGGCTGACCTCCGAGGAACTCTTTGAGGGGGCCAAACAAATAGAAACCACTCAGAGCGAGGACAGGGCTGTAAGGTGGATGTAGCAATACCTCCCAGCCGAGTTGCTGTAATGTGCACATAGTTTGGTGAGCAGTATGAGCTTGTGCATTGTACTGGAGAAGCAGGTCACCCTTAAAGTGGATGTAAACCCAAAAAAATGTATTTTTTTTTTGATGTCACAATGTAGAGAATAAGATTTCCTATCATCTGTGCCCAGTCTTGCCACACAGAGTTAATCCAGCGCTGAGCAATCCTCTTTTTATTGTTCAGTGAAATAAAACGGACTTCCAGAGAAAAAGCAAAGTCCTTGCTTGAGTGACAGGTTATTTACATATCTCGTGCACTAGCTTGCAGACATACACAGCTTTTGTAAAAAGTGCACAATTCACATCCCCCTCCCCTCTCCCCTCCAGCTCTCCCATGATTGGCTGCCTGTCCTGTGTTTTGATTAAATATTTTCAAAATATGGGGAGATCCACAGTTCAGTGTGAACAGCCATCAGAATATACATAGACAAGTTATTAGAGGAGATATATTTAGTCCAAGCTTAAGTGATCTTCTTATTATTGTTATATTGAAGTGTGTGTGTCTGAGGTCACCTGATCACATATGCAAAATTCCTATATTACCAGGATGTGTTGTGTGGGGGAGGGGTGGATTTCTCACTTTTTATACTTACACCCAGTAAGGCTGAATAAGCTTAGGGCTGGTTCACATCACATGCGATGTCTGTCGAGTGCGATTTAAGCCATACAGATAGTATGGCTGATATCGCACCGCATTTGGACCAAACACGCACAGGACCCTTTTTTTGGTCCGCACCAGAATCGCATAGGTGTTCACACCTATGCAATCCGATTAATGTATTTTTTTTTTTTACAGTAAAAATCCGATTAATGTCTTAACTGTCCGTTTGCAGTGCGAGCGGAAATAGGGGCGTCATTACCATTGTATGACACTCCCCAGCAACTCGCATATGGCAGTGTGAACTGCCGTGCGAGTCAGGTGCGATGTGTGAACCCACAGTGGGTTCACAGGGTTCCCGAATCGCACCAGTGTGAACCCAGCCTCAAAGCATACAGCCTACAAATGTCACCTGACTGCTACCACCAAGGCTGGGTTCACACTGGTGCAATTCGGGAACCCTGCAAATCCACTGTGGGTTCCCACATCGCACCCGACTCGCACGGAAGTTCACACTGCCATATGCAAACTGCTGGGGAGTGTCATACAATGGTAATGACACCCCCATTTCAGCTCGCATATCGCACTGCGAACTGACAGGACATAAATCAGATTGCATAGGTGTTAACATCCATGCGACTTTGGTGAGGACCAAAAAAAAGGATCCTGTGCATGTTTGGTCCTAATGTGATGCGATTTCAGCCATACAGTTTGTATGGCTAAAATTGCATCGCACAGACATCGCATGTGATCTGAACAGCAATGCGGTGCCAATCACAGGAATGCGGAGTGTACAGTGTAGGTAGTACGTGCAGGATGGTGTCAGGCTAGTGGACAGTGTCAGATAATTTTTTTATTTTACAATTTAATATTTTTTTTTCCAAGGTTTTTTGGGACCAGTGGATTTTTTTTATTTTTATAAATTTTTACAATAAAATTGTTTTAATTATTTTTTTACTATTTATTTTTGTACTATTGATGGGAGGGCAGGGTTTTATTTTTTAAATATATTTTTTCACAGTGCTTTTGGGAAAGGGGGTGGGGGGATGGGGTATTGGTTGGTGTAAGTGGGGTAGTGGTTGGTGTCAGTGGACGGTGTCAGTGGGATAGTAGTCGCTGTGAGAGGACGATGTCAGTGGGGTAGTGGTCAGTGTCAGTGGACGATGTCAGTGGGGTAGTGGTCGGTGTCAGTGGATAGTGTCAGTGGGGTAGTGGTCGGTGTCAGTGGGGTAGTGGTCGGTGGACAGTGTCAGTGGGGTAGTGGTCGGTGTCAGTGGACAGTGTCAGTGGGGTAGTGGTCGGTGTCAGTGGACAGTGTCAGTGGGGTAGTGGTCGGTGTCAGTGGACAGTGTCAGTGGGGTAGTGGTCGGTGTCAGTGGACGGTGTCAGTGGGGTAGTGGTCGGTGTCAGTGGACAGTGTCAGTGGGGTAGTGGTCGGTGTCAGTGGACAGTGTCAGTGGGGTAGTGGTCGGTGTCAGTGGGGTAGTAGTCGGTGTCAGTGGACTATGTCAATAGGGTAGTGTCAGTGGGGTAGTGGTCGGTGTCAGTGGACGATGTCAGTGGGGTAGTGGTCGGTGTCAGTGGGGTAGTGGTCGGTGTCAGTGGACAGTGTCAGTGGGGTAGTGGTCGGTGTCAGTGGACGGTGTCAAAAGGGTAGTGTCAGTGGGGTAGTGGTCGGTGTCAGTGGACGGTGTCAGTGGGGTAGTGGTCGGTGTCAGTGGACGGTGTCATTGGGGTAGTGGTCGGTGTCAGTGGACGGTGTCATTGGGGTAGTGGTCGGTGTCAGTGGACAGTGTCAGTGGGGTAGTGGTCGGAGTCAGTGGACAGTGTCAGTGGGGTAGTGGTCGGTGTCAGTGGACAGTGTCAGTGGGGTAGTGGTCGGTGTCAGTGGAGTAGTGGTCGGTGTCAGTGGAGGTGTCAGTGGGGTAGTGGACGGTGTCAGTGGGGTAGTGGTCGATGTCAGTGGACGATGTCAATAGGGTAGTGTCAGTGGGGTAGTGGTCGGTGTCAGTGGTCTTGGGGCTCTGGAACGTGACGGTAGGGGGGGGGGTTGTGGTGCGAGTTGTTTTATTTTTTCAATTTCATTTTTTATTTTTTACAATTTTGGATTTTTTTTTTTTATCAGCCCTGTTGGTGGCATGTCAGGGGTCTAAACAGACTTCTCTGTCTCCCATTTGAGACAGAGAAAGGGACAGAGGACATTCATTCCCCAGTCCTTTTCTATGCACAGAAGATGAATGGAGAGAAGACAGCGTGTCCCCTCCATTCATAAACTGAGCAGAGTAACACACAGGTTACTCTGCTCAGTTGTCACAGGACACACAGCGCTCGGTAACGAACGCTCTCTGTGTCCCATTCAAAAAATAATGGGGCCGGTAATTGGCCCCTTTCTCCGCTCTTCATCCTGACAGATTATCACCTGGGGTGGAGGGCATATCTTCCATCAAAGTTGTTTAGGGGGAGGGGGGGTGCTGCCGCGGGACCCCTATAATCCATGTTGTTCAGCGGGGGGTTGCTGGTGCTGCCGCGGGACCCTGTTTTTTTTAAACCCAGAAATCAAACTTGTTGGGGGGGGGGGGGGGGGGGCGACGCACAAAACATGCACAGAAGCCATGCTTGTTGGGAGGAGAACTATAAAGGGGGCTCTGGAGGAGGCAGATGATCGGGGTCGGGGATGATCTGTGTAGCAGGGACAGCTGTGAACACTGCGATCCCCCATACATGGCTTGAGAGAACGAGAAGCGGCTGATGAAAACCATGCATGGGGGATCGCGGTGTTCACAGCTGTCCCTGCTGCACAGATTATCCCCCGGGTGTCCCTGGACATACACATGTGTGCAGAAGTGACAGGGGGCGTTAGCGCGCTATGCTTCTTCACAGAACGCGCTCAGTCACACATGCACCCCAGTCTCAACAGGCGCGAGGCTCGTCCTCGCAACACTGGCTGGCCGTGGGAGTGTAGTGGTGGGCGAAGGAGTCCTGTGACATCACAACATCACGACTCACCGAGAGCCAGGGAAAAAAACGCCCACAGATTCTGCAATTTTGTGGGGCTTCTGACAGGTGAGGGGGTGACATTTAAAATATATAGATACATGCAGGAGGCATGTATAGCATTATAGATTACAGCAGTATAAATAATTTAAATTTGATGACAGTGGGTTTACATCCACTTTAAGGATCCAACCAGGCCGTTTTTTTCTGCAGACACGTATACACATCACGTAGCACACACAAGTAATATTCACTGTTGATAGTGGCACCACGGAGGAGAAAATCCACATGAATAAAGCCACGTCTGTCCCAGAAAACACTTCCCATCACTTTACCTGCAGATGCAATTGATCGGAAAAAAAATTGTGGTGGCGAGTCCGCATAATTCCACTGCTTTGACCCTCGTTTTGTTTCCGGAGTGAAATGATGTGCCCAGGTTTCATCACATCTTTTAATGAAACGTTTACACCATTCAAATGTCTTACTGCGGCTGAGGGTCTCATCACCGTACCGTGCATGAAGTCTTCAGTAGATATCCGTGGGTTTTACACCTTCATTCACAAGAAACTTCATCACCACACGCTGGTTCCATGCACGCACTAAAAAGGCTGTCTGCGATCTTAATTAACAGTCTCTGGACTGGACTGCGACATGTGCGCCGCCTATCAGTAATAGCACACACTTGCCACTTACTACTGCATGTAGTACAGCCACGCTAGCATTCCTTTTTATACCTATAAAATTAAAAATCACTGGTTGACTTGAAAACCCCTCGTATACCTCTTCTGCAATAAAGGATTCTTACCTGTCAGTTCGCAATCTTCTTCTCAATGTACACAGAGCTTCACATACGCAGCCCAGTGAACACTTTTGGCATCTCCCGGGATGAAAGAACTGTACTGAATGAGTGTCATCTTGGCACAGCCAATCAAGATAGCCTTAGATACTGTACCTGGTAGACAACTGGGTGAAGTTGCCTACATTGACTAGGGAGCTGGCAGACATTGCATAGAAAAAGAGGAGATTTCACTTTAAGAGCATTCATGTTGAACGGCACGCCAACACACCTGCATTGCAGAGTACAGCAATGCACTACCATGCGTTGTTTTGCTGCATTGCTTAAAATGGTGCAAGTATGTGTTCTGGTGTGTTTGTATTCCATTTAATTGAATTGAGTTCCTTAACAGAATGCACCAGAAAATGGAAGTGTGGGCCGTCAGGGACTCCACTATCAGGAGGTATAAATGGTTAATTCTATAATGGTGATCACAAACACTGACAAGCAGGCAGCCCCTCAATGAGTTTAGCTTCAGTTTATATAACAAATGACTAGGAATAATACCAGATGTGCCTTGTTCATTCTACCATTTTCAAATGACTTTCTAGAATCTCATATCAATTCAGAAGGTGGGGAAGGACTTATCTTCTGCAGATGCTGCCTGCTTGTATTACAGAACATACTACAAATGAGAGCCTTACATTTGCCTGCTTTGTATACAACACAGGGTATAATACATTTACAAGCACAAAGCAGCAAAGTAATTACAGAGAAATATATTGGTAATGGTAAATTGTAAACCTAGAAAGATATTGTATAATATAGGAATGCTACTCAAGTACAAAAGACACTGTTAAAGTGGAGTTCCACCCATAAATATAACATTACATCAGTAGTTTTAAAAAAATGTCATTAGTCCTTTAAGAAAAAAATATTTTTTTTTAGATGCCTTCAAAGTGTTGTTGCTAGGCAGAATAGTTAATCTTCCCACTTCCTGCACCTAGGTGCTTAAGCTTCCTAACCTACACCGCACAGACTCCTGGGAATGTAGAGGGTGTAACTTTCCAGGAGTCTGTGCACTCCCCAGTCTCGAAGAATCATGTGACTTGGACAGTACAGGTGCTGAAACCTGATCTGAAACCTATTACACTGCTTGTGCAGCACTGAGCATGTGCGAGATCTGCAAGGCTGAAATCCAGGAAGTCATACAGTCTGGCTTCATGATGCCCACACTTAAGATGGCCCCAGTCAATTTCTATTTTATAAAGTGTCTAAATGCTGTAACAACCTAACAAAACAGACCTTAGTTTACAGACTAACTTTACTAGAATACATTAAGCTTGTGTATTACAGGGGTATTTATATTTAAAAAGTGAAATTGTGGCCGGAACTCCGCTTTAAAGTGGAGTTTCCATCCCAAAAATATTTTTTCATTACTGTGCTCATTAGACCTAAAAAAGAAAAAAAAAATGTTTTACTCATCTGGAAATGCCTGTTGCTATGCAGTCCCACGAAATCTGCCTTTGGATCCACCTAGGATTCTGACATCATCTCCCTCTAGTGCTCCTGGGAAATGTGTGTCATCATTTCCCAGGAAGCAGTGCGCTACCCAATTATCACTCCCCATCCAAGATTTCCAGGAAGTAAGTGCTTGTGAGCTTCACAATGCCCACAAGCAAAATGACAACGGTGTGGACATAGTTTTATAAGCTATCTTTTTTTAATAACTATGCGGAGCGGCGGCGGATTGTAAAATAGTAAGTGACCGGATTTATATTATAAAAACGCATGATGAAAGGACATACATTCAAAAAATGCTAATTGTGGTTGGAACTTCTACAATAAAAAAAATAAGAAAAACTTCACTATCCTCTTACCTAAATGGCCATAACCAACCACAGATTCAGCAGAGGATCCCAAACGAGCCTTTGTTTCTTCAACCAGGGTATAGAGTTTCTCTACAGGAATGGATAAGTCATATTTGTAGACGTAACCATCATGTGCCAGAGCCTCTGTGATGCGCTCCCGAAGAGACCAGAGGGACTAAGTGGCAAAATACAAATGGTAAATTATACAATTAAGATGTGCTAAAAGGAAAACCCCACTTCAATAAAATCTCATAACAATACTTGCAAAAGAAAATTGTAATATTAAAAGTATAACTAGAGGCAAACCTTGTTTTATTTTTGGATAGTGAGGAGAGGGATTAGAACGCTTGTCAGTTTTTATTGCTGTATGTGTTTAGGTGATTCACCCTCTATTTGTCACATTTACCATTATCAATGAAAGTAAAAGAAAATCCCAAATTTTGGGTCACCCCCAGAAAAGTAATAAAGAGAGGTAATCTTCCTATGGGTTAAATAGTTCTGGAGATCTGGGAGCCCTAATGAATTCCCTTAATTTGCAGGGGCTTCCCCTCACTTCCTGTTTGGCTATGGGACAGGAAGTGAAGGGAAATCTCTGCAACAAGTCACAGATGGCGAAATAAAATCTGACAGGGGTTATAACCCTCCCTTATGCCATACAAAATGAAAAAAAAAAATGCCATTAGTTCTACTTTAAATATTTAGGACCAGATCAATTATACCGTATAGTATTTTGAGAATATCTTTTTTAGGGGTTTTCTGTCAGTTATAAAATTATATGAATATCAGCTTATTTTTATAAGCTTTTTATTGAAAATTAAAGTAGAGTTTGCATGAAACTTCAAGCTTTGCAGGATTCCACAAAAACACTAAGTAATGTCATCCTGGCCTAGTTGAAAGGACTGGAAGATGAGTGTAAGGGCCCTTTCACATGGACGTGTCCGTGTACAGGCTCCGCATTGCTCAGCGGGGATCGCTCTGTCGATCCCCGCTGAGCAGGCAGATGACAGGTCTGTCTCTGCACACTGTGCAGGGACCAACCTGTCAGAGCGCCGCTCTCCTCTATGGGGGAATCGGATGAAGACGGACCGTAGAGTCAGTTTTCATCCTATCCGATCCGCCAGACGGATGGAAAATAGGGTTTCCATCCGTCACACTTTAGCGGATTGGAGTGGGTCAGATGTCAGCGACATGTCACCGCTGACATCCGTCGCTCCGTGCACGGAGCGTCTGTTCAGCTCCGTCTAAAAACTGACAGGCGGACTGAACGGTCTGCCCGTGTGAAAGGGGCCTTAGTGGAGTATTTTGGCCCAGATTTTTCTGTCACTTTAAATAGTTTGTTTGGGCCATTTACGAAGAGATACAGCTGTGGTCAGCACTGTATCATACTGTGTGTAGAATCAGATACACACAGTATGCAGCACTGTGCTCCAGCAGCATCTAGTAAGACTTCCTGTCTGCTGCAACAAAATCGAGTCGGGCAGAGCTCTTCTCAGAAACTCAAAGGAAGCCTTGTATTTGTATCCATGAATACAAATCTTCATCTCATTGGCTGAGGTGGAGAAATGGGCGAATGATGTCACAGTCTCCACCTGTACAACTTTTCAATGCAGGGTTGCCCTGTCCTCTTCCTGCTGCTGAACTTTTGTTGCTGTGGGGGTTAACAGCTTTGGGTCTCCAGGCTTAGCTGCACTAAAAATTATCCAATGGAGATACACCCCATATTGCCTTTACTGAATTTTGTGACTAATCAGACTCTCCCCTATTCACAGATTGTATTACAGACAGTGTAGTCTGTGGATTATAGGTCAGGAGAGGGCATATGCCCCTTGAATTATCTTTAGTGTGGCTGAGCCTGGAGACCCAAAGTGCCAAAAGTTTAACAGCAGGAAGAGGACAGGGCAGCACTACAGTGAAAATTTCTATAGAATCTCTGCGCTAATAAACACAAAACCTACCCACAATGTGTGAAACTGTTATAAATCACAACCCAGCATTAAATAAAATGTAAAACGGAAAACTGCCAACATAAATACCCCCATACAGATATTAATAATAATATAAAACTATACAAGTAAAGTGCTTTACATGTTATAAATGCTTACGAAAGAAGAAGAAAGAAAGAAAGAAAGAAAGAAAGAAAGAAAGAAAGAAAGAAAGAAAGAAAGAAAGAAAGAAAGAAAGAAAGAAAGAAAGAAAGAAAGAAAGAAAGAAAGAAAGAAAGAAAGAGAAAAAGAAAAAGAAAGAAAGAAAAAGAAAAAGAAAGAAAGAAAAAGAAAAAGAAAGAAAGAAAGAAAGAAAGAAAGGAGGAGCCTATTCTGTTATGTCTGAATGTAATTTTACGACTTTCTTTTAAAATGCAAAGATTTAAAGTGAAACCGCAATAAATACGACTGCCGAAACTCTATTGGCTTTCAGTCAACCTAGAAGACTAGCAGTATCTGGTGGTGAAGAGAAAAAACTACAGAAATAGTTCCAGTTTGAAGGTGAGTTTTGCAGCATCGGATATCTCTTTATATTTTTTATGTTAAATGGGCTATACATTTTTAGCTGGAGTTCTCAAAACAAAATGAAGAAGCACTTATAGTTAAAGGACATACCGCTATTTTACCATGGTCTGTAGCCACTGTGCCAGAAGTCACACACCCCAAATCCAGAGCCTTCTCTAAAAATGCATTAAGTTTCTCTTCATCATGCTTTGCACAAGATCCAGATGTTTCCACCAAAACATAGAATGCATTCTCTGCAGTTAAAGGATATTATCAGGGTGATTATCAGATCGGCAATTACTTGTAATCAATATATAAATTAGTGTCAAGAATTACCTGACAGAGGGTTAGTGAGGTTCAAATGAGTTTCCACAAGCCTCATGCATTCAGAGTCCAGAAATTCACAGGCAGAAAGGATTTCCCCAAGTTCATCTCTGCACATGGTGAAGATCTGCAGCACTTTGTTGAAATTCTCACATCCTGCCACATATGAAAAAAAATCTATTTTGAAAGCCCTCATTTCGCATTATTGTAAAGATTAAAATGTCCTCAGAAAAGTCAGGTCATGATGTATTGAGACCAGAGACTATTTTCTCAGAAAATAGGTGCAGGAACTCAACCACGACCCTGTTCAGATTTCACAAACAGTAGAAGGGTCTTAAAGGGGCATTAAATACCAGAATTGCATTACATACAGAGTGCAGAGTTCAGGGGGGTTACACACAGAGTGCAGAGCTGTCACTTGTAAACACAGAATCCAGACTTCTATGTTCACAAGTGAGCAGGCATCAAAGGGTCTGAGCCAAAGGTGGTGGAACTAAGTTCCCCCAAGTTCCCCCTGAAAAAATTTGATTAAAATCTTCTCTGAGGCTAAATCTTGCCACAGATAGATAGAAATTCAGCTGGTTATGCAGGGGCCAGCCTAATTTCAATCCATCAATGGCTATTTATGTAAAAGTAGATCCAACGATCAATTTCTGTCGAATGGGAATGTTGGAAAACATAGTGATAAGCTGCTGATCAGTGTATTCTGACGTCAGAGGATTCCCTGCTGAATAAAAAAAACGATGGCACGGCAGGGAGGATTCCTTCACCCACCTCTAGGTGTGGATGGGACAATCCATTTTTTTTTTTTTTTTTTTCTTCCGTTTAGCCAATGAAAAAATGATTACTCTTTGGACAGCTTTAGTTTTAGTCTTTTTACACTTTTCTTTTTTTACAAAGCTCCAGCAGTAGGAAAATGTTACATTTCTAACAAACAGGATCTGGGAGAGAGCCTTCAAAAGCCGATATCTGTATCTGCAGATATCAGAGACTGAACAGCCCACTGGCCTCTATATCTTGTGTGGACACCACTGACAAGGGGCCAGATTCACGTAGCGGATTGTAATTTTAGTCCGGCGTAGCGTATCGTATCAACGATACGCCGCCGCAACTTTGAGAGGCAAGTGCTGTATTCACAAAGCACTTGCCTCTAAAGTTACGGCGGCGTAGCGTAAATCTGCCGGCGTAAGGGCGCGGAATTCAAATGTTAAAGATGTGGGCGTGTTTTATGGTAATTTTACTTGACCCAACGTAAATGACGTTTTTTCTGAAAGGCGCATGCGCCGTCCGTGGGGGTATCCCAGTACGCATGCTCGAAATTAACCCGCAACAAGCCAATGCTTACGACGTGAACGTCATTCTACGCAAAGCCCTATTCGTGAACGACTTACGCAAACAACGTAAAATTTTCTAAATTCAACGCGGGAACGATGTCCATACTTAACATAGGATATGCCTCATATAGCAGGGGTAACTATACGCCGAAAAAAGCCTTACGGAAACGATGTAAAAAAATGCGCCGGCCGGACGTACGTTCGTGGATCGCTGTATCTAGCTAATTTGCATACTCGCCAGCATAACTACTTTGTGGATCTGGCCCAAGATCTCTGTACCTGTGTTTCCAGCTCCTTCCACAAACCAAGTGTTAAAATTCTCTATTGTCTATTTATTTTTAATGATGTAGAATAGGTGTGCTAAGGATTTAAAACTAAGTACTTCTGACAAAGAGATCTTACTACTGTGAGATAACCAGCAAATCATTTGTCCAACCGAAATCAAGCAAATATTGAAAATCAGTTTTAGATAGTATTAGCTTTTAAATGTTTACTAATGCAGCCATGTTTCTTTCTTTCTTTTTGCAGATAAATAATTGTTATATATAATATAGCAATTTGTGTGAAACAGGAACGAAACTGAACTTTACATTATGTTAAACAAAATAATAAAATTACTTGCTTCTATATTTTTTAATGATATATTTTTAATGTTCACAAAAATGCCAGAACACCCCTTACCCAGAAAGGCTACATTGACAGTGCTGGGTTTGCGTGGACACAGTATAGAGATTGCAGTTATGATACCAAGAGTTCCTTCAGAGCCAATGAACAGCTGCTTCAGGTCATAGCCTGTGTTGTCTTTGCGCAGAGAATTCAGACAGTTTAGAACAGACCCATCAGGAAGTACCTGATAAAAGGGGAAAAAAAAAAGTACAAAAACAGTACAGAAACCTCTGTATACACAAAGACAAAATGTGATAAAAAAAATCTCTCACTGCTTCCAGTCCTAAAACTGTCCCACGTAGAGAACCATATCGGAGAAGCCTCAGGCCTCCAGCATTTGTAGCTAGGTTGCCTCCAATGTGACAGCTTCCTTTTGCACCAAGATCTAATGGCATGATATATCCTCGCTCTCCCAGATATTGGTTCAGAGATTCCAAAATGCAGCCAGCCTGGCAAACCAAGGCCCCTGTAATTCACAAAAGCACAATTAAACAAAAACCTGTCAAAAGAAATATGTGCAATGCAATGCTGCACTGCTCTCATTCTGATGCCCCATTTTTTTTTTAAAGCGGAGCTTCACCCTAAAGTGGAACTCCCGCTGATCGGAAACCCTCCCCCCTCCGGTGTCACATTTGACACCTTTCAGGGGGGAGGGGGGTGCAGATACCTGTCTATAGACAGGTATTTGCACCCACTTCCGGCCACACAGTCTCGGGCAGACTGCGAGCATGACGTCACCTCCCGTCGTCCCCCCTGTTGTGTTCTGGGAACACTCGGCTCCCAGTACACAGCGGGAGCCAATCAGCAGGCGTAGCGAGACTCGCGCATGCGCCGTAGGGAACCGGGCAGTGAAGCCGGAGCGCTTCACTTCCTGGTTCCCTCACCGAGGATGGCGGGGGGGGCAGCAGAGTGATGAGCGATCACTTGTCCTCTGCTGTGGACGGCGCTGGACTCCAGGACAGGTAAGTGTCCTAATATTAAAAGTCAGCAGCTACAGTATTTGTAGCTGCTGGCTTTTAATTTTTTTTTTCAGCGGAGCTCCGCTTTAAGTCGTTGACCCAAAACAAGTATGCAGGACTTCTGAACGTTCTGGATGCATGCTTTTTTCTGGGTTGATGACTGAGGATAAGCATGTCGGACAGATAAATAGCTTTTTCAGAAAAATGCCCTTATCATATGTGATCTGTCACAATTCGAATAAGCACAGGTCACCTTTAGAAACTGCTTTTAAAATAAATAATTCATAGGAAGCTGAAGCTATACAATATGCAAGTGTATCATGACTGGTAATTTTTGTTGTACTTGAATATTTGGTTTAAAGCTTTCTGGCAGAAAGGAAATTTTTTTTTTTAAAGACAAAAAAAGTTATAGTAGCCACACACTTTACATTGTGATAGTACCATATCTATATAGCGTATATACTTGAGTATAAGCCGACCCGAATATAAGCCGAGGCACCTAATTTTACCACAAAAAAAATAGGAAAACGTATTGACTCGAGTATAAGCCTAGGGTGTCCATCTCCATGCCTCACTGTGTCCATATGCATGGCTCACTGTGCCCATGACTAGACTGACGTTTAACATGGAGTATATGGAAGGGGTGCCCGGGTTTCAAAAATCGGTACTCCCCAGCTGTAGGTTCCCCAGATTACAAACTTTGCACACTTGTAGAGGAGAAATGGGGCTACATGTGTTCCAAGTTCTGGGTCCAGCGGACCTACGACCGGACAGTACCGGGTCTCCAAAGTCACCGGAGAAATTACCGTTTAACATTGGAGTCTATAGAAGAGGTGCCCGGCTTTGAAAATTTGGTGCTCCCCGGCCGTAGGTCCCCTGACAACAAACTTTGCACACTTGTAGAGGGAATGGGGGGCCACATGTGTGCCAAGTTTGGGGTCCAGGAGACCTACAGCCGGCCGGTACCGGGTCCCCAAAATCTGGGAGATCAGGCGCAAAAAGGTGACTTGAGTATAAGCAGAGGGGGGCATTTTCAGCACAAAAAAAATTGCTGAAAAAAATGTGCTGAAAAACTTGACTTATACTCGAGTATATACTGTACGGTAATGCCCATTAAGTTTACCAACAACTATGTAGTATTATGACGTGTACACACTCCATCGGAGTAAAATAGAACATGGAATTCATCAGAAACTCCGATGGAATTTATCAGAAATTCCAATGGAATTTCTCCAATGGGGCATACACATGGTCGGAATTTCCTATGGAAAAAGTCTGTCTGTCTGTCTTTAGGGCCTGCCTAATAAAATAAAATGAACAGTACAGCAACAAACGTGAGTTCAGACAAACACAGACTTCCACTACTCTAAACCAATTTTAAGAAGGTTCATGTACTAACACAGTGGTTCTCAACCTGGGGGTCGGGACCCCCTCGGGGGTCAAATGAGGATTTACCAGGGGTCACCGAATCCTGGGCTGTTCCTGAAGCCCACACGTCCTTGGAGCCCACCACCAAGGAGTAAGAGAAGGAATAAAAATAGAGAATACATGGAAGGGAGAGGAAAAGGGAGAGGAAAAGGGGGAGGAAGGGAGAGGAAAGGGGGAGGAAGGGAGAGGAAAAGGGGGAGGAAAAGGGGGAGGAAAAGGGGGAGGAAAAGGGGGAGGAAAAGGGAGAGGAAAAGGGAGAGGAAAAGGGAGAGGAAAAGGGAGAGGAAAAGGGAGAGGAAAAGGGAGAGGAAAAGGGGGAGGAAAAGGGGGAGGAAAAGGGGGAGGAAAAGGGGGAGGAAGGGAGAGGAAAAGGGGGAGGAAGAGAGAGGAAAAGGGAGAGAAGGAATAAGAGAAACAACAAGAGAGGGATGGGGAAAAATGGATAGAGAAAGATACAAGGGAAAGAAAGGAGAACAAAGAGAGTGTGGTACATCCTAAAATGTACCATAAGGGGTTTTAACACTGTACGAGTGGGAGGGACTCAGGGAGCGCTAAATGTCTGTGGGTTAGGGGAGCAAATTACTTGTCTTGCCACGCAAAATAATTTTAATGTTAGGGGTCCCCACAACTTGGGAAATTCTATCAAGGGGTCACGGCGCCAGAAGGTTGAGAACCACTGTACTAACACAAAAGAGAAATCCAGTCACTTACCTGAAATATTATCAAAGCTAATCACCTGGTCCATCAATGCTGTTGAAACCAGGATCTCATCAAAGACAGGGACACTGCCACCAACTAAGCCTGTGTTTCCACCTTGGGGAGTCACAGCCAGGCTTCTCCTGTTACAGTACCTGCAGGAACAAGCACAAGATATAACAACCTAAGAGAAGTAGGCCTTGTTCACACAGGCTTACTTAAGCGTACAGCCATGTGAGGGTGTGCAGCCGTGTGTTGCATGCATCCGTGTGCAGGCCGCCCCATGCAGTCTGTTTCCATCTGACTGCCCCATATAGAACAATGGGTTGTGTCCGTGTCTGCTCTTCATAGCAAAGTGGACACGGACCTGTCATCTGCCTGCTCAGCAGGGATCAGCGGAGGAATCCCTCATTGAGCAGGCCGATCTGCTTGGACAGATTCTGCCCCGTGTGAAAGGGGCCTACGACTATTACAAAAGAAGAAAATAATCAAATGCTATAGCAGGTAGGACTGTAAAGGAGTTAAAGGGCAAATGAATAAATATAAATATTGTAGATATGTTTATGTACGCTCTTATCTAAACTTTCAAGCCCTGGGGCTGCACATGTGACATGGCTGGTGTCACATGTGCAGCCCCATGGCAACTGTAGATCTAGATTGAGTTTAGGATGGTGCTGTGTTTGACTGCAAAGGATATGGGGTTTAGTTAAAAAATGTTTTGCTGAAATGACTGTTTACAGGGTATAGAGACATAAAAGTTAACTGATTCCTTTTAAAAATGATTCAAAATAGATTAAATTCAATCATATAATGTGCCTCTAGTTTCACTTTCGTTTTTAAACTGGTTTCATGTTTCATGTTTCTGTGAATTAAAGAGACCCACAGAACAAAAACAAAGAAATCAAGGGCAGTGTTTTGTTTTTAAAATGAATCTGACGGAAAAAGATGACGCTGACCCGACGCCATACTTAACATGCATACGACGGACCTTCGTAAACTAGCCCCTCATATAGCAGGGGCAAGTTTACGCTTACGGAAACGTCGTAAATTCACTGCGTCGTCCGCGCATACGTTCGGGAATCGGCGTAAATAGCTAATTTGCATAGACGATGGGGAAAACGACGAGGCGACACCTAGCGGCGGGAAAAAAAATTGCACCTAAGATCTGACAGCGTAAGAGCCTTACGCCTGTCAGATCTAAGGGATATCTATGCGTAACTGATTCTAAGAATCAGTCGCATAGATACGCCGGTCCAGATTAGGACTTACGACGGCGCAAATGGTGTTGCGCCGTCGTAAGCCTTTTAAGAATCTGGCCCTAGGTGTATATGTATTTTAGGAAAAGGTGCACTTTTAGAAGCGTCAGTTCTGTTTGATTCAGTAGTAAGCCTCTGTTGGCCAATTAGGCTGTGGATGGGCCTTCCATTGAAGTATAGCCACTTGACCTCATGAAGATTTACCCTCCTTCATGACCATGCCATTTTTTGCTGAACGGCACTGCATATTTTAACTGACAATTGTGCAGTCATGCAGTGCTGTACACAAAAAAAATGTATGTCATTTTTTTCCCACAAACAGAGCTTTCCTTTGGTGGTATTTGATCACCTCTGTGTTTTTTATTTTTTGCACTATAAAACCAAAAAAACCCTGACAATATTTTTTTACTTTCTGATATAAAACATATCATTTTTTCATAAATTTAGGCCAATATGTATTCTGCTACATATTTTTGACAATTTTTTTTTCCTAATAAGCAGATATAGATTGGTTTGCACAAAAATTATAGTGTCTACAAAACTATGGTATATATACTGGATTTTTTTTTTTTTACACTAGTAATGGCAGCAATCAGCGACTAATAGCGACTGCGATATTGCGGAGACAATCTGACACTGACACTTTGCGGGAACCAGTGACATTAATACAGTGATCAGTGTTTTTGTGTTTACTGTGTGGTGCTTTTACTAAGAGATGTGCTGCTTTTGTCCCCCCCTGCTTAGCAGGGAAAAAAATCCAGCACACCCCCACTGACAGGACAGAGCTGTCAGAGGCCTTGTTTACATAGGTAGAGCTCTGTTCTGTCTTTCTCCTCACAGATCGGCGGGCGCCAGCGGTCATCCACTGGCCGGCACCAGCTGATCGGCTTGTGTTGTGACCAATTACAGCACAAGTGGCGCGCACGTGCGTGCCCCCTACCCGGAAGCACCGGATCACGTACTAGGTTTGTGATCCGGCAAAGGAGAGCCACTTCAGCCATATAACAATGTTATGTGGTTGGCAAGTGGATATGGAGGCTACAGTGCCTGATGGCGGAGGTTTCTGAGGATTTTCAGCATAATCTGGGCAAAGCCTGACAGTAAAAATCTCATAATAGTAGGGATATATGCAATTATTACCTATTATAAAGTCATGTGGAGAGACGGTTAAAAAAATTAAGCCTGCATTAAAAGTGAATTTATCGTTGAATTTACCCTTTAAATGGGTCATTTCCATATCTTTCAACTTTTTATACCAAATCTTTATTTTACCAATAAATATTTAATACAGGATGCCCCCATGTCTAAAAAGACTGACCCGTGATAGTGACTCCTTTTGTGACTGTATCTCTCTAATTAAAACTCCATACAGCCCATTAGGAGCAGAGGAGGGAGAGAGTGACTACTTCTCCATCTCATTCAACTGCACAATTTTTTTTTTACGACAAAGGAGTTAAAGTTAGCCTAATAAACATTATAAGGAGCCTAGCCAGACATGCATAGTAATTATGAAATATTTATATGCAGCATTTTATAATTTTCATGTCAAATACATGACTGAAGTAAACTTTTTAGGTACAAAGCACAATGACTTACTTCAGAATTTGTGACACTTCTTCTGTATTTCTAGGCTTTAGAAGAACTTTGCTACAACCTGAAGTAAATTAAAAAAAAATAGTAATGCAAGTATAGAAAATAGCGAGTATAGAATATACAGTACATGCAGTGCTCTAATCTAGGGTTTGACAAATTTGCTTGGAATCTAGGAGCCAGCTAAAAAAGTTAGGAGCCAGAAAACGCGCCCCCGTCCCGCCTAGCTCGCGCGCAGAAGCATACGCGAGTAGCGCCCGTATATGTAAACGGTGTTCAAACCACACATGTGAAGTATCGCCGCGATTGGTAGAGCGAGATCAAGAATTCTAGCCCTAGACCTCCTCTAACTCAAAACATGCAACCTGTAGAATTTTTTAAACATCGCCTATAGAGATTTTAAAGGGTAAAAGTTTGTCGCCATTCCATGAGCGGACACAATTTTGAAGCGTGACATGTTGGGTATCAATTTACTCGGCGTAACATTATCTTTCACAATATAAAAAAAAATTGGGCTAACTTTACCGTTTTATTTTTTTCCCCAAAAAAGTGTGCTTGCAAGACCGCTGCACAAATACAGTGTGACAGAAGGTATTGCAACGATCGCCATTTTATTCTCTAGGGTGTTAGAATAAAAAATATATATAATGTTTGGGGGTTCTAATTAGAGGGAAGGAGATAGCAGTGAAAACACTGGGGAACACCAGTAGCATTGCTGGTTTACTTGTCAACGGCCACCACAAGATGGTGCCAGGTCACAGAAGGAAGCATAGGCCTGCAAAAGGCCGCAAAGCCGCGGCCTCAATTATGGGCCCAACGCGATCGCGCGGCAGAGGAGGTGGGGGACGCACAGAGACACAGGATTGGGTATCCTGTGTCTCCGTGCGCCCCCACCTCCCCTACAGCTTTGCGGCTTTCTGCAGGCCTATGTTTCCTTCCCCCGGGCGCCAGGTCACGAATTCTAGTCACAATTGTGTCCTGCTGCCCGGATTTTGTCGAGCACCTGCTCTAATCACAGCACCCTGAATATCGCTTTGAGCAATGGTCCAAATCTACAGCATACTACCTGGATAAGTCAACTTAACCCTAGCTGCAACACTTTAGTACATAAAAAAAAAAAAAAGATGCCCACGTCTATTATTGCATTTGCAATCTAAATACAATGCACTGGGGCCGATTCAAAATTGGAGTAAGGGCAAAAAATATTTTATAAATTTTCCCATTGCAAGTTACAGGTTACTAAGGCCAATGAACAGTATTCCAGTGTTCATAAGTCAGCCCCAATACTGTATTAATACTACCATGCTGGGCTGTCTGAAAGTCCAATTTGAAAGGCACACTATCAGATACTTAAAAAAAAAATCTGCACTAGCTAAAATTGTGAACAGCGAGGCCGCTCGGGATTTGTGGGATTTGATTCACACTTTAAAATTAATTTGCAAGTATTTTTATTACACACAAATACAGTTTTATCCAGGAAGATGAAATATTACCTCTCACTGTTTTCAGCCAGTCAATGTTATGTGATCTCAGGTCACCTTCATCCGTAATAACCCGACCAGGAATTAATTTCTGGAAGTGACTGAGATCCTCAGCTGTGACTTCTGAAAATGGAAGGCGGGACACGCTGTACCTCTCAGTGGTGAGAGGAGGGTCTGCAGGGGAGCTCATAGATCTACAACACGTTCTACTTCTCCATCTATGATTTGTCAGGCAGAGAACTCTGCCCGCTGCCTGTGATGTCCTCATATACAACCGGAATCCTGATAGACTCATGTCCAGCCTAATGGGACACATAAAGAAACAGATGATGCTTTGAGTTTCACTTTGTAATGACCAATGCAACTAGATCTAGGATGTTACTAAAAATCCATTATTACCTTTATACAGTTAGCTCGTGTATGAAAATATTTCACTTAAAGTGAACTTCATCCTAAATTAAAGTGGTTGTAAACCCATTTTAGTAAAAATTACACAATCCCCCTGTCTTTCATAATACTAAATGTCCTGTATATGTGCCTTATTTAAAAAAAAACTGTTTTACAGCTAATTTAATACCGTTGCACGACGCTCACGTGACCGGCCATCTCTCCTCTCTCCCGATCGGACAGCTAGAGCAGGAGGGGCAGAGATTCCCCTTTAACATTAATTTTCCCCCTCTTTTCTTTTTTTGATTTTTATTATTATACACTTAATGTGGTTGTAAACCCTTACAATCCACTTTTTACTACAGGTAAGCCTATAATAGGGCTTACCTGTAGCTACCCCGGTTATCTCTAAACCTGCACAGTTTAGGAGATATCACGTTTGTGCCTTTGCTTCAGCTAGTGTGTGGTTACCGGCAGCTCCCACGCACCTGTGCGGGGAGTGACGCCATTGCAGCTCCGGACAATCAGAGCGCCGGAAGTAACTCTGGGAGGGATGTTGCCGGCTGGAGCATTGTGCAGGGACCACAGCAGGGGCTTCGATCTAACGTGAGTATATCATAGTATGCTGTGCATACTAGCTCATTATGCCTTTGTCTTGCAGGTTTTTTTTTTTTTTGTGGGTTTACAACCCACTTTAAGACAGTTTTGTGCTTCTTTGTTTTTTTTTTGTTTTTTTCCTTAGGTGGATGTAAATCATCCACAAAGGGAAATATATAAAGAACACTTCAAACACTAGAGACACAGGTTAATATACACATAATAAACACAGATATATAGATAGCACAAATAAAATAAACCCGTATGGGTCTTTAAATTAATATATATGTAGGGAGGTACGTAGACATGTATGGGGGTGCGTGTATATACATACCAGTACACAAACCCCCCCCTTCTTTTTTTGCTTTTTTTTTTTTTTTCACTAGGAAATAGGAAACACTATCATGATAAAACACGATATAAACACGAAAAACACGATAGGGACACAGGAAGAGAAGAAAGGAGGGAACACCCAAATAGGGAACAGTTTCTATGGAGGAAGGTATATTAATTGATTTACTCCATTTCCCCCCCCCCCCTTTTTTTTTTCCTTCCCTTTTTTGTTTTTGTCGTGGTCTTTTTTTTTTTTATGTATCTGTCGTGTTTGTATTTATAAATGTAATGTTTATTGTCTTTGATGGAAGTTGGTTTTATATGTAAGTGATGTTAAGCAATATACAGAAAATGAAAAAAAAAAAATAATTATAAAAAAAAAAAAGACAGTTTTGTGCTACAACATAGCACTTCCACATTTTCCTAGGTGAAAATTATGTTTGAACTCAGATACCTGTATGCTGCAGGACTTCAGGTCCCTGCAGAGCACTACGAGACATCTGCGCATGAGCAAGGTTCCTGTACATGTGTGAAGAAGGGGCTTGTATGCAAGTCCCCCACATGTATGCAGGTGTGCTGCAGGGTTCTGTCCACATCCAAAGGCTGGACAGAGCCCTCTGGCATATCTGCACATGCACCAGAATGTGCATGTCCAGCAGCGATCACTGTACATGATCGCTGGCTGTACAGAGAGCCGTGAACAGCTGTTGCCGCAGGCGACCTGTCATTATATTGAACAGAGCCAGCAGCTGCACCTACCCGCTGACGCTGAGAGCCGCAGCAGGAACTGCCGCTACAATTTGCAGCAGCAATAATCGCCGGTGCGAATGTAGCCTAAAGCTGAACCCCAGGTATGATCTGTATTGCATACTTGCATTGCTCCAGCGCCCAGCGTTCTGTACAAAAAGACGAATGGGTCTCCTCAGCAGGAATACCAACTTTGCAGAGGGTCTAACCCTTCACTATACAAAAATGTTTTGCCTTTACATTCTCTAAGGATCACCATACAAGTTGTAATCTGGCCATACAATCAACTTTATATAATTTCCAAATCTACAGTATGTAATAGAAAAATCAAATCGTTGTTGGTAGATCTAAAGTACAGTACATTGTACGGTCAGATTGTAACGTGTGGTGAGCAAACGGGCTCATTTAAACACAGTCCCCTAATTTTTGTGGTTCCGCAAGTACAAAAAAAAAATCTATATTTAGTATGCAAACTTTTTTTCCCTAACCTTTGTGTACAATCTGTTGCATTTATGGGCACTTTTTTTAAAGAACTGGAACTGAACGCAACGGTGTGAAATAGGGTTATCTCGTGGCCCCGGTTGTTTTTGCTGTATGCTAGCCGGCAAGGAATTTTACACGCTAAACGTTTTATCTACGTAAGTGCAACCCTTTAATATTTAATAAAGTCTACTAAAGGGTTTTTAACCACTTGTCCACCGGGCCTATTTTGGCACTTCTCTCCTTCATGTAAAAAATCACAATTTTTTTGCTAGAAAATTATTCAGAACCCCCAAACATGATATTTTTTTTTAGCAGACACCCTAGGGAATAAAATGGCGGTCTTAAAGGGGTTGTAAAGGTACATTTTTTATTTTTTTTACTAAATAGCTTCCTTTACCTTAGTGCAGTCCTCCTTCACTTACCTCATTCTTCCATTTTGCTTTTAAATGTCCTTATTTCTTCTGAGAAATCCTCACTTCCTGTTTTTCTGTCTGTAACTCCACACAGTAATGCAAGGCTTTCTCCCTGGTGTGGAGTGTCGTGCTCGCCCCCTCCCTTGGACTACAGGAGATTCAGGACGCCCACTAACACACAGCTCGTTTCTCTTTCTGCAACAAAGAAAGCGTCCTGACTCTCCTGTAGTCCAAAGGAGGGGGCAAGCACGACACTCCACACCAGGGAGAAAGCCTTGCATTACTGTATGGAGTTACAGACAGAAGAACAGGAAGTGAGGATTTCTCAGAAGAAATAAGGACATTTAAAAGCAAATGGAAGGATGAGGTAAGTGAAGGAGGACTGCACTAAGGTAAAGGAAGTTATTTAGGGGGAAAACATGGTACCTTTACAACCTGTCCTTGAACAAACATCTTTGAGGAATACCCTGGCTGGGTTATTTGGCCAAATTGGAGGGTCCTAGAAAGTCGTAAGCGTGTTACTTGTTACTAAAGTGGTGGTTGTGCGGCTTGGAAGGTGCAATGGTGGTGATGGAGCTTCACTGCTTTTGAATTATTTATGAAGAGAATACAACTTTGAACCCTTACTTTGCACAATTTTTATTTTCTGCATTTGGACTTTTTATAAAGTATCCCTAAATAGGGAAATTTTGTATGGATACTTGGATCACCAAAACATATTTTAATATCACGGTTTTGCAGTGTGGCTCTTTTTGATATCTTAATGCAGTTTAACATGTTAAAAAAACGGAAATAAATGCCTCTGGTAGGGAAGTCGTTAAAATGATTATAAACGATCACCTTGTACAATTCAGGTTAAAATTGAAATGAAAAGCAAAACATTTGTGTATAGATAGAAAAAAAAAAGGTATATATAAATGATCTCATTCCCTCTTTTCTCAGCTGCATAAGAACTGGGGAGAGAGAGGCAACAGCACACTGAGCTTCCCAGTGAAAGGCTGTGCAGCAGGGGGTGTGTCAGGACAAGCCTGATCATTGGAGGAGAGAGCAGGCTGAGTTTCCAGCATAGCTAGAGAACTGACCAGCTGTGTTCTTCTGGCTAGTGCGGTCAGTTTTTAATAGGAAATCAGAGGAACTGACAGGAACACCAGTGATTTCACATGAAGGAAGCAATACAAAAAGAAAAGGGGACTTGTTCATACAAGTACATGGTACAGCAGGGCACATATCAGGACTATGAAATACTGGAGTAACACACACTTTAAAGTAGAACTACACTGCATTTGAGCACCACTTGTTTTTAGTTAATTAAAACGGTTTCAGGAGTTTAAATGGAGTTGTAGAAAACTGTACTTTATCAGAAGAGTCCCAGACATGCAGATCTTTCAGGCAGCCCCCAGCTCTTCTCTTAAAGGGCCCCTGTTATACTTACCTGATCCCTCGAATGTCCCGCACTCGGCCCCGACATCCTCTTCGCCGCTCAGCCTGGCCGCTGATTGGCTAGAGCGGATGGATTGAAAGCAGCGCAGCCATTGGCTGGCGCTGCCGTCAATCACATCCAGTGACGCGGCGCGCCGAGGGGTGGGGTCTAGTGATACAGTGAGTGGCCATGGATTATCCGACGGATGATCATACGTCTTTTTCCTGCATACTAGTCTCATATCGAAAATAAAGAGTTTACTAAAGTGATATCAATTCTTGTACGACAGAATAAAAAAAAATCGGAAGTGATGTAATGTGTTGTAGTGTATTTGTACTGTATTTTCAAACAATTGTACTAGTTAAACAAAAATCGGACGATCGGGTATCGTACAAGAATACATTTTGTACTTGTCCCATTTGGATAATATCGGATCAACTGTTGTGATCAGATCTCGAAAGCTGTGTAGAAACGATCAAATTATGGAATGAAAGCAGTATTTTTTTTCTCCGATTGTGTGTACGGGCCATAAGGGATGACTGTTTAACCACTTAAGACCCGGACCAAAAAGCAGGTAAAAGACCAGGCCCCTTTTTGCGATTCGGCACTGCGTCGCTTTAACTGACAATTGCGCGGTCGTGCGACGTGGCTCCCAAACAAAATTGGCGTCCTTTTTTTCCCACAAATAGAGATTTCTTTTGGGGGTATTTGATCACCTCTGCGTTTTTTATTTTTTGCGCTATAAACAAAAATAGAGCGACAATTTTTAAAAAAAATAATATTTTTTACTTTTTGCTATAATAAATATCCCCCAAAAACATATAAAACATTTTTTTTCCTCAGTTTAGGCCGATACGTATTCTTCTACCTATTTTTGGTAAAAAAAAAAAATCGCAATAAGCGTTTATCGATTGGTTTGCGCAAAATTTATAGCGTTTTTCAAAATAGGGGATAATTTTATTGCATTTTTATTAATTTTTTTTTTTTTTACTACTAATGGCGGCGATCAGCGATTTTTTTCGTGACTGCGACATTATGGCGGACACTTCGGACAATTTTGACACATTTTTGGGACCATTGTCATTTTGACAGCAAAGAATGCATTGTTTCCTATGAAAATCACATTTGCAGTTTGGGAGTTAACCACAAGGGGGCGCTGAATGGGTTAAGTGTGACCTCATGTGTGTTAACACACAATCGATGACAGCGCCACAGTGAAGAACGAGGAAGCCATGTTTACACGTGGCTCTCCCTGTTCTTCAGCTCTGGGGACCGATCGCGGGACTCTAGCGGCGAACGGGTCCGCGACCCACCGCTGGGCTTTATACAATCACGTACAGGTACGTGATTGTGCCCAGCGGTGCCATTCTGCCGACGTATATCGGCGTTAGGCGGTCCTTAAAGCGGGAGTTCACCCATTTATTAATTGTTTAATCTTCTCCCCTTAGATTCCTGCTTGTTTTGTCTAGGGGAATCGGCTAATTGTTTTAAAATATGATCCGTACTTACCCGTTTTCGAGATGCATCTTCTCCGTCGGCTTCCGGGTATGGGTCTTCGGGAGCGGGCGTTCCTTCTTGATTGACAGTCTTCCGAGAGGCTTCCGACGGTCGCATCCATCGCGTCACTCGTAGCCGAAAGAAGCCGAATGTCGGTGCGGCTCTATACTGCGCACCGACGTTCGGCTTCTTTCGGAAAATCGTGACGCGATGGATGCGACTGTCGGAAGCCTCTCGGAAGACTGTCAATCAAGAAGGAACGCCCAGTCCCGCAGCCCATACCCGGAAGCGGCGGAGAAGATGCATCTCGTAAACGGTAAGTACGGCTCATATTTTAAAACATCTAGCCGATTCCCCTAGACAAAACGAGCAGGAATCTAAGGGAAAAAAGTAATATAAACGGGTGAACCTCCGCTTTAAGTGGTTAAGAAGGATCGCTCCAGGCACTGACCAAGTGTATTCCCCATCTGGGCTGAGCTTACAAAACATGTGTTTGCCTATTCTGGAAAAAGATGGAAAAAAACATCCAGCGAGTGCAATTCTTGGAGTGTGGTGAAGGGACACCAGTGGCATAGTTTACACTGGGTAGACGTTGGAAGCTTTAAACAGTATATTGTCCCACATAACTTCTGGCTTGGACACTGATTTGTAATTTGTGTGCTTTTATGGACATAAAATCTCAATATATATTTTTGGATTTTGTTTTCATCCGATCCGCCAGACTGATGGAAAAGGTACATTAAAGCGGTGTTCCGCCCCAAAAAAAATATTTAAAAATAAATGGACACTTACCTGTCCTGGAGTCTAATGATGTCGGCACCCACAGCTCTTGCGGGTAAGGGAACCGGCAGTGTAGAGTTTCGGCTTCACGCCGGGAACCCTACTGCACATGTGCAAGGCCTGCTCCTCTCTCCTACTGGCCCGGCGGCCGGAGGAGGGAGCCCCGCGCTGATGTCACGGGCCGCGGCCCGAACTCCCGGAAGTGTCAAAGTCAGGTATCCTGTCCCTCCTCCCCCCGAAAGGTGGCAATTGTGGCACCGGAAAGGGGGGGTGGGTCCGATGAGCGAAATTTCCAATTTTGGGTGGAACTCCGTTTTAAATTAGCCTCATAACCTGTGTAATTCACATTCCTTCTCCACTCTATCCAAAATTAAAGAAAAGAGTGTTGAGACAAACCATTTGCCACTTACATTACAATGACCAGTTTTTATTTACCGTATTTTATCGGGGTATTGCGCGCTCCGGCGTATAGAGCGCACCCCTAATGTGGACCCGCAATTCCTGTTAAAAAAACATTTTAGTACTTACAGTTTTGGTGTCTTCGTGCGGCGTCCATCGGCGGCCTCGTCGGGTCTGGCGTCCGTCTGCGGCTTCGGTGGTGTCCTCCCGGCTTCTCCCCTGCTGTCTCCCCGTCTAATCGCCGCTTCCCGCACTCAGTTTGAATGCCTGCGCCGACATACACCGAGTGCAGTACACTCGGCCAGGCTCGGCTTCGCTCGCGCTCTGTGACGTTTATGCGTGAGCACGAGCGAAGACGAGCCTGGCCGAATGTAGCCGAGTGTACTGCACTCGATATATGTCGGCGCAGGCATTCAAACTGAGCGCGGGAAGCGGGTATCGGCATATATATTTTAAGGGGAAAAAAGTGCGCGGTATACGCCGATAAATACGGTATTTATTTATTTTTTTTCATTTTGGAGAGAGCAAGGGAGGGTTATAATTCCTGTCAGATTTTGTTTCCGCCATCTGTTTCCCAATGCAGAGATTTACCTTCACTTCCTGTCCCATAGACAAACAGGAAATGAGAAGAAATTCCTGCAAATGAAGGGAATTCCTTGGAGAACCCTGGGTCTTCAGAACTAGTGTGCCCATTGGAAGATTTCCCCTCTATTACTTTTCTGGGGACAACCCAAATTTGGATTTTCTTTTACTTTCAATGATAATGGTAAACGGGACAAATTGAGAGAGTGAATCTCATTAATGAGGGCACAGATAAGGGTTGCCACCTCATCCCTGTAAAACTGAACACATATTCATTATACAGGCTCTGCGGCTGTTTAAGGTGGTATCTAGTATCTTATCTACCGTATTGATCGGCGTATACCGCGCACTTTTTTGGCCTGAAATTCAGGGCAAAATCGTGGGTGCGCGATATACGCCGATACCCGCGCCGAGTTTGAACTATTGCGCCGGCATATACCGAGCGCAGTACACTCGTGTATAGTCGGGCAGGCTCGGCTCCTCTCGCAGTCACGTCCTGGACGTACAGGACACACAGGACGTGACTGCGAGAGGAGCCGAGCCTGCCTGACTATACACGAGTGTACTGCGCTCGGTATATGCCGGCGCAGTAGTTCAAACTCGGGAAGCGGTGATCGAGCGGGGAGGACACCACCGAAGCCGCAGACGGACGCCGGACCCGACGATGGACGCCGCGCAAGACACCAAAACTGTAAGTACTAAAATGTTTTTTTTACAGGAATGCGGGTCCACTTTAGGGGTGCGCGCTATACGTCGGAGCGCGCAATACCCCGATAAATACGGTATGTACAAAAACTGTTGTAACTGCTTATGCCCCATACACACGATCCGAATATTGTACGACAGATCTTACGACTTTTTTCGCTTAATAGTCGCAAGTAGAAATTAAATATGTTGTTAAAGTCACGAAAATTCTCGTACGATAAAAATCGGAAGTGATGTCATGTGTTGTAATGTATTTTAGGATGACAACTGTACTGACTAAACGAAAATCGTACAATCTGGTATCGTATGAAAAAAAAATTGTGCATGTCCGATAAAATAATATCGGATGAACTGTCATGATCGGCTCTCGAAAGCTCTGTACCAACGATTTGATTATCATACGATTGTTCCTCGGACGACATTTTTCGTACGATATTCGGATCGTGTGTACTTTCTGGCCAATGCCAACACGCCAAAGCTCATCGAACAAATGCAGCCACCACATCTAATGATTAGTAAGCTGCAATATATTACATTTTTGGTTTTAATAGCACTTTTGTAAAGCTAAGCTATTTATTTTTTTGAATGGACACAGCACAGTCGTCCCCCATCCCCCCAACAAACTACTGCAAGAAATCTGCCCTGGTCTCCGGCAATTGGTTTTATATATGATCTGGCTGCTATAGGATGCCAATGCTGTCATTATAACCAAAGCACATTCACTGGCCTGCACATATACATGCCAGTCATAGCAGTGTGGGCTCTGAGCAAGCTAGGAGTAGATGAGAAGTTATGAGGAATGCATCACACAGGACAGCTATCAAAGTCATATAACTTTGTGCTGTGTACAGACTGCAGTGCCAGCAAACACTCTCCCCCTATATTATATCATCATCTATATTTTCTGTAACATATTTATTATAGACTGCAGTCTATAGAGACTCCAATATAATAGTATAAGATCCGCACACATACACAATACAAACACACCTATAACCTGGCTGAGCTTACTGTCTCCGCAGCTACTTCCGGGGGGTGGGGAGGGGGCGGAGACAGAGAGCTATGACATAAGGCATCCCTGATATCCCTTCAGCTGTGCAGGCTCCTTCCTTGGCTGGGTGCTGGAAGGAAGAGAAAGCAGGACCAGAACATTACAAGTCCTCCCACAAAACATTTCCCAATGGTGAACACTATCTTTAACCCTGCATTGTGCGAACACCTAGAAAACAAATGTAGTTACTAGAACAAAAATGTGCAAACATAGGGAGGAATTAATAAAGTTTGGCACACCAATAAGAAAATGTTTTGAAACAAATATATCTTTATTTTTCAAAACAAATGAACAACAATAGAGGGAAACCCTCCCATCAATTGCCAGAGGAAATTATTAAATGCATACTTGTTGCACGACAACCCATTATGTTGCATAAAAGCGGTGCACTGTTCGTGCATACACATCCACCTCCTCTCCCTCCTGCAGTGCAATCCTTGCTGCCCATCCATACACATCCACCTCTCCTCCCCCTCCTGCACCCTGTACATTACACACTCCTGAACCCTGCATCTTGTACATTACACACTCCTGAACCCTGCATCTTGTACATTACACACGCCTGAACTCTGCATTCTACATTAAACACTCCTAAACCCTGCATCCTGTACATTACACACTCCTGAACCCTGCACCCTGTACATTATATACTCCTGAACCCTGCATCCTGTACATTACACACTCCTGAACCCTGCATCCTGCACATTACACACTCCTAAACCCTGCCCCCTGTACATTATATACTCCTGAACCCTGCATCCTGTACATTACACACTCCTGAACCCTGCATCCTGTACATTACACACGCCTGAACTCTGCATTCTGCATTAAACACTCCTAAACCCTGCATCATGTACATTACACACTCCTGAACCCTGCATCCTGTACATTACACACTCCTGAACTCTGCATTTTACATTACACACTCCTAAACCCTGCATCCTCTACATTACACACTCCTGAACACTGCACCCTGTACATTATATACTCCTGAACCCTGCATCCTGTACATTAAATGACTCCTGAACCCTGCACCCTGTACATTATATACTCCTGAACCCTGCATCCTGTACATTATATACTCCTGAACCCTGCATCCTGTACATTACACACTCCTGAACCCTGCATCCTGTACATTATATACTCCTGAACCCTGCATTCTGTACATTACACACTCCTGAACCCTGCATCCTGTACATAACACACTCCTGACCCTGCACATTATATACTCCTGAACCCTGCATCCTGTACATTACACACTCCTGAACCCTGCACATTATATACTCCTGAACCCTGCATCCTGTACATTACACACTCCTGAACCCTGCACCCTGTACATTATATACTCTTGAACCCTGGATCCTGTACATTACGCACTCCTGAACCCTGCATCCTGTACATTACATACTTCTGAACCCTGCATCCTGTACATTACACACTCCTGAACCCTGCATTCTGTACATTACACACTCCTGAACCCTGCAAATTACATACTCCTGAACCCTGAACATTACATACTCCTGAACCCTGCATCCTGTACATTACACACTCCTGAACCCTGCATCATGCAAAGCAGCCCCAGACCATCACACTACAACCACCATGTTTGACTCTTAATATGATGTTCTTTTTGGCAAATGTGAGATGAGCCTTTATGTTCTTTTTGGTCAGCAGTGGCTTTCGCCTTGGAACTCTCCCCTGGATGCCATCATTGTCCGGTTTCTTTCTTGTTGTTAAATAATGAACTTTGACCCTAACTGAGACAAGTGAAGCCTGCAGTTCTTTAGATGTTGCTCTATGTTCTTTCATGATCTCCTGGATGCGTTGTCATTGTGCCCTAGGAGTAATTATGGTAGGCCAGCCACTCCTGGGAAGGTTCACCACTATTCCAAGTTTTCTCTATTTGTAGATAATGGCTCTCACCGTGCTTCGATGGAGTCCCAAAGCCTAAGAGCCCTTTCACCTTACTAGCGCAGCTGCTAGTTTTAGTGGCGCTTTTAACTCCTGCTTAGCGGCCGAAGAAAGGTTTAAAAGCATCCGTGTAGTGCCGCTGCTGAAGTGCTTTGCAGGCGCTTCGGCAGTGGTGCCTATATATTTCAATGGGCAGGGGTGGTGGAGGAGCGGTGTATTCACCACTCCTCCACCTTCCCAAAGATGCTGCTTGCAGGACTTTTTTTTAACGTCCTGCCAGCGCAGTGCCCCAGTGTGAAAGCACTTGGGTTTTCACATTGGGGTGGCAGGGGAGGCGTTTTTCAGGCGCTTTACATGTGCCATTTCTAGCGCTAAAACGCCTGAAAAACACCTCCAGTGTGAAAGGGGTCTTAGAAATGGCTCTGTAACCCTTTCCAGACCAATAAATGTTAATTACTTTGTTTCTTATCTGTTCTTGAATTCCTTTAGATTGTGTCTGAGATCCTTTAGCGTGCTTCACTTTGTCAGACAGCTTCTATTTAAAGGAGTTGTAAACGAAAACGTTTTTTCATATAAATGCATTCTATGCATTTAGGTGAAAAAACGTCAGAGTATACCGGTCCCCCCCCCCATTATACTTACCTCTTCGCCGCTCAGCCTGGCCACTGATTGGCTAGAGCGGATGGATTGAAAGCAGTGCAGCCATTGGCTGGCGCTGCTGTCAATCATATCCAGTGACGCGGCGCACCGAGGGGCGGGATCGAGTGATACAGTGAGCGGCTATGGCCGCTCGCTGTATCACGGGAGCGCGCCCACAAGGACTACACACAATAAGAGCTCTCTCGCATTAACGTGTGTAGTTTGTGCGGGAAGCACCAGAGACAGCCGCCGAGGGATCCCAGAAGACATGGACAGTGAATGAATGAATGAATGAATGAAAAACGTATAAAGCGCGGCGCATGCGAACTGAATCGCTTCTGGGCGCTAGTTGTTCGTGTCTCATGACATCAAAAGAGCAGAGTTTTGATCTGTCTTCTGAAAGTCAGGTGGTTTTCCTCCAACCGAATGCTGGTTGGTAAAGCGTTCCATAGTCTAGGACCCTGAAAAGCAAACCTTCTTTCTCCTTTGGACTTGTATTTGGTTTTTGGTACCCTGACCAGATTTTGGTCGGTGGATCGCAGAACGCGATTCGAATTGTGAGGTTCTATCTTGTCGCAAAGATATTGCGGAGCCTTCCCATGGATGCACTTATGTGTCAGGCAGAGTGCTTTAAATGCAATTCTGTCTTTTACTGGCAGCCAGTGAAGGGTTCTCAACGAAGGTGAGATTGATTCCCATGTTTTTTTCCCAGTCACCAGTCTGGCGGCCGTATTCTGAACGACTTGCAGACGGGAGATTTGGTACTTTGGGAGTCCGAGGTACAGGGCATTTGCATAGTCCAGTCTGGAGTTCACGATTGTTCCCACCACGACTGCTACGTCTTCTTTGGGGATAAATGGAATAAGTCTGCGTAGTAGGCGCAACAGATGGTGCGCTCCGCTGACTACTGACCCTATTTGTGCGTCCATTGTCATGAAGGTGTCGAAGATGACCCCGAGACTTTTGACTTTGGAGCTAGGGGTGATGATTTGGCCCAGAATGGGCGGGGGTGTCCAGGTTGTTGCCAGTTGACTCTTTCGGCTGGCGTGAAACATAAGGAGTTCTGTTTTTGAACTGATGAGTTTAAGATAACTCTTTGTCATCCAGTTTTCTATCAAAGAGAGACATTTCTCTAAACTGGGATGATGATCCTTTTTGTTGCAGATGCGAAAATACAGTTGCGTATCGTCTGCATAAGAGTGATAGAGTAGTTCTTGGCTACTGATAATATCAAAGAGAGGGCGAAGATAGATGTTGAAAAGCACCGGTGACAGGGGGGATCCTTGGGGGACTCCACATGACACCGTGCGCTTTTCCGACGTGAAAGAACCCAATTTAACTGTTTGTGATCGGTTTTCAAGAAAGGAAGAAAACCATGGTAAATCACCTTCTGCGACTTCTGCTACCTTGGCTAGTCGCATCAGTAACAGTTTGTGGTCTACCGTGTCAAAGGCTGCGCTTAGGTCCAGCAGAACCAGGAGACAAGATTCTCCTTCGTCTGCGGCCTCGAGGGCATCGTCCCATATTTTGAGTAAGGCCGTTTCTGTCCCGTGTCCGGGACGGAAACCTGATTGTAATGGATCCAGTAGATTGTGGGTATCTAGATGCTGTTGCAGCTGTTGTACCACTACTTTCTCCATTATCTTGGAGAGAACATTTAGGCCTGTTATGGGACGGCGGTGAGTTGGGTCCTTGGGATCCAGGTTAGGTTTTTTCAAGATGGGCTGGATTGTGCCCTCTTTCAACAGGGATGGCACTGTGCCTTCCTTAAATGACTGGTTTATAAGCTGTGTGATGGGTGGTGCCAGGATGTCGGCACATTCCTTCAGCAGTTTGGTGGGGATGATATCATTGGGCGATGTGCTGTTCCGCAAAGCACCAATGATATTTTTTGTGGTATCGATGGAGATCGGTTCCAGAGTGAACTTTGTTGATTGTAGAGCGTTTCTGTGGGTGTTTTGTGGTTGATTGACGGTGGGGTTGAGGGGGGTATTGTTTTGCAAGATGATTTCCCGGATTCTTTCAATTTTGTTGATGAAGAAATCCGATAGTTCATTACAGAACTCTTGGGTGTCTGAGTTGGGGACTTCAAGACATCCTGGATTCATGGTCTGGGTGACCATCTTGAAGAGTTCGCGGGGGCGGTTTAGGGCGCTGTTAATCGCCATAGAAAAATGATGTTTCCTGGCTTTAAAGATTTCTTTATGATATCGTGTTGTTATTGCCTTGTAGATGATGAGGTTATCCTCTGCAGGGCTTCTTTTCCAGGCGGCTTCCGCCCTTCTGCGCTCTTGCTTCAGAAGCGACAGCTGGTTGTTAAACCAGCCAGACTTTCTTTTTCGGATGCAGGCTTTGCGTTTCGGTGCTACTAAATCGGCTGACTGTAGCAGGGCTGCGTTTATGGCATCCAGTGTATCTGCGGCTGTTTGATGTGGATGGATTGTTTTGATTCTGTTTCCCAAGGTAGATTTGAAGAGTTCCGAATGGAGCTTCTTCTGAGATCTAGCCCAGTGTATTGTCACCGGCTTGGGTGCTTTTATCACTGGGGGAATTTTGGAGATTATGAAATTAATTGCATGGTGGTCTGTCCATGGCAATGGTTCATTTTCTAAAATGCTTATTTTCAGATTTTGTCTGAAAATTAGGTCGAGTGTGTGACCTGAAGCATGTGTTGGCCCGCATATAAGTTGCTGTAGCCCTAATCCCTCCAGGTGATCGATGCAGGCGTCCGCAATGGGATCCTGTGCGGAGTTGGCCCACAGAATAAAGTCCCCGAGCAGCAAAAGATGTTTGCTGTTAAGGGTATAAGTGGATATGAACTCCGTTAAAGATGGCAAAAACTGCGATTTTGGCCCAGGTGGCCTATAGCAGAGGAGAATGTGAACAGTCTCCTGGGGGGAAGTTTGAAGTTGAAGAGTAAGGGTTTCCATGAATGGAAGAGGATTTTGAAGGGCTGGCTTAGTGATTGTAATGTGATTCTTGTGGATCACCGCCAGGCCTCCTCCTCTTTGCCCTATTCTGTTTTCCGTTATAATGCGATAGTTTTCTGGCACCAATTCTCCGAGAATGGTGTTGCAGTAGTCTGAGAGCCAGCTTTCTGTAATAAAGAGGCAGTCTAGATCATTTTTTAGTAAGAAATCGTGGATTTCTAATAGGTGTTTTACTGCCGATCTTGTGTTGATCAAAGCACATGATATGTGCTTGAGCTGGGTTAAATAGTTTACATTTTTGATGGTCGATCGTCGATCGAATCTCAAAAGTTGCTCTATTTTTAAGGCCTTTTTGGTGACGGCTGGTAATGCTGTTGCGAATTGTCTCAGACCCCGAATAGAGTCAGCAGAGTATCGCAGATTAGCCATTGTCGTCAGTCTTTCCTAATTGCGGCGGCCGCGAATGAGGCCTGGTCTGGCGCGGATGCGGGAAGAGCCGCGAGACGCCGGACGTGATGGGTGGAAGACTGTCCAAGTGAGCCGTCACTCGTTGAGTCTTCTCTCCCCAATTGGTCCAGAGGAAGGCGAAAAACCCCAGGCGTGCTGTGCCAATCTGCAGCGATCGGGGAAAAAATTCCTTCCTGACCCCTTAACGGCGATCGGTGCAACCCTGGATCAATTGGCTAGGGGGGTGTGGGGGTCTTAGTCCTGTTTTTTTGTGCTGTGTCTGCAGCAGCCGAGAGCTGGGAGGACCCTGCCTGGCTGCACTATCCCTGGGGAGAGCCGACTCGTTTGAGAGCGTCCTGCTCTCACTATCCCTGGGGTGAGCAGACTAAGGTGAGAGCGTCTGCTGCACCGCTGAATCTATATAGCAAGAGTTCCAACTTTATTAGCTGCAAGCTTGTTCTGGATCAGTGATTGAAAAAAAAATAATGAAGACTCCTGTCTTACCTCCTGTTTCAAACTCCTGGTTTTTAACTCCGGCACTCCGACAGTGGAGGTAAGTATAACATGTTTGTTATTTTAAACAACATTTTTTTTTTCCTTTAGTGACTCTAAGTGATTTCTTGATGCAACATGTCTGGCAGTAATCAGGCCTAGGTGTGGCAAGTAAAATTTAACTCCTCTTTCCAAAAAATGTTGTTAAGCACAGTTCATTCATGATTTAGCAAATTAAATCATCATTTAAAAACTGCATTTTGTATTTACTTGGGTTATCTTTGTGTAGTATTAAAATTTGTTTAATGACCTGAATTATTTAATTTAGAATTACCTTATTTTACTTTTTGGATTTTGGGGGGACCCCCACACCATTTTTTCAGCGTAGGGGGTTCCCCTTAAAATCCATACCAGAACGAAGGGCCTGGTATGCTCTTGGAGGGGGAACCCATGCCAGTTTTTTATTTAAAATTTGGCGTGGAGTTCCCCTTCAAGATCATCAGAGCACAAGTCACATGCCAAAGTCGGATCATGCAAGACGGCAATCCGACTTCAGTGATATTCAATAGGCTGAAGTAGGAACAAAGCCGGACCAAAAGTAGTGCAGGGAGCATTTTCAAAGTCGGACCAGTTAAGACGGCTCCCATAGGGAAATATTGATTTTCACACATCATGCGACATGAGCTCCCAATGTCAGAGGGTTTGTCGTACCAGTGTGAACCCGGCCAAAAGGCTTTTATCCTGTATGCACAGATCCTCCCCCTCCTGCATTGTCTATCTGGTGAAGGCCAGCTAACACAGGCAGAGTAGCCCATCTGCACATGCTCAGTTTTGTCTTTGATGCTGGAAAGAACATTTACTTGTTCTCAGAGTTAGCCAGGTCACATATCGGCATCACACATGTGGGTGTGTATACAGACTGGAGTAGAAATCCCCTCCTACCTGAACTCCCAGCACTGAAGAAACTGTGCAGTTTATCATGTAACCGTGGCATACAGATCATCCAAAAAGGTATATAGTGGCAGTATTTTAATGTAAAAACAAGATTTATAAGCTATTGGCACTATAGGGGGGGGAGGGTGGATGAACTATTTTCATATTACTGGGTTTAGCAACACTTTAACTCACCTTTGTTGTGACCTTGAGGCCGGGAAGTCTGTCCTGGATTAAATTACATTGTCCAGGTGGCTAGTTGTTTAATCAACTTAATAAGATTTGATCAACTCTTGGAGGATCCTCTGTGATAGGATTAGCCATGAATCAGCTCTACCTCGTTACATAAACCATTGTGTGATGTTTTGGGTAAACATTTGGTTTTATTGTTCATATGGTGACTGCCATACTTTAAGTGTAGAAAAAGCTTGTATTTCTGTTCATTAACCCCTTAGTGCCGACCGTAAGCACATATCGGCTTTAAGGGGTTATACCAGGATGATGCCTGCAGCTGCAAGCACTGGTCGGTCAGCTCTTCAGGGATAACTGATGTGGCTAAAAGCAGCTCAGCTGTTATCCCTAGAGGAGATGCCCGCCGCTGTTCCCATGCTTACTGTCTTACCAGGAGACCCGATGCGCGATCCGCCGGCTAGAATGAGACTGCAAGGAAGCTGTAAAATGACTTTCTTCTAGTCTCCTTCGTGTAAACGACATCACAACGTCACTTCTGGTTTACTCGGCTGCCAATGGCGCAGTAAAAAACAAAACAAAAAAAAAAAAACAGACAGTTTTGAGAATCGCAGTTTTTTTCCGATCTGAATATTTTGAAGTGCAAAAGAGGAATTTGGGGTCTTTTAGACCCCTGATCCCTCCATAAATAGTACCTGTAACCACCTTCCTTGTCTTTGTGACAGCAATAAAAGTGATCACATTTTTTTTTTTTTTCAAAAGTGACAAAAAAAAAAAAAGGAAAATACATTCGTAACTCTAACCTGTTAACCGTTTTTTTTTTTTTTTAAGTGCCGCCTGTATAGATTTTAAGGTACCGAAGTTTGTCGCCATTTTTTAATTCATGAAAGTGTTTTTTTTTTCCTAAAAAATTGTGTTTGAAAGCCTGCGACATAAAATATTGAAACGATCGCCATTTTATTCTCTAGATGATTCTCTGCTAATATAAATAAATATATATATATATATATATATATATTATATATATATATATTATATATACACAGTACAATGTTTGGGGGTTCCAAGTAATATTCTAGCAAAAAATATGAATTTTAACTTGTAAGCAACAAATGTGAGAAATAGGCCTAGGAATGAAAGCAATTCCTTTGCTTTTTACATCACATCTAGTCTGTGTACGATGTTTGGGGTGAAAAGGACTGGCATTAGCTCTCGATTTGCTAGGAACGGTTTGGAGGGTAGGAGGCGCTGGTTGGCAGACGAAAGCACCCAAGCAGGGGTGCCCTAGCCCAAGTAAATGAGAACATGGGCGGGGATAACACAATGCTGATACAGTCCTGATACTACATATCCCATGATCCTTTGAGCCTCTGTAGTTTCAAGGCAGGTGTTCCGTCAGATATGACGACCCATCAGAATTGGTAACGGAAGTGACGTTCCGTCGCTGCCATCTTGCTACACCCCGCACTCCACAGTAACGATACACCGAGAAGGGGGCAAGTGGACATCTTGTTACAGCCACCAGAGTTTTGCATTTCACAGTTATTTTTAACAGTAAAACTGAGTTTATAAGGTTAAATACAGTATTTAGAAATCCGGACGGATGGTTTACATGTTTAATTTTAAAAGCAGGGGCAAACTTGCTGATCTCACAGGTTTTCCAACGTGACAGAACAGCACTGCTTTTATAATTCAACATGTAAACAGTTCGATGGATTTCCAAATCCTGTCTTTCACCATATATGCTGTTTCCTGTTAAAATTAACTGTAAAATACAAAACTCCAGTGGGTGCAACAATATGTCCGCTTGCTCCCTTCTCGGTGTATCGTTACTGTGGAGGACTGCGGGGTGTAGCAAGATGGTGGTGACAGAACATCACTTGCATTACTAATTCTGACGGGTCGCCTAATCTGACAGAACACCTGCCCTGAAACTAGAGAGTCTCAAAGGATCATGGGATACGTAGAATCAGGACTGGCAGAGAGAAGGGTTCTGATAGAGAAAACTAATGCAGGTGTGCCACATCCCAATGGATATAGAATAAAGAAATGGGGGAACCCCAGGGGGCGGGACTTTAAAGGCACTACCATATGGTAGTGCCTTTAAAGTCTCGCCCCCCAGGGGTTCCCCCATTTCTTTATTCAGGACTGGCATAGCAAGGGAATAGGAAGTCAGATTTTAGAAATTCAGCCAGGAGTGACATCACAGACGCAGAAACCTGCTGTAGACAGCTTAATGAGGTAAGATACAAAGAAACTGATAATGGGGGTTGCGATTCATTTACATGCATATTGTATTGTAACTGTACTGTCTGCCCTCATGTTGTAAACTGCTGTGCAAACTGTCAGCGCTATATAAATTCTGTATAATAATAATTTGGTTTGGGGAGGAAAAGCTGGAGTTCTGTTTAAACCTGCCATAAATGGCCCGAACTAGTTGTAAAATGGTTGGCTAAACAGTGACTGCAGCCCATCAGATGCAGTCTTTGTTGAGTATTCAGACAGCTGTGGGTACAGTAGGGGAGATCCCTCCATGCACACCATTTAGTGTGGATAAAAATATCTAAAATCTGTATGTATGGCTAGCATAAGGAGCTTTTATATACACACACACACACACACACACTCTTGACAAATTGCTCCTTAAGATGATGTGGATAAAGTAACTTAATAAATGTTTATTATAAAAATGAACAAAAATCAGTAAAAGAAGAAACATCAATAAGGTATGCGAGTTTATGTAATTCATATTAACATTTATTAACTCCAAAGTTTGCATTAACGTTCCAGGTAAAATATGAAGTGAAGTGTTCTTAGAACTGCAACATGCAGCACTATTTAAATAGAACATTTACATGGTTTACGAAGTCATAAATTAAATAACTCCATTATACAGATCATTATCAGTTTCATACATCAACAGTTTGTAACCATCTATAAAACCTGGAGAAAATAGAATACCAAAATACACATATAATACATTCTGTTATCTGAGCTACTAGAAATGGACAAACCATCACACCAGTACTTTGGTCACAGTTAAATCGGGCTTATATTGATAACTTTAAATATATATTCATATTCACAATCATGGCTACATTCAATAAAAACAGTTCATAGAAGAAAAAAAAAAGTGGATTCCCATAAATTAGATTTGACTAACCACTTCATGTCCAGCTCAAGGGTACTTTCAGGTAAACAATGGCCAGCTGCTCCTTGCACTCCCTACCTTTTACCTTACACAGCCTTTTAGACCCCTTTCACACTGAAGCGTTTTTCAGGCGCTAAAGGGCTAAAAATAGTGCCTGAAAAATGCCTCCCCTGCAGCCCCAGTGCTTTTACACTGGAGCGGTGCGCTTGCAGGAGTTTAGAAAAGGTTCTGCAAGCAGCATCTTTTGGGTAGTCGGGGAGCGGTGTAAACACTTGCTCGTCCACCACCCCTGCCATTGAAATCAATGGGCACTGCTGCCGAAGTGCCTGCAAAGAGCTCCTGCAGCGGCGCTTTTAATCCTTTATTTGGCCACAGCAAACACCCCAGTGTGAAAAGGGTCTAACTGCTCTTGCAGCGAGTTAACTAGCTGTAAAGTACTGTGCATAAGTTGGCTTCCTAGAATAAAACTAAGCAGCCACCCATTCGTTTGGCCCAAGCTCTGACCAGAGCAGGTTTCAAATTCTGAAGAATGGGCAGTTTGAGAAGTGCAATTTTGTTACCTACCTAAACAAGGTTAGTCGATTTTTTTCTTGGGGAGGTAGGCAAATGGGGCTTTTACGATTTTTTTTTTTAAAAAAAAGGGGGGGGGGGGAGAAGGACAAAAGAGCGAGGGAGATTTACCAAAACTGGAGCGTGCAAAATCTGGTGCAGTCCTGCATAAAAACGAATCAGCTTCCAGATTTTGTCAAAGCTCAATTGAACAAGCTGAAATTAAAAGCCAATTGGCTGCCATGCACAGCTGAACCATATTCTGAGTGCACCAGTTTAAGTAAATCTCCCACTATAGGTCTGACATTTCAAAAGGACATGTAATGTAGCTTACAACAATTTGTGTAAGCATACCACGAATGGACATAAAAGTGGTTAACAAGTTTGTAGTTAAAAAATAAAAATATTAGGACTTTTCCAGCCCTTATAGGAACAATCTATTGTCTTGTGCGTACATACTACAGCTTTCACAACCTGCAGCATCCTTCTGTACATTTTAATTGAAAACATCCATATTCAGGTTTGTCTGGGATACAACAGCTCTGATTCACTGTCTGCATAGTTCTCTAGAATCCAGAAATCATCTTTGTGCTCAAGACGCATAAATATAAAACAGGAGGAGGCAGATAAAAAAAAAGAAAGGGGGGGGGGTGCAACCCCATAAATCTTGTGAGCTTGTGGTTCAAATGATAAAACATTAGAAGCTGCAAAAGCATAAGAGATTGCACTAAGGTCTTTATTTGAAAAGGTCAGAGCATGGTGCAATGTGTAGAACCTATTACCACCCTTTTGGTAACCCTACTGGTCCAATTAACTGCTGGAAGTCTATTTTGGGTTGCCAAACTGAGTGTCTTTATGGTAAATATTGGGAAGCAGTCAGCCTTCCTTGCGGAAAACAAAAAAATGATTTAATTTGATATTCCTTTGGAGGGAGAACACTTGCACTCCTTGAAGTGTATGTAAACTAGAACAATATATTTCACTAATTTTCTCCTTCTTGCTCTGTTAAAAATAGCATTTTAAATATATTTGTTCAACAAGTGCAAAAATATATAATAAAAAACCACCTCCCCTCTTTATGGAGAAGAGGAGGACGTGTTACATAGTCCTAACACACTCCCTGTGATAGAATGACAATGCTGCTCAGTATGCTTACCACCCTAGGATAAAATGCAAGTTATTGCCAGAATTATCAAGTTAAAATAAAGGCTTAAAAAAAAAAAAAAAAAAAATGCAGCCACCACATCCCAAGGACAATACAATATATATATATTTTTTATTGTAGTTTAGATACACTTTAATAGTATAGGCTACCCAAATAGGAGTATATGCACTAAAAACGCCTGTTTTGATCAAAACCCGGCTTAATTGTTTTCTCTTTGGCCCCGTACACACGACCGAACAGGTCTGCTGAAACTGGTCCGCGGACCAGTTTCAGCAGACATGTTCTGTCGTGTGTACGGACGAACGGACAGGTTTCCAGCGGACATTTGTCCAGCCAACTGTTTTCCAGCGGACAAATGTTTCTTAGCATGCTAAGAAACATGTCCGCTGGAAGCCTGTCCGGTCGTCTGTACAGACTCACCGTACATGTCCGATCGGCCGCCATCCCTCGCATACGTCTAAGTGATTCGACGCATGCGTGGAAGCTTTGAACTTCCAGGGCCGCGCACGTCGCGGCCACGTCAACGCGTATCGTGTACGCGCGGATTTCTGTCTGATGGTGTGTACAACCATCAGACAGAAATCTCTGGGCATCTGTACGAGGCCTTACGCTAATATGCCAGATTGGTTGCTATGAGCAAAAGGCATGTTTTCTTCCATTTGCTTTAATAAAATAGGCCAAATTCTATACTACAATCATCAGCAACCACATATTTAAGTGTTCAGTTGAATCCTAATAAAGGAGATTTATACTTTGTTAGAGGTTACTACATTTTGCACATTGCTCTTGGCCGTATAAAAGTGACCATGGTAGTCAGCAGTTAGGACCTGAAACTTGGTTTGAGAAGGCAAACTGCATAGCCATGCCTTCTCCATTCTGCCTGAATTTTGTCACAATAGGATGTGATGCACTGCTAGACATTTACTGCGACTTCTGTTAGGATGCAGTTTACACGCAACACAAGAGTCATCCTCCCCTAAAAAAAAATGTGAAAAAGCAGTGGATTATCACAATGAAAAGCAATAAAAATGTTCATCTGTGTTCACCCATTGAACTAGGTTCAGATTACCTCTGTTGTATTTTCACTGAACCAGAACTCTGTGGCTGACTCTAAACTGGACAATACAGATACAACATACAGTGAGAGCAAAGCGGTTTTCCTGGTAACACAAAAAATTACTATAAGCATGCATATATTCTGAGTAATATAATAAACTGTAGCTGCTATGCTGTGTTTTAAAAAAGAGTAGTACAGCTCTTATAACTGTTAACACAAAAAGGTGTGGAAGTAGAATCTGGACTAGAAAATGGCTTTTGTGACTAGACACCTCCTCTGTCATATAGAGACATAATATATTCTACTATATAATCATCATATATATTAAAAGTATTTCTTTCTATAGCGGATTCATATAATTTGTGGAAGATCTACAAACGTTATTTATTTTTTATAACAATATTGGGTTCCGAAATTTGACATAAGTGCATTTTTTGCAGCTTGATGTCCTGAACACCCCTGTGCTCTGAACCATGTAGGGAGGAGCGCCATTTATCTCTCTGGTGAACAGTAGATACCACCATAGGGAATACAAGCGCAATGGACTTTCACAAAGCATTGCTGTTCTGCTTTTAAAGACCCAACTTAAATCAATTGCAGGTAAAAGCACTGAAACATCAAATCTTTAAAATGCCTACTTGCTGGGTTTTTCCTTCACCATAAATTATTTGTATTCACATGCAATGTGCCTTTAAACTTGATAGAAATGTTGACAATTCCAGGAAGAGTCCATTTCCTAGCACAGCCCCCTTCCTTGTTGCACATCATAGCCCTCATCTTCTGGGAATGTCTAAGGCCCCTTTCACACGGACGGACCATTCAGGTGGACCTGAACAGACGCTCCATGCAGGTCTATGGAGCGACGGATGTCAGCGGTGACATGTTGACATCCAATCCAATCTGCTAAATTCAGACAGATGGAAACCCTATTTTCCATCCGTCTGGCGGATCGGATAAAAACGGACTCTACGGTCCGTCTTCATCCAATCCCCCATAGAGGAGAGCGGCGCTCCGACAGGTCCGTCCCTGCACAGTGTGCAGGGAGCGATCTGTCATCTGCCTGCTCAGCCGGGATCAACGTAGCGATCCCTGCTGCGCAAAGCGGAAACCGTACACGGACACGTCTGTGTAAAAGAGCCCTTAGTCTCTGCTGGCCAAGCGCCTTTTCCTCTACCCTCATTACATAGCCTTTTATGTAGTGCCAGGAAAAGAACGAAGGGGAATACTGTAGCGTCTGTTGACATCACATTCAAGATGACAGCACCCTGCAGCTGTTTCAAGGCTTTTGGGTGTCTACACAAAAGGGAGGCTTTTACAGGTATAGAACATGTAAAATAATTTTAGACATGCCCCGAAATTTTGGCGGCTGAAAATGGCATTATCGGCATTTTGCCGATAAGAGAAAAAAGGCACTGAAAATGCACACAATTTTACCATGCTTATGGTGTGTTTTTCATAGGAAATGGGATTCAAAAACGTCATTAATCCTTTATTAGTGGATTCTTTCTGCGTGGGATGGGGGTATTACTGATCACAAATGCAGAAAGCAGGATTTTTTTTTAAAAACACAATGGAAGCGAAACCAACCAGTGTGAAGACATACATAGACTTTAAAAGGGATGCATTTTTCTTGAACATTTCTTGCGCTAAAAAGTGCCAATAATGGCTGACAAATATATATTCATTTGAATTTGTGATATTAAAATTAAAATATTGAATATATATATATATATATATATATATATATATATATATATATATTTTTTTTTTTTAAACTGTCATTTTCTAACAAGTTTATCCTACCTTTTTGTTTTCGGTACCAAAATTTCCATTCGGTGCACCCCTACTTTTAATGCACATATAATCTGCTGGAAAAGCATAGGGGAATACAGGGCTTCAAGATGTCCCTTAGAATATGCCTTGATTCCCACACATGTGAACTATTGAATTTATAGATTAGAAAAATACATTGCTACATTACTGAGCATCTGGAGCTTTTTGAGACAAAAAAAAAAAAAAGTCAAAATCTGACTTGTGCCTCCGTCTGATATAATAAGGCTTGCCAGTATTCTGGGATGGTAATCTTTAAAACGCCCAGAAGACCACAATCTGCTGTCAGGCACAAGTGTGCAACTCATGGCTGTGCAGCCAGCCCAAAATTTAACTGGCACCTCTAAAAAACGATTAAACATCTATGCAACCAATCCTAAAAATTCATATATTAAAGTTCTTCATTCAGTAGGATTCTCTCAATAACACCACATTTATACATATAATCAGATCTCCATATAGTTATACTTCATTTTATTTTATTTTTTTATGTATTTACATTTAGAAGTAAAAATTGCCACTTTAAAAGGGCAATTCAACTTAAACCCCAGCAGCAAAGAGAATTATTTGAGGATTTGTAGAAACAAAACATAATCTGTATTCATCATCTTTTTCTCTATATATATATTTTTTTGTTTAAAATATATCTTGAATTGGATTTATTTTAAGTATTCTTTGGCTCTAATTCTATAGTTAACTATACCAAGTTGTGATCATCTACGTCGGTTATAATTACATCATAACATAAAAAAGGGACACGGTTATGCTATGTAAGATCCATTATGCATATTTTGACATGGTTATAATATGCATTTTATTGCTGTCTGGTTTAGTTTCGACATACAAGCACTGAAAGAAAACAAGCAGTGCTTAAGCTTTACAGAGCAGTTATATTGCCCAGCAGAGCTAGGTCAACAATAGCAGCACACATCACTTGTTAAATTATGTCATGGGTTTACAATTGAACAGTTATATGACCATGTACCCACAACACTCTGCGATATACCTGGGACAGACATTTTTGGCTTTAACTGGATAATTCTAAAGCCTCGTATACACACACACAGACACACACACAATGAGAATATCGGATGAATTATATGTTTTTGGGGTTTTTTTTGCACGTTAGTCTCATATTGAAAAACCAATATAGGTTACTAAAGTGACGAAAATGATCAAACAACAGAATACAACTTTGGAAGTAATGTAATGTGTCATTTGTCACTTAATTTTGCATGAACTGTCATGTTCAGCTCTTGAAAGCTGTGTACTATCAGATTATCGTACGATCACTTTGAAAGCGATATTTTTTAATCGGATTTTCTCATCATGTGTACCAGGCATTAGAAAAGTACACTAAACAACTTACCAAGAATCAGCAGAAAGGCTTATATATGCTGGGTATGGCAACTGTACACTGACCAAGCAACTTATTTTAAAACGTGTTAGGCTGGTAGCTTGTCTTTTAAATGAACACTCAGAATTCATACACAAAATTAATCTTAAAATTAGATTATAGAGGACGATTCATAGAACAGGTGGAATGAGTACACCTTTTCCAAAACAGATTTTAGAGCCAAAAAAAAAAAAAATGTAAAGCACAACTTAATTTAAAACTTTTTTCACCATTTATTAGTTTTGGACAACCGAGAAGGAATAAAATCTCTGCCAGGTATGTGGTTTCTGTAACCATTTAGAAGATTGTTCCCTCTTCCTGCACAGTCACCAGAACAGGGTATGTGCAAGCTCTCTCAAATAGGGTAATAGAAAGAATACTCTTAAGTAGAGTGGTGAATATGGAGAATTTTTTTCAGGTTTTTGTTGTGGTCTTTTGTCTCTGCTGGCCGATCTCCTAATTTCCTGTTTGGTCACCAAGACAGAAAATGAGGTGACATCTCCCACAAAGAGACACAGGTGGCAAAAAAAAAATCTGACAGAGGCTATAATCCTTTCTCAAGTTAACCAAAAACAAGTTTTAGATGGTGTTGGGCTTTAACATTTTCTTGTAGCAGAGAAAGACTTTAAAATTATGCTTTAGATTGAAAGGACAACTGTACATACTTAAAAGTGAAAGAAAAGTCAAAATCTAACATTTTTTTTTTTTTTTTTTTTTAAATGTCCCCCCTCAATTATCTTCATGTAAACTGCTGCTGGTAAACAGACGTTTAGGAGCATTTGGGTGTTTTTTTTAGCTGCCCCTGAACTCTCCTCTGTTATCTTATCAGTACATGTACACAGGGTCGTTTATAGTCCTTTCTAGGCAATTGAGTTTAGAAGCTTTTTTTGGAAAGAAAATAAAATAAAAAATAAAATGCGTTCAGGACGGATGTTCAGAGGCATTTGAAATGCCAAACGCCTGTAACAGCTTGTAAACGTGGTAACTTGTGTTTAGCCGCACTTCGTTTACAGGCATTTTTGACCATTTGAGAAAAAAAAAAAAACAACACACACACACACACACACATTCTTCTAAAAATGTAAATGCGGCACGACAGACTTCCCGTGTAGATTAACAAAAACGTCTCGTGTACATTAAGCCTTACTTGTATAACATTAATCCACCCTGGTTACATGATCTCAGAGCTCTAGCCGCCCTGCATCAGCGAGCGGCTGCTGCAGGGAGCACTGACAATGGCTGGGCCATTGAACCACATCGAAGATGTCACAGCTCCCAGAATTCCTAGCCATTGTAGACCAATCCCTGAGCAAGAGCTGCAGGATCACAAGACCAGAGCAGATAAAAAAAAAAAAAAAAAAGGTAAATAAACTTTTTTTTTTTTTTATACAGGTTAGATAAGGGGGGGGGGGGCATTTTGAGGAAGAGTTAGACTTATGCCCTGTACACACGATTGGACCCTTGTCCGACCAAGTTCTCATAGGAATTCCATCGGAGTAAAATAGAACATGCCCTCTATGTAAACTCTGATGGAATCCATCGGAATTTCCGATGGGGCATACACGCAGTCGGAATTTCCGATGGAAAAAGTCAGTCGGACTTTTTCCATTGGAAATTCCGATCGTGTGTACAGCACTTGAGGCTTTCATTCCACTTTGAAATGAAATGAGAACCTTGCAACATGCAAGGTTTAGCAAAAGAGGTAAATCTAAAAAAGGTACCTTCCAGAAGATCAACTTCAACCCAAGTAGACTGCCAGGTACCCCCTACTTTTAATTATTTAAACACACTGATGTAATGGCTGCACCTGGTTCATACACGTGGGCTGAGGATACAAAATGGAATCTTCCGATTAGAAGTACCTGCTTATATTTACATTTTTTTAAATATAATTAAATGTACAGTACAACTGTCATTCAATGAATATGTGGATTAAGGGACAGGCGTTTTTTGCCATCTTAAAATTTCAGCACATTGCATACATTTTCCATACATTTACATTATTAACACCTTTCTACACTGGAAGAGGGGAATCTGACAACTTAGTTCTTAAAGTGGAACTTTATGCTAGATAACGAAATTGGGTGGACAGGCAGGGTTTTTAATGCAGATGAGACATGCTTTGACTCTTCTGCATTAAAGCTACTTACCCGCCTGCTCGGACCTGTACAGTTCACTTCACAAATTTGGCCATGCTGAAGCCGACGGAATTCCCATGCACGCCAGGTGAGGTTCACTTTAAAGCACATCTCCAAGCTAGATGTGTTTCATCAGAAAATCAACACTGAACGCACTATAGGGGTCTGCTGGAGGTTGGGTCCCCTTTGTGTTACTAACTTGTGGAATCCTAATAAAACAGGAGCTTCAACTCCAGTAGAGAGGTACATCTTAGAAATGATATTAGAGCACTAAACTCTTCCCAGAAATGGACTGTTAAACTAATCATATCAACCAAGTTGCATGAGCAGCACTCATCTAATATTTCACACAACGAATGTACACCAAGTTAATTTAGTCCATCCAGTATAAGTTAATGTAAAAACATTGTTTGGGGGGGGGGGGGGGGGGGAGAGAATAAAAAATGGGATAACTGAAACAATGTATGTAAAATTAAACTTGTACAAACAACAGTACCAATCCCAAAGTGCAATCAATACTCCCCCCAAAATAATGGTTGTACACTGAGCACAACCTGACTTGCTGCCTTCTGCTTTTGAAAGAAGGCAGACCAGTAGCAAGACAAATGGCAGGGGTGATACATGAAACATAGAACACAAAAGTAGACACATTTTATAACGGATACAAGTGCTGTAATCATTTCCTCCGTTCCTGGGTACAGCGGGGACAGAACCTAGAAATGTAAAGTTATATATTGTTAAGCTTTCCAGATATACATTGTTATTAAAAAAAAAACATTAGGAAACTGGTTTAAAAGGGAAGGTACAAAGCTCCTTGCCTCCCCTTTCTGAGGTATAATGCGTCATTCACACATTTAAAGAAGAAGTTCACCTTTTAGAACAGGTTACACTTATATTCAGTGTTTAACATAGAATGAATGCACTGGCCCCTGCAACGCGCCCCCTCAAATCCCCGCTGCGACAGCAAGCCAGGAATTTTATGCCGTGTCTGCTGCTACCAAAAAAAAAAAAAAGAAGGAGGTGGCCGTGCGGGGCTCTGCCCACCTGGTCACATCACTCATTTACAGTCCTCTGTAAATGGAAAACTACAAGGTCTGGCAGTCTTTGCGGCTGTCGGCTTGTAGTTTTCAATAAACTACCATGGCGCTGTAAAGCTCCTAAAAAATTTAAAGACTTAAGTGCACTAACTTCACTAAAACCAGTTAACAATTTCACAAACTAATGTTCAAAGGGTGGTGAGCATTTATAAATATTGCAAGTATCTGACAAATCAAGAACTGGGTAGGTCTTTTTCCACCCCTTTCAGATATGCCAGGGGTCTCCAAACTTTTCAAGCAAAGGGGCAATTTTTTGTCCTACAGACTTGAGGAGGGCCAGATTGTGACTAGCAGGGGCAGAAAATGTCACAGACCCGGCATGAGTGAGAATAAATATGGCCTTAGGGTTGGTGGTCAGTAGGAGTAGTGTCCCAATTAGTAAGAGGAATAGTATCCCATCATTGGTATCAATGGAAGGAATAGTGCCCCGTTTTTGGTGTTCGTGGGAGAAATAGTGCCTCATATCAGTGGGAGAAATAGTGCCCCAAGGGCCAGCAAAAGGCCACATCTGGCCCTCGGGCCACAGTTTGGAGACCCCTGAGCTATGCCATTACGTTTTTGCATATTGTATGTGTTTGGCAGTCAGAGTAACATAGCTTTGTTTTACAGTAGGCCTTTGTCTCCATTATATGCACAATAAGCTAAAAACCGAGGAAATGGTTTTCTTAGCCTAGGTGACTACTTATTTATGGGAGCTTTCAAATTTGAATGTCATTAGACATTATTAGATACATACTGTAGGTAGCTAGTCACAGGCAATTTACAGAAATCTATACAACAATCTATAGACAATCCTATACCAATTAGTGAAAACTTAGTACACACCATTTTCCTTTGGGTTTAGTGGTGAGATCCACACATGCAAAATGAAACCACTCTATGGGACACTAGGAGAAAAAAAAAAAAAAATTATTACCTGGTTGTACTTTACAAAATAACAGATTATAAATCACACAAAAAAGCCAGGATTACAGCTAAAAATAAATTAAAATTAAATAGAAATAGCTTCCAGGATTAGTCAGTAGTCAGCAACCAAAAAGGTAGACCTTTCAAATGAATACTGAAACAATTTTTTTTTATTGAAAAAGTAATATATTTTAATAAAAACACTTACATCTGGATTGTCACAGCCAATCATTTCTCCATAGGACACCTGGTGACACAAGCAGTAGGTGGGTTCGTTGGGGTCTACGGGCATATCAAGGACATCAGAAGGATGAACAGACAATACTGCCTCTGAGAATGCTGGACTGCAAGATAAAAAAAAAAATATATATATATAAAAAATAAAAAAAATTACATGATACAAAATAGGTGTTTAGTGGTCGTAATAAAAGAATAAAAAACAAACAAACAAAACACACACAGCTGATCTTTACAAAAGGGGGGGGGGCTTATTTATTCCATCTGTTGGAATCCTATGGGCTCTGTCTTTATCTCCTGAGTGAGGCTATTGTACACCGAACCGATGGTGAGATTATGGATAAATGGCATGATCTCGGGAAGCCCTTTCAAATTTTCTGGGGGACTAGACAGGGGTGTCCACTGTCACTCTAGTCAGAGCCCCTCGCTGCCAGGTTGCGGTCAAGTACTACCTTTTCCGGCCTTCGGGTGGGGCGATTGGAGAAACGCGTCTCATATGCGGATGACATGCCATTATACTAACAGGACCCAGGTCCCTCACTCTCGGTAGCCTTTGGGCGGATCCAAGAATTTGGTGACTACTGTGACGGTTTATGAAGATTGCCCCATTCCATTGTCTGGATCTTTCAAATATTTGTGGATCCTAGTGCAGCTCCCCATTTCTAAGTTTTTGGAGGCAAAGATAAGGTCTCTATGGTCTATGGTGACCAAATTAATAGCTGACAAATATATGCTCCCCCTTGCGTTGCCTATTGGGAATTTTTGACCAAGAGGAGTGGGATGTGTATACCAAATTATTCCTGAGGATTCTCTTTTTTGGGGATCGGAAACTCATAGCTAGGAGGTGGATCCATAGGGAACAACTGATGTTAGGGATGTGGTTGAAGATAATGATGAGCTCCGGCGTGTTCACACACCCCACATGCAGAGCCCACCAGGAAGTCGGCATTGCGCTGCCCCAATCACAAGCGGCAAGATATTTTACGATCTCTGCAGCCGTGCATCGGGATAAGGTCTCACTGCCTGTGATTAGAGCAGCGCAGTGTCGACTTCCTGGCGGGCTCTGCACGTGGGGTGTGCGAACACACCGGAGCTCAGCCTTAGTTGAAGATAGTGAATGCCAACATTCTTCTATACCGTATGAAGCCCGGGGATCCCCCAACAAGTTTAGGAAGGTGTGGTTTCGGTGGGTGGACTCATAGGATATGTTGGAGGATGTGGATCACTGACTGGTTAAGGGTTGAGGAGAGGCTGCAAGATCAATGTTTTCAATATCACTCAACTGAAGTTTGGGGGGTACAGGTACAACACACTGTTATAAAAGATGGGGTTTTAGAGTAACATACTCCATCTGCAAATGCCCATTGTTTCATGTATATAGCTGTCACCTGAGGGGGAGGTTAGCAAGTGCCTTTGTCTTGCTGGGGTTTCGGGGGCCTTTGTGGGAGGGAAGGGCATTCTGCTAATGTCCTACTGTTGTCATTGTTGGGATAAACTGTCTTGTTGGTTCATAATTAAATGCACAATAACAGATTTCCTGGATTACCAGGTCTGGATTTGGAACTCTGGTTGGAGTATATGACTGGTAGTGTTGGCCCTATTGGCCGGTTTACTGTGAAATGTATAAGGTGCTACAGGTTTTTCACTTGCCTGCCATTTTGTATATGAATTTTTTTTTTATGCTAAATGAAAAACAATTCAAAGAAAAAGCTCTGAAAGCTGAAAATTGGCTTGGTCGGGAAGGAGGTGAACGTGCCCAGTAAAGTATCTTAGTCAGAAAAAGCTAGGCATTTTCAGGAGCCAAAAGGCCTCCACTGGCTGTTTCCCAAAACAGTTTTTTTTTTTTTACACTTTAGGTATGCTCATATATCAGTAAAAAGTAACATTCAATGCAATCATGTTGATTGTCACACATCACCCACTTCATACTAATGTCTGGTAAATGGTTTAAAGTAATTACATCAGAACAACCAGGCACCTAGTATGTCCAGAAGGTGGTCAGCAATAGCATCCTCCACATTTCTATTGGTAAAGAGGTATGCACTAGATCTTTTCACTTCATACATGGCTAAATATTTTGAATTCATTTGTGTGCTTGATTTGTTGCTCCTGACATCTCCTCACCCTCCTTTTAATTTCTTCTTCTTTACAGTGTCCTCTTCTGATACCCTACGGCCTCTGGAACCTCGTTTGTCTTTTTGTGATCGATTCTCTGCAAAAGGAAAAAATAAACATTTTATGTACTGAAATAAGAATAATCCATCATGCAGATCTGGTAATAAGACAAGGAGCATATTAAAAAAAGAATAAACACTTGCTTTTTATTCCACGTCCAGATGGGCTGTCAAACTCTGCTCCTTCCAATTTTTCTTTGAGATCAGCTTCAAACCGTGCCAGGTCTGCATCTAGCCGTCTGATGTGTTTATCCACCTTTTAAAAAATAAAAATAAAGAGAATAAAGAATTGTAAATGGTGAAGGGGAAAGAATCAAAATTGATCATACAAGTATCCAAAGCACCCCCAATTAATCATGCATGCAACACCAAGCTGGTGACGATAATGCCAATATCACACAACTTTTATTGCATTTATTAGCCACTTCATCTGTTTGTTTGTTTTTTATATGAAAAACACATACTTATTAACCAATTGGTCATGCTTCCTTTACTTCAATACCAGGCACTTCTACACCTTCCTGCCCAAGCCAATTTTCAGCGCTGTCGCAATTTGAATGACAATTGTGCGGTCATGCTACACTGTACCCAAACAATGTTTTTATCATTTTGTTCTTACAAATAGAGCTTTCATTTGGTATTATTTGATCATCTCTGCGTTTTTTTGTTTTTTTTTGAGCAACAAATAAATACAATAAAAAAAAAAAAAAAAAAGACTGAAAATGTAAAGAAAAAATAAAATGTGTTTCTGTAAACAAGTATTTTTTCTTCAACAACAGGCACTGATAAGGTAGCACCGATGGGGTGGTAATGATGAGATGGCACTGATGGGTACTCATAGGTGGCACTGATAGGTGGCATGGGTGGGCACTGAGTGGTGGCACTGTTTGGCATCACTTGTTTGATCTGGACCATAATGTTACCAGTCAGTGCCCATTTTTGGAAACTGACTGGCATCTATTGTGCATATTTTTTCATATGTGGATGGCCATGGGGTACATACCTGGCCATCCACATGTTGGGGGCTTCCTTGGTGGTCCAGTGTAGGCATCCGCAGGGGGGATGTGCTGATAAACAATCAGCGCAGACCCCCCCGTCAGGAGAGCCACCGGCTGTTTAATGCTGGACACCATAGGACGTCATATAACGTCCAGTCAGGATAACTGAACCACCGCCCGGCTGTCATTTTTCTATAGGACGGGCGTCAAGTGGTGAATATCCAAGCCAAGACCTGATGAGACTACCTTAGTGGTCACCAAGGGCCTTCAGTTGGTGGACCCAGAATCAGGCTCTTAGTAACAAACTCAAAATACTTTAACCACTTAAGAACCGCAAGGATTTGCCCCCTTAATGACCAGGCCATTTTTTTGCAAAACAGCACTGCGTCGCTTTAACCACTTAAGGACCAGGCCTATTTGTCAAAATTGTTGTTTTCAAGTTGAAATCAGACACTTAATAAAATATATATATATTATACTTATATAGCGCTATCTATAAAGATAAAAAAACACCCTAGAGAATAAAATGGCAGTCATTGCAATACTTTATGTCACACTGTTTTTTGCACAGCGGTCTTACAAGCGCACTTTTTTTGGGAAAAAAAACACTTTTGAAAAAATTTAATAAATAAGACAGCAATAAAGTTATCCCAATTTTTTTTTTATATTGTGAAAGATGACATTACGTTGAGTAAATTGATACCAAACATGTCATGCTTCAAAATTGTGCCAGCTCGTGGAATAGTGATAAACTTTTACCCTTTAAAAATCTCCATGGGGGACGTTTAAAAAAAAAAATCTACATGTTGCATGTTTTGAGTTACAGAGGAGGTCTGGGGCTAGAATTCTTGCTCCAACGACATGTGTGGTTTGAACACAATTTCCATATGTGGGAACTACTCATGTATGCGCTCGCTTCTGCACGCGAGCTCAGCGGGACGGGGCGCGTTAAAACATTTTTTTTTTTTTTTTACAGTTCTTTAAAAATAAAAAATAATGTCAATTTTATTCTTATTACAAGGAATGTAAACAGCCCTCTACCGCCCCGATAAACGTGATCTCGCGGCAAATGAATACTGGGGTTATGGCAGCTAGCTATTCTACTTCAAAGAGCCGGTGACTTGTCCTCAATGTTCCCCTATGGGGGAAGTTCCACAACCGACTGCGCAGTCTCCGGGCATGCGCAGTAACATTCTACGGGCAGGCTACGGAAATAGCCGAACAAAACAGCTGATCGTCAGCTGTGGAACACGGAATCGGCAGCTAGCTGCTGAGACAGGAAACCCGGCTTGTGGAGCGTACCAAAAGTCAGCAGGGGAGGACGGAAAGCTTCACTGCACCACACCGTAAACATTTCCTCCAGACATGTATATTTATTACATCATTTACATTTACATTATCATTTACATCATACATTTACATCATAAGCACGTTGGGTTTGAAACGGATCGTAGAGGGGGGGGGCTGTGTGCGGCTCTATGGGGCTGACGGAGCAGGAGGAGCTCACTGACTGACAATAGAGCGGCCCATCCAGGGCACCAGTCAGCGAGCACCCGGGCGGGGGAGGCTTCAGGGAGGGAGGAGGAGAAGATGACCATCGCCGAGCTTCTTACACAACCGACTGCGCAGACTCCGGGCATGCGCAGTAGCAGGCTACGGAAATAGCCGAACGCAACAGCTGATCATCAGCTGTTAAGTGGAACAAATACCATAGGTGGAACCAGCTTGTTAAGTCACCGGCGTATGGATGTTGTACCCAAGCAGAATTTATGTCCCCTTTTTCCCCACAAATAGAGCCATCTTTTGGTGGTATTTGAAAAAAATAAAAAAGTTTTATATATTATATATACACACGAACACACACACTGCGTCAGACAGAGCGGACACTTGACACTTTTTGGGACGATTGACATTTATACAGCGATCAGTGCTATAAAAATGCACCGATTACTGTGTAAAGGTCACTGGCAGGGGAGGGGGTTAACACTAGGGGGCGATCAAGGGGTTAAGTGTTCCCTAGGGAGGTGTTTTTAACTGTGGGGAGATGGAACTAACAGGAGGAGGAGAGAGATCACTGTTCCTAATCATTAGGAACAGTCAGTCTCTCTCTGAACATTTTTTACTTAACCGTTTACATTGACAGATCCCCGTTCTGGCTCTCTGTGGAGTGATCGCGGGTGTGGCAAACAAAGCCCTCCAGCTGCACGGGCTCCCGTTGTATGAATGGCCAAGCCGCAACTACCTCACAACCACGAAACGGAGCTCTGAAGGGATGGCACGTTTATGATGTCACCAGCTGCATTCCATTTGGATATCTCCTAACAATGCATGTTGAGGAGATATTCACAGTACCTACAGGTAAGCCTTATTATAGGCTCACCTGTAAGTACTGTACAAGTTAAAAGTTGGACTTTACTACCACTTTAAGATTAGTTGGCTCCATCCTAAAATTCAACCTTAAGAGACATGGTAGAAGTTAAATTGGTTAGTAAGGCAAGAACACATCCTCTGAGAGTCTGATATTAGGAAGGACTTTTTATGAATATTTTATATACCCTATATACGCCGAGTTTTTCAGCAATATTTTTGTGCTGAAAATGCCCCTTCGGCTTACACTCGAGTCACCTTTTTGCGCGTGATATCCCAGACTTTGGGGACCCGGTAAACTTGGCACACATGTTGTCCCACTCTTCCTCTACAATTGTGCAAAGTTTGTTGTCTGGGGGGGACCTACGGCCGGGGAGCACCGATTTTTCAAAGCCGGGCACCCCTTCCATAGACTTCCATTAGGGTTGTCCCGATACCGATACTAGTATCGGTATCGGGACTGATACCGAGTATTTGCGGGAGTACTCGTGCAAATACTCCCGATGCCAGAATAGAATACTTTTTTTTTTTTCCCAGTGCGGGTGGAGAGGGGGTGGAGTGCAGGCGGAGAGGGGGCGGAGAGCGGAGCAGAGCAGTCCTCGTATGGGGGAGAGGAGAGCTGCTGCCACCTTAGACAAAGCCGAGTCAATCCCCCTCCCCTCCCCCCGCCGCTGCCGACATCTACTGTAGTTACTATGCGCAGGGGGAACACAACAGCTGACATTTGCATTTGAATAGCTGGGTGTTCCCCCGCCGTCATGTATAGCCCCTCCCCCTTGCCCGGGCACTTTGATACGACGGGTGAGCTGTCTATCAAATTTCTCGGCAAGGGGGAGGGGCTATACATGACGGCGGGGGAACACCCAGCTATTCAAATGCAAATGTCAGCTGTTGTGTTCCCCTAGCTGGAAGTAGTGAGAGAAGAGGAGAGCCTGGGCTGGATTGTCTGTGGATGGTTGGGGATCAGGGGTTCTGCTGCTGCTGCATACATTGTGCACCTATGTCACCTATACTACCAGGAGGAGGAATGGGTCACATTGCGGGATCACTGCTGCTGCTATCACTGACTGTCCTCCACACACAAGGTATGGCTAAGGAGCCTGGACTCAAGAGCTAGCAATCTGATGCTGGGTGACCGTTGTGCTGATGTTGTAACATGTCTGTGGGACATGAACCTTGAGCTGAGGAGGAGGATGAGCAACATTGTAGAAGTTTGATGGAAGATTTGGAAACATTTTCTAGTTGTTTGTAAATAAGTTATAAAGTGGCAACATCTCATCCAGCACTGTGTGAGATGGGGAGAGGGGGCACACTGCGACCTGGAGAAAGGGGCCACACTGCGACCTGGAGAAAGGGGCCACACTGCGACCTGGAGAGAGGGGCCACACTGCGACCTGGAGAGAGGGGCCACACTGCGACCTGGAGAGAGGGGCCACACTGCGACCTGGAGAGAGGGGCCACACTGCGACCTGGAGACAGGGGGCACACTGCGACCTGGAGAAAGGGGGCACACTGCGACCTGGAGAAAGGGGGCACACTGCGACCTGGAGAAAGGGGGCACACTGCGACCTGGAGAAAGGGGGCACACTGCGACCTGGAGAAAGGGGGCACACTGCGACCTGGAGAAAGGGGGCACACTGCGACCTGGAGAAAGGGGGCACACTGCGACCTGGAGAGAGGGGGCACACTGCGACCTGGAGACAGGGGGCACACTGCGACCTGGAGAAAGGGGGCACACTGCGACCTGGAGAGAGGGGGCACACCGCGACCTGGAGAAAGGGGGCTCACTGCCCCTTGCCGAGAAACTTTGATAGACAGGTCACCCGTCGTATCAAAGTGCCCGGGTAAGGGGGAGGGGCTATACATGACGGCGCGGCAGGGGAACACCCAGCTATTCAAATGCAAATGTCAGCTGTTGTGTTCCCCTAGTGCATAGTAACTAGATGTCGGCAGCGGTGGGGGGAGGGGATTGACTTGGCTTTGTCTTAGGGGACACAAGGCTGCATTAGGGACATGGCTGAATTCAGGGAGATGGATGAATTTAGGGACATGGCTGCATTAAGGGACATGGCTGCATTAAGGGACATGGCTGAATTAAGGGACACAAGGCTGCATTAGGGACATGGCTGAATTAGGGACATGGCTGAATTAAGGGACACAAGGCTGCATTAGGGACACAAGGCTGCATTAGGGACATGGCTGAATTTAGGGACATGGCTGAATTTAGGGACATGGCTGAATTAAGGGACACATGGCTGAATTTAGGGACATGGCTGAATTTAGGGACATGGCTGAATTTAGGGACATGGCTGAATTAAGGGACATGGCTGAATTAAGGGACATGGCTGAATTAAGGGACATGGCTGAATTAAGGGACATGGCTGAATTAAGGGACATGGCTGAATTTAGGGACATGGCTGAATTTAGGGACATGGCTGAATTTAGGGACATGGCTGAATTAAGGGACATGGCTGAATTAAGGGACATGGCTGAATTTAGGGGCATGGCTGAATTTAGGGGCATGGCTGAATTTAGGGGCATGGCTGAATTTAGGGGCATGGCTGAATTAAGGGGCATGGCTGAATTAAGGGGCATGGCTGAATTAAGGGGCATGGCTGAATTAAGGGGCATGGCTGAATTAAGGGGCATGGCTGAATTAAGGGGCATGGCTGAATTAAGGGGCATGGCTGAATTAAGGGGCATGGCTGAATTAAGGGGCATGGCTGAATTAAGGGACACAAGGCTGCATTAGGGACATGGCTGAATTTAGGGACATGGCTGAATTAAGGGACAAGGCTGCATTTGGGGACACGTGGCTGCATTTAAAAAAAGTATCGGTATTCGGTATCGGCGAGTACATGAAAAAAAGTATCGGTACTTGTACTCGGTCCTAAAAAAGTGGTATCGGGACAACCCTAACTTCCATGTTAAACGTCAGTCTAGTCATGGGCAAAGTGAGGCATGCAGATGGACACCCTAGGCTTATATTCGAGTCAATACGTTTTTCCATTTTATTGTGGCAAAATTAGGTGCCTATTTTTTTATTATTATTTAACTACTTGACATCCAGCCGCCGCAGTTATACGGCGGCAGGTCGGCTCCCCTGCGCAAGGTCACGTAGATCTACGTCACCTCGCAAAGCGGCCACTAGGGACGCGTGCGCGCCCCCCGCTCGCCCCTGATCCCGACACGCATGCCCGGCAAGTGTGATCACCGCCAGGCTCCCTCGATCGCTCGTTACAGAGCGAGGACCGAGAGCTGTGTGTGTAAACATACAACATACAATGTATGAACAGCGATTTGTCATTTCCACATGTTAGTCCACCCCCCCTTCAGTTAGAACACACCCAGGGAACATGATTAACCCCTTCCTCGCCCCCTAGTGTTAACCCCTTCACTGCCAGTGGCATTTTTATAGTAATCAATGCATTTTTATAGCACTGATCGCTATAAAAATGCCAATTGTCCCAAAAATGTGTCAAAAGTGTCCGCCATAATGTCGCAGTACCGATAAAAATCACTGATCGCCACCATTACTAGTAAAAAAAAAATATTAATAAAAATGCCATAAAACGATCCCCTATTTTGTAAACGCTATAACTTTTGCGCAAACCAATCAATAAACGCTTATTGGGATTTTAACTAAAAATATGTAGAAGAATACGTATCGGCCTAAACTGAGGAAAAAAAAAAAATTGTTTATATATTTTTGGGGGATATTTATTATAGGAAAAAAGTAAAAAAAATATTCGTTTCAAAATTGTCTCTCTATTTTTGTTTATAGCGCAAAAAATAAAAACCGCAGGAGGTGATCAAATACCACCAAAAGAAAGCTCTATTTGTGGGGGAAAAAAAGGACGCCAATTTTGTTTGGGAGCCATGTTGCACGACCGCGCAATTGTCAGTTAAAGCAACGCAGTGCCGAATCGCAAAAAGTGGCCCGGTCATTGACCAGCAATATGGTCCGGGGGTGAAGTGGTTAAAAAAAAATAAAAAAAAAAACACACACACACACAAACACATTCACGGCCAAAAATATTGGCATTTCTGTTAGAAACTTGATGCAATTACAAACGTTTAGGCATTCCCATGTATATTTCGTAGGTTTGTGTTGGTATAGCACAAAAAGCCAAATCTGACACATTCAACGTAAAACTCCAAAAATGGACTGGACAAAATTGGCACCCTCAATTTAATATTTGATAGCACACCCCTTGGAAAACATTTAAATCAATTGCTTCCTACAAAGAATGGGTTTCTTTTCCCTCTCTATTGGAATTTTGGACCACTCTTTCGCCAACTTGATTGGAAGGGTTTCTTTTCCCAGCTGCTGTTTTGAGATCTCTTCACAGGTGCTTTATGGGATTTAGATCTAGACTCATTGCGGCCAGTTCAGTACTCTCCAGCGCTTTGTCTTAAACCCTTTCTGGGTGCTTTTTGACATGTTCTTTGGGTCATTGTCCTGCTGTAGGACCCATGACCACTGAGGGTGACTGTATATTTGTTATTTAAAAGGCCTCATTTATTTTTCTGAAAACAGTAGCATGATGGGCTTTACCAAAAATCAGTGATTTTGTTTAGTCTGTCAACAGCATATTCTACCAAAAATATTTTGGCTTCCTCAGGTATGTTTTGGCAAACTCCAATCTGGCTTTTTTCTGTTTTTGTGTCAGCAGTGGGGTCCCCCTGGGTCTCCTACCATAGCGTCCCTTTTCATTCAGGTGAGATCTGAAACAGTTGTACCCAGTGTCTGAAGATCCACTTGAATTTGCCTGGAAGTTGATCGAGGTTCTTTAGCCACCATTTGAACAATCCTTTGTTGCATTCTTTAATAAATGTTTCTCTTTCATCCACATCCAGGGGGATTAGATACAGTGCCACGGGCCGTAAGCTCATTGACAATGTTGCGCACAGTGGACACAGGAACAGCAAGATCTCTGGAGATGGACTTGTAGTCTTGAGATTGTCAATTCTTTTCTTCAATATTTGCCCTCAAATACTTAAAAAAAATATTTGCTGCTCTATTTTTTTTCCATACACACACACACACACACACACACAACAGAAAGGAGGTCGAGTCCATTTTTCCACCTTTTTAAACGGTGTTGTCAATGTGATTTCCATATTGTCAGTTAATTGACACAGGTGAGTTTAATTAAAAATTACAGGACCATCACATTGCGTGAATTTGGAATGCAACGATTTCTTACAATTTTGAGAAGGTGCCAATAAATTTTGTCCAATCCATTTTTGGGGTTTTGCGTGGAATGTGTGAGATTTGGCTTCTTGTTTCTCCACCTTTTTGTTTATACCAATACAAACAAAAGAAATAAACATGAGAATGCCTAAACATTGTAATTGCAACAATTTTCTGGGCGAAGTGGTGCATTGTTTGACAGAAACGCAGGGTTGCCAATATTTTTGCCCATTAATGTATATTAAATAAAATAGTGACTACCAGAATTCTAATAGCCACAGCACTTTAACAGCATTGCTCTGATACTTACCATCTCATATGTCTGCATGGCCAACTGCACTTTATCATCACTGTACTCCTTGCATTTGCTGTAGGCATTTTGAATGCGCTGTAAATGTTGCACTCTCTGTTCAGGGGTAAAGTCTCGTACTTTGTTTATGTATTCGCTAGCCAAGGCATCAATCTCTTTCTTTTTATCTGTTCCAAAAGAAAATAACCTTCATACAATGCATAAAGTCCATGATATCACCACAAATATTCCAATAAACCTGCCTAATATCATACACCTGAATAACCCTGCAGTTTCGCTGTCATTGTGCCCTTGCTGGACATCACATGCCATGCCATGCCATGTGAGATGGCTCCCTCTAGGCATACCTGCCCTTAATCTATTTTACGGCTATATGTGCTCCTACTTAAGACAGACACTCTGGAAGTGTTAGGACTGCAGTTTACTGGCAAAGTCTTGACGTGGACACAGCATCTTTTGCATATATATTTGCAAATGTGTGAAAACAAAACCCTCTGTTTTTAACGTGAATTGTTAAACAGGTTCAATTTGGTTGTTTTCCAGGCTGGCAAGTGTGCAGGGAAATCTTGAGTGTGATGTGTGTTGCCCATCTATGTGCACCTTACTGTAAAGGCTATAAATTGGGGTGGTTGCCACTTTTTGTAAAAAGTGTAGGGCCAACACTCACCTATGTTTAGGCTGAAGAAACTGCTGCAGAATGTCACTTGCCAGCAGATCAACACTCCTAAAAGTGTATCTTTTCCTGCTCAACTTCAGGGGACCTCTTCAGAGCAGTATTTACATACACACAGGGGGCCAGATTCTCGTAGATCAGCGTATCTACGAGCGGGGCGTAGCGTATGCCATTAACACTACACCGCCGCAACTTACTGGAGCAAGTGCCGTATTCTCCAAGCACTTGCTCCGTAATTTGCGGCGGCGGAGTCTAAATGCCCCGGCGTATCCCCGCGTAAATCAAAGGGGGCGGCTTGTATTTAAATTAAGTGCGCCCCCGTGCCGAACGAACTGCGCATGCGCCGGCCTTAAACGTAGGCCACTATGCATGCCTTGTAGTACGCCGCAAATACATTGGTTGCGAAGTGAACGTAATTAACGCACAGCCCTATTCGCGACGAGTTACGTAAACGATGGAAAAACCCGACGCTGTCCCGACGGCCATACTTAACATGGCATACGGCGGACCGACGTAAGGTTACCCCTCATATAGCAGGGGTAAACTTACGCTTAAGGAAACGACGTAAACTACGGCGAAGCGGCGCAAAAACGTTTGGGAATCGCCGTATTCGGCTCATTTGCATATGCGACGCTGAAATAGACGTAAAAGCCACCTAGCGGCCAGCGTAGTATTGCATTTAGGATCCGACGGTGTAAGTGACTTACACCAGTTGGATCCTGGCGTATCTTGTTTTGAGAATACAAAACAATGATACGCCGGCGGGATTTTCAAATTACGCCGGTGTATCTGTAGATACACCGGCGTAATTCTTTTGAGAATCTGGCCCAGGAAATCCACTTATGTACTTTTTTTTTTTTTACACTCTTCAGACTAGTAATTACAAGGTTAAAAAAAATCCTAGGTGTAGTTGTGGCCTTCGACACCAACATGAATGCAATTGCAGACCACATACCCTCAGTCCTCTGATCCAGATCACTCATGAGTTGGAAATTTCGTTGAAGCTCACATGGTAGATTTTCTATGCCTTAAGAAAAAAATATAGATATATAAAAACACACATATACAAAAGATAATTGGTCTTGTGCCACTAGCTATGCCAAGTGGTGTTTTACTTATACAGCCATTCTCAGGTATGAGGTCAATCAACCACAGCTCATGGAACCACTAGCAACCTCTAGAACCTTGGTAGAGAATGGCTACTCTACAATCTTAGGCCCCTTTCACATTGAGGAGTTTTTCAGGCAGTATAGCGCTAAAAATATCGCTGCTATACCGCCTGAAAAACTCCTGCCCAGCTACCTCAATGTGAAAGCCGGAGGGCTTTCACACTGAGGCGATGCGCTGGCCGGAGACAAAAAAAATCTCCTGTCAGCAGCATCTTTGGAGCGGTGAGAGGAGCGGCGTGTATACCGCTCCTTCCCATTGAAAACAATGGGAAACCGCGGCAAACCGCCCGCAATGCGCCTCTATAGAGGCGCATTGAGGGCGGTATTAACCCTTTATCGGCCACTAGCGGGGGTTAATACCGCACCGCTAGCGGCCGATTCCTGCGGCAATTCCGGCGGTATAGCGCCGATATTTTTAGCGGCGATATACCGCCACCGCGGCTACAGGTCCAATGTGAAAGGGGCCTTAGTAAGAATTGAACAGTATATATTTTAAGAAAATTTCCAACAATAGAAAGCAATATCTTGACAAACATTTGTAAATAAAATGCCACTTCACTGGTGTTACAGCCAAACTTTCACATTACAGACGTTAGAAAAAGTGTAAACAAAAAATTACGTCTGGTCAGGTACAGAATCATGGCACCCCGTCGCCCCAAAAGAAGCTTGTTTGGGGTGCTATTGAAATTGATGGGCAACGCACGGGCATCCCACTATTAGCCACTATTGTGAATTGCAGGCAGAATAGTGGCGCTTCTGCCCGTGATTTGGAATGCGGAGATGTGAACGGAGCCAAAATGTGCAGATATCTTCTCTTTATTGTACAATTTATCCATGTGAATAAACACTGTACTTTCAGCTGCAGCCGTCATATAATCACTAGTGTTGTTTATTTGCAGCCTCCTCCTTTTTCCCATTCAGAGAACCCTGTGTATTCTGTGAACAGAGACTTTATCAAAACTGGAGCAGCTGTGTATTGCCAACTGTCACATTTGTTTGTTTCCTCGACCAAACTGTCAAACCATCAAATGACTGGAGTCATAACTGATCACATGTGCAGCACCATGGCAGTTGCAGATCAAACAGAAGCAGTTTCCTTGGTTGTAAAGGATAGGAGGGTTTAATTCCACTATAAAGCGGAAGTAAACCCATCAATTTAACAGGTTCAAAAGACTGTTACATTCCCGTCACATGTCGGGAATGTAACGGTCACATTGTCTGTGCTCGCAACCAAACTGTCAAACCTTCCAATGGCTGGTGTCATAATGTGCAGCACCAAGGCAGTTGAAGATTAAACAGAGGCCAGGATGGCAGCCTCCTTGGCTGACAATTATAGAAGGGTTTAATTCAGCTTTATGGCTGTCAGCAGATCAGTCTCTACAAATATGTCAGTGCCTACAAATAGAGAGCAACTGAGCATGTGCAGAGCAGGGCATTACTGGATTTTAAACAGTATAGGTACTTATTCTTTTTAATGTTTTACATAGCTATACTTGTAAAAAGGACCAGCCTGAAGTGATCTATCAGGACACTTTAAAGTGATACTAAAATCTCGTTTTTGTATCTCTTTAAAAATAACAAACATATTATATTTACCTCCTCTGTGAAATGGTTTTGTACAGGGCAGCCCCTATCCTCCTCTTCTACGGTCCCCCTCCAGCACTCCTGGCCCCTCCCTCCCGTTGAGTGTTCCCACAGCAAGCAGCTTTCTATAAGGGCACCCGAGCCAAACAACAGCTGTGTGTCCATTCAGACATGGAGTTGTGGGTCGGCTGCGTCCCCTCTTTATCCTGATTGGCTGACTTTGACAGCAGCAGGAGCCAATGGCACTGCTGCTGTGTCTCAGCCAATCAGGAGGAAGAGTCCCGGAAAGCTGTGCCACTGGTGCACATTGCTGGATAGAGATGGGGCTCAGGTAAGTATTGGGGGGGGGGGGGGGCTCTGCTGCACACAAAGGGCTTTTTATCTTAATGCAAAGAATGCATTGAGATAAACAACCTTCTGCCTTTACAACCACTTTGAACTCTCTTTTTACCTTAAGGCATTCTATGCCTTAAGGGAAAAACACCTGTGCTGCAGGATCCCCCCCAATCCTCCCTTATACTTACCTGAGCCCGACCTAGCATTGTGCACAAGAGTGTCATCTCTCTCCCTCCTCACTGAGCAGACTGATAACAGCAGGAGCCATTGGTGGTATTCGTTTAGAGTGTGCGCACTATACCTTGCATAGGTGTCAAACTGGCGGCCCTCCAAGTCTCATGAGGCCATGAAAGGCTGACAGTTACAAGCATGTCTGCCACAGGCAGACGCATAATGGGGCTTGTAGTTCCACAAAAGCTGGAGGGGCATCAGTTTGACACCCCTGCGACTTAGAGAATTTTTTTTTTCCCCCAGTAGCAGATTCTTTAAAGCGGAGTTCCACCCAAAAATTGAACTTCCGCTTTTCATATTTCTCCTCCCATCCAGTGTCACATTCAGCACCTTTTACAGAGGAGGAGGGAGCAGATACCTGTCTAATACAGATATTTTCTCCCACTTTCTCCCACTATCCACTGCGATCTACGCCATGTCCTCCTCTCCCCCATCTTGTGGGAGACCCACAGGTCCCACAAGACAGCAGAGATCAGCGAGATTGTGCAGCGCGATTCACGCATGTGCAGTAGGGAACCAGGCTGTAAGCCGCAAGGCTTCACTTCCTGATTCCCTTACCGAAGATGGCGGGACCACCACCCGGGAGCAGATCGGGTTCGGGTGCCGACATCGCTGGTGCCCTGGACAGGCAAGTGTCCATATATTAAAAGTCAGCTGCAGTATTCGTAGCTGCCGATTTATACTATATCCCTACTATATCCCTGACTGGTTATCAGTTTTTCCTACGGTGCCATTAAAGTCCACCTAATCCGTTTTCTTTCTTACAATAGCTGACAATTTATTTATTTTTTGGCGGAAATCCACTTTAAGTCCTGTAGACTTTGAGGTGGGACATCCATGAATTGGACTTCCTATAGTGTATCCTGGTGGCAGGGCTGCTGTTAGAAATCACGTGGCCCTGTACAGCCTACTTGGCAGGCCCCCCCCCCCCCAATATATTTAAGACCATATTTTTACTTAAAATATCCTAAAATAATTATTTTGTATTTGTTTTTTTACATAAAAAAAAAATATATATATGTTCACAGTGACGAGGGATCAGAAGCGGGCAGAACAGGAAGGGGAATCAGTTACAGGAACGATGCCCTGTGTCTCTCCCTGCAGCAGCTGAAAGCTGGCAGGAGGGGGAGAAACTGTCTTTCAGCTGCTGCAGAGAGCCGCACAGGGCATCCTTCTGTAACCACCCCTCTGCCGAACTGCACTAATTCCCCCTGCTGTTTGCCCAGGCCCCCTACAGGAGGGCTGGTGGTCCCCCCCTATCAGCGGCCCTGCAGGGTGGCATGTCTTCTCCAGGTATGTGACATACATGCACCAGGCCATCCACACAATGTAAAAGAACCCCAGGCCACCTTCTCCCATTACTCCATGGTCCAGTTCTGATGCTGATGTGCCCACTGACACCTTTCTATCAGAACCAGCATTAAAGAGGAGTAAGGATGAGCTCTGGCGTGTTTGCATTGAACATGTGCAGAGCCCGCCAGGAAGTGTGCACGGCGCTGCGCTAATCACAGCCAGGGAGACATTGTCCCGATGCTTGGCTGCAGAGATCGTGAAATGTATCCCTGGCTGTGATTAGCGCAGCGCCGTTCACACTTCCTGGCGGGCTCTGCACGTGTTCTAAGCGAACACACCTGAGCTCATCCTTAATGAGGAGGTCCGGAAAAAAATAAAAATTAAAAGCCAGCAGCTAAACATACTGCAGCTGCTGGCTTTTAATAAATGGACCTCGATTTCGGCAGTAGGGCTCCCGGCGTGAACCCTAAAGGCTACATTGCCATTGCGGGTAAGGGAACCCGGCAGTGTAGCCTTTCGGGTTCAAGCGGGGAACCCTGCTGCGCATGCACAAGGCCCTGCTCCTCTCTCCCATTAGCCCGGCGGCCAGGGGAGGAGGAGAAGGGAGCCCCGCGATGGCATCACTGCCGCGTCATTCCCGGAAGTGGGAAAGGATATCTGTCAAAGACAGGTATCCTGACCCCCCCCCCCCCCCAAAAGTGCCACCGGAGGGGGGGTGCGATGAGCGGAAGTTCCACTTTAGGGTGGGGCTGCGCTTTAACTTATCAATGTAAACTAAAGGTAGCTCACGTACATCAATGAGCCTTGGTCACCCATGACCCTGTCACCGGTTTTCCTTCCTTGGACCACTTCTTGTCAGTGCAAACCTGGATCATCCCCCCTTGTGGAGATATTCTGACCAAGTAATGTAGCCATTACAACAGGGCCCTTGGCAAAGTCACCTAAATCCCTACACTTGCTGTTTTTTCTGCTTTCAAACACATCAACTTTATCATAGTCATAATGTTATAGCTAATCGGTATACAACCAAGGTAAGTGAACATCGTTGTTATTTTAAATAAAGTTTCCATTACTCAAAATAGAGTTACGTAAACTATTTACGTCAGCACGTCGCACTCTAAGCTGGGAGAGCGCGCTCACGGACTGGTGACGCAGTTTTAATTATACGCTCGGCTGATTCTTACTAGAACCGTCCCCGTACCGAGCGATAACAGCCCCGCCTGCCCTGCCCGTTCGCCTCCTCTTAGCCCACACTCACTGTCCAGGTAGTGTTCGAGGTACATCGCAGTCGCCATATTCACAAAGTCCGCCTGTTTCCTCCGCCAGCCCTCAATCCCGCTCAGCCGCTCGCTTGATTATTCATGAGCTGCTCGTTTCCGGCGCGGCGGGTTGGACGGCTGTTTGATTAATATTCATGAGCCGTTCCGCGACTAGCAACAAGCTCAGGCCGGTTTGCTTGGGATCCGCCTACAGGCTTACTAAATTCTAGAAAGTCGATTGGAGCATTGCTTGCTCGGCGCTCTCATCCTATTGGTAGAGATCCCAATCTAGTTGGTGGGCGGTTTTCATGAGGGGAGGCAGTAGGGTGTAGGTTAGAGGGCGTGGACGGTTATACGAATCGGTGATTGGTTGGCTAGTCAGAGCGGCGCGTTTGACTGATTTCCGGGTGTTTATAGAGCGCTAGTCTTCGTATTGTTAGCGCTGGCTGTCATGGCGGGACGTCGTGGGGCTTTGATTGTACTGGAGGGCGCTGACAGGGCCGGGAAGAGCACGCAGGCCAAGAGGCTGGTGGAAGTATTAAAAGAGCGGGGCTACCAGGCTGAGGGCATGCGCTTTCCCGGTAAGAGAAACATGTCATCCCTTCCCTAGGCCTCGTCCATACTGAGAGTCTGTCCAGCTCCTCCATATGAGCATTCCTTTCATTGGCCAGTATATTCCTCTATTCTGGCCATTGATCTGAGTGCTAAACACATACTCCCTGTTCATAAGACCTTCATTGTTAAGTGGAAGTAAACTTCCATCACTAAGCTGTGCCTCTAGGTAAGCTTATAATAAGGCTTATCTATAGGTAGTGTAAATATCTCCTAAACATGCTGTTTAGGAGATATTTACATTGCATGCAGCCAGTGACATCACAGATGCATGCGTTCTGAAGGAGCGGCCACCTGTGCTGTTTCTTCAGAGTCCTGTGCTGTGAGCGACAACTCAGGAGTGATGTCATTGTGGCTCTGGCCAATCACAAAGCTGGAGTCTGTGAGGCCGGTGATCTGCCGAGCTGGTTCCAGCTATGGTATTTGTTCCTCTTAACAGCTGACGATCAGCTGTTTCGTTCGGCTATTTCCGTAGCCTGTTACTGCGCATGCCTGGAGTCTGCGCAGTCGGTTGTGGAACTTCTCAGATGGTGGAACAAGAACTTGGGTCACAGTTTCATCTCCTCCTCCCCCCTCCCTGAGGCAGCTATGGGGCCTCCCCCGCCCGGGTACTCGTTGACTGGTGCCCTGGATGGCCGGGTGACGCAGGCCGTGTGTGTGAGAGGAATGGCAGCCGCTCTATTGTCAGTCAGTGAGCTCCTCCTGCTCCGTCAGCCCCATAGAGCCGCACACAGCCTCCCCTCTCCGGTGCTCCGGGATCCCGCATGCCGCGGACACAACACAATGTTTAAAATAAATTAATGCAAACTAAAAAAAAAAAAGTAAATAAAAGCGCCTTGTGCATGCCTCTCAGCAGCTGCCCATTCCACCGGTGATCTGCCGAGCTGTGTTCCTTGACGATCAGCTGTTGCGTTCGGCTATTTCCGTAGCCTGTTACTGCGCATGCCCTGAGTCTGCGCAGTCGGTTGTGGAACTTCTAAGATGGTGGAACAAGAACGTTAAGACACCGGAAGCAAGATGGGTGAAGATGAAAGCGGTTGTATTGCTTTTTCAGGCAAGTTTCACATAATGTGCTAGTGTGCAATGCATACTAGCACATTATGACAGAAAAAAAAATGGTTTACAACCACTTTAATGTTTGTGACGCCATTTTTTTTTTTCTATCGTTCCTTCTGATATAAGCTCCCCAGTGCATGTCATTTCTAAAAATATGTGGTATAATGGCTTACTTCAGAGTGCTGTTTGGTGCTCAGAAGTAAGCTATTATACCGCATATTTTTATGCGGTATAATGGGTAGCATGTGTGTGTGTGTGTGTGTATATACACACATACATACGAGAAATTTTGTGTGTGTTTGAGGAGCACATAAGAGGGCAGACAAAAACATACTGGGGGGGGGGGGTGAACACCCTAAAAATGCTATACATCCAAGATGGTGCTGCTATAAGACCAAAAACGGTACAAAATGACGTTTATCCTGCAAGGCTAGTTAAAAACACCTGACCATATTCAAAAATACGGGGGTTTGGTCACGCTATATGGTCATATAGTGCTAAGCTCACTTACTGTGACAAAGTACCCAGAATTAGGCACTTCTCTCCTTCATGTAAAAATCACAATTTTTTTTTTTTATTTGCTAGAAAATTAATCATAACCCCCAAACATTTTTTTTTTTAGCAGACACAATAGGGAATAAAATGGCAGTCATTGCAACTTTTTTTTCTCGCACGGTATTTGCGCAATCATTTTTCAAACGCTTTTTTTAGGGAAAAAAACTTTCATGAATTAAATAACAAAACGGTAAAGAAGTTAGCCCAATTTTTTTGTATAATGTGAAAGATGTTACGCAGAGTAAATAGATACCCAACATGTCACGCTTTAAAATTGCGCACACTCATGGAATGGCGCCAAACTTCGGTACTTTAAAATCTCCATAGGCGACGCTTTAATTTTTTTTACAGGTTACCTTTTTCGAGTTAGAGAAGGTCTATTGCTAGAATTGTTGCTCACGCTCTAACGCACGCGACAATACTTCACATGTGGGGTTTGAACGGCGTTTACATATGTAAGCGGGATTTGCATGCGTGTTCGCTTCTGCGTGTGAGCTGACAGGGGCGTTTTAAAATTATAATTTTTTAATCACTTTTATTCCTATTACAAGCAATGTAAACATCCCTTGTAATATGAATCAGTGTGACAGGTCCTCTTTATGGAGAGATGTGGGGTCAATAAGACCCCACATCTCTCCTCCAGGCTTACAAGCATGAAATCGGTGAAAAATAATTCAACGATCACATGCCGACAGCCGCAATTGCAGCTTTGTTTACGTTCAGGTACCGGGCGTGACGTCATAACGTTGCGCCGGGCCTCCTACGGTCATAGAGATGACTGGTGACCATCTGGTCACCAGTCATCTCTATGCTTCCCAGACAGCACCGGCGGGAGGGGGGACGATGTCCCCTCCCATCGCCTATAAGAATGATCAAGCGGCGGAACTGCCGCTTTGATCGTTCTTATCATGCACAGAATCGGCAGCTGAAGACGGTGATATCTGAATGATGCCTGTAGCTGCACCCATCATTCAGATATCACCGCACAAAGTTGAGGATGTTAAATAACTGCTTTCGGTCGTCAAGTGGTTAACGGAGAGGTCCAGCCTGAGCTATTTAGGCTGGCAATCTCCTCTGGGTCACAGGAGTGCAATTTTGTTTTGCACTCCTGTGAGACTTGTAAGATGAGTGCTTGACATTGCAAGGTGGTATATTCTTCCCTTCCCCAGGAAAGCCCACTGGGTAGGTTTTTCCCCCTACCAAGACTAGATTTTACCAATGTTTAAATCGCACTTTATTTCATGAATGCGTCTGTTTTGCAGAGAGAACAACTGAAATTGGCCAGCTGGTCGGCTCTTATCTTGAGAAGAAAAGTAACCTTGAAGATCACACTGTTCATTTACTCTTCTCTGCAAACCGCTGGGAACAAGTGTAAGTACAGGAGAGCTAAAGTGCTTCCTTACAGATGAACCAATAGAAAAATAACCCCAAACAAGAAGTACAACAGTGAGGTTGGTTTACTAAAAGCAAATGGGTTGTTTTGCTAGAGAATTTCCCCTTGACTTGGTGAATAGCAAAGCATACCCAAGCTCTTGCAAGGAAAGTTTTAGAAGTCTTCTTGCACGTGATTGGATGAGTCGGCTAAGCTTTACCTCACTTACTAAGCGAAATGAAAATTTCCTTGCAAAGTGAATAGACTACTTGCCTTAAAGTACATATTATAAAAGGTTAGTGCAGCGCATACAATTCAAATGATGCAATAAAGGTATCCGTGAAAAAATCCAGCGAAAAAACAAACTGAGCCAAAAAATCAATCAAAAATAAACGTGAATGCTAGTCCAAAGAATTGTGTGACGAACAAATTCCAGAATCTGCTAAAGATTCACCAGTGACGTAGATTCAAAACAATAGGTGATCCCTCCACCACTATAGGATTGGCCACTCTTACCTTAAGGCATGGACTCCTGTGTTACCAGGTAGTTGTGCAAGCAGATGGCATAAATGCAGATACACCCAATGGCAAATTGTCTTATCAGGTCCCTCCGTAGTTCACAGCAGGATAATATACCATGTATGCAAGAAAAATGGATCCAAGTGCTCTCCGTTTCAAAAATGCTAAAATATATTGGATAAGCCTAAGTCTACTCACAAAGTTCTGAACGATCAGTAGCGTAAAACAGACAGGTTTGTTTCACGAAAGGACGGCAGCGAGCGACGTCTGTGTGCTCCTACCTTAATTGCATCATTTGAATTGTATGCGCTGCACTAACCTTTTATAATATGTACTTTTCTGGATTTTGTGAATTGCCTTAGTGGAGGTTCACTCTAAAAACAAGTATATACCATTCAATCCAGCATACTGCCGACATGTACAGTATGTTTTTTTTTTTTCGGTTTACATACCATAGGTATTTTACCCCCCCAGCTTCCGGGGAGTGAATCCCGCGGGAGTGGGCGTTGCTATTCAGAGACTAGTGATTGACGTATGATAAAAGCTTCACCACGGCGCATAATGCGCGTCACCAGTTTACGAAAGAACACGAACTGCGAGTTGGCGCTACACGGTGCCTGCGCACCAACGTTTGGCTATTTTCGGAAACTGGTGACGCGCATTATGCGCCGGGGGGGGAGCTTTTGTCATACGTCAATCACTCGTCTCTAAATAGGTATGCCCACTCCCGCGGGATTCACTACCCGGAAGCCGGGGGGGGGAATACCTATACTACAGTATGTAAACCTCTTGCTATTTGCCTTAAAGCCCAGCTCTGAAATAAATAAAAATTCCCTTGCTGTAGGGCTATGCCCACACTGCAAGGGTAACTTCTTGGCTCTTGATGGTACCACGATGATGTAGTGTGTAAAGTAGTGATTGTGAAACTTGTATAACAGTGTAAATTTGCTGTACCCTCCAAAATAACTCCACACACAGCCATTAATGTCTAAACCGCTGGTGACAAAAGGGAGTACACCCTACATGAAAATGTCCAAATTGGGACCCAATTAGCAATGTCCCCCCCCTGGTCTTGTGACTCGGTGTTACAAGGTCTCAGGTGTGTTAAATTTGGTATTGCTCGCTCTTACTGGTCACTGGAAGTTCAATGTGGCAAAGAACTCTCTGAGGATCTGAAAAAAAGCATTGTTGCTCTACGTAAACAGGGCATAGGCTATAAGAAGTTTGAGTGCTGCCAGCATTTCTGCAGAGGTTGGAAGGGGTGGGGGGGGGGGGGTCAACCTGTTGGTGCTCAGACCATACACCGCATCAATATAGTCTGCATGGCTGTCGTCCCAGAAGGAAGCCTAATCTAAAGATGATGCACAAGAAAGCCTGCAAACAGTATGCTGAAGACAAGCAGACTAAGGACATGGATTACTGGAACCCATGTCCTGTGATTTTATGAGACCAAGATTAAACATATTTGGTTCCGGTGTGTGTGTGGCGCGGCAACCAGGTGAGGTGTACAGACAAGTGTCTTGCCTACAGTCAAGCATGGTGGTGGGAGTGTCATGGTCTGGGGCTGCCTGAGCGTTGCCAGCACTGGGGAGCTACAGTTCATCGAGGGAACCATGAATGCCAACATGTACTGTGACATACTGAAGCAGAGCATGATCCCCCTGCCCTCCTTTCAGAGACTGGGCCACAGGGCATTATTCCAACATGATGACCCCAACACACAACTTAAAGATGACCACTGCCTTGCTAAAGAAGCTGAGGGTAAAGGTGATGGACTGGCCAAGCATGTCTCCAGACCTAAACCCTATTGGGCATCTTTGGGGCATCTTCAAACAGAAGGTGGAGGAGTGTAAGGTCTATAATATCCACCAGCCCCGTGATGTCATGGAGGAGTGGAAGATGATTCCAGTGGCAACCTGTGAAACTCTGAACTCCATGCCCAAGAGGGTTAGGGTAGTGGAAAAATAATGGAGGCCACACAAAATATTGACACTTTTTCCCAATTTGGATATTTTCACCTGGGGGTGTACTCACTTTTGTTGCCAGCGGTTTAGACATTAATGGCTGTTATTTTGAGGGGACAGCAAATTGACACTGTTGTACAAGCTGTACACTCACTACTTTGTAGCAAAGTGTAATTTCTTCAGTGTTGTCATATGAGAAGATGTAACAAAAAATATATTTACAAAAATGTGAGGGGTGTACTCGTTAAACTTATATACTGTTTTCCCAGCTGTGGTTAAAATTTCAAACAAATGCAGCCCAACATGATTATATGAGTGAGTTGTTTATCTTGATAGGCATGATGTGGTAATAGGTCTCCTTTTTATTTATTTTTTCAGTCACAAATATTGGTTGACAACTGTTAGTATTGATGTCAAAGCTGAACTTCAGGCAAACTGCACACAAACACCTTCAGTATATGGGAGCAGTTTTACTTGCCAAAGGATTTGCATTTCCTCTTTTGGTGGAGTAGAAGACCCAATCTGTCTCTACTGGAGTTAAAGGGTCACTAAAGGAAAAAACATTTTTTTTGTTGCTGAAATTACTGTTTACCGGGTATAGAGACATAATAGTTAACTGATTCCTTTTAAAAATGATTAAAAATAGATAAACAATCATATAATGTACATACAGTTTAGTTTCGTTTTTGCTGTTTCCTGGTTCTCTGATGTACAAAGCCAATAGAGAGCAGTGAAGGTTTTGCAAAACGAAACTGGATTGGTGCTGAGGGGTTTTAAACACACCTCCTTGATTAGTCACCACAGTGAGAAATCTCCCAGTACTGTGGTGATCAGTAAACAGACAACCAGGAAGTGTCCAGAACAGAGGATTTACATCAAAGCAAAAACGAACAATGAGGACATGAAACCAGGACTGCAGTAAGGTAAAGGAAGCTATTAAGCAAAAAAAAAAATTCCTTTAGTGACCCTTTAACACTTAAAGGTCTTGTCCCTCCTCCTGCTGTCACTACACAATGGATGAGCTGCAACAAGTTAATGAGCAAATCTGCTTCTATCAGCATGTTTGCGCATAAGCACTGCAATACAATACAATACAACTGCTTCTTGTGATGCTTTTCTCTCCTAGTTGGAGCTCTGCTGTACAGGGACTGCAGGAAGTTGATACCAGTCATAAATATTTACAAACTGCTACCATTTAATAACAAATTATGTATACAGTATTTTATATCTGCCTGGAATTTGGCTTTAAATATTTTTCTAGTACAGTTACAATATTCATTAATTATTTATAGATCAATATTAAGTAAGTGTTTTTTTTTATTTATTTGTAGTCCTTTGATGAAAGAGAAGCTAAGGAGTGGTGTCACCCTTGTGGTGGACCGATATGCTTTTTCAGGAGTTGCATTCACAAGCTCCAAAAAGGTAATATTTAAATAAACTAAATATTAATGCCAAATTACCGTAAATTTGTGCTGTTGCTCTTGTACTGTACAATGTGGATTTGGATACAAATCGAAGCACTTCAGAAGCCCCTATTACCATGCACCCAGCACCACTTCCTCCCCTGGTGTCGGAATGAAGATCAGCCCCCCCACCTGCATTCTTCTGGGACATGTCACAGATCCCAGAAGATTGCGCTTCATGCACAGTGCGTTCGGGGCTGTGAAGTTACAATGGCGGCGCAGCGGAAAGGAGCGGTGCTTCGTACGCCTGCATCGCTGGTGAGTGTCTTAAGTCAGCAGCTACACTTTTTGTAGCTGCTGACTTTTAAATGGGTGAAACTCTGCTTTTAAATCTGTGTCAGACTATTGTGGTCAGCAATGCCCCTTAAAATAGCCCCTATAGACCTGAGGTAATGCAGCCCTCTTTTTGGCCAGACCCTGCCTGCCCCCTAAGGCTTGTTGGCTCTGCCCTAAGAGCAGCTCATCTTTGCGGCTGCTGAGTGCTTGTCTGTGACTTACAAATCTGAGGGCCCTGCCCTTTGGGCAAATCGCTCCCTAGCTTGTGCGCTGTTGCAACATTTTTTAATGTTGCTTTTGGTGCTGTGAGTGATGCATTACTGGCAGAACTGTTATCAGGAAGTGTGGCCTGCTCATCCATGCGACTTTTAAAAGCAGGGAGCGTGCCTGTACAGGGCAACATGGGGCTCACTGGTGCTCAGCCACTCTAGATTAAAATGGTAGGCCAGGTCCTCTCTGCATCCTTTGTTATGGAAAATGCTCAATAGGACCGTTCATCTTCCAAGAGCAGGGGTTGACAAATTTGCTTGGAATCTAGGAGCCAGCTAAAAAAGTTAGGAGCCAGAAAACGTGCCCCGTCCCGACAAGCTTGCGCGCAGAAGCGAGCAGCGCCCGCATATGTAAACGGTGTTCAAACCACACATGTGAGGTATCGCCGCGATTGGTAGAGCGAGAGCAATAATTCTAGCCCTAGACCTCCTCTGTAACTCAAAACATGCAACCTGTAGATTTTTTTTAAACGTCGCCTATGAAGATTTTAAAGGGTAAAAGTTTGTCGGCATTCCACGAGCGGACGCAATTTTGAAGCGTGACATGTTGGGTATGAATTTACTCGGCGTAACATTATCTTTTTATAATATAAAAAAAAATGGGGATAACTTTACTGTTTTCCCTATCCGTCTTTCAGGACAGCCACAACTTGAGAGATAGGCTCCTCCTCTTCCTTAGGAAACACTGCCCAGCCTTTAAAATCTCTCCTCCCCCTGCTAGACCTCAGTTCTTAGTGTTTCCTCCGGTGGGGAGACACTGCTAAGGAACCAGGCAGAACAGTCAGGGGACTGTGGCCATCATTATTTTTCCTATGGTGGAGGCAAGGGCTTCCTAAAGGAGATTGGGCGAAAGAACTTACCGCCAAAAGAAACGCACCCCAACCAGGTCGAGCGCGACAGACGGTTCGTGGGGGGGTCCCTATCGTGTCCACAGGACCGCGGCGGGGGGAATTCAGCTCCGGGCACCCTGATTACAGGCCGCACATTGTTTTTTTCTTTTAAAAAATGCGGGCCGAGTGGCGGGCGACGTCATTTCCGGTGCGCCTCGGAAAGGATTCCCTATGACCCGCGACTTCCGGTTCCGGGTCGCGGCGCTGATAAGAGACCCACGCGTCCTGCTGGAGGTGTCGGATAATACTCGTTGGGACGAGTTAGACACAGCACAACCACCCCGCTATGTCGGTGACCTCTCCGGAACGGGACCCGACTAGGGACGCTACCTCCAGCCAGTCCAAGGTAAGGGTTCCTGGGGAGGGTTCCCAAAACTTTAGACTATGTCTCTTTTCCTTCCTCTATTTTTCCCTTGGTGGTTGGGGGAGAGGAGGGAAAGACAGCAGGGCACCTAGCAGTAGTGTCTGTCTAGTGCTTCCCAGAGGGCTGTAACCAGGTTGTTATTTAAAAAAAAAAAAAAAAAAAAAGAAAACAGTACAGCGGATTTCCTCAGTCGAAGTCAACTGAGGGAAGACGAGTGGTCCCTCAATCAGGAGGTCTTCCATCTTTTGGTCAAGAGATGGGGGTCTCCGGAGATAGATCTCTTCGCTTCCAGGGAGAACACAAAAACACATTGGTTTTTCTCTCGGGGCAGGGGAGAGGGAGCAAGAGGGATAGATGCCCTATCCCAGAGCTGGCGATTCGGGATTTGTTACGCCTTCCCACCCCCAGCTCTTCTACCACTGGTCCTGAGAAAATTTCAGCTGGAGAACACCTCACTTATCCTTGTGGCACCCCACTGGCCCAAGAGGGCCTGGTTTTCGGTTCTCAAGCAACTGACCACAGAACCCCCTCTTTTTCTTCCTCTTCGAGAGGATCTCCTCTTGCAGGGTCCAGTACTGTGCCCTCAGGTACACAGATGGAACCTCGCGGCGTGGTTACTGAGGAGTCCTTGCTGAGGTCCAAAGGTTTTTCGGACAAACTGACTGCCACCCTTCTTGACAGTAGGAAGAAGGAGACACGTTCTATTTATAGGAAAGTTTGGATTCGTTTTAATACTTGGTGCCAGGAATTTTCCTTTCCAACACAAAGCCACAAGTCCGTTCTGGAATTTCTCCAGTGCGGAGCAGATAAAGGCTTGTCAGTGAGTACCCTTAAAGGCCAGGTCTCAGCACTCAGTGTGTTTCTAGAGAGCCCTCTAGCATCCAATCCCTGGGTCATCAGGTTCTTTAGGGCTTTGTCCAGACAGAAACCTTCCCAGGGACCTTCCTTCCCCAAGTGGGATCTATCATTAGTTTTACAGGTGCTAACAGGGTTGCCCTTTGAACCCTTAGACAAGTGTTCTTTAAAGGATCTAACATTTAAAACAGTCTTTTTAGTTGCAGTGACTACTGCCAGGAGGGTCAGTGAATTGGAAGCCCTGTCCATTCGTCCTCCTTTTTGTGTAATTTTCCCGGATCGAGTTGTTTTTAAAACCGATCCGGCCTTCCTTCCGAAAGTGGCTTCCAAGTTCCATAGAAGCCAGGAGGTGGTATTACCCTCATTTTGTTCCAATCCCTCTGGTGAAAGGGAATTTAAGTTCAGTACACTAGATGTTAGGAGATGTATCCTACAGTACTTGGAGCTGACTCGAGCTTTTAGGAAGTCAGACTCTTTGTTCGTTTTGTTTTCTGGGACCAGAAAGGGACAGAAAGCGTCTCGGCGCACTATTGCTAGGTGGCTCAGACTAGTTATTGGGCAGGCTTACTCCTTATCTGGTAGGGAAGTCCCTACAGGAATTAAGGCACACTCTACTCGGGCGGTGGCTACTTCTCAGGCTGAAAGGGCTGGAGCGACGCCAGATCAAATATGCAAAGCCGCAACTTGGTCCAGCTACGCCACTTTCATCAAGCATTACAGAGTAGATCTGGTGTCAGCAGGTGAACAAGCCTTTGGGAGAAAAGTCTTGCAAGCCGTGGTCCCACCCTAAATTGTAAGTACTCGATTATCCTCTCAAGTTGTGGCTGTCCTGAAAGACGGATAGGGAAAAATGGAGTTACACTTACCGGTAACGTCCTTTCCAGTAGTCTTTCAGGACAGCCCTAGTTACCCTCCCGAAAAGTAAGAAGAAGGGGTTTCTAATCCAGGAACATAGTATGATATTGATGTGTTAACTATGGATTACTAACATGTTCTTGTGTCTCCCCAGCGGACCGGAGTGCTCGTATAAAAACTGAGGTCTAGCAGGGGGAGGAGAGATTTTAAAGGCTGGGCAGTGTTTCCTAAGGAAGAGGAGGAGCCTATCTCTCAAGTTGTGGCTGTCCTGAAAGACTACTGGAAAGGACGTTACCGGTAAGTGTAACTCCATTTTTTTTTTTTTTTGTTTTTTTTTTTATTAAAAAAAGTGTAATTTTTTTTCACAAAAAAGTGCGCTTGTAAGACCGCTGCGCAAATACGGCGTGACAAAGTATTCCAACGATCGCCATTTTATTCTCTAGGGTGTTGGGATAAAAAATATATAATGTTTGGGGGTTCTAATTAGAGGGAAGATGATGGCAGTGAAAATAGTGAAAAATAACATTAGAATTGCTGTTTAACTTGTAATGCTTAACTTGTAATACGGCCACCACCAGATGGCGCCAGCTTACACATCTGGTGGTAATAACTTGTAATACCAACGGCTCACCACCAGATGGCGCCAGCTCACACAAGCCAAGTCGCCAGGACCCTATTTCTAGTCGCCCTGGTGACCGGGATTTGTCGAGCCCTGTCCCAAGAGATCTGCTGCATCGGTGTGGTCAAACTCCTCTGGTTGGGGGGAGGGGGGCAAGTCAGAATCTGTATGCATTGTTTAACTCCTTCCTGCTGAGCGTATGTAGATGAGGCCTCAGCTTTAGGGAGTTATAACGGGGTACCATTTTTGGAGCGGGCAGTTGGCTCTTCAGGGATAACTGATGTGCCTAAAAGCCACTCTGCTGTTATACTGGAGGAGCAGGGGGGGGGGGGTGTGGATGTCTCCTTCTGCCGCTCTTTTTGGGCCTCCCGTCCCACTGGGAGACCCGGTCCGCGATTCGGCACTTCCACCGGCTAGAGAGACTGCCACAAAGCCGTAAACAGCTTTGTTCCAGTCTTTTGGTTTACTCGGCTGCCAATCGCGCTAACTTTTAAAAAAGTGAGTTCAGAATCGCCATTTTGACAATCTGAATACTTTGACGTGCAAGGGAGGGATTTGATGTCTTTTAGACTCCAATCCCTTCATAAAGGATACCTGTCACCACCTATTACTGTCGCATGGGATGTTTACTGTGTGTGTGTGTGTGTGTGTGTGTGTGTGTGTGTGTGTGTGTGTATATACTTATATACTATTTTTTTTATAAAGTAGCAAAATAAATAAAATACAAATTTAAAATTAGGGGAATTTTTTTGAAGCGTCCCGCGAGCTTGCACAGCAAACAAAACGGACCCGCATGTGTAAACTGTGTTCAAATCACACATGTGAGGTATTGCCTTGATTGTAAGAGCGAGAGCAATAATTCTAGCACTAGAGCTCCTCTAACCTGGTAATGGTGTGTGTGTTTTTTTTTTTTGTGCCATTCCACGAGTGTGCAATTTCAAAGCTAAAAAATCTGCGCGAACGGCTCAAGCACACTTCCTGAGGGACGGCACAGCACGGACAGCACTCTGGTGCAGACAGCAGCAGTACAGCCTGGTCGGGTGGCGAGTCCTCTTGGGGGTCCCCTGTTCTCTGCTGCGGCCGGGAGGGTGGCCTGTGGGTCTTCCCTTGCAGTCCAAAGGCGGCAATTGGGTGGGTCAGCATGGCGTCCGAACCGGATGCTTCTCCCCCAGACATGCCAGAGTTAACCCTTAGTGCCCCTGCGGCCTCTGTGGATGCTATGACGGCAGTCCTTGAGGCGTTTGTTGCCGGATTGAAGCGGCGTGTGGCCAGAGGGGGGGGGGGGTAAAAGCGCCCCTCCCCCCGCCTTCTTCTGGGGATGCCTCTGACACAGAATCAGGCCTGCTACTGCTCCAGGCCCTGGTTCCAAGGTGTCAGAGGATGCAGGCCTAGTCCACACGGACAGTGAGGATGACTCTGCATCAGGGTCAGCGCATTATAGGGCGCTAGTGGGAGCTCTTATCACTGCGGTGCGGGATACTCAAAAAAAATTGAGGATTCGGCAGAGACATCAGATGTCGGTCCGTTTTGGGTTCCGTAAGCCGCCCCGCACTGCAAACAAGTTTGTACAAGGAATGGGATCAGCCACAAAAGTTTTTTTTTTTTTTTTCTATTCCAAAATGCTTTGCAGTCCGTTATCCTTTTGAGGAGGTCTTCCAAAAAAAAAAAAAAAAAAAAAAAAAAGTGGACCCCCCCCCCCCCTTTGTCCTGACTGAACAAGGTGACCACGTTGTCTGTGGAAGGGGCTACCGCTTTCAAGGACCCCGCAGATAGGAGAGCTGAGGCTGTGGCCCGCTCCATGTTCACGGTGGTGGGGTCGGCGGTGAGACCGGTCTTGGCCGGGGCTCTAGTGTCACAGACACTTGCTGAACGGGCAAAGTTGTTGTTTCAGGAGTTGGAGGTGCATCATACCCCTCCGGACTGTGTGGCGCTGGCTGACCAGTTGGTGCAGGGCCTAAAATTTGTCTGAGTCGGCCCTGGATATGCTTCCTTTGCTCACCAGGGCCTCGGCCTACGCGGTGTTGCGCCAGCCTTGTCTGGCTGAAGTGTTGGTCTGCGGACCAGTCTTATATGAAGGCCTTGGTGGATTTGCCCTTTAAGGGTGAATGGCTTTTTGGGGCTTCTCTGGATGACATCAAGGATGCCACGGGTGGTAAGGGCTCTCTGCTCCCACAATCTGGTAAAGAGAAGGAGCCTTGCCGTAGGCAGGGGCCCCCCTTTGCCGCCCCCAATCGTTTTTTTCGTCCGCCCGGTGCGGCAGGTAAACGTTCCCAGTGCGCAAGCGCCCCTGGTTCCGCAAGCCTGCGGAACAACCTGCTTCCGCATGAAGGTCTGCCCCCGCCCATCTCTCGGGTGGGGGGGCGGCTTCGCGGCTCGGTGGAGGTCTCTTCTTTCTGACCGGTGGGTTTGCGAAGTAGTAAAAGATAGTTTCTCACTTGTCCGCCTGACAGATTTTTTTTTTTTTTTTGGAAGGGGTCCGTCCAATCCTGGATCTCCAAGGCCCTCAACTGTTTTGTCAAAGTGCTAAAGTTCAGGATGGAGTCGGTTCGCTCTGTGAATAGCGGCACTCCATCAAGAGGATTTCCTGGCGTCCTTGGATATCAAGGACGCGTACTTGCATATCCCCATATGCGTAAAGCTCCAGAGATTTCTGCGCTTTGCGGTCGGGGAGGACCACTTTCAATTTGTGGCCCTCCCTTTCGGCTTCGGCACCAAGGGTTTTCACTAAGGTGCTTGCTCCGATTCTGGCATTGCTGAGGCAGCGTGGGATCACTATTGTAGGATACCTGGACGATCTTCTTCTGAGAGCTTCTTCAAGCTCTGTTAGAGGTGGATGTGTCCATCACCTGCCAGACCCTCCGGGAATTTGGTTGGCTGCTAAATGCTCAGAAGTCTGTGTTGGTACCGTCTCAGCGCCTGGAATACCTGGGGTTGGTTCTGGATTCCTTGGAGGCGGGAGTTTTTCTTCCCACAGAGAAATTACAGACACTGCAAACTGCGGAGAGGCAGTTGGCGACCCAGAAGTGGTCATCGCTTCTGTCGCGTTGGGACAAGCTTCCTTCGTCTCTGGATTACCAAGTCCGGGTGAGTCGCCTGGTCAGGTCCTCCCTAGTGTGGTGGCTGACATCTCCGGTACTTTGGGCCGGGAAGTCTGTGACGGTATCGGTATGATATCCCCGTCAATGTTCCCTTCTTCCCATAACGAAAATCACCCCAATATTCCACAAGGAGGGATATCCCTGGAATCGCCCAGAAAGCCACACATGAGACCAGCTTACTGCTTGAACAACACAGACTTTAATGTTATAACACACAGCTTATATGTCATTTCCAAAACTGTTACAATGACAAATCTCCGCACCCCTCACACTGGGGCTTCCATTCAGATTATAGGCAGACACGACGGGGCCGATGCTGAAAACACATTTTCTTTAGACAATGACATCAATGACGCTGAGCACTAGCTGTACTGAATACATCAACCAGACCGCTCGACCCCGCATATAGAGAGATAATTACCACAATGAAGCAATCAGAATAATTAACCCAAGCCACTTAAACCCAGCTCTCCTTCACACAACACAATAGATCAATTAACCTTTAGAAATAGTGAGGGGACATTAGCACATCAATAACCTGGCTAGCAGGGAGCAGTAAACTGAGACATATAGGCAAATGTATCACAATGGCCCCCCTTTTGCTCCCTGCTCCGGCAAACCCGGTTGGACCTTCCCTGGTCCAGTAGGGTTGACGGGTTCAGAGCTGTCAGAGGTTAACTCCGTTTGGCATGACTGACCTCCCTTGGCAACTGCTTCAGACTCAGGTATGTCACCGGGTCGTCAGATCACACGCCGGTCAGTCCCCAAGTCTTTGTGCGATCTGCAAAGTCACCAGAAGTCAGTGTGAAGACAGCGAATGGGTCTGTGCGCCGCCGTCTAGGTGTCCCGCTATGGGAGGGGGCAGGTTATGGCTCTGAAGTGACAATCCCAGGAGATTCATAAAAAGAAAAAGTTATATTTGTTGAAATGCTGTAGCACTGGTGCTCAGAGTCCGGGGGGGGGGGGGATCAGAGCCCCATAAGGTCAGCCACCCCCTGCTCCCTCCGCAGCCGCCGGTTCTCCTCTTGGAGCTTCTCCAGCTCCATCTCCAGTTCATGCTGCTGTGACCTCAGGTGGTTGTTCTCCTCCTCCATGCGGCTTATGCACTCCTCCAGCTCTATGTACTCACGGATCAGCTCCTGCTTGCTCATGTCCTGCAGGCTCTCCACGTGGTCCTTCATCATCAGGAACTGGGTGGTGGTGTAAGGGGCCACCGGTGGGCCCTTGGCGAACATCTCGGCACGCATCTGGGACGCCCGCTGCGACTCCCTCTCCTCCAGTCGCTTCTTCTCCTCCCAGGTCAGCTTATTATACGGCTTCCAGGACCTCTTCTTCTTGAAGGGTGGCCGGCGGTGCCTCTTTCTGCCCAGCTCCCTCCAGGGCCCCTCCGGCTCAGGGCTGTCGCCCATGACCAGCTGACAATGGTGTTCCCTGTTGTCCGTAATAACAGATTGTACCATGAGGGCTTCGTAAGGGGTGCCCAATGGTTCTTCCTGACCCAGCTCCTTTGGATCCCAAGCCGAGTCTACACAATGGGCTGCTGCTGGTGGGCGGTACCCAGGTTGAGACCAATTTGACCTGGTGTTGTCATTCATGGGGCAATTCTGCTTGAAGTGACCCAGCTGTTTGCACCGGAAGCAGCGTTGTTCGTTGCCCTCCTGGCGATGATAGCGAGGGCTAGATGTCACCGGTCTGTTAGGAGGTTGGTATCTAGCGGTTGGTGGGTGTGAGGGCACCGTTTGTGGTGGAGGTTGTTCCTGTGGTGTGACCTGGTTCGTCTTGCGAGTATCTGCATATTCATCCGCCAACTTCGCGGCCTCTGGTAGAGTCATGGGCCTGCGATCTCTCACCCAATCCTTGACGTCCGTCTGGATGTGATTGTAAAATTGCTCCAGGAGCATTAGTTGCAAAATGTCCTCTGCGGTGGTGGCCTGGCTGCTGTTAGCCCAGTTAGAGGCCGACCGGGACAATTGGCATGCCCATTCCGCATAAGAGTCTTTCGTGGTTTTGCGTGAGTCCCTGAACTTCTGTCGGTGGGACTCTGGGGTTACTGCATAACGAGCCAGGAGCACTTCTTTAACCCGGGCGTAGCTATGAATATCCTGATCTGGCACGGTCCGGAAAGCATCAGAAGCTTTGCCTGACAGTTTGCCTGACAATATTGCAACCCAGTCTCCTCTAGCTATTCGGTGCAGGTTACATTGTCGCTCAAAATCCGCCAGGAAGTTATCAATCTCACAGTCCTTTTCATCAAAAGCTTTAAAAGCGCTAAACGGAATCTTCCTTGCGTCTGCTGTGCTGTACTCACTGTTCGTAGAAGGTGCGGCTGCTTGTTGGACTGCTGCCAGTTTTAACTGTAGCTCTGCGTCCCTTATTTGTTTATCCTCCTGTAGCTCTGCGTTTACTAACATGTCCATCACTTTCAGTACCACATCTGGCGTTGGGTTCGGGCCGAACCACGCTAGCTTCTCTCTCATTAGCTTGTTGGCTGGCGATTCCTCCTCCTGAATCACTGGTGTCTCCATCTCTTGTACTGCTGGCGTTGCTGCAATCCCGTCCTCCTGGTCTAGCTCCATTGATTCTGCTATGATGACCCGCTTGGTTTTGTTGCTAGCAATCCTTCCACGAACTTCCAGTAGTTCTTCCAGTGTCTGCTTGGAATCCGGGTGTGAAGGGGAATAGAAGGGAAAAATCCCACTGCTGCCAACCAATTTGTGACGGTATCGGTATGATATCCCCGTCAATGTTCCCTTCTTCCCATAACGAAAATCACCCCAATATTCCACGAGGAGGGATATCCCTGGAATCGCCCAGAAAGCCACACATGAGACCAGCTTACTGCTTGAACAACACAGACTTTAATGTTATAACACACAGCTTATATGTCATTTCCAAAACTGTTACAATGACAAATCTCCGCCCCCCTCACACTGGGGCTTCCATACAGATTATAGGCAGACACGACGGGGCCGATGCTGAAAACACATTTTCTTTAGACAATGACATCAATGACGCTGAGCACTAGCTGTACTGAATACATCAACCAGACCGCTCGACCCCGCATATAGAGAGATAATTACCACAATGAAGCAATCAGAATAATTAACCCAAGCCACTTAAACCCAGCTCTCCTTCACACAACACAATAGATCAATTAACCTTTAGAAATGGTGAGGGGACATTAGCACATCAATAACCTGGCTAGCAGGGAGCAGTAAACTGAGACATATAGGCAAATGTATCACAAAGTTGTTCCTGCCGTACCACTGGACAGTGGTCACAACGGATGCCAGTCTCTCTCTGGCTGGTGGTGAGTCTGGGGTGTTCAGTCAGCCAAGGGGGGCTTGACTCGGGAAGAGTCCTGCCTGCCATTCAATGTCCTGGAACTCCGGGCGATCAGGCTGTGCATCTCCAAGTGGTCTCTGAGACTGCAGGGTCGCCCGGTCAGGATTCAGTCGGACAACACCACGGCTGTATCAAGGGGGCACACTGAGCTCGGCTGCGGCGGAAGTCGCTAACATTTTCTGGTGGGCCGAAAAGAACGTTCCGGCTCTTTCGGCAGTTTACATTCCGGGCATACAGAACTGGCAGGCGGACTACCTAAGTCACCAAACGCTAGACCAAGAATAATGATTGCTACATCCAGATTTGTTCCAGAGTCTGTGTCTGAAATGGGGCACTCCAGACGTGGATCTTCTGGCGTCCCGACTCAATCGGAAGGTGTCACGGTTCGTGGCCAGGTCAAGAGACCCGTGGGCAGACGCGTTGGTGGCTCCGTGGGGTCACTATCGCCTAATCTACGCCTTCCCTCTGAAGCTTCTTCCTCGTCTGCTGTGCAGAGTGGAAGCCGAGGGGATACCAACAATCCTAATTGCTCCAGATTGGCCTCGCCGCCTCTGGTACGCGGATATGGTGCATCTGGTGGCAGATGTTCCGTGGCGCCTGCCACTGCGAAAGGATCTTCTGTCGCAGGGTCCTATATTGCATCCTGCTTTAGTCGTTGGCTTTAACGGCGTGGCTATTGAGAGCCAGGTACTGAGGGACCGGGGTCTGTCGGATTTGGTAATCTCGACCATGCTGCGAGTGCGTTGTCTACTTCCCGGAAGATTTAACATCGTACGTGGAAGGCTTGCATCTCTGTGTGAGGAGATGAATTGGCACCCTCCGTACATACGTGATTCTGCTGTTCTTACGGCGTGGAGTGGATCAGGCTCTCGCCTTAAGTACGATAAAGGGTCAGATTTCGGCTTTGGCTGTTTTCTTTCAGCGACCCTTGGCAGCGCACTCGCTGGTGCATACGTTTGTGCAAGGGGTTCGGTATGTGGGCCCCCCCTGTGCGTCCTCCACTGCCGCCGTGGGACTTGAATTTAGTCCCAAGCGTCTGTTTTACATGTAAGGCAGCGACCTGGTCGTCAGTCCACACCTTCTCAAAGTTTTACGAGGTGGATGTGAGTGCATCTTCAGATGCCTCCTTCGGCCGCAAGGTTTTGCAGGCGGCTGTTTAAGGTTGAAGTTCCTCCGTTGAGGAGCTCTGGTTTGTTTGGGGTGAATTTGGTTTGGTGTGTGTGTGTGTGTGTGTGTGTTTGCTTGGGGACATTCCTAAGGTCAATTGCTGCTGTGTCAGTCCATGAACTCAGAGATGGATTTTACGGTGAGTACAAAAATCCTATTTGGTTTATGCCAGAATTTGAAAAAACATGTACAAACCTGAGAAACTTTCAAGCTGTTGCAGAATGTTAATTGTGGTTTTCTTTTTATACAGAACTTTTCCCTTCACTGGTGCAAGCAGCCAGATGTGGGACTTCCAAAGCCAGATATTATTATTTTTTTGGACATAAGTCCAGAAGCTGCTGCTAAGCGTGGAGATTTTGGAAATGAACGTTATGAGACAAGTGCTTTTCAGCAGACGGTGCAGAAACGCTATGCTGAACTTATGGAAGACAGGTCTCTTAACTGGAAGGTGAGATTATTGCATAACCTGAACAGTCTACATATTAAGTCTACTGCTTGAATAAGAATGGTTAAAGCGGGAGTTCACCCATGTATTAAATTTTTTTTTTCTCCCCTTAGATTCCTGCTCGTTCGGTCTAGGGGAATCGGATATTTGTATTAAAATATGAGCAGTACTTACCCGTTTTCGAGCTGCATCTTCTTCCGTCGCTTCCGGGTATGGGTCTTCGGGAGCGGGCGTTCCTTCTTGATTGACAGTCTTCCGAGAGGCTTCCGACGGTTGCATCCATCGCGTCACTCGTAGCCGAAAGAAGCCGAACGTCGGTGCGGCTCTATACTGCGCCTGCGCACCGACGTTCGGCTTCTTTCGGAAAATCGTGACGCGATGGATGCGACCGTCGGAAGCCTCTCGGAAGACTGTCAATCAAGAAGGAACGCCCATTCCCGCAGCCCATACCCGGAAGCGATGGAGAGGATGCATCTCGTAAACGGGTAAGTACTGCACATATTTTAAAACAAATAGCCGATTCCCCTAGAGAAAACGAGCAGAAATCTAAGGGAAAAAAGTGCCCTCTAAGGGTGAACCCCCGCTTTAATATAATGTAGTTCCCGGGTAGTCTGCAGCTGCTTCTGCATTGGAAGACTATTTTAATTCTAAAGGGTTGGCTTTTCATGTTTAAGGTTAATATTGAGTAGCCTCTCAACCACTTCACCCCTTTTATGCCCAGGCCAATTTTCAGCTTTCTGCGCTGTCACTTTGACCATTGCACGGTCGTGCAACACTCTACCCAACTTTTTTTTTTTTTTCGTGGTAAATAAGTCTCTTCTCGGGCTCCATCATTTTTACTATAGGACAGGTGGCAAGTGATTGTGAATGATCACCTTGTAAAACGCTTTCAGTTTAAAATGCAAGGCAAAACATTTGTGTGTTAAGTGATCACATTCCCTCTGTTCTCGGCTGCATAGGAGCTGGGGGAGGAGAAGCAGCAGCACACTGAGCATGCCTGTGTGGCTGTGCAGCAGGGGTGTGTCAGGAAAATCTCATCATTGGAGGAGAGCACACTGTTCGAAGGATCGCTGGAGAACTGACCATGGTGTGTTCTGCTTAGTGTGATTAGTTTTAATGGGAAATCAGAGGGACTTGCAGGTACACCAGCAATTTCAAATCAAGGAAGCAATACAAGGAACAGACAGGATTATTTCTCATAAAAGTACATGGTACAACAGGCACATATAGGGAATATTAAATGTTGGGCCAACAAATGCTTTAAGGGATCTTGTACCACCACAGATAACTAAAGGAATCAATCTGGCGTTGAGTTTGAATGCAACACCTTTTCAGCTTTCGGATCCAACAGACTGGTGTGTACTTGGGCTTCTGGATTAATTGGGCTAAATCCAAAGTTCTCAATCTCATGTAACAAAGAACATAAAGCAGAGGGGTCGGCAAAGTATATAAGGGTGTCATCTGCATACAGTGAAATTCGCAGCTCCCTAGTGTTGGTGATTGGGTCTTCTATAGAGGCTGAAGCTTGTATACGGACAGCCAATTGTTAAGGCGAATAACAATGGTAATGACACTCCTGGCACGTTCCTCTGGGAATGTAGGAGCTGTATCCAAGTAATCTGAGGTCCAAACCTGTAAAGCTGTAGCACTTTAAACAGATGGCTGCTCCACACTGTCGCATGCCCTGCAGGTATCCATCGAGACTAACGCAAGTAGTGGAGTGATCATGGGGGTATTGTAAATTTTGAAGGAGTCTACATATATTCATTCTTCAAGACCACATTAAAGGTACGCAAAAAGTAGGGGCTCAATAGGTGACTAAACTTGCTATACCATTCAGTGTTGTGTGATGGCATCTGAGTGTTGGCTGATTCTATTTCCTCAGTGAGTGTGGGGGGGGGGGCATCCAACTTGTCTACTACTTACTCATGGAGGGAAGGGATATGTCTGCCAAATATGCAGACAAGATCATCTGAATACTGCAGTCAACATGGGTAGCATGAAAAGAATGAGACACCCAGGCCTTTTGGAGTGATAAATATTTAGGGGCTGTGAAGTGGGTCTCTTGGAAGCAGACAATATGCGGTTTGTATTTCCTAATAAAACAGAATATCGGGGACTTCAAGGTTTTCGAGGCAAATTAAAATTCCTAGATAACATTTTCAAAGTATTAACCATAAGGACAACTGTGCATTAGTAGCAGGTATAAGATCTCTACAAAATATACACCATTTTACATCAAATGATTAGTGCCGAGACCAATATGAACCACCAGTGAGGCCTAGGCAACAAAAATAAAATAGTGAGGGGGGGGGATACCAAGTCCCAAACAAGAAAATACTAATCGAAACCCACAGTGCTGGTACCGCATACAGGTAGGGGGTAGCAGTGTAGTTTGTGAACTAAACACCAGAGCGCAGATCCCTGTTGATGGTATGTGGGTACATGAACAGGGGTAACAAGTGCGCCATAACAAAAGCAACCATTGGCAACCATCCGCAAAGTATCGCCAACCATGGAGTAGTCAAATGAAGAAAAAAGGTGGGTCAACTATTGGCAGCAGATGTTTTCATATATAGCGGAGAGAAGACAGTCCACTGCAAGTGTTGCAGAAAGGGTCTCTCGCTGTCTCCAAGAGCATTGGGTACATCCAAAGGTCTTATCCAGCCAGGAAGAGGCACCTGCAGAGGTGAAAAGATGGGCATTGAATCTTCGCCGGGTATAGTATGGAATACTAGAGCGATTGGTCCCTCAGCCTATACATGACAGATGTTGTACTTCAGGGCGAATATCTTTCTGGATTTCTCCGCCGAAGTCGCGCAGTATGGCCACCTTATCTTAGAAGTTAAGGATGCGGGCTATGCGGGGTCGTAAAGAAGAACCTGGTGGAGGGGGTTGCAGGGGTGTATGATGTGCACAATCTATGGCAAATGTAGCTGTAATGGCTTTGGTGCTGAGGGTGTCCCTTAGCCAGGTACATAGAAATACTTTCAGGGGAATTCCGTACTAGTTTTTCAGGGAAGCCCACAAAGCTCAAATTACGCTGGTGTCGGTTTTCATGGTCATCCACCTTGGCCTGGAGTGCTGACAATTTTCTGGAGGTTTCACACATAGAACCAAAGGACCCAGGGAATTCTTTACAGTGCTGATCCTTTCCTCTGCAGCCCAGATGCAAGCATGTAAATTCTGTACATCTTGTGTAAGGAGGGAAAAGTCTTTATGCATTTCCATTTGTGTGTTCAGGGATGCCTTACAATTTTGTTTGGCAGATGTATTTGAGCCAGTGTAGGTGCAACGGGAGGGGATTCAGACTCTTCAGTAACAGCTAGATCACAAGCATTGTGTATATATACTGTCATACATGCTGTGAGGTTGATGCAGGAAAGGTGACCTGGGACAGCGAGGGGAAAGTCTTCCTGTGTGGCCAGTAGAGGGAGCAGGGAGATAGCTGGGAAGGAAAGGCTGCCAGTGCCATCTTGCTTTAAAAGGTTTTTTCGCAGCTGCAGGGTGGTTTAGGCTGGTTTTACTTCACCATTTTAGGAGCACGGAGGGTGCACACAGCAGATTAAGTATTTTCATATTACTGGGTTGTAACACTTTTATTTCCCTATTTTTGTTACTCCCATTAAGAATCCTGGCTTTTTTTTTTTTTTTTCCTCTGCTGTTTCTAGTAATTGGAAACATGTGTCATTGTAATGAAGGATGTACTGGGACTGCCATTTGCTTGCCTCCTAAAGTAACTGCTAGAAGCCTGGTTGTCTGACTCAATGTGGAAGTTCAGCAAAATTGCTGGAAGGCTTTTTTTTTCACTGCATGTACAGTGTCTGCATTCTTTGGTTCTCAGATGAATTCACTCCACGTGCATGAAAATTTCAGCAGTGGCAAGAAGGCTTGCAGAGGGATGATGAGTAAGTGGACTTTAGTTCTGCTTTAAAGCGGGGGTTCACCCTATGGACGAAAATTTTTATTTTTTTTTATTTTACCATAAAATCAGGCATTGTAGCGCGAGCTACAGTATGCCTGTCCCGAATTTTTTACCCCCGTACTCACCTTGTTCTCGTAGATTGAAGATACCGGGGAATGGGCGTGCCTATGGAGACGGAGGATGATTGACGGCCGGCTCTGGCGCGTCAAGCTTCTCCGGAAATAGCCGAAATAGGCTTGGTCTTCACGACGCGTGCGCATAGCCTGTGCGCAGGCGCCGTGAAGAGCCGAGACCTACTCCGGCTGTCTTCGGGGAGAGTGACGTGCCAGGGCCGGCCGTCAATCATCCTCCCTCTCCATAGGCACGCCCATTCCCCGCGGGAGCCGAAAAATACGATCTCAGATTACAAGGTGAGTCCGGGGTTAAAAAAATCGGGACAGGCATACTGTAGCTCGCGCTACAATGCCTGTCTCGATGGTAAAATGTGTCGGGGGGGGGGGGGGGGGGTGAACTACCGCTTTAAGTACTTCTAGGTCAGACCCAGAAAAGGCATGCTGGAAACTGTCTTGAGTCAGCAGCTCATAGTATTGATAGCCAGGAAACTGCCATTGCTAAAATATATTTGAGAATCCTTTTAAATTCACATTACTGTTAATTGTTACAAAATGTGTGTTTTTGATTTAAAAAACAAACCTTTTTTTATTGAGTATGTAGAATAAATGAACAGACGGATAAGTGCAACATACACTGCAAGTACAAATCAATCCATTTGACATACTCGGACATGCAAAAAGGAGAACGGGGAGAGAGGAAAAGTGTTTGCGTGGTATGTGCTGCGGGGCACCAGAGCAAGGGAGGGGGAGGGGGGGGGGAGATTTCATGAGGATCATGTGTTCACTGAGCAGAACCACAACTAGTCCACCACAGTGCACGTGGAGGAGTCCTCCAGCCACCTGTCCCAAATCTTATTGTACTTCTTTGGGCAGCCCCTGCGGGTATACATTACTTTTTTTGTAGGGGAGAGTAGTGTTGACGGCTCTGATCCATTGTTGAAAAGTGGGGGGAGCCCCCCTCATCCACATCCTGGCGACTTGCATCCTGGCAAGGAATAACATTTCTTGCAGAAATATATTTAGATACTTTTCGCTTTTAGGGAGTGAGAGAGGCCCCGGCACACATTGACGGGGGTAGAGGGACACGGGAGCCCATGCGATCATGAAGGAACCGGACCACCTGGTTCCAGTACCCTTGAATGGGTGGACAGGTCCAGAGCAGGTGAAAGGAGGCGTTGGGGTGGCCGCAGTTGGGGTCGTGGTCTCATCTGTATTTAGAGATGCAGAGATAGAGGAAAAGAGATTTCATCTCCAAATACAGAAAGGTTTCTTCACAGTAAGAGCTGTGAAAATGTGGAACAGACTCCCTCCAGAGGTGGTTCTGGCCAGCTCAGTAGATTGCTTTAAGAAAGGTCTGGATACTTTCCTAAATGTACAGAATATAACTGAGTACTAAGATTTTGTAGGTAAAGTTGATCCAGGGTAAATCCGATTGCCTCTAGGGGGATCATGAAGGATTTTTTTGCCCTGCTGTAGCAAATTGGATCATGCTCTGCTCGGGTTTTTTGCCTTCCTCTGGATCAACTGTGGGTATGGAGTTGGGTGTATGGGATTGTACTGTGTGTGTGTGTGTGTGTGTGTGTGGGTGTGTGTGTGGGTGTGTGTGTGGGTGTGGGGGTGTGTGTGTGTGTGTGTGTGTGTGTGTGTGTGTGTGTGGGTTTTTTTTTTTTTTTTTTTTTTTGTGGTTGGATTGGATGGACTTGTGTCTTTTTTCACCTTGACTAACTATGGAAGGGCGTCGGGTACGATCTGTGGAGGATAAATGTGGGTAAGGCGGGTAAGCTTGGGAGAAACATTTTTTTTTTACAATTAGTGAGGGCTTCCTCCCAATCCCCGTCGGTCACAGCGCCCAGGTCAGGCTCCCAACGGGTTTTCAACTGATAGGCAGTGGTGGTTGCCATGGGCTGCAGAAGGTACGTGTAGAGTTGGGAGATGAGTTTCTTGTGGTCTGTTCCCGACACAATGTCAACTAGCAGGGTACCTCGAGGGCTGGGATGGAGTTACCGAGCTGCGTGTTGAGTGAGTGTTGGGGTTGAAGGAAGCGGAAGAACATGTGGTTGGGTAATGCGAAGTTGTCTGAGTGTTTGGAATGGCCTGACCGATCCCTGAGCCACAACTTGCGACAGGTGTATAACGCCCTTGTTGATCCAGAAACCGTGGTCGGGGATAGAGGCAAGTTCGGGGAGGAGAGGGTTGTCCCAGAGGGGTGTGTGGGGGGAGGGTGCCCTGGCGAAGCGCATGGCAAGCTGCCATATCTTGCAGTGGTGAACCAGCATGTGCCCTCCATAATTGAGGCGGGCCAAGGGGTCTGGAACAGGAGCTGGAAGGGGTGGCACAGAGGGCCCGTCGCATGCGATCAAACCAGGGCGGAGTATTGGTCCCTGTCAGAGTGATTGTAGTGGAGGAGGTGCGAGAGCTGGGACGCCATGTAGTAAAGGAGCAGGTCAGGGAGTGCGGCGCTGACCAAGTCGGCCGGGCACTTCAGGACCTGCCAGGACAATTTGTGCCGGGAGGAGCCCCAGGCAAGTGAGGATGGCCTCCATGGCTTTAAATATACGTAGAGGGAGATGGAGAGGGGCCTGCCAAAAAAAACAGAGCAATTTGGGGAGGAGGATCATTTTGACCAGATTGATCGGGACCATATCTGAGTTTTCAATTTTAGGAGGGCGAATAGGGGTTCAACATTGAGGGCGGTGTAGTCGAAGAGGGAACTGGAAACGGTGACACCAAGGTATTTAATGGTGCTAGCTCTAACTAGGGAGCACGGCCTGATTGGCAGTGGGGGCGCCCGCGTCTAGAGGGAGGATTTGTGACTTAGTCCAGTTTATCCGAAGCCCCGAGTATGTCCCAAAGGCTGTGAAAACCTGGAGGGCCGCCTGGAATGAGGGGCCCGCGTCGGCAAGGTAGAGGAGCATGTCGTCGGCCTAGAGGCTAACGACCACAGCGGAGGCCCCTGATGTTGGGGTGGGCCCTTAGAGCTATGGCTATGGGTTCCACTGCCAGGGCATAGAGCAGGGATGAAATAGGGCACCCCTGGCGCGTACCACGGGAGAGAGGGAAGGAGGTGGAGACCCTGCTGTTGGCCTGGATGCGTGCCGAGGGGAACTGATAGAGAAGTTGAAGCCACTTGATGAAATTTGGGCCAAAGCCGAACCTGCGAAGGCTTTCCCACAAGTAGCTCCATTCGACTGAGTCAAACGCCTTGGCGGCGTCTAAACTGACTACCACCCTGGAGCCCACATCCACATGTTGGGCCTGGAGGTTCACGTGGAGCCGCCTAAGGTTAAAGGCCGTATTCTTGCCTGGCATAAACCCGGACTGGTCGGGGTGTATGAGGCTGAGGATAACTTTGTTGAGGCGCAAGGCTAGGATTTGGGCCAGAATTTTGATGTCGAGCTGGAGTAGAGAGATGGGTCTATATGATTCTGGGAACAAGGGGTCTTTGCCCGGTTTGGGGATGAGTACAATTGGGGCTTTGCCCATGGATGCTGGGAGGGAGCTCGTATCAAGTGTGTGTGTGTATAATTTGCATAGCCGTGGGATAAGGGTCTCGCCGAATTGCTTATAATTCGAGAGGGAGACAGTCTGAGCCGGGCGCCTTGGATGTGGGGAGCAGTGCCAAAGCCTCCGACGCTTTCCTCAGTGATGGGCGACTCCAACTGGGCCACCTGGGGGGTGCAAGTGTGGGGGAAGTTAACGTCGCATAGGAATGCCGAGAGCTCGTCTTGGGTGTGTTGGGTGGTAGAGGAGTACAGCTCTGAGTAGAAGGACCTAAACTCCGCGGCCACCTGATCAGGATCCGTTATCCTGACTCCGGAGGCCAGCTGGAGAGAGACCACCACCGGGGGGGCTTGTGATCCAAGTGGGCCAGGTAGGCGAGGAGCTTACCAGCAGGCTCGCCAAATTCAAATATGCGCTGTTTGCTAAAGAAAATGCCCTGCTTGGCTTTCTCAAAGTGCAGCTGGTCTGCATACGAACACGGGCGGCATTGGCTGCAGTGGGGTCACGTTGGAAGGCCTGCTCAAGGATGTCAAGGCTCTCCTCCGCCTGGCAGAAGGGGGCAGCACAAGGGCAGTAATTGTAGCATAACACATAGCATAGCAAAATTGAGGGGGGCTAATCCCATAGGCAATAACACATCGTAGCATGTCAAAATGGAGTCATGAAAAAAAAAACACATAAACCAGTCAAATTCAAACAGTCTGCATAGACACTGGACCAGCAATGCAGATTCAACACACTGCCATTTACCGCAGAGGCTGGCCAGGGAAACATTGGTTGAGGAATGGTACTTCTGGATGGCACAGGTGCCGTGTTAAGGTGACCAGTGATGTCAGGGGGGTGACCAAACTGAAGAGCGCACAACGGTGCAGGGGTGGTATCCAGTCTCGTGGGATGCAGGTGAGCTGCCCGAGACGCACAAAGTAATCAAATGGGGGGGGGACACTGTCTCACATCTCAGACCGGGGGGACGGGGGACGTGGCACTCGCCGGGAGCGAGGGGGGGGGAAAGAGGATGGGAGAAAATGTCATGGGCTAACTCGCGGTTCTGTAGGAGGCTTCAAGTAAGCAGGTCGCCCATACAGTGGGAGGCCCCAACTGCAGCGAGTTGATGGACGGGGTGGCGAGGGTCTAGGTGGGAGCCTGCTCGGCTGCGGCGCGATGTTCCAGCCAGGAAAGAACGGCCTGCGGGTCTTCAAAAAACGGTGCCTTGCCCTCGCTCACCACACGGAGCCGCGCCGGGAAGAGCATTGCGTATGGGAGATGGAATGCGCGGAGCTGTCATTTGGCCTCTGTGAAGCGTGCCCTCTTCTTCTGGACCTCGGCCGAGAAGTCAAACACCGCTACATTTACGTTGCAGATGGGAATGTTGCCTCTTTCCCGGGTAAGCCTGAGGACTGCGTCACGGTCACGATAGTTGAGGAACTTGGCGATAAATGTGCGGGGCTCCAGAAGGGGGGGGGGGGGTTTGCAGCGATGCGAGCGCTCCACCACGAACGTTGAGAAGGCCTCCCTGCTGAACGTCTTGACCAGCAGGTTTTCAAGGTTGGTAGGGGGATCCGCCCTCTCGGAAGCGCAGGTTACATCTTCGTAGGCGATTCTCCATATCGTCTTGCTTGGATAAGACCCTTTTCAGTTGGTATTGCAGCTGTTCTGTGGTAACCTGGAGGGGATGCAGGCCCTCCTCCACGTGGCCGACCTGGCACTCCGTCTCAGTCACCCGCTCGCGGAGCTTGTGGATATCCTGCCAGATTAGGGAGATATCGATCTTTACCTCTTCGATTCTGGTTGTTAGAGTGCATTGGCAGAGAGCGATCACCTCCTAGCACTCTGGCTGTGTCTCCTGAGGCCTGAGCTTCATCCACACGAGGGGGGTTGGTGGCATCTTCCTCCTCAGGATCTTGCTTGTCGTGGCGGAATTGAGCCAGTTTGGCGATGTCCCCAACTAAAAGGTCTGGGGCTATGGTAGCCTGCGAGTGAGTAGTGTCCGGAGCTTTCAGGTGGTCTTTGGCAGGGAATAAATCCCCCAGGATCGGTTGAAAAGGATGAGTCTCAAGCGGAGCTCTCACTCTGCATGTCCTGCTACATGCAGCTCCAGACCATGGCCCCCCCGTTACAAAATGTGTTTGAGCCCTGGTTCACACTGGGTACGATTTGGAACGATTTGAGATGCGATTTGACATGTCAAATCGCATCTCAAATCGGCGGCAATTGTCGGCAATGGCACTGTCCTAATCAGTGCGATGCCGCATCTGCGATTTCAAAAAGTAGTTCCTGTACTACTTTTTGCGATTTCGGGCCGCGATTTACATTAAATTGCGGCCAAAATCGCAGCCGCGAAATCGCGGTAAAATCGCGCATTTTACCGCGATTTTTAATTCGCAGCAGTGTGAACCTAGGCTAAATAATTTTCCTCAATGTTTTATAGCGGATTTTATTCCTCTAATGGAGTTATGTTTTTTTTTTTTTTTTTTTTGCATGTCTATTCTTTCTCGGATAAGAAGGCATGTACTTTTACTTGGGTATAAAAACAATGACATTTTAAATCTGGGCTTGATCCCAGGTTGCATCCTGGCGCCTGGGCTTTTGTCGGCTATCTGCCTCCCACTTGCTCACCATGCTATGGATGAGATGGCTACAGCTCTCATCCAGTTCTGGTTCTCTTTACATGTGATCAGCTGAGATTGGAAAGAGCTGATCACATGATGAACAAATGCCTGTTAACGGCATGTCCTTTCCTCAGCCCTGGCAAAAAGCCAATTACTGGTTACCCTGTGACAGCGGACATATACACTGATAATCGATGCAGCATATTAAAGAAAAATGTCCTTATTTGCAAAATGTTACACAAAGTGTGTGTGTGTGTGTGTCCCCCTTGTCGAAACGTGGATATTTCAGACATTGCTCTGTATTCATAGTATAGGAAACCTGTATGAAGATCAGCTACCTGACTGTGATGCTAATCCAATAGGTTTGAAGAGTAACTTCATCTAGCATTTTAAAAATTAAATTGGCAACTTTAAAGTATTATCCTGCAACTGATTCTTGGCACTGCTGCTGGATACCTGGTGTTATGTTGGATTTGGTACAGGGGCTGAACAAGGTGATGTCCTCCTTCCCGAAGTGGGAATGGATACTGGGGACAAAAAGGCACCAACATCAAATGAACCCCCCCCCCGCAAAACGGGCTGGGGGAGGGAGATGGTTAGGGGTATTGAGAATCGTTGAGTGAAATTTCACTTTAATGCCTTCATGAAACAAGTACAAAAAGAAGCATGCTTTCTTGTTGCAAATTTTACATGAAAACTCGGGCAACTGTTTTCAGGTCAGCAATGGTGGTAGGTTTCATTTAGGAACTATTAAAACCTATAAGTTGTGTTAAAGGGTCACTAAAGGAATTTTTTTTTTTTTTTTGCCGAAATGACTGTTTACACGGTATAGACATAAGTTAACTGATTCCTGTTAAAAATGATTACAAATAGATAAATCAATCATATAATGTGCCTGTAGGTTTCACTTTTAAACTGTTTTCATGTTCCTGTGAACTAGACACACAGAACAAAAACAAACAAATCCAGGGCAGTGGTTTTGTTATTAAAATCTGGTTCTGTTAAGTTTTAGACACACAGTAATGACAGCTTAGACCTACAGTGAAAAGCTCCCAGTATAATGATTATAAGGAAAAAGACAACCACGAAGTGTGGAGATCAGAGCAGAATTACAGCCACTTCAAAGCAAAAACGAACAATAAGCACATGAAACCAGTACTGCAGTAAGGTAAAGGAAGCTATTGTGAGTGAGAAACTTATATAGCGCAACAAATGCGAACTTAATCGCCTCAAGGCGCTTGGCATCCAGAGTTGTACAGGTCTTTCAGAAGAGGTGGGTCTTCAGTTTTTTCCTAAAAACCCGATGGTTTTCTTCCAAGCGGATGGTCGTGGGTAGAGCATTCCAGAGCCGTGGTCCTTGGACCGAGAATCTACGTTCTCCCTTAGATTTGGAGAAGGTTTTGGTTGGTTGATCGGAGCACGCGCTTGGTGACGTAGGGTTTTATTTTCTCGCTTAAATATTGAGGAGCTTTTCCCTGTGTACATTTGTGGGTGAGGCAGAGTGTCTTGAATTTAGCTAAAAAAAAAAAAAAATTCCTTTAGTGATCCTTTAATGCCTACACTGCAGTGTGCTGCTGTGCCATTAATTTGAATGGCAACCACACACTGCATGTGGACTGTCAAAACAAATGGTGCATGTACAGTAGGTGACCGTGATATTGTCTTAATCTCGCCCCTATTATCGGCGAGTTTGACGCTTACAAGCCCAGTCGCAAGAGCCAGCGCCGAGCTGGCTTGCTCATCGGGAAAGGAAAAATTTTGATTTTCGTTTCCCAAAGCCGACATACGTCCAACTTTCAATGAACGGGATCTGACTTGGATTCCCACCAATACCAGGCACTGTTTGGTATGAATCGTGAGGGGGAGCTCCACGCCAAATTTTAAATAAAAAAATAAAACCATTTTATTTTCCCCTCCAAGAGCATACCAGACCCTTATCCAAGCATGCAGCCTGGTCGGTTAGGGGTGGGGGTTTGTCCTCAACATGGGGACAAGGTGCCCCCCAAAGCACCTTGTCCCCATGTTGAGGACAAAGGCCTCATCTGACAACCCTGGCTTTTCTTCTTTCAACGTTGCCGGGAAGAGGCCCTTTTCCTCAACATGGGGACAAGATGCTTTGGGGTGGTATGGATCGGGTTGGGGGGGGGGGCGCTCGCTCGCTGTTTTTTTCGGCGTAGGGGGTTCCTCTTAAAATCCATGCCAGATCAAATGGCCTGGCATGCTCTTGGAGGCGAACCCATGCTGTTTTTTTATTTTAAAATTTGGTGTGGAGTTCCCCCCCATGATGCATACCAAACAGTGTCTGGTATTGGTGGGAATCCAAGTCTGATCCCCGACCATGTCCCCTCCATAGAGGGCTTCTTTCTCGCTCTCTGCACAGTACCCTGTTGCCGAGAACCAGCGTGATGGGATCGTGCTGAAAACACATTCTCGCGGGCAGGTAATGTATGTTTTTTGCTTACGTTTTGCAGCTTGTTCAAATGAATGAATTGTCTTAACACAATGCAAGTTTACACAAAGCATAATGTTTACAGCAAAGAACCGAATGGGTCCTTCAAGATTTTTCATTCAAGGATAAACTACTTTTTTTTTTATTTTGCTTATTTCAGTAATGTTTTTGTTTTTTACAAACAGGTAATTGATGCAGCCCAAAGTATGGATGAAGTCCACAATGCAATTCAACAGCTAAGTGAAGCCATAATACAAGAAGCCAAAGATCAGCCAATTGGAAAACTCTGGGTTGAGTCTGATGCATGAATCTAAAATGTTGATCACTTGGTCTTAGACTGACCACTTTCTTGCTCAGAATGGAGTTGTTTTTAATGGAAAATGTCTCTTCACCTTCCCAGCACCATAATATAATATATTTTGCAGAAATATGTCCAAGGTTTTATGTATTTGGGTGTCTCTCAAGACCACCTAAACATGTGCTGTACTTTTTGTGTTGCTTTAAAATAGTTTTTTAGCTGCTTTTGGTACACACCTAAAATGTAGGTTGTTCTAATATGCAATGTATATGTAAATCTCCACAAAAGCAATGCAGGTATTTTATTAACTTTCCAAACTGTATATGAAATTTTATCTTTTAGGCTGTACATTGCTTGATGTAAAAACGAAATGTATCATAGTCCAGCATTTCCTAAAGTGTGTTCCTTACAAAGTCTTGAATTTTTCAGTAGTACAGTAGAGTAAACCATTGAGGGCAGGTACTATAGCAGCGTTTTGAACCGTATAACTGAAAATGTCTGCTAGTACAGGGCCTTCCTCACAACATCCTCACAGAAGCAGACGCATGGCCTAAATCTGGTATGGGCTTCATCCTCCCTCCTACTCTTTATGCCTAAATCAACATGTGTCTGCATGACACTACAATAAGTGAACTTGGGTGTAAATTATAGATGAGGCACAGTGGCAGTCATTGGTGCTAAAACACGACCAGTTATAGGGTTAAAACCTGCCATGTTTATTGCTATGTCACTTATTGTGGAGGTTTTCAGTCCCTGGTGGTGCATGTCACAGGAAGTGAGAGGAAATAGTCCTGGGACCCAGCAAGCAAAAACTGACTTCTCGCTTACCCACAGTGAAAAAAAAAATGTAATTGTTACTTTTCTCCTTTTCTCCTATCAATGGCATCAAAGTACAGGAAAACCTTTAATTTGTGGCCACATCAGCAAAACCCTGACAGATGTTCTAATCTTCACTTTCTCCAAACCTGGGAAAATGCTAAGTTATGGCAAACCACCTATAACCAGCTGGATATTGGTATAGATGTATCATGAATACTGTATTATATGTTCATATGTATTATGATTTTCTTGTGCAATGCTGGTATATGCAGTTGCCATCCAAAGTGCAATCAAGTCTGTAGGAGAGTTTTCTGTGAAATGTGTTTTTTAAATCTAGACCACTTTTAAATAAATATATTTAAATCTAAATTATTGTGATCCTTCAAAACTGACTTGGGGCTTGTTTACTACATCTTTGATGCACTGCAGATTACTCTTCAAAGGGCACTGTGCAGAAGGTGGTGTCTCCTCGCTGGCTGTTTTAATTCTCAAAAGCTTGCACTACAACTGTGTGCATTTCATGCTGTCCACATTAAATTCAATGGGCAACACCCATAACTGTAAACTAGGCCTTGTGCTAAAAATAAGACTCCTTTTTAGGCCCGATTTACGCCTAAGCATTTTTTGTAACTTGGAGCCCAAAGCTCGCAACAAAAATTCTCCTGTAATAAAATGAGTTCAGATGCCTGTAACTCACTCAATACCTGATGCACCAAAAGCTGCAAGAACTCATTTACATGCAGAATCGGGTGTTTTTAGCCTCAGACTTTAATGAGTGCCTGTAAATGTCCAAATCAAGTGCGTTCAGCCCATAAAGAACTGGTTTCCTTCCACCTAATGCATTCCAAACACCTGACACTTTTTAATACACAAGTTAAAGGGGCGGCGGTAAAGCCTCATGGTTTTCACCTTAATGCATTCTATGCATTAAGGTAAAAAAAAACGTGTCACTAACCAACCCCCCCCCCATTTTACTCACCGGAGTCCTGGAGACATGCTCTTCTCTCTGCTTGGTTCTCGCACTTTGGATAGATTGATGGCAGCGCAGCCATTGGCTCCTGCTGCTGTCAATCAAATCAATGACTGGGGGGGCCGCAATGCTGTATGTGGGACTCAAACTGCACAGTGGAGGCAAGTATGACATGTTTGTAAGGCTTTATTTTTAAATGACAATCGCTTTAAAATCCTTCCCATGCGATTCTAAAATGGTTTGTATACCCACACAAAAATGCTTAAATGAACTCCTGAGAATCACTTTATTCAGGCGTGGACATTGATCTTCCAGTTTTGTTTTTTAATCCCTCTCCCAAATTAACTGTACATTCTACTGAGCTGTTTGCAGGAAAAGCAGTAGAATCGCATACTAGCTCATTATGAAATGCTTACCTTAGAACCATGCCCTGCAGCGCCACCTCCACGCCGGTCCCAAGGCTGACCTCTTTCACCGGAGTTACTTCTGGGTTCGTGGGCTCCAGTGCTGTGATTGGCCAGAGCCACAATGACATGGGTGCCGCCAGTCCTGGTACTGGGCTGTTCAGTGCGCATGCGCTGTTGTCGGTAGCAGCGCATATAGTGAATGTCTCCTAAACTGCAATGCGTTTCAGCCATGACTGCCCTTGGGGGTAATGCTTTTATACTCTAAAGTGCATCCACAGCACTTTTTGCACATTTTGTTATCTTGCAGCCTCATTCCAAAATTAAAATTCATTATTTTCCCTGAAAATTCTCAACGATACCCCATAATGACAATGTGAAAATTTGTGTTTTGAAATCTTTGCAAATTTAAAAAAATGTAATTTACATAAGTATTCACAGCCTTTGTATAATCCTTTTGTTGATGCACCTTTTGGCACCAACTACAGACTCAAGCCTTTTTTGAGTAAGGTGCGCCAAGCTTGCAGCGTAAATTTTTGGGCAGTTTCTTTAACCACTTGCCGACCGCGCTATAGACAAAAGACGTCTACAGCGCGGTCAAGTTATCCTGGGAGGACGTCCCGGTTCCTCCCTCCCCTCTACCAATCGATATAGGGGAGAGAGCGGAGGCAGCAGCACTGTGGGCTGGATCTGTGACAATTGCAGTCACAGATCCAGCCAGCCATCCATCCCTGCCCAATACTCTGCAATACCCTGTGCAATACACTACAATACTCCAATACCCCGCAACACGTCCCGCCACCCTCCGGTGCTTTTACCGACTTACCGCTACGATCGAAGCCAGGATTTTTTTTTTTCGGGCTTCCCAGCCTAGAGGTGAGATGTGGGGTCTCATTGACCCCCACATCTCACTGTAAAGAGGACCTGTCATGCCATATTCCTATTACAAGGGATGTTTACATTCCTTTATAATGGGAATAAAAGTGATCAAAATAAATTATTTTTTTTGGGGGGGGGGGGGGAGAATAAGTGTGAAACTAAAAGTAAAATCAACTTTTTTTTTTTTTATAGCGCAAAAAAAATTAAAAACCCAACGGTGATTAAATACCACCAAAAGCTCTATTTGTGTGAAAAAGGACAACGATTTCATATGGGTACAGTGTTGTATGACTGAGTAATTGTCATTCAAATTGTGGGCTCTGAAAGCTGAAAAATTGGTCTGGTTAGGAAGGGGGGTTTAAGTGCCAAGTGGTCAAGAGGTTAATTCTTCGTTCCAGGACCTCTCAAGCTCCATCGGGGGGGGCTGTTGGTGCACAGCCATGTTCAGCTCTCTCCAGAGATGTTCAGTTGGCTTTAAGTCTGGGCCAGTCAAGGACATTCAGAGTTGTCCCATGAGCCATGCCTTTTATCTTGGCTGTGTGCTTAGGGTAATTGTACTGTTTGGAAGATGAACATTTGCCCTAGTCTGAGGTCCAGGGTGCTCTAAAGCAGGTTTCCATCAAGTATGTCTCTGTACATTACTGCATTCATCTTTCCATCGATCCTGACTAGTCTCCCAGTTTCTGCCATTGAAAAACATCTCCACAGCATGATGCTGCCACTACCATGCTTCACTATAGGGATGGTATTGGCCTGGTTATGAGTGGTGCTTGGCTTCCTCCAGACATGACGCTTGCCATTCATGCAAGAATAAAATATTTTGTTTATCAGGCCAGAGAATTTTGTTTCTCATGGTCTGAGAGGCCTTTTGCCAAACTCCAGGCGGGCTGTCGTGTGCTTTAAAAAAAAAAAAAAAAAAAGATTGTATATGTATTTAACTGAAGAGAGGCTATCGTCTGGCCACTCTTCAATACAGGCCTAATTTGGTGGCGTGCTGCAGAGATGGTGATTCTTCTGGAAGGTTCTCCATAGAGAAAAAAAAATAAGAAACGGACTGCTGCACACCCTAAAGAGTTAACTACAAATTTTATTGAAGCTATAGCAAAAACTTTTATATAGGACATAACTGGTCCCCTATAAATAGGTGGACTTACCCAGATCATTCCCCATTAAAAGAACCCCAATAACGGCATGTACTGGTAACTAAACAAACTTGATTCCACCGCAGGAGGGCTGACGTATATGAATAGCACACCCACCCTCCACAAAACAGACCCCCCCCCCCCCTAGATGAAGAGCCTAATTGCTAACTAAATGTACCCATGATGGTTCCCACACAGGACAGTTATTTCCTGTAATAACAGGTGATAAATGTCCACTGTGTGGAAACGCAGCACTGAAAAGACACCTGGAAATAAATATACAAACCATGTGAATGTGGTAAAAAGATATGGTACTCCATTCGGATGGATAGCGTATAACAAGCAAGATTATCAATGGAAATACCAGAGGGACAAGGAACCTGATGGGTTGATTAAAAGTCCTTCCATAGAAATCACCATGTCAAACAGGTGTAACCTCCATATGGGTCTGATCTTATTGGTTCTTAGGGTGCATTCACACCACGATTTTATCATCCTACTTGTTCTCACGATTTTCGGTTTTAAATCGTCCAAATCTGTATGGCAAAACGTATCCATTCACTTCCATTCATTAATTTAGGTCCCCAAGTGCATCCGATTTGATACGATTTAAAATCGCATCAAAAAACGTGTGTGACCACGTTTTTTGGTCCTGATTTGAAATTGTATTAAAATCGTGTCCGATTTTTTTTTTTTTTTTTTTTTTTTTTTTTATATTGTGGTCAATCTAAATCGTACTAAATCGGATGACTGTCCGATTTTCATACGATTTTGTCAGATACGATTCCATCCGATTTAACGGCCTGTTTATCGGATGTTAAAATCGTGATGTGAACCTAGCCTTAGAATTATTTGAGAGACATAGAGGAGATGGCAAAGCGCTGTAGATGTTCATAAATAATAAATTAATTACATTAATGAAATAAATAATTATTAATAATAATATTGTGAACATCTACAGCGCCGCTTTACCAGCATTTTTTGGGCGCTAGCAGGGTGCATTGCAGGCGCTGCCCATTGATTTCAATGGGAAGTGGCGCTTTAGGAGCGGTGTATACACCGCTCCTAAAACGCCTAAAAGAAGCTGCTTGCAGGACTTTTTTTTTTTATGTTCTGCCAGCGCAGCGCCCCAGTGTGAAAGCTATTTTTAACACAAATGCGCCTGAAAAACGCTTTCAATCTGAAAGAGGTCTAAAGGATGATCAGTGTAAACAGGTTGCACCTGAGCTCCATTTTAAATGTGCCATGGCAAAGGCTGTGATTACTTGTGATTTTTTTTTCTAAAGAAATTTGCAAACCTTTCAAACAAACTTCTCTCACATTGTCACTATGGGGAATTGTTTGTAGAATTTTGAGGAAAATAATGAATTTAATCCATTTTGGAATAAGGCTATAACATAACAAAATGTGAAAAAAGTGAAGCACTGTGAATACTTTCCGGATGCACTATGTAGTATAAAAGCATTGCCCCTCCTATTGATCTCAAGATATTTTCAATCAATTTATTAGATGTTATCTGGATGAGACAGCAGAACAGAGAGAGGTAGAAGGAAAGCAAGCCAATAACCAGAAAATATAATAACAAATGGAATACATATACAAATGTGTCAAGAATGTATTAACCACTTGGGATCCGCGCTATGGACGAAAGACGTCCACAGCGTGGCTCTCAAGTGCCGAGTGGACGTCCTTGTTGAAATTCCCCGTGCGCGCCACTGGGGGCGCGCAGCAGGGAAACAACGTGCCCGGCACATCGCTGGGAAGCCGATGCGTGTGCCTGGCGGCCACGATGTCCGCCAAGTGCCCGTGATCGACGGTGACAGCAGGGACGTGAAGCTCTGTGTGTGTAAACACAGAGCTCCACGTCCTGTCAGGGAGAGAGGAGACCGATCTGTGTCCCTTGTACATAGGGACACAGCATCGGTCACCTCCCCCAGTCAGTCTCCTCCCTCCACACAGAACACACCCAGGATACACATTTAACCCCTTCCTCACCCCCTAGTGTTAACCCCTTCACTGCCAGTCACATTTATACAGTAATTGGTGCATTTTTATAGCACTGATCGCTGTATAAATGTGAATGGTCCCAAAATTGTGTCAAAAGTGTCCGATACGTCTGCCGCAATATTGCAGGTCTGACAAAAAAAATCGCAGATCACTGCCATTACTAGTAAAAAAAAAATTCATAAATCTATCCCTTATTTTGTAGGCGCTATAACTTTTGCGCAAACCAATCAATATACGCTTATTGCGATTTTTTTTTTTTAACAAAAATATGTAGAAGAATACGTATCGGCCTAAACCGAGGGAATTTTTTTTAAAAAATTGGGATATTATTATAACAAAAAGTAAAAAATATTGTGTTTTTTTTCAAAATTTTCTGTCTTTTTATGTTTATAGCGCAAAAAATAAAAATCACAGAGATGATCAAATACCACCAAAATAAAGCTCTCTTTGTGGGAAAAAAATAATAAAAATATAGGGCCAGATTCACAAACGAGATACGCCGTCGTATCTCTGTTTCTATCTATGCGACTGATTCATAGAATCAGTTACACATAGATAGCCATAAGATCCGACCGGTGTAATTGTTTTACACTGTCGGATCTTAAGATGCAATACCGCGGCCGCCGCTGGGGGGAGTTTGCGTCGTAAACCAGCGTCGGGTATGCAAATTAGGAGTTACGGCGATCCCCGACGGTTTTTCGCGTTCGCTACGTAGCCGCTAGTCTAGTTTCCCGTCGCAAAGTTAGTCGTTTTTTTTTGGTGCCTTAACTTTACACAGCAATCGTATTGCTGTGTAAAGTATGGCCGTCGTTCCTGCATCGAAATTAAAAAAAATAACGTCGTTTGCGTAAGCCGTCCGGGAATACGGAATTACGCTACGCGCGTCGCCGTTCAAAAAAATTACGTCACTTCGCGCAAAGCACTGCGGGAGTTCGGAAAACGGAGCATGTGCGGTAGGTCCGGCGTGGGAGCGCGCCTAATTTAAATGGCACACGCCCCTTTGAATTGGCCCGCCTTGCGCCGGAGGCCGCCGGCATAGGTTTTCATCGCAAGTGCTTGGTGAATCAGGCACTTGCGATAAAAAATTGCGGCGGTGTAACGTATCTAGGATAGGTTACGCCGCTGCGATTCTACGTGAATCTGGCCCATAATTTTTATACAGTGTTGTATGACCACGCAATTGTCATTCAAAATGCGTCGGCGCTGAAAGCTGAAAATTGGTCTGGGCACGAAGGGGGTTTAAGTGCCCAGTAATGAAGTGGTTAAACAAAATATAATATGAAAACAAAAACACCCACAGAAAAAAGACCAGAGATATACAAAATATGAAAGGTAGGGGGAGAAAAAAAAAGAAGTGATTATATTAAATGCAAATCCAGGTCCTATCTGAGGTTTAACCCCTGTGGCACCTTGGTTTGCAATCAAAATATCCACCAAGCCTCTCTATTCAAAAGTTGCCTGGTCTTATCACCACCCCTGGGCATGGAAGGCAATCTCCCAATGCCGGTAAACCTCAAGGAGCATAAGTCCCCAGCATGACATCCCCTAAAATGACGTTAAATATTAGAGATATGCTTAGCGTTCAGGTTAATGGTGTCACAATAATGTTCCCCTATTCTGGTACAAAGAGCACGTGTAGTGCATCCCACATGCTGCAGATTACAGAAGCAGTGCAATATGAGATACACTACATGTCGAGATCCACAATTAATATATTGTTTAACCACTTGCCGACCAGCTCTGCTAGGCGAAACCCTGTATGGGTACATTGTACCCTTTAAGAGGTGCCAGGGGGCACGCGCCTGCTGCGTGTGGCCAATGGGCGCGATCCCTGCCAGCTACAAAAGAGCGCCAGCACAGGGATTTGTGTGTGTAAACACGAATACCTGTTCTGTCAGGGGAGAGGAGACATATCCTTTGTCCCTACTAAGTGGGAACAGCGATATGTCTCCTCCCCCAGTCAGTCCTATCCCCATACAGTTAGAAACACTAACTAGGGAACACAGTTAACCCCTTGATCGCCCCTAGTGTTAACTGCTTCCCTGCCAGTGGCATTTATACAGTAATCAGTGACTATTTATAGCTCTGATCGCTGTATAAATGTCAATGTTCCCAAAAATATTTTAAAAGTGTCCAATCTGTGTGCTACAATGTCACAGTACCGCTAAAAATCACCGCCATTACTAGTAAAATAAAAATGCCATAAATCTTTCCCATAGTTTATAGACGTTATTACTTTTGTGCAAACCAATCAATATACACTTATTGAGATTTTTTTTTTTTACCAAAAATATGAAGATTATATATTGGCCTAAACTAATGAAGAAATTTGTTTTAAAAAAAAAAAAAAAAAGTAAGAAATATATAAATATTTTTTTTTAAAATTGCCGCTCTTTTTTTGTTTATAGCGCAAAAAATAAAAACTGCAGAGGTGATCAAATACCACCATAAGAAAGCTCTATTTGTGGGGAAAAAAGGATGCAAATTTCGTTTGGGTACAGCATTGCATGACCATGCAATTGTCAGTAAAGCAATGCAGTGCAAAATTGTAAATAGTGGTCTGGTCAGGAAGGGGATACAATCTTCTGGGGCTGAAGCAGGTTAACATCAAATCTCACCTGAATATAAGATAATATATGAGATAAAAGATTTGGTGAGTAAATTCCAGTGACAATATCTACATGTCTTCATGTTACATGGGAAACACTTTGGTGTGAAAAGACTGGGAGACAGGACGGCAACACCTTACGAAGGCCTTTATCCGAGTAAAGAATAGGTAAGTTAATTAATTAATATTCACCATGTTTGAATTCCATGGAAAAAGTGTTGCCTCTCCCCTCTCTTTTATACATGTTTTTTCTTCTTGTCCTTTTTATTTAAAAATCTAGTGGAAACATTTATAAGTAGTGTGTGTCCATTCTTATTTTTTGCATGAGCTAACCCTTTCTGAATCACCGGTTCCGAATTCCCTCTTTGAGTGAGCCGTGTGATAATGTTGTTGCGTTCTTTAGCAAAGGCCACATCTGAGGAATAATTCCCCCCAAGCTCGGGTGAATTCCTCCATAGGGATGGTGTGGGATGGATGACAGCTAGTAGCATAAAGAGGGTATTTGATTACCACTGTTTTTTTATTTTTTGCTATAGAAACAAAAACTGAATTTTGCTGGAAAAAATAAATAAAGTGTTTGTTTGCAAAATGTTATATCTTCATAATTTTAGGCCCAAATGTATTCTGCTACTTTTTTAATTTCAAGGTAATACATTTTTAGTAGAATAAATAGTATACCCGGAGTACAATGGAAAGCAGTAAACCGCCCTGGTGGGTGTCCTCAACTACAGGCGTCCCTCATGAAATCCCTGAAGACATCAGGTATCCTGAAAGGCTAGTGCGCATGTGAGGAAGCTGACCGCCTCAGAGAGGATTGCTGACAAATGTCCATGTGGGGAGGCTTGGCTCTGGCGTGAGTGTTGCAAATGAGACATCCTGACACTCATCCACCAGTCTGCTATCCAGCCAGGTTCTTACTGTGTTAGTGCCTGGAGCCATGCACCTGTTCTTCATTCCAGGTCAGGATCTGCAGAAATCCCCACTATACCAATTCTCAGGCCCTCTCCTTCCAGTCACATTGACGAGCAGTTTCACACTGACAGGAAGATTTAACGAACTACCACAGTGCTCAACAGCCTTGTTAGTTAAGTGAGAGCTACAACTGCTCATGTAAGTATTTAGGAGGAGCTTTTCTTTCACCCACTTTAATTAGATGCATGCAGTGCAGGTCTTCAGGTAAGCTTCCTCACCAATAAGGAGAACAGTAAGCGGCATAGTAGTGACCTCACTAGATCTGGTGAGACCAGAAGTCTTTTTCACGTTGTAGATATACAGCTATAAGGTTGTAGGCACATATATGCTAGAAATTGCATTTTTTTTTTAGAACAGAAACAATTGATTTTTTTTTTTTTTTTTAAGATATTGGCACCACTAAATCTTACAGGACGCAGGTACTTGATCTTACTCACCAAATATACTGCTAATAGGGTACATACCATGATTGCCCAGTCACAAGAAGAACACTGCTATACAGTGGTACCTTGGATTACGAGCATAATTTGTTACAAAAGAATACTTGTGATCCAAAGCACTCGTATATCAAAGCGAGTTTCCACATAGGATCAATGGAAAATCTGATAATTAGTTCCAGTGTCACTGCTCGTGTATGCAGTACCGCATGTGGCCAGAGGTGGGGGGGGCACCAGAGAACACTTGGAGACACTCAGGAACAGAGTGTTTCCTGATGGACACCATGGCAGCATACATTTGGGTAGCCTCACCATCGCTCCTACTCCATAGGACCCCACTACAATAAATTTTCAGGCTGAGCCAGAGGTTACGTTCCATAACTAGCCTACTCATGACACTGCGAGGGAACTGCTGCTGCCATGGAGCCCATCAGGAAAGGAAAATTCCGGTAAATATTTGATAGGAAATTTTTCATTCTCCTGACAGACTCCATGGGAGCATACATTTGGGAACAAACTAGCCCAAAAAGCAAGGGTGGAATGTTGAAAAAGTAGGGTTTCAAACATAGCACTTAGCCAACAGAAACCCTAGGGATTCGGTCAGGGATGGGTTATCATAGGATGCCAAAGCCACCTCATATTGCTACCCAGTATCAATATAAACATTACACATACTAAGCAGAATGCCAACAAGGATCCCTCATGGCAAAAAAGGCCCATATCCCAGCAAACCTCCTGCATGAGGGGAAAAAAAAAAACCCTAGAGAGGCTGCCCTCATGACCGAACCTTTACTCAAAACTGGACTGAAGGAGATCCCATCTGGAGCAGCAAACTGCTAAAGGTCCTGATTCTGACAAACCTGCTGAGGATGTAGCCCTTAGAAAGAAAGGCATCATGGCTCAATCCTTACTCCAACTGAACTGAAGGTGAGCCCTCCTGGAGCTGTGAGTCACCAAAGTATCCTTCCTAGCCTAAAGCTTTGATCTTGGCAAACTTCCTGGCTGAAGCGATAGCCCTTAGAGTACATGTATTCATAGGTCAGTCTTTACCCAAGCTGGACTGAAAAGAGATCTCACTCTGGAGCTGGCAAGGAAGTCTATAGCAAGTAGTAAATCCCACCTAGAATGTCTCGGTTCTCTTTCGAGTCTCAGATGCAGCTCCCCATCAAAGTATTGGATGAGTAATGGATAGTCTACCTGTGAGACATTGGATATGACAGTTCAAGGCCTGAAGAAGGAGCGCGTGCTCCGCAAACACATCGCCTAACCCTCTCATCGGCTTTCTCCTCCAGTTCTTCCAGAAGCTGCTTCTTGCCTTCTCACTGGGCTGCCTCTCAAAGTGGTACTGCATGGTCTACATGGACTTTATTACAGTCTTTTTATGCTCCAGCTATTACCCCACAGTGGAGTGAATGGGGACAGATTTTTAACGGCGTATTGCAGGCACTATTTTTGACGCTATAGCGCCTGCAATACGCTCCAGTGTGAAAGGGGTCTAAGGGCATACAGTTTTGATACCTATCACAGTTTCGAAGGCCATAAAATGCCAAGATAGCACAAACCCCCCCCAAATGACCCAATTTGGAAAGAAGACACTTCAAGCTATTTGCAGAGACATGTATAGTCCATGGAATATTTTATATTTTGCCACAAGTTTCGAGAAAAGTACAAGTTTTTTTTTAACACAAAGTTGTCACTAAATGATATATTGTTCAAACATGGCATTGTTATATACATTCTGCTGCTTCTCCTGAGTATGGGGATACCACATGTGTGGGACTTTTTGGAAGTCTAACCGCGTATAGGACCCCGAAAACCAATCACCGCTTTCAGGCTTTCTAAGGGCGTAAATTTTTGATTTCACTGCTCACTGCCTGCCTATCACAGTTTCGGACGGCATGAAATGCCCAGATAGCACAAACCCCACCAAATGACCCTATTTTGAAAAGTAGACATCCCAAGCTATTTGCTGAGAGGCATGTTGAGTATTTTTCAGCTCTCGCTTTTTGTGACAAAGTATTGAAATTTGAAAAAAGAAAAAAAAAATTATTTCTTAATTTTCAAAAATAAATGAGAGCTGCAAAGGACTCACCATGTCATAGAGATGATTGGAGCCGTTCTGGTCTCTGACCAGCTCTATGATTAGCTGGCAGAACCACCGGCTGCATTCTCGGGTTCCCTGTTGGGGCAGGAAAGCCCGAGAAAACCATGGAAGACGGGTGGGGGGGGGGGACGTTCTCTCCCATTGCTTGTAAAAGCATTCTAGAGGCTAATTAGCCGGTAGGATTGCTTTTACATGATAGCCGACCGCTGGCTGAAAAGAATGATACCAAGATGATACCTAAACCCGCAGGCATCATTCTGGTATAACTACTCAAGGCCCAGCAACATACCAGTACGTTGCTGGTCCTTGTTGGGCATACATTATAATGCTCTTTTTTTCATGCAGCCTGTGGGCCGAACGAAAAAAAGAGATTGATCGGTGGGTATGCCCACCATTAGAATACCGCCCTTCATTCACCCACTTCTAATAATGGGCATACATGCACTATTTTTTTTAACTGTGGTGGTGAAATCACCTTCTACAGCGCTGGAGTTGCTGATTTACGTATCGTGGGAGCAAAGGCTGTTGCTGTCAAGATGAATAAATCAGTGCTGCAGCTGAATGGTGTACCTGCTAAGCAAATGATGGTTAACAATAAAACAAAGTAACATTACAGTATAACAGTAAGACATACATACCTCCTGTGATGGTGAAATCACTGATTTACGTATTGTGGGAGCAAACACTGTTGCTGTCAAGATATATAAATCAGTGCTGCAGCTGAATGGTGTACCTGCTAAGCAAATGATGGTTAACAATAAAACAAAGTAACATTACAGTATAACAGTAAGACATACCATACCTGCAAAGCAAATACAATAAAACATAGTAAAAATATATATATTTTTAATGCAATCTGTGCCTAAAAAATATATGCCGAAGGATGGGGGCAATCCGCCCCTAATGTTAGGGACAAATCGCCCCTCCACCCCTGCCCCCATGCTTTGGCATATATGCTCTTTTTTTTTTTTAAACTGTGATGGTGAAATCACCTCCTACAGTGCTGGAGTCACTGATTTACGTATTGTGGGAGCAAACACTGTTGCTGTCAAGATATATAAATCAGTGCTGCAGCTGAATGGCGTACCTGCTAAGCAAATGATGGTTAACAATAAAACAAAGTAACATTACAGTATAACAGTAAGACATACCATACCTGCAAAGCAAATACAATAAAACATAGTAAAAATAAAACATTTTTTAACGCAATCTGTGCCTAAAAAATATTTGCCGAAGCATGGGGCAATCCGCCCCTTATGTTAGGTACAAATCGCCCCTCCACCCCTGCCCCCATGCTTCGGCATATTTGTTGGGCCTCATGAAAAGGTGGATTATATGACAATCCGCTGATCAGAGCTTCTAAACTAAAATGTGACCCCCCCCATCCCGTGCTGCCACTGCTAATTCACTGACATTTCTCTCCCTGCAGTCACCTAAAATGCATCCCTCTGGCACTCTTGTTCCCCACCGCACCAATCCCCACAGCACCAATTCTCTCTACACCCCCACACCGATCCTGCATGCCCACAGAACTGATCCACTGTTCCTTCCCTGCAGCTTCTGGTTTCCCTCCTCTGACCTTCACCCAGCTTTAGGTGCTGCAGGGGATCCACAGAGAAACAAATAATCAAACTACATCCTCCCCTGCCATTCCAACTCCACCTGTAGTGCCTGCTTCTCATTCTCTCTCTCCTGCAGACATTCAGGGGCTGCAGGAGCAAAATACAGGGCATCAGTTCCATTATATGCCACCACCCCTGCTGCCCCTCTCATTCTGGTGAAGACCAGTGGTGTATTTAGGTTTTGTGCTGCCCTAGGCCTGACTAAACTCGTGCAACCCCTAATTTAAATATGATCCACCCCTTCCTGTCAAGGTACACCCCTTCCAGTTTAAATTTTCCAGTGGGGACACTACTTCTGAGGGCCTTGGGGGGGGGGGGGTTCCCTTAATCTGCAGAGATTTCCTCTCACTTCCTGTTTGGCTATGGGGCAGGAAATAAAGAGAAATTAACAGATGGAGAAAAAAAAATTAAAAGGGGCTATAACCAACCCTTATTTAAAATGGAAAAAAAGTGTTGCTTATAGTTTGACTGATGGGCACTGATGAGATGGCACCAACGAGGTGGCACTGCTAAATTTATGGAGGACTAAGAGGATATAACCATGCCAGTGGTGCAGCAGAAAACATATAGCACAGTGATGAATGTATGTGGTCCAGGCAGTGAGCAAAGGAAGGATGGGGGCAGGAACAAATAAATCCATCTGTTTATTTTTCTCATCAGCAATCAACAGAAATAAAATTAAGACTCCCTAGAATGCATAACTGACACAAGCAAAGGACTGCAAGAGAGTCCTACTACCTACCTGACAGGCATAGGTGACCATATCAGTGTCCCTTGTGTCCGCACCATCTCTATCATACCGGTAGCAGTGTGGGCGCTTTATGGGGGCGCCAGACCGATTTGATCTTTTGGCCCAGTCCACCTCATAAGACTGGTGCCGCACTAAAAGTGTAGCGAAATCTGGCGGGGACTCTTTTCATGCTGTCCCCCTGCAAAGTGCTACCCTAGGCCTGGGACGTTGCTTTGCCTGCCCATGCCATTCTGCCGATGTAGATGTACGTGAGGCAGTCGGCAAGTGGTTAATAGTGCCCACCTGCCCCCTCTTAATACTCCACTGAGCCAGATTTCGATCCAGCGCTATGCACGTCTGCAGCAGCTCTTCTCCACTCTCCCCGCTCTCACAGTCTTAGAGCATTGGGAGCCATTGGCTCTAGCTGCTGTCAGTCAAAAACTGTGAGCATAGCCCGGGGGCAGGGCCTAGTCCCACTGTCATTGTCAATTAAGCTTTTCATATTGATGTAACAATTTAAAAGAGACAGCGCACCCAACCAGCTATAGTGACATTTCTTTGGGTGTTGTTTTAACACAATCGACTAAGTACTTAATACTAAAGTATAGATTATGAGGGCAGAAAAACACTTTTTCTGAATAAAGCCGATCCTCGAGCCCTGGATATCAGGAAAGAATTCCCTATATATTTTGTGAGGAGAATGTGTAGGAATATAACATTTATTAAAAATGTATATAAAATTCCCTGAGAACTTGAAATCTTTTTCTAGTTAAGTGGAATGTTTCATTACAGGATTTAATCGTATATCATGTTCTTGGGGTAAAGCTAGAAGACCCCTGATGTCTCCATTGAGAGGACATTGTTGTCACTACTGTCACATAAGGGGCTTGTCAGTACATACATATATACATGGTTAGGACACATGTTAATACATAAACACCTATTACTAGGGGTGCAACGGATCATCATCAACATCCGCGGATCGGCACACCACGCGATTGAGCCCATAGGAAAGGCCGCGGCTTCAGCCTAGCTCCGGAGCTGTGGCCATCTTGGTACACCGGGCAGCGGCCTAGGCGAGCTCCCCAGAGCGGCGCGCTGACAGGGGAGATGTGGAGATTACAGTGGTAGTGGGGGAGATGTGGGCATTACAGTGGGGGAGATGGACATGTGGGCATTACAGTGGGGGAGATGGACATGTGGACATTACAGTGGGGGAGATGGACATGTGGACATTACAGTCGGGGAGATGGACATGTTGGCATTACAGTGGCGGGGGTGAGATGTGGGCATTACAGTGGCGGGGGTGAGATGTGGACATTACAGTGGGGGAGATGTGGACATTACAGTGGGGACTATATATGGTTGGTTATCCGAAAAATGATCCGAACCGTGACTCTGATCTGAGGAACGATCCGAACCGTGAGTTTTTTGATCCGTTGTATCCCTATCTATTACACATCCCTACACACACACCAGAAGAGGAAGAAGTAGCCATAGAGCCCCTTCCAGCCTTGCAAATGTGGCCAGTGCATCCAAGTGGTAATGACCCCCGGTCATTAAAGGATTAAATAAAAGAGGAAGAAATTCAAATGTAAATATACCAAATTTGTATTGTGTGTTTATGAAAGTATAATTATGGACCTATACACATTTGTTTCATTTTCCAACTATATATACTCTGAATAAACCAAGAGTCATTTGGTAAAATCAGTTGGCCTGAAGTGAAGATCTAGTGTTCCTGTCGCCCATTCGCTGACACACTTTTGACCAAGAGATTCCAAGCCTGCCCACCACGGCAAGGTAGACTCTTCTAGGGCAGGACCTACACTAACTATACTAAGGTACCCTACTGGATGCTAGTCATCCTTTTTCCAATGTTGGGTGTATGTTTGTAGTAGGCCTCATCCTATAATCTGTGTATGCGCGATCTACTCTTTCCTAATTTGGGTTGTCTGTCTGTGTGCATCTCTCTAAAGCATGGACCAGTCAGTTTATATAGATCTGGACGTCCTCTGTTAGTGTAGGTCAGTGCATGCCAGTCCAGTGTGTCAGTAAATAAACGTTCATTAGTATTCAACAGAAATAACATTAAGATTCCTTAATATGTACAACTGACACAAGCAAAGGATTGCAGGAGAGTCCTACTACCTACCTGCCAGGTATAGGTGACCATGTCAGTGTCCCTTGTGTCTGAACCATCATACGGGCAGCAGTGCAGCTACTTTATGTGTGCACCAGACCGATTTGTCTTACGGCCAAGTCCACCTAATAAGACTGGCACTAAACTAAAAGTGTAGCACAAACCGACAGGGACTCTTTTCATGCTGCCCCCCTGCAAAGTGCTGTCCTAGGCCTGGGCCTTGTTGGCCTAGGTCAAGATACAGCGTTGGTGCAGACAAATGTGACAAGGGGGGGGATATGGGCCTCCTGAGTGATGGGGCCAGGTCGCTTTTACATGAAAGCCGACCGCTGGCTGAAAACAATGATACCAAGATGATACCTAAACCCGCAGGCATCATTCTGGTATAACCACTCAAGGCCCAGCAACATACCAGTACGTTGCTAGTCCTTGTTGGGCATACCTTATAATGCTCTTTTTTTCATGCAGCCTGTGGGTCGAATGAAAAACAGAGATTGATCGGTGGGTATGCCCACCATTAGAATACCGCCCTTCATCCACCCACTTCTAATAATGGGCATACATGCACCATTTTTTTATACTGTGGTGGTGAAATCACCTCCTACAGCACTGGAGTCGCTGATTTACGTATCGTGGGAGCAAACTCTGTTGCTGTCAAGATAAATAATACCATAATTGCAAAGCAAATACAATAAAACATAGTAAAAATATATTTTTTTTTTAATGCAATCTGTGCCTAAAAAATATATGCCGAAGCATGGGGGCAATCCGCCCCTAATGTTAGGGACAATTCGCCCCTCCACCCCTGCCCCCATGCTTCGGCATATATGCTCTTTTTTTTTTAACTGTGATGGTGAAATCACCTCCTACAGCGCTGGAGTCACTGATTTACGTATCGTGGGAGCAAACGCTGTTGCTGTCAAGATATATAAATCAGTGCTGCAGCTGAATGGCGTATCTGCTAAGCAAATGATGGTTAACAATAAAAGAAAGTAACATTACAGTATAACAGTAAGACATACCATACCTGCAAAGCAAATACAATAAAACATAGTAAAAATAAAACATTTTTTAACGCAATCTGTGCCTAAAAAATATATTCCGAAGCATGGGGCAATCCGCCCCTAATGTTAGGTCCATCCCTGCCCCCATGCTTCGGCATATTTGTTGGGCCTCATGAGAAGGTGGATCAGAACTTCTAAACTAAAATGCGACCACCCCATCCCTCGCTGCCACTGCTAATTCACTGACATTTCTCCCCCCGCAGTCACCTAAAATGCATCCCTCTGGCACTCTTATTCCCCCGTTCTCCACCGAACCAATCCCCACAGCACCAATTCTCTCTACACCCCCGCACCGATCCTGCATGCCCACAGAACTGATCCACTGTGCCTTCCCTGCAGCTTCTGGGTTCCCTCCTCTGACCTTCCCCCAGTTTTTGGTGCTGCAGGGGATCCACAGAGAAACAAATAATCAAACTACATCCTCCCCTGCCATCCCAACTTCCCCTGTAGTGCCTGCTTCTCCTCCTCTCCCTCCTGCAGACATTCAGCGGCTGCAGGAGCAAAATACAGGGCATCAGTTCCATTATTTGCCACCACCCCTGCTGCCCCTCTCATTCAGGTGTAGACAAATGTGACAGGGGGGCCACATGGGCCTCCTGAGTTATGGGGCCAGGTCGCGATTGCGCAGGGCATTGATTACGCTATATGCTGTCCAGCCACCCCTCCTATCCAGCCTGGTGCTAGGCAGTTTCTGGCAGTCGTCAACTGCTAGAACGGTCCCCCCCCCCCCGACTCCGGCTTCCGCTTTTTGCATTTGGCTTCTTCTGCTGGGTAAGGCAAGAGAGTTGCTTCCCCCAAAGCCACTCCCCTGGTACCCTAGAAGAAAATATATTATCTGCCATAGCAGTGCCTAGCACCAGAATGAGTATACTGTGTGTCCTACTGTAACAACGCCCCCTATTACCACACTGCCCCCTGCACCTGTCACACTGCCCCCTCTTATTACACTGCCCCCAACCAGTCACACTTCCCTCACCATATTGTCCCCCTGTCACACTACCCCCTACCCTGTCAATTTTCCCTGCCTCTTCTCACACTGCCCCCCCACCTGTCATACTTCCCCCACCATACTGTCCCTCACCCTGTGACACTGCCTCACCACCTCTTACACTGCCCCCCACCTGTCACACTGCCCCCCCTCCAACCAGTCACACTTGCCCCACCATACTGTCACACTGCCCCCCTACCCTGTCACACTGCCCCGCCACCTCTCACACTGCCTTCCCACCTGTCACACTTCCCCACCATACTGTCCCCCTGTCACACTGCCCCCCACCCTGTCACACTGCCCCGCCACTTCTTACACTGCCCCCCACCTGTCACACTTCCCCATCATAATGTCCACCTGTCACACTGCCCCTCTGACATACTGCCCCCCCCCCTGTCACACATGCCCTGCCACTACATATACATTGGGCATGATGTCAATCTTATTCTAAAGGCATGGTGATGGTGTATGATGGGCAGGAAGCTGAAGCTGTGGAAGGCGATGACATATTAATGACAGTAGTCCTTTCTGGTGGTATTGAAGATAGATCTTTGGACACTCTTCCTGTGGTCTCTTCTGATCCACTTGGGTCTGATGAATCTCTAACCGGGCGTCTCTCTTGCATAGCCTTGTACTTATCTTCAGGCTTTTTACAGCGTTTGTAGCACTGAATTCTGTGGGTAAAGAAGGGACGAAAAAAATAAGTTTAATTTAATGTTTAACGATGTGTAGAGAAAATCAAAAAATTAAGAAATTAAGAAACTTTATAAAAACTGCAGTTATTTATTCCTTTAAAAGTCCCCAAAATGTTTTTCCCAAATTAGCCCGTGTAATTGTCTAAAAGCTGCTTTTATACCAAGTTGTCACATCTGACTCTATAATATCTAGCACACACTGAGAAATCAGTTTTGCGTGGGCCGTGGGTTCTTTAATATAAATTTGACCTGGTCTAAAATATCTCCAGGGTGTCAACATTGCTTAGGTGGAATTTATTACTTTGCAGCCCCTTTGGATCCTTGGCTTGGTCAGTACATGAACAGTCCCAACCAGGGGCGAACCTAGAGCATTTGGCACCCGGGGCGGATCCTATATCTGGCACCCCCCATCTTAAAATGTAAAAACACCCTACTGTGCCCCCTGCATACCTCTGCATCCTTCCATATCTTTTTATCACTCCTGTGTACCCCTCTCCCCAACTACACCTCCGAACCCCTTTACATTACACAGCCCTTGTACCCCTTTACATTACACAGCACCTCTGAACCCCTTTACATTACACAGCACTCTTGAACCCCTTTACATTACACAGCCCTTGTACTCCTTTACATTACACAGCACCCTGCACCTCTGAACCCCTTTACATTACACAGCACTCCTGAACCCCTTTACATTACACAGCCCTTGTACCCCTTTACATTACACAGCACCCTGCACCTCTGGACCCCTTTACATTACACAGCACCCCTGAACCCCTTTACATTACACAGCACCCTGCACCTCTGGACCCCTTTACATTACACAGCACCCTGCATCTCTGGGCCCCTTTGCATTACACAACACCCTGCACCTCTGGACCCCTTTACATTACACAGCACCCTGCACCTCTGGGCCCCTTCATTACACAGCACCCTGGACCCCTTTACATTACACAGCACCCTGGGCCCCTTTACATTACACAGCACCGCACCTCTGGGCCCCTTTACATTACACAGCACCCTGCACCTCTGGACCCCTTTACATTACACAGCACCCTGGACCCCTTTACATTTCACAGCACCCTGGACCCCTTTACATTACATAGCACCGCACCTCTGGGCCCCTTTACATTACACAGCACCAGTGGCGGTTCGTCCATAGAGGGCGCTGGAGCGCCACCCCCTCTGGCTCTCACCGCCACTGAGTCTAATAACATAGATTCATGCATTGCATGAATCTATGTTATTATCGCCGCTGCCGCTGTTCTATTCAGATGGTCAGCGCTCATGTTCGGCCATCTGAATAACGGCAGCTGGTTTTGCGTGTACGAAAGTACCTATCACAGCCAACGGCTCTGATAGGCTTTCTGAGTACAGCCCTCGGGTCCCCGGAAGCTTATACAAGGAACGCACTAGGGATGCGCTCCTTAGATAAGACTGACAGGCGTCTCAGCCAATCAGGTTGACCGATTCTGGCTACCGGTAACCTGATTGGCTGAGACGCCTGTCAGTCATCGAGGACGGTAGAAGACATCGAGGGACGTGGATGGCTGACTCCAGTAAAGGTAAGTGCCGGGCAGGGGGGGGAAAGGGGCACTTTACAGGGCACAGTCAGTGACATCAATGGGCACAGTGGGGACAATTGGCACAGCGGCATGAATGGGCACAGCGGCGACGAAGGGCACAGTCAGTGACATCAATGGGCACAGTGGCGACAATGGGGACAATTGGCACAGTGGCATTAATGGGCACAGTGGTGACAATTAAAGGGCACAGTGACATCAACAGTGGTGACAATAGGCACAGTGGGGACAATGGGCACAGTGGGGACAATGGGCACAGTGGGGACAATGGGCACAGTGGGGACAATTAAAGGGCACAGCGGCAACAATTAAAGGGCACAGCGGTGACAATTAAAGGGCACAGTGGTGACAAAGGGCACAGTGGTGACAATTGATGGCACAGTGGCTGTGTTTGATGGCATGGCACAGTGGCTACGTTTGATGGCATGGCACAGTGGTGCGAATTGATGGCACAGAGGCTGCGTTTGATGGCATGGCACAGTGGTGACAATTGATGGCACATGGCTGCGTTTGATGGCATGGCACAGTGGCTGCGTTTAATGGCATGGCACAGTGGTGCGAATTGATGGCACAGTGGCTGCGTTTGATGGCATGGCACAGTCGTGACAATTGATGGCACAGTGGCTGCGTTTGATGGTATGGCACAGTGGCTGCGTTTGATGGCATGGCACAGTGGTGACAATTAATGGCACAGTGGCTGCGTTTGATGGCATGGCACAGTGGTGACAATTGATGGCACAGTGGCTGCATTTGATGGGCACAGTGAGGCTGCAATTTTTTTTACGTTTGCGCCCCCCCAAAAATTTTGAGCACCAGCCGCCACTGCACAGCACCCTGCACCTCTGGACCCCTTTACATTACACAGCCCTTGTACCCCTTTACATTACACAGCACCCTGCACCTCTGGGCCCCTTTACATTACACAGAACCCTGCACCTCTGGACCCCTTTACATTACACCGCACCCTGCACCTCTGGACCCCTTTACATTACACAGCACCCTGCACCTTTGGGCCCCTTTACATTACACAGCACCATGCACCTCTGGACCCCTTTACATTACACAGCACCCTGCACCTTTGGGCCCCTTTACATTACACAGCACCCTGGACCGCTTTACTTTACACAGCACCCTGGACCCCTTTACATTACACAGCACCCTGGACCCCTTTACATTACATAGCACTGCACCTCTGGGCCCCTTTACATTACACAGCGCCCTGCACCTCTGGACCCCTTTACATTACACAGCACCCTGCACCTCATGACCCCTTTACATTACACAGCCCCACACAGCTCTGGGCGCCTGTATGTTACACAGACACCCCCCTAACAGTTATGGACCCCCTGCATGTTACACAGGCCCCCCTACAGTGCAGACACCCCTACATTCAGTACAGACCCCCGCCCTATTCAGTACAGACCCCCCTACAGTACACCCACCATTCAGTACCGACCCCCCTACAGTGCAGACACCCCCCCATTCAGTAAAGACCCCCCCTACAGTGCAGACACCCCCCCATTCAGTACAGACCCCCCTACAGTGCAGACACCCCCCTATTCAGTACAGACCCCCCTACAGTGCAGACACCCCCCATTCAGTACAGACCCCCCTACAGTACACCCACCATTCAGTACTACCCCCCCTACAGTGCAGACACCCCCCCATTCAGTACAGACCTCCCTACAGTGCAGACAACCCCCCATTCAGTACAGACCCCCCTACAGTGCAGACACCTCCCCATTCATTACAGACCCCCCCTACAGTGCAGACACCCCCCCATTCAGTACAGACCCCCCTACAGTGCAGACACCCCCCCATTCAGTACAGACCCACCTCCCTTTGGGAACAGACCCCCCCTTCTGTACAGACCACCCCCCATTCAGTACCATAATGTACCAGTACCTCAGATAATCGGGAGTCGGGACATCATGCACAGACAGCACTAAGCACTGAACTCCCCCTGTGTAGACATACAGGAGGAGCGGAAGGCTGCTTCATTCTGCTTGGCTCTGCCGACACTGATCAGAGCCGCGACCATGGACAGAAGGGCGGGTGTCTGTCACTCCGGTGTGGCTCGCAGTGCCTCGCACCCCCCGCAAAGCCACTACCTCAGACTCTCTCCACGTGCGTTTAATCATCACGCACCGCTGCTTAAACCCGCCCGCTGCTTAAACCCGCCCGCTGCCTAAACCTGCCCGCTGCCTAAACCCGCCCACTGCCTAAACCCGCCGCTGTCTCTCTTAACCTGGCTGCCTGCTCTGCCTCGCGGGGGGGGGGGGTTGGGTGCCTGCCGCTGCCTAAACCCGCCCACTGCCTAAACCCGCCCACTGTCTTTACTTCAGTCGGGGGGGGGGGCGCCGGCCTGACACCCCCCAGTGTGTGGCACCCGGGGCGGCCCGCTCCCCCCCGCCCCCCCCTTAGTACGCCACTGGTCCCAACCCAGTTTGAAAATAAACCAGAGCCCTCCCACACTAGTCTTCCTGCCACTCAACTCTCCATTCTCCAGTGCCAGAGCTTCTACTTTCCCTGAGGTTCTGTCATTGACAGTTGTGGGATTGGGAAGCTTAGTGCTGAATAGTCAATATTATATTATTATATGTATTGTTTTGCAAGCTCTGTAACTACAAAATGAGAATCTGTCATGACGGAATATACATCAAAGACTCCAGGAGAAAGCTGATATGCTTGACAATATGGTCAAACGCGTAACGATCTTAATGAAAACTTCTTCACAGAATCAGATAATATGATCGGATCTATTCATTGTGAAAGACACATGTTCACCGATCAATTTTAAGTAAAACCGATCAATTTTATCAAAATTATGCTGATAGGCCTGGGCAGGAAAATCCAATTGTAGGAAAGTAGAAAACGCAATATGATTCCTCAAGCATATGGTGCAATAACCACTTCAGCCTCGGAGGATTTGGCTGCCAATTGACCGGGCCACTTTTTGTGATTTGGCACTGCGTCGCTTTAACTGAGAATTGCACGGTCGTGTGATGTGGCTCCCAAACAAAATTGACAGTCTTTTTTTCCCACAAATAGAGCTTTCTTTTGGAGGTATTTGATCACCTCTGAAGTTTTTATTTTTCGTGCTATAAACAAAAATAGAGCGTCAATTTTGAAAGAAAAGCAACATTTTTAACTTGTTGCTATAATTAAAAGCCCCCCCCCCAAAAAAAAAAAAAAAAAAATGTTCCTCAGTTTAGGCCGATACGTATTCTTCTACATATTTTTGGTAAAAAAAATCGCAATAAGCATTTATTTATTGGTTATAAAGTTATAGGCCCAGATTCACGTAAGAGATACAACGGCGTATCTCCAGATACGCTGTCGTATCTCTGAGTCTAAGGGCGTCGTATCTTGGCGCCTGATTCAAAGAATCAGATAAGCCAGAATTTGTATAAGATACGACCAGCGTAAGTTTCCTACACCGTCGTATCTTAACTGCATATTTACGCTGGCCGCTAGGGGCGTGTATGCTGATTTACGCCTAGAAATATGTAAATCAGCTAGATACGCCTATTCACGAACGTACGCCTGGCCGTCGCAGTACAGATACGCCGTTTACGTAAGGCTTTTTCCGGCGTAAAGTTACCCCTGCTCTATGAGGCGTACCAATGTTAGGTATGGGTAAGTCGTTCGCGAATAGGGCTGGGCATCACGTCGAAAGCATTGGCTTTTTGCGGGTTAATTTGGAGCATGCGCACTGGGATACTTTCACGGACTTTCACGGACGGCGTAATTTACGTGGGGTCACAATAAATTTACATAACACACGCCCACATCTTCCACATTTGAATTAGGCGGGCTTACGCCGGCCTATTTACGCTACGCCGCCGCAACTTTGCTTTGTGAATACAGCACTTGCCTGTCAAAGTTGCGGAGGCGTAACCTAAATAGGATACGTTACTCCCGCACAAAGATGCGCTCTCCTACGTGAATCTGGGCCATAGTGTCTACAAAATAGGATATAGTTTTATGGTATTTTTATTAATATTTTTTTTCTTAACTAGTAATGGCGCCGATCAGCGATTCTTATCGTGACTGCGACATTATGGCGGAAACATCTGCCACTTTTGACGTTATTTTGGGGCCATTCACATATATACAGCGAACAGTGCTATAAAAATGCACTGATTACTGTATAAATGTGACTGTCAGGAAAGGGGTTAACCACTAGGGGGGCTAGAAAGGGGTTAAGTGTGTCCTAGGGAGTTCTTCCAACTGTGTGGGGGCTGGGCTTACTGTGATACGACACTGATCGCTGCTCCCGATGAGAGGGAGCAGACGATCAGTGTCCTGTCACTAGGCCGAACAGGGAGATGCCTTGTTTACACAGGCATCCCCCCGTTCTGCCACTCCGTGACATGATCACGGGACACCAGCGGTCTCGCGCCCACACGGTGGCAAATTTAAAGGGACGTACTTGTATGCCCATTTGTCTGTCTGTGTCATTCTGCCGACGTAAAAATTGCATGTGCTGGTCGGCAAGTAGTTAAAAAATCTTTTGGATACTTCAGGTCATATTTCCAATCAGACAGTAAATCAATAAAAAATACGATTCTATACAAAATGGTTTCATTTATGGCCATCATAAGACTATGTTTATAGTAAGATAAAAGTATGAAAGTGTTGCACTTACCCTAAGCAGCATCCTCCTATACAGGCCACTATTACAAGAACAAGGCCGATTGCCATTGGGATAGCGATGTAAGTGATTTTTCCGCTTTTAACCATGCTGTGTAAAAGCATGTCAAAATACAGAGCACCCCCATTATGGTTCTGAGTGTCTGACGGAAGGATCTCGCCATTAGTGGCCATTTCATGGTGAACTTCCTTTTCGGTCACTGTCTGGCTGGTCCCAGTGACAGCGTCAGTAGAGCCCTCTTGGTCCAATGAGGCCTGTGTGTTCTCATCGGCGTCAGAATTCACCAAGGATCTCAGGTTCTCTGTTTCTCTTGGAAGGATTCCTGTGGGGATAATAAAAAAAAACAAAAGTTGTAAAGGAAGAATTAGTCTGGGCATCCTCTAATTAGTAAATTCTCAAATGGTAAGAAAAGTTGGTAATAGTGATCCTTTCACATCTACCTGTCCGCGGCCTGTAGATTAACAATTTCCTGAATGCTTTGCACTCAGAATACTTTGCATTTTCTGAATGAATGCAAAGTGTTCTCTGATTGGACTAGGTAGGGTGGTGACGTCATGCTCTGCACCTCATCCAATCAGAGAATGCATTGCATTCTTTCTAAAGATGCAAAACATTCTGTAACTATGCATGGTATATGTATAGTGACATTAGTTCAAATTGCATTTATCCTTCTAAGTAACTTTGGTAAAGGAAGGGGGTATGTGCAGCTAGAGTGTGTGAAGTCTGTATGGTTTCCACAGTTTGTTAATACTGCACTTTTAGGCCCCATTTACTCCTGTGCGTTTTAGGAAAATGCATGTTATCAAGCGTTCAATGGTAATGCACCTGAATCGCATGTAAAACGCACCACACAAATGTAAACTGGCCCTTGGCTGCTATTGCCAAAACAGACAATTTCCTGTTACATTTTATTTATGATCTCTAAAGCCTGAAAGCTCAACTCCATCTTTTGACACACTTTACATTTACATTCCAATTGGGCCAGCTTAGCCCAAACCAACTATGTTTCTCACTAACATGTGAGGCTGCTGGATGTGCGGTATAAACTGTATATAGCCATGGCTGTTCCGGGTTTGAGCCAAGACTTTCTGTCTCATGCCCGGAACATAGTAGATTCTATCACAGCGACGCTAAGCTATTCACAGAAAGCGGTGTATTCTATCAATGCATACAAAGCTTCCTCAGATTGGCTGATATTGACTCAGCCAATCAGAGAAAGCTTGAAGTATGAGACAGAAAGTCTTGGCTTGAACCCAGAAAACACAGCACGGTATGCTATATGCTACATAGAGTTTATACCGCACATCTAGCGGCCTCACATGTTAGTGAGGGACATTTGTGCCAAGGTGTCACAAACAAACTATGTAAAGTACGTCAAAAGATGGAGTTGAGCTTTAAGCAGCCTATAGATAGATCTTTCTTTTGTTTAACCTGCTGGTTGAACAAAAAAACGGACCCGACTCCCTCATCTGCACATTTCATCCAATGAGATATTGTATTCTGACAGCGGGGAGACTTCCCTACCATCAGAATACACTGATTAGTGTTGCAGGCTATAGCGGTCGGTAGATCAACTTCTGTACAACCACAATGCCCATACATGGATTGAAATTAGGCCAGTCCCTGCTGATTGGGCCAAATTTCATTCTATGTATGGCTGCCTTTATTCTGTAAGACTTACCTGTCACTTCATTTTGATTGAAGACAATGATTCTGACTTTTGAAATTTGATTGTTTGTGAACCCCTTGATCTTCAGATGAAGTTCATATATTCCACCGTCCTCCTCATTGACGTTGTCTATGACTAAGGAGCAGTTCCCTTGGGGCACGCGAGAGATAAATAATTGCACCCTCGTGTCATGGTGTTGCTCTCTCAGGATAACATTGGAGGTGGTTACAGTTAGGTAGATTAGGCGGGTGTACATCCCACCCTCTTCTGTTGTTTTTCCCCATTCCAGAGTGATGGCGCTCCTCTGGACGGGTTCATCTGCATAAAAGCTGCATGGGATAAGCAGCTGTGATCCGGTACTAATGTAGAGCTCATCGGCCGTTTGAATATTCGTAATTTTCATGGCTGTTGAGAGAAAAAAACATAATCAATTAAAATGCCCCACAACTACTACAGAAGACATACATCTGCCCATAACTAGCAAATAACTAGCCTTGCCTCCCACCTTTATATCAAACACTGTACAGATCTGAACCCCACCCCTCCCGGCCTAGCATATCCTGCCTCGATTTGGTCATTTCCACCTATATGTCAGCAGAGGCAGAAATGTGGGGCAAAGTGATATGGAATAAAGTCTTTTAAGGAAAAAAGCTTTAAGGAGAAGGAGGGCCGAAGCTCTCTTTTTTTGGGGGGATTTCCATATTTCTCTTACAGTGAACCTGTTAGCCATGATAAATGCCCTTAGCATTACGGCTTTGAAAACAAGAACTATGCTTGATAACCAGAAATCTCCTTCTGTGCGCCTCTCTGATTTAGTGTCACTTTGTTGCTGGGCTAGAAATTCTCCCTGACATCTGGGATAAAGCCTACCAAGTGTTCTTGTCCTAACCCACTAGTGGCCTGTAACGGCACTCTCATTGGACAGAAAAATGGCATCTAGGTATGATTTAGCCAGAAAGACAGGGAAATGAAGCCCTACTAACAAAGTGAAAACTCCTAATTAACAATCCCCACATCCTGACTTGCTGCTTGCACGTGAAACCCACTGGGTTTTAAAGCATAGCTACTATATACCCCAAAAACAAAAATGATATATATTGCAGTTTACCAACCACTGACTGTGTGGTGGCTGCATTCATTACACCTTTTTAAGCTTTTTTCCTGGTGATCGGCCAGTAATACGCCTTTTGTATTAGGGTGGCTATATTCATTTCTCCATTGTATCTATGGAGGAACAACAAAGCCACCTATGGACAGCAGCATTGTCAGTCAGTGGAGAGGGTAATGCTGGATAGACTAGTACGGGGCTATGTTGCAGAACTACAAGTCCCATGAGGCATAGCAAGACTCTGACAGCCACAGGCAGAGGCATGATGGGACTTGTAGTTTTGCAACAGCTTGAGGTCCGCTAATTGCATATCCCTGGACTAGTAGATTTAGATGGACTTTGATGACTAACAATGTAAAGCCCAACTGAACTAACACTTATTATGCAGTTACAGCAATTGTTTTTTTTTTTCTTGTGGGATAAAGGTTTTGCATAGTAGAAAAAAAAATTGACTATTGTAAGCACCTCTGCCAGTGTTAATTGGTTTGTCTCAAGTTTATAAATGCCACTTTTGCTGGGCAGGCTGGACGCTAAAAAAAAAAACAACAGAATTACTGGCCAGATCACAAGGTAGTTAACCACTTGACATCCGCCCGTCGTCAAATGACGGCGGGCGGAATGCTCTATTGTTCCGACAGGATGTCATATGACGTCCTGTCATTTAAAGCCTCTAGGGCGCGCGCGCGCACCCATCGCGTCACTGGGAACACAGTGCGCGTGCCCATCACGGCCGCCGGGCACCCGTGATTGCCCAGTAACTGAGCAGGGACGTGGAGCTCTGTGTGTAAACACAAAGCTACACATCCTGTCAGGGAGAGAGGAGACCGATCTGTGTCTCTGTACATAGGGACACAGATCGGTCACCTCCCCCAGTCACCCCCCTCCCCCTACAGTTAGAACACACCCAGGATTCACATTTAACCCCTTCCCCGCCCCCTAATGGTTAACTCCTTCCCTGCCAGTCACATTTATACAGTAATCAGTGCATATTTATAGCACTGTTCACTGTATAAATGTGAATGGTCCCAAAAATGTGTCAAAAGTGTCCGATGTGTCCGCTATAATGTCGCAGTCCCGAAAAAAACGCAGATCGCCGCCATTCCTAGTAAAAAAAAAAATAAAAACAATCATTATGTCCCCTATATTGTAGGCAATATAACTTTTGCGCAAACCAGGTTATTGCGATTTTTTTTTTTACCAAAAATATGTAGAAGAATACGTATCGGCCTAAACTGAAAAAAAAAAATATTTTTTAAAAAAAAAAATTGGATATTTATTATAGCAAAAAGTAAAAAATAGTGTTTTTTTTTCAAAATTGACGCTCTTTTTTTGTTTATAGCCCAAAAAATAAAAACCGCACAGCCGATCAAATACCACCAAAAGAAAGCTCTATTTGTGGGGGAAAAAAGGACGTCAATTTTGTTTGGGAGCCACGTCGCACGACCGCGCAATTGTCAGTTAAAGCGACGCAGTGCCAGAAGCTAAAATCTCGTCTGGGCAGGAAGGGGGTGTATGTGCACGACAGTAGGCAAGTGGTTAAATATGTTATGGGGGGACTCCGAAAAACAAAGACCGTTGGGTTAACCCTAGTAACAGACGGCATCATATATGTCAATTGTGATTTAGACCATATTTTTACTTTAATATTAACAGCAAAGTCCTTCTGGTCTAAGCTGTAAATGTACTACATTTGTTTACAGTAAAATATTGGGGTTATGGCTGCAGCTAGATGCCATAGATTTTTTTTCCTCAGGCGGTCGGCTTTCTAATTAAAGTAATCCCAGAGGAGGATTCGCCACGAGATCACTTTTATAGGTGCGGGAGAGGCGTAATAGGAATAAAAGTGATAAAAAAAATTAAGGGGACAGTGTAAAACAAATGTATTTATTTTTTTAAAACACCCTATTTCTCCGAGCTAGCGCATACAAGCGAACGCAGGCGTAAGTCACGCCCGCATATGTAAACGGTGTTCAAACAAGACATGTGAGGTATCACTGTGATTCTAGCACTAGACCTCTTCTGTAACTTTAAACAGGTAACCTGCAAAAAAATGTAAAGTATCACCTATGGAGATTTTTAAGTACAGTTGTTTGTCGCCATTCCATAGACGACGTTTTAAAAATTCTACAGGTTGCATGTTTTGAGGTGCAGAGAATGTCTAAGGCGAGAATTATTGCTGTTGCTCTAACGATCGCGGCGATACCTCACATGTGTGGTTTGAACACCGTTTTCATATACAGACGCTGCTCAAATATGCGTTCACTTATGCACGCAAGCTCGGCGGGACGAGGAGCGTTTAAAAAAATACATATATTTTTCTTATTTATGTTACCTTTTTTTACAAAAAAAAAAGGTGTCAAATTTATTCCTATTACAAGGAATGTAAACATCCCTTGTAATAGAAACAAACATGACAGGACCTTTTAAATATGAGATCTGGGGTCAAAAAGACCTCAGATGTCATATTTACACTAAAATGCAATAAAACTAAAACAAAATTAAATGTCATTTGAAAAAAAAATGTCTCTTTAAGAGCTATGGTGCGGAAGTGACGTTTTGAAGAAGAGGATACAGCTAGGTGTTGCCATAACAACGATATTCCGCTTCAAAGTTCCGATGTTATGGCAGCTAGCTGTTGCCATGACAACGGTATTCCGCTTCATAGTAAAACGAAGGCAGGCGGTCTGGAAGTGGTTAAAACAAGTTTTTAGCCCTGATCACACACATAGAGCTCAATTCAACAAACAGAAACACAAAGATTCACATTTTTATTTTAGCCATGTAACTGAAATATTCAAATCTCATTAGACCCGGCTAAAAATAACTGACTTTTTTTAAATAATAATGTTAGCTATCGTGCTGTGAAAAGCTTGTGAGATTGAGCCTATATAACATACACAACTAACTGCAGTTAGTAGCACTTAGCAATGCTTCTGAAGTGAACTCATCACAAATCCAGTGGAAAATGTCCCGAATGATATTAAATGAAAGTCATTTTGTGGTGGGAAATTCTAGGATCCAATCTATGTACATACCTGATGAGAATGGTAGAATAAGCAGAACAAATAATACGATTTTGAAAAGCATTTTGAAGCACATGCTGTGAACACTGTGAACTCTCAGTTGTCTCCAGCACAAGTGAGAGGAACCCGTGAGATGAGGCTTATATAGGCTGAGCCCCACTGTGAGGTCATCAACAGGCAAAAGGGGGAGTGGCTAATGTGACAGGAGGTCACATGACCAGCTCACAGGCACTTGTGTCAACAGATATTTTTTCCTGCCTCTTCAATGCCCTATAATTGAGCCTGTTTTATGTGTCTGCATACTGTACACAAACTTTAAAATGTAACTCTGGCCAAAGATAAATATAATATATTTGCTGCAGCTTGCCACTAGAATTAACACAGCAGCTTTTGTTTGAGCTCCCCCATAATAGAGTTTTATTACCTGTCTATTCTGCCAATAGATCCCTTATATTTTCTCATGGTGACAACAGTAGGACCCCATTGCCATCTAGCATTTTACAAATACACTTTTTTTCTTTACGTTTTTTCATAGGTGTCCTTTTATGAAGCAGTGAAATCTATTCACTGCTTCGTTCTCCGGCATTCACGGCATTCCTCTGTGTGCCTGTTTATGAAGCAGAGAAGATCGCTTCACCTTTGGAGGAGTGAAGTGATCTACCAACTCTTCAAACACTGGAGAACTGCCCCTGATACTGGAATCTCGTGAGACTTTATGAGATTACAGTACCAGAAATTCACAGAAACACTGAGATGTCAGTTTATTGAGCGGTGATAAATTATCACCGCTCATTACACTGACAGACCGCGTGGTTAATGTTCATAAAATAACGAGTCCCCCTTCATAATATATATATGTATACACACACACACATTGTATATACATGTATATACACACACATTTTATATATATATATATACACATGTACACACATAAATATTACAGGGGGACATAGTTACAGTGTTGGGGGGTCTAAACGAGGTAAAAGGAAGTAAAAAATCTTCCTCCTTCCTCCTCAGAACCCCCCGGTATTCCCTCTTCACTCCCCGCTTCGCCAGCTCTGAGATGGTGAATCGGGGAGTGTGAATTATGACACAGATCGCTAGTGACGCTCTCAGATCACAGCTTCATAAACTGGCCGTTACTGTGTAAGTCTATGGGGATTCTCTGTGTGTGGAGATAATCGGCAGGAGAACAAATTTCAAACACTTCTCCCCCCGATTATCTCTGTTTCATAAACTGTTTATGGGCTGTGATCAGTCCTTGGGATCACCGCTGTTCACTGCTTCATAAACGGACACCATAGAGTAAGCTATTCATTTCAATGGGTTGCTCTATATGCCACAAATGCTGCAAGCTTTCCCGGCCAGCTTCGGGCTCGGGAAAGCTTGTATCCGCTCAGCTGGGCGGTGAATGCGCAGTTACGTAATGGAGCCACTTTTGAATAGCCGATCAAGTCAGAAGGACTCAGGAGGGACACTTTGGCAGTGACACTCGTTGGCTCGTGCAGTGCACTCGGACGGAGCCGTGACAGCCCAACGGCCATCTTTTTTACAGGCACCCAATGCCAATAACACAGCATTATCGGCAATTTTTAAGCTGTTTCGGCATGTCGCCAAAGCAGCTGTTTTCGGCCGATATGTATCGGTACCGATATATTGGTCCTATATGTGAGTTTAAAGCGGAGCTCCACCCTAAAGTGGAACTCCTGCTGATCGGAACCCTCCCCACCTCCGGTGTCACATTTGACACCTTTCAGGGGGGAGGGGGGTGCAGATACCTGTCTAAAGACAGGTATTTGCACCCACTTCCGGCCACCCAGTCTCGGGTAAACTGCGGGCATGACGTCACCTCCTGCCCCCCCCCCTTCCTGGTTCCCTCACCGAGGATGGCGGACGGTGCTGGACTCCAGGACAGGTAAGTGTCCTAATATTAAAAGTCAGCAGCTGCAGTATTTGTAGCTGCTGGCTTTTAATATATTTTTTTAGCGGACATCCGCTTTAATGGCATAAGTAGTATTCTGATGTGCACAACAAACCGAGTGGAATTTTACTTTTTTTAATAAATGTGTTTTTATTTTAATGGAAAACAGTGATGTATTACTGCTGTTGACCTCAAATGGAAAAGCATAGTGATTAATTTCTGCTGTTGACATTACTGTCAGCTTCAAGGAATGGTGCCTTAAAGCCTTGCTATAGGAGCCCCTGTCAATGCAGGACTTTGGAGATGTAGTTGCTGTGATTTAGGCCCTTTTAGCACTGATGCACTTTTGCCCCACTTCACATCGGGCAAATTTGACATGCGATTTGGCGTGTCAAATCGCATGTCAAATCGCCACCTTTTGCCAGCAACGGCACTCTCTGAATCGGTGCGACCATGCTTTGCAGGAACACAGGATCCATGCCTTCACTACTGACAGAACAACGATCTGCCTTGTTAACATAGGCACACCGCCAATCTCCCTTAATACCGAAGGATTAGTGGGTGCATCAAGTCCGCGGTACCCGCCGATCAGCTCCCCCTAATCGGAAGTGCAGGATCACATACTAGGTATGTGATCCTGTGCAGCAGTACCACTTTTCTGCCGTATTTGCAAGTTATATGGTCGGCAAGTGGTTAAAGCGGACTTCCAACTGTGTTTTTTTTTCATTAATATAGTTTATTTTAATACTCTTAATAGCACTCATGTTTTACGGATGGATCGCCGCTCGATTGTCGATTTCATAAAGTAAGAAAGTAAACTATGGTTTATGAGAAACTCATGTAGCAAGGTCCCAGGCCTCCACAAGACTAATTATGACCTATAGACTCAGGGGGAGCTAACATCCTTCTATGTAGAGTGGGTTGCAAGGCATGGTGGGTGTAATGCAAGGTAGATTCATGGGTGCCAGACACTTCTTGAATGCAAAGAGATTTATTGTCTCTTAACCACTTCAACTGGGAACGGAGCCTCCGTTCCCAGTTGAAGCCATTTTTGGGGAAACACGTCGGGTGGAGCACCATTACCTAACGCCATCACGCTCATATTATTCAGCTTTAGGTTTGATCCTTGGCTGATGTGCAAAGGAACTCTTTTTTATCGTTGTGCCTTTTATATTATTTTGCTGTGGACACCTGCTGTGAAATTTATTTTTATTTTTTGGTTGTTGTGACACTTGACTGTGTTTTTAAAAAAAAAACTCAAATTTTTGATATACTTCACCATGAAGACTCTATTATCCCTTTTTTGCTGAGCCTACTATTCCCAGATCAAGTGCCTGGTAAAGCCGAGTGGATTCTGCCTGTTTTTCCTTCCTGTGTGATCCTTCCTGTGTGGTGTGATCCGGTTCTGATGAACAGCTGAAGGTGATATCCTCATCCAACAAGACGGAAGCATCCCTCCTTGATCGAGGTGGTCGTTTATCGTGGCCGGCAGGGTGATGCACACGCTCTAGAGATCTCTATAACCTGAGGTCCTCTCAGTCCGGTAAGCGGCAGTAATATTACACTCTTTTGGCTGAAAATAAGACCAAGGCTCCTTCCAGATACTCCATTGAATATTGCAGTAGCTATTGGATTAAATCCTAGAAGTGTCCTATTTTTATGCTTTGGGACTTTGTTCTTTTTTCACACATTGAACATTTAGCACATAATTTACTTTGAATACATTTGCCTCTTGTTGTTATTCACTGTTTTTTTTTTTTTGCATATTTTTATATGCACAATCATTACTGATTTGACTATTTCACATAGGGATTTCTATAATGACACTTTATTGAAATTTTGGTTGCGCGCTTGTTTATAATTTATTATATCTATTTATATGTTTCTTTGGGCCTTAAGTATTTAAGCTTTCATGAGCAGCAGCACCATTTTTTGTTTGATCATTTTTTCACAATCAATTGTTTGATTTTTCACATTCACTTTTTATTAGGTCAAGCGCAGAGTTCTGACTGCTGTCAGATGACAAACGACAATAGGAGCATAAAAGAGCTGGCCAGAATGTCCAAAACAACTTCCCACCAAGGGAGTTCCACTGGCACTAACTTAGCAGCACAGAAGATGTATTACTGTGCCAGCACCCGAGGCTTCATCTGCCTGTTTGTGAGACATGAATAGCTGGGTACATGATCAAAATTTACCCTTTTGAAAGACTAGCCAGCCAATCTCTTTTAGGGTTCAGAGAACTCCCTCTGTATTCTTGAAAGGGATCCCTGCATAGGGGAGGAGTGGATCAAGAACCCAACCAGCAGACATGTATGCTGCATAACGTCTTGACCAGTGCCGGCCCAAGACATTGTGCTGCCTGGGATCAAGAATCAAATGCTGCCCCCCCCCCCCCCAAAAAAAAATCACGCCCCCCAAAAGGCCCCCACATTCATTATTTTAGATCATGATAACTAAAGGGGACACGTCGTGGCTCTATACATGTATAAAGGAGTATAAAGAGGACCTGTCATGGGTCTATACATGTATAAAGGAGTATAAAGAGGACCTGTCATGGCTCTATACATGTATAAAGGAGTGTAAAAAGAGGACCGCTCATGGCAGGCTACATGTATATAGGAGTATAAAGAGGACCTGTCATGGCTCTATACATGTATAATGGGAGTATATAGAGGACATGCCATGGCTCTATACATGTATATAGGAGTATAAAGAGGACTCGTCATGGCACTATACATGTACGTAGGAGTATAAAGAGAACCTGTCATGGCTATATACATGTATATAGAGGACCTGTCATGACTCTTTACATGTAAAGGAATATAAAGAGGACCTGTCATGGCTCTATACATGTATAAAGCAGTATAACGAGGGCCTGTCATGGCTCTATAGATGTATAAAGAGGGCCTGTCATGGCTCTATAGATGTATAAAGAGGGCCTGTCATAGCTCTATACATGTATATAGGCGTATAAAAGGACCTGAGCATTGCCGGCGGCCACAATGTATTTTGCGCAAACTAATCAATGTACACTAATTGTTTTTTTGGTACCAAAAATATGTAGAAGAATACATATTGGCCTAAACTGATGAAGAAATTCGTTTTTTTAAATACATTTTTGGGATATTTATTATAGCAAAAAGTTAAAAATATATATATTTTTTTAAATTGTCGTTTTTTTGTTGTTAATAGCACAAAAAAAAAACGCAAAGGTGATGAAATATCACCAAAAGAAAGCTCTATTTGTGGGGAAAAAAAAGGACGTCAATTTTATTTGGGTACAATGTCGCACGCACGATAGTCAGTTTAAGCAGCACAGTGCCGTATCGCAAAAAATGGCCCGGTCATTAAGTGGGAAAATCCTTCCGGTCCTTAAGTGGTTAATCAGGGCAGGGCAAGGCAAGTCCCTCTCAGGTTCTCATGTCTCATACAACTTGTTATGTGTGTTTGTACTTACAGTTTTGCTTCAGACTCCAACACCAGATGCGGGTTGTCACATGCCACAGGTTGCAGATTGTCACCTGCCACACGTTGCGGATGGTCACTTACGTCACCTGCCACACATTGAGGGTTGTCATTTGCCACATCACATGCCACACGTAGCGGTTTGTCACTTGCCACGTCACCTGCCACATGCTGCGAATTGCCACTTGCCACAACGTCACTTGCCACACTTTGCGTATGGTCACTTGCCACACGTTGCGGATGGTTATTTGCCACACGTTGAGGAATGGTCACTTGCCACATGTTGCGGATGGTCACTTGTGTCACATTGCGGATTGTCACTTGCTGTATTCCAGAATAAAGGCAGGCAGCAGAGAGATGTTGTAATCTCTCTGCTGCCTGCAGCTGCACAGTGAAGACAGAACTGCGGATGGTGATGCAGGGCGGGCGGTGAGAGATGACATCATTTCTCTGCTCCCCTGCCACTCCCTCGCTGATTGCTGCTCCTCCCCACCTTGAGTGTTCTGCCCGTCTGCTCCTGTGTCATCACTAACAGCAGCATTTACTGCTACACCGGGCTCCACACAGGCAGCGGCGCCTGCCCAGCTCACTTGCTGACTGCTCCCTCGCCGCTTTAAATGTTCTCGCCTCCCGCTCCTGTGTCACCACTAACAGCAGCAGCGCCGCCGTCGAGCTCCTCACAGGCAGCGGCGCCTGCCCGCTCACTCGCTGACTGCTCCCCCCCTCTGCGAGTGTCCTCACAGTCAGCGAAGCCTGAACGCGGCCTCTGGCTTTATGGGAGTGGGGTCCTATGGGTAGGAGCAAGGGCAGGGCTACCCAAACGTATGCTGCCACGGAGTCTGTCAGGATTTTTTTTTTTTTTTTAACCAAATGATTGTAAGTCTTTCAGACTATTTTTGTAAATTCTTAAGGCCCCTTTCACATTGAGGAGTTTTTCAGGCGGTACAGCGCTAAAAATAGCGCTGCTATCCCGCCTGAAAAACTCCTTCACTGCAGACTCAATGTGAAAGCCCGAGGGCTTTCACACTGAGGCGATGCGCTGGCGGGAGACAAAAAAATCTCCTGTCAGCAGCATCTTTGGAGCGGTGAGAGGAGCGGCATGTATACCGCTCCTTCCCATTGAGAACAATAGGAAACCGTGGCAATACCGCCCGCAATGCACCTCTATAGAGGCGCATTGCGGGCGGTATTAACCCTTTATCGGCCGCTAGCGGGGGTTAATATCACACCGCTAGTGGCTGAATCCTGCGGCAATCCCGGCGGTATAGCGCCGCTATTTTTAGCGGCGTTATACCGCCACCGCGGCTCCCGCCCCAGTCTGAAAGGGGCCTAAGTCTCGTACACCCGATACGATTGTTGGCAGGGGATAGTCTGTTGACAGACTGTTGTCCTAAAATCTTACCGTTAGTACGCTCCTTTTGACAATTGTTGTCCAGCTTTCAGTCAACAAATGTTGGATGAGATAGTAGTAGATTTTCAGTGGGTAACAGTTTGACGTCTTATTTTTGAAGTCAGTACACAAATCCGTCACACAAAAGTACAAACACTCATGCTCGAAATCAATGCTCACCAAACACAAAATTAGCAGGAGGGGCCAAAAGGGTGGCGCTCAAGAGCTGAAATTCCTCATAGTTTGTCATTACGTTTGTGTTTGTGGCACGACAATTGTGTACGGTTAGTATGCAAGACAAGATCCTGGCCAACAATCGTACTGTGTGTACGAGGCTTAATTTAGGGATGTCACAACAGACAAAGTGATTAAGTTACATAGGATGAAACCCATATAAGGCACAAAAGTACACAATAGTGGGCCTAATATTCTCCATAAAGAAGGCATTTACTTTCTGCCTAGATGATGAAGCTGATCAGTAAAAGCATATGGTGGATTTACTAAAACTGGAGAGTGCAAAATTTGGTGCAGCTTTGCATATAAACCAATCAGCTTCCAGGTCTTAGCC